>NC_138184.1:56095197-57295197 GCF_964194105.1 Spermophilus citellus
AACGCACTCAGCATCCCTAGACAGTCACACAGGGTCATTCTTGCAGGATGCAGGAGATGTTTTCAAGTTGCTTATCTCAGCTACTCTGTCACGGTGACGGAAAGCTACAAACAATGAACGAAAGAGCACGGTAACATGGCCTTCTCTTAGGAAATGCGTTGAAAACTCCAGATGTAAGTGATTTTCTTTTATCCACATTGTCTGCCACTTAGCATCCATCACCTGAAATTTTTAACACTACTACTATGGTCTTTACCAAACAAATCATAGCCCATGGGTCAAATTCGACCACTGAGCCCCATCCCCAGCCCGATTTTGTATTTTATTTAGAGTCAGGGTCTCGCTGAGTTGCTTACAGGCTTTCTTTTGCTGAGGCTGTCTTTGAACTCATGAGAAAGCTGTAGGGAGCCGCTTTCCTTAGTTTCCTTGTCTTCAAGGTGGACACACAAGCATGGATTGCTCATCTGTCCGTTGTGATGCACAGAGAAAGTGCATAAAGCACTTGGCACATTGCCCCATATGATAAATGCCTGCTGTTATTTTATGAGTGAGAAAAGAGGAAATTGGAGAGGGGACTTACTTGCCCAAAGCCACTAAATGGTGAATGCAGGGCTCCCACTTCTCCTTGAATGGTGATACAAATCTTCTAGAAGCCTCTCTGTGAGGGGCATGGAACCCTGGCCTACCTAGGTGTGTCTTGTACAGGTGACATCTCACACCTGGTTTCTGATATGTGAACACCTGCTTAAGTGCATCTTCCTAGGATCCCTTTTCATGATTAAATATTAGCTAACCCAGGTACTGCTGCCCAACAAAGGTAGAATTTAGGACTCTTCTTTTCACCCTGTAGATCCTCAATGTCCTAAATAGAGGGAATGCCTCCAACATCAATGATTTTTTCTAACTCTAGCTGTACTTTAGCATATTTTTTTTTTTTTTGGTACCAGGGATTGAACTCAGTGGCACTTGACCACTGAGCCACATCCCCAGCCCTATTTTGTATCTTATTTAGAGACAGGGTCTCACTGAGTTGCTTAGCGCTTTACTATTGCTGAGGCTGGCTTTGAACTCATAATTCTCCTGTCTCAGCCTCCCTAGCTGCTGGGATTACAGGTGTGTGCCACTATGCCTGGCTCCTGGGTCCTTTTTGGAAAAGAATACTGATGTCTAAGGTAGGTGTGGTGGTGCACGCCTGTAATCCCGGAGACTCAGGATCCTGAAGCAAGAGGATCACTAGTTTGAGGTCAGTCTGGGCAATTTAGCAACACCCTGTCTCTAAATAAAAAGGGTTGGGGATGTAGCTCAGTGGTAGAGCACCTTTGGGTTCAATCTCTAGTATTGCCAAAAAAAAAAAAATACTGATGTCTGGGTTCACATCCTCTGAGGTTCTGATTAATTTGAACTGAGGTGCAGCCTAGACATTGGTCATTAAGAAATATAAACACACAGACACAACCTCTGGAGTCTACTACAAGCCCAGGGTTTGTAAATACTGTTCTAGATCAGTGTCAACAAATCATAGCCCATGGGTCAAATTCAGCTGAAGACCTTTTTTTTTTTTTTTGGTAAGTAAAGTGATTTTATTTTTTTAATGTATCAGGGATTGAACCCAAGGCACTGGTACTTCCAATCCTTTAGTTGTTTCTTTTTTTTTTTTTTTTAATTTTGAGACAGAATCTTCCTATGTTGCTTAGGGCCTCACTAAGTTGCTGAGGCTGACTTTGAACTCTTGATTCTCCTGCCTCAGCTTCCCCAGAGGCTGGCATTACAGGTGTGAATCACCACACCTGGTGTCAATAAAGTTTTATTGGAACACCACCATAGCTGTTTGTGTACATACTGTCTTACACTGCCTTTGTGCTCTGACAGCAGAGTTGAGCAATTGCAACAGACCCCATGCCCCACAAGGCCTAAAATATTTACAAACTTCTATTTTTACTAAACATAAAAATATTTGCTAACTAACCTTTTAGAAAAAAATTACTAATCCTTTTAGAAGTCTGTAAGAATCCTCAGGGTCTTCTGTCTCTACCACACAGTAGACACATTATTTTTATCTGATCGTGTAGATGACATATATAACCCACAGAACTGGCTTTCAGACATTTTTAGACCACAACCTATCATAAGAAGTATGTCGCACATCTGCAATAGGTTTAAAAATACGTCCGCAGATTCTTCATGGGAGTCTGCCCTTCAAGAGGTAAAGCCCAATTCTTCTTCCCTGGAACAAGGGCTGGACGTGGTGGAATGCTGGTGAGGAATAGTATATTATAGTAGAAGTGATGAATAGTGACTTTGGAGACAAGGCTATTCAAAAGCACTGTGGTTTTCATTTTAGTTGCTCTCTCTCTCATGTTATTATTACTCGGGAGATTAAATTAAATGATGCAGGCCAGGCATTTAGCATAGTGTCTGGTACATAGTAAATCTTTTAAGTAAATATTAGTTCTCATCATAATGATCCATCCCTGATAATGGGTCACCCTATTAGAGATGCCTTTTGCATTTTAAAGGAAGGAATTGGGGACCTAATTCTATGACTCACTGGCGTTATTAAATTCAGAATTCCAAGTCTAATGCTATGCCTGCCCTTCCCATGCTTCATCTCCTCTAATCATAATAGCTGTGAAGGATGTGCCGTTATGCTCCTCAGTGTACGGTTAGGGAAAGTGAGCAGAGAACTTTTAAGTCCCTAAAGTCACATAGTTAGAGATAGAGGTGGCATGAGGACTCTTAGTCGGTTGAGGCTGCAATAACAAAACGCCATGCAGCGGGTGGCTTATGAGCAGAGACATTTACTTCTCAATGTCCTGGAAGCTGAATGGCCAAGATCAGGGTCAGGTTTTGCAGAGGGCTGCAGAGACCTGACTTGAGAGAGAGAGAGAGATAAAGAGATAGAGATAGAGATAGAGATAGAGATAGAGATAGAGATGGGGGGAGAGAGAGAGGGGGGGGGAATGCTCTAGGGTCTCTTCTAAAGGGCCCTGATCCCATTCACCAAGGGCACTATCTTCACACCCAACCAAAGCCCCATCTCTTCATACCATCATATTGGGAATTAGATTTTCAACAAAGGAACCCTTCTAGTTGGATCCCAGAAACTGTGGTCTCGCCTGCCTTAAAAGGAGAGTGAAAGAGATGAGAGGGCCCCTATTTGGGGGATGGATCATTTCTGTTGGTGTCAGTGGTTGTGAGGAGTGAAAGCCCAGGACTAGAAGACTGTATGTAGTTGGAGACCTGAGGCAACCCTGCTTAGCAGCACAAGTATGAAAAGAAAGTGGACACCCAGAAAAATGAGAAGTTATTCTCCATTTATATATGATGTGTCAAAATGCATTCTGCTGTCATGTGTAACTAATTCGAAGAAATTGAAAAAAAGAGCTGATGAGGAACACACACACACACACACACACACACAGGAGACAGGATCCCAGATACTGGGTGGTAACAGGGGACCCTGAAACCACTGGAGAGTCTCTTCAAAAGCCCAAGAGCAAAGCAATGCTTGGAAAAGACACCTGCTGGCCATCTGGTCTCCCATCAGCCTCTGCAGGCCCATTCCTGGGAGCACTGCCTGGGGCCCAGGTGTGGTTCAGCGAAGGGGACCTTGATGAAGAACTAGATACAGTCTCCTGTTCCCTGGGTGCTTTGTTTATTCATAGGTCTATTCTTTCATGCAAACATTTACATGCCTATTAGAAGATGAGAACTGTGGGGGACACAAACATAAAGTGGGGTCTCTGCTTTCAAGCAACATGAAGACCAAGGCCTGCTGGGCTCGTGATGCTAGGAACTGAGGAGGAGTGATAAAGAGTCACGGGTCTCAGCCTGGGAAGCCCCAGAGGATGCTAAGAGGAAGGGGAGATGGAGGAAGACCAGTTAAAGTAATGCTACCATCAAGGAACAGATGAGTATGTGATGGGGACAGCAGAGAGAAGGGAATGTGGGAATTATGGCTCAGGGACACCTGGGTGCAGGAAAGCAAAGGAAATTCAGGAGTCACTGGGGTGAGTGTCACTCTGGTAGTTCTGGCAATATTCTGTCCAGCAGAACCTGGTGCCAGGATGGAAATGTTATATCTGCATTGTTTAGTATGGAAGCTTCTAGCCACAAAGGCCAACCGAATGCTTGAAATGTGGCTAGTGTAACTGAGGAAGTAAATTTGTGTGTAACTTTAATTAATTTAAATTTAAGTTGGCTAAACTCACTGTCACTAGGGGCTAACTTGCGGGACAGCACAGTGCAATCATCGAGCACTTTATATGCATGGTGGGATTATCACAAGGATCCTATTCAGTGGGTACCATCATTAGCCCCATATCATGGATGGGGAAGCTGAGGCATAGCGAGGTGAAGTCACTTGCCCAGGATGACTTTGCTAGTAAGTAGGATCTGAGGTGGGATGTCCCTGTCCCTGAGCTCATCTTCTCCACTACTCCATCAGTATGTCACACTCTGTACGTACATATGTATCTTTTTGAGGAGATGAGCACCAATATGTAACAATGGTGGTATTAAAAGCTTGTGTGGTGGTGCACACCTGTAATCTCAGTGGCTTGGGAGGCTGAGGCAGGAGGATCGTGAGTTCAAACCCAGCCTCAGCAAGGGCGAGGCACTGAGCAACTCAATGAGACCCTGACTCTAAATAAAATACAATATAAGGCTGGGGATGTGGCTCAATGATCAAGTGCCCCTGAGTTCAATCCCCAGTAACCACCCCCACCCCCCAAAAAATGTTTGTGAGATTTTTTGATAGTAGAATTACTTACAAATAATTAAGGCAGCTTAACTCTTTGGAAAAATCCGTGGACATTTGCTAAGGATGGTTCACATCTCCCACCAAATGACAGTGCTTAATGCATTCTGGAAGTGCAGTAACTGTTTAAGGGACTCCAAACCCATTTCTTGATGTCTCTTAATCCAAGGAAGAACTTCATGATAGGAATGGAGAATAGTTCCATAGTTAATCAAATGAAGTCAATGGACATTTTAATTTTAATTTTTTGCACCTTCAGGGTAGGGAATTGGCATTAGAGCTCACAGCTGGGGACTTGGTCATTC
The DNA here is from genome assembly GCF_964194105.1 of Spermophilus citellus. Taxonomy (NCBI): domain Eukaryota; kingdom Metazoa; phylum Chordata; class Mammalia; order Rodentia; family Sciuridae; genus Spermophilus; species Spermophilus citellus. Next base: position 56,100,262 of record NC_138184.1, read on the forward strand.
GGATTGGAGAAAGCTCCCGGGAACATGTTTCTACAGTCCTCAAAGATTGCCGACATTTGGCCTGTCCTGCCAGGAAGCAGAAATTGAATTCTAATGCCAGTATTTTCTCCAGCAGGATTAATGGCAGTTTGAAGAGAGACGCCATAGAGTGGCATACCCTAGGGAAGGAGTCATAGGGAATGACAGGCTCAGATAGATGTGAAGCAGAGGCTCCTAGGGTCATGTGGCAGAGCTACAGGAAATTGGCAAAGGTCATAGAATATGTTACTTCAAGATGAAAGTTAGGCATTTCATACTGAGATACAATGTTTGGTTGCAAAAGGTTCAATTCTGAAATATGAGTAGACTCCTAATGAGGTAGGGAGTCTATAAAATGCAATGTGCAACTCAGTTGCCTATTGTCAAAGTACGTTCCTCTAACAGCTCCTGCATCTTGCATAGGGTGTCCCCAAGTGAATTCCTGGGAGTAGAAAAAAATTCTCTTTGAATAACATTAAGCCATCCTGCTTCAGGACTTAGCTCTGAATTCCTTCCTTCCTTCCGCCCATTTATGAGGCCCCAAATACAGAGCAGATTTTATATACTGAGGACAGAGCATTGAATGAGTCAAACTAGGTCCTCACCAAAGCTTACGTTCTAGCAGGGAAAAGGAAAAGAACGTTCTTGCTCTAAACAAGAACATTACACAAGGAAGATAATTTGGGATAATTATACCTGGGCTAAGAAAAATAATACAGTGGTTTAATAATAGAGGGACATTTCTCCTGGTCCGAGTGATAAAAGGTCACTTCATCCTTTACTGTCAGAGAATATTCCTTCCCTGCTCTGTACCTGTGTGTCACCAATCACTCTTTGCAGACTGGAAATGCGAGGTACCTGTCTGTGCTCTGCTTAGGTGAGCATAAATTTGACTTTCATCTTATTCCATTGTTCACGTGTGATTTAATGATTTGTAGGAAGAGTTGTGGGTCTCCTTGGAATTTCCATTTGTTTTAACTGCCATTTTATTTCTTCACTTTTTTGCTCCCAAGTAGAATCCCTCATTCCTTCCTTTACCCTGCCAGACTTCCTATCATCCACCCACTCTGGGCTTCATGCTAATGACCTTGGATTTGCCATGCTGAAATTGAAGTCATCATCCTTGACAAGTGCTGGGGATCATTTGGATGACTTAGCCCTCTTGTATGACGTAAAAAACATCAGTCAGACATGATACTCCTTAATTTATAAAAAAAAACAAAAGTACCATCAGCATTTAGCTGGAAGAGGAGGATCCAGCATAAATAGCACCTGAAAATTTCTGCTTTTACAGAAATTTTGCAGGTGTTCTGCAAAACACCTGACATTTTAATCAACTAACACACCACAGCAAAGAAAGATCTTCTTCCCCCTCTTTATGGTAATACTTCTGAAAGTCCAATATGGCAGGATGCCCCTACTGGAGTCACTATGTAGAAAGACTCAAAACACACAAAAAAATATTCACATCAGCTCATCAAGCTCAGAATCCCTGGACTTGGATGAGGTTTTTAAGAATAATCTATGATGCCAGGCATGTTGGCACATGCCTGTAATCCCAGTGGCCCGTGGGTGGGGGGTATCATATGTCTTCACATATCTTCCTTGTGTGTCTGTCAAAGTTCCTTTCTTTATACGGACACTAACCCAATGACCCTAATGACTTCATTTTAAGTTGGTCACCTCTGTAAAGACTCACAATAGCCAAACCATAGAACCAGCCTAAGTGTCCATCAGTGGATGGATGGATCAAGAGAACGTGGTACACTCACAGACACACACACACACAGACACACACACACACAGACACACACACACACAGACACACACACACAGACACACACACACACACAGACACACACACACACAGACACACACAGACACACACACACACACAGACAGACACACACACACACACACACACACACACGGAGGTTTACACAGCCGTAAAGAATAATGAAATTATGGCATTTGCAGGAAAATGAATGGAACTTGAACCACTATGTTAAACAAGATAAGCCAAACTCAGAAGGTTAAGGGTCATATGTGTTCTCTCAAAAGTGGAAGTTAGGAAAATGGACAAAGGAAGAGAAAGGTGGGGAGTGGGGCACGTGGAATCCTGTGAAAATCCAAAGGAGATAAGTAGAAGAGAGGAAAGGGACCATGAGGAGTGAGGAGGAAAGGAAAAGGGAAATACTGGGAATGATACGGGCCAAGTTATATGGTTATATCATGTGCATGTATGAATACGTAACAACGAATCCCACCATTGTGTGTAACTATAATCCAGCAACTAAAAATAGGGGAAAAAATAAAATGTTAAAAAAAGGAACCCTTTATCTCCCAATAAAGTTATATTCTCTGGTGGTTAGAAATCCAATCTATGAGTTTATTTGGAAAACAAACAAGGTCTATGTAGCTATCACGTGCATCACTCAACATAGCACCTGATGCGGAGCAGGCACTTGTGAACCCTTCCTGAATGAATAAAACGATCATCGGACTGAAGGGAAACACCGGATTGGCAAATTTTCACAAAGGGGCAATAGATTAAGGCTTCGTTGTCCATTTAGTACCACTAACTCCATGTGGCTAGTGAGCACACGAAACATGGCTAATTCAAGTTGAGTTGTGTTATAACTGCAGACTACACACCAGCTTTCTGACTTAAAAATGCATACATTTAAAAAAAAAAACTCCACAACATAAAATACATTCTTACTCTTTCAATTGCTGATATGATGAAATGAAAGTATTTTGGATATATCCGGTGAAATAAAATGTATTATTGAAATGAACTTTGCCTGCTTATTTTTCCTTTCTTGAATGTTGTCTCTAGGACATTTTAAATGGCGTGCATTGTATTTGTATTGAGCAGGGCTGGTATAAGATGGATTTGGAACTAAGGGAAAGATCCAGAAGTGGGGAGAGGAAGGAGAAAGAAGCCTGGGGACAGCAACAATTGTATGTGTGTGTTTCCTGGTGTGTACGTGTACATATTACTGAAATATCTCAGCCTGATCACACACAATGAAGAAACCCAGTTCAGTCACTGGCCGCCAGCTTATAATTGCCTCCATTATAGGAATATGTGCATGTATCCATCATGCTAAGTAAAACTGGCCCTGCATAGCCGGGAATTCCACATCCACAGATTGGAAGCAAATATTCCTGTACTGAATGTGTATAGACTTTTTTCTTGTCATTATTTCCTAAACAACCTAGTATGATAATTATTCGTGCAGCATTTACATTGTCATTAGGTATTATAAGTAACCTTAAAGAGGATTTAAAATATATGGGTAGATGTGCATAAGCTTTATGCAAATATCACACCATTTATATAATGGACATGAGCCTGCACCGATTTGGGTAGCTATGTGGTCCAGGATGGATTCCCTGTGGATACTGAGAGATGGCTACTCCATCTCTGTTGCTTTTGCAAGGAACCTGCTTCTTGCTTCTATCTCTGTGTCCTGTTCTTCAATTCTTTGCAGAATGGAGCCAACAGACCCAGCACCTCTAGAGAGTAATAACAAGGTTATTTGCCCAGGGTTACCATAGGTGGTGATTTAAACCCAGACATTTTATCTCCAGAACCCCTTCCCTTTTGCCCTGCTTCCTTTCTATGAGAGACTTGTCTGTTTACAGAGGGGAAAAGTACTGAGAGGTGCTAACAGCTGAGTTGGGAAGCATAGAACCCTGTGGGAGGTAACATCCAACCTCCTCCCCAGTCAGATCAGGACTCAGCCCTAATCAGACACAATGAAGAAATCCAGTAGTCACTGGCTGACCACCCTCCTATAATTGCTTCCATTGTTGGCACCATGATGAAGCAGAAAGCCCAGCAGCTGTGGCGTCTGCAGCAGCTGAACAGGATAAAGAAAGGGGCAGAGGTGGAGTAAGCATGATTCAATTTTCGGGGAAGCTCCCAGGGACTGGAAGTCAAGCAGAAAGCAAGTGCAGATACAAGAACAATTAGCTATGGTGGCCTCTCTCTCTCTCTCTCTGCTAGGGATCCGCCCCAGCAGAGGCTCTTTGGGATGTGAGGAAATGAGCTCGGAGACCAGAACACCTTCCCTTTCTCTGCAAAGGCGTTTGCAGGCACTTGCAAGAGCTAACTCGAACAAGAGCTTCCAAATCCTTCTTCCTGCACCTTATGGTTAATACTGGATTCAATGAGAGTATCTCTTTTGCTCACAGGGGTGTGTCTAGCAGTAAGTTGAGTACCAGGGTGACTCCCTCCTCTTCTTCTCCTTATACTAATTTTGCTCAGGAAGCAAACAAAACAAAACTACATCCCCCTCCTCTCCACACACACACACACAGGATCTGATTTTGAAAAAGTTTATGCAGACGTCTGCAGCAGTCTGAGACTCTACTGGGTTTCTTCATTGTGTCTGATAAGGCTGAGTCCTGATCAGACGGGGGAGGAAGTCTGCCCTTTGTGAATTATGGAGACATGTGCTTGAATCCCAGTCCCCCAGCTTATTAGCAGACAACCCTTGGACAAATCCAACCAGCAGTTTCCTCCTTAAGAAAACAAAGTTCTCTTAACTATATACCTTCATGGAATGGTTATGTTTGTTAAATTATAACTTGTATAGGCAGTACTTGGCCCACTTGCTCAACAGCTATTTCTTGCTCTCCTATTATGGGCTGGGCTTGTGCCGGTCCTGCTATTTATCATTTTTTATAGATTCCTTAGGCCCCAGCCTGGATTTATGGAATCAGACTTTCTAGGGTGGAGCCTGGGAATCATAGTTGCAATATGCCCCCCAGGTGAGTCCTTATTTGAGGATGGAGCTGAAGTTGGAGAACCCTCAGGTGATTAGCTAATCCCTCAGTAGAGGTACTATTACTCCATTTCATTAATAACGAGGGAAGATGCTCTTTCTACCTATCGCCACTACTTAGCAGCACTCAGGTACTGGCAGACGTAATGGCTGAATGAATGTTTCCATTCTCTGAAGTTTCTATGTGGTTCTTGATCCTCGATGCCCATTAGAATCCAGGAGGAGGGAAGAGCAGGAGACTTTTAAGGAATACTGATTCCTGGGCACATCCTGGCATGTTATATTAGACGTTGTCGTGGTGGGACCTGGGAAATGGCCATTTCTTAAAAACAGAGGTTTAAGAGCACAAATCTGAAGCCTCCAGCTCACTGAATTTTCATGTGTGGATGCACACATTGAACCACCCCCTAGATCAAGGAAGGCGGGAGCTATTTCCAGCCCTCTGGAAAGCTCCCTCCTGCCTCTTCCAACCAGTGCCACCCGGGATCCATGGATACAGATTGGAGTCCTCCTCGTGATGACTCTGATGTACAGCTAGAGCTGAGAAGCCCCAATTTAGATTCTAGAACGAGGACTTTGCACTTCTGCCACCCCCCCCCCCAACATCTGTGAATTTGTCTTTGGGCAATTTCTTCATGAGGTGAGGGAGAACAGGAAATGCTGGGATGAATCTTAATTAAGTTAATTATCCAGGCAAAGAGGAAATTGAATCCTCTAACCCAAGCTTATCAATGCTGCCTACACTTGCTCATTTCATTCCTGACTTATGATTTCCTTCTCACCTGTTTCTTCATGATCCTCTGGCAAATCGCTACCTCTCTGAGGTCTGTGGTCCCTGCCCCTCCGTCTGAAGCAAGTCACTGCTTCATCTAGAGCAGAAAGGCCAACAACAACACATTTTCTTTGTGTCAAGAACTCCCCTTATAGTCTGGTGAATCCTACACCTCATCTTAGAAAAAAAAAATTTTTTTTTTTATACTGGGGATTAAACCCAGGAGCAGTTAACCACTGAGCCCCATCCCCAGCCCAATTTTGTATTTATTTAGAGACAGGGTCTCACTGAGTTGCTTAGGGCCTCACTAAGTTTCTGAGGCTGGCTTTGAACTCTGATCCTCCTGCCTCAGCCTCTGGAGCCACCATGCCCAACTTAGTATAATGTTTTTAATGCATAAAATAAAACCTGTAGAATTGCAAAACCAATTCCATTGATATATAGACACAAAAAAACAATCTGAAACACAATTTTAATTATGTGCTTACTTACTAACTCACTAAGATCTATCAACAGATCTAAAACCTATAGTGATTTTTATGTGGTGGTGAATATGAACAATATTTCAAACTATTGGTAACAACTACCCACGTGATATGCAAGGAATTTGTTAATATGATCACAATTTGCGGCCAACATTCATAATCGAGTGAAATGCCACATTTCAGGTAAAGGTTAGTAGAAAGATGAAATTTGTTTTCCTCCCATTGGGTCCATGGGCCTCCTATATGCAATTTGTATTCTGCCGCTAAAATGAGTCGGTTGAGGGTAATGAACTTGGTGGTTTTTCCCTACAAAGCAGTGGAGATGGGGAGGGCTGATGTGGCTAATGGAGATCAACAGCTGGCAGGGGAAATACAATCCCCACAGTGAACACTCCTAGCAGGTTGGCGTGAACTGATTATTCCCCATCGTTTGTACCAGGTTTGTGTAGGGTGTTTATTATTCACGGTGTTGCTTTATATTCCGACAGCAAAATGCATGACAGCAGAATTCATTCCTTCTTTGTGGCCTCACTGTCCTGTTGTAGCAACTCAATGACAACTTAAAAAAAATCTATTCTTGAGTGAGAGCTTTTCAGTTCTTCTAAAACATCTAGCAACACTTACTTGCAAAACAGGATCATGCTACCCATTCTCGGCATCTTAGTTTGCACTTTAAAATGCATTGTTTGACATACTGATTTTTCATCTCAGTTCATACACTTCTTGCCTGAACAAATATGCAGAATCTCAATTGTATGGTTCTATCGAAATTTTAAATAATTCCTCAATTGGTGACCTTTCGATCATTTCTGATTTTTTTTTCCTATTAAAAACGATGTTGATCTCATAGAAGTAGGGAGTAGAAGATTGGTCAGCAGGGTCTGGGAAGGATGGGGAAAGGAGAAGTTGGAGAGAGGTTGGTGCTCGAGGGGTGCAGATGGACAGGAGGAGTAACTTCAAATGTTCTACAGCACATCAGGATAACTATGGTTGCCCACGATTGCACAATTCTGTAAAGAAATAAAAAAAAAAAAAAAAAAAGAGAAGCAAGCAAGGAGCAGGGGCAAAGTAAAAGGGGCTGCGAGCTTTATTTATAGCCATAAGTTACACTAGGTCATTGCCATCATCAGAACATATGGTTCATTTTATAAAGCTACTGTTATGTGGGCAGGGTTAGGTGCAGTGACATATTGGTGTTGTCTAAGAGAGTTCCTTTATTCTCCAAAGCTGAATGTCTGAGATTAAGGTCGAGGCTGATAAGACCCTAGCCCAGAGCCTCCTCACAAAGGACATTACCATAGCAGCTAGGCACTGAGCATGTATTAGTCATCTTACTAGTTTTAGGGAAAAACTGTAGAATATTCCAAGTGTGGAAAACAGGGTGCCTGTCCCCCCACCCCCAGGGGAGTTTGCTCACCAGAATCCTTACACAATTCAAAATAGGATATTGAATATTCCTAGCATAAAGAAATGATCAGTGTTGGAGGTATCAGTAAACCTGACTTGATCATTATACGTTATATGCATGCATTGAAATATCACACTGTACCCCATAAATGTGTTCAATAACAATGTATCCATTATTATAATTTTTTTGGGGGGTACTGGAGATTGAACTCAGCGGCACTTAACCACTGAGCCACATCCCCAGTCCTAAATGTACTTTATTTAGAGGCAGGGTCTCTCTGAGTTGCTGAGAGCCTCCCGCCCAGGCATGTATCACGACACCTGGCTCATATATATATATATTTTAAAAATTCCAATGCATATTCATGCATATATTTCTTTATTCTCATATATGGATACCTCTGTAAAGCAGATTACTAGAAGTCAGATTATTGGGGCAAATGAAGTTTTATTTAATTTTGAAGATATCATCTTATTTGTTTCCAGAAGGCGGTGCCTATTTATATTCCCCACAGCAAGCTGTGAGGGTGGTGGTTCCCTGCTGTCCTACAAATACAAAGTATTAGGAGCTTTTATTTTTAATCCTTGCCAATAAAGTGCAAATTTTGACAATGCTGCCAAGCTTGCATTTCTTTGATTATTAGCAACGTTGAAACTTCTTCCATATGCTTACTGCATCTTCATATTTATTTGTTGTTTATGCCCTTTGCTCAATTTCCTGTTTAGGTAATAGACATGTTTCTTCAATGATGAATGGATAAATAAAGCTGTATTTTTCACCTCCGAATTTCATTTCTTCAGCTTTCCTCCTGAATTTGATTAGCTAAGAGTTGAATCATTGCTCCTTGTATAAAATATGAGCAGCCAAAAATCCTTTTGGAATGAGAGAGGGTGATAAATTAAGTACACTTTTTAAAGTATGCAAAATACGATTCTATGCCAGTCGCTTCAGATCTTCCCTTCAACTTTGGAAGAGACACTGGGCACTAACATCGCTCTCTGTTTTCCTGAGTCCTTGACAACTGGTCATGAATTGTTCCCTACAGCGGTCCTCAGACATAGTTCAATATTATTGCTACCATTTCGTTCAAGGAGGGACTGGCCAGAAGGGTGAAGACTCAAGGTCGTGAAATTAATGGATGCAAATGAGCCAACCTCAAACCTGTCTAGTTCTGAGAATTCCAGAGGAGTTATTACATTGGGTCCTTTGCATTGCAAGGAATTGCTAATGGCTGTATAACCTTGCACTGGGGCTGAATCATTGCTCATTTTGTCCTTATACTGTAATAGCAACACCGGCTCCATTTACAGAGCTTGTATCAAATGCCAGATGCTGTGAATTTTATATGCATTATTTTCTTTAATCCTCATAAGACTCTGTGAGATAATGTGATGGGTATTTATTTTGTTATTTGTTTGTTTGTTTGGTTTGGTTTGGTTCAGACCGAGGGATGGCCTCCTCTTCACTATATTTAGTCTCAGCAGGACCTGTCAATTAGGGAGCCTTGTCAAGAAGTGATACTGTACCCCAGCACTCCCAATGTCCTTCTCCAGTACTTCAAATCCGTCTAGTTGGAGCTGATCCTTACCGGGGTTAGGTACCTAGAGGTACCTGGCTTTTTGACTTTCCTAAAACTGTTCTGCATCTATTTCTAGTTTTTATTTACTTATTTATTTTTGGTACTTGGGATTGAACTCAGGGGCACTTGGCCACTAACCCACATCCCCAGCTCTATTTTGTATTTTATTTAGAGACAGGGTCTCAGTGAAACCCTGCTTGAGCAGTTTGCTTTTGCTGAGGCTGCCTTTGAACTTGCCATCCTCCCGAATCAGCTTCACGAGTCACTAGGATTACAGACGTGTACCACCCCTGTGACACTGTGCCTGAATTCTTCATATCCTGTCAATATCTCCTCCTTGGGTGGAGTCAATCAGTTTTTACATATTCTTATTAGTTCCATTTTACAGATGAAGTAATTGAGGCTCTCTTGGCTAGCAGGTTCCAGAGATGAGACTACTAGCCATAATCTGTTCAGTACCAAAAAGTTCTAATAAACTGATATGTAACCAAGATCAAAGGCAAGATGGTACAGAGAGAGGCAAGCACACAAGCCAATGAACTTGGGAAATTTCTCAGCAACAAAACAACTCAATTAAAAAGTCCTTTCATATTGAGGGGATTGTTACAAAATTAAGTCGTTTTATAATGTGGTTAATTAATTGCTCATTTTGCTAAGTTTTGCTTCCTGATACTGCACAAGTTCCTAATTTTGGACAGATGATTAGAGAACCAGCATCTCCATTAGGTCAGTTTTGAGACTCTAACAAGGGAAGACTTTGCCTTCCTGGTTACTTTTTTGGAAATGCTGTTTAGCTGTTCCGATTGGAGGTCAGAAGATTGTAGGAAAGTCAATCACCATAGGGCTGTGATTTCAAGGACAAAGGAAAGAAAAGGAAGGGAAGGGGGAAGGATTTCAGTTTGCACAAAGCAAGAAACTTCTAAGAGAAAAAGGAGTTTGCTTGCAAAATATTAGGTGCCTGTTTAGGTTGGGAGAAAATCTAAGTTAGAAAATAAAAATATTTGGCCAAATTCATGGATATAAACAAGATGTGATTGGGCTAGAGTCCTAAAGAAAAGATTTCTAGAAGCAAAATATTCCTGTCATTTTAAGTTTTTGCTTGTACAAAATCTCTTGCCAGGTATGACACTGACATTTCTTGGGGCTAGGAAAACCGTTATTTTGAAAAAGAAAGTTTCTATTTATAGATGAAAAGAGCCATGAGTAACACAGTACCAGTCACAATGAATGGATCTCACTCGGGTGTATACACTAGGCCTTAGTTTAAGCAAAGTATTAAAAATTCCACATATACCAGGCATGGTGGCACATGCCTGTAATTCCAGCAGCTCGGGAGACTGAGGCAGGAGGATCATGAGTTCAAAGCCAGCCTCAGCAACTTAGTGAGGCCCTGAGCAACTCAGTGAGACCCTGTCTCTAAATCCAAAATAGGGATGAGGATGTGGCTCAGTGGTTGAGTCTCCCTGAGTTCAATCCCCAATACTCCCCCAGCTTAAAAAAAAAATGCCACGTGTAGAAAAAAATATAGAAATGAGACCATATTTAGGTGTAATAATGGCTTCATGGTTATGATTACATGTTGCTTTTTAAAAAGTCCTAATCTTTTCAAGACACATACTGAAATACATACAAACATGATGTCTAAATTGTGCTTCAAAATAATCTGAGGGTAGGGGATTGGGTGGAGGCAAAGATGAAGTAAAGATGACCATGACCTACCAGGTGACAGGTGATAAAACCTGAGAGAGCGCCTGGCCCTGCTTCCCTTTCAGATTTCCTGTCCACCATCTGATCTCTCTTTGAACTTGCTCCCAATAGCGTCGCCATGTGGTGGAGGTGGCCCTTCCCAGAGGCCAGACAGATGTGGCCACCTGCTCACAGACTTTCAACCTCCCAAACTGAGATAAATAGAACTCTTTTCTTTGAAGGTACCTAGTTAATTTTATTATACCAATAAAAAATGGACTAAGAAAGAGAACATCTGGAAAAATCCAGGAAGTAAACAATTCAAGGGTCCAAAGATATATATTTTAATGTGAAGGCATATTTTTATGCACAGTCAGAATGCTTCCTATCATTTGCCTGCTACATGGTAGGTCTGGAGAATTTCAGAATTTCTGAAAAAGATTTTACATTACACACTGTCACCCAAAGAAGATTTTTTTACTGCTGTTTTCTATCATTTGTCTGCATTGAAAGCAATTTTTTTCCTTTGTCTTTTTTTTTTTTTTTTTGGTATTGAGGATTTCTTAGCAGTAAGAAAATTTTTGCTTCTTCAACACTCATAGAATAACTACACACTGGAACTGATTGATTCTGTGTTTTCCTTTTCTGCATGCAAATATCTCCATTTCATTCACCTTTCACTCAACACCCACTACCTTGAAGATAACACAGATAAAACAACCAATGAATAGCTCTATTACTTATTCATCACCAACCAAGATGAGATGAGCTCTGCCAGGGTTCAGGACAGAATCTCACACACTGTTGTACTGAACACATATTTGTTAAATGAAAGAGCAGATAAATGCCAAATGTTCTGGTAACAGTGCAAATGAATCCTGTAGTATTTGGCATTTCTGTGTACAACACAATAGTCCTACCTCACCCTTGGCCCTGCAATTCATCTGTATGACGTATGCCTCCTAAACATGTCCACTCAGAAGTATCAAAGCCAATTGCACAAGGGCTGGGGTTGTAGCTCAGTGGTAGAGTGCTTGCTTAGCATGTGTCCCTGGGTTTGATTCTCAGCACTGCACATAAATAAAATAAAAGTCCACTGACAACAACAAAAAATTTTTTAAAAAACCCAATTGCACAAAAGAGAAATCTGGACTCTGCCCATTCCCAAACTTGTTCCTTTGTGGTCTTCAAAAATCCAGCAATCTTTCTTCTGGGTATATAGCCCCCCAAATGAAATCACTCCCTTGTGAAGATGCCTACTCTTTCATGTCAACTGCAGCACTCTCCACCACAGTTAAGACACAGAACAATGTTCTGTGTTTCCTGGTGGACTAATTAACAAATAAAAACCGTGATACATACAAACAAGGAAATATTATGCAGCCCTAAAAAGTACGAGATCCCACCAGTTGCCAGGACAGTGGATGAGCATGGAGGGTGCTATGATAAATTAATTAAGTTAAACCCCAAAAGAAAAGAATTGCATGATCTCACCTACATGTAGAACCTTAAATTTTTTTTTTTAAATAACCTCCACATCTATCCCAGTGCTCATATTTAAAAATCTGGACATCACCCATGTATCCACTTGGCTCTCACTTTCCATATCCAGTCCAGCAGTCGCTCTTGTTAGCCTTTGATTCCTGTTTTTTGCTGAATCTAAGAGACTTAATGTCTCCAAAGCACCTGACCCCAGAGCAGATTCCTACCCACTTTCCCTACAACCACCCTTCAGACCAGTTTCCACAAAATACCAAGGGTGACCTTCTCTGGGTACAAAAAAAATCTTACTACTCTTCTGCTCAAATCCACCAATCTGGGACTGCAAATTGGTGCAGCCAATTTGGAAAGCAGTATGGAGATTTCTTGGAAAGCTGGGAATGGAACCACCATTTGACCCAGCTATTCCCCTTCTCGGTCTATTCCTTAAAGACCTAAAAAGAGCATGCTACAGGGGCACTGCTACATCGATGTTCATAGCAGCACAATTCACAATAGCAAGACTGTGGAACCAACCTAGTTGCCCTTCAATAGACGAATGGATAAAAAAAATGTGGCATTTATACACAATGGAGTATTACTCTGCATTAAAAAATGACAAAATCATAGAATTTGCAGGGAAATGAATGGCATTAGAACAGATTATGCTAAATGAAGCTAGCCAGTCCCTAAAAAACAAATGCCAAATGTCTTCTTTGATATAAGGAGAGTAACTAAGAACAGAGTGGGGAGGAAGAGCATGAGAAGAAGATTAACATTAAACAGGGGTGAGAGGCGGGAGGGAAAAGGAAAGAGAAGGGAAATTGCATGGAAATGGAAGGAGACCCTCAGGGTTATACAAAATTACATACAAGAGGAAGTGAGGGGAAAGGGGGAAAAAAACAAGGGGGAGAAGTGAATTACAGTAGATGGGGTAGAGAGAGAAGAGGGGAGGGGAGGGGAGGGGGGATAGTAGAGGATAGGAAAGGCCCCAGAATACATCAGACACTAGTATGGCAATATGTAAAACAGTGGATGTGTAACCGATGTGATTCTGCAATCTGTATACGGGGTAAAAATGGGAGTTCATAACCCACTTGAATCTAATGTATGAAATATGATATGTCAAGAGCTTTGTAATGTTTTGAACAACCAACAATAAAAATTAAAGAAAAAAAAAGAATATACAGGAACAAGAGCATCCATAAAAAATTCACCAATCCTGCTGCAGGCAGGATACAATCCGACCTTAAGTCCTGGTCTAGGAGACCCGGTAAGATCTGGATGCGTCCCACGGGTCTGACTTCGTTTCTTATCACCTTCCTCGCTGTCCTGCTTGTCCGTATAAAACATCTTCTGGGTACCTAACTCCCCCAAATGAGATCCCTCCCTTGTCAAGATAACAACAAAGGTGTGCGATAAATGATGGTCCCATTCATAAGCAAATGGGTGCTTCTCCCACCCCAGCCCCCCAGTATTGGGGATTGAACTCAGGGCGCTCAAACACGTCACCCCCTTTTCCTCCTTGCTGGAAATCATCTCCTATGGAGCCCTGCCTCCTTCCCCATGTTCAGTCCTTAGACCCAGAGTCACCTCTTGGAGTAATTTTTTCTTTTTTTCCTGCTGATGACTATAGCTAAAAAAAAAAAAAAAAAAAAAAATTGTTCCTTTTCTTCTCCTGTAAACTATCCTATTATCTTTTATTTTCTTCATGGCTACGATGATCGAATTTCATCAGTTCATTGTCTGTCTTCTCTCACTAGCATGAAAGCACCCAAAACCATTGATCTTGTTAACATCTATCACTTCCCCAGCATCTGGCACAGTGGCTGAAGTATCATAGGTGTGCAATAAATGATGGTTCCATTCATAAGCCCATCAATGCATTTTTTCCAGGTATTGGGGGTGTCAAACTCAGGTTGACTCGACCACTGAGCCACATAGCCAAGCCACCCTCCTTTTTTTTTTTGTTTGCATTTTATTTAGAGACAGGGTCTCACTGAGTTGCTCAGGGCTTCGCTAAGTTGCTGAGGCTGGCTTTGAACTTGTGATCCTCCTGCCTCAGCCTCCCGAGCGGCTGGGATTGCAGGTGTGCACCACGCACCTGGCAAATGGATGCATTTAAAGACCCCTGCCCATTGAAATGTCTGAGCACCCACTGTAAACCAGGAACTAGCCCCTCTACCCAGTGTACAAAGGCGAAACAATTTCCATGGTTCGTGGGTTGGCAGATTCTTATCTTTCAGCCTAAAGGGAATGGCCAGGAATGGGCTGCTTTTCTGGAAAGGTCTAAAAGAGCAAAATCCAGCTCTTTCTCTCCTCCAGCACAGTCACTGGAGTTCCTAGAGTGCCAGTTGGAGGATTTTCGATGCCTGCCAGTTGAGTCACTGTTGCTCATGCGGGTGCCACTGTCACCCTCATGAAGATGCAGACACGAGGCCAGGTGGGCTTAATGAGTCAAGCCAGCTTTGGCAGATCTGGAGACTCCAATCCTCTCTGATCCTCCAGGGCTGGGTGGGGGTGGGGGGTTGACACATTCCCACCCTCAATTTCTGGAAGACAGAGCGCAGCCCACGCCCTCAGGAGGGAAAACATATTGTCAGTCTTACCAGGAGCATTTTGCTCTCTGCAGGCAGTGGCACTGCTGTGCCTGGATATCACATTTCCTTCTCTGAGTCTGTGGGAGGCCTCCCCAGGCATGAGGAGTGCAAACAGAGAGGGGCACATTTGTTGTACAGAAGCTGGCTCCCGAGGGCTCAGGTGTTTGCTGTAAAATGCAGCAGCTTGCTATGCAGACCCGGGATTTCAAAGCATTTCTGATGCGGGAAAGCAAAGAGGATGCCTACACAACAGGTAGACTCCTTGGGGAAGTTCAGAGTTCAAGGTGAGGCTACGTGGGTTTGATTGACAGGCCCCTGTGATAAGTCCTCCAAAATCTTCCACTAATGGTGGAGAGAAAGATCCAGATCCTGCCCAGACCTCACCTGGGATCTGCATGGCCCAGTCTCTGCCTATTTTTCCAGATCTTCTTCCTCCATGCCCCTCATTGACCCTGCTCTGGTTATGCAGACCTTATTTAACCCCTCATACTTCTAGATTCTTGTGGCCCAGGGCCTTTGCACAGCCTTCTCCCATCATCCTAAATGTCCTTCACTCCCTCCCTACTTTACCTGGGGAACAGTTATGCATCCTGTACACATCAAACGCAAGCATCCATTAAGAGACACTACTTCTGGCCCCCACATCTACATCCCATTCCTGTAGAGATTTCATCTCCATTTATAACTATAACTCATTCCCAACATCTTCAGATTAACTTTAGTTTCCTTCAATGATCTATCTACACAGTGTACTGGTGCAGGAAATGTGCCTGTCCTTATTTATCATTAGAGCCCCAGTCCTAGCATACTACTCACTTCAGCAAGCAATTATTAAATGTAAATAACTAGGTTATTTGCAAAAAAGGGGGTGATGCATTCCTGGAAAACACACAGTTTGAAAAATATAGCTACGGACAAAAGAAAAGTTTCATCCTACTATTGTGCTAAGCAGATGTGAGGGTCAGTCATCACTTTATTTATTGGCAAAAAGTTTCCAACTCTCTACTTGTGCTAATAGGATAGGATTTGACTTACTGTAACCTTGGACTTGGTCAGTTCATATGACTCGTTTGGGCCAATGAGTTGTGAGCAAAAGTACTGTGTGTCCCTTCTAAGTTAGAACCTCTGTTTCTAGGTGCAAGACGCTTGGGAGCTTTCTTTTACTCTGGCATGATGAAAGGATGAATTGGAATAGGGCTTCATCATCAGCCTGAAGGAATTATTAAGTAACCATAGTGAACAAAGTCTCCTTGTGAACTTCCAGTGGACACAACACAAAAGAGAAATAAACTCTTTTTCTCTAAGTCACTGAGATTTGGAGTTACTTGTTACCACAGCATAACGAAGCTTATGCTGACTGATGAAAGAGCTGAATCTAAACTTTCTTGCTCCAAGTAAGACCAGCAATAAGAAGAATGATAACAACAATAATGAATATTTGTTGACAGGTTCCTATGTTTTGGGAATAGTTAGAATGGTATAAAGGGGAGATATTTTAAATTCCAGTATACAAATAGAGAAATTAGACTCTTAAAGGTCACGCAAATGGTGCAAAATCAGCTTGTTTGGAAGAGAACAGAGGCTGATTCTTCTCTACTTCAAAGCCTGCATGTTGTTAATCACTTCTATTAATATTATTAGAATATTAAGTATTCTATCATATGTGTTGGACTGTTAGGAAGAAGGAAGAGGTAGAGGTGGAGGAGGATGAGGAAGAAGGCAGGTAAGGAGAAAGAAAGGGAAGGAAAGCAACATTCAGATTTCCCTGTGTGGGGAGAAGACATCAAACACTCTGCTCTTCAAAGGGCCTGGAATCTTGGGATACAATTTCCCTGCAAGAGTTTTTTGGCAGTAAGAAAGCCAGGGAGCCCCTTACATACACATGTTTGGCCATACTGTTCACCCTGGAGCATTTTAGCTAGAATTGAAACAGGAGCAGATTTTATGGAAGAATTTTCCTTATGCCTACACAACAATGGGGAACTTAGAAAATTCAAGCTCAATCTGCTTTGGGTAGGTGAGCCAATAGACTAGAGATCAGCACATCACTCCCTCTTAAAAGACCCACCAAACCTTTTCTTTGTCTGCATTTTGTAGACTCCTGGGGGAAGTTCAGAGGAAGTTCAGAGAAGCTTCTAGAACAAGCTGTAACTTCCAGACTGTTCTGTCAGTTGACAACATTATCACTATCTACTCCCAGAGGAAACTTTCCAATTCAGCTTCAAAAGAGAAGCAAAGCAAAACATGACATATAGGCTAAGGGTATAGCTCAGGGGTACAGCATGGACAATATAGGTGTGACCCCAGATGGTTCAATCCCCCTGTACTGCAAAACAACAACAACAACAGCCTTATTTTTATTTAATAATAATGATTTAAATGATAATTTTACATGACAGTCATAATTATTAGCACTTACTGTGTGCCAGGCACTATTCTAAGAGCTTTATGAAAATTATTTAATTTAATATCTATTGTGCAATGTACCTCGTGAAAGTGGTACCATTCTTAATTTCCATTTTGCAAATAAGGAAACCGAGGTAGGGGAAGGTTAAGTCATCCCACAAGCTCACAGAGACAGTAAGCATCAGATCTGGGCTGGGAGTCCCAGTCTGGCTTTAAAACTTGTACAGTGCTAACACCCCCACCATGAGTCACAACAATAACACAGTAATAGAAAGAACTCGGCAACCATCAGCTCTACTGTGCGAGGGACTTGTTTAGGGTGTGCACATCATTTAGTGCTCATGACCACCTGATGGGGTGGTCATAAACCCAATGGTAGGAAGCTGAGGCTTGAAGAGGTGAAGCCTCCTGTCCAAAATTCCAAAATGAATCCTCCAGTTAGAATGGCAATCATCAAGAAGGCGAATAATAATAAATCCTGGCAAAGGATGCAGAGAAAAATGGTCCACTCATACATGGTTGGTGAGAATGCCAATTAGAACAACCACTTTGGAAAGCATCATGGAGACGCCTCAAAAGAATAGGAATAGAACCACCAGATGACCCAGCTATCCCACTCTTTGGTATTTACTCAAAAGTACTAAAATCAGCCTACTCCAGCGATGGCGGAACATCAGTGTTTATAGCAGCATAATTCACAATAGTCAAGTTGTGGAACCAGCCCAAGTGCCCACCAACAGGATGAATGGATTCAGAAAATGTGGTATAAATACACACTGGAGCTTGACTCAGCCGTCGAGGATGGAATGATGGCATTTGCTGGTGAATTGATAGAACTGGAGGACATCATGCTCCCTGAAATAAGCCAGACTCAGAAAATCAAGGGTCAAATGTTTTCTCTCTCAGATGCAGAAACTAGAGTAAAATTAGGGAGAAGAAAAGGGGGGCCAGGATTAGATATCATAACGGTAAAAGAAAGATCAGTGGAATCAAAGAAGAAGATTGTGGGAAGGGAGGAAATGAGGGATGAAACTGACAAAATTATGCTATATACATGCATAAATATGCCACAGTGAATTCCACCTGAATTCTACCTTTATGTATATCTGTAAAGCACCCATTAAAAATGCCATAAATAAATAGAAGAAAGACCACTAGTGTAGATGGTGGGAAACAGAGAAGGGAAAGGGGGAGGCAAAGAGGGGGTACTGGGAACTAAGATGGAGCAGATTAAGTCCCATGCATGTATGATTATGTCAAAATGAACCCAGCTATTATTAGCGATAATGCATTAATAAAAGCATTTTAAAAATTAGTGTATAGCAGCACCTGGATTTACACCTAGGAATTCCAGCTCAAGAATGCCCACTCTGACCGGTTCCACATGGAATTGGGAGCAGAGATTTGCTTCTTCCTACCTCTGTGTGGAAAATGGCATTGCCCCCTGAGTGAGGCCAGGATTGCAGGATGTCTCCAGGTTTCTGCAGACATGGCAGCCCCTGTACACAGGGCTCCTGGAGGGACCCAGTAACTCTAAGGAGAACAGTGTCCAAGGGGATGGGGTGAAGTGTCCCTTGGAAGCAGTTTCATAAATACGGGTGTGAACACTGGTGAACATTTTTGGGGGGCTGGAGGGGGGTTACCAGGGAGTAAACTCAGGGGCACTAAGCCACTGAGCCCCATCCCCAGCCCTAATTTGTATTTTATTTAGAGACAGGGTCTCACTGAGTTGCTTAGGGCCTCGCTTTTGCTGAGGCTGGCTTTGAACTCATGGTCCTCCTGCCTCAGCTTCCTGAGCCACTGGGATTACAGGCTGGTAAACATCTTAGAAGTAAGTGGGAGGAGATTCCAAGGTTGGCTGAGATCTGTGTCACTCAAGTGGGTGACTGCAGCAAGAAAGTGAGCTATTTCAATTCTTCAGTAGACTCTTTTGCCTTTGGGTAAGTTAACTCCTGTCCTCATTAAATGTAGGAAAGATCACTCTGACATAAACAGCTTCTATTCCAATGACAGTGATGGTGTGTCCAACTCTAAGCTAAAAATGAACACCTCACAGTGTTCTCAAGTGGGGGAGCGTGAGCACACAGGAAAGGACATATCCAGCACTGGATTTCTGGATCTCAGCAGTACTGGCATGAGGGCTCGTCAGCTCCTGCTTGTGGGGAACCGTTCTGTGCCCTGTGTGACATTTAGCTTTTGGGTCTTTATTGTGCATTAGATACCCCCATCCCCAGTTGAATCAAAAATTGACAGATGTTCTAAAGAAGGTGTCAAAATTGCCCCCAGTGGAGAACCACTGGCCTAGCACCTAATTTTACTTATTTGTTGAGGACTTAATATCATATTTTTAGGGGACAGACAGATGTGAATGGTGGGAACATGAGGTTAAGAAAATAATTCTATAAAATGGTCCCACGGTGCTGAGCCCCACGTGCTTTCTTTTCCAAAAAGCAATTCCCCTGCAGCCCTGCCTGGCCTCAGTGGACAGGACATGTCACATTCCTCAGCAAACTACCTGTTCCCTGCAGGAGAAACGCAGGCCCAAGATAATGTTGACGGGAAGAATACAGGAGATTTTTGTGACCAGGTCCTGAAACTCTGAGAGATTAGGGTAATTCTTCCTAACCATAAAAATCTGTAAGAATGTATGATTAAGAATCCAATAAAAACCAGTCAGCATGGGCCAAAGTGACCTAGAGTTCTCATGACAGGGGGGACTTGAAAGTCGGATGTCTCCCTGGTGTCATTCAATCATCAAGAGGTGGAACTGGATGGGACTTTTTTGGAACTTCTCTGGGATCATCCAAAAAACTGAAGTGTAGGAGAGGCACATTGTCCCTCTCCTCTCTAAGACGACCCACTCTCTCTCTCGAGAGTGTCCCCTTTCCATTTTCATATCCCTTCAAGAAAATGATTGCTGTTCCTCTGAGGGACATGTGTGAGATCTTTCTAACTTGATTGCAAGAATCAGTGTTTGAAAAGGGGGGTCTTCACCCTGCCTCACTATCTGGAAGGCCCCAGCTCTGTAACAATATTAGTCTCTTAGGATGGTGAGGGGTGCAACCCAGAGGTGGACCTTCAGGGAGCTCCCGGTTAGGAGATGAGAGACGGATGATAACCACAGAATTCTATGCAGAATTTCCAAAGATAAACATGGCACCCTTCAGCTGGGGAAGAAAAATGTTCCCGGACCTGTCTACAAGGAGGTAATCCATTTTGACTAGATTTTTATCAAGGGAAGATGTTAGAGGTCTCCAATGAATACCAGGATATTCTTCTGAACCCTGGTGTGACCAGGCTCTCAATCACCTTAAACAGAGGTTTTTCCAGCTCAGAGAACCCTGGCACCAGCCTGCAGGTTGGCAGGCAGGAGGAGGAAAATGCTCAGGGCAGAGACAGCCTTCTTTTGCACCAAGAGGGCATGCAGGGCTCACCTTGCCCTTGGAATATACATGAGGTAGACTGTACCAGGCCTTTGATCTATCAAGCAGCTGTCAACAGGACTCCGAAGGTCTGGAGATAATGTACTTGGATGTTTATCAAGCCAAACAGGGGGAAAAAAAATCCACTGAGACTGAGACAAGAGAAAATATATCCCTCTAAAAATAAACCTGATTTTAATTTCAAACTGGGTCAGTTTGCCTTGGGAATTATTGGGGAGCTTGGCTGAGCCACTCAGGAGATGAAGTGGAACCCTTGCTAATTTAATTTGCATATGCTGCTTAAAATGCAAGAAGCCTGCTGTTCTGGTCTGGGCAGTTCCCTGCAGGCTGGCACCTGGCTGGTTTCCTTTCCTGCCTCTGCAGGCCCTGGCAGAGAGGCAAGGTGGGAGCTTTTGTTTGAGAGAGGTGCAGAATTCACCTACGGCTGCGGAGAGCTCTTTGCCTTGGGGGATCATGTTTCCAAAACAGGACAGAGGAAGGGCAACGGGTAGAGCATGCACAGCCTCTTGGGGGGACCAGTGTTGAAGAAACTTGTCACTTGTCTTTCTTTTTTTTTTAATATTTATTTTTTATTTTTCGGCAGACACAACATCTTTGTTTGTATGTGGTGCTGAGGATCGAACCCAGGCCGCACGCATGCCAGGTGAGCGTGCTACCACTTGAGCCACATCTCCAGCCCCGTGATTTTTTTTCTATAAAGAAGAGTTGTCTATCTTTCATTCCTCTCTCCATCCTTTTCTTCCTCCCTCAACTTTTTCTCCCCCTCCCTGTTTAGAGCTAGTAAACTGAAAACTTAGTTTTTGTTTTCTTAGAATGACTTTATTTTTACCTTTATATTTTTTTCTTTTTCTTTTCTCCCCCAACCCCTTTGGTACCAGGAATTGAACTAAGGGACTGTTAACCACTAAGCCACATCCCCAGCCCTTATTTGTTGGTTTGTTTGTTTATTTATTTATTTTGAGACAGGGTCTCACTAAGTTGCTAAGGGCCTAAGTTTCTGCGGCTGGCTTTGAACTTGTGATCTTCCTGCCTCAGCCTCCTGAGTTGCTGGGATTACAGGCATGTGGCACTATGTCCAGTTCTATCTTTACTTTTGAAAGATATTGTCAGTAGGTTTTGAATTTCTAGTTCAGAAGTTCTTTTCCTAACTTTAAAGTTGTCACTCCATTACCTTGTGGCTTGTATTGTTTCTGTTGCAAAGTCAGCTGTCACTCTTATTGTTACTTCTTTAAATGTAAAATTTCTTTTTATTTATTTATTTATTTTTATTGATTATTTAAAACATTACATAGCTCATGATATATCATCTTTCATACATTTGACTCAAATTGTGTTTTGAACTCCCATTTTCACCCCAAATACAGATTGCAGAATCACATCTGTTACATATTCACATTTTTACATAATGCCATATTAGTGACTCTTGTATTCTGCTACCTTTCCTATCCCCTACTATCCCCCCTCCCCTCCCCTCCCCTCCCATCTTCCCTCTCTACCTCCCCTGCTGTTGTTCAATTATCTCCCTTTTTTTCCCTCCCCCTTGCCCCTCATAACCTCTTATAATTTTATGTATCATTGAAGGTCTCCTACCATTTCCATATGCTTTCCCTTCTCTCTCCCTTTCTCTCCCCCCATTCGTCTTTGTTTACTGTAGTCTTTTCCTCATGCTTTTCCTTCCTGTTCTGTTCTTAGTTGCTCTCTTTATATCAAAGCAGACATTTGGCATTTGTTTTTTAGGGCTTGGCTAGCTTCGCTTAGCATAATCTGCTCTAATGCCATCCATTTCCCTGCAAATTCTATGATTTTGTCATTTCTTAGTGCTGCATAATACTCCATTGTGTATAGATGCCACATTTTTTTTTATCCATTCATCTATTGAGGGGCATCTAGGTTGGTTCCACAGTCTAGCTATTGTGAATTGTGTCACTTGTCTTTCTGTGAGATCAGAACCAACTGTTTTCCTGTGTCTTCTTAACCTTGGTGTGTTCATGCTTAGGATGGATGCTCGGGTGCTTTGTAAATGCTTTTGGGCGTGGCCTTCCTAGCTGTCAGTCAACTCAGTCAACCTGCTGACATCAGGAAGCTAGACTGAACCCGCTGAAACCAGTGCAGGGGTCTTGGGATCCTCTCTCTCCCCATGATTTGCCAGGGGACTCTGTGGAATACACTCTTTCCTTTATTCCCTCCTCCTTGATATTTTTCCCATCCCCATACCTTCTGGCTTATTCCAGTGTCTTTTACCCAGACACCATTGCAAAGGTGTCTAACTCAGAAGGTCTCAGATCTGAGATTTTATGGATTAAGAAATAATTTAGGGCTGGGGTGTAGCTTAGTGGTAGAGTGCTTGCCTCGTGTGTGCAAAGCCCTGGGTTCTCTGGCTAGATCACAAAAACAACAACAACAACAAAAAAAAAACAAACAAACAAAAACAACTTAAAAACAAGCAAAATGAGGCACAGACATGTTTCATTTTTGTCAGGAAAGGACACAAAGAATTCCCACTATGACTCAACATTATTTTATGAACAAAATGCACTTAATGCCCCCCAAAGTAGAAAAACAGTAGTTGGCCAATAATAAGGCAGAAGAGTCCAACTGGAACCTTGGGATTCTTACATCCATAGTGACGTGCATGATACATATCCAGACACATCCATGACTTCCCTTATTTTGCAATGTATTAATTAAAACTCCTCCAAGGTCCGTCACCAGTCAGAGGACCTGTATGTAGACACCAGCATCCTAACTCATTTTCCTGTCTGTCTATTGTTCTATTTTTCTGTCTGAAATTATCCTAAGACAGCTTCTTCAAAGGTCATCATAACTGTCTCCTACTGAAAATACACCCATTGCCCTTCCGCTGTGTTAGGGGGAGGCGAAACTCACCCGGGGAAAAGGAAGTTGCATGACGTCTCCAGGTTGCACAGATAATTCCTGATTTGAGTCAGAGTTTGAACGGGTGTTGGGGGGTTGGGGATTAGATTGTGGAGATACCACAGGTATCCAGCAGGCTGGGCATCCCTGTCTGTGCTGTCCAAGATGGTAGCCAACAGCCCCATGTGGCTAGTGGGTGTGTGAAATGTGGTTGGTGTGACCAAAGAACTGAATGTCAAGGTGGGGAGCCGCATTGAGTTACCACGCCCTCCAGTCCTGATGTATCACGGGGATCTGAAAGATCACTGTAATCTGGCGCGGTAGTGCCATGACTGTGACTTGGTCTGTTCCCTTGCTAGGATAGCAAGGCCAGTCTTCTGAGAAGGCACACCCCTGGGGTTGAGCGACACTCACCTATTCTTTTGTAATCCTACCCCTTTGCCCTGTTTGGGCTAGAATGTTCCATGGAAACTCCCTTTGTGTGTCCCCTTCTCTTACTCTGCCCCTGGGTGTGGCCTTCCTAGATGTCAGTCAACCTGCTGACAGCAGACATCATGAAGCTAGACTCCACCCCCTGAAACCTGACCCCTTGCCTCATTTGAATAGCTTCTCCCCAATAAAAGGGATCAGCACATGTTCTCTCTCTCTTTCCACGGACTGGGACTGGTAAGGTCAGAGGAGCTGTCACAGGACCCAGAGAAAAAGGTATTTCTGTCTCTGTGTGGTTATTTCATGCAACCAAGTTCCCCTGAGTGTTTTAGTCATGAGAAATATGACAGCCTGTATTTGGGGTAAAAATGGGAGTTCATAACCCACTTGAA
Organism: Spermophilus citellus; assembly: GCF_964194105.1. Taxonomy (NCBI): domain Eukaryota; kingdom Metazoa; phylum Chordata; class Mammalia; order Rodentia; family Sciuridae; genus Spermophilus; species Spermophilus citellus. Next base: position 56,124,629 of record NC_138184.1, read on the forward strand.
TCTAATGTATGAAATATGATATGACAAGAGCTTTGTAATGTTTTGAACAACCAATAAAAAAAAGAAATATGACAGTCAAGTTTTACTACATTTTAATTAATAATGGCATATGACCAGTAGCTATGATAGTGGAAAGTTCTAGACCTTTCTCTATAAGTTCCATTCTCTTTTTTTAAAAAAAAAATATTTGTTTGAATTAGTTATACATGACAGTAGAATGCATTTTTGACACACCATACATAGATGGAATATAACTTCTCATTATTCTGGTTTTACATGATGTAGAACCCCATCATATAGTTATATATGTACATAGGGAATAATGTCCGATTCATTCTACTATCCTTTCTACTCCCATACCCCCTCCCTTCCCTTTTCTCCGCTCTTAATCTAAAGTAACTCTATTTTTTCCTAGCCACGCCCTCGTACTGTTGATTAGCATCTGTGTATCAGAGAAAATTATATTCTCCAGCTACGTCCATTTACCAGCAAATGCCATCATCTCATTCTTCTTTAAGGCTGAGTAATATTCCATTGTGTATCTATAGTACATTTTCTTTATCCCTTCATCTGTTGAAGGGCACCTAGGTGGATCTCATAGTTTAGCTACTGTTGAGTTGAGCTGCTGTAAACATGGATGTGGCTGCTTCTCTGTATATGCTGATTTTAAGTTCTTTGGCTATAAACCAAGGAGTGGGATTTTTAACACTAACTGGGAGCCCAGACAGAAGATCCCATAAATGTTCAAATGAAAAATCCGGTCTCGGTCTCTCCGAGGCAGACCTGCTGGTAGCACTAATTTAGCTGTGCCGTCTTGCACAGGTGACTTAACAACTCGGTGTCTCACTTTTCTCCACTGTTCAAAGAGGAACAGCGTTGGACGATGACTCCATGATTTAACATGTTGTAAAAGGTTCAGACACTGCCCGGCCTCCAGGAAGCACTGACGTGCCCACCTGTATGATTTACTGAGATCAGACTCTGAGTGAAGTCCATGATTCCATTCGGACTAACTGCCATAGACAAGTCACCACCCTGGATCCTGAGTCAGAGATTTAGCGGTCTCACGCTGACCGAGACAGACCGTGTGATTGACAGCAGTGGTCGCACTCTACAGGCTCTCGCTTGACATCGGTGCTCAGTGAGGAGGTATTATCACCCCAGGGGCTGACTGGGGCACGGGGCAGAATCACCTTGCCCAACTGCTGGAATGGCTAAGCCTGGATTCAGACACGAGGCCCTCAACATGGTGCCCACTGCCTGCTCTCTGACGTGGCTATGATCCAGATTGCCACTGTGACTAAAGGCATGGAGGAAGGAGCAGGTAGGGGGGCAGCAGGCTGAAGGGGACACACAGTGGTATTTGCAAAGTTCCACCCTTGATAACCAAAGGATAGACTGGTTGGGCAGTCTGTATCCGCAGCTATTTTTGGTAATGCTGGCCTAGCTCAGATTGAACCCTGATAGAGGCCACTTTGGGTCTATCAGGGGACTTTCTGTGGGGGTGGGTACCAGGGATTGAACTCAGGGGCACTCAACCACTGAGCCACATCCCCAGCCCTATTTTGTATTTTATTTAGAGACAGCCCTATTTTGTATTTTATTTTTGACTTGCTTAGGGCCTCGCTAAGTTGCTGAGCCTGGCTTTGAACTCACGATTCTCCTGCTTTAGCCACCAGAACTGCAGAGATTATACATGCGTGCCACCCCACACAGCTCCATCAGGGGGCTTTGGAATTCACTCACTCAGCTGAAAGAATAATCATACCGATTTCCTTTACTGTTCTTTATCACATGCATAATGCATTTAGACCTCTTTTCCTGGGTGGGAACTCTTGACTTTTCTATATTGAAATGTGAAATAAAACGGTGGTCCCAGAAGATCACATTCCTTCAAATAAACAAAACAACCATGAGGTTCTCAGTGGACCAGGTCTTCACCACAAATATCAGAGGGACAGAGAATTTGCCTCTGGCAATCAGGAATCATAGATCCAGCCTTCTCTAGAGGAACCACCATAGGATGTGAGCCACACTCTCCTAGGAAGGCTAATTTGCTGTATCTTTAATTACAGGGATCCAGGATCTCTTCTGTTTCTAATTTTGCAGAGGATATAGCGGATATGCACTATTTTTAAGTGAGCCATTAAGCATATTGATTAATGGCTATTGACAAACAATACCAGATTCTAGCAGAAATAAAAACAATATGTAGCCCAGAGTAATTAACCCCTCTGCTTATTTTATCTCTTTCCTATGAACTAATAAAATCTCAAATAAAAATCCTCCTTTTACTTACTTATTTTGGTACCAGGGATTGAACACAGGGGTCTTTACCACTGAGCCACATCCCCAGACTTTTTTATTTTTTATTTTGAAACAAGGTGTCACTAAGTTGCTTAGAGCTTCACTAAATTGCTGAGGCTGGCCTCAAAACTGTTCCTCCTGCCTCGGCCTCCTGAGCTGCTAGGATTACAAGCGAGTGTCATCCCACTGGATGGAAATTTCTCCTTTTTTCTTAAGGTCATAATAAGGCAAGGAAAAAAAAACCCATAGAAGATTCAAGTTCCTGTTCTATTCGTGGGTCTACCTAGAATTGGGAGAGTTATGTAGACTTATATATTATATTTTTACAGGTTCTTACAGATTTATAGGTTCCCTCTCCACCCACTCCCTCCCTCCTTCCCTCCCTCTTTCTCTTCCTTCTCTCCCGCTTTCCTTCCTCAGGGCCATTTCTTTCAGAACAATATAAGCAAGGCTTATTTTGCAAATTATAATGTGAAATATCCAAACTCTCTTACCTTGCTGGAAATAATATTTATTGGTAAAAAACAAAGCAAATGTAACAACAACAACTTTGGAAAAGTGGCAATATCTTTTGAAGCTGAATACATCTGTCTCTCATGCTCTAAGACTCTGCTCCTGAGTAACTACACAAGAAATAAGAAAGGAGTGCTTACATACATGAATTGGCATGCACAGGATGGTTTAGAAGAGCTTTACTCTTTCCCAACTGGAAACAATGCACATGTTCATTAATAGCAAGATGGGTAGATCAGTTTGGGTCTGTTCACACACTGGAAGAGTGAGGGACGAGAAGGAAGAGCTGTTCAGTGCAAAACATAAATAAGCCTCAGAGGCCTGCAGTTAGCAAGAGAGAGCTTTACAACTTCATTTATAGATGGTGCCCCACCAGGGCACTAGGTATGACATAAGTCTTATAATGTCACTTAGACAAAGTCCAAAATTAGCCAAACTAACCTGAAAGAAGGGTTTCAGTGGGTGGGCAATGCAGGGAACAGGTTGGATTCAAGGGCCCGGTACCCATCTTTTCTCTGACGTCCTTTAGACCCTTGTTTCTACAGAAACTGTCGCACATTCTGAAACATGTAGCCTCTGCACCCAAAGACATATTGTCAGTCTCAACAGCAGCCTGGGAAAGTGACTGATGCCCTGATGAAGAGGCACCTGCAGAGATGTGGGGCTTCCTGTGGTTTTTCCCATTAGAGGAAGGTTTTGCAAAGGGTAATATGCAACGCTAGTAATGCCCGATATTGAATGAGAGCACCTGAGAGGCCTTGGGCAGCTGCCACGTCATGAATGTCAGGGACAGGACTGCCATTGGTTCATTGCTGTTCTGAGTATCTGCGATTCATCTGTGGGGGTGGGGGGACTGGATACAGAAAATGGAAATCCTGATGGACCTCCTCCCACCCCCACATTTAGTTCCCTTATACCTTGAGTGAAACCCAAAGGAGAACATCTGACCGGTGGTCTTGTTCTTCTTCTATAAGCTCAGGGGCAGAAGCTGGTTTGAAGGAGTGGCACCAACTCAATTTCAGTTCCACTTGAACTTGCATAGCTCTTATCGATTTAGAGAGGGGCATGTGTGTCCTTTTATTGTGAATATAACCTTCCAAAGCAAGCAGAGCATCTTTACTGTTTGCCTTTTGCAGATGAGGGAGCTGAAGCCCATCAAGCTGAAATCCACCCACTCAAGGTCACACGCGGAGTGACAGCGGAAATTCCAATCCAGAAGCAGTCTGCACTTGCTACCACACCAACCCTTTCCACTTGGCAAGGGTGACCCCTTCCTGGACTTCAATGGGGTGACAGAGGGATTATGTTCTTCCTCACATATAACAATCTGTTTACCACTCTTGGGGAAGTTTCTCTTAAATCTAACACTCATCTCACTTTTTCCTAAAATATATTCATTTAAATTCTTTGAAAGATTCTGAGCTCCATCTCAAGTTTTCTCTTGTCTTAATGTATCCTCCTATCTTTCCCTCCCTCCATTCAAATAATTCAGCAACCTCACAAACATGGCGTGGGACACTGGAGTTGGAACTTGGAGGAAGATTTAAGTCCAGCTGCTATTTCAAATCCAAATGCACATGTTCTCCCAGTGGGCATAGCTAATTGTTATCTCCTTTTAAAGGCTGCTTGGGAAGACTGATTGCCTGTATTTAGACATAGCAAGTTTAACATCTCTCAGGTAGCCTCTTGGACCACAGGAAGAGGAAAGTGAAATAAATCTTTCTTTGAGTCTTCTCTCTTTTTGACATAAATACTGTAAGCTTGACTTGGAGATGTGTAATTATGTTGAAACTGTAAGCAACTTGATGCATCCAGGAGTGTGGATAAGTGCTTATGATTCAGAGCCAAATCTGGAATTCCTCCAAATACCTACTGTGTAGCCTTAGCTACTTAACCTCCTTCAACTTCGGTGATCTCATCTCTAAAATAGTGATATTACTAGTAGTTATGTGCAGGAGATAATGCCCAGTTTTAACAATACCTAGCATAAGTGTTAGTCATTTTTATTATGGCTTGCTTTATTAATTAACCCCCTGGCCTTAATATCTGGGATGTAGAAATACTCTACATTTGTATCCAGGCCTACTTCAACTAAGGTGATCAGAGCATCCCAGGCCATTCATATTGCTAAACCCGCTACCTGATTTTGATATAGGAACCTATTTTCTCCGAATGAAAACTGAAGTGGAGCTCAGTGCTGCCTCTAAATGTCCAGAGACAGACTCTATTGGTTTCTCTGAGCATGATCTCCCCTTGACGGAGTGACTAGAGGTGCCCTTGCAAATGCTCTAAGAATGGTGGAATTCATTGAGAAGAATGGAAGGAATTTGCACACACCATAGTAGTCATGCTTCTAACAGAAAATACACAGACGTGCAGAGCAGGTTACAGGGAGACAATTTCTGCACTCATCCCATAAGGAGAAGAAGCAGTTTTGCACACGAGCCAAAGTGGTTTATAAAGTAAGGTTTAAGAACTCAGTGCTTAATGTCTGGGGTATGTCAGATCTGCTACCTCCTAGCTGTGTCACTCTATGCCAGTCACTCCGTTGGCCAACCTGTAAGATGAAAGTAATAGAAGAATTCACCTGGTTGGACTGTTGTGTGACAGCTAAGCTATCTGGTGTAACAAACCTGATGGGAACTGCAGTCATTATCACCTTGAAGCTGTTATTGCTGTTGTTTTCTGGAAGTGGCTCCTGACTTTGACACTTTCCCATTCTACATGGATACAGAAGTGACACCTTCTTGGAGACAGTGCTGGCTGTTTGCCCTACAGCGTGCCCAGGATTCCTGGTCTCCTTTGTGGTTGGGTGGGTCTAATTTTGACTCAGGGCTTGTGAAAGCCAGTGATGGAAAACTTCTGAGATGAAGGCTTTGACTGCTGATCTGAGACATACCGGAGCACCCTGTTCCCTCTGTCAGGACAACTCATGATGTAAGGATATTGCTGACTACTGCATCCGTCTAAGCCTCTGAACCACTGTGAAGTAGAGTCCTTCTGTCACTTAACAATGCTCAGCTAGTGAGCAACAAACAGACTCTTGTCGTTTTTTGGTCATTAAGTGGTTGAGGATGCTGGTTATCATAGCACATCTATCCCTACCCCAGACCAGTAAAGGTGGTGGAGACCTTCCTTCTAACATCAAGGGTCATTTGGCAATGTCTGGGGACATGAGAAGGTCACAAATGGGAGTGTTATGTTAGTAAGGTAATAGATAGTCCCCACAAAAGGGAATTCTAATGGAAAATGTCATTAGCCCTCTACTTACTGAGCTTTCCTCAGCCCCTCATACTCCTCACTCTCTTAAACCCTCCACCGCCTGTGATCAGAGAATGTACCCAGAGTGCCTCTGCTCAGTTCTCAGTGTGCCTGGTTACCTAGGACATGAAGAGCTATGGTGGACTCAGTCAAATTTCTCCCATGAGTATTCTGCAGACCAACCCTGCCAAGGGTACCCCGGGGGGCTAAGCCAAACTTGAAGCCAGAGACTAGGAGAAATTAATCATCTTTCTCTTGAAGAGGACTCTTTCTGTTCTTCCACTGAACATTGCTGCTTTGCTTCTGAGGCACACACTTAACAGTTGTCTTCTGGTAAAACAGCAGATAGGCAAGATCTTGGGTCATTCCATGTTTGATTTCAAGGCTCACAAGGGCAGGGAGCTGGCATAGGTATGGGATGGCCAGTTGGGTCCAGGCTTCTGACAGTCCAACATCTGCAGACCTGGCTTAGGGTGGAATTCTAATAGATCTCCTTCAAAGAGCTTAACTAGTGTACCTGACAGAGGTTTAAAAATAATGTCTTCAACAGTAGAGTGAATCAGACAGAATTTCCCTGTGTTCATATGTGAACATACAACCACAGAAACTCCACATCATGTTCAACCACAAGAATGGGAAGTTAGACTCCATGTGCGTATAACATGTCAAAATACATTCCACTGTCATGTACATCTAAAAAGAACAAATAAAAAAATAGTCTTCAAGGTAACAGGATGAATGAAATGACCACGTCCAGTCCAGCTCTCTCCCAAGTCTTTCACCTTTTGAAATCTAGGTTGGAGAGGGGAGAGAGACTGGCAAAAGGTGGTAAATACAGTGCAGGGTAGAGAGAGCTCAGCCCTCCAATTCTTGTGGCCCTGAGTTTTTGAATCTTGATTTATTTGTGTTTCTGTACAAATTGGGAAGTGCATATGTAACATTTTATTACAATGCCTGGCATATAGTGACTGCTCACTAAACGGTGGATATTGTATCATTGGAAAATTCAGCCCTGGCTTCTGGGGCAGGGGTCAGAGGGCAGAGCTGAGAGGGATGGGACAGAGGGGTGCCAGGCTGGCTACATCAGAGGCATGAAAGGCTGGAGGAGAAGGGAGGGACATATAATGACAAACAGTCAAACACAATGTCTATGTTGATTGTGTGGCGTGTACTTCTCACTGTCCACACATACATCATTCAAGTTTGTTACAGCCATCTATTAACAACTTTTACTCCAAGGACTTCTATTTTTGTTGCTGTTGTTGGAATGTTTGCTATCGAATCTGGGACAGCTTTTTTGATTCGAAAGGTCTACACTTTCTGATTCTAGAACTCTGAAGAACTCTCTTTCCATCTGGCACTAAGTTAACAGCAATGTAATAAATATGAAGAATTTTCCAATACATATTTCTTGGACCTTCCCTGTGTCAGGCCCTGGTAAGAAAAGAATAAATCAGACTGGCTGGCTCCTAACCTCCTGGAGCTCCCTTCTTACTGGAGAAGACTGACCATAAGCCAATAAAGTAATTATGGATGATAATTTGTCCTGGAAATGAGTGGAGTGCCGAGTTAGAATAATAACTCTAGGATCACACTGTAATTAATGACCAGTGGAAAATCCTTTGGGGGTGGAAGCATTAAAGTTGAAACATAAAAAATGAGAAGGATGGAGTGCATCGAAGGGGAAGGAACAATCCAGAAAGAGCAAACCGCAAGCATGTTGTATTGTTCATAGACATGGTCTCCTCTTGGACTTCCTCACATTCTTGTGAAGTAGATGCTTGTGGTGGACAACTTCTGACATGGCCCTGAGCTCCACCTCAGCATTCATGCCTGTGTGATCCCTTCCCTCTGAGTGAAGTCTGGACCTAGTGACTTGCTTCTAACAATTAGGTACAGCCAAAGCCATGGTATGTCCCTTCTGTGATTAAGTTATAGAATAACGTGGCCCTCTCCTGCCTGTTCACCCCCTCTTGCTGGTTCAGGCCGCCATGTTGGAAAGTCCCACATGACAAGAAAGTTCAAATCTCAGTCTAGCAGTCCACGAGGAACTGAATCCTTGCAGTAACCAGGGATAGACCTGGGATACAGGTCCAGCCCTGGCTGCAAGGATTGTGACTCCAGCTGATGATTTTCTAGTAGCCCCCACAGGGACCTCCAAACCAAAAGACCCAGATTCCTGACCCTCAGAAATTTAGACATAAGAAATCTGCGTTGTTTGAAATCAACAAAGTTCTGGCATTAATGTGTTACCCAGCAATAGATAATATAGCATCCATTCATTCACTCACTGATTGTTATTAAAAAAAAAATATGAGATTTCTGCAGGTCAGGTGACAGCCTACATGCTAAGGAAATACACACGGACTTCACAGTCTCCTGATGCTCACAGACTCAGAGAGGGGGATGATAGGCATGGGGCAACTGGACTCAGTACTTTTCCAGTGGTTGCAATGTCTCATGGTGGAACCAAATAGAAGACTTAGTAACTTTGCCCCCCAGATCTCGGGAGGGCAGGAATTGAGGGAACTGAGGCTCAGGGAGGGTAGAATGTTGCCCAAGGTCACACAGCTCTTAGGATTCATTCTGTTCTGCTCCACTGTGATAGAAGCCATGTGTTTATCTCCAGTGTGAGATGTCTCTTTTCATCTATAATACTTGACAGCTTCTCTCTTAGGCGTCTTGATAATCTAAAACTGAACAGGAGCTGAAATGCATTCTTTAATGCAAATGTAAGATAAGCTACGGGTTAATCAGGTTCTGGTGACAAAGATGAAACTGCAATTTCTAATTAGCTTGCAAAGCCCAGAAATCAGACCACCTTAATCTAGCGCATGGCTGTGTGTGCATTTGCTCATGGTTGAGGGTCACGCATCCCTACACAAACAAAGATGCGAGTTTTGGACAGAAAAGAATCCCAGCCCTGCTTCAGGATGGAATCAAATCAGCAGTGAAAATTAGCTACCCAGAAATATTACAAAGGCAATGGTATCAGGAGAGGATCTAAGGACACTTGAGGATTGGAGGAAACCTGCCTGAGAGATGAGGTTTTTTTTTATTTTGGGTTTGATCATTTGCCCAACCTGCAAATCTAGAAGGGGACAAACTAAAAATGAGAGAGAAATAATTTTCTTCTAAAAAGTCATATTAATTTGTAACTTTTGTAAAGAGTTCTTGTGCCTTTTCTCTCCCAAGTTCATTTCATATGTTATATTCACAATTCAAATAGAAAGGCCACTGGAAGATTTATTTTCTTTTTTCTTCTTTCTTTTCTTGTTCTCCTTCCTTTCTATTTTATAAGGCTCACATATCTATTTTGAAGTGCATTTTATTTTTGAGGCATATGTAGAGTACAAAGTTCAAGGGTGCAGCTTGTTGAACTTTGCCGGATGTTCACACCCAGGTACCATCATCTGACTGGGGCATGGCGTGGATGGAAATGTTCCAACCTGTGCTATTCATTTGGGCAACTGCAAGCCTCACATGGCTACTGGGTGTGAAAAAAATGTGGCTGTATTTGACATGAGAAAGAACAAATAAAAACAAAGAAATTTTAAAAATAAATAAATATATAAAAAGGCACTTCTACAAAGAGAAACTAAACTGAAACAGTGTATCTAATTGTAAATAATTTTGGTTATATAATTGGGCAGAAAATTATTTCAGCTGACTTTAGAATGTAGGATGTGAGGGAACAGTCTTAACAGATGATCTTATGCATTAAACAGACCAATAAATAAATTTAGTAACAAAAAGATATGGCTGGTACAATTGAGGCACGGCATCTTATTCAATGAGGAGATCCCTTTGGACCTTGCAAAGAACATTTCTATCATCCCAGAAACTCTCTGGTATACTATTAAATTGATACCTATTAAGTGCCTCCCTTCTCCCCCAGTTCAAGTAACCATTGCTCTCCTTTTATCATCATAGATTTGTTTTTTTTTTCTAATCCTGAATTTCATATACATAAAATCATAGAATATCTTCTCTTTGGGTTTTGGCTATTTTATTTTATTGTCCCTTGGTATGATGGATTGAACCCAAGGGTGCTTGACCACTGAGCCACATACTCAGTTCCTGACCCCACTTTTTTTTGAGACAGGGTCTCCCTAAGTGGTTCAGGGCCTCACTAAGTTGCTGAGGCTGGCTTTGAACTTGTGATCCTCCTACCTCAGTCTCCAAAGCCACCATGCCAGGCTGGCTCTTTTCTCTCAATAGAACATCTGTGAGATTTATCCTTTTTGTTAAATGTTGCAATAGACTCTTATGAATATACCACAATATATCCATTCCACTGTTGGTGAATATTTAGCATTTTCCGATTTGTGGTTATTAGAAATGGCACTGCTAAAAATATTTGTGTGCATATCTTTTGGTGGACAAAGGTACACATTTCTCTTGGATATATACCAAGGGGTGTTATTGCTGAATCTTTCCCTCTGTACAGCAATGTAGGAGAGGCCCAACTGCTTCATTGTACAGTTTTACTTTAAACCACAGCTCTTTGTCAACATGTTAATACGTGCATTCTATTCAAGGGAAAGCATCATTAACATACACTGTGTGGTAATATCTAATAATTTTAAAGATACAATAACCTCATGTCCCTGTAATTATTCTTTCCCTGGAGAAATTCTTGTACTTGTGTACAGGAGGCATGTATAATATTTATAATGGCCTTTTTTTTCCAGTAGCAAACCTACTTGGAATATCTTATTGAATAAATACATGGTAATTTATGCATAATGATGCATCACTTAGAAAATGAACAGATAGAGCTACATGTATCAGTACAAATGAACCCTTCCAATACATTGAGTTCTAAAAATCAGTGGCAGAAAGCCATTGTTCAATATCATGTGTAAGAAGAGTTAAAATCGTCAAAGCACGGCTGTAGGCCTGTTCAGGGTGCATAGATTGGCAATGAAAGTAATGTACTTGAGAAATACAGGAAAGGGGTGAATAGCAAAAGCAGTGTGAGGGTACTCCGTGCTTGAGAAAGAGTGAGGGAATGAGACTTCAAATGCATCACTATGTGTATGGATTGATTGATTGATTGATTGGAACTGGAGATTGAACCCAGAGGTACTTAACCATTGAGCCACATCCCCAGTCCTATTTTGTACTTTATTTAGAGACAGGGTCTCACTGAGTTGCTTAGGGCCTCACTAAGTTGCTGAGGCTGGCTTTGAACTTGCGATCCTCCTGCCTCAGCCTCTGAGTTGCTGGGATTCTAATATGTATTTATTAACCTAGAAAATGAGTGTGAAGGTGTTGAAGCTATTACACTTTGTACTATTTCAAGCATCTTTAATATTCATAATAATCATGAAAGATTCTGTGAAAGGGATCGAGGCTGCTAAGAATTCCTTGATTTCCCCAAAATCTTAGCAGGGGGTTATGGTATGGATCTGGAATGTCCCTGAACAAGCACATGTGTTGAAATCATGGTTTCCAATGCAGCAAGGATCCTAAGTAGAGGTTTTAGGCAATGGTTGGAAAACCAGGGCTGTAACCTCAAAAGTAGATTAATTCACTTATAGATTAATAATTGAATGGATTAGTAATAATTGGATTATTATTAATAATTGAATGGTGGTTACTATAGGCAGGTGAGCATGGTTGGAAGAGGTAGGTCACAAGGGGCATGCCATTGGGGATTGTATCTTGTCCTGGCTTCCTTTGGTGTGTGTGTGTGTGTGTGTGTGTGTGTGTGTGTGTGTGCGGGCACATCTGCACATGCTCATGCCTGTCTGTTTGCCTTTGTCTCTTTCTCTCTAGTTCCTGGCTGCTATGAGCTGAGCCATGCCCTTCTGCCATGATGTTTCTGTCTTAGACCAGCCAACCCTGGACTGAACTTCTAATATCAAGAGCCAAAATAAGTCTTTCCCCCTCTAAGTTGTTCTTATCAGGTATTTTGGTCACAGTGACCAAAAAGGTAACTAAGACCCTGGTCATATGGTTGCCCAGCTTGAGACCTACCCTTCTCAGGCTTCATTGTAAAGAGATGTGGTTGTGGAACAAAGTTCTAGAGGGACTTCTATAGAAATGAGAACATTGTCCACATTACAACCTTAAAAACCAGGAGACTTTTCACACTCTCCTTCTCTCTTCTTAGGGGCTGGCCATGGAGGTGGAGGTGATGGGATATGTATCACCTTTGGAGATGATGATATCACAAAATTGGAAAACTACTGGCTCAGACATTTACATCAGAGGAACATAGAGTACGCTGGGTCTCTTAGCTAAGGCAGCTTACACTAGCCCCGATTAACACAGTCAGCTGGGCCTGGTGGCTGTGAATGGGAACTGGCTTTGTCTACATGTCTTACATAGAACCAATGTAAGACAGCAAGGTGTGGAGGTTGATGTGTTAGGTTCTAGCTCAAAGTCTGCCACCAGTGTGACCTTGAACCAGTCCTTCACTTATCAGAGCACCATTTCCCTTATCTGTACAGGGAAGTAGGAAAATGTCCTCTTGCCTCATTGAGAGCTTTGAAGATCAAATACAATGGCACCAACTGCCTAACTTGGAATGTAGCAAAGTGTCCACATGAAGGAAAACGGTATGACCTGATATTTCCACAAAACCTTTCTTTTCAACAAAATTTTTTAAATAAGGCTCATCCCAGTAAGCTCATGGATAAATAGCATGAACAAAATTAGGTAAAAGACTATTTAGTGGGTAAGATTACCAACAGAGTAAAACTTGTACCCCAAACCAGCCATCTGGAGTAGTTTGTAGGAAATTCACCTTGGAAAAATAATTTATGGGGTAAACAATTCTATCATTTCCTGCATAAGTATTCTGGATACATTAATGCTATGACTTCTCATCTCGTTCCATGAAAGAAACAAAGAATAAAACTGCCAGGTGCATGCCTATAATCTCAGGGGCTTGGGAGGCTGAGGCAGGAGGATCGTGAGTTCAAAGCCAGCCTCAGCAACTTAGTGAGGCCCTGAGCAACTCAGGGAGACCCTATCTCAAAATACAAAAAAAAAGGCTGAGGATGTGGCTCAGAGGATAAGCTCCCCCACCCTGGGTCCAATCCCTGATACTAAAAAAAAAAAAAAAAAAAAAAAAAGAAAGAAAGAAAAAAAAAGCATAAAACTAAGAAAGGGTTAACAGCAATTCCACAAGAAAATTTAAATTGCCACTCTCTGTTTCTTTAAAAGAAGTTACACTGAGTTAGGAGGAGTGGGGAAACAAAGGAGGAATGAGGAAAGAACTTGATTTTTTTTTCTAGTACATTCCTTGTGATATGCCGCACAGCTGGACAATTGCAGAAATCCAAAGACCAGGAAAAACAATTCTGTTTGCAAAGTACAGACCCACCAAGCTTTTAAGATCCAGCTAAGTAAGTGAGTCACACAGGTGCCACAGGCCTTGCTTCTGTCCTTTTTTGTTTTTCTACCAGGTAAACCAGAGCTTGTCAACCTCTGGCTCATCAACCTGCAGTGGCCTCTCCTCATCCTTGGGATAAATCCCAGCTCCTAACCATGTTCTGGGTAATCTGTCCTTGGCCCATCCGTACTCCCTAGCAGATTCCGCTTGTCTCTGCTGCAGCCACAGTGACCTACTTACATGGGCTAGCATCCTTTACGCCAAGCTCATCGCCTTCTTTTACCAAAAGCCACCTCCCATTCCCCATGTCTTGGATTGACTCCTTCACTTCTGTTGGGCCTGAGCTTAGGAGTCATTGTCTCCCAGAGAGACTTCTCTCTTCTGTCCACGATATCTAAACTACCACCATTATCCTCTGCCCTCTGACTTTCCTGTGTTTTCTTTATAGCCTTTATCTCTCTTGGTAAGATGTGGTATATTTGTTGATGTCCTTGCTTGTCTCACCCATTAAGCGTCAGCTTCAGAGAGTGGAGATCTTGCTGTCACATCTGCTGCCAGATGCCCAGTTCTGGCTGGCACATCATAGACTCCGTTCATATTCAATGATGCATGATTGAATGCTGTTTTATCACAAAGGCTACATACAGTCATATACACCTAATTTCCTCCTCGAGCTTCACTTTTCTATGAGGTGTTTCTGCTTTTATTGTAACCAAGACAATACTCGGAGACCAAAAAGCAACGCCTGCCCCTCTCCCAGGGACATACTGAACCAGCTAAAGCTCTCAATGACAAACAGATTAAAGAGGAAATATGTTCTTTTCTCTGAAAGTCTTTTGAAACGATGAGAACAAACTGACGACTCTCCAAACTGACAATAAAGACACTATAGGATCTATTTTTCTACATCTCCTAAGAGTTTCCTAAGAACAAAAATAGTTTCCAATTTAAAAATTTTGGTTGGCTTTTCATTAAGAGGAAAGCAATGACCTCTAGACTCTAAATCTTTATTACAATGTTGTTTCTTTCTTTCTTTTCTTTGTTTTTTTTTTACACTATTAATAAAAATATAGTTTCCTGCCAGATGTAGTGGTGCACATCTGTAACCCACAAGCTCAGGAGGTTGAGGCAGGAGGATCACGAGTTCAAAGCCAGCCTCAGCAACTTGGCAAGGCCCTAAGCAACTCAGTGAGAGCTTGTCTCTAAAAAAAAAAAAAAAAAAAAAAAAAAATCAATCAATCAATCAATCTATCTATCTATATCTATACATCTATCTATCTATCTATCTATCTATGGGCTGGGGATATGGCTCAGTGGTAAAGCACCCCTGGGTTTAATCCATGGTACCAAAAAAATACATGTATACACATATATTTTTATTAGTTTTATATATATAAAATATTATTTGTTTCTTAATAAAACATTGCTTGCTTTCAATAAATTGAATGTGTTTAGTTGACTCCCTGTATCCACAAGTTCAAAACCTGTGGATTTAACCTACTATATATTGAAATATTGGAGGAAAAATAATGTCTATATTGAACATGTGCAGACTTTCTTCTTACCATTATTCGCTAAGCACTATAGTATAATGACTACTTACATAGCATTTACACTGTGTTTGATATAAGTAATATAGAGATGATTTAAAGTACATGGAAGATGTGCCAATTATCTGCAAATACGATGCTATTTTTTACAAGAAAGTGGAGCACCTTGGATTTTGGTATTCACAGAGGGCTTTGAAACCCATCCCCTGCTGACAACAGTACTGTCTTGAAACAGCTGTGTAATAGTCATGGAACTGAGGTACATTCCACAGGGACCATGACCCTTCACTCTGATCATAGCCCTACCATTTGCACCGTGAACTTGATGGCGTCTGCTGCTCCTCCTCTTGAACCACAGCTGACTTTGTGAGTCCCTATGCTGGTGGAATACCAGGGGAACAGAGGAACAACAATTTTGCACTGAGACTTCCAGAGCCTTGGCACTCTTCTGTCTGCTCACGTAGAACACTGTCCGGTGGCCATGGGAAGAAGCCCAGGGTGTGGAATCATGCAGGTGAATTTATCCCACTTCAGTCTGTGGTAATCCCACCCCCAAGCAGAACAAAGCTTCCCGCCAAACCCAAAGCTGACAGAAATCTCACAAGTGAGCCCTACCAAGACCTGAAGGACCATCAGGTTCATTTGAAGCCTCAGGAGCATTAACAAATGCTTCTGTTTTAGCCCACTGAGTTCGAGGTAGTTTGTTACCAAGAAATAGCTAGCTGATACACATTGTCGTAAGAGTCAAATAAAGGCAAGGGCTTTGCAGTTTTCTAATGATCTGTTAAGTTTCCTAGGTATCCCTAAGAATATGGATTTCAGACTTCCTGATCACTTGCCTACTTCTCAAATTTATTCAGATTTCACAGTTCCTCTTAGACAATGAGGAAAATCATCAATCTTAAGTTTTCAAGTGTTTGCCTCAACCAGCCTACCTTCTCTTTCCTTCCAATTTCACAAAAGAAGCCTTTTTAAGTTGATATTGGTAGGCACTGATGCCAGGAAGCAAGCACACCTGCATAGTTCAGAAAAGCCAACAATTCATGTTGAGTGCAGAAAATGAGAGGAAAAAGGAGATTCTGGATTAGAATGGTTGCCATAATAAATAGAGATTCATAACATCCCCTGTTACCATTATGATTGCACCTGTATCTTACTAGTAATCTGCTATTCAAAATGTGTATTTGTTGTATGTATCAGTCAGTTACTGCCATGATAATGCTGGATAACAAACCACCCTTGAACTCTGAATTACACTAACTCATGTTAATTATCATGCTCATGGATCTGTGTTTTAGCTGTGTTTCTGCAGATCTAGACTGAACAGGGCTGTAGGTTTTAGACAGTGGGCTGATTGGCCCACACATTCAGTTAGATTTCTTCCATGTGTATCATACTAAGACCCAGGCTAGTGGGGTAACAAATACCTGAGGCATGATCTTTTCTTGCAAGATTGCCAAAATGATATGCCAGCAAAACCAGAGGCACACCCGATTGTCAACACTCTGCTCTTTGTCAGCTGACAGCCCATTGACAAAGCGAATGGGATAGGCTCCCAGTCAAGAGGTGAAGAAGTCTACCAAATGCCCCAACAGCCATGGCAGCAGGTTCAACTTTAATTCAGGGGAGTGAAGAATTGAGACCAATTATTTCAATTGCCACATTATTTTCACGTTAGAATTTATTTTCTGCTCTAGTCAATCATTGGGCAGACAGGATAGCAAACATCTCATATAATCTCTATTTAGTCCAAACCATCTCCTTCTCATTTAACCCCAACTGAACTAGAGCCTCTATGGAGCAGCCACAGATCCATCAAACCCCACCATTATGCGAGATCTCAGAAGCCCTCAGCTGTTGAATCTTATATCACTCTGCTTCCACCCCCAACACCTCTATTAACAATGCTACTAACTATCATCACCAACCCAGACTACCATTTACTGAGTTGGTATCATGTGTCAGGCTCTTTAAATACCTCATTTCTACCTGGTAGTTACTAACAACTATTTTATGGGGAAGTTAACTGATAAATATTAGATATGTAAGAAATTGCTGAGTCTAGATTCACACAGGAATTGTGGATTCTAACTGTCTATCTGTATTTTCACATATTGACTTTGTATTCTGGATGATTTTGCTTATGTATTAATTTGTTCCTTTAACCCTATTGTTCACCTCTTGAAGTCAAGAGCCTTGGATCCTAAAATTCTTCCCCCAGCACAATAGGATCATTTGATTTCAACAACTGACATTAGAAAATCATTCCAACCCTATATATCAATATTTATCAGAATAGAATTTTCCATAGATATAGAAATTCAATTAATTGATGCCAGGTAATAAAAACTAGCACCATTTACCTTATAAGGTAAATGACTCCCATTTTACAAATGCAGAAAATGAGGCTTGGTGAGGTTAGCTGACTGACTCATGTTTGCATAGTAAGCAGCAGAGCTAGAATACAAGCCCAGAGCTCTATAACTTTGGTTATTTTATTTAGTCTTTAGTTTTTATTTTAAATTAACACATAACAATTATTCATAATGGAGGGACACAGTGTGGTACTTCAATACACATACACAATATGTATTGATCAAATGTGGACAATCAGCATTTCATCTCCTCTTGTTATGGTTTGGATATGAGGGGTCCCCAAAAGCACACGTGTGAGACAATGCAGGAATGTTCAGAGGTGAAATTGATTAGCTCATGAGAG
Source organism: Spermophilus citellus (assembly GCF_964194105.1). Taxonomy (NCBI): domain Eukaryota; kingdom Metazoa; phylum Chordata; class Mammalia; order Rodentia; family Sciuridae; genus Spermophilus; species Spermophilus citellus. Next base: position 56,142,327 of record NC_138184.1, read on the forward strand.
CTGTCACCTAATGAGTGGATTAGTCCATGGATGCATTAATAATGTGAATGGGTAAGTGGGTAGTAACTATAGGCAGGAAGGATGTGGCTGGAGGACGTAAGTCACTGAGGCCATGTCCTTGGGGATTGTATTATCTCTAGTTCCTTGCACTCAGCTCTCTCTGCTTCCTGGATGTCACAAACTGAGCAGCTTTCCTTGGCCACACCCATTTGCCATAATATCCAGCTTCATCTTGGAGTCAGCCGACCATAGACTTAACTTCGGAAATCATGAGCCAAAATAAACTTTTCTAAGTTGTTCTTTTCAGGACTTTTGGTCATAAAAATAAAAATTTGACTAACACATCTTTTCATTGGTTTATGTTGGAGTCTCTTTTTATAATCACTGATATTTCATATCTAATTTTTTTGTCCAAAGATGGTGTTAAATGATAACTATTTTGAAGGTTTTGCATATGAAACTCGACAGATCAGTTCTTGGTAAATCCCTACACATGGATCAAGTCTTGGTTCAAGAGGCAATAACATAAAATGATACTGATAGTTTATATCTTTTAAAAATGTATATAAGCCAAGCATGGTCCTAATTTATTCATTACTTTATCCCAGCATGCTCAGGAAAGGGACTTAGCTAGATTTGTGGAGGTAGGAAGCATAGCCTGTAACAGTCTCATATGATAAAAATCTAACTAAACATAACTTGGCTTCTGTGTTACACAAGGACTCTGTCTTCAATTCCAAGATTATAAATAAAGCCATGCTTACAGAATGCATATGCCAAGTTTTTTGTTAAAACATTTTTGGGGTTGAAAAAGGTAAAATCTTTTATTTATAGAGTAATTTTTTTGAAAAATAAATAATTTTTGCTGTTATGATGTGATAATTATTTAATTTAGGGGCTGACAAACTGCAGTACTTGGGTCAAATCTGCCAAATACCAGTTTTCATAACGTTTTATGGGAACACAACCATGTCCATATGTTTTTTATATAATCTATGGCTGCTTTCTGTTACAGTGACATGCTAAGTAGTTGGTACAAAAACTATAGGTTCCACAAAGCTGAAGATATTTATTAATCCCTGGTTTAATTCTTTGCAACTTTAAATTTCAATTTTCTTTTATAATTTTCTAGGTATTTTTCCTCTGAAGAGTAATTGTATTTTTAAAAACTTTTTAAAAATATTTTTTATTAGTTGTAGATGGACACAATAGCTTTATTTATTTTATTTATTTATTTTTATGCAATGCTGAAGATTAAACCCAGGGCCTCACATTTTTGCCAGGCAAGCGTTCTACCACTGAGCCACTAATTCTGAGGTCACTGGGCCCAGCTTCTAGAAGTATAGTGTGTAACACAAAGGAGCCATTTTTCAGGTCATTCAGTCCTGGATCACATAAGCAATGACATGGCAAAAAAAGACAAGCATTTCCTAACCTTCAGCCGTCTTTTGTTAAGTATGTTTAAAATTAAATCAGGAAATACATATATCAATATGGTAAAGCCTCAAGGAGTGAAGCCATCAGATATAACCAGTCTCTATTCAACGGACACGTCCATTAAAATCATAGTTAGCACAGAAATTGGTCCTCCACTGACTTTTCTTTTCTTTCAATAAATTTTAGGGGGAAAATTGAGCAGGCTATATAAAAAGACTCATATGATTTAGTCAGATACCCATATACTTCTCTTCCTAGAGGATAGATAGGATCGATAAATCTACTTAAATCTCCCAAATCTTTCAAATCTATGGAAAAGATCTACGACTTGTGTATCTGTAGAAAAGCTGTACCACTCACTGTGTTCAGCGGTTGGGCTGAAGCATTGGCTTTGGAATCATGTAGTCTTGAGTTTACCTTTTCTCATTCTCTAGTTTCTTTTTAGCGTCTTTATTAAAATGTGGATTGTTATGATTTGGGCATGAGGTGTCCCACAAAAGCTCCTGGGTTGATGCAGGAATATTTGGAGGGGAAATGATTGGATTGTGAGAGCTGGAACCTCATCAGTCCCTCCTAGAATGACCGGACTGACTGGGTGGTGACTGTAGGCAGGTGGGGCATGGCTGGAGGAGGTGAGTCACTGGGGGCCTGTCCTGGAAGGATGCATGCATCTTCCCTGTGGGCCTCTTCTACTTCCTCTCTCTGTTTGCTGGCCACCATGAGCAGAGTGGTGCCCCTCTACCATGTCCATCCACCATGATGTTCTGCCTCACCTTGGGCCCTGTGCAATGGAGTCAGCTCACCATGGACTAAACCTCTTTGGAGCCAAAATAAACTTTTCCTCCTCTAAATTGTTCTTGTCGGATATTTTGGTCACAATGATACAAAGCTGAGTAACACATGGGTTAAATGTCTACCTTACCGACTTGTTATGAGGATTTTACATGAACGTGTCCATGTGTGCGTGTGGTGCTAGACTTAGTGCCTGGCCCCCAGTAGGTGCTTAATATTTGATGTGCTGTTACTGTTCAGGCTGAAGGTCAAAACATAGATCATGCGACCTCCACTGACTGAATCCAGCACAAAAGGAAGAAAACTAATGTATATTACTCATATTTTCAGAAACAATCGAAACAAAAAGGGTGACAACAAAATTCAACCAGTATATTGCCCTGTATTTCCCAAACTTCTGCTAATTCTGGGCCTCAGTTATTAAGGAAGCAGGAAGGTTGCTTGTTGGAAGAAAGAGGATATTTAAATCATCACTGTGGGGAGTCTGGGCTGGCGAAGCATGTCAGAAGGCTGGTAAAATATATCTATTTGCAAGGTTGTGCTGGATGACTTATAATAGCTTTCATTTGGCAAAAGGTGGAAAAAGGAGAAAATACTATTTCCGAAATGTCCTTTTCTGAAAGGACACTTCTTTAACACCTCCGATCACAATTCTGTGCTTCAATACGTATGAAAGCATTTTTGAGTAAACAAGCATATTTACGATTCCATTTTTGGCAACAAAGGGTAGGGAAGAGATTGAATTGCTGAAATGTCTATAGCAGTTTTGAAGGCTGCAGAGAAAATGCCCAATTCCCTGCTTCTTGGATGCAGGATACCCACTGTCTTTCAATTTCAATTCTCTGCAGCTGTTCGTCTCTCAGTAACAGCAGGCACCATCAGAAATATCTCGCTATGTGTTCTAGTAACAACTGATAGAGAACTAGGAAAAAAAATCACAATGGGATCATCAGAAAATTAATGCTCTGGGAAATGAAATAGAGCTGTCGGGCCCTATACTCCTCACATCATTGATGACTTCAATTTTGTCTCTACTAACTGAACAGGACATGTTCACGTGGTATAAGCAACTGGATCTCTTTTTACACTAGAAGAATGCTGAAATTAGTTCATATGGCATGCCAAGTTATTCAAAACTGGAAGTCTCTCAAGTTGTTAAGAACTGTAAAAGGTAGTGCATGACTTTGCAAAGAAAGACAAGATTGAATTTCTGTCCCCTCTGGGTCAAGCACATGATGGAAGGGACAAGTTAAGTGTAACCGGAGGGAAAGTTTATCCCTGGAAGAACACTGTGACTCTCAGGTGATATCCACATTATAAAATAGGAGTGATTGGCAGGTGGATTGAGGTCACAGGCCTGTTCCACTGTTATACTTTGCCTCACTGGAGGAAAAAATGATGGAACATACAACTTTGTGCAATGTGTGCATTAATCCCAGGAGGTCACAAATGGCTTGGCCTCTGCACTTAAGGAGTTAGTAAATATTTAATTGGGCATCTATTTTGTGCCAGCCATTGTACTGAGTGCTGGTCAATATTGTGGTGACTACAACAGACATGGTTCCTGCTCTTAAAAAAAATAGTTTGCATGTGCAAATATCCCACCATGAAGCGCATTATCCTATATCGTTAATGTGCATCAGCAAAATAAGAAAGAAAGAAAGAAATAGATAGAGAAAGAGATAGACTGTAAGGAAGGAAGTCAGGTAATTTCAGATTGTTTCAAGGGCTATCTTAGTGATAAACTGAGATCTGTTTCAGGAAAGCAAAGAAACAAAAGAGAATGACAAGGGAGTTTCCCTAAAAAGTTCACATTTAAATTGATACCTGAAGAAGCAAGTCACCTGGGCACCTGTGATGGACAACCTTAGCATGACCCCCAGTGAGTTGTGCCCTGCTATGGACCCTCCATTGAGTATGGGCAGAACCTACAACCTGATTCCAATCGGTAGTACATGATGACAATGAACATAAGATCTTGCAGATGTAAAGTTCCTAATCCCTTGAACTTAAATGAATCTTCAGGGAGATGATCTTAGTGGCCTGATTTCACCAGGTGATCCTGTTAAGACTGGGTTCAGAAATCAGAGATCTGAACAAGCAGACTGTCTCTTGGTAGAGCAAAATGGGAACTTCAGCAGTGTAAGAGGTGACGGGCTGTGGCTTTGCACGCTCACACAGAGGAGCTCTGCTGACTGACATTTAACCACAGAGGCCTGCAGTGGCTGACAGGTACCTGTAAGAGATAACTGCAGTGGCGGAAGCAGGAAACACAGAAACGGGGACAGAAGAGTCCCCCTTTAGGCTTAGGACAGTGAAAGTCCCTATGCTGTATGAACTGAGTCCCGAGGCTGTTGATGAACTAGCACCCATATAAAGAATGTAGAATGCACCCTCCAATTGAATTGCACCGACTCCCTTGCCTTGATGTGCCCCAAACTTGCTTATGTATAAAGTAAAAGCCCTGCTGCACTCAGGACTCAGGCTTTGGGAATGATCCCTCTGGGGCCACTAATAAAGTGTTGCTTCCAGATCTTGGTGTCCTGAGCCTCATTTCCCACTATAGTCTCTGCTGCCAAATCTAAGTAATTCCATAGCTGCAATTCAATGAGGGGCCAAGGAAGGAGCTCAGACCTGTGTCGCTCCCTGTGGAGCTTCCATGTGAAAACCTAATCTCCGCAGCTCCTAAATCCCAGTCGTGTGAGACCCTGAGCCAAAAACCCAGCTGAGTCCCATCTGTACTTTTGATCCAGAAAAACTGATATTTAATAATGGGAGATAATAAATGGATATTCTTTAAAGCCACTAAATTTGTGGCAATTCATTACACAGCAATACATCAGAAACAAATAGGCTACTCCAATCCAAGCAGGACCACACCTAAAAATTCATCTGAAGGTTAAGAGGCAGGCAAAGAAGAAGAGAGCCAGGATCCACACCGTGGACTTTTCCAGAACAAATTCAGACATATAGCAGTCCCTGGCTATATAATGCCAACTGCACAGGAAACGCTTTAAAAAGCTGCTGAATGAATGACTCATGAAAGTGTGTTTCTAAATAAGTGTTTAACACTAGACTGCCATGACCACAGCCCCATTCCCAGATTTTAGAATATGTCTTCAAGGGCCTGGGGTTGTGGCTCAGCAGTACAGTGCTTGTCTAGCATGAGTGAGGCACTGGGTTCAATCCTCAGCACCACATAAAAAATAAATTAAAAAAATAAAGGCATTGTGTCCAACTACAACTAAAAAATATTTAAAATAAATTAAAATGTCTTCAACAAGTATTTATTGAAATTCCATCATATACAAAGACTATATCATTGTCTTAGAGCCAAGAAAAGTGATTAAGAAATAGAGTTTGTCCCAAGAAGCAAATTTTTAGCTAGCAGATCTTTTGGGAACTTCTGAACCAGGAAAAAGCTATGTACTTATTCGGAGATTAAGGACTCCATAATGAGGTATGATACCGCCCAGCAATCTGGGTCACAGCTGAGCCTATGACTTGAAGTTTCTCTTTAGAGCTTAATAAACTATCTGAAAACCTGCCAAGTGCTAATCAAGTCTGAGGAAGACAGTACTGTAATGAGATAACCTCATCATCTAAGGCCGCATTGATGTTGTTGATGGTTTGGAGGGAAGGAAATGAAATGGTAAGAGAATTATCAACTCTGTAATGATGACAAATTCAATATTGAAAACACAAAGGTGTTCCATAGATAGGGAAATCACATTCCATGTGTCTAGTCAAGGCTTTTAGATTCATCTGAAAACTCTTAGAGATTCAGAGGGGAAGTACACTGTCACATCCTAAGAGTCAGAACATGAATGTCATTTCTGCTGGCCATTGGGCATGAGTGGTGGTCACAGAGAAAGCTAGTGGACTCCAGCTGACAGTCCCTGGAGCTAAGAGTGTGATCAGTAGAACCCAAATGATTTTCTTTAGGTCCTGCTCATTTACCACCCTTCAGCATCAGCTAAGTGACTCTGCCAAGAAGTATTTATTTGCATTTAAAAATGTGACCATCTATGCTTGTCTCTTCCCAAAGTGCACCTCCAAGGTGTTTTTCCAAGGGAAATGCCCATATATTTCAGAAAGAGGCAATTAAAGATGACTTGTATCCTTAGCAGAGGAATAGGAAGTAGAAGATAGCAAGCAGATAGCAGAAACATGGTATCCAACCAAAAGCAAATTTGAAGGTCACTTAAGAGGACTGGGAGGGGTGGGGCATCTTAGGGAGACTTTTAAACATCACACCATTATTATCATCAGCATGAGCTTTGCATTTCGTGAAGATGGAACACAGCATTGCCTTAGTCTGGTTTTTCAGATGATGCAATCCATCTCCAACAGATAACCTTTCTATTTTTTTTTTCTGAGTTAGCTTTAGCATACAGCTTAAATGCTCAAAGAGCTCCATAATTAACTGCTTCTTCCCAAAGGCCTATGAAAAATAAAAACAACACTGATTTTCTAATGAGTTGTCAATTATTTTGCATTGGATAGTATGTTGAACGTGAGCAACTTGTTCTGGAAGAGTGATCCATACATTCTTAAATAAAATCGACTTAAAAAAAAAAATTCCACGTGCAAACAGGGAGACATTTGTTAAGGCCTCTTGCTTTCATGTTTTGATGGACACAATTCACAACGGATGTGTAACTGATGTAATCGCTCTTTGATAAGTGTCATTTCTCACTTGAGATGAAAATGGCAGCCACTGGCAGGTCCCCGTAAAGAGAGATGGTGGGAACTTTCCAAAGCAGCAGCAGAAATGAGATTACAGCTTCTTCCCCTCAGATACGACATGCATAAAAGGAACACTTCGTGCATATTTTTGGAAGTGCCTAGGAATTGCTTTGTCTTGTAAGGAAGTGGGGGAGGAGCATGGAAGAGCAGAAAATACAAAAATAAGAAATCATTGAGGAGGCAGGGTGAGGAGGAAAGCCATAGAGTGTCATTTTTCTGATTCTTGCTCATGTGAATTGACAGAGGTCTGGCAGATCTGAGGGAAGTCTAGGAGAAAGCAAGCCAGTGAATTTCTAATTTCTGATATCTGATTAAAGGATGTGAGACATTCAGTAGGTTCCCTTGCCTGTCCATGTAGGGGCTGCCCCCAAGGGAAGAGAAGGGAGGTAAATTAGACCTATGCTCTGCTGTCTGGTTGTGCAGACTTCATGTGACTTCATGCTGCTCTGATCAGCATGGGGATATTTTGGGACACAGCAGCAGAGAGCTCTGCCCCACCAACTTGTATACACAGGGCACTGGCTGCACATCACTGATACTGTGAGATGATCTAAGAGGACCAACTAATGAACAGCTTCTGTTTCGTTTTAATGCATATTTGAGAGAGAGAGAGAGAGAGAGAGAGAGAGAGAGAGAGAGAGAGAGAGAGAGAGAGAGAGGGAGAGAGAGAAATGAGCGTATCAAAGCTGTGATTTCACATGCATTACTTCTTAAGATACAGACAGGTTAAAAAGTGAGTTGGCCATTGACTGAACACAAAATATTCAGTGATCATACACCAGACCTGTAATCCCAGAGGCTCAGAAGGCTGAGGCAGGTGGGATCACAAATTCAAAATCAGCCTCAGCCACGTAGTGAGGCCCTAAGCAACTCAGTAAGACCCCATCTCTAAATAAAATATAAAAGGGGCTTGGGATATATGTCTCTGTGTTTAAGCACCCTTGGGTTCAATTCCTGGTATTAGAAAAAAAAAAGTCAGTGATTATACAGATGGTACTCAGAAATGGCAAAAATCACACAGGTAGGATGTTGATAGTCAAAGTCTAAAAAACCATTCAGAAGATTATTTTTTCCTTATCCCATTATTTTGTTTTGATTGTTTCTTTGTAGAGAGTTTTAGTATTTACTTCCATTTTCAAAATAACCACAAGTTTAAGGTAGAAAAATGTGAGACAGCACAAGTGAAAATCATAAAAATCAGCCACAATACCACCCCGTTAAGATAAACCCAGTCCACATTTTCGTTTCTGCCCATCGGGTACTTTTTCTCTTCTTTATTTTCCTCCATAAAAATGGGGCTATATCTGCATATTCTGTTGCATAGCCAGATAGTTTTTCTGATTATTAGTATCCAATGAAAAATTTCCCACATGGATACTTGATTCTTCAACAACTCTTTTATTGGATTAAACATGTTCTCCTATGTGGCTAAATCAATATTTAATTGATTATAAATGCAGACTCATGTAGGGAAGTTAACTAAACCCCAAGGCCACAAAGCTAACAAGGGGTCAGGCTAGGATTTCCCTAGGTCTGTCTGACTCTGAGCAAAGAGCAAATCTTGCTAACACCCTTAAGTGCCCTAATTTACCCTGCGGTGGGGGATTGCACTGGCCCAGGGAAATCAGAGCAACTGTTTCCCTAAGAGTTCTTAGAAGGCAATGGAAATAAGCCCTTACTTTCAAATGTGGATTCCTGGACCCCACTCTGGTTTGCAGAACAAGAATCTCTAGGGTTAAAGGCCAGGAATGTGCATTTAAAAATGTTCCACAATGAAATGTACTAAAATGTTCAAAGTCTTGCAAAGAAGACAAAATAAGTGTTTGTTGAATGAATGGATATTGTGGTAAGGTCATGCAGGAAATTAAGATCTAGGACACCTTGCTTCCCAACCCTCCAGCCAGAGGAAATATAGACCTGTTTTAGGGTGAGTTCAAGTAAAGCCTCTGGTCTCCCCCTTGGTCACACCCAGAAACTCATGCTGTGATTGACACAGAGCTGTGATGAAACCCAGAACTGCACAAGCTTTCAATTTTAAATAATCACTCTGGATAACCAGGTGTTACATTTCCCCAGCGGAAGAAGTGTGAACTCAACTGATGACACCTCCTATTTTATAGGCAGAACTATCTTTTAAAAGAGTCATCATTTTGATTTTTGACATTTTTTGACACACGAAAAGCATATCTTACTCATAGGGCGAATTTTCCCCCTCAACACCATGAGCTCAGTCTTAGGGCCCGTGAGATTCTAGCAGCTCAGGAAAAATATTTCAGTTTATTACAAAATGAGAAAAAAATGACAAAGAAAATCAGAAAAAAAATCTACATGTACATCCATAAGCATGGGGATCTAATTAGAATAAGATCTATTCCATGCTTGTATAATTATATCCAAATGGAATTAAAGCATATTAACAGTAAGTTGTTAATAAAAAAATCTATGAATATAATCTACTCTCTATTATACAGTGTTATACTAATATAGTCATACAATATAATTTTAATGTTTTCTTTTTTAAAAAAAATACTTATTTTTCAGTTGTAGTTGGACACAATACCTTTATTTTATTTTATTTTTTTATACCTTTATTTTATTTTTTTAATTTTTATGTGGTGCTGAGGATCGAACCCAGGGCTTCACATGTGCTAGGCAATGCTCTACTGATGAGCCCCAGCCCCAGCCCAAATTTTAATGTCCTCTTATCCAGAGGCAGCCCACGAAAATCATACCATAGTCCTGCTTACCCGATGGCTCTGGGCCCAGGAGAGAGACATCTTACCTGACAGGCATTGTACAGGAGCTGATGTTCGAACTTCTTGATCCCAAGAATGTTCTGGAACATCTCGTAGAGTTGCTCCTTGCTCAGAATCAGCTCGGAGGCCGCGCTAGCTGTCATCCGGGCCTGCTGTTTCCTGGGGTCCTCTTCCCCACGGTAGATGGCATCAAACTTAGCCATCCAGGAGCTCAGCACGGTCTCCTTGCTGAGGCCGTCAATCTCGGGCAGGCTGCGCACCCTCTTCTCGATGTGCTTCTTGAAGACCTCCCGGGAGTCGTTGGCCGAGCAGCCTCCACTCTGCACCATGCGGGCCACACGGTCGCTCTTCAGGAACACCTGAGGTAGAAAAGGGCCAGGAAAGAGAGTGAGCCATGGAAGTGCTGGTCCCTTGGGGTGGACATGGGGCCGTCTCTCAAGTGTCCCACGGAAGGCAGCAGTGTGGTCACACCCAGCCCCACCACCTCCTCACTGCGCAAACTCAGCCAAGTCACACATTTGGCTTCTGTGTCCATATTTGCAAAATGAAAGTAGCAATAGTACCATAGTCTCCCCTTATATGAAAGGGCTATCTTTTGCGGTGCAGGGTACCAGGGGCGTTTGACCACTGAGCCCCATCCCCAGCCCTATTTTGTATTTTATCTGGAGACAGGGTCTCATTGAGTTGCTTAGGGCCTTGCTATTTAGCTAAGGCTGGCTTCGAACTCATGATCCTCCTGCCTCAGCCTCCTGAGTCCCTGGGGTTACAGCTGTGTGCTACCGTGCCAAGCTGAAAGTGATATCTTTCAAGGACCCCAGTGGGTGCCTAAAGCCACGAATAGTACTAAACTCTATATATACCATGTTTTTCCCCTATACCTATATAACTATGATATAGCTTCGTTTGTACATCAGACCTAATAAGGGATTAGCAATAATACCAATAATAAACTAGAACAATTATAACAATGCATTGTCATAAAAGTTACTTAAAACTCATAAGTTGATCATTTCTGGAATTTTTCAATTTAATATTTTTAGATTGTACTTGACTACTTTGCAGAAAGCAAAACCCCAGACAGAGAGAGGACAGTCCCTCCCAGGTGTAGCAAGGATTGCAGGCGACAATATTACAAGAGGCAGCAGGTCTCTGCTCAGGCCACTGGGGTTCTTTCTCTGCTACTTAGTGGCAGTGTGAATTTTGGTAAGTTAACCTCTTAGTACTTCAGTGTTCTTTTCTATACGATGGGGGTAATGGTCCCTATATAGATAGGTCTTTTAAAATGAGGATTCAATGAAGTGTACTTAAAACAGTGCCTGACTCACTAAATGCCACATAAGTTGTTATGATCATTATAAGGTAAAGTAGCTGGCATGATGTGTGGACAGAGCTCTTGATAGCTTGTATTTGCAACTTATTTTATTCCCTGGATTGATGATGCTCGTCATAAGTGGAATTAAATAAGTATTAGATAATCATATATTTAATTTTTTATTACCTTCCTGAATGTAAGCTCCAGACAGGCAGGACTAGGTTCTTTTTTTTTCCTATTTATTTATTTATACTGGGGATTAAACCCAGCAGTACTCTACCACTGAGCCACATCTCCAGTCCTTTTTATATTTTGATTTTGGGACAGGGTCAAAGTTGCTTAGGGTCTCACTAAGTTGCTGAGGCTGGCTCTGAAATTGCAATCCTCCGGCTGGCCTCCCGAGTCGTTGGGATCACAGGTGTGAGCCTGTGAGCCGCTATACCAGGCAACGGTGTGCCCTTGTTCCCCACAATAACTATTGCCTCTAGTACAGCACCTGACCCTTAGAAAATTAGCAATGAACTGTGGTGCTCTATTCTGTCTGCTTTGTAGATAGAAAAACCAAGACAGGGGAAAGGAATCATTCTTGGTCACCAAAACTGTCTGATGACCAATATCTGGTCTCTTTCTGGGTGGCAGGGGTTGCTGGGGATTGAACTCAGGGGCACTCGACCACTGAGCCACATCCCCAGCCCTATTTTGTATTTTACTTGAGACAGGGTCTCACTGAGTTGCTTTGGGCCTCCCTGTTGCTGAGGCTGGCTTTGAATTCACGATCCTCCTGCCTCAGCCTCCCTAGCTGTTGGGATTCCAGGCTTGGGCCATCATACCCAGCAACATCTGGTCTTTTTACTGCAACCTGATTCCTTCCCTCTGGGGCTGTTCCGCCTGGTGGGACCCTCCCTTAGTGGTTTGGCTGCTGTGCCTGAGTTCTGGCTTCATGCCACCTATTAGGAGCTTCTTGCTTTCGGTCCACTACCCACCACTCCAAAGTGACAGAGCTACATGGTTCTGGGACGTAATACAAGGCTCATATTCAGAGAGGGAACAACAGGCACTACTGAGCTGTGTCCTGGTCACACTTCGTAAGGTGCATAAAGATCCCTCGAAAGGCAGAGCAAATGTCTGTCGGATGTTCCTCTGTGCGGCTGGAGGAAGCGCCCTGGCTGGCCGGGAGGGAGGTGTGTTGCTTGGGGGTGCTTGGAGGGCATCACATCATCTGGGATGACAGGTGTGCACCACTGCACCTGGCCAAGATGTTTATCTTAAAGGAGCTGAGAGTCCAGAAGGGTGTAGTGGCCCCTCTGATGCCCCATCAGGACTGTGGGTGTAGGGACCCAATAGAGTTGTGGAATCAGATTTCAGAGCATGCACTCCAGCCCTCTGCCCTCACGCCATTAACAAAGAGCTTAAAGGCTTATTCTGCTGCTCTGCATAATCCGCTCAGACCATCAGGGCCACCAGGAAAGGACAAAGTAACCCCTATACTCTTGAGAGACATGGGAACCTCAACCTCACCTTCCAGCTTAGGCCCTAGGCCACAGGAGCTAGCTTTCATGGTGGCCAACCTGGTTCAGACCCAGTTGGATGGGCCCAGCTGTGGAGAAGAACATGCCTGTCCACTGCTTTTATTTCTGAAAAATGGCTCTGGATTGCTTTAGTATGTTGATAAATCATTGCCCTTGCCGAACAATTCTAAGGCCTAAACTGCGCTTTCCTAGGACAATAATCTCAAAAGTTTTAAAGGAAAAGTTGATATATATATTTAACTGTCAGTGATGTTGGTAAACTGGTATGCAAACATGTGGTACAATAAGATGGAGTGTATGATGAGAGAGAGAGAGAGGGAGGGAGGAAGGGAGGAGGAAGACTCCATTTGGAAGGAGAATGTCGGCTGATCCCATCTTCGGATCATACATTCACCCTCTTCCAGCATCAAACACCCTAATTTCTTATTCGGAAACCATGGTGTGTCACTGTGACTGCAGCAGGCTAAGTCTGACTGCAGGCTCCAGAGGTGGTACCATCGAGGGCCTTTCCCCTCCATTGTGATTGACTCAGGAAGGTACAGTTGACCATGGCTATTCTAGGAAATCTCCCCTGGTCTTTGCTGGGACTCTCAGCAAAGAGGTGTTCTCTTCACCCCTGGGATTGCAAAGCTGGTGGAAGGGTCTAGTGTCTTCTCCATGGAGAGTACCTGCTCAAGAGTGAAGTTCACATGTGAGTGGACTCATGTGAGAAGTTGGGGGGAAGGGCAGGGCTTGGAGCCTGTAATCCCAGTGGCTCGGGAGGCTGAGGCAGGAGGATCCGGAGTTCAAAGCCAGCCTCAGCAAAAGTGAGGCCCTAAGCAACTCAGTGAGACCTTGTCTCTAAATTAAAAAAAAAAAATTAAAAGGGCTGGGGATGTGGCTCAGTGGTTAAGAGCCTTGAGTTCAATCCCTGGTACCAAAAAAAAAAAAAAAAGAAGAAGAAGTGGGTGAAGATGCCCATCTTGCTGGCCACTCTGGAGTCTCTGGCTCTGAGTGACTAAAGCTGGGCCTACTTCTGGCCTGTTCAGTTACTTGAGCAAACATATCTTTAGCCTAAAGCTAAAGCCAATTTGAGGTGGGTGCCTGTCACTTGGAATTCAAAGAATCCTAGTCCAAAAGGCTTACTGGGGATACACCAGCCTCCAGAGTCAGGTGGGGAAGGTACTAGCTTTCCCACAGCCCAGGAGTGATTGGAGACGGAGAGAGGGAGGGGTGATGGATCTGGAGCTCGGCCAGGTTGAGTATTAATCCTGATCCCTGGACTGAGGACCTCTGCTTCAGAGGATCAGACTTCTCGAGAAAAGTGAATCTGAGACTCTCCAAAGCTTTACGAATGAAGACAGCAGTTAGATCATTAATGCCCCACGTTCTCTCCTATGTTACTCAAATCCTAACATTAAACATTCAGTGATTTCTTGTTGGCCTGCATTCTCAGGAGACCCAAAAGAAGCTCTTTCAAATAAACTAGACACTATAAAAGAAAATATCGGGATCACTTTAGATATCATGACAATTCCCAGAGACTCATTAGCCTGGTGATGACTATTAATTTTCAAATCTAATTAACAGAAATGGCACTTTCTTTTAATTTGTGTCATTAGTCAAATGAGCTCCCTAATTAAGATGCGCAATCTACAAATTTATAAACTCCAGTGAATGAGTCTAAACATGGAACCACTGATAAGGGTCTGTTCTGACAAGGGTTCTCACATTTCTCTCCCACTGCTTTCAGAACTTGAAAAAGAGGGAGAAATTAATTTCATTACCAGGCATTTTCTAGACACAATCTTTGGTTAGATATACTCAAGTTAGTCCCTGCCATACATCACTATGATTCCAAATTCCATTTCTACTCTCCATGAAATTCAACTGAAAAATTGCATGACATCAGATAAAACAGCAAGACCAATGCTCACTGACAATAATGGATGCTAATTGCAAAAGTTAAAAAAAAAAAAAAGATTTAAATTTGCACAAGTATAAAAATGACCTTAACTTTTTTTTTTCTTTCTTTCTTTATTTTTATTTTTTTTTTGGCACCAGGGATTGAACTCAGGGGCACTTAACCACTGAGCCACATCCCCAGCTCTATTTTGTATTTTATTTACAGACAGGATCTCACTGAGTTGCTTAGCGCCTTGCTTTTAAGGAGGCTGGCTTTGAATTCAAGATCCTCCTGCCTCAGCCTCCTGAGCTGCTGGGATCATAGGCGTGTGCCACTGCACTTGGCTAAAAATGATCTCAACTTCTAAAACAGCTTCATATAGAAATCCCATCAAGGAAATATTGTGTAAAACGAGTCTGTGGTTGGAACCAACAAATATCCAGAAACAAAGGTTGTTTACTGTTAAATGCTACTCAGCAAACCAGTTGATACTTTCACAAGATCTACTGCAATCATGCTCCAGTCTTGCCATGAAAGAAGGAATCAAATACTTCAATCAGTGAGAAGGAGAGTTTTTCCGAATCAGGATCTCTCAACTAAGATGTCAATCAATTACCATATTGAAAGCAATTGTGGATTGAATTGGCCAATGGGAAGATTGATGGTGTGCTTAGAGCATCTGAGGGGTAGGAGCTCCAACATATTTGTTCTGAAATAATTTTCTGTCTAATAATGGAAGGAAGGAGAGCTGGAGGGAGGGAAGGAAGAAGAAAATTAACTAAGCAATCCTGTTGGGGCAAGGATCCGATGGTGTCGGATTTTAGTACACTTGTTTCACAATTATTATTATTTTGAATTGCACATGGCAGGATGCCATCAGCTTTTGGTGTTTAGGAGTTAGAATCTAATGGTTTTAATCTAGCCTTGAGGGTGGATAAGAAATCTGGGACATAGCATTCCAAATACAGATAATATTTATCTGGTTCACATTAACATAGATTAGGACATAAAGTAAAATGTCTTTTAAGGTCTACGTAGTCATTTCTGAAAATATGCATGTCAGGAAAACATTGCCAATGAGAAGGTAGGGTATGTCTGCTTCTTTTTTTAAAAAACTTTTTTTAAAAATTGGTGCTTTATAATGTTTTTAATTGGTGCTTTATAGTTTTACATAATAGTAGGTGGGGTGCATTGTTACATGTTTGTGCATGCATACAATACAACAATACAAATGGGTGGATTTCATTTCCCAGTACCTCCCCTTTCCCTCCTCTTGCTCCACCTTCTTCTACTCTGCTAGACCACCTCTATTTTCATAAGACCATGCCCCCTGCCATTCCCCCCCCCTTTTCCCTCTCTATCTTCCACATATGAAAGAAAGCATACAACCCTTCACTTTCTGAGTTTGGCTTATTTTGCTTAACATAATGCTCTCGAGTTCCATTCATTTTCGAGCAAATGGCATGCCTATTTCTTTAATGATGGACAAAGACAGATAATATCCACATTGAGAAAGAATGCTTATAAAACTTAAAATTACTGGTG
This sequence comes from Spermophilus citellus, assembly GCF_964194105.1. Lineage (NCBI taxonomy): Eukaryota > Metazoa > Chordata > Mammalia > Rodentia > Sciuridae > Spermophilus > Spermophilus citellus. Next base: position 56,158,332 of record NC_138184.1, read on the forward strand.
GAGCGGGAATGGTAGCACACGTCTGTAATCCCAGTGGTTTAGGAGGCTGAGGCAGGAGGATCGTGAGTTCAAAGCCAGCCTCAGCAACTTAGCAAGCCCTAAGCAACTCAGTGAGACCCTGTCTCTAAATAAAATATAAAATAGGGCTGGGGATGGGGCTCAGTGGGTAAGCACCCCGAGGTTCAATACCTGGTACCAAAAACAAAAAACTTGATTTTTTTTTTCTTTGCAAATCCCGTATATTGATAAATAAGCCTTGGAGACCCAGTGGTGAAAATAAATCTGAGATACATACTCAGGAGAGATACGTTTTTCTTCAGATAAGTACTGCATTTTGGACAGAAAGCATCTCTAGGAAGTAACCATCATATGGCAGCATTTTAATAAAAAACACAAGGGAGATTGTTAAGCCACCATCCTTGGGAGGCACAATTACCCCTTTTATTTTTTTCATGTTTTATATTTTTCTTTCTTCTTTTTCTTTTTTTTTTTTTAATATTTATTTTTTAGTTCTCGGCGGACACAACATCTTTGTTGGTATGTGGTGCTGAGGATCGAACCCGGGCCGCACGCATACCAGGCGAGCGCGCTACCGCTTGAGCCACATCCCCAGCCCTATTTTTTTCTTTTCTTTTGTGGTTCTAGGAATCAAATTGAGTCTGGGGTGCTTTACCACTGAGCTATATTCCCAGATTTTTTTTTTTCAATTTTTAATTTGTTTTCCAATTATGTTTTAGAAAAAGACTTTCTTAAAATTTTGAGACAGCGACTTGTTATATTGCTTAGGGCCTTGCTAAATTGCTGAGGCTGGCCTTGAACTTGCAATCCTCTTGCCTCAGCATTCAGAGCCACTGGAATTACAGGCATGCATCACCATGCACAGCTACGTTAGAAATGGTTTAGGCTGTAAAAAACATGCTGTGGACACAAAGTCTTAGCTTACAACATTTTAACAGCTACATGACCTTGACTAACTGATTTAATTTCGGTGAGTCTCAGTTTCTTCATCAGTAAAATGAGACATTTAGCAGGATCTAACTCATAAGCATGTTACCAATCCTATTAAAAACACTCAGCATAAAAAACTGTTGGAAAATAGTAGTTTGGCTGAGCAAGGTGGCACACATCTGTAATCCCAACAACTTGGGAGGTTGAAGCATGAGGATCTCAAGTTGGAGGCTAGTCTCAGCAACTTAACCAGATCCCTTTTCAAAAAAAAGGGCTGGGGATGTGGCTCAGTGGTAAAGCTCCCCTGGGTTCAATCTCCAGCATCAGAAAAACAACAGTAACAACAAAACCACAGTAGTTGGTACTTGCAGTGTCCCTAAAGCAAAATGCCATTATTCCTTAACATTGTAACAAATCACCACCCCCTTTGCCTCACAAGGGATGACCCCACAGCAGCCCAAGGCTCTGGTTCCTTGTCATTCCTGTGCCCGGGGCCTGGGCAGCCTGGGCCTTGGGCTGCTTGCTTGGTGATTCTCACCTCATAGTAACTCTGCACTGCGTTCATGAAGGCTTCGTCCGCCACGATCTGGGTCTCCCCATTGAGGAAGGCCTGAAAGCGGTCCTTGACGGTCTGCAGCTGCTGTTTGCTGATCTGCAAGAAACCAGAAACAGGAGAAATGAGCTTGTTCAGGGCAAGGCTAGTTAATGGTGACTTTCCACCAAAGAGGCCAGACATTAGCAGATACCACTAAAACGGCACCCAAATCCCAGTTAAATAAACTGCCTTAGAAGCAAAGGTAACACAGAATACATGTGTCAGACTTGATAGTAATTGCCCTTGTTTTCCCAAATCTTCCTTTTATGGGGCTTTTGTGGGGTTACTTCTATCTGCGATATTTGTGAGATGGAAATGGGGTTGCTAATCATGGACTCAGGGTCAGATAAAGAGGGGTTAAGTGTTGAACAAATTCACAGTCATTCCATCCGGGAGTGCCGCTATTCAGTTACATTTGTAATTCTAAATTTTCTAGAAGCCACATTTCAAAAATATTAAAAGAAACAGGAGAAGGCTCATGAGGTCCTGGGTTCAATCTAATTGCTTCAAACCCCCATCCCGACCTAAAAAAATAAAAATAAAGAAAAGAAAATTTGAAATGAATTTTAATATCTTTATTTAACCCAAAATGTCCAAAATATGACCATTTCTAACCTGTGATCATTATACAAATTTATGAGACATTTTACACTTTCAACGCTGTGTTTTGGAAATCAGGTGTATTTTACCCTTATTACATACATCTCAGTTCAGAGTGACCACAGGGCAGTGTTCAAGGGCCCCATGGCTACTGGCTACTGTACTGGATGCTGCAGATCTTCAGCATGCGATGAACTGACTTCTTTTGGGGAGTAGCGGGAACCGGGGAATGAACTCAGGGGCACTTGACCACTGAGCCCCATCCCAGCCCTTATTTTATATTTTATTTAGAGACAGGGTCTCACAGAGTGGCTTAGGGCCTCACTTAGTTGCTGAGGCTGGCTTTGAACTCACAATCCTGCTGCCTCAGCCTCCTGAGCCACTGGGATCACAGGCATGCACCACCATGCCTGGCGCAATGAACTCACTTCTAACTCACTTTGTTGAAGCTTTCCTATTCTGACCCAGGGATATTGTAAGTGGAGATGAAGAGAAAATCATAGTTATTTTGAATGTGCTTGAAACCATTTGAGCTAAACTTTGAGGCAACAATTCATTTGTTCATAAAAATGCCACCCTAACATGAATTTATTTTTTGCAGTCTGGACATAACTGACTTCAGTCACAAATCCTTACAGAACAGAACAGAGCAAGGCCATGCACAGAATTTCTTGCTCAGAATTCCTTCCAAGCAGGGTCAGGCCCAGCTCTGCAACATTTTGGGGGGTGAGTTGGGGTAATGGAGCAGGAGAGAACAATAAATTTTGCTTTTGTCTTAAATGCTTAATTTAAATGCTATTTATTTGTTTTTTTATTGGTTATTTTTAGTTATACATGACAGTAGAATCCATTTTGATATGATTTTATGGGTATAGAATATATCCTTTTCTAATTAGGACCCCATTTTTGTGGATGTACAGGATGGTGGGATTCACTGTGAATTCATATATCTTCACAGACAAACTGTGTCAGATTTATTCCACATCTTTCCCAGTCCCATTCCACTCCCTTCCCTTCATTCCACTTTGTCTAACCTTTTGAACTTCTATTCTTCCCTTCCCTACCCTTCCTTGTTGTATGTTAGCTTCCAAAAATTAGAGAAAACATTCGACCTTTGATTTTGGGGGGGATAGCCTTATTTCACTAAGCATGATCATCTCCAGTTCCATCCATTTACCAGCAAATGCCATAAAGTCATTCTTTTTTATTGCTCAGTTATATTCCATTGTGCATATATATATATATACAACATTAAATGCTTAATTGAAATAAAACCATATAGCATCATTTGAATAATGATGATTGTTTGATGACCCAGGACAAATCCACTACCTGCCTAACCTTCCATTAGATGTGCATGATGTTCATTTATTCACAAATAATTGCAAAGCAACTACCATTTGCCCCTCCCTGCACCAGGACCCATGCTTTGGTGTTCAATAAAATATACTCAACCCCTGATCTCACTGACCAGGATCAGGCACTGGAAATCAAAACAAATAAGGGTTTCTCCTCAGGGATTCTGCAGTTCAGATGAAGAGGGAAAAGCATATGAAGAATGCAATTTTTTTTTTTTTTTTTTTTTTTTTTAGGATTTCACGGGAGAAATTACAGAGTACCAAACTTTGAAAAGAGAAAGAATCTTCAGGAACATTGATTTCAATCAAGGTCAGAGAACACACACCACAAATCCACACAAAACATCTCACACTTCCCTCAATGAATCAGCTCCCAGCAGCAGGGGAGTGAAGGGTGGGGATTTGGATGGCAGAACTGTCTTGCCCCCTGCACATGCACATCCACTACTTTCTCACCACCAAGTAAACAAGCATTGAGTTTATTCAGTCAGCTCTCTGGGTGTGTCGCTGGAAAAACCTCAACTGCTTCACCTGTATAATGGGCCAGCACTGACCTTGGGGTGTGCTCATGATGATTAAAACAATCAGCACAAAAACTGGCACAGAGTAATCCCACACCTCCGCATATACCCAGAGGATTTAAAATGAGTGAACTGCAGGGATGCAGCCACACTGCCGTTTACAGCAGCTTGTTTTAGTCACCATTTTTCCTGCTATGGTTTAAAGACCGGACCAGAACAACTGCAGAGGAGGACAAGTTTACTTAAGGGCTCATAGTTTCCAAGTCTCTGTCCATAGACAGCAGGCTCCATTACTCAGGGCTCGGGGGGAGGCAGGACATCATGGAGGAAGAGTGTGGTGGAGGGAAGCAGCTCACATGGTGACCAGGAAGCAGAGAGAGACTCCACTCTCCAGAGACAAATAGAGACCCCAAAGCCACGCCCCCAATGCCCCCTCCTCCAGCCACACCCACCTGCCTCCAGCCACCACCCAGTTAATCCCATCAGGGATCCATTCATGGTTGGGTTAAGGCTCTCATTATCCAATCATTTCTCCTCTCAACCCTCCTGCATTGTCTCACACGTGAGCTTTTGGGGGACACCTCCCATCCAAACCACAACACAACTCCATTCACAATAGCTAAGCTATGGAACCAACCTAGGTGCCCTTCAACAGATGAATGGATAAAGAAAATGTGGTCTATATATACACAATGAAATATTATGCAGCCATAGGGAGAATGAAATTATGGCATTTGTTGCTAAATGGATGGAGCTGGAGAGTACCATGCTATATGAAATAAGTCAATCCCCCAAACCAAAGGCTGAATGTTCTCTTAGATCCTAACACACAATAAGAGAGTGAGGAGGCAAGAATAGAAGTTCACTGGATTAGACAAAGGTGAATGAAGGAAAGGGAGGAATAGGAAACACAGTGGAATGAATGGAACATCATTTTTCTATGTTCATATATAAACACACGACCAGTGTAACTCCATATCACGTACAACCACATGAATGGGAAGATACATTCCATGTAGGTATAATATGTCAAAATACACTCTATTATCATTATATGTGAAAAGGACAAATAAAAAGTGTTAAATAAAAAAAAAATCTCATATCAAAATAAAGAACATCACCCAGAACCCAGAAACACCTTCAGGTCCCTCCCCAAAGTCATTTGCGAAGCTGACTATGAGTCTCACATGTATCATCCTAGGTTAGTTCTGCCTGGTTTTCAACTTGCTACCTGTGCACCATACATGATGAGATTTGTCCAAGTTTGCTCAAACTCATTGCTGTGTGGTGTTCCAACATAGGACTCCACCATAACTGACCACTTCATCAGTTATGGTTAGCAGGGCTTTCTTTATTTTCAAACTGTGCTGACTTTTCAATGTGCACCCATCCACAAGAGGAATACAGGTACAAGAGCCACACCCATCTTGCACTCTGGTAGCTTCTACTGCATGGCACACCATGGACTCTAACCAAGGTTTGCTGAATGCAGGCATTAACTCACTCCATGGTTACTGCATACCAGGCTCTGGAGATGTAAAATGGCCAAGGCACGATCTTAGCCCTCAAGTCACAGATCACAGGTTCACCTTGGACCTCCTAGCATTCTTTGCCAACTGCAGGAGTGAATGGAAAATCTTACCTACCAGCTCTTAAAACACAGTGAGCCTGAGAATTAATCCGTGGGGCAGAGTTGATCTCTGGGTAACCTAGATAGGATTGAACCCAGAAGGTGACCCTACAGGAAGAAACTAAAATAATTGGCCCAGAGCAACTGACGCCAGGTGTACAACTCTAGATAAGCAGGATTCTGCAAGCTGTGTACAGAGAGAACCCTCTGGAAACAGAAGTCCAGTGGGCGGCATTTAATATGGATAGAATCCACTTGGGCATCGAGGCCAGAACTGGGAGTTGCTGTAATGCGTTCCAAGAGCAGAAAACCTGAAAAGATGAAAGGTAATTATGGCAGAGGAAAGTGCGGCTGCAGCTTTTGCTAGAACTATTCAAGCGCCCTTGCTTCAGTCTACCTCATTAATCAAGTACTGAAAAGTCCCATTGCATTTCTGCCATCTGCAATCTGCTCAGCACAGAGGGGAAGTGTCAGATGGACTGGCACGGCTTAGGGTGTAAAGTGACCCCAAAAGATCACGTGTGAGACAATGAAAGGTTCAGAGGAGACATGACTGGGTTGTGAGAACCTTAACCCAACCAGTGAATGGATCCCTGATGGGATTAACTGGGTGGTGGCTGGAGGCAGGTGGGTGTGGCTGGAGGAGGGGGCATTGGGGGCGTGGCTTTGGGGTCTCTATTTGTCTCTGGAGAGTGGAGTCTCTCTCTGCTTCCTGATCACCATGTGAGCTGCTTCCCTCCACCACACTCTTCCTCCATGATGTCCTGCCTCCCCTGGAGCCCCGAGGAATGGAGCCAGCTGTCTATGGACTGAGACTTGCGAACTATGAGCCCTCAAGTAAACTTTTCCTCCTCTTATTGTTCTTGTCAGGTCACAGCAGTGAAAAAAAACTGATTAAAACATGGATCTATGGTGAAAAAAACCACATGTTCTAAGTGCTGGTCTCAGGAAAGAAAGTCAAATTCAGAGTGAGGAAGAATCCTGGCTTTACTACAAGACCTTGGAGAAGTAGTTAACTTTTTTTTTTTTTTGCTAAAAACCAGGGGATGGTGCTATCTGCTATCTGGTTGCAATGATCAGAAGAGAGAATATATGTGAGGTACAAAGACTATAATCTGGCATACAGTAAGAACATGATAATGAAAGACATATTGAAAGTATTTCCTTTGTTTTTCTTTTTCCCTTTTCTTCATCTTTTATCTTCTTTTCGTGCTATCTCTCTTTTTTTTTAATCTACTTAGACTTTTTTTTTTTTTTGGTACCAGGGATTGAACCCAGGGGTGCTTAACCACTGAGCCTCATCCCCAGCCCTATTTTGTATTTTATTTAGAGACAGGGTCTCACTGAGTTGCTTGGCACCTTGCCATTGTTAAGGCTGGCTTTGAACTCAGGATCCTCATGCCTCAGCCTCCCAAGCTACTGGAATCACAGGTGTGTGCCACCATGCCTGGCCTACTCAGTGTTTTGAGGTATATTAACATAGTGTTCTTTACCTCCTTCTTCCTCCACCCTCCCTTTTGAGAATCTGGAAAACCCTATACTCCTGTCCCAGTCACCCTCGAAATTACAGGTGACCATGTGACACAGTCAGACAACTATTGGGGAACTTTGGAGAAACACCCTGGTTAAAAGGAACACACTTAGTGATATTGCCCTGTGCTACCCAAATACATTGTCCAGAGCTGGGGTGTCTATCTTGCAATCGTGAAGGTAGGCCAAAAACATCATGGGGATGTTGGCCTTTACATTTAACAGTTGAACTTATGTTTGCAAACATCCTTTCTGGATTCCTCATAATGTGTGTGTGAGAGAGAGAAAAAAAAAAAGTATTCCTACTTGTTCAGGTCACTGTGTGTGTCCTCTTATTTGTAGCCAAATGCTTTCCTAATGGACACATGTGACTTTCTCTATCATAAAAGAAAACACATTACTAAGGTGTTTATTGATTAGCATGCCTCTGATTACAGCAGCAACTCTACTGTATGGGAAGAAGGAGGCAATGCTAACCCTAAATGACTGAATCTAATATGGGAGCATTCCAAATGCAGGTGGGAGGAAGCAGAAAACCATCTTTGAATGCTAGAAGACATTCCAATTATACACACAGGTGGGATCCTTTTCTACACAAAGCACAATATCAGGACTGTATACTGCTAGCTCACAATAGGAGCTCCATTTCAAAAAAAAAAAAAAAAAAAAAAAAACGAGGGTTTTTAAAGACTATTATTCCTTGTAGAAAAGTGGCAAAAATATCAAATCAACAAGTGTTTTTAAAAATCATCAGTTCCTTCAGAGAGATGCGGGCAATGCTTACTCAATTTCCTTTTCTTAGAGAGAGCAACACTTGATATTAGGCAAAATATAAATATCAAAAGGTCTTCTTTTATAAGCACATTAAAATACTCTCTATCTTAAATGAAATCTTGTTTCTAGGGAATTTAGAAATCATATCACACTTAACCAACTATTTACTTATTTACATAAAATTCCTCTCACCTTCTATATTAGATACATTTATATAACATGTTCTGAAAAGGATGTGTTAAGTGAGTTTCATTCATTTGGGTTGAATGAAAAAGATCCACTTGAATAGAAAAACATGAATGAATCATTCTAAAAGGGAAGCTGAGGGGTGAAACTATTGCAGGTGGGAAAAATTCAGAATGAGGCTGTACCCCTGGCCTGGATTATGAACCTGTTTCCCAATATTCTGCCACTCAAGTAATATCTTTAGGAGTAGCTCTCCCTACGCACCAATGGTATGAATATTTGCTTTATATTTTTGCCCTAAATATATTTCAAATCACTTCATTTTTCAAACTGAAACTTGTTCTCAGCAATAGTATCTGAAATTGCAGGCTTCATTTTGCAGCTATAGTTAAAATAGATGGGTTCCACACACCTCCCATATTTTAATAATTGCTCCTTTTCATTCGTTTGTTTTGGTGCTGGGGATTGAACTCAGAGCTTCATTCATGGGAAGTGCACACTCTATGACCAAATTGTATCCAAGACCAGGAGGGCATTTTTAGAGAAAAAAAAATATTAATCTGGTATATACACAAATTCTTGAATGTGTGTGTGTGTGTGTGCATTTTATTTTAGGATAACTGCTGAATATCTTTAAGTTAATTATACTCTAAAAAATTAACTATACATTTTAAGCCAATTGAACAATACTTGGCACAGTGGTGCACATCTTTAATCCAGTAGGTCAGGAGGCTGAGGAAGGAGGATCTCAAGTTCAAAGCCAGCCTCAGCAACTTAGCGAGACCCTGTCTCTGATAAAATATTGAAAAGGGCTGGGGATGTGGCTCAGTGGTTAAGAGCCCCTGGGTTTAATCCCTGGTACCAAAAAGAAAAAAAAAATCATTGAGCAATAGAAAGACCCAGCAGTTCCATTATTTCTAAAGACCTATTTGGGTAGGAAAGAAAGAATAAAGAGGGAGTTCTGAAGGGAAGGGATCATGGGAGCAGAATGGGAGCTCTCTCAGAAAACAACCACCTTGCAGAAGAGGCATAAAATAAGAAGAATGAATCTAGAGAGTGAATCGGGGCTAATAGTTGGTTTGAAGATGGAAGAAGAGGAAGAAATGCAGAGAAGGGGTGAGAATAAGAAGAGAACCACATTTCAGCCCCTCTGACAAAGCATTTTAAAGTTGTTGTTTAGTAGGACAAATGTTCAACCCTTGCAAACAATAGTTATTATTATTTTTTTAGTAAGAATATGTGTCTCCACTTTAGAAGTGCTCAGGTGGTGTTCACTTAGATGCCTCTGTGGGCAAGTCAGATGTGGAGTTTAAAATGCAAAGGCCTCATTAAGAGGTTGTGTTCATTGGTTTTCATTGCTGTGACCAAAATGTCTGACAAGAACAACTTAGAGGAGGAAAAGCTTGTTTGGGCTCATGATTTCAGAGCCCTCAGTCCACAGTTGGGTGGATCCATTAGCTCTGGGCTTCAGGTGAGGCAGAGCATCATGGCGGAGGGATGGGGTAGATGGAGGAATCTGGCTCAGTTCATGGCAGCTGGGAAACAAAGAGAGAGAGTGGGGAGCCAGGGCCACACCCTGCATGATCTACTTCATCCTTCTATGCCTACAGTTATCACTCAGCAGCCCATTCAGCTGTCAGTGGATTAATCCATTTGCTGAATTGAGGTCAGAGCCTAAAAGCCCAATCTCTGAACCTTGCTGCATTGGGTGCCATGTTTTCAACCTGAGATCTCAGGGGACATTCCAGATGGAAACCATAACAGAGTCCTTTCAGCTGTCACACATTTGGAATGCACCTTTCCTCCCACGTCCTTGCTAGCACTTATTATTGTCTGTATTCCTGACGATTGCCTTTCTAACTGGAGTGAGATGAAACCGCAGTGTCCTTTTGGTGGGCGTTTCCTGGATTGCTAGGGATGTTGAGCATTTTGTCATAAATGGGTTGCCCTTTCATAGTTCCTCTTCTGAGAAATATCCATTCAGTCCTTTTGCCCATTTATTGTTTCCTGGGGGTTACGTTTTTTCAGTTCTTTATAGATTCTGGATATTAATCTCCTTTTGGAGAAGCAGCTGGCCATGATTTTCTACCACTGTGTAGGGCTCTCTTCACCCTCATAATCATTTCTCTTGCTGTGCAAAAGCTGTTTAATTTTTTGATTGCCCACTTTTTGATTCTTGGTTTTATTTCTTGTGCTTTAAGGGTCCTGTTAAGAAAGTCAGTGTCTATGCCCATATGTTGGTGTGTTGAGCTTATTTTCTTCTTGCAGTTGCAAAGTTTCGGGTCTAATTCTTGGGGTTGATTGTTGTGTAGGGTAGAGGAGAGGGTTATGTTTTCATCCTCATAAACATTCAATATTGACTTTTCCTAGCAACTTTTGTTAAAACGGCCATCTTTTCACCAACATGTTCATAGCAACTTTGTCGTTTTACCCCTAGCTATCCCACTCCTTGGTATTTATCCAAAAGAACTAAAATCAGCATTCTATAGTGACACAGGCCCATCCATGATTATAGCAGAGCATTCACAATAGCCAAGTTATGGAACCAGCCCAGGTGCCTGTCAACGGAGGAGTGGATTAAGAAAATGTGGTACATATAACACACACTAGAGCTTTACTCAGCCATAAAGAAGAACAAAATTGGGCATTTCCTGGTAATTGGTTGGAACTGGAGAATATCATGCTAAGTGAAATAAGCCAGGCTCAGAAAGTTAAGGCTTGACTGTCTTCTCCCATATGCAAAAGCGAGTTCAAAATAAGGGAGCAAAAAGAGGGTTGATCCCATGAAAATAGAAGGGAGATCGGTGGAGTGGTACAAAGGGATCGAGAGAGAGAGAGAGAGAGAGAGAGAGAGAGAGAGAGAGAGAGAAGAAATTGTGGAATGAAATTATGCTGTGTACATATGTGAATATACCACAGTCACCTTTATGTGTACTATAAAGCACCTATTTAAAAATAATAAATAGCTGGATGCAAGGGCGCATGCCTGTAATCCCAGTGGCTTGGAAGGTTGAGGCAGGAGGATGGCAGATTCAAAGCCAGCCTCAGCAAAAGTGAGGCCCTAAGCAACTCAGTGAGACCCTGTCTCTAAATGAAATGCAAAATAGGGCTGGGGATGTGGCTCAGTGGTCAAGTGCCCTGAGTTCAATCCCTGGTACATGCCCCACCTCACACACACACACAAAAAAACCCTCAAAACAAACAATAAAAAGTAGAAGGCAGACCACTAGAATAGAAGAAGGGAACATTAGGAGGGAAGAGGGGAGAGAAGGAGGAAGTACTGGGGACTGACGTGGAGGATACTATATTCCATGCAGATAGGATTTTGTCAAAATGAACTTCATTCATTATTATGTATAACAATAACACACTAATAAAAAATTTTTAAAAAAGAAATTGGGGTCTTAAATATTTACTACTTCACTAAAAATAATGATAATAAACTCCTCATGGGTTAAGGTAAATAACACACATTTATAAAAATAACCATGTTTTCCAAAAACAAAAGAATAAAGACTGGCAACATTTTATAGTTTTAAAAAGTCTCTTTCAGAGATTAACAGAGGACAGTTGATTTGCATTTCTGTTCCTATGTGCAATCTGCTATGCAGTGTTGTTTTGGTTGAAGTATATGGAGAAAATCTAGCCTCTCACAGATAGGTTATTGGAAAAGGAAAGAATATTTAATAGTCTTTTCAGATAAATGTGGATAGTTGTCTCTAATACTCTACCAAAGCTCATGTGATGGTATTCTCTCAAAAGTTAGCAGCAAGGGCTCGGATGGTGGCTCAGTGGTAGAGCGCTTGCCTAGCATGTATGAGGACCTGGGTTCGAGTCTCAACACCACATAAATAAATAAAATAAAGGTCCATTGACAACTAAAAAAAATATTTAAAAAGTTAGCAGCAATATAAAATTTGATATAGCATCAATAAACATTTTTATATTGTATGTCCTTCCCATGAGACACTGTCTTTGGTTATAGAGTCCTAGTGTTTTTATCTGTACTTGCCATTTTACTATGCAGAATATTAAAAAGATGTGTATTCAAGGATTAAAAGTTAATAAAAATAATTCCTACTTCTTTATCAAGAAAAGGATTCAGTGAAGATGGCAGTTTCTAAGCAACTTATGCACAACTCTGAGGAGAAGAATGACTACTAGTATGCTTTGGCACTACCTTGGTGTAACAGGGCATTGGCAGTTTTCCACCAGTGCTTTTGCACCATTTTTGCAAATGTCAACACAGTTAGGAGAGAAGCAAATAATGTCTCAGTGGTATTAGAAAAATTAGCTTGTAAATTGCTAGGGGTATGTAGATGATGCTGATGCTTTGAAAAACACTAACATAGTGGATCCAACAACCTGACCAGCTTTTAATGTTCCAGGGTTGTTAGGAGGAGAGGATCGTGGTGAATAGTGTGAGAACAGAATAGCCTGAGAACAGAACAGGTATCAGGCTTTGGATCCTAAGGTGGGACATTAGGATTGAACTCCTTATGCAATGGGAAGTCCCTGATGTGTTCTGTACAGAAGACCCATATGATCTGACAGGATGAGGGACTGGGGCACAGGAACAACTTTTCAGGGTCAACGTGCAATAAGGTAACATTTCTTGCAAGCTGTGGCATAGGAGAGGAGGGTATTGCATGGAACAGAATCTTTGTTTACCAAGACAGGAATAGCTGGGGGAAGAGGAAGGAGCTGGGGAAGTTGGGAGGAGGCAGGAGAAGGTTATTCCAGGATGGGGGTACAAAATGAGCACAGGAAAAAAAAAGAAAGTGTGGGTTCCATCAAGAATTTATTTGGTCAATGAATAATCTAGACCCTGCTGACCCCCCAAATACAGTAAGAGGCAGCTCTTGGTGTAAGCATACAGGGCTGTCCAAAAGTAAAAGTCATGGTGGTTGGAAATGGATGGGCAAGTATTTTCCTTGGGTTGGAACCCAGATTAAAAGGGCCAATGCAGCAGTATATGAAATCCCTAATCACTAGACACCATCTTGGGTCTTAGGAGGTTTAATAATGAACTTATCTGTTGCAATTATTTCCAAAGGAAAAGGTGAGAAAAAAAAAAGCAAACCTGAATGAGGTCTATGGGTAGGCTGTATAAAATTCTTTAATGCTGTACCCTCCAAACTGTGACCATGAACTTCACTGAAATTCATTGAGATAAGAATCTCATCCTGTCAGTCATGCACAGTGATAACAGGTGCAATGGACTGGAATTCCTCTTCAGGGTGCTGGGCTATTTGGAAGAACATGCAAAGCTTAACTGCTTATTCTAGCAGTTTCCATCCAGCATCCAGAAAGAGAGAAGAAATGTGGCCAAGTTGGAAGGTGCTCTGACACTGGAAACAACTAGAACACAGGTGTTAATAATGCACAGGGGGTGGGGGCTTTAGCTAGTAATGGATTACTGATGGTTCATCAACTGTAACACAGGCTCACACTGAAGCAAGAGGTTAGTAGTCGGGAAAACTGTATTGGAGAGGGGCCCAGAGTCTAAGGGAATTCTGGACTTTGTGCTCAAATTGTCTGTGAACCTAGAACTGCAACACACACACCACACACACACACACACACACACACACACACACACACACACCCCTCTAGCGAGCTTCTATAAAGAGACCCAAGTACAGCGCACACACACTGCCAAGGGACAAACAGAAAATACTGGCACTGAAGTTTGCCCTGAAATTCAGAAGCAGGAAAAGTCAAAAGCCACCAGTGTTTTTGAATCCCGTGTCACATGGTAATATGGGTCAGTGGTTTCAGAGACCCTCTGCACTCACAAATGAGTTCTGTATACTAAAATGATATTTATTGTTGATTTAACTGTCTCCTCTGTGATTTTGTATTATATATTTGTGTGTGTGTTTGTGTGTGTATAGAGGGGCAGGTACTGGGGACTGAATTCAGGGGACCTCAACCACTGAGCCACATCCCCAGCCCTTTTTCTGGGTTTTATTTAGAGACAGGGTCTCTCTGAGTTGCTGAGGGCCTCACTAAGTTGCTGAGGCTGGCTTTGGACTCATGATCCTCCTGCCTCAGCCTCCTGACCTGCTAGGACGACAGGCTTGGCCCATGGCACCTGGACAGGGTATTACTCATATTTTAAAGGCATAGGTTTTGTAATTGCTTTGGTTCTTCCTTGGAAACTGTAGGGAAGAGGGACCTCCTTTGAGACAAGTGACTTCACTGATCTTAACAGTGGAGAAGAGGTATTTATTTCTTGCTCAAGTAAGTACTCCCGAGTGCTCTCCGGAATATCACGGAAGTCTCTGTAAGGGACATTCCTTTTCTTCCCTTGTACATTGGTCTGAAATCAGGAGATAATGGCTTTTCTCTGCTTTATCTAGAACCCTGGTCCTTTGGTTGATTAGCAGCAATTTAGGGAGTCCAGAGTTCTGTGCCTATCTGTACCATTTCTAGGCAAGCCTTCTTTCTCTTCTCCCTTCCCTTAGCTCAACCTTGTCTATCAATATGCTGTTAAGGTCCCTTCTCTCTGATTGTTCCTCCTTGTGTTAAACCACTTACCTTTGGTCTCAACTCTGATTCCTGGGCTCTTAGTCCTATGTATATAGTATGGGTATAAAGTAAGATCTTTATCACCCACCTTGCATCCACATTAACCAAAATATTGATGTCCCTGGCCCCACCATAGACCAGTCACTCAGGATGTCCAGTGACAGGAACCCAATTTTAACAAAAAAAATAAGTTGTATGTGTATGCCAGGGACTGAACCCAGGGCCTCCTACATGCCACATACATGCTATGCCACTGAGTTCTATCCCGGCCCCTAGAAACTTCCTAAACATTCTGATGCACAAGGTTGAGAACCAGTGCAGGGAGTACTGACTGCATGAACTTTAAGGACATATCTAAGATATTTCTTATTCTCGTCAGCATGGATTGAATATCCTACAACATCAGGTAAAATAGAGACCAGATTTTTCCATGCAATTCTGGAAGACTAAATAGGACTAAGTAGAAAATAAAAGTAGGTGTATTTAGAGATGACAGGAGATGAAGTTTCTATTATTTGAAACTCTGAAAGTGGATCCAGTCGCCACTGGAGGCCGTTTCCTGCCTTTGTGAACATCCCCTGTGTGGAAGGCAGTCACCACTGAATTGAGGATTAGAAAATCTGGCTACCACGGCCCCTTGCGCCCAGAGTCTAGGGTACTTTATATAGTGAATTTCTACTTTAGAACTGTATTCCTCGTGGACACAAGAAGCAGCTAATTATCTTCTCTGAAAATGAAAACTCAAGTTGTGGTTTTGAATTTTCCATAGAGGAAAACGTCACAATGTGCAGGTGGAGGCCTAGGAACTGGGTTTCCCAGAGGAGGAAAAAAAAAAAATTATCCCTGGTTTGTAGCATTCAGTGATGTCCCTAATCTAAATGCTTCCACCATGATGGCTTTCCAGCTACTACTGGGATGTTGTGTGGCTCACAAAATTCCTGAAACTTGAGCAGTCTTTCCTTGTGATCCAGTGACACTGGAAAGCTGACACACTCTCCTCCTACTGCCCTGGACTTCCCTCTCCTCCCCCTTCTCCATCCCCCTCCTTCTTCATCCATATTCGACTTCACTTAGGGCTAGACAGTGTTAGTTGAAACTCCCAAGAAATTCCATCATCCCTATTTAAAATCTAGAATTCTTATTTGAATCTAGTAGCTGGGTAATCTTCATGCAGGTGCAAACTCTGTCCCAATACAGAACTTGGGGAATGTCTGCAATGCTTCACCTCCTGTCTCTTACCCTAGGTTTAATACCAAACTCAAAATGATGCTCTAGGAAAGCTTCTGTGAGCATCCAGAGGAGGTTATATACATCCACCGCTCCCTCAGTTTGAAATACCTTCCACCCTCGTATTCAGAGACAGACAGTGAATCCAGATGCTGTTAGAATGTGCCCAGAAGGTCTAGTTTGGTTTGGGGTCTGTTCCCCTCAGTATGGAATTTCGGGCACTAAGAGAGCACATGAGACACAGCTGTCTGTTAAATAAATGAACATGTCATAAAACACGGATGGATGTATTTTTGAACAAGTCCCTAGCTGGGGAATAAAGATGATTGTCTGTCTTCTCTGCTTTTCCAACAGGGAAATTTAGGCTTATTCCCTACATTTTCTACATTTGTCTAAAAAATGAGGGTATCCATATCTATCCAATATTTTGATCGTGGAGATTAAATTAGATAATTCACAAAGAAAAATATCAAACATTTGAAAACAAGTAAAAAGATGACTGTGTAGCTGCACTCCTGTAATCCCAGGGGCTCCGGAGGCTGAGACAGGAGGATCAAAAGTTTGAAGCCAGACTCAGCAACTTAGTGAGGTCCTCAGAAACTTAGCAAGACCCTGTCTCAAAATTAAAAAATAAAAAGGGCTAGGGATGTGGCTCAGTGGTAAAGTGCTGTTGCTTGGGTGACATCCGTGGTATCAAAAAAAAAAAAAAAAAAAAGTCACAGGCCATCCCATTGTAGATGAACACTAAATTTGTTTGACTTACTTTATTGATTAGGGTACAGTTTCTTAAGCTGGAAGATAACTTGACGAATCTCAACAAATTGCAAACTATCTTTGTCTGAACAACAACAACAACAAAAATGTATATAAACCCAAGGGATTTATTGACCTAAAGAGCATGACCTAATTCTGAACGTTTAGCCAACTTAGTGTATCATTCCATCGCTTGCTGACAATCTAAACCTTTCCCTTCTTTATTGCTCTCTGAACCAGCTTTGCCACACTACTGGTTCCTTTACTAATGAGCTAGAGACATTTCTGATAAACACTCATTATGCATACATATGAAAAGCGTGCTTTTAACTCTGTAATAAAGGCACTTTGAGGATACATAAAGGACTCAGCAGAGGGCTTGGGGTTAAGAGCTAGTAAGCATTAGTCCTCATCCATCTCTCAGGAGGCAGTTTCTACATTTTTACAGAAAGATGGGGCTGATGCTTATTAAGGGCGAATCTCCTTTCTGATCAATGACTCCAGCTGCAGCTGGGACTGGGACGGACTAGAAGAAACCTTGCAGGGCTGGTTGTTTTTCCAAGTTGGGAAGACAAGCTGGATCTCATTGACACAAACCACAGGAGGCAGCTTGTCCCGGGTGGGTGCGCACCTCCCTCTGGAATGCTTGCTGCCCCAGGGCTCCCCACCAACAAAGCCACCTGCCCTTTTGTGGCTGAGTAACAGCAGGGGATCTGCAGGCGGAGGCCTGGAAGCTGAGTCTGCACTGGCTGTCTTCCCCTCCCCCCACTTGGCAATGCAGAAGCCACGCCCCCGGAGTCTCCTCCTCTGGATAAGCGGCTTAGAAGCGGGTGCAGAAGCCCAGGGCAGAGGAGATTAGCAGAGCCAGCCTCCTGGGCCCCTGGACCCAGGGAAGGGGTGAGGATGCATTTGACACCCAGCCAGGGTAGCCTTTGAGAATCCTGGAGCGAAAATAAAAAAGGGACAGTGTGGGACAAATCTTCTAAAAATGGCAAATTAGATTTTACTAGGAAGGCACAGGCGCAGGGGAGAAACCGCTTCAGGATCCTGGAGAAAGGAGAGACAGAGAAACCGGGACGCAGAGAAGGCATTTCCCTTTCTTGGTAATATCCAAGGACAGAAGCACAGGTTCAAGGTCAGCATGTACCCTTCAAGCTTCTGGAGTTCCAATTCAGCCATCCATCTGCCCACGCGTACGTTCAACTATTTATTGAGCACCACCAATGTGCATCTATTAGACACTGAGCATCCACGGGTAATTTAAAAAGCAAAATAATAATAATAACAACAACAATAAAAGAAAAAAGAAAAAAAGAAAGAAAAATCCTGTCTTTGTCTACGCCCCCATAATTCCTTTTAAAATAAATGCTTTTGAGGGGCAGGGACTTGGGATTGAACCCAGGGGCACTTAACCACTGAGCCCCATCCCCAGCCCTGTTTTGTATTTTATTTAGAGACAGGATCTCACTGAGTTGCTTAGGGCCTCACTAAATTGCTGAGGCTGGCTTTGAACTTGGGATCCTCCTGCCTCAACCTCCAGAGCAGCTGAGGTGCTCCGACGCACCGGCAGAATAAATGATTTTTATAAACCCGAACTAAGAGTTTGAATTAAGAGTTTTAGTAAGTTCTAAAGAAATGTTTTAAAGATATAAAGACGCACATTTGTCCAATGACAGCCATAGATTGACACTGGGAGAGATTCAATTTACAACTGGATTTTAAAAAATCTAAACAAAATTGCTAGGCACAATTGAACATGGAAATCTTGCTTTCAAAGGCGGAGCCAATGATATCCATTTCCCATTTGGATCTATGAATCAGTTTGAAACCTCTTTTCCCATTTGGATCAAGTATTGAAAAACATCCAGAATGGGGTTTTTGAGTGACTAATCCACAAAGGATTAAACCAAAATAAAAATTCTAAAGCATATTCAAGTGTATTTCTTTTACTCAAAAATTATTACTGGATTTTCATTCATGCAAAAACATTTTTCATACCATCGATAAATATAATAAAATCTAAATGTTAATTCATGTTTGTTTCATCCTTTTTATTTTTGAAGTACTGGGGATTGCACCCAGGATCTTGTGCATGCTGGGTGAGGGTTCTGCCCCTGAGCTACACTTCCATTCCTTTAAAAAAGAAATCATCATTGTGAGATGGAGTCTTGCTAAATTACCCAGGCTGGCCTTGAACTTGCAATACTCCTGCCTCAGCCTCCTGAGTAGCTGAGATTATAGACATGCAGCACCAAGCCTGGAGATGAACTTGTACTTTTTATGTGTACTTTTATTTATATAGAATATTGCCATGGTACCAGTTATTAATCAGTAAGTGCAAACCTGGGGTGTCCTCAAAATATTTTACTCATGAAGTGTGTGTTCAAAACAATTTAGAGACCGTGGACGTAACAGTGATTAAAGTTCTCTGTTCTGAACTCAGAATGCCTCAATTTGAATTCTGGACCCACTGCCCACTAGCAATGAGGCCTTGGCCTAGCACCTTGGCTTCTCTAAACCTCAGATTATTTGTCTGTACAACAAGTATATTAATAGCATCTTCATTGTGATCCTTGTAACAATCAAATGAGATAAAGTAAAATGTTAGGGATTATCATGGTCTTCATCATCCTTGTCTTGATATTGCAACCAAACTGGTTACTATCATCCATTAATGCTCTAAACAGTAAAACTCAATCAATCTTCAGGGTGTCTTTAAGAGAGCCTCTCAGGAAATGCTAACAAAACTACACTGAGATTCCATCTCACTCCAGTCAGAATGGAAATTACCAAGAACACAAGTAACAATAAATGTTGGCGAGGATGTAGGGGAAAATGTTCACTCATACATTGCTGGTGGGACAGCAAATTGGTGCAACCACTAAGGAAAAGAGTATGGAGATTCCTCAGAAAACTTGTAATGGTACCACAATTTGATCCAGTTATCCCACTCTTCAGTATAGACCCAAAGAACTTAAAATCAGCATATTACAGTGATGTACCCACACCTATATTTATAGCAGCTCAATTCACAATAGTTAAGCCATGAAACCAACCTAGGTGCCCTTTAACAGATGGCTAGATAAAGAAAATGTGGTATATATACCCAATGGAATATTACTCAGCCATAAAAAGAATAACTTGGTGATTTTTGCCAGTAAATGGATGAATCTGGAGACTCTCGTGCTAACTGAAACAAGCCAGTCCCCCAAAACCAAAGGCTGAATGTTCTCTCTGACATGTGGATGCTAATACACAATAAGCAGGGGGAGAGGGAATAGAAGTACTTTGGATGAGACAAGGGGGACTGAAGGGAAGGGAGGGGGATGGGAATAGGAAAGACAGTGGAGTGAATGGGACACAACTTTCCCATGTTCATATGTGAACACACGACCAGGGAAACTCCACATCATGTCCAACCACAAGAATGGGGAGTCATACTCCATGTACTTATAACATGTCGAAATACACTCTACTGTCAAGTATATATAAAAAGAGCATATTAAAAAAGAGAGAGAGCCCCTCATTTGTATAATGAACCCCATGATTTATCTCAGCAGTTCTGTTAAAGGCATGCCACTCCACTGGGTCAGGTGTCCCCGGAGGCATGCTCCAGGGACACAATGACAACCACACACTGTGAAATGTGAACTAACTGGAGGGCAGAAAGTGCATTGACTTTTCTCACTAGTTTACTCTCTTAATATGTTTACCAAGGACACACGAGAGCATAAGAGACCCTTGGAAGAAATCAGGATGTGGTGCTAGGCCCCCTCTTACTACCTAAGTCCTCTCTTGGACTTCTTCTTTGGTGTTGCTTGTTGGGGGTGGAATCCCAAGGTGTCCCTAGATCAGGGCAAACTGAATGAAGAAGTTAAAATGACCATGCACTTTAGGATGGGATAGCTGGAAGGTCAGTGACTCATGGAATGTTACTCATTTCCCAGTGACCACTTACATAAGATCTCTGCCTTCCCTCCCTGTGTCTTAGACTCCCATCAGAAAGACCTTGAGGACCATCATACTTGCGTTGTTTAATTTTGCACAGTTATTTCATGTGCACGTCAATGCTTGTTTTAGAATCTGATTCAGTGACACTATTGTTGCTGGAGATTTCCTGTAGGTAGGGTAGAGACCCTACCTAACCCTCCTAAATCAAGGGTTATCGGTGGACTTTCAATCACATGGCTTATTTATTTGAATAATCTTCTGACTTGGTCCTCTTTTGTGTGCTCAACCAGAGAGCTAATGAATACAGGCAAAAATAAATCTCTCTTCAAAAAGGTAAGCAGGAGGGCCAGGCACTGGGGTGCACATCTGTAATCCCAGCAGCTCCGGAGGCTGAGGCAGGAGGATTGCCAGTTCAAAGCCAGCCTCAGCAAGTTATCGAGGCCCTAAACAACTCAGTGGGACCCTGTCTCTAAATAAAATATAACAAAGGGCTGGGGATGTGGCTCAGTGGTTAAGTGCCCCTGGGTTCAATCCTCAGTACCAAAAAAAAAAAAAAAAAAAAAAACAAACAAGAAAGTAAGCAGGATTTCACAGAGATGTTTTTCCAAGAAGACTTTAAAAATAAATTCTACTAAACTTTGAATTTGAAAGGCTAGAGGCTTAGAGTATATTTCACTGATCTTCCAGAGGACTGTAAACAGGAAACAGAGGTTAGGTTCTGATATTGATCTGGCTACATATTCAATGCTGGTGATTCAGCAGACATTCTGTGATCATAAAGAATATTCTTCCAGGCTTTTGCTAAGAGCAGGGACTAGTTTCTGAACAAAGGAGTTTTATTGGGCAGACTGTGGTGGTTAAAAGCACTGGTTTTGGTGTCAAGTGGATTTGTTTTCTGGTTATATCTTGGCAGTTCCCAGCTCTGTGATCTTTGGAAAATGAATACAACTTCTGGGAATAATAGTACCTATGATTGTGGATGTTTTTGAGGTTAAATGAGATGATGTGAGACAATTTACAATTTACTTATTTATTCCAACTCAGCACTCATTTTTTGTAAGCTCCTATTTAACTCTATCATGATGGTCATTATCGATGAGCACTGATTACATGATGATCAGGCAACTGTCTGACACTTTGACATGGAAATGGAGGAACTCCCGTTCAAGTTCCAATTCCGATATTTTGCTTTGCTGGGTCTCTGGTATACTAGGTGCATTTGCTGTATGCCTTCAGGTCTCATTTTCTCCAAGTGGAAAACGGGTTCAGTGAAACCTGCTGAAATTTTTCTCCGAGTGGTAAGCCCAGCAAAATCGAATGCACTCCTCTCTTGGAATTTGAAAGCAAACGCCAAGTCCACAAAATAGAACCAGGGGAACATGAAACGATACAGATATTGAGTTTCCAATCACTGGGGTTAAGGACGTCCTAGTGTCTTTGGTCACATTTGCGGTAAACTTGGTAGCAAGAGTTTTATGGAACTGTTTCAGGGGATCCTCTTGAGAACTCTGAGAAACAGGTACTGTTCCCACAACTGGGAAAGACTTAGAGAAGCTGAATGGCATCTCCAATGTCACCCAGCCACAATGGCAAACTCCAAGGGTCAACCTACAGCCAGTGTTCTAAGTAATCCACTGTATTTCCAAGGGGGAGGAGAAGAGGGAGTCCAACCTGCTCATTCAAAAACACTTATGTTGGAGAGGGTGAGCCTTTTTTCATTTTCTTTTGTTTTTCATAAACTTAATAGAATTTTGAGCAGGTTAATTTGCTCCTTGCGGGTTGTTGTGTCGAATATATATACTAGGTAGTTAGAGCTCTATGGATACATGGTTGAATACAATAATCATAGTTCATGCAGGGAGTTTATTTTTATATAGAATGGTATGGGTTGGTGTGAGACATGCAGGAAGGTCCAGAGGAGACATGACTGGGTGGTGAGAGCCTTAACCCAACCAGTGAATGGACCCTGATGGGATTAACTGGGTGGTGGCTGGAGGAGGTGGGTGTGGCTGGAGGAGGGGGCATTGGGGGCGTGGCTTTGGGGTCTCTATTTGTCTCTGGAGAGTGGAGTCTCTCTGCTTCCTGGTCACCATGTGAGCTGCTTCCCTCCACCACACTCTTCCTCCATGATGTCCTGCCTCCCCTCGAGCCCTGAGGGATGGAGCCTGCTGTCTGTGGACTGAGACCTCTGAAACTGTGAGCCCCCAAATAAACTTTTCCTCCTGTACAATTATTCTGGTCTGGTCCTTCAGTCAGAGCAGTGAAAGTTTAACTAAAACACAGAAATTTTTGGATATACAAATATAATATTTTTGGAGTAAGACTTGAAAAATAGTGTTAAAATTTTAAAAACCTTTTAAAATGTGATTGAACCAATTCTGCTTTAGGAAATTATCCTAAAGACAGTTATATCATTTTTTTTTCATACAAGGGTGCTCATTACAGGGTTGCTTGTAGGTGATACTAAATATGTTGAGCAATTGTCATTAGGATGGATTGATTTGGAAACTTCTATGCAATGGAATGTTACATCAATCACTAGAAATGCTTTAGAATTTTGTAAAATGATCCAGAGAAATGTCAGTGGTATTGCCAAAGAGTAGGTGTCATACATTTTTTTTAATGAAAAACACAAGAAGGCCAAGTAATCACCAAATTTATAGCAGTATCTCCGAAGAGCTGAATCATGGGTGATGTACATTGTATCCCTTGGTTTGTATTTTCTAAATTTCTATAATGAACAACCACTACAGATACAAAAAGAAATGACCTTATAAATGTTAGAGTCCTATTTGTTTCCAAGCCAGAACTATTCTGAGTCTCATGTCTGTCTTCATATCAGGATCTGAATCTAATATCGACTATATTTTTGAATCAGTGCAAAGAAATGGAAGTGAGAAGTGTTTTGCTGCAGTGTCTGTGACACTCTCCAATAGCAGAGAGTGTAGCAAGGAAACAGATCTCTATTCCTATCAGTTCAAGAAACACCACATCCCCCCAGGACCAGGACTAACTACCAGGAACTCCCTGCATATGACGGCTCCACACGGAGCCTTCTTTTACCCACCTGTAACATGGGTAAATAAAGTGACTCTTTTATTTTTTTTTTAAGGAATATGATCAATCATCAACAATGATTTCCCTCACTCTGTTGTCAGTGAACTTGGCCTCCGGGGCCCAGGGAATCCATGGAAGTTGTCTTTGACAAAACTATGTTTGGAGAAAAGTCACATCTCGATAAAAAGGATGGAGAATTCTGGCTTTGCAGATGGACGTCCAGATTTTCCTGATTCTGAATAGAATATTTTCAATAAAGCTCTGTTGCATTTGTCAGGGTTGTGACAATCCTACTGTGTGTTATTTTAAGAGGCCTGGGAGAGACAGGCGAGGAGGGAAAGGGGAATTACTAGGGCACCATTTTCGCCAACTTATGTTCCATTGTGTGCATGCATGCACAGGTAGCAACAAATCCCACCATTAGGTACAATAATAATGCATTGATAAAAAATGTTGGAAAAAAAAACAATTTTTTTTTCCTCAAGCATGTATTGGACCCCCAGAAAAACTACAAACATATTTATCAGTATTCTTTGTGCCAGATTTCAATTCCTTGTTAAAGATGAGAGTGTCTTGTGTGCAGAGAGAACAATGTAAGAGATGGAGACAGGTGACACCATTTTCCAGAGCAGGGACATGAGCAGGTCAGTCTTTGGTAACAGAAAGTAAGTTCTGGACTAACTGAATCTTCTACAGCAGTGCCATCCAACCAGAGGGCTCCAGATCTGCATTGTTCAATAGGGTGGGCAAAAACCACAGGTGGCTCTGGACCCCTTAAAATGGGACTCATGTGTGGGAACAACTGAATGTCGGTGGGATTACTTCATTTAAGTCCAGACAGTCACCTGGAGCTCCTGGCTGCCACCCTGGACAGCTCAGGGTACAAAGGGTGGTCCATGCAACGGCAGCATCAGCACTATCCGGGAATTATTAGGAATGCAAAATTGTTATAAATGCGGAATATCATTCCCCATCAGAAACGACTGAACTAGAATCTGCATTTTAACAACACCCCTGGGAGATTCGTGTGAAAACTAACGTACAGAAGCATCACTCTAGAGAAAACCGCTCACCTTTCCGTTTTGCTGATGTGTTCATCCAGTACCAACCTACTTTCACTCAGGGAGCAGGTGCTAGTGTCTGTCCATGGTACTGGGACCTGGAAGAGGCACCACAAGGAAAGGAGAAGGGGGCTTGAATGGATACCAGCGGGTGGAGCGAGTGGCTGAGAGAATGAGCTTGGGATCAACCCGACCTGTAACATAAAATGCATCATCTCCAGCAAGCTAATTGCACTCTCCTGAGGCTCTCTCTACTTCCTTTAAACAGAAGCGATTTGTAAATGAGCTCATGCAAACTGAATGCCTACCCCATGCCTGGTTGACAATAATCATCCAAGAAATAACAACTTTTGCTGTTGTTTTACGGATGTAGGCTCTTAGAATGAAGCTGCAGGAGATTCGCTCTGTTAAGCTTGTTGTTGAGATGAGATAGACCCTTGTAGCAGAGGGAAGTCGAACTATACAGCCTACCGTGCAAAGATGCTGAATCTCAGCAATCATCATTCTTAGGAAATGTCACTCTTACCAGTGGGAAGGCATGTGGGAAGGCAGGACCCTTGGGACATGGATTCATTCTTTGTGAAAGAAAATATCATAAGGTCATCAACTCATGTACTACCCAATGAGTGTGCCTGTTTAATTTTTAAACGCCACAGTGCCTACCACAGGACTTTGGCCTATTCTCTTCAATTGGAACCCACCTGATCATCCATTTATTTCACAAATAGTTCTTGAAAACAGAATTTTGGGAGGCAGGATAGCTGCGAGGTTAAAGTGTGAATCCTAGAGCCACACAACTGGGATTGGAGGCCTAACCCTGTGGCCTACAAGCAATTCTTTTTCAACTTCCCTGAACCTCAGTCTCTTCATCTATAAAATTGGAATAACATCAAGCTGCAGCACTGTGAGATGTTAAGTGAGCTGAGTTATTGAAAGTATTCGGCAGAGTGTCAGGTCCTTGGCAGCTCCTTAAAAATAAGCGAGAAAGGTAATAGCAGCAAACAAAATAAAACATGTTTGTACTTAAAAAAAGAAAAAAGAAGAAGACAAAAGGAAGAATTCAGTAGCAGAGTAAATTAAAAAAAAAAAAAAAAAAAACCTGCCCAAAGGTTATCAACCTAAGAAGGGTTTCAGAGCATTCTTTATAAATTTGCAACATCTGTGCTCAGTGTACAGCTCAACAGCTGAATGCCAGGTGACACAGAGCAATTATAATGCCTGTGAATCCTAACATAATTTCATTTTTTTTCCTGGGTGGAGGGTACCAGGGATTGAACTCAGAGGCACTTAACCACTGAGCCCCATCCCCAGCCCTTTTTTTGTATTTTATTTAGAGACAGGGTCTCCCTGAGTTGCTTAGGGCCTCACTAAGTTGCCGAGGCTGGCTTTGAATTCACGATCCTCCTGCCTCAGCCTCCCAAGCCACTGGGATGACAAGGGTGTGAAACTCACCGTGCCTGGCCCTAACGCTCAATCTCACAGGGTGGAGAATCACTCCTTATTTGAAGCAGGTTCCTTTCGGCACTCTACGTAACTGGAGTCTTCTGGGAAACGTTTCCACACAGACCTAGTTTACAGAATTTATTTCAGTGATACTGCTGACCAAATTTTTCCAGAGATTGAATTTAAAAAAAAAGAAAAATGTAGAAGAGGTTCAAGGACCAAGTTCAGCATTGGAGCGCACTTGTGCAGCTGACCAATCCACGAAGCGGCCTTTCTCATTTTTGAGCATCACGGTTAACCCAGAACATGGGCCTCTTGA
Source organism: Spermophilus citellus (assembly GCF_964194105.1). Lineage (NCBI taxonomy): Eukaryota > Metazoa > Chordata > Mammalia > Rodentia > Sciuridae > Spermophilus > Spermophilus citellus. The sequence goes on from NC_138184.1 coordinate 56,184,819, forward strand.
CATCAACCATTGCTAGAAATTGACCACCTCAAACAACACGGGTCCTTTCCCCAGGCAAACTTGACGTGCCCACACTGATTGGAAGTGAGATCATTTTCTAGGAGGTAATCTGGTCTGTAGAGAATTTCAATAGTTAAGTTGAAGGATCTCTGATTTTCAGAGAAAAAAATTTAAAAACCTGAAGCCCATCCTGAGGATGGGGTGTGCATATGTACGTGTGTGTTTGATGATTTTTTTTCTCTCAAAATCATCATGAAAAAAATCGTAGGGGCGCTGTGAAAAAGCCCTTGGAAAGCAAGAACTCCAATTAGCATCCAATTTGCGGTCTGGGCCTGTGTAACTCTCTGGCTGTGCTGCGGATCTGAGGTCCAGGCCTGATCCAAAAGCCCTCCCGTTTCCATCTCAAGACAGCTTTCTTCTCTTAACCCCCTGTGAACAGCAAGTAAGCAAAGGAAACACACAGTCCAACTCGGACAAATTAAACTGTGAATGAATGGGCAGGTCTCCAATCCAGATAGCTCTACTTTAAAGGAAAGAAGTAGGAGAAAGTGTTGATTCAGACAGTTCCAGCCAGGTGTGATGGCGCATCCCTGTCATCTCAGCAGTTTGGGAGGCTGAGGCAGGAGGATCAAGAGTTCAAAGCCAGCCTCAGCAACTATCGAGGCCCTAAGCAACTCAGTGAGACCCTGTCTCTAAATAAAATACAAAATAGGGCTGGGGATGTGGCTCAGTGGTTGAATGCCCCTGAGTTCAATTCCTGGGACCAAAAAGAGAAAGAGAGAGAGAGAGAGAGAGAGAGAGAGAGAGAGTAAGCTAGCAAGTTTGGGTTCTGCAATCAGTCTGAGTTTAATTCCCAGCTCTTCCATTGACCATGAACAACCCTGGTGTGTTATGAACAGCTGCTAAAATTCCCTGGGATGTTTAATGGAGAGAACAATAGAACTAACCAGAAGGTTGTTGCTATTATCACAAATGTAATATAAAATATAATATAAAATAAATGATCTAGGGAAGCTTGTGTTTACGTTAGTACATGGAAAGTGCTATTTTATTTATTTTTGCCCATTATCCAATGGACCACAGGATAGGCACTGTTAATCCCACCATCCCTCTGTTTGACAGATCAGATAGCATCTGAATACATGGAACCTGACTCCAGAGGCCACCGGTGCCAGGGGCTGTGTGGCCCAGTCTCTGGCACTTGGTAAGTCAGCACTGATATTGCTATTATGGTTTTTGTGCTTCTGATAATCAGATGGTCCAGTGTGAGGAAAGGGTGGCATGGCCCTGGTGATGCTTAACCTCAAGTCACATGCTGAAAGTCTGAAACTCCATCCTGTGACCAGTGGGAGCCATTGAGGGTTGTATCCAGGAGAAGGAAATCTTCAGGGCAGGTATGAAGTTATTCATATTTTTAAGATGCAACCTTACCGGGCTCAGTGGCACATGCCTGTAATCCCAGCGTCTCGGGAGGCTGAGGCAGGAGGATCATGAGTTCAAAGACAGCCTCAGCAACTTGGCGAGGCCCTAAGCAACTCAGTGAGACCCTGTCTCTAAATAAAATACAAAATAGGGCTGGGATGGGGCTCAGTGCCCCTGAGTTCAATCCCCAGTTCCAAAAAACAAAACCCCAAAACAACCTTAAAGCTTTTCAGGGTAGCAGTTTGCACTTGGCCAAGTTAAAAAAAAAAAAGAATGATGGGGAGGTCCATAAGGAAGTTACATAAGAAGAAAAATGATACACTAAAAGGACATTTTTTTTTTTTTTTTTTGTAGTGAAGGCATACAGCAGAGTCTAGGGTATAATTGCAATTCTTTTTTATACTGGCAACATTTGCTTAAACTGAGGGATGATTTCACTCTGATTGGAAACCATCTCTGGTTCAACTTAAATGACCTGCCTAAATATTTTATAAGCATTCAGGATCAACACATTTGAGGATGAGCAAGACTATTTAATAAACTTGTGGGCTTTAGTACTACAGAGAGGGGGAAAAATTGAATAAATGTAGGGAATGTTGGAATAAAAAAATGTTTGACAGAAATTCTTTGGATAAATTAATGATTGCTGTGAAAACACTAGACCCTATTAATATTTAGTAATCACCTACTAATTAAATAAATAGGACAGTTCTAAGCATAACTCGTTTTTCTTAAAACTGTAAGTATGCTTATTTTTGCAATTTCACCAACTGCATAATTTTCCCTTTGCACTGAGATAGAGAGAGAGAGAGAAAGAGAGAGAGAGAGGGAGGGGGAGAGAGAGAGAGGGAGGGAGGGAGGGTGGAGAGAAAGGGGGGAGAGAGAGACAGAGAGAGAGGGAGGGTGGGGGAGAGAGAGGGAGGGGGAAGAGAGAGAGGGGAGGGAGAAAGGGAGGGAGGGAGGGGGGAGAGAGAGAGGGAGGGAGGAAGTGGGGGAGAAAGGAGGGAGAGAGAGACAGAGAAGGAGGGAGGACAGGGGAGAGAGAGGGAAGGGGGAAAGAGAGAGAGGGGAGGGAGAGAGGGAGGGAGGGAGGGGGAGAGAGGGAGGGAGGGGGAGAGAGAGAGAGGGAGGGACAGAGGGAGAGAGGGGGAGAGAGGGAGGGAGGGGGGAGAGAGAGAGGGAGGGACGAAGGGAGAGAGGGGGAGAGAGGGGGAGGGGGAGGGGAGAGAGAGAGGTGGGGGAGAGAGGGAGAGAAGAAAGTAAGGAGGAGGGAGAGACAGTTTGGGGAAATTGATCAATTCGTAGAGTTTATCTGTGTTACTCAGCACAAAAACTTGTCCCCCAGAAGGATCAGTTTAAGTTACTGTTTGGGTTTTGCTCAGTGGATATGCATGGGATTGTACTGTACCTCTCCATTTGTTTTTGTTTTCTTTTGTTACTGTTGATAGTTTTGCCTGTTACTTTTATTCTCTCTTGTACAGCAGGCTCAGACAGAATGTCCTGTGGCTGTTTTATGTTTTATTCTGTTTGATTCTGGGGATTGAACCCAGGGGTGCTTAACCACTGAGCCGCATCCCCAGCCTTTTTTATTTTTTATTTCTTTTAAAATTTTTTTAGATGTTCATGGATCTTTATTTTATTCATTTATTTATACGCGGTGCTAAGAATCAAACTCAGTGCCTCACACGTGCTAGGCAAGCGCTCTACCACTGAGCCACAACCCCAGCCCTTATTCTTTAATTTTAAGAAAGGATCTCGCTAAGCTGCTTAGGGCCTCACTAAGTTGCAGAGGCTGGCCTTGAACTTGAGACCTTCCTGCCTCTGCCTCCCCAGTCTCTGGGATCTGACAGGCGTGCACCACGGCACTGGTCCCCTTTGGGTCCTTCGTGGTTGGGGATCGTGTCTTTGGCTTCCATGTGACGGTTTCACCTCCAGCTCTGTTCATGGAGTAGATACTCCAAACATCTTGAATGAATGATGAGTGCACCAGCCAATCAAATTTCAGTTCCCTTTGCCTCCTGCCTGGTATAGAAGATAGGTAGTGTATCACCACAAAAGGGGGAAAGGTTCTGAAAGTGCCCTCTAACAAAACAATCTTCTGAGACTGAAAAATGTCACACACACACACACACACACACACACACACACACACACACACACACACGATCTGAAGAATACAAGCAAAACTCAATGTCTAACTTTCATTCATTCATTCAACAAAATGCCGAGCCTTACTGTGCTCTAGTGTGACTTGTGACTGTGAACGTGATGGGTTCGAAAGACACAGGAGACAGACAGCCTGTAAGTACAAAATACATCCATTCAACTTTCCAGATGGAGGAGGACTTGGAATTTCTACTTCTTTTTTAAAGTTCAGCTCAAATATTTCTCATTGACAACTGCCCCAAAGTCCCTCAACTATATAAGTCATTTCTTTTCTTCTCTCTCTCTCTCTCTCTCTCTCTCTCTCTCTCTCTCTCTCTCTCTCTAATTAATTCTATCTACACAGCTCCCTTTGCCTCATTTTGGGTTCTAATAAATAGGCTTCCTTGTCAGTACTTAGACCAGATCATGAACAAGGATCTCAGACATGGAGAACTCCTTGAGTGAATGAATGAATGACCGACCGTACAGGCTCCTAAAGCATCAGAACTTTCTAGATTTCAATGGAGAACCCTCTGCTATGAGTCTTAGACATCAGCAAATATTTTGGCATTGACTGCATCATCAGCTTCTGGTGTCACCCTGTAAAACCGCTTCTCCAGGCTCCTGTGGGTGGCCGTTTCCCAGCATCTGGTTGCAAGGTCTTGCTGCAGGCAGCCCACGTGGGCATGGGGGCCTGGCTGCCCAGGAGCTCCTGGAGAAAAACAGCCCTCTGCAGAGAGTAGATGGCTGCTGACCCTGAGGCGCTCCCAGGAACTCTGGGTTCCTTAAATAGAAAGTTAAAGAGCCAAACAAAAGGGCCAGTATGTCCAGGGTCAGCCACATAGCCGGAAGGAGAAGGACGGCAGCTCTGGAGGCAGAATCCTCAATGCAGATCTGGGCTGTCAGATACCCTCCCAGGGCTAGGGTTCCTCTGGAAAGTCCCCAACAGGCACACATGGCAAGGGTCCACAGCTTAGTGCAATTGGGAGGTGGTGGAAATGTTAAGAGAGAGGCTTAGTGGAAGGTCCTCAGGTCCTTAGAGGTTGAAAGGGATGCAGGGACTCTGGTCTCATCTTTCAATTTTCTTCCCAGTCATCATGAGGTCAGTTGTTTTGCTCTGCCTTGGCTGGCTTGTGCTGACATAGGCCCCAAGGAATGGGCCCAAAGCATTGTAGACCTAAATCTCTAAAACTGTGAGGCAAGATCATAAACCTTCTCTCTTTATAAATTGATCATTTCAGGTATTTGTGACAGCAATGGACAGCTGACTAATACACGCAACATGTTCACATATGAAGCTACCTCCCTTGATATCTTGTAAGATAAAGGATAGTGCCTTCATAAGACTCATTCTAAATTTCTACTTGTGAAAAGCAATTTGTTTCCTTTATGAAATATGTGTGTGTGTGTTTCCTTTATATTTTTGAATTTGTTGTTTTTAGATACACATAACAGAAGGGTATATCAATGTTTATAGCAGCTCAATTCACAGTAGCCAAGCTATGGAACCAGCCTAGGTGTCTTTGAACAGATGAATGGATAATATTGTCTGTATACACAATAGAATATTACTTAGCCATAAAGAAGAATGAAATTATGGCATTTGCTGGTAAATGGATGGATATGGAGAATATCATCCTAAGTGAAATAAGCCAGTCCTCAAAAAACAAAAACAAAAACAAAACAAAACAAAAAAAACAAAGGCCAAATGTTCTCTCTACTATGCGGATGCTAATGTATCATAAGGGAGAGTACAGAGGGGGGGTATAGAAGTTCATTGGATCAAAAATATTTTTGAAGCAGCAAGCTTCAAAATGATAGGATAAGGGCACAGGTTTTGAAATCATGTAGACTCACACTCAAGTATTGGCTGTCCTGCCTTCTGTGTGTGACCCCAGTGAACTCATTTAACTTCTCTGGAGTCTCAAGTACATCTATGCATAAATGTAGATAATACTGTCTACTTCCAGGGTTATAGTGTTGTCCAATGAGATCTTTGTGTAACAGGCTTGACCCTGTATCTGGGACATAGGTGTCATTATCCCCATTTTATAGTTAACAGGCTCAGACAAGTGAAGCCAATTTGCTTAGGGTCACAGAGGAGGCACAGCTGAGCTCTGACCTCAAACTTGGTGTTCTTTCTTCCAAGTCCCAGTCCACTTCTGCTTTAGAGCATCAAGTCGGTCTAGGTTTTCCTGAATCCTGATTTTCCCCCTCTCTTTCTAGTGACTTATTTGGTTGGATGCAGCCCTGCAGGGATTCCCCCATCTCCCTTTGCTTCATTAAAACTTTGTTTTGAGGTTGTTTGGAGGTGGGAGAGCGTCCTGCTCTGGTGACTTGTACATTCTTTACAGGAGAGGATTCTGTTGCCAGGAGCAAGAACTCTGGGTACCTTGGGACTGAGCTGGGGGACAGGGAAGAGGGATGGAGAGGAAGAGACACATTTAAACTAGTTTGAACTTATTCAAAGTCCCACTTAACTCCTGGGACCTAGTTCACACTCATTAGCATCGTGAATTTGTTTGTGGCTTTTGTTTCCCATAGGAAAGAGCCTGGCTGGAGATTTCAGATGCAGAAATAACAGCCTGCTCCAAAACATGGCTCCCTGGAGATTTGAAATGCCCCTAGAAATAGCCCTGCATTGTGGCTACCCTGCAAATTTATATCGTCCACTTGACACAAAGTGCTTTCATATTGGGAAACCGCAGCCCAGATTAGAGCCTATCATCACCGTGATTTCTATATTATGCTTATTTATTTTAAAAAGGGTTGAAAGGACAAAGTTAGAGAGTGTGAAGGACTGTAGATGTCAGGTGTCCTCATCTTACTAGGGAAGAGAGACGACAATCTCACACTACCTGAGAGTAAACAAAGGTCTGGTCATCATGGAAATTCAGAGCCAGCATCAAGAAGGACAGGGCTAGGTGGGGGGTGCACACACTAATCCCAGTGGCTCTGGAGGCTGAGGCAGGAGGATTGCAAGTTCAAAGCCAGCCTCAGCAACTTAGTGAGGCCCTAAGCAACTCAGCAAGACCCTGTCTCTAAATAAAATACAAAATAGGGCTGGGGATGGGGCTCAGAGTCAAGTGCTCCTGAGTTCAATCCCCGGTACCCCGCCCTGTGTCCCCACTCCCCCAAAAAGAAACAGAGGCCTGAGGATAAAAATACAGAGATGACTCGGCTCAGGATTTTTCCATCTCGGTACTGTTGACATTTGGGCCAGATAATTTTTGTGGTGAGGGCCTGTCCTGGGCACAGTGGATGTTTAGTTGGACCCCTGGCTTCTGCCCACTAGATGCCAGCTGCACTTCACACTTGTCCCCTGATTCTCCAGAAGTTTCTCCCAGAGGAGGTGCAGAAGGAGGGGGGCCAAAGCCACCCCATGCCAAGAGCCACTCATATGGAGAATTAATTTGCCCACATCTTTTAAGCATTTCTTACTGCGCTAGCCATACTCCTACATCATCTCCTTTATTCCCATGACATAGGCAGTAACTCTATGTCTAATTAACTCTATGTCTCTCCCTTTCTGAGGAGACATCAGACAGACTCATTTTTTTTCTTCTTTTTTGGTACCAGGGATTGAACCCAGGGGCGCTTAAACCACTGAGCCCCATCCCCAGCCCTATTTTGTATTTTATTTAGAGACAGGGTCTCCCTGAGTTGCTTAGGGCCTCACGAAGTTGCTGAGGCTGGCTTTGAACTTGCGGTCCTCCTGCCTCAGCCTCCTGAGCCACTGGGAAGACAGGCATGTGCCACTACACCCGGCTTAGACAGACTCATTTAGTAACTGCCATTCATCACACCGGAAGAGGAAGAGGCATGTCTGGAACTGAAACTGGTCTATTTCCAAATCTTATCTTTAAACCACTTTGCTATCAAGTGGAATCTCTCTCAGTCTATGTTTGAAGATAAACCTGCTGCACCTGATGAATGTCCAACAGCCTGTTTTCCGTTCCTTTCCGTCTGCAAACATTGATGAGCACCAACTCCATGGAAAGCAGCTGTATTTATTAAGGAGGCCCCAGAGTGTCCTCACCATTTGACTTGCCCAGTTCCGTTCTCCTCCCTTCCTGTCCCCACTCTGTGTTCAGGAATGTGGGCTTCTACAGGTTATTTTATTTATTTGTTTTTTTAGATACTGGAGGTTATCAACAAGCCACATTCCCCCCAGCCCCTTCTTATTTTTTTAAATTTTGAGACAGCGTCTCACTAAGCTTCGAGGCTGGGCTTGAATTTGTGATCCTCCTCCCTCAGCCTCCAGAGTTGCTGGGATCACAGGCGTGCAGATTGTCTTAACCAGTCTTACCTGCGGCCCTTCTGCTGAGTTCAGTCAATAAGAAGCATCGGCAGGAGATTAGAGGCGGGTCTGGTATTTTTCTACCTAATCCCCCCAGTCCTGGTCCTAGGGCTCTCTTCCATTCTTCCATGGCTGCAATCTTCCACAAGGAGTTTTGTCCCCTGCGCCCCCCTCCCTTTTTTTGATACTGGGGATTGAACTCAGGGGCACTAAACCCCTGAGCCACACCCCCAGCCCTATTTTGTATTTTATTTAGAGACAGGGTCTCACTGAGTTGCTTAGGGCCTCACTTTTGCTGAGGTTGGTTTTGAACTTGCGATCCTCCCACCTCAGCCTCCCAAGCTGCTGAGATTACAGGTGTGCACCACTGCGTTGGGTGCTCCCCCTGCCTTTTAAAGCTAAGGGCTCCCTGTCATGGGTAGCCGCATGAAGCTCCTTCCCCTCCATGACCCACTCTGGATGGGCTAGCTGTTTTCTGCTATGAATGATACAGAGGGATAAAATACCCCTTGTCTTAAGAAATCTTCTACCAACTGGGAGACAAATCATTCAAACAAAACAGCCCGAGTAACTATATTGGGTGCAAAGAAAATATGCAATACTCTGGTGATGGCGGCAATAGTAAAGTCTAGAATTCATTGAGCCTCTACCTAAAACCAGGGCATGGAAAGTCTTTCTCTCACTAAATCCTCACAGTAACCCTGTGAGGGGGTGTGTGTTCCTGGTCCCATTTATAGGGCTGAGGAAAGAAGATTAGAGAGATTAAGTAACCTGTTTAAGGGCACACAGCTACCAAGTGCCAGAGCCTGTTACCGAATGAAGTGATCAAAGTGGAATTGAATCTAACTAATATTAACCTCACTTGCAACCAAATGCAATTAAAAATAAAAAAGAAAAAGAGAAAACAAGCATAAGAACAAACAAGTATTCTAGAGAGAACTGTTTCCAGTCGAAAAGGCACTAATTCAGATGACACTAATTCAAAAATTGTAATTGCTCAAGCAAGGCGTCCTCAACTCGGTCTGGATGCGATGCCGGAATAATTATTTTGCCTCCAGCACTACATGCTTAATTGAGACAGAAAAGGCTTAAGTCCAGAGTGGTCGCTTTTTCCAATCGAAGCCTTCAAAATCAGGGATGACTTCAGTGGGCCTTCACCTCTGAAAAGCCCTAAAAGCTTTGCCCTTTATACTTTCTGCTCATGATGTAGAATTGCATAAATGATAAAATGGGTCTATCAGGAAATACAACATTTTTTTTTTTTTTTGTACCAGGCACTCAACCACTGAGCCACATCCGCATCTGCTTTTATATATATTTTTAGAGACAGGGCCTCCCTGAGTTGCTTAGGGTCTCCCTAAGTTGCTGAGGCTGGCTATAAACTTGCGATCCTCCTGCCTCAGCCTCCCGAGCTGCTGGGATTACAGGCATGCACCATGGTGCCTGGTGGGAAAACAATTTTTGACCCCAGGATTTGACCCTGCCACCTGGATGCCACAAATGTTTTGATTGTAAATATTAATCAGACTTAATCAACACTGGGCAATCTTCATCAAGGCAACTGTTTCTTGGGTAAATGTCATTAAGCCAATTTAATTCCTTAATCAAATTTCTACCCAGCCCACAATTGAATCACCCAATATTTCCCATTTTCATTTTTATTGTATCAAAAATGCTTTCACGGAGGGTGAGCTCATTTCTTTCAAAAAGCTTTAATAAATATGTGTGCCATCCATTAGAGTTTATGCACACACTAATTTGAAAGGTTTATAATTTTTATTTTATTTAATGTTTTTTTTGGCCACGTGACTCTTCTCGCAAGCCCCTATTGCTATCAAGGCTCATTTTCCTGAGCCAACTTTTGCAAATTAGATTTTGTCAAGAAAATATTCTCTCCCATTGTTTTGTAGGTAATACCAGGTTTACATCGTGTGTGGTTTGTGGTATCCTCACTTTAACTCTATATTGAGTGTTTCTAAATATCCCCAGAATCATAACTGGGGTACAAGATGGATAGCTTCATGAGAAAACCAAGGTGCAAGTCTTGGATCATCAGACTCTCAAAACAAGGGGCCATTGGAGAGGCAGAGAATGAGGGAGAGTTGAAATCGAGAGGAAGGAAGGAGCCCCAGGTGTTCCTTGTGGCTTAATCACCAACCCCAAGTCTCTAATGGGGTCCAAAGTCCTGTTTCAGGTTCATGTCCATTTCAGTGCTTCACTTCACAGAGTTGCTCCCAGTGATGTCTGATCAGATCAACTGCTGTTCTCTTCCAAGGTCCTGGACTCTCCGGGTGTCCTCCCAGTGCCCTGGCCTTCCTTCCCAGCATGCACCGCTTCGCCCCACCTTCTTCCTCTGATGTGAAATGTTGGGGAGATCCAGGTCCTGCCCTGGGTCTCCTTTGATCAACCTCCTTTCTCTCCTTAGGTGTTCTCATCCAATCCAGCAGCTCTAAGTGCCACTCCTCTGCAAATGACACCCAAGCTATGTCTCTAGGCTGGCAGTCCACTAAGCTGTACACTTAGAGACCCAATGGTTGACGGAGGCCTCCATCTTAATGGTGGGGAGTCCCACATGCATTTTTTTTTTTTTGGTACCAGGGATTGAACCCAGGGGCTCTCAACCACTGAGCCACATCCCCAGTCTTGTTTTATTTTTATTTTTATTTTAAAGACAGGGTCTCACTAATTGTTTAGGGCCTTGCTCAATTGCTGAGGCTGGCTTAGAACTCACCATCCTCCTGCCTCAGCCTCCTGAGTCCAACGTGCATCTTAAACCAAACACAGCCCAAACAAAATTCTGGGCTTTTCCATCCTAAACATCTTCCTCCTTCCTCTCAATAAACAATACCGTCGTGGACTCAATTGCACAAACCAAAATATGTTGGCCTTATTCTGAATTCAGTTTCTATTTTCCCCTCAGTTAATCCATTGTCAAATTTCCTTGCATATGTCACCAAATGAACCGTCTACCCCTCTCCATCCATGCTGCTGACAGGCGAGGCCTCGACACCCTCTTTGCTGAGCAACTGCTGTTTTCTCACTGATGCTCTGGCTTCCATTCTTGCCATGTGTCCCAGCTGCCAGCGATCATGTGAAAAAGGAAATCAAATCACGTCACTTCACCTGCAGAAAATGTCCCGGTGACCTCCCAGGGTGCTTAGAAGAGCAACCAAACATCTTCTGTCTCAAAGACACCTCCCAGATCAAACTCCTGATCATCTCTGCAATGTTACTGTCCTCACCTGTGGGGTGGCAGGTATCTTTTGTTTCTCCAAACGTGTCAATCTCAGAGCCTGCCCTGCCCCAGGGGTTTCTCAATGCACTAACCTTTTTTTTTGTTTGTTTGTTTTTCTGCCTCCTGTGACTGTCTCATGTTGTGGCTGAGATTTCAGCTTCCACAATACCGCCCCTGACTGTCCAATCTCAAGTCCCCCAGGAACTAACCATCACAACATCCAGGCCTTGCACTGTGTCAAGCATCTGTCACAGTCTGATCTTCTCCTTATGGTCATCTGCAGAACTGTCATCTGTCTAACCCTACGAGGACGCCAGGCCCATGAGAGGAGGGATGAGGTCCCTCTGACTGCCGTTCCATGTCTACCACCTGGCACAGCCATGTAGTAGGTGGTGCATAATACCTGCTGTTTGAGTCAGCTTTTTGTCAGCTGTGACTAAAAAATATGACCAGAACAATTGGAGAGGAGGAAAAGTTTATTTGGGGGCTCAGGGTGTCAGAGGTCCCAGTCCACAGATAGCAGCCTCCATTCCTCGGGGCTCTAGGGGAGGCAGGACATCATGGAGGAAGAGTGTGGTGGAGGGAAGCAGCTCACAGGGTGATCAGGAAGCAGAGAGAGACTCCACTCTCCAGAGACAAATAGAGACCCCCAAAGCCACGCCCCCAATGCCCCCTCCTCCAGCCACACCCACCTCCTCCAGCCACCACCCAGTTAATCCCATCAGGGGTCCATTCACTGGTTGGGTTAAGGCTCTCACGACCCAGTCAAGTCTCCTCTGGACCTTCCTGCACCATCTCACACGTGAGCTTTTGGGGGGCATCTTACACCCAAACCATGACACCTGTACAATCATCAGAGTAGCAACCCGCTGGATGTTTCTTTAATAGCTTGTCAGCCTCCTTATTTTGAACAAATGCAGTTGAATCTTGGCATGAAACATGACTTTATAATTTTGCCACAATCTAGCCATATCATCCACAAATCATCTTTGAACACCAGGAGTGTTGTCAAGAGGTCTGCATTGGCCCACAGACTTTCCAAATATAACGGTAACCAGAGACTCGAGTGGGATCCTCTCCCTGCTGCTAAGGAGCTGTGAGATGCTGGTCAGGCACTACCTTAACTGGCCTCTGTTTCCTAATCTGTAAAATGACCTCCTCTGAGGTCCCTTCCAGCTCTTAACAGGCAAAGGAGAGGAGCAGTCAGAACATGGTTTGGGGGTGCCATATACATCTGGATTCGTATCATTTTCTACCTGGATGATCACAGGAAACTTTCTTGACCTCTCTAGGTCTCAGTTTTCCCTCTAAAAGTAAGGATAACAATATTATCTACCGTTAAATAATTGAGTGATTTTATTCATATAAGCACCCAATATAAACACGAGGTTCTAGTGAGCACACAAAGCATAAGCAGCAGGGCTCATCTTAGTGTTACTATTAATATCAACATCACCCATGACCCTTCAGCTACTAAGAAGCAGCTTTTCAAATGCCTGTCCACCAGATAGTAAAACCTTTGGGAAAAACTCTGATGAGAAGTATCTGATGAATTTCACGATTCCTCTGTTTGATTCTTATCAATGGTCTGTTCTTTCCCAGCCGCTTGTTTCCAGTAGTGATAGATCAGGTCAAGGGATGACTTCCCCTATTCAGTAGAAATGAAATTCTGGAGCAGAATTAATGTGTGACGTTACATGACAAGTGGCAGCAAGAGTTGTGTACGTGTCTTCTGATGCTGCAGCTTAACTGGTGAGGATTGGGTCCCTGTTAGCTTCCTGTTCTGAGGACTACCCTGGAAATGCTCTACTCCTGTTGGAGCTACTGTGAGGGGAGGATTCAGGGGTCTGTGGTGCGTTTGGTGTCTAGCACCAGCAGCAGAGAGGGGCGAGGTTAGGCTGAGCTCCCTTCTCCCCTTCCGATTCAGATGAGCCTGATACCAGATCCAAAGCAAGCAATTGGTGTGTGTGTGTGTGTGTGTGTGTGTGTGTGTGTGTGTGTGTAGAGATATGAACCAGAACGGGGGAGTCTGTAACCAGCATCTGTGTGTACATCAGCCTTCTTCACTTGAAACCCAGGTAAGATAAGTAAAAAGTTTAAGAAGGCATGCAACCTCTTTTTGGAAAGTACAATGCAAGTCTGCAGGTGTGAAGCTTTCAAAACAGGCGAATGCCTTCATCCAAGCCAAGAGTCAGAGATGCAGATCACAGACAGTGTTGGATGTAAAGCACATTTAGATGAATCAACTCAAACTCTCCACGATATTAATTAATATTGAACTCAGAGAGTGAGTGGCCTAACATTTTTAAATTGTTCTCTTCTCTTCTTTCCATATATCCCACCCACTCCTCCCACCAGGCAATCTTGTTTAAAAGAAAAAAACAAAACAAAACAGTCTGCCACTTCAGAGCTACACCCTGATCCCACCACTAGAGTTAACTGCTAGGCATTTCCACCTTTCAGAAGCACACACTATCAGTACCCCAAGCCTAAAGAAAGTGCATGCGGCCAGATATGATGGCGCACACCTGTAATCCCAGCGGCTTGGGAGGCTGAGGCAGGAGGATCATAAGTTTAAAGCCAGCCTCAGCAACTCAGTAAGACCCTGTCTCTAAATAAAATATAAAAAAGGCTGAGGATATGGCTCAGTGGTTCAGTGACCCTGGGGTCCCATGCCAAGTACCAAAAAAAAAAAAAAAAAAAAGCATGTATTTGCTATGGATTTATGTCTGTTTTAAAACAATTGCAAAAGCCAATATGTGTAGACTCAGGGATATGCCACGTGACTACCAAAAGCCCTGCATCATGAGGGTTTATATCAACCCTAGTCTACCCTTCAAAACTTAGTCTCAAAGACTGACCCACTTGCTCCCAAACTTTCTCCAGTGCCCCACCCCCTACAGCCCCACCCCACTTTCCTTCTCTGAGGGGCATACAACCTACTGTTTGGCCCAGACAACTGAACAACTGCATCGATATGTAATGGGCAATTCACAACTTGTTCATCCACAGCCAAAGACTAGTGTTTATTAAATGCTCAGTTGACTTTGGCTAGATAGTAGATTTCTCCCTAAAATGAGGACATTTGCTGTCTCTGAGCACCATGGCTTAAACAAATTAACTTATATTCTTAAAAAAAATCAAATCAAGCTGGTCATGGTGGTACACACCTGTAGTCCCAGAAGTTCCAGAGGCTAAGGCAGGAGGATCACAAGTTCAAAGCCAGCCTTAGTAACTTAACAAAGCCCTCAAGAACTTAGCGAGACCCTATCTCAAAACAAATAAAAATAAAAATAAATAAATAAATAAATAAAATAAAAAGGGCTTGGGAAGTGGTTCAGTGGTTAAGCCCCTCTGGTTCAATCCTTGGCACCAATAAATAAAATAATAAAATTAAAATAAAAAGGACCTTTGGGGGCTTACATTAAACTTCAAAGATACTAATATTTATTTTTCTAAGTTCTAAAATGGACTTTTATCTACTCAAATGTTTTAAATAATATATGTTGATCCCATGCAGTATTATTATTTACAAAATCAAAATTATGTTGTTAAAAAGATTTTTCATCTCCAGGCAAAATGATTAAACATTAATGCCAAGTGAAAAAGACAAAATATGTTACTATTTAAATACAGTTTGACCTCAGTTCTAAAAAGAAATCCATAAGCCATTGAAAGGAAAGATGCAAAAATGGGAACATATTTGTTTTTGGTGGTAGGAATATAAGTGGTTTTTCCACTTTTTTTAAATATGCTTTTCTGCATGTGTGCAAAATGAGCAACACTTCACTGGTACCATCATACAGATAGCACTTTCCAATAGCCTTTCTTTTTCCTTTGTAAGCTGAAGAACTGGGAGGTGATGATGCTTAGGGTCTGGCTGATGTGCCCAAGGTTAATTAGCTGCTGAGTGCCAGAGGGGAATGTGAAGCCCAAACCTGTCACCATCTGGAAACAATTCTTTCCTGCCAGAAAATGAGTTCATGGCTCGGTGGGTGGTGCATGCCTGTTATCCCAGCGGCTTGGAGGCTGAGGCAGGAGGATCACAAGTTTAAAGCCAGCCTTAGCAACTTAGGGAGGCCCTAAGTAACTCAGTGAGATCCTGTCTCTAAATAAAATATAAAAAAAGGGCTGGGGATGGGGCTCGGGGGTTAAGCACCCCTAAGTTCAATCCCCAGTACCTATTAATAATATAGTTGCAACTGCACTAAGCCCACATTTGCTGTGAAATCAAGGGTAGATGCATAAAGCAAGTACTTGTATCATCTGAAAAAAGTACTCCCCTTTTCTGTTAACCTTATTGTTTCTTAAACTTCCAATCGGCCAGGTAAAGCAAGAGTCTAAACACACAATGGCAACACAATATAAGCCACATACATAATTTTAAGTTTTTTGTAGCTGTCTTCAAAAAGTAAAAATGAAACAAATGAGACTAATTTAAAAAAAATTTTTTTAGTTATACATGGACAGAATATCTTTATTTTGTTTATTTATTTTTATATGGTGCTAAGGTTCGAACCCAGTGCCTCACATGTGCAAGGCAAGCACTTTGCCACTGAGCCACAACCCCAGCCCAGATGAGATTAATTTTAATAAATACACTTAACCCCCAATACCTTCACAATATCCTCATTTCAAAATATAATCAATTTTTGTCAAAAGCTACCCATGCTGTTTGCTTTTCAAAAATGATTGTTTTGAATATGTGTGTATTTCACATAGGACACATCTCAGCATGGGTCTGTAACTTTCCAAAATGTCCAATTGAATTCAAGGAAGAAGTTCCGCAGTTAGAGGACCCAAATCATCGTGGTTGTCAAACACGCGATTCCCTCAAGACTGGCAAGCCCTATATGGAAGATTGCAATGTGAACGTGTTACTGGAAGAACATGTTTCAGATGAGTGTGGCCTCACCAGGAATCACCTCCAAGAAACTCAATGGTTGAGCACAGGGAGTTCCCACTCTCTGCCTCTTCCGACTGTCTCATGACTTTAAAGATCAAAGCAATTAGTCAATGGCATGAATCACTGAACACACTTGAACATTTTTAAAATTAACTCAATTTTAAGGGCTCTGCAGAGACACAAACTTCACAAAACAGATTTTGCTTTACTTCTGCCTTCTCTTTGCTTCAACCTTATTGTTTCCTAAACTTGCCTCTGAAGGGTTCCAGTTAGTCTTTTCTTTCTGTGCTTATATGGGGTGCTTGAATAGTTAAAATATTTGCGGAGCTAGTGGACCATTTAGAAATTGTTCCATCCCCCTCTTTAACATGCATATAGTTGTGTTTTATTTGGTTTTGCTCATAAACAAATGGAACTTGTCTCTTTGACCTGTGTAAGACAGGGTTTCTATGATCAATGGAGGCCATATTTACAGATAAATGTTCACCCATATGTATACACAAATTTGATCCTGGAAATACAATACTAATCACTTGACACCAGAAACAACCAAAATGTCCATCCCCCATAGAATGAATGAAAAAATGCCAGGCACCGTGGCACATGCCTGTAATCTCAGGGGCTCGGGAGGCTGAGGCAGGAGGATCGTGAGTTCAAAGCCAGCCTCGGCAACTTAGTGAGGCCCTAAGCAACTCAGTGAGACCCTGTCTCTAAATAAAATATAAAATAGGTCTGGGATGTGGCTCAGTGGTTGAGTGCCCCTGAGTTCAATCCCCAGTACCCCCCACTCCCACCCCCAGCCCCCAAAAATAGAATGAGTGAAAAATTGTGTTGTCCTCAAGGGAATACTACACAGAACAAGGACCGTTGGTGGAGGCATGTGTGGGGAGGCAGCAGGAGAGGTCTCCTGGGCACAGGTCACATCCCATCCCCTAATCTGGGTGCATGATTTGCATGATTTTCTGCATGTCCATTATTCTTTGATTCCATTTACATAAAAACAACTGGAGGACATCAGAAGCTTGGTGTCACACACTCCTGGCTCATGTTCCTGTTGGCGGCACATCACAATGCTGCCTCTGGCTTCTGCCCTTTTGAATTTCATACTAAAATAAGATAAAATAACTGCTATGGCTTTTAAGTAAAAGGCACTTTATTCTCTGTGAATGTCTGCGACTTTCCCTCTGTCTCCCTCCTGCCGACTCCTTCCTCTGCCCCGGCTTCCTGGGTCCCGGCCTTTGTCTTGTGCAAGTGAGTAAAGGCATGAGAGAGAGAGAGAGACAGCCAGCCTCTGAAGGGTTCCAGTTAATCTTTTCTTTCTGTGCTTAAAATGGGGGCACTTGAATAGTTAAAATATTTATTATTGATTGATCATTTTACTTTCTGTTCTTTGGTTGAAGAACAGATCAATTGTTCTCTACTCACTCAACTCTGATGGGAAGTGACTATAGGGAATGGATATATTTTTATAAAATTTTAAGTGAACAATGGCATGAGAGACACTCTGACCCTCTTCTGCTATGAACATTTTGCCTCTGTTATAGGAAATATAGGTATGGCCAAAAGGTTGAAAAATGTGTCATGCGTACCATGGCCCATATGTGATGGACAAGACTCTTCCCCATCTGCACTAGGCCTGGGCTAGTGCCTCTGTACAAAGATCAGCCACTTGCAGGCTGTGGATGTGGTCCCCTAGAAACAGGCCACATTCTGAGCTTCTCATCCGCCGCCCACACCCATCCTCAAATAAATCTGTTTACAACGATGGGTATTTATTAGTCTCTGCCTGCCACTAATGCAACTTGTGTTAAAATGACCTTCATTTCAAAGCACTATATGGAAATTATGGTAGATGATTTCAAAAGGGAAAAAAAAAAATCCATTTGCAGCTTAGGACCTTCATTTAGAGTAAATGCATTACTCCAGGATGAGAAAAAGGAAGAAATTTCCCCTTGATGGTAACTTTCAAAGAAAAAATAAAAGTCAGATATGGATAAATGCAGTCTTCCTGGCCCTGCTGGGTAAGGATTCTCCACCATCTTTGCAGAAATCTGACTCCGTGCAGAATGGGAAGAAGTTATGCATTTAGAGAGCATCACATTTCCCACAGCAGAGTCTGAAGAGTGCAGTTTCTCCCAGAGTAAATAAAACAGAGCTAACACAGAGCTCTCTCATATTTCAGCACCTTGTGCTAAACCTTCCTATCTCCTCAGTCCATGGTAACAAAGATCATCTAGTGACCAGAAGCTGAACAAAGTCCAAGTTTTCCTTCCTCTTTGCCTATAAAGTATTCTAGCCAAAGTTGTAGATGAAGGGAAGGAGCTAGTTGGAGTGTTTCTTGGGCTTTCTCAATTTCAACCGAGTGGGAATACCATGAAATGGTCTCAGGACAGGAAGTAAAAGCAAAGGCAAGTGAGGACCCTAGGAAAGAGATAGGTCAGCTTTCCATCATTATAACACATACCTGAGATAACTTATAAGAAAAAAAAAGGCTTATTTTGACTCATAATTTTAGAGATTTGAGTACATGACTGGTTGACCCCACTGCTTCAGGCCTGTGGTGGCATGAGAGCCCAGGGGAGAACAGAACTTTTCATCTAATGTCTGAGAAATGAAAGAAAGAGGAAGGGGATAGAGTCCCACTATCCTTCCCAGTGGCACACCCCCAATGACCTAAAGACCTCCCACCAGGCCCCGTCTCCAGCATGTTCCTCCACCTCCTAATAATGCCATCTTGGAGAGCAAGTCTTTACCACATGGACTTCTGGGGACACTTAAGATCCAAACTACAGCAAAAGGTCATCTGGAGTCCCTAAGGATGTAAATACCTTCCTCCCTAGGTTTTAAATTATTGCTCTCATATGCATGCAGAAGCAGAAACTTACCTGATGAGACTTTCCAAACATTGGGATGACCGAATATTTGATAGACACAGTGCCGCTTGTTTGAGTTTGCTGCCTGGCTCGCTTCAGAACCTCATATTTTGAAAGGTCAAATACACTGTATTGAAAAAGGTATATTCTGGCCGAGGGTCATGGGCATCACAAATCAACTGCAGCATGCTTCCCTGGATGACAGAGAAGGCTTTCTGCAAGTCTGCAGGATCCTTCAAGAGAATCAAACCAACCAACATTTTCATAGGGGACAAAGCCTACCAGGCCATCTTGCCTAAAGTATCAGGCTTTCTGGGGGAGGGGGGAAAGAAATGATCCACTGGAAATTTTTAAAATGCATAAGCTTGTACAAACTTTCTGATTCCTTGAATACTCTGATTCTTTTCTTTCTTTTTGAAGGTGACGTGGGGGGGTGCCAGGGGCACTCGACCACTGAGCCACATCCCCAGCCCTATTTTGTATTTTATTTAGAGACAAGGTCTCACTGAGTTGCTTAGGGCCTCGCTTTTTCTGAGGCTGGCTTTGATCTCACAAATACTCTGATGCTTTAGCCCTTTAACCCCCTAGAGCCATGAACCATAAGTTCAGACAACTTCTACACTGGGAGTTAACTTTAAAGAAGAAAAACCATTTGGAGTTTACTAAATAATTGGATGGAATGACTTGTGAAATCTCTTCTTTTGGGGATAAACAGAGGTCCCTAAGCAGATCAGTACAAAGGTTTTAGGAATTACAGAGAAGAAGCCAATATTTTGGATGAGGAAGGTTTCCTGCTACATCAACTGGTACACGGTAAACAGGAACACAAGGTTCAAGTAGTTTTCGAGCCCAAAATGCAAATCGTGTGTGGGCTTCCCAGTTCAACTCTACATCCCACATTTCCCTTTGAGGGAAGAGAAATGGGATGTGGGCTGCTAATCCACTGGAAAGCCCTTAATAGCTATGTAATTCCTTGTGTGCAGTTGGTTTAAGTGACTGTGTTCAGCCTTAGGGATTTTCTAACTGAAGTTTGATGCTAAATTCAGTGGCACGTTCAGAGTAAGAAGGAAATCACCCTCTAGAAACCATTTTTCTAGAGTAAAATGACAATATGAAATCATTACGGTGTGGACCTCTGGAGGGGAAAATCTCAAGTTATGCCTGCCAACAGAGAGGAAGTCTTAGCAAAATGATGAGACACCAATGAACACAATCACCCTGAAACTTGCCTGTGCATCAGAGTCACAGAGGGACCCACTCTAGACCTACTGTATCAAAACCTCAGGAGAGGCTTGTCAAATAGCATCCCCAAAACTCAATCCAACAAGTCCAACACACCGTGAAAACATTGCAAAAGACATAAAGGGATGCTTCACAATGGGAGATGCATGGATGCTTTGTAAGTCCATGAAGAAGCACTCAGCATCATTAGTCATCAGAAAAATGAAAACGAAACTCCCATGGAATTTTACTACATACCTGTAAGAACAGCTGAGATGACAAAGATGGACCACCCACACCGGGAAGGGTTTGGAACAGCTAGGACTCTCAGATATTGCTAGTAGATGTACAAATGGTACAACCACTTTGCATAATGGTATGGTAGATTTTCCCAAACCTTTCTTACCAAATAGCACCTTCCCTCCTAGCTATATTTAACCAAGAGAAATAAAAATATATGTCCACAGAAAAATTTATATGGGAACATGTACAATAATTTTATCACAGCTAAAAACCGGGAGCAATTCAAATGTCCATGAAAAGAAGAATGGATAGTTGGGCATGTATGCACATGCATGTAATCTCAGTGGCTTGGGAGGCTGAGGCAGGAGGATCACATACTCAAGACCCGCCTCAGCTACTTACTGAGGCCCTAAGCAATTCAGTGAGTTCCTGTCTCTAAATAAAATACAAAAAGAGTTGAGGATGTGGCTCAGTGGTTGAGTGTCCCTGAGTTCAATCCCTGGTACCTCCCCAAAAAAGGTAACAAAATGAAAGAAACAGATGTGAAAGACCATACATTACATGGTTCTATTTGCATGAAGTTTTAGAACAAGCAAATGTAAAAGAAGAACAACAGTGGGTTGGAAATGTACCTTCGTGTAGAGTACTTGCTTAGCATGCACAAAGCCCTAAGTTCAATCCCTAGCACACACAAAAAAGAAAAAGAAAAAGAGAGAGAGAGAGAGAAGAGAAGAGAAGAAAAGAGAAGAGAAGGAAGAGGAGGAGAAAACTTTGTAAGATATGGAAATGGTCTATATTTTGAAAGTAGTATGTGATGTGTGCACATAAGTCCTGAGTCCTGTTCATTTGAATGGATGTGCACTATCCCTGAGTAAAGTAAGACTGCAAGGAGAAGAGTGATCAACAGGTCTACATATTTACAATGCGAATCTATATTTTGTAAACCACAGCATTAAGGGAAAGCCAGCAGGAGCACTGCAAAATAAACTTCACTTTTTGCTACAACTCCAATATTCATGACGGTGCTCTCAACCTGCTGGGAAGGCGAGGTTTGGGGTTAGGGTTGAAGTGGTGACAAGTCGGCTGTGTGTGTGTCACAGTGATGGGTTGATTCAGTGGATCTGTGATGTTCAGATTCTGCCCATTCCAAAGAATGGTGTAGCCACCCCCTGCAGGCTTTGGGTGGAGGACTGTCTTGCTGGATTATAGCAGGAAACGTGGGTCAGGACACAGAGATCTGGAAGCAACCCTCTATTAGTGGCGCCATGGCCCAGAGGGATAATTCCCAAAGTCTGAGCCCCGAGCACAGCAGGGCTTTTACATTTATACATAAGTGAGTTTGGGGCACATCAAGGCAAGAGAGTTGGAGCAATTCTATTGGAGAGTGCATTCAACATTCCTTATGTGGGTCCTAGCTCATCAATAGCCTCGGGACTCTGAGCTCATACAGCGTGGGGACTTCCACTGTCCTAAGCCTAAAGGGGTACTGTTCTGTCCCATTGCTGTGTTTCCTGCTTCTGCCACTGCAGTTATCTCTGACAGTTACCTGTCAGCCACTGCAGGCCTCTGTGGTTAAGTGTCAGTCAGCAGAGCTGCTGTGTGCGAGCATGCAAAGCCACAGCCTGTCACCTCTTACACTGCTGAAGTTCCCATTTTGCTCTACCACAGATGAGTATCTTTGTTCTTGGGGCCTTGGGTCATGAACCATGGGGACCTTGAACCAGAGACTGAGCAGCATCAGGTTAGTCATGCACTCCATCCCCATGTGACCCACTCCCCAGCAAAACCCAGGACACCAAGGTCTGAGTGGGCTTCCCTGCCTGGCAGCACTCTGGACATGTGGTCACCCACTGTTGCTGGGAGGAGCCAACGCTGTTTATGTGACTTCACTGGGTGGGGACAAGTGAAGCTTGTGCAGGGTGTCTCTGGGACTGTGCCCTAGGTGCCTTTTTTTCTTGGCTGATTTTAATCTGTCGCCTTACTATGATAAACTGTCACTATGAATATATAATAGCTTTTGTTGTTTCTCGAAGTCCCTTAAGAGGATCATCAAACTGAGGATGGTCTTGGGGACTAGTAGGTGCATGTGCATGTGTGCGGGGTGCACACACACACACACACACGTGCACAAACACATGCATGAATACTAGGTTTGTAGTGTTGTGGTATAAACTAATCAATGAAATCAGGAAACCTGTAAGTTATAGGTTATAGATTAGTAAAAAAATGTAAAATTATAGATATAATAAGTGAGATAAGACAATTAAAAAGCAAGAACTGTCATAGACAGGCCTAAGACTCCATTTCGCTGCCTTTATTTAAAAAAACTGTTACAAGATCTGTTTCTGAGAAATGGAAATGGAAACTGTTCTCTTATAAAAATTATTTTTCTGTACTTTTTAGCCCACAAATTGTACCCTACTCAGGATGCAGCGGTGGTCATGGAATTGAGTGCACTTGTGAGTCTACATGATTTTGAAATAAATTCTCGCCCCCCGTCGACCCCTGCTCAAACTCAGGATACAGTTGTCTAGCACCTGCTTGAACCTGGAAATGTGGTTAACTGAGTTGCAAGCAGATTGCCTTTTCTCTAGCTTCTGTACTTGCTTGCTTGCTAAGTGGAAAATTCCAGTCCTGCTTAGGGCTCGCAGTTCCCACTTACTATTGTCTTAACTTCTGTGATTGGCTTGCTTGCATGATGCTAAGGAAAGCCTGTGAGTTGTGGTTTTCATGTTTAAGTTCCCAGGATACAGGCCAGGAAGTTGTTGTTCTCCCACAGAGCTTCAGTCTCTATAGGTGGGTGACAGTCCCCGGCCAGGTAAATAAAGCTCTCATTGATTCGAATTCAGACTGTTTTCTGAACCGGCTCTCCATAACAGTAGCAGCATCGTTCTGTACTCAGCCTACATCTTCATGTGACTGTCTTCCCTCTATGTCTGTGTGTCTTCACATGACCCTCTTCACTGTGTCTGTTCTTCTCAAGACAAGGTCATACTGCATTAAGTCCCTTTAGAATGACCTCATCTTAACGTCATCAAATCTGCAAAAATCTTGACTCTTCACAATGACACATTCACAGGGACTGGGGCTTAGCACTTCAATATATCTGCTATTTATTTATTTTGGAGGGGGTACCTGGGATTGAACTCAGGGGCACTTGACCACTGAGCTACATCCCAGCCCTAGTTTGTACTTTATTTAGAGACACGGTCTCACTGAGTTGCTTAGGGCCTTGCTTTTGATGAGGCTGGCTTTGAACTCATGATCCTCCTGCCTCAGCCTCCTGAGCTGCTGAGATGTCAGGCACACACCACCTTGCCCTGCAAAAAAAAATGCATATTTTCTGATGGATACAGTTCAACCCATAACAGTCCCACAGGCTGAACCCATGGTGTTATTTGGGCTGGACTCGGATCTGGAAGCTGTGGGGAAGATTTCACTTCCAAGCTCATTCAGTTGTTAGCAAGATTTGATACTTGGTGGCTTCAGGAATGAGAACTCTGTCAGCTGGAGCCTGCTTTCAGCTTCTCAGGGCCACCAACATCCTTCATCCTGTGACTTCCTTCATCCTCAAGTTAGTATGGTGTGCCAAATCCTTCTTACACTTGAAATCCCTCTGACTTTCCCGGTGCTCAACAGCTGGACAGGGCTCACATAACTAGATCAGGGCCACCGGGATCAGTTCTACTTTGCATAAAACAACACAATGAAGGCAGTGGGATAGTCACAGGTGCTCTACACACACAAAGCCGAGGGCCAAGCCAGTGGGGGCTGCTCTTGGTATTCTGTGCCCCACGTCACCCCCGGCCAATCTCTTTGGCACCTTTCTTCCAACTTGTAATTACTTATTCAACATTTGCCTTCCATATTAGATTGTAAGCCCCAGGAGGGGAGGGAATAAATGCTCATTATTCATAGTTGGGATCTTGAGTACCAAGCAGGCGACCCAGTAGTCACTTTGAATGAATGAATCAATGAATGGAAGCATGGATGCATGGGTGGAAAGACAGACGGATTTCTCTTGGTTCAATAGTGATGCTGATCCATTAGTGTGCACCTTAGATATGGAAACCTTAAGAAGCGGGATCTTAACTGACCCGACTCCCCGCCATCCCAGGCACGGGAATGGTAGGACAAAACTGAGTTTGCAAATGAGAAACCCCAGGACAAAGTAGAGATAATGAACCCAGGACCTGGACTGATGATGGTCAGAAAGTCATAAGTGCTGAAGTTCTGTTGCCACAGGGAGAAATAACCTGACATTTATTGTGTCATTTTTCTCTTGCTGTCTCCAGGGACATCTATACCCTTTTCCAAAAATTAATAGGTGCAGACAATTGTGTGACAGCTAATGAGAACACAGTATGTGCATTTGGGGACTGTGCTCACCTATCTGGTTCAACTTAAACCAACAGACATATGCAGACTGCCAAGATTAAAACCTACACTCAGTCCTCAGCTGAATTGCTAAATGGATAAACAGGCTCTTGTAAGTATAAAACCGCCAACCTGCTGGGGGGAAGAAAAAAGGTATTTTTAGATAAAACAATGTTGCATTTCCAATGATACAATCAGACCCTTATAGTATTCCAAATTAATCACACTTCCAAAGTTTCTCCTCATGGAAGATAATACAAACAGTTACCTTCATTAATATTTTCCCTCTGGGTGATTCAATGCAATCGGATTTTTAAAATGGATTTTTAAAATGTCATTTAAAAAGATGTAAGGAAAGTGGTTGGGGTCGGGAACCTGTAGCTAACAGAACAGCCGACTTCAAAGAGGGGACAAGTCAATGTGTATCTTTAGAATTAAAATCCACAGCTGTAGTTTGCAGATTTGAATACATTTTAAGGCTATCTCTTCTCTCCTTCCTCCCTACCAGGACCTCCTGTGGCCTATCCCTTGGAATGACAGTTAGATTCCAATCAGAAAAGCAGACTCTATATATATTTGTGCAGTGAGGGAGGTAAGCCTCAATCTGTTTCATGATCTCTCATCCATGATTTTTTTTTGAATAAAGAAAAGCAATTACCATTTTAATTCCTACTGGTTTCCTTTCCTAGGAACAACTTGATTGGGAATCAGGATCCTGTCAACTGCCCTCTTGCTGGGCCTCCGGGGGATGTGGGTTGACAAGTCTCCGGGCAGCCTGTGGCAAAGCTGACCACGTTTCTGCCCTGATTTTCAATCTGACTTTTCTTCTTTTCAGATATTACATGATACACCAGCAAGGTGGGAAATGGTCTGAAATAATCTCAGATTTGGAGGATTTGAACAAAGAACCAAATTGAAACTGCTATACAAGGCTGGGATTGCCACTGTCATTCATAGCTCCTGATTCTGAAACACTTTGCGGTTTGTGTTTTGGTACCTGTTGGTACAACCTCAAAAAAAACCCAAGAAAACAAAACAAAAGCCCTGATGCATCTTTGCAGATACATTTCAAAGCCAAGCCACATATCTCACAGAAAAATAAAGCTACTGATGTTTTTATGATGCATGAATATTCAACAGTTACCTGCTAAAAATGGAGTCGATTATACCATTTGCAGCAATGTGGATTCAATAGCATGGCGAATCTGGAATTGTGGTTTCAGACTACAGTGATAAGTCTGTTTTATCATAGGTTGCAATATTCTCACCCATGGTGGAAGTCAGAGCATGTAATGAGCCTGGAGAGAGCTAATATAAAAGAAGCAAGGGTTGCATGCAATGTCAGGAGGTCCAGAGAACCAAAAATTATTAAAAGTAATCCCTCGGGTTTATGCTGAGGGTTCCTCCTCTTGCAAAAAATAAATCCATAGTGATAAAGAAAGGAGCATTTAGAGTGATCACTATACATAGCTCACAACACAAGTGAAATACATCAGTGCGTATTTTTTTTTAAATAAAGAAGATCATTCTATAAAGTCTGCAGCTTATTCTTTGGTCAAGATCTGATGCAATGTGGTGTATTTAAAGAGAACAGCCCAGGGACTGAAATATTTAAATCGCTTCTTTAATGAGAGGTTCTTTGGAGTTCTTCTAAGAACACTTGTTTTCTCAAGCTTTCTTCTCCCACATTCTCTCCCACATACACATGCTAAAAAAACAGCATATATAATAGCCCTGCCTGGATATGGTATTCTGTGTCAGGGTACAGCTGTCTTGTAAAAAGCCAAGAGGTGTGTGTACATATGTTCATGAACATAAATCTAGCATAAATTCCCCACCCTTAAATTTGCTTTTAGGAAGAAAAATCACTTTGTTTTGGTGGGTGGTACTGGGGTGGGGTTGAACCCAGGGGCTCTCAACCATTGAGCCACACCCTCAGCCCTTTTTATATTTTATTTTGAGACAGGATCTCACCAAGTTGCTTAGGGCCTGGCAAACTGCTGAGGATGGCCTCGAACTTGGGATCCTCCTGCCTCAGCCTCCCAAGTTGCTGGGATTGCAGGGTTGTGCCATCACATCTGGCTAGAAAAATAACTTTTAACCTGAGAAATAACAAAATTGGCTGTGTACCCATGTTAAACTGCTTGATAATTTCACAGCCTTTGTTTTACAGTGCGTGTTTAGACATGGTTGGTTTTCTGTTAACCAGGAAATCAGTTTTTAGAAAGTCACAAAACTCAGGCATTTTGGCTGGGAGGCACCAGGGGACTGGGGGGATCCTTATTATCCTTATTATCTTAGAGGATAATTAACTTCCCTTTTGTGAATACCCAAAGTCATGTATGTGACTACAAAAGTGATGATGGGGGTCTCCAAAGTATGATTTCCTCTAACCAGGGGCAGCCCCTACAAGTTTGTTAAGAAATGCAAATTGTAGCCAGGTGCTAGATGGTGCACACCTGTAATCTACAGAACTCAGGAGGCTGAGATTAAAAAATAAATAAATAAGTAAAAAGGACTCAGTGATAAAGCAATACTGGATTCAATCCCCCCAGTACCACCACCAAAAAAAAAAAAAAAAAAACATACAAACAAACAAACAAACAAACAAAAAACCCAGAATAAAGAAATGCAAATTATTAGAGAGCCTTCACTAGAGACAAAAATGAATCTAAAAATTGGAGATTAGATCCAGCAAATCTTCCAAGTGCTTCTGATGCATGTTCCGATCTGAGATTCCCTGCCTTGTATCATCTCAGCTTCACCCATGCCTTATGAAGACGCACGGCCGTCTCCATCTCCAACCTTTCATAGGTGAAGTAAAAGTGCTTTGGAAACATAAGGCCCATGGTCACCATGCTGGACACTAAGGGGCTGGGACTGACACTCCAGCTAGTTCACTTTCTAACCGGAAACCCTCTCCAAGCGGCATTTCACATAGTTACAACTGGCCACAAAAAAAGAGCTTCCAACTTTGGAAACAGCTCTGCCTGGCCTTATGGAGAGGCAAAGTGACTGCCCCCAGGGGGAGGTCAATGACCCTTCCTACTCAGCTGCCAGTCAAACCTTCTCTTCTACCCTCAGCGCCCATTCTGAGGGAGAAGGGATCATACCCTTGAGCTGGGAGGTTGTAGTTAAGGCATCAGGGTGACAAGATTGTCACATTCCTTGGCCCCAAAGAACTTAGACTTCAGTATCTGACTACATACAGGGCATGACTTAAAAATAACTGAGGCTGAGCGAGGTGCCTGTAATCCCAAGGGCTCAGGAGGCTGAGGCAGGAGGATCATGAGTTCAAAGCCAGCCTCAGCAACTTAGCAAGGTCCTAAGCAACTCAGCAAGACCCTGTCTCTAAGTAAAATATTTAAAAATATTTTAAATATTTTATGAACTGGGGATGTGGCTCGGTGGTTAAGCACCCCTGGGTTCAATCCTTGGTACCAAATAAATAAGTAAATAAGTAAAAATAACTGAAACATGGGACGCTGTGCCCTGAGCCTCATCCTAGTTGGACCTTGTCCCATCCCAAGAATTCCAAGTCAGGAGGTTGAGATAGATCATGGAGGTGGAAAGAGAAGGAGAGAAGAAGATTCTTACGGAGGTACGGAGTGATTGCTGGGATATTGGGGATTTTGCTCTGGTCATGTATTCAACAGATCAGAGTGATCCAGAAAGAGAAAGAGGTTCCTTCTAGAAGTTAAGCACAGTGTCCGTTTCACTAGGAGAGGAAGTTTATAATTTCCTGAGAGGTGGTAACCTGGGACATGTAAAGGGGGGTCGACTTGAATTAGGCTGATAGGTTATTGGATCCATGCCGTTTTCTGGGCTGTGATGAGGAATGATAGCTTAGCAGTATCACCATTAGTAATACTGGGTAAAGGATGCCTGTGATCTCTCTGTTGTATTATTATTATTATTATTATTATTATTATTATTATTATTATTTAAACACTGGGGGCATTTAACCCCTGAGTCACATCCCCAGCCCTTTTTAATTTTTTTTTTAAATTTTGAGATAGGGGTCTCCCTAAGTGGTTGAGGCTGGCTTTGAACTCATGATCCTCTTGTCTCAGCCTCCTGAGCCACCGGGATTACAGGCAGGTGCCACTGCGCCTGGTTTCTATATTATTTCTCACAGCTGTATGTGCATGCATTTTCTCAAAATCAAAAGTTAAAAAAAAAAAAAAAGGTTGATGTCGCAGAAAGAAGGGCAGAATGTGGTCTTGGAAAAGTAACCTGGAACTTACTAGTTTATGGCTTTGACGGTCATCTCTGCGGGGGTGGGGGGGGCCCACCGTGTTCATTGCTCGGAGGTGGGAATTCACATCATTCTTAACCTTTCCCCCCAAGTTGCTGAAACATAGTTGCTCCTGCTCAATTCAGGGAACACTCCCAGGTCTCCTTGCTCTGGTCATTAGTGGGCATGGCTGGTACCCCTCCTGAGGGGTGGTTGCTAGGTAACATGACCACTCTGCTATTCGGATGTAGCATCTCTCAACCTGTTCTTCCTCGAAAGGGGTGGACAGGTGGTGGGGAAGAAATCTTTGTTGGAAAGAAATCTGCTGGTGGTTTTAATTCCTCTCTCTGAGCTGCCAGACGGAATATTTAAAAATACACCTAAGCTGTTGCTGGTGCCAAGAATTTCACATCAGCTGACTGCCTGTGAATGGTTTTGATGGGTGACTGGATGTGACAAACCGCATCCCAGCAGATAATTTGATTGCAGACAAGATCAGACAATACCCTGCAGAGTAAGGGAGGCTATTTTTTGCTCCCCTACTCCCAGCTGTGTAGAGGAATCTCTCTCTTCTATAACTGGGAAGATAATGGAGTTCCTATCACATCTTTCCGAGAAGACAGAAAAGCGGGAAATGTACTTCTCTCATGGGTGGTGAAGTGTGGACATCAAGTCAGGTTGGCCACTGGTCAAGCAGATGTTGGGGGATGAACAAATCAAAGCATATTTTTATTGGAAACATTCACTAAGCCAAATGTCACTCCTTGTATCCTTCCCAGCACACATTTTATAGATAACTGAAGGCTAGAAAGTGAATTCATTTGTCCCAGGTCCCTACAGCTAATAAAGAAGTGGTAGGGTCTGGCCTTAAATGAATGTCTTTCACATCTAGATTCATACTTCTAGCCGTTATGTGTGTCTGTTCTGTGGACTTCTCCAAGCCTAGATTTTTCTAAGATTCTGTGAATCATTGGGAATCTGTACTTTTTTTTGCATTCGGGGATTGAACCCAGGGGTGCTCAACTTCTAAACCACATCTCCAGCCCCCCCTTTTTTAAATACTTTTTAATATTTTATTTAGAGACAGGGTCTCGATGAGTTGCTTAGGGCCTCCCTAAGTTGCTGAGGCTGGCTTTGAACTCGAGATCCTGCTGCCTCAGCCTCCAGAGCCTCTGGGATTATAGGCATGTGCCATCACTTCTCTGGCTGGAAACTCTATTTTTGAGTAGCTTTGATAGTAAATCAGATACTGGTAAATGACCACTGTAGCTGAGATTTTCAAAAATAAATGCATCCAGGGACTGAGAGGTTTCTAAAGAACATCAGAAACCAGAAGCCCTTAAATGAAACAAATCAACCATCCTGGCTCAGATGGTCCAGATTAAGCTGCGTTTAAAAAAAAAAAAAAAAAAAAAAAGGAGGAGGAGGAGGAGATTACGGATCTGTACAATTCCCCATTTGTTATAAGAACTTGGCCTCTCTTTGCCACTTAGAGTAATCATTTTAATACCACACATGTATACAGTGCTTTAGGGCTTAGAAAGCACTTTCGCATATATTATCTCATTTGATCTTCATGATAATCCTATAAACTCAGCGGGGCATTTTACAAATGAGGAAAATGCAGTTCATGGAGGATAAATAAATCATCCAGAGCGCCGATTCTCCAAGGGAGAATCCAGCTTGGCCTAGACCTCTGTGTTCCTTGGATGGGGCTGTCCTGTGCACTGAAGGGCCTGCCACCCTCCCAAAGCTCCTACCACCGAAGGCCAAGAGCTCTGCCTGGTCACTGTCACCACCAATGGTCCATTCAACAACATCTCTTTGGTCCAGGGGATTGAACCCAGGGCACTTAACCACTGATCCACCTCCCCAGCCCTATTTTGTATTTTATTTAGAGACAGGATCTCACTGAGTGGCTTCAGGCCTCGCTTTTGCTGAGGCTGGCTTTGAACTCACCATCCTCCTGCCTCAGCCTCCCGAGCTGCTGGGATGACAGGCGTGTGCCACTGCACCTGGCTTCAACAACATTTTCAAATGTGTCCTAGGAGAACTGACTTCCCCTGGAGATCCACTGGTATATGGACTGGGTGAGGACAGCAAGTCACACTCCTTCAAGTTACAGGACCACAGCTCTGGTGGCAATGCTGGTGTTCCTTCTGCTGGGTCAGTATGCTAAGCCATGAGATGTATAGCAGCCTGGTCAGGTTGTGTGGCCTCTGTGGAACGGTCCCCTCATGCCAGTCATCAGGGAGCATGCTTTACAAAAAATGGACACAAAGAGGGGAATTATTGGGCAAAGGACCAACTGGTCATTGAAATAATAGCTTTGGCCATAACTTTCTGCTTATTTTTTGAAAACGTTGAGTTCCTAGAATCTTTCCCGAGGGCAAACAGAGAGAGATGACCTTTTCCTAACACAAGGGTTAGGCCTGCATTTAGTTTGCATATCAGTAACATTTTAATAGTGTACCTAATTATGTCTTTACAGTTTGTAAACCAAATTACATCTTTTAGAATGTTTTCAGTAACATGTAAAGACAGATACGGGGAGATTATTTTTCAAGTTTTCTCTTTGACTCATTCTGCTTAGGGTATATTTTACATTTCAGTTTTCTAGTTCAGGTTGCAAATTGGCCACTGATGGAACCAATCCTACTAATCAATGGGAGTGTTTGCTTTGGGCTGTGTTTTTAAGAATTCGGTTGTGATTTCCTTATCTCTGTCTCTGCCATTCCTGGTTGTATTACACTGACTTTATGTTAATTTTTTTTTTTTTTTTTTTTAGTTGGATGGCCATGTCGAAGTGCTTTAGTCTGGTGCTTATTGTTTTCTAAAAAACTGAAGATTAATAAAAATAGGTAGCATATTAAGATCTGAGGGGTCTGATGGAGAACCATTTAAAGGAACAACAGATTTGCCCCCTTCTGGTACTTGGTTTTCCAGAATAAAAACAATGAGGTTTAGAAGAGTCAAATGCAGTAGGTGGCGCACTCCTGTAATCCCAGCAACTCAGGAGGCTGGGGCAAGAGGATCACAAGTTCAAAACCAGCCTCAGCAACTTAGCGAGGCCCTAAACAACTCAGTGAGGCCCTGTCTCTAATAAGACAGAAAAAGGGCTGGGGATGTGGCTCAGTGGTCAAGTGCTCCTGGATTTTTCAAAATGAGGCTAGAATTGTTAGTTCAACCCTGTGGGGTTGAGGGTGAAAGCTGGACAAATGGATAAAAGGGGAAACATTTTGATACACTTGAATTGCAGCAGCTGCCCATTCTGGCGGGTCTTTGCATTGACTAGACACTTCTGGGTTCTGGGCCAAGAATAATGCACAAGTCAAGGCTTCATGGAGCTATTGTTAGGTCAGCAGGGTTTGCATTCAATGTTAATGAACACTTCACTTGCTCCTGACAGGCAGCTCTTTGATAGAGGATAAGAAGAATGCAGAATGGAGACAAGAGAAATTAAAGAAGGTGCTGCTTTTCAGCTGCTTTTCACCAGATGGGAGCCCTTGGGAGCTCTCCTGCCCAGCAGTCAACCTGGTGTCAATCAAGGGGCATCGCTGTGGTGACATTTCTTCCTTCTCTTCTGGACACCACCGCCAGGTGGCTGGGTGCCCTCTCTCTGCTCCCGCCCCACCCTGTGCTCTGTCACAGGGGATCACGAGCATCCTCCACCATCTCAGCCCCCACAGGGGGGCCTGGTAATTTCTGGGTCGTCATGATGATCTGTTGAATGATCCAACTGAGGCTCATCTTTGAAAACCATCCTCTCTCCCTGCTAGCCGCCCCCCAGCAAGCCACCAGGGTTGTTGTTCTGGGTTTTGACATTTTTACAAATCAGGATCTTCTTTGACATTCAAGAGAACATTTACCCCCGTCTGAGTTAAAAGCTTCCTCCTTGGCTACTTTAATCACCATCATCTGCTAACAATCTTTTTTTCCCCCTTGGATACACTTATCTGCCAAATTGGAACAATAAGGGAGAGGAATGTCTAGTCTTTGTTTTCTTCTCCCCATTTGTATCTTAGAAGAGTTAAATACAGGAAAACACAAGGTGAAGGGAGAAGGGCTACATTCATTCAAAACCTCACAACTCTGCTCAGTTAATAAACAAAGTCTCCTTACAGGAAATGGATGTGCTTGCTGAACAGACATGATGCAAGAGACCTTTGAACGCATGGCCTTTTTCTACCTTCTTAAAGCTCTCTCACTGACGGATGGGGTATGCTGGGCCTGGACATTTCTCTCCTAAGATAAGACCCCACGTGTTCTGCAGGGAGCAATTAGATTACTCTTGCCCCAGGAAAGCAGAAGTGTGCACACACTCACGCTGATCACCTCCTCCAAGCTCAGGATATAGACTGCAGAGGGTATTTCTATTATCCAGTCAGTCTCTTAATAAAATGGTTGTGTAACATGGTCACATGTTCTCATGAAAATTGTGGACTTGACCCACTGTGCGCCAGATAGCAATTCCAGTTTGCTCAGGAGGATTTATTCCTTCTTCGGCACAAATGTCAAACCACTGCATTTCCCAGGCTGCGCACGGTGGCTCACACCTGTCATCCCAGTGACTCAGGAGGCTAATGCGGGAAGATCGCAAGTTGGAAACCAGCCTGAGCAACTTAGCGAGACCCTGTCTCACAACTAAATAAAAGAAGGGCTGGGGATGCAGCTGAGTGGGTAGAGCATCCTGGGTTCAATTCCCACTACCACACACAAAAATATATTGCATGTTTTAGACATAGAGTTATAGACCATGGGTACATTGAAAAGATGATAAGCTAGAATATTTGCTTAATAGCAAACTACTCTAAGATTTCAACTCACCCCAGTCACAATGGCAATTATCACGAATATAAACAACAATAAATGTTGGTGAGGATGTGGGGGAAGAGGCACACTCATGCATTGCTGGTGGGACTGCAAATTGGTGCAACCATTATGGAAAGTGGTATGGAGATTCCTCAGAAAACTTGGAATGAAACCAGCATTTGACCCAGCTATCCCACTCCTCCGTTTATACCCAAACAACTCAAAATCAGCATCCTACAGTGATGCAGCCACATCAATGTTTACAGCAGTTTAACTCACTATAACTAAGCTATGGAACTGATCTAGGTGCCCTCAACAGATGAATGGATAAAGAAAATATGGCATGTGTGTCTATATACGTATGATGGAATATTACTCAGCCTCAAAGAAGAATTAAATGATGGCATTTGCTGGTAAATGGATGGAGTTGGAGACTATCATGCTAAATAAAAGAAGCCAATCTCAAAAACTGGGCAGCATATGACATGTATTTAATTCTCACAAAACTCTTTGAAGAAAATGTTGTCTTCCCTTTCCAGATGAAGCAACTCAAGCATAGAGAGGTGAAGTTATTTTTCCAAAGTCACACAGTTAAGCACCCGGGTCACTGTCAGTCCAACTCCAGAACTCACACTCTAATCCCCTAAATGATGCTCCCACTGTGACAACAGCCCCTTTGTCCCAATCACTGATTAAAGAAACACAATGGTTGCTTTATCTTTTAAAATGAATACTGAGGCTCCATCATACTGAGGCCTTAAGGAAAACACTTTAGCTGGGGGCAGTGGTGCATGCCTGTAATCTGAGCTGCTCAGGAGGCTGAGGCAGGAGGATTGCAAGTTCAAAGCCAGCCTTGGCAAAAGTGAGGCCCCAAGCAACTGAGCGAGACCCTGTCTCTAATAAAATACAATATAGGGCTGGGGATGTGGATGTGGCTCAGTGGCTGAGTTCAATCCCTGCTACCAAAAAAAAAAAAAAAAAAAAAAAAAAAAGAAAAGAAAAAAAGAAAAAAAAGAAAAGAAAAGAAAGAAAGAAAGAAAGAAAAACAAAACACTAATACTCTCTCTTACCCTTGAAGCTCTCAAATGATTTGAGCATAAGGAAACAGGAGTTTGTAAAAATTAAATGAGGTAGAAAATATGATTTTTAAAAATGTAAATGCCATGAGCATATATTCTTTACAATATCCTAAATACCTAGATCCATAGTAGGAAGTGCTAAAAAATATTCATTGTGTGAGTGATCATTGCACGAGGGCCTTTATATTCAGCCAACATTTACTAGATCTAGATAGACTGCCTACTGGGTGCTACAAACCTCACAGGAACAATTTCATTAAGCCTTAATACCAACCACCCTGCAGTGTGGATCATCCTGTTCCCAACCATTTTGGACAAGAGAAAAATAAAGGTGCGGAAGAACTAAATGTCTTGCCCAAGAGCTCCTGACTGGCAAAAATGAAAGCTGATTTTTCAACCCAGTTTCCCTGTTTGAGAGACAAAGATGGTGGGGACACAAAGACACATTACACAACTGTCTCTTTCCTCAAGAAACTTACAGTTTAAGCCGGGCACGGTGGCCCATGCCTGTAATCCCAGCAGCTCAGGAGGCTGAGACAGGAGGATCATGAGTTCAAAGCCAGCCTCAGCAACTTAGCAAGGCCCTAAGCAACTCAGAGAGACCTTGTCTCTAAATAAATATAAAAAAAGGGCTGGGGATGGGGCTCAGTGGTTAAGTGCCCCTGAGTCCAATCCCCAGTACCAAAAAGAAAAGAAAATGACAGTTCACGGTCCATAGGTAAGTGTGCACAGAAGTAAAACAGAGAGACACCTGTCAGGTGACCATTATAAAAGAAATACAGAACGTGCACAGGGAGGGGAGAGTGATTCTCCATGAGTGTGTAGAGGCGAGCGTTTCTAAACTCTGGCTGTTTTAGAATTACAGGGTCTTGATATTCAATTTTAAAAAATGAATTCAGTGATCCTACCACATGCAGCTAAGGTCAGGAGCCACTAATGCCTGCAGAGTTCTTAAAGAAGGGCTTTGTGTTCAGCCTTGGGGGATGGTGGCACGATGACCGGAGCGGGCTTGCTCAAGGGCACACAGCACAAGAATGCCAAAGTGCACCCAGAATCCAGATGCCCTGGGCTCAGAGCTGAGGGACCATCTGTGAGATAAAGACACTGCCACTACTTCAGTCAGTGTGAAATAAGGCCAGGAAGCCAGTTTCCCTCCACCAGAGGACACAGAGGACGATCGATTTCACCTCTGGAGCAGAGTTTTGACCTCCAGCCGTAAATTTCCTCCTGAAGCTCACTTGTCACCAGCAGGACTCAGAAATGGAGAGTGGAATCTCTTTGATTCCAATCATCAGCTCCTGATGTGAAAACACAAGGCTTCGCTCCGTCCGCAGCCACCATCCCAAATGTCAGGTGCCAAGCAGCAGCCGCTGAGCGTCCCCTGCTTTGACGGATGGAGCAGCTATTGCGACTGCTGAAAAAAATCTCCCAGGAGCGCAGTCAGAAAACTAAAAGGCAGAGAAAAAGAGGCCATCTGCTCAGCGCTGGCTGCGGATCCATCTCTGCTTGGATGGAGAGAGCCTCCCTCCACGTCTACTGAACAACAACAACAATCCACAAACCTCTCCTGCTCCATTTTTGGAGGCACTGCTTCCTCTAGGTGGGGAGCATCCAAAACATATTTGTATGTCTAAAATTAGGGAACAGTGAGAAATCCACAAGGTGCCTTCCCTTTGGTTCCAATTCCTTTTAATGCCTGGTTTTAGGGAGAGTCCAGACTATTCTTAATACATGGGTGAAGACAGCACCGAATTCTGATTCTCAGATTATTACTATTATTATTATTTTTGGTGTCAGGTTTTGAACTTAGGGGCACTCAACCACTGAGCCACATCCCCGGTTCTTTTTTTTTTTTCTTTTCTTTTTGTATTTATTTACAGACAGGGTCTCATTGAGTTGCTTAGGACCTTCCTAAATTGCTGAGGCTGGCTTTGAACTCACAATCCTCCTGTCTCAGCCTCCCAAGCCACTGGGATTACAGGCATGTGCCACCGCACCCCAAGGATTCTCAAATTCTTAATAAATGATCATTCCGACCATGGTGGCTGCTGGTATCTTTTAGCCCTATCTTATCCGGGAGGAGATATTCATTATCAAAATTCTGGAATTTTCATTGGTATAAAACAAAATGAAATCTCAACTGGAATCAAGATGAGGGTTGTCAAAGGGGCTCTGAGAAGCCTCTAGGGCTTCACTGAGACAGAGAGGTGCTGGGGCACAATCTGGGGGCACTCTTCTCTCTCTGCACCCCCCTCCAAATTAAAGATGGCATCTTTATTTTCTTCTGTTTGTCTGATGGGGTACTGTATAAGATTGCTTTTAAGAAAACTGAGTTGCTGAAACATACTAATTGGGGTAAATCGGATCTTGAATCATGGGTATATGATGACCTTGTATATCTATCTACAATGCACAGGAAGAAGGTACTAAGAATATGTGCAGAGACCTATTGTTTTTGTTCTTTTTTTTGGGGGGGGTGGGAGGATGTTGGGGGTTGAACCCAGGGCCTTGTGCATGTTAGGCAAGCACTCTACCACTGAACTACATCCCCAGCCCTTTATTTTTAGTTTTCAAACTTTGAGACAGGTCTTGCTGAGGCTGGCCTCAAACTGATGATCCTCCTGTGTCAGCCTCCTGAGTAGCAGGAATTATAGGCATGTGCCACCAGGCCGGCCCAACTCATCTTTTATTGATTTCACTGGTAAAAATGCATATTTTTGCTATCGTGCTTATTTGTATTTTCCAAGTACTATGTCATGAATTTGTAGAAAAAATCACAAGTGTAAGTAAAAAGAAAAAAAAACCCATGTGTACAATCATTCTGACGTTGAGGACTGTTTGTCGACGTGAAGGTGTGGCGTGGTCTGCATGTATAGTGGTGCTCTGCTAAGGTATGTTGGTGCAAGGTCAGCCCTGCCTCGGGTGGAAGTGTTAGGCAGATGAGTTAGCCATGAACAGGTGGGTACAGGGAAAGGACAATGAAGGGCAGACATTAGGCCTATGCCCCAAGAAGCATCCAGGAGCCATAGAACTGAAACTGTGTTGAGACTTATCTCAACAGGTAAGCTCTGGGACAGGAGATCCAGAATGCCTAACTTCCCCAGACTGCAGAGAATATGACCCCTTGAGGGATTTGGTTTAGCCAGCTTTTTTTGCTGCTGGGACTAAAGGACCCAACCAGCACAACTGTAGAGCAGGAAATGTTCATTTCAGGGCTCAGGGTTTCCAAGGTCTCAGTCCACAGACAGCAGGCTCCACTCCTCGGGGCTGGAGGGGAGGCAGGACATCATGGAGGAAGAGTGTGGTGGAGGGAAGCAGCTCACATGGTGATCAGGAAGCAGAGAGAGACTCCACTCTCCAGAGACAAATAGAGACCCCAAAGCCACGCCCCCAATGCCCCCTCCTCCAGCCACACCCACCTGCCTCCAGCCCCCACCCAGTTAATCCCATCAGGGATTCATTCACTGGTTGGGTTAAGGCTCTCACAACCCAGTCATGTCTCCTCTGGACCTTCTACCATTGTCTCACCTGTGAGCATTTGGGGGACACCTCACATCCAAACTATAATAGAAATTATTACTAAAAATTCTGGGACCTTAACTAAAACAGTTAAGGATCAGAAAAGTGGGGTCGGTACACCCCAACCCCCAGCTACAGCTGATTAGGACCCCTCAGGGGGCACCGTGGTTTTCAGATTAAGTACCATCAATATCTCTTGCAACCTACCAGGTCACAACCACCTCATCAAGCAGAAGATCCAGGTCCTCACAGAGGAAGCTGCTGGGGGCTATCCAAAGGGTCATAAACCAGTTGAGGGGGGACAAGGAAATTAAGGACTCAAAACGCCAGCCCTGTGAGCTCCACGCCATCCTCTCTTCCGGGCAGGCCACGCAGCCCCTAGCTGTCCCTGACCCTCTCCATTCACTCTCCCTATTGAACTTTTGCTGGCTTCTCTGTGTTCTGCTTGATTCTTTCTGGTGAAGTCACAAGGACTGGCCCCCAAGGCCCCAGCAGGTCCCCAGCTCCATAACAGAAGCACGTGCTTTGGGGTATCTCAGAGCTGACATGTCCACACAGGAAACAAGGGAGTGGCTCTCACACGGCCCCTCTCACCATTCCAAGAAGGATGGTTTGCCATTGTCAACTGGACGGTGATGACAGGAACAGGCAGCTCAGACTTAAAGGCTGGATGGCCTAGCCCCCCCCCCCGAAAAGATGCTTCCCAAGGGGGTGTTATTGCAGAAGCCTACCAGACACTGGTTATGGAGAACAAGGACTCGATTTGTGGTCTCCCGAGTTCCTTGAATCAACTGGACGCTGGTCCTTCTTCAATGGCAAACTGAAGCTAGGGCAGAGCTGTCAAGTTTTTCAACTTTGGGGTCAGACATCTGGTAGAGCCTGGGATCCACCCCGACAACCGTGTGCAAGTCACCTTTTCTCTCCATGACCCACCTTTCTCACCTGGAACATCGGGGTATGAGATTACTTTTCAGAGTTACCATGAGGTTTAGATCCAATAACCTCACGAACATCTGGTCACATGGGACTGACCCCTGTCTGAGTTCACCAAGTATTCACTAGGAATCAGTGTTATTATCCAATTTCTTTGCACCTCCCACCTGATTTCCCTGGAAGCATCAAAGTCATAATTGATTTTTTTTCCCAGGTACCAGGGAAAGAACCCAGGGTCACTTAACCACTGGGACACATCCCTAGCTCTTTTTCATATTTTCTTTAGAGGCAGGGTCTCGCTAAGTTGCTTAGGGCCTCCCTAGGTTGCTGAGGCTGGGTTTGAACTCGCTGTCCTCCTGCCTCAGCCTCCTGAGCCCCTGGAATGATAGGCATGTGCCACTCAGCTGTATTTCATTTTAAGCCCAGTCAAATAATAGAAAATGATTTGATGGTGCAGAGAAGGGGCTCCCTTAGCATTTGAGGCAACTCAGGCGAGAGATTGCAATGTTCTCTCAGTTGTAATTCTCTTAGACAAATAAGAAACAGTGAGTAGGATCATAATCCTGTCTGTCACCAGAGTTCAAATATAGAATTTTACTCCCCTTTGCCATTTGCTTGGAAGAGCAGATAATATGCTGAACAATGAACCATGCTTCTCCAAATATTAAGTATGAGGAAAGAGAGATTGTTACATAATTTAATTTGAAAGTTCTCTAAGTCTTTGCAAAATATCCATTGATTTGTTGAAGAAACAATGTTTCAGTGGTGCCTTTTGAATTGGAATAATGTAAATCAAGGGACTTTTTTTTTTTTTTTTTAGTTTTGTGCAAATAAGTGAAGATCGGATAGTAAAGTTACTTTCACCATTAAGTACTGTTTTGAAAACAGAAAGAACTGACATTGCAGGCTTTTTACTTAAGGTAAATGAAGATAATCAAGAAATGGCAGGGAGATGATGAGTATGTCAAATCCATAAAATTTCATGTAAAATGTCATATTTCAGTTGATTTTTCAAAACAACCCTGTTTTTATCCAGGTTTTCCTATTATCTTCAAATTTAATTCTCTCTCTCTGAGCCTGGTTATGCATGCCTAATTCCAGCAGCTCCCCCGGAGGCTGAGGCGGGAGGACCACAAATTCAAGGCTAGCCTTGGCAATTGAGTGAGGCCCTAAGAAACTCAGCAAGACCCTGTGTCAAAATAGAAAATAAAAAGGGCTGGGGATGAGGCTCAGTGGTTAAGCATCCCTGGGGTTCAATCCCCAGTATCCCCCGCCCCCCAATTCAATTCTGTTGCAGTCATGACTGTAAAATGACACCCTGACACATTTTTCTTATTGTTCTTCATTACTGAGTCTGTGACTTGGTGCGTCTCGGGGAAGGACCCAACCTTGTGTGCCGTGTAGACAACAGGAAGCACCAGACTTCGTGTTTGCCCCATGCTTACAGAGATCCACCCACAACATTTCAGGGATCACACAGCTGCCCAGCCCAGACCGAGACCCGACCATGCTCGACAGATTAAAAAAATCCAAGAGAAAGCAAAACCTGGCACCACTTAAATCCCATTATTTTGGAACACCATTGTGTGTTACTGGGGGAGTGACTCATTAGGTGACTCCATCAAAAGCAAACACTTTTTTCCTGCCTCATTCTTCTCCTTCCCTCATTGATTCACAACTGCATCTACCTGGGCTCCCTGCCCAGGTGAGATTTGCTGGTGGAATGAGTTCAGCCCTGTGTGTTGGTCCAGCACCTCCTGGGTCATCCAGTTTCTTAAATCTTGAGTGTGTATTAGGATCGCCTGGGGAGACCTTGCATCCTACTGATGCCTGGGCTTCTGGAATCTTTTAGCTGTTCCTGGGTGGATCCCATGTGCAATTTAGGCTAAAAATCACTGGTATAATCCAGGTGCAGTGGCACATGAAAGTAATCCCAGCGGCTCAGGAGGCTGAGGCAGGAGGATCGTGAGTTCCAACCCAGGCTCAGCCACTTAGCCAGGCTCTAAGCAACTCAGTGAGACCCTGTCTCTAAATAAAATATAAAAAGGGGTGGGGATGGGGCTCAGTGTTCAGCCACCCCTGGGTTTCAAGGATGGACCAGGGATTTCTTGTATTCTCTAGGAACTTACTAAATTATCAAGTCTCCAGAGCCCACGTGCTGAAGTGAGATTGGCTCCACATGAAAGCACAAGGTTTTAGGAGACACGCCACCCCGGTGCAGACGCAGACTCCACAGGCCCCATAAGCCGGTTTCCAGGACCAGGTCAGAGAGCTCTGCATCTGCGCATGCGGAGGAAGAAGGCTGCGCATGCATGGGGGAGACCAACCCAGAGGCTGGTCCATCCCCAGGGTGCCTCTGGGTTCACTGAGGAATGTCTCAGGAATGACAAGGCCTGCTGATGTCTCAGGAGTGTGTGGGTTTCCTCTGACAGAGGCGGGCAATGCAATTTAAAATAACAGAGAGACAATCCTGGGTCGTAGAAGATAAATGAAAAAATCTAAGGCCGGAGGGACTGAGTATAAACCAAGTGACTCTTTGAAGGTCAAAGCCTTGAGGGTCTGGAGAGGAAGGCACATCCAGTTCTGGGGTCCTTTACCTGGGGTTCTTGGAGAAGGGATCCCTCTGTGGACATGAAGGAATCCAAGAAGCCCCTAAAACCGTGTGCAAACTCCGTGGTCCATGCACTTATGAGCAGAATGTCTACACTGTTTGGATGGTCAGAAGGGTTAAGAGCAGACTCCAGGTTCAGAGCCCTGCCGCGCTGCTTTCTGTGTGATGATTAGGAAAGTTGCGTAACCTTTTTGGGGAAGAATAATAAAGCTTATCTCCGACCACAGTTATAATTAAATGAACTAATGTTCATAAAGCAGCTAGAAAAGCACCTGGGACACAGTGTTCACTGATAATCATCATCTGGGATCTGGAAGGAACGGCATGGTCCCTGGATTTCTGGGGCCTGAACTAACCTTGTCCTAAAATTTAAAAAAAGTAAGTCACTGTGCATTAGATATTCAATCTATGAGATAGGATGCCTCCCTGCTCCAGTATCTTTGAACACCTCCTTCGCTGCTCCAGACCCTCTAATTATACATGTGAATAAGAGACTACTCCTTCCCTGAAGTAACCCATCATCTGGGGTGGGCAGAGGAGTGGCAAAATAAACATAAACAGATAATCATAATTAACTGTGGAGTCTAACAACAAATATATTCAGAGGATTAGGGGGACACAGATGACAGATGCTAATTCAGCTGTGGGAAGACAAGACCTTCAGTATTTGTCCAGGAAAGCTTTGTTTAAAGAGATAGCATTGCAGGGGGGGGGGGGGGGAGGGGGATGGTCTGAGTCTTTCAAGCAGAAAATATATGCAAAGGCTCAGAGACCAGAAGCAGTGCTCCAAGTGGGAAGAGCTGTTGGGGTTCATGTTCTAGAAGTCCACAGAACAACAGTCAGATGGAGCCAGACCACTAACAGCCTGAGTGGGGTTTTTTGATGTTTGTCTTTGTTTTTTGGTACTAGGGATTAAATTCAGGGGCACTCGACCAC
Organism: Spermophilus citellus; assembly: GCF_964194105.1. Taxonomy (NCBI): domain Eukaryota; kingdom Metazoa; phylum Chordata; class Mammalia; order Rodentia; family Sciuridae; genus Spermophilus; species Spermophilus citellus. The sequence continues at coordinate 56,227,668 of NC_138184.1, forward strand.
CAAGCCCCATCCCCAGCCCTATTTTGTATTTTATTTAGAGACAGGGTCTCACTGAGTTGCTTAGGGCCTTGCTAAATTGCTGAGGCTGGCTTTGAACTTGGGAACCTCCTGCCTCAGCCTCCTGAGCTGCTGGGATTACAGGTGTGCACCACATGCCCAGCCTGAATGCTTTTTAAAAAAGTTTTTAATTTGTTTTAATTAGTTATACATAACAGCAGAATGCATTTATGCACTTTGTTATATGTAGATGGCATATAATTTCTCATTTTTCCTGAGTGTACATGTTGCAGAATCATATTGGTCATGCAGTCACACACACACACACACACACACACACACACATAGATAGATAATGTCTGTTTCATTCTACTATCTTTCCTATCCCAACATCCCCTCCCCTCCCCTTCCCTCCCTTCACTTCCCTCTACCTAATCTAAGGTAATGCTATTCTTTCCTAACGCCTCCCACCTTATTGTGAATTAGCATCCGCTTATTAGAGAAAACATGCAGCCTTTGGTTTTGTGGGATTGGCTTCTTTCGCTTAGCATGATATTCTCCAACTCCATCCATTTAATGGCAAATGCCATAATTTTACTCTTCTTTAAAGCTGATTAATATTCTATTGAGTACATATACCACAAGTTCTGTATCCATTCATCTATTGAGGGAAACTTAGGTTGGTTCCAAGGTCTAGCTACTGTGAATTGCGCTGCTATAAACATTGATGTGGCTGTGTCTCTACGGTATGCTGATTTTAAGTCCTTTGGGTATAAACCAAGGAGGGGGATAGCTGGGTCCAATGGTGTGGTTCCATTCCCAATTTTCTGAGGAATCTCCATACTGCTTTTTTGAGGAGCTAAGACTTCCCTGTAGGGTTTCCATGGAAGGATAAATCTGGCATTGGGTGAAGAAAGGTCAAGACTAAGGTGAGGGATATTAAGAGAGGTCTTTGAAGTTAATATAGAGAAAGAGGCATGTCAAGAACTAAGGGCAAAGCATGCACTGGGACAGATGCATGGAACACTTAGGAGATAAACATGGGATGACTTGCTGATTAATGGATTATAGGTAGGATAAGAGGTAGACATGTTCAGCCAGGCTCAGTGGTGCCCACCTGTCATCCCAGCAGCTCAGGAGGCTGAAGCAGGAGAATTGCAAGTTCAAAACCAGCCTCAGCAACTTAGCAAGGCCCTAAGCAACTCAGTGAGGCCCTGTCTTTAAATAAAACACAATAAAGGGCTGGGGATGGGGCTCTGGGTTAAGCGCCCCTGGGTTCAATCCCTGGTACCAAAAAAAAAAAAAAAAAAAAAAAAATTAAAAAAACTTTTTAAAAATAGACACGTTCAAGTCCCATGGCTGAGATGTCTAGCTGGAGTGACTAGGTGCATGATGACCCCATCCTTTGGATTTAGGAGTGGGAGGAGGAGCTGAAGTGTGTTTTTAGAAGGATGGACAGAGGAGGATAAACTGAGCAAGGGAAATACTGAGTTGAATTAAATTGAGTAGGAACATATTCAGTAAATCCAGAATAGGCTTCTAATAAAGATTAAATTAGATAATGCACATGGACTGCTTCATAGGCTAAAAAAAAAAACACCCCAATTATCCTCATTATTATTGCCATTAGCTTACAGTAAGAACTTCAGAGTTCTTATTTAACCTCTTGTAGCCTTAAATCTTACATCCACTTCCACGGGGATAATAATCACCCCTTCTCTCTATTTCATATGGATGTTTGAGCATAAAATGAAATTGTTTATGAAGTATCCAGTTCTTTGTAGGAAAAATACAGAAATCCAATGCAATATTATTAAATGCCATTAAATTCAGAGATGAGACAGTTCACAACAATCATTTCCTCAATATTTAATAATGAGAAGGCAATTAGAGCTCTGATATGCATGGTTTAATATGAAAGCCATATTGCCATGATATTTTAAATCTCATCAATGATATGATTAAATGCTAACTCCCCTATGTCTATTTTTGAGGACTCTTTCCCAGAAGACAAAAATACCACATATGTTTTTGGACATGTATGTATGGAAAAGTGTGTGTGTGTGTCTGGAAGAGTGTATACCCTCACAGGTACAGAGAGGAAATAAACAACCTAGTAATACAACTGAGTCCCTGGACTTCATCGGTCAATCAAAGCTAAGGCATTGATGCTTCTTATAAAGAATTGCCACACTTTGCCATAAACACTTAATATTCTAACAGTAGAACTGGATCATAGGAGAAAAAAAAACTAAAAATTCATATTAAGGCCAGGGGCCAGTGGTGCATGCCCGTAACCCCAGCAACTCAGGAGGCTGAGGCAGGAGGATTGCTAGTTCAAAGCCAGCCTCAGCAACTAAGCAAGGCTCTCAGCAACTCAGTGAGACCCTGTCTCTAAATAAAATACAAAAATGGGCTGGGGATGGGGCTCAGTGGTTGAGTGCTCCTGGGTTCAATCCCCCATACCCTCCCCCCACAAAAAGTTAAAATTAAGGATGGACAATTTTCCCAGGTATTTGGAGAAACCCATTTGAATTTCTGCAGGTACATAAGACTCTGATTTATATAGGTGTTTTGCCGGACTACTGCTGATCCTTTGTGATCTGCAGAACATGGCCAGGAATTGCAACAGAACTGGTTACTTAAAATCCGGTTTTGTAGTTCCAGTGATCTTGGCACTTCCAAGAACCGGAGAGAGTCTCTGAATTTGTCCACCTAAAAAAATCCACCCCCTTTAGAGTCACAAGGAGCTCATTTACTCCCTTCCCCGTCTCCAGGCAGCAAATGAGATTTGTCAATTGATCCCTGTAACATTCTCTTCTTTAATAGTCCTATTGCCAGCAAATATCTCCTCTGAGTCTCATCTAACCATTGTTAGGCACCATCCAACACAAGGGCTGTCAGGAGGAAAACCTTATCCAGTAGTAGGTGAGAGAAGAGAAATCTTTTCATCCAGAACAGGTGAAAGGCAGCCCCCCGGCCCAGATTCTCCATGGGTACTCCTCCCAGGGACATGCGCGGAAGACACACTGGGTGGGCATGCCTCATGACTCTCTTTTCTCAGGAGAAAACATTACCCCCTGGACCTCGCTTTTTTGACCCTGAGATCTGCAAGATGCAGAATCAAAAGGAAATAAGTTGGAAAATCCTACGGCCAGCAGGCATTCCCTTGTAATAATGGGACTTCCCTAAGCAGGCAATTAGAAACTCTGCCTGCCAACTATGATTTTCTTTTCCAAATATGTCAACATATGATTTCCCTCTCCCTGTGGTTCTCCGCCCTGACAAATGGGAGTGGAGGAAAAAAAAATGATTCATTTCCTTTAAGTGAAAGACGGTATTCGTGTATGGAGAATGTCACCGTTGACAGTTCTCCTGGTCTTGGGACTTTAGCCAAGAGTGTAGATTGATACAATAGATGTCCTCAGATCGAACCCAAGTCTGGTAAAAAAAAAAAAAATATTTAAGCCACATCCAAGAAGCAGATTCTTTTATTTGAAATAAACTACCATATTTGGGATAGTTTATACAGAAGACAAATCTACGTGGACCTCATTCATCATGGGTCCAAACAAGACAGCACCTGGTGTGTCTGTGTGTGCGTTCTCATGCATACCTGGCAATAAAAAGAACTAATACAAATACAACAATCACCAGCATCAAGACATTATTCTAGCTGGGCGCTTATGCACACCTATGATCCCAGCAGCTCGGGAGGCTGAGGTAGGAGGATCCAGAGTTCAAAGCCAGCCTCAGCAAAAGTGAGGCCCTAAGCAACACAGGGAGACCCTGTCTCTAAATAAAACACAGAATAGGGCTGGGGATGGGGCTCAGTGGTGGAGCACCCCTCAGTTTAATCCCCAGTACAGGCCCCCACTCAAAAGAGACATTATTCTAACAGCATTACACATATCATCTTGCTGAAGCTTCACAAGAGCCCAGTAAGAAACTGAAGTCCAGGGAGGTTAAGTAATTTGCCCAAAGTCACACAGCTGGTAAGTGGTAGGGATGGGATTGGAACCCAGAGAGTCAGATTCAAGAGTCTGGATTTCTAACCATTATTGAATGAGAATTTTCTTCCGTACATCCTTCTAATGTATAACCAATGAAAATAATTCTCTTATTCATTTCACATCAACTATGTGTTTGACTTTCTACACAATCCTATTAATTATCCATTGACTCATTAACAATGATAATTATAAGTGTTTTCTTATTGTCTGTAGGTCATATGCATAGCAATATGATAGCCATAAGTGCCTGGATGATTTCACTTAATTGAAACCTTAAAAAATTCTACAAGGCAGCAATTTGCCTCATTTTTGTAGATGAGAGAAGTTGAGGCTCAGAGGTTTAAGGGTCTTTGCCAGGATCAACACAAGGATCCAGGGTCTGGTCTTCACGAGGCGCAGGCCCTCTGACTGGGAGACACGGACATAATCTCCCTGTACAGACACAATCTTTGCTTTGAATTAGGATAATTCAAAAGTTTTATACTCCCCGTCATTGTCCCAACTATGCAAACATATCTGCGCTCTTTAACCAAGGTTCATTTGGAAGGGTCTTGGAATTAAGCCCAATCAGCCTGGTGGGGAGCTGGTCTTCTTCCTAACCCCTGGGATGCCTGGCATTCTGCAAAGACTGTGACAAAGGTGTTTAAAATAAAAATGTCAATTCATCACTAAGTTTAGGGGCATGATGGGGCTCTAGTATAATGAAATTTTTGCTTATATCGTTCCATTGGATAAATTAATTTCCAATTTTTTTTCTAAACTGCAAAAAAATGAAAACATTAACAGGTAATTCTATCAAGAATGCTCTTTCCCAGGAGACAAATGATGCAGTTTTAAATGAAAGTGAATTAATCATCCAAACATTATAATACTCGACCATTTTAGTGATTGTTAATCAATATTAAACAGAAAATGATACCTCACTCTATTTCCTTACTATTTGTTTTGACTATAAACACGTTTTCATTATTAGCAAAGTTACTAAATAACAAAGATTCGTGGACCTGAAAAAGGAATAGCTGAGATTTCTATGTTAAAGGCAATATCTTATGTTTGTATTTCTAAAATAAATAAAATTGAATTATAGTAGACTCCAACAGTGATATAAACAAGATAGCACCTGGTGTGTGTGTGTGTGTGTGTGTGTGTGTGTGTGTGTGTGTGTGTGCGCTTGCTCATGTGTATGCATGAAATCAAAGTTAAAGCAAAGAAGTACAGACATAGACGAAACCTTGCCTCAGCCCCCAAATACTTCCATTACTTTTCCTCTACCATTTTCATAACAAAACTTCTGTCTCATGGTCCAAGGTAGCTGCTCAAGCTCCAGCCATCAGGTCTTTCTATCCAGCATGAAAGAGGAAAGAAGAAGGAAGGGAGAGGCCACCTCCTTCATGACACTTCCTAGAAATTACTGACTTCATCCTATGGACCAGAACTTAGTCTTGGTATAACACCTAAATACAAGAGAGGAGCTGTAAAAAAATATCTTTGTTTTCTTTTCAGCGTGGAAAAAATATCAGGTTCTGTTATTCGGAAGAAAAGGAAAATGGATTGTTAGAAGACAATGAAAAGCCTCACTAGAACTTCAGAATGTAAAAAGACCAATACTTTTTTTTCCTTTAAAATAAAACATTATCTAGGGCTTTGCAAATATCTACTGTCAACATCTAAGCCCTTGTCAACTATATAAAAATCTAAAGGCTTAAATAAAACTGCATCATCCAGAGCTCAAGATACTTGTGGGTAGGGATCAATATTATTGTTTTGCTCCTCCAAAAGGATATCTCAGAGCCCATGTTTCCATTGTCAGGAAAGGAAACATAAAGGGTTAAATCATGAAATTCAGTTACTACCACTTGGGATGAACTTAACAAGCTTAAATGTCATCCATTCACACTCCCTTGGGTTCTTCGGGCTGACAACAGACACCTTAGGCTCCACTGAACTATCAGGAGAGGCAAAACATCAAGCAGTAAAACCACCTGATGGAAAATGAGAATCCAGGCTAGAAAGTGCAAAGAAAGGGAAACCTGATTGAGGCTGGTACACCCACTTTTGGACATAGCTGCCTATTCCTATGAGTTTGTTCAATTGTTTTTCCCCTGAGTTTGATTCATGTGTAGGTTCTCTCCCCCTTTTCCTTTTCTTACTATGTTCTACTGAGGAGTATCCCCAACCTGACGAACACCTTCCAAAGCCAAGAAGCAGCAGCATCCATATTGGGAGGGGAGCAGTAGCCAATCGAAGTATGAAGCCAACTTAAGGAAATCCTTAGGATCCTGAGCTAACATGAACTACTCCAAAACTGTAACCAGAGACTTCAGCATCTCAAGGAGGTAGGTTGTTCCACATGCTAAGGACACAGGGTTCTCAGTGGATAAACTTAAGAAAAGGTGGAGACTACTCCCTTATTTTGTGATTTGGCAAAATGATCATCTCAAATTCAAATGAGCTTGTGGTCCAACCCGGGCCACATACTAATCAGGATTCTTGGGCTTAAATAAAACTTTTTTTTTTTTTTTTTTTTGGCAGCAGGGATTGAACCCAGGGGTTCTCAACCACTGAGCCCCATCCCCAGCCCTTTTCATATTTTATTTAGAGACAGGGTCTCCCTGAGTTACTCAGCATCTCGCTAAGTTGCTGAGGCTGCCTTTGAACTCTTGATTCTCCTGCCTCAGCCTCCTGAGCTGCTGAGATTATAAGCATGTGCCAAGAAACTTATTCTGGCTAACTTACTTTAAAAAAATAAAATAAAAAAGATCTTACTGGAAAGATATTGGGTGAGCTACAGAATCTTCAAGAAGGCAGAAAGGTTTAGAAAATAGGCAGAAACCAAAATTGAGCTTTGAGAAAAAGATCCCTCTCATACTCAGAAACAGTCAGGGGCACACTGCATCCCAGGGTGGGGCTCTCAGCTCAGCGACCTTGAGCCCCACTGGACATTGGATGGTCTCCCTGTGGATGGAGTAAATCCTAAATGGTTCTTTTCACTTCACTTCAGCTATTCTATGCTCTTCATCTCAGGAGGAAATGTTCATCAGATTGGCCAACGTGGGTCAGACTTCTAGGCTCACAGAACCTGAGGAACAAGTACTTGGCCATTTTGAGCCATTCTCTGTGAGGGAAGATGGAACTACATATCCCAAGACTCACACCAAAGTCCCCCAAGTAGAACTGTCCAGATGTTGAGAAGCCCACAACTTAGCCCTCTGCCTAGAATTTGCAATTTACCAGATGTTGTGACCTTGAGCAAGTTATCTGAGCTCTGTGTCTCTCACTCACTTCCATTACCTCTAAAGAAGAGGTGATGAGTACAGATCTTGGAGAGCTGTCTGAGGAAGACACGAGATTATACAGGTCAATATAAGTTATGAGGCCCAGCGTAAGCATCCCGTATATTGGCCTACAATACTGTCAGGAGGAAACACAGGAAATATGCTTAATTCTGTCAACAGGAACGGGATGATGATCGGCATCACTGCCATTACTGTCATAATTAGCAAGAGTGAACTTTGAGAATCTGGATTAAATTTCAAACTCCATTTAAAGGAGACCCTATTGCCCTGAAATATTTTCCATAAAAAATACTTTTAAATTCTTTCAATTTAAATTTTAAATTTCTTTTAATCTATTCATGGTTTTCCTCTTGCCCTCCCTCTCTGACCTATCCCTTCTTATGGCAGTATTTTGTTGATATTGTTGAAGAGGCCTGGTTTTATTTTAAAGAGATTCTAGTTGGGCATGGTACTGCACACCTGTAAACCCAAGGGAGGCTGAAGCAGGAGGATTGAAGTTCGAGGCCAGCCTCAAAACTTATGAGGCCCTAATTAACTTAGCGAGACCCTGTCTCTAAATAAAAAAAATATTTTAAAAAAGGGTTGGGATGTGGCTTGGTGGTTAAACGCCTCTGGATTCAATCTCTGGTACCAAAAAAAAAAAAAAAAAAAATCGACTTCTGATTGCGCAAACTTTCCTGATCTTGTTCCCATGTGGTACTTGGCAAGCTCTGCTCTCCATGTACTTCCTGTTCTCTGAATAATCAGATGAATGGTTAGAATTACGTTCAGTTTCTGGCAGGACCACTTGCTAGACTGCGTGCTGCACTCCATCAGAAGACCTGTAAAGTCTAGTTTTTCTCTTGAGAATGTCAACCCTCCACCAGCTGCCTACACCCATCCATCAATTCATTAGAGTCGTAAAAGGGTGATGATGATCTGATCCTGTCATTCCTTCTTCTTCTTCTTCTTCTTCTTCTTTTTTTTTTTTTTTTGGTACCAGAAATAGAACCCAGAGGTGCTCAATGACTCAGCCCCATCCTCAGCCCCTTTTAATATTTTATTTAGGGACAGGGTCTTGCTGAGTTGCTTAGGGCCTTGCTAAGTGGCTGAGGCTGGCTTTGAACTCATGATCCTCCTGCCTCAGCCTCCCCAGCTGCTGGAATTACAGGTGTGAGCCACCGCACCCAGCTCTGCCATTCCTTCTTTATATATTATGTCATGTGTTCTCAAAGGAGAAACTTCCCCCAACTGGTTGGCCTTGTCCTGAGGAAAGAGAATAAATGCGTGGGTCCTTCCTTGGATCCATTTTCTCTTTCATAATATATAGGTCTTTCTAGCATCCTCCCAAACAGACCAACAAGATGAGTCTCTTTCTCTTAATGTCACTATCAATGGGTCGATATGAATAAATGTCATGGTTTGAAGCCATCTCCACTCTTTCTAAACCCTCACACTGATCCCTCTTGGGCCGGTCAGAGCCTTGGGTAGGCTCTCGAGTCCTCTTGATGGGATCCTAGTCGCTGTGACTACTTTGTTAATGACTTCTTTGCTTTTTGATAGGACAAAATGTTCCGGTCTCACCACTTAGAGTCCCAAAGTCCCATCGGCATTTCCTCTGAGATGACTTTGGCCTCCATTCTCTTGTCTCTTTTTTCCTTGGCCAGAAGTCGAGTCTGGTTCCTTATGGCCCCATCAAGACACTGTGAACATTTCTTCCTCCATGGACCCCTCTTCTCCTAACCCACACCACATAGGCGTATCAAAAACAAAAATCACATAAGCAGAGCTTTCCCTTACTAAAAAATCATTACTACTTCTTTTCTCCTTGTACACAAAATAAGCACAAGTTCACTGATGCGATTGTTGAGATCTGTCCTGACCTGGACCCATCTGCCCCCCCCCCCCGCCCCCCTGCATCCCGGTCTCCATTAACTTTGAATTTTCTGAAACATATCCCAGGCTCCAATCAAAATATACCACTCTACATCTTTTCAAATGTCCTGCATTTCTGTATCTCAATATTTGGATGAAGCCAATCCCCAATTTCCACCTTTGGCCATTCCAGGAATATTCCAGGGCTCGGATTAGAAGCTATCTCCTTCTAGATGTGTCCACAAGCCACGAGCCACCTCCCTTTGCTTTCTCCTTTGGGAATTTTTCAGATCAGAGACCTAATACTGATATTTCCAACTTTTGATCATCCTAGGGCTGGGAGGGAAAGGGAGGGGGCAGGGGATTAGCAAGGATGGTGGAATGGGATGGACATCATTATCCAAAGCACATGTATGAAGACACGAATAGGGTGTCAACATAGTTTTATATATAAACAGATATGAAAAATTATGGTATATATGTGTAATAAGAATGGTAATGAAAAAACATACACGTATAAAGGCATGAATTGGCATGAACATACTCTATATACAAAGATATGAAAAACCGTACTTTATATGTGTAATAAGAACTGTAATGCATTCTGCTGTCATGTATTTAAAAAAAATAAAAAACAAACAAAAAAATTTTTTAAAATATAAAAGCTATTGGTCTGATAACATCTTCTGGAACCCATTTCCCAGACCTCCTTGATATCTAAAAGAACCGCAAGCCCTAGAAGGCCTTCCCCCGTGGAGGATCAAATGCTTTATCTTGCACTTGACCTGTTAATTTTGTGAACTGAATTTCCAAATGAACAGCAGTTCAAACAGAGAAACACGTCCCTGTGGTCACTGCCACTGTTACCCTCTCTTTCTAAAAGCAGAATGAAAAACTACATGAAGAGCCTCCAGGAAATAAAAGGTGATTCCACCAGGCCAAGTCCAAACAGGGTCCATCACCCCAGTCACCCCGTTTTCCGTGTGGATGGCCAACAGTCAAGAAGACAGTGATAAATTGTGAGAAAGCTCCTAAAATATATAAAACAAAATAAGTAGGAAGAAAGACTGGCTTGTGGGCTCCTGGTGTCCCTTGATGCTCAACTCCCTGCTGTGCCGTTGGCATGCACAGAGCATTTCCAAGGCCTTTGAGACAGGGAATGTGTCCATGGAATGAACTGGAATGCCTTCCTGTCTGCTCAGAAAGGGATCCAAATGAGCTGCTTTTCAACAACTCCAACCCACAACCTCAACACTTCCTAAGTTACACACATAGAGAGACCCAGTCGGTGTGGTCAGGACAGAATTAAATGACTGATCTCCCCGTTAAAGCAACAGATTCAGGGCAGGGGTGGTGGCTGAGCGGTGGGGCACTTGCCTGGCATGTAGGAGGCCCTGGGTTCGATTCTCAGCACCACATATAAATAAATAAAATAAAGGTCTATCAACAACTAAAAAAAAAATTAAAAAACAAAGCAACAGATTCCTCACAACATGCTCCATTTGCAGCCGTGTCCCGTGAACACTAGAGTGGGCCATCGGTGTCTCTGGTGGCAGGGACATGGTCTTTCCTGGAACATACTGACTTCTATCCTAGAGTTTCTGAAGGCTGTGGGTCATACATTGCTGACAGAAGACAATTGTTTTACTCCACTATTTTGCTTCTGTGACTAAAGGACCCAACCAGAACAGTTTTAGGGTAGGAAAAGTTGATTTGGGGGCTCAGGGTTTCAGAGGTCTCAGTCCACAGACAGCAGGCTCCATGCCTCGGGGCTCGAGGGGAGGCAGGACATCATGGAGGAAGAGTGTGGTGGAGGGAAGCAGCTCACATGGTGATCAGGAAGCAGAGAGAGACTCCACTCTCCAGAGACAAATAGAGACCCCAAAGCCACACCCCCAATGCCCCCTCCTCCAGCCACACCCACCTCCTCCAGCCACCACCCAGTTAATCCATCAGGGGTCCATTCACTGGTTGGGTTAAGGCTCTCACCACCCAGTCATGTCTCCTCTGAACCTTCTTGTAGGGTCTCACACGTGAGCTTGTGGGGGACACCTCACATCAGAACTATAACAACAGCCTTATTAGTGGTAAAGTAGATACTGGGGAAAATCTTATAGGATTAAATATTCTCTGCTGTCAGGGAACATGCAGACCCATAGGAAGAGCACTAGTGACTTTTTATATTTCTTTACTGTGTTGATGTGTGTGAACAATATCACTAGGTTTTGAGGAGTCTAGATTGCAAAAGATTGCATATATCTTTTGTTGGGCTGGAATTTTGAAGTCCTAAATAACATGTAACTCCTCCATCAATTCTAAAAGTATTTCCCTTTTGAACATAGATTCATTAAAAAGGCAAACAATAAAATTAAAATGAAATTAGAGTGTTACTTTTTATTATTAAAAAAGTTAGCTATAGGGGCTGGGGATGTGGCTCAAGCGGTAGCGCGCTCGCCTGGCATGCGTGCAGCCCGGGTTCGATCCTCAGCACCACATACAAACAAAGATGTTGTGTCCACCGAAAAAACTAATAAATAAATAAAAAATTCTCTCTCTCTCTCTCTCTCTCTCTCTCTCTAAAAAAAAAAAAAGTTAGCTATAGCTCTGTCTTTTATATAGTTTTATTTTAAAGTTCAAATTTAAAAATGTCCATTCAATACATTTTCAACCTTTGGGTTTAGGATGAGCTATTGAGATGGTAAGGTGGAAATTGAATTTCCCCTCTCTTGGGGGAACCTTGATTTTTACTAGATATATAAGTGCCAATTCTTTCTGAAAAACCTACAAAACTATAACTGTAACAAAATCGGTTGTCCCAATTTAAAATTTTTCAAAGTTTACGTATCACGTTATCTTGCCATGATTAGGTATCATATAGAACCCTATGTTAGCCAATGAAATTAGAAGAAAAGGTACAGGTATTGGAGAAATAAAGTTTTTCCTTTGTTTATTATAAGTGATTAAAAGGAAACACCAAAGTAGCTTAAAACTATCAGGAATTATAAATAAGAAGTATTTTAAAAATATTTAAAATATATTTTTTTTTGTACATTCTAATAAAATAAGAAACATATAGAATTTTTCTTGTCCAGATTTTTCTCATCCAAAGCAATCAAGAAGGCATTAACTTTACAAAATTTAGTTAAACTGGGTAATCACAAACATCTAATTTTGCTTAACATTTATTCATTTGTGGATTTTTGATGCAGGGTGCCAGTGCTGCCTTTACAGATGGGGTCTCTGATTGACATCCTATGTCCTTCTGGATACTAGTCATGCACGGTCTATCAATTCCTTCTTTAAGGTGGAAAAAAAATTAAGAAACTTAATAGGCAATCTGACCCCAAATCCTTTAGATGTCTCACTTTTCCCACCAAACTGTTCCGTAGTTTTCCCCAACTAAAATCGAATAACCATTAAAGTTTATTTTTTTAAATATTTATTTATTTTTGTTGTAGTTGGGTGCAATAACTTTATTTCACTTATTTATTTTTATGTGGATCCAACCCAGGGTCTCACACGTGCGAGGCGAGCGCTCTACCACTGAGCCATAACCCCAGCCCCCACAATTAAAGATTTAATGACATTTGCAGATGTAATTGAACCTTTCCAAAGCAATCAACTTATTTTAAACAAAGACTATTCTTTGTTTGCAAATTCTATGTCCTTAAGTTATGTAAAGTTTAACTGAATTATAGAATTACACTAACTACAAAAATTAGCTTAAACAGATCTGAGAAGCATAATTATTCTAAGTATATGCATCAGCTAGTGAGGGGAAAAGTAGGGAAAGAACCCAGGTGTAGCTGGGTGTGGTGGGGCACACCTGAAATCCCAGCAGCTTGGAGGCTGAGGCAGGAGGACTGTGAGTTCAAAGCCAGCCTCAGCAAAAGCATGGTCCTAAGCAACTCAGTGAGACACTGTCTCTAAATAAAATACAGAATAGGGCTGGGGATGTGGCTCAGTAACTTGAGTGCCCCTGAGTTCAATCCCTACAAAAAAAGAACCCAGATGTATTAGAGAGTAGCCCTTTAGCCCAGAGTATCTACAATTTGCAGAGGGAAGGAATCAAGAGTTTTAGCCAACGCATGAAGTTAGTTAAGAGGGATTACTAAATATTATGTTTTGCTTAAGAATAATTTAACAATATTATTTAGGACATTATATGTTAAAAATTATAAAAATAAAATGAGATGCATCAAAAAACTTTTACTTAATTCAGAGCTATCCACAGTTCTTATACAGAAGGACTCACTGTAGTGAAGATGTCAGCTTGCCTTATGTTAAGTCTACAGATACAATGGAATTTTCATCAAAATCATAATTAAATTTTATTTTAAAATTGACAGAAACATCAAAAAATATTTCCCAAAAGAGTGAAAAATCCAAAAAGAAGCAATGATATTCTGAAGTATGATACAAAGAACTTTAGTATTAATGTATCCCAAAACCTGTCATAGAGCTACAGTAATGAAATCAATTGTTGTGTCTATGGTGCCCAAAGTGAAAGCTAAAGGATCCAACCAGAACAATTTCAGAGGAGGAAAAGTTTATCTGGGGGATCAGGGTTTCAGAGGTCTTAGTCCACAGACAGCAGGCTCCATTCCTCAGGGCTTGAGGGGAGGCAGGACATCATGGAGGAAGAGTGTGGTGGAGGGAAGCAGCTCACATGGTGATCAGGAAGCAGAGGGAGACTCCACTCTCCAGAGACAAATAGAGACCCCAAAGCCACGCCCCCAATGCCCCCTCCTCCAGCCACATCCACCTCCTCCAGCCACCACCCAGTTAATCCCATCAGGGGTCCATTCACTGGTTGGGTTAAGACTCTCACAGCCCAGTCATGTCTCCTCTGAACCTTCTTGTAGGGTCTCACATGTGGGACACTTCACATCCAAACCATAATATACATCAATGGCTTTCTATCCAAAGCAAAACAAAAAACAAACTTCAATCACTAATAAGAATGTTTTTGAATATGGAGGCGTTTAATATAACCTAAGCACAGATTATTTCAAAGTCTATGATGTTGAGACATGTGACCATTCATTTGTTAAAAATGTAAATTGATCTGAGGATTCACTCATTATATCAACATAAATATCCAATGATTCTGAAACATAAAGGTAAAAAATGAAATAATAAAAGTGATAGAAGAAATCAGGTGTGGTGGTGCATGGGGCTTGGGAGGCTGAGAAAGAGGGATTGTGGGTTCAAAGCTCACCTCAGCAACTTAATGAGTCCCTAAGCAACTTAGCGAGACCCTGTCTCTAAATTGAAAAAAAAAAAAAATATATATATATATATATATATATATATATATATATTTTTTTTTTTTTCAAAAAGAGCTGGGGATGTGGTTCAGTGGTTAAATGCTCCTGGGTTCAGGTTCATTACAAAATAAAAAAGTAATAGAAGAAAATATGTCTGAGCAGTTTTACAATTTTTTTGCTGAAGAAAAACTTTCATTGCATGAAACTCAGAAGCCATAAAAGAAAAAGTGGATACATTTTACATCATTAAGAAATTCTGTTCATCTAAACATAAATAGGTCCTACAAAGCAGCAAACACACAAAAAAAGATGCAACAACAAATAGAATAAGCTCTTAAAAACAAATAATAAATATAGTTGTGAATGGTAGAGCAGGGAGCTGGTGAAAGATGAAATACAAACAGGCAATAAAAGGGTAGAGAAAGATGTGGACAAAGAGGCTCCCTGCCGAATAGTGAAAGACAAATCAATCGATAATGGATTAAATAAATTATGATACATTCATAAAAAGATTGACTACTGAAGTCAGTTAGAAGGAGGACATATTTTTATATTCACTGACTTGGTAAAATTTCCTTTAACTAATGATGTGCAAAAAAAGTAGATTGCAAAATTACACACACACACACACACACACACACACACGAAGGGAATTGACAATATTGTTGGAAGTTCTGACGAAATGTGGAGTCCAGGCCTGGTTTGTTATAATGGCCCAAGACTGACACCGAGAGCTCAAGTTATTTCCATGTCTCCCTTGCCTCACAACCTTCAGTCCCAGCTATGGCTTAGGTTGAGTCTCCTCCTAGTGCTAAGATGGCTGCCAGCAGCTATCATATCACATCCTTCCTGGATTCTGTTGGTCAGGGGAGGAGGAACAGGACTTCTCTCCCCAGCACAGCATACAAATCCTTCCCTTTGGTCTCATTACATCAATTAGGTCACTTTGTCTTTCATGAACCAATTGTATTTCAAGTTCAGTACCATGTGCTGATAGGCTTAAAGCAATCTGTGTCTCTTTCTGAAGAGAGGGATATGAAGGAATCTGAAAAGAAATTGTTTGAAACTGGAGGTTGAAAAAGTAGATACCCAACCACATCCACTAAAAATAGGATCTATAGATTTTATTATATTTACAAAGTGCAACCAAATCAAATCTACTCTACAAACAAGAAGTGTTGGTGAAGATGTGGGGGGAAAGGCACACTCATACACTGCTGGTGGGACTACAAATTGGTGCAGTCTGGAAAGCAGTATGGAGATTCCTCAGAAAACTGGGAATGGAACCATCATTTGACCCAGGTATCCCACTCCTCATTATGTACCCAATGGACTTAAAATCAGCATATCACAGCATATGAGCAGTTCATATGGATTAATTTCGCTGGTTAAATTGGTAGATTATCCACATCACTTTAATGACTGATGTTGCTTGGATGAATCGAGAGTTAAGGAACAAGTTTAAAATCCTCCTTCAACTTAATGGAAATGCCTCAGATGGCTATTTTCTCCAAAGATCTGGCTGTTAAACGAGACAGGTTAATTTGCTATAAATAAAATCCAAAGGAATTATCGTATTCTCTGATATCTTTGTTGCTATAACATTTGAACAAAAGAAATCTCTTTTTTTTAAATCCTAGGAGTGAATTGTTTTTTTATTGGTTGTTCACAACATTACAAAGCTCCTGACATATCATATTTCATATATTAGATTGAAGTGAGTGAATTGTTTTTGTTCTGAAACCATAGTTCAATGACAAAGATGGTATTGAGTATGGGATTGTTCAGGAAACAAAAAGATAGGCCAAAGGAGAATGATTCAGGAAAGCCTTACATAAAAGCCTTTGGATGAGGGCACAGAAAAGGGAAGGCCCAGAGTTCTTGCTGCGGACGGAGAGGGAAGTGTTCTGGACCATAAATCTCCCTCAATGTACGCAGGGATCCAATATGTATAATGGTGCATTTGTCTTTCCTTTGCAATGATTCTCGCAGTCATTTATTGCCAGGTCATAAGGAAGTAAGCAGACGCTGTTAATTTGGCATCCTATTGAAATGAGGCTGCAGCAGAACCACATTTCTGGAGTGGAAAAAAAATGATGGATTGTTTTCCTCACAAGAGCAAATGGAGGTGTGTGGAAAAGCCGCTGTGTGACGAAGCTCTGTAGGAGCTTCACACAACACGAATCCTAATTGAATATTGACTGAAAAGATAGCTTTGAGCTGTCCTCCTAGAAACAGAGGGGGGAAATATGAAAAGCTCTTTAGAGTAAATGGCAGATCTACAATTGTTTAGAACTGCTGCCAGGGGTCAGGGCAGGAGGGGGACATCCTTCTAATTAATTAAAACAAGTGCAGACCTTGACAGTGTCTCCTGACTCTGAAGGTCGATCACACTGAATTACAACACACAGCCGCTCAGAGGCTGTCTCTGCAAAGTAGGCAGCGGGGAAGAAATCCTTTTCTTTTTTCCAGGAAGCCTGGCAAACATCCTGTGGCTTTTGTCAAAACCTCAAGGATGGCTGGGTGCAGTGGTGCATGCCTGTCATCCCAGCAGCTCAGGAGGCCAAAGTGAGTTCAAAGCCAGCCTCAGCAAAAGTGAGGCCCTAAGCAGCTCAGGGAGACCCTGTCTCTAAATAAAATACAAAATAGGGCTGGGGAGGGGGCTCAGTGGTCGAGTGCTCCTGAGTTCAATCCCTGGTACCAAAAAAAAAAAAAAAAAACAAACAAAAAAACCCTCATAGGAGCCGGGTGCAGTGGTGCACACTTGTAATCCCAGTGCAGTTCAGGAGGCTGAGGCAGGAGGATTGCAAGTTCAAAAACCAGCATAGCAAAAGTGAGGTGCTAAGCAACTCAGTGAGACTCTGTCTCTCAATAAAGTACAAAAAAGGGGCTGGGGAATGTGGCTCAATTGGTAGAGTACTTGCTTTGCATGCACAAAGCCCTGACTTCAATCCCCAGCACCACAATAACTAAATAAAAGACAAAAATGGTCTGGAGATGTGGCTCAATAGTTAAGTGGTGCTGGGTTCAGTTCCTGGTGCCAAAAAACAAAAAATAAACAACAACAACAAAATAAAAAACCCAAATCCCCACAAAATTTTTATAGGAATGTGTTTCCAACCTGGCCAGGGAGAAATGATGGAGCAAATCATGTCCTCATCCTGTGTGTGATGACCATACCTTTTGAAAAATTGAAGCCTCAAAATGATTTGTGGGAAAGCAAATCACTTTGAGATAAAGTCAAGGCCAATCACCCTTCCTCTGGCCATCACCCGGGGTGTCTGAGTCAGTTTGGATAACCAGTGCAGTTGGACATCAGAGCAACTCAGGGATTTTGAAAAGCCCCCAGACCTCCCTACCCCCTTAGCCAATAAGGAACTGATGAAGCCCTGTAAGTTTCCCTGGTTACCATTATCTGGTCCCAACTTCCTTTTCCAATGATATACCTTTTGCCTGAGGCTTGCTGGAGTTCTGTCTTTCCTCAGGCTGTCCCTGAAGGACCTAATCTCCTGCCTCACGTTCCAACCGGACCTGTTCCTTAGCTGCGAATGCACCCACCTCCCGAGAGCAGAGACCCTCTGATAGCTGATGGGGTGTTCTGAAGCTGAAAGGATGGTGCACTGACCAGATGATCCAAGGACACCTGACTCTTCTCTCAGATCAAGGCACCCTGACCTCTCAGGAGAGCTCTAACGACAACTGGAACATGAAATCACAAGGAGGAGAATTCTGGAAGGCTGGCCAGAGCACGTCGCTTTTCTCTACCCCTCTGTCCAGATCCAAATCATACATGTCTATTGACACATAAAAGAAGAGACGGTACCCCCCCCCAAATGTACAAGGAGAGACAGATGATTGACAACCACTGCTTCCTTTTCAAGGAACACTAATAAAGTTGGCCCAAATAAGTTTTCTGGAACCTTAGCACCAAAGTCAAAATCTTCCCACTCGGGAAGTGGTGAGGAGGGAGGGACAGGGAAGCTTGGGTGGGTCCTATTCTCTAGGTGCCCATCCATTCCACTGGGGGATGGGCACCTACAGGAGTGGACAGATCCAAGACTCCCTTTGAGTGTGCTTGGGTTCTTGGAGATTTTCTATATGGATCCCATCCATGCCTGCACTCAAAGTCTGGCTTCTTCCTCGGTCCTTTTATAGATTTGATTTAAAATGAGGCTTACTGTGGGCCTCATGTTCTCTTGGGGCTAGATTAAGCTTTACTGCATCTTTTTGTTTGTTTGGTACTAGGGATTGAACCCAGGGATACTCAACCACTGAGCCACATCCCCAGCCCTTTTTATATTTTATTTAGAGACAGGGTCTTGCTAAGTTGTTTAGGGCCTTGCTAAGTTGCTGAGGCTGGCCTTGAACTTGTGATCCTCCTGTCTCAGCCTCCCACATTGTTGCTAGGATTACAGGCGTGTGTCACTATGCCCACCTTCTGTGGTATCTTCTACAGTGATACTGGGGAGTGTTTTGGCACCTGATCACGGAGATATTAGAATGTTGGTCTGCAGAATTAAATGCAGCTTAAAGGTCAGGCATCTTACTCTGGTGTTCAAGGGCATACACAGTCATGAGCCAACCTTTGCTCGCTCTTCTATTTCACTCCAATATTAGAATCTTATGCAGTTCTCTTTGGCCTCTCAGAGGTTCTCCAACTTGCTTTGCATTTTCTCATCTCTTAATAGTTGAAAGTATTTTTCTTCCCCCCAAATATGACGCACCATTAGCATTTGATCTTCTTAGTCAGCTCAGAACTTCATTCAACTGCCATTTCTTTCAAAACCAAGCCTGGTCCGGGTGTGGTGGCAGACACTTGTAATCTGAGCACTCAGGAGGCTGAGGCAGGAGGATGGCGAGTTCAAAACCAGCCTCAGCAATTTAATGAGGTTCTAAGCAACTCAGTCAGACCCTATCTCTAAATAAAATACAAAAAAGGGCTGGGGATGTGGCTCAGTGTTTGAAGGCCCCTGAGTTCAATCCCCCATAAACAAAAAACAAACAAAGGTGACTAAGGCTGGGTTCCTGGAGGTGTAGCACTTTCCAGAGGCCTAAAAAATGCAAAGCTGAGATCCCAAATAGCAATGCATTGTTGTCCAAATGGACACATAAAAACCCAAACTCTAAATTAGTAAGTGTTCTATTAAATAACTTCTGAATACATGTCGACTCCACTGTTAAATTCTGTCCTCATCAAACATGGCCACAATTGAAATCCGATGGTGAAATTGAGTTTTTTCCTGGCAAGGATGGCTGTGCATACAGCATGACCCCTGAGAACCAATGGTCACGCCTTAACCAATTTATATAGATAGGTAATTTCAAAAGCAAGGTGGAAAGAAATGCATTCCAGCTTAAAACTAGAAAAAATGAATATGGAATATGAGGTATATTTTAATGTATCTGTTATTCAGGGGGCTACACCCCATAAAAATGTGACTCACTATGGCCTTCTAAAGTCCAGGGGTCCTGGACAGTCATAGTGTGAATCTGAGACCAACAGGGCAGTGGAGAGAGTCCTCTGGTAGAAGGACAGGTAGGAGCCTCCGGGTGCTACTCTGCAGTTCTTCCCAATCAAGGGAACCTCTCTGAAACCCACTTTCTGTTTTGCATTACAAAACAAGGATTTATAAAACAAGTCCTACCTACTCAAAAAAGGTTACGAGATGAGAAATGAGGTCTTCTCAGTGGATCTGCTAATAAGTGGCTGGGATATGACTCTTTCCTCAACAATCATGAATTCATATAGCACCTATATGGATTGAGCACCTGTCACGGGTGTGCACTGGTAGGTGGCAACTAGGGATGCCATAAGACAGCTCTGTTGAGCGTGGCAGTCAGATGGGCTGGATGCTCGCACACAGTTAATAGGCACTTGGTCAAGAGTGTAGGCTGGCCATCAAGAAGAATGAAATGATGGCATTGGCTGGTAAATGGATGGATCTGGAGACTATCGTGCTAAGTGAAATAAGCCAGTCCCCCAAAACCAAAGGCCTAATGTTATCTCTGATATGCAGTGATAAGGGAGGGAGGGAAGAACAGAAGTTCATTGGATCAGACAAAGGGGAAGGAAGGGAAGGGAGGGGGATAGGAATAGGAAAGACAGTGGAATGAATGGGACAGAACTTTCCCATGTTCATATATGAACACACGACCAGGGAAACTCCACATCATGTCCAACCACAAGAATGGGATCCTATTTAGAATAAGTTAGACTCCGTGTTTGTAGAATATGTCCAAATACACTGTACTGTCATGTATCACCAAAAAGAACAAATAATAAAAAAAGAGTGTAGACTCAGGTCAGCCTGCTAGGTCTGCAACCCAGCTCTACTGCTCCTAGATATGAGATCTGGGACAAGTTTATTAACTACTTTGCCTCTATTTTATTTTATTTTTTAGTTGTAGGAGAGGGATGATCAGTCACTATATTACCAGGTTACTTATTACCTGACATAAGGCTTGTAAGTACACAGAGCAATGACTAGCCAGAATAAACATATTTTTAAAAAGCCACTTTTTCTTGTTCTTTGTCATAACTGAGTGCCATCTTTCACTTGGGAGAGCAACAGAAGGCAAGATGAGGAGGACTTTTCATGTGGCAGTGCAAAGACCCTGGGGCACAAGAGTGCATGGACAGCACAGGGGATGTTCAGTGGTTCAGGGGGCTGCAGCCAGGATAAGAAAACTGCAGGCATTGACACTGCTGGGAGGGGAATCATGCCACACAAACAAGTTTGGATTTTATCCTGTGTTGGTAAAAAAAAGCCATAGAGGAACTTGGAACCACAGAAGTCCAAGATTGGATTTGTGTTTTTGAAAGATCACTCTGGTGCAGTGTGAGCAAGAAAGAAGTGTTGGAATGCTATTGCAAAAGTTCCTACAAGCAAGCATGAGGGCCCATAGCTGGACATCAGTGACAAAGGGGAAGAGGGAGGATGAGATGGCAGTTTTCTTAAGAGGAACATCATCAGGACCGGCTTGTCATTTGGTGGCGTGGATGAGCAACACCATTAGAGATTTAAAGATGAATTGCACGACTTGGCCTTGGGCAGCTTCGTTATATAGTAATGCTACTGAGCCACTCATGGAGTTAGAAAATAAAGGAGAAAAGAACACAGGTTCAACATTTCTAGCAATTAGAGAAATGTGAATTAAAACTGCATTGAGATTCCATCTCACTCCATAGCATCTCAGAATGGCTATTATCAAGAACACAAGTAACAATAAATGATGGCAATGATGTGGGCAGGGGGAAGGGTACACTCATACATACATTGCTGGGTAGACTGCCAATTGGTGCAAACATTCCGGAAAACAGTATGCAGATTCCTCAGAAATTTGACCAACTTATCCCACTCCTGGTTTTATACCCAAAGAACTTGAAATCAACGTACTACAGTGACACAACCACATCAATGTTTATAGCAGCTCAATTCACAAGAGCTAAGCTATAGAACCAACCTAGGTGCCCTTCAGCAGATGAATGGAGAAAGAAAATGTGGTATATGTACACAATGGAATATTCTCAGCCATAAAGAAGGATGACTTTGTGACTTTTACCAGTAAATGGATGGAACTGGAGACTATCATGTGAAGTAAAATAAGCTAATCCCCCAAAACCAAAGGCTGAATGTTCTCTGATATGCCGACGCTAACACACAATAAGGGGGTGGGGGAGAATAGAAGTTCATTAGATTAGAAGTTCATTAGATTAGACAAAGGGGAATGAAGGGAAGGGTGGGGGATGGGAATAGCAAAGATAGTGGAATGAGCTGGACATCACTTTCCTGTGTTCAAGTATGAATACACAATCAGGGAAACTCCACATCATGTACGACCACAATAATGGGACCCTAAGTAGAATAAGTCATACTCCATATGTATGATTTATCAAAATACACTCTACTGTCATGTATATCTTTAAAAAAACCCAAATTTTAAAAAATCCGATAAAATGGATGAGAAGATAACATGTTATTATTGAGTGGTCTGACGCCAGCCAGGGGAGATATCTTGAAGGTCAATATTCTTTCCAATATCTTCTGCTAGTCTGTGCTTTCTATGAACATCTAGGTACCGGCCCTCATCATGGGAAAGCACTTGTACCCGAAACGACATCAACTTCATGGTAAAACTTCCTCCTGTTCAAGTTGACTGACCATATTTTGGCACCAAAACTACCTTACAGAACAAAGCAGGAGGTTGATTCACGTTCCAGTCCAAGTTCCTAACCTCGCTATAGGGTCAGAACAAGGCATTCACGACATTTAACACCCACGCAGCCACTCCTTGAGCGGCACTCATGCAGCTGAGCAGGCATAAAGGATTGGTGGTCTACAGAAGACACTCATGCTAGAGACAGAGACTGGAGAATTCTCAACATAGAGACGTTAGTGGCTACAGCCATAGTGAGATGGCACTCGGTTATGACAAAGAACCAAAAGAAAAAGTAACTTTTTAAAAAGATGTGTATTCTGGGTAATCATTGCTCTGTGTCACCTCCTCGTCTCCAAAACTCTCTAGGAAATAAAGTGTCAGTGCGAAGACGAGACATTCAGACACTCAGCCCATCCTGTCTTCCACTATTCTATGTAGGTGCTCCTCCAATCCCCAACCAGACCACCAGATTCCCAGAGGACAGGAGGGCTGTCTAAAACATCTCTGTGCTGTTTTGCCTATAGGATCTAGTAAGTTCCTTGTATGTACAAGTGTCTCTAAACAATGTATAACATTGTCTGACGATGTCTAACAAACAAACACTGAATATGGAAAAGCCCCCAAGAAATGTTTTGAGCACAGTATGTTACAACACGCTGCTTTATAGACAGCAGTTGCTACATATTTCAGAAAAAACAATCGCCAAAGTCGATGTTCATAGATATATTTCAACTCATTTGCTTAAACAACTCTGAGCCTACCATCCACACCAAAAGGCTGTTTTTTTTCTGCAGAAGGCGTAATTATTTGCAAAAAATTTTCAATGTTTTCCATTTGCTTTCTTAAGTGGCACAGTAGATTCTCTGCGTGTTTGCCAAAATCCCATTGTCTTCTTGAAAAACGTTAAAGCCCCTGAAGGGTTTGTAGTTTAGCATGTGCTCCTGCAACACTTGGGAACTTAAAAAAAAAAAGTTGATTTCAAAGTATCTCAGAACTTTACTACTGTACAGAAGTGATTTAGAGAACTACCAAAGATGAAGTTGATATTTTCCTCTCATAGTCTGCGGAAAGGCCAGCAGTACATGATCAATTTCCTCCCTATCTCTCAATTTTACAATACCAGCCGGCAGATTGGAATATTTGAAGACTTGATAATTCAATGCATTTTTCAAATCTTTTTTCCCACTTGTTAAAATGAAAGGAATGATACAGTAAAGGGCAATTTTTTTCTCTCTGAGTAGTGAAAGGTATCAAGAAAAGGCCAGACCTAAGACGTAATTGTCCTTTTTTAAATAGATATTTCATGCATATTATGTTCTTCTTACATGTTCAATATGCAATAGTCCTAGAGTTATAATTTATTTATATTCTCGCTCCATCTGGAAGAGACCTTAGACAGCTTACATTCAAAGAACAGGGAAAATAATGCCAGAATCTCATAAAAGAATAAAAGTCTAGAAAAGAAGCACAGTTATGTCTAAACATACAGAACTTACAGGCTCTATGACATAACTTTGACAACCTTGTGACTGATGATATTTTAAGCAACTAGATACTGTGGTGCACTCCTATAATCCCAGCCACTTGGAAGGCTTGAGGCAGGAGGATTACAAGTTCAAAGACAGTCTCAGCAATTTAAAGAGGCCCTAAGCAACTTAAAATTAAAAAATAAAAAGGGCTGGGAATGGTATACACATATACATATATATAATATATGTATATATGTATTTATGTGTGTGTGTGTGTGTGTGTGTGTGTATATATATATATATATATATATATATATATATATATATATATATATAGCTTAACTTTCACTATAATGCTCTTGACTTTTTCCCTCAGAGAAAGCTAATTTAAATACAGTTTGTTATAAAACACAAACCCAACATAGAAACTTAGTTCTCACTGTGGCTCATTTTTATTTTGATGTTTGCCCATTTAGACATGCACTACGGTTCAATTCAGATTTAGCTATTGCAAGCGACTCATAATTGTGCATGGCTTTTAAGAGACTTTTGCCCATATTGGAACTAGGAATTTGTCAGTTCTTGGTATAAACAAGCCAAGTCTTGAGGTAATTGATAGAATGTTTCCGTGGCATAAATTATCTTGAAATCACTTGGTAATTGCTTCACCCTTCATGTTTTCCACTGAGAAGATTTTATCAAAGTAAATAACTTGTATCTCTATAGTACAAGTAGATTGTATTTAAAAATCCCTTCACTTCCTCATCTTCAAAACTCTCTAGGAAATAAAGTGTCAGTGAGAAGACTAAACATTTGCTGAACACCTACTGTGTGCCCAAACACTGTTTGGAGGATGGGGAAATCAAATGGAGTACAGTGACTTTGTTTTGGGGGTTCTTAAAGGCTGGTGAGAGAGAGGCACACATAAAAGATAATTTTTTTTTGTCCCCAGAGTCAGGGTGGTCCACTAAAGGTCCACAGAAGGAATTCAGGGCCACTCCACCACTGAGCCCCATCCCCAGCCCTATTTTGTATTTTATTTAGAGACAGGGTCTCACTGAGTTGCTTAGGGCCTCACTTTTGCTGAGGCTGGCTTTGAACTCTCGATCCTCCTGCCTCAGCCTCGGGAGCCGTTGGGATGACAGGTGTGTGCCACCCCACCTGGCATAACAGCTAATTTAAGCCAGTGCACAGGAGCTAAGAAGGGCAGACTACAGAGCTGTGAGAGATTGAGCCCAGTATGAAGGTTTGATAAAGTTTCCTAAAGGAGATGACACTTGAGCTAATTAAAGAACAAAGAACAAATCCAAGGAAGAAAGGCGAGAAAGACCTTCTAGAATAAGAAGTGACCCCAGCAAAGGTGTCTAAGTATGAAATAGTGTGGGGACCTTTAGTGAACCTAAATGCATGAGCGCTATTATTCCTGCTGCTGCTCACATTTGCTGAGCATCATCCCATCCCGAGGTCTTGCCAAACAACTGGCATCCTTCTTTTCTTGTAATCCTCTCTATTATTTTTTCCCAATTTTACAAACGGGAACATGAAGACATAAAGAGATGGATAATTTGCACAAGATCACCGTCTAAGTTAGGTTTGCGTTGCTGTGACCAAAACACCCCACAAGAGCAAATTAGAAGAGGGGAAGTTTATTTGGGGCTCATGGTTTCAGAAGTCTCAGTCTATAGATGGCCAGCTCCATTGCTCTGGGCCCGAGCTGAGGCAGCACATTCTGGGGGAAGGGCCCAGAAGGAAAGTTGCTCAGCTCATGGTGGGGTCAGTAAGCAGAGAGAGAAAGTGAGGGAAAGGACCACAGGGAAGATTTCTCCCTTCCAGGGCTTGTCCCTAGAGATCCACCTTCCGATTAGGACTGATTAGGATACAGCTCTCATAATCCAGTCGTTTTACCTCTAAATATATGCCTGCACTAACAGGAGGTTTGGGGAGATACTTCATGTCCAAATTGTAACAATCACCCAGCATCAGGTCACAAAAGCAAGCAAGAATTTGAACCAGGGACTGAGAACAGAGCTGAAGCTCACTGTGGTCTGTCTGCACATTGTCTATTCACGTGAGACTTCTTTTCCTCGATAGATGAATAATACATATGCGTGTGTATACGTATATGTATATATATTTAGATAGATGCACTTACAGTTAGTCAGATATTCTTAGAATTTACTCCTTACACACATATAAAAACATGTGATTGGTGAGATTACTTGTAATGGCAATAGTGAATACCAATAAGGTAAACCAACGCTTTTTTTTTTTGTACCAGGGATTAAACCCAGGGGTTCTTAACCATTGAGCCACATCCCCAGTCCTCTTTTGTATTTTATTTAGAGACAGGGTCTCTCTAAGTTGCTTAGTGCCTTGCTAAGTTGCCGAGGCTGGCTTTGAACTTGCGATCCTCCTGTCTCAGCCTCCCAAGCTGCTGGGATTACGGGCTTACATCATTCAACACTTCAAAAAAAGACATTAGAATCAGGACCAAAATATCAAGATTTGAAGAGGTAAGTGACCTCCTCCATAATAGCAAGAATAAGAAAGGCCACATGGGGAGTAGGCACTGCTGTGGGACCCTTTACAAGTCCTCTGATAATGTGGCACCCGTACCCCATCAAAGTGTGCTTGGCATCGACCATTTGACAAATCACCTGGCAATCCTGTCCTTGATGCTTTTGTTCAAAGTGAGTTTTTAAAGCCAGAGAGATGGCCCATTCTTTGTCTGAAGTAACATGAGTAAAGCGGCTCAATGAAAGAAGAAAGCAGGATGCACTGTGCCCTTGACCCCAGCTGGCTTGTGGAGGATGCTATAATCTAAACCACCTGCCTCCTGGGTCTGCTCATCATGTTGATGACGAGGATAACAACTATAAGGCTCTCTCTGGCCAGAACTTCACATATATTAATTTGCTTGATCCTTTTACAGATAAAAATAATACATTGCTGCATATATCAACATAGCAATAAAAATAATACACAGCACATATATCAATCTATCAATAACAAGAGCTAATCCGTACATTGCCTGAACTGCATGCCAGACCTGTTTCTGAGAGCTTTGATTGATTATCTCAATTCCACAGGAATCCAATCATGGAGGTACCACTGCTAGCCCGTTTTTACAGGAGGGTGAGTCAACGGAACCTCAGACGGATGAAATAAATTGCCCAAGATCACAGAGCCTCTAACAGGCTGGTACAGTTAGGAAGCAAACGCAGGCCTTGTAGATTCAGAATCTAAGATCTTAACTTCTGTTCTTCACCGTCTGTCAAGATTATCCATAGCAACTACCAGCCTCAAACTATTGGCTGCCTTCTTTACTTTTATTTCCTGTTAAGAACATAAAATTCATTCCATCACTTGCTTGGAGCGGCAGACAAAAAATAAAAAGGTGATTCTGACCCTCACTGCTACAACTGTGCAGAAACAATAAACTGTTACAATAACAAGAAACAGCATAGACTTCAAAATTCCAGATTACTCACTAGGAGGATTTACAGGGGCCAGGACCTAACCATCAATACTTGTTAAGAAATGGTGTCAACAAAAACCATGAGCTGCCGTCTTATTGCACGCATGTATATATGATTTTCCACTTGGAACAGTATAATTCAGTTAAACTTGATGAAGATTCCACTATTTAAGTGATGGCTGGGGAGTCTTACTGCTGTTACCTTTTGCAAATCTATGAAAACTTTGGCCTAGTCCTGCAACATCTTCCCATTTTAAGAGAAGCCAGAAATCCACATTAAAAAAAAGAGAGAGAGAGAGAGAGAATCTTGATAGCTTTAAATGTTGATAATTAGTTCAAAAACAAAAAACTGAAAAATTTGGAAAGTGTTTTGTAAACAAAGTACCTCTATGGCTCTCTGGGGTAGGCTAAACCTCTCCCATGAGATCTGTTTTCTTCTAACCTTTTGAGATCGGATCTCCTCATCTGAAAATGTAAGAAGTTGGGTTCAACAAATTCTAACTTCATCTCTAACCATCAGGGATTCTTTGAAGACTGTGCCATATCTTGTAAAAACATAAGCAAGTCCAATTTTAAAGAACTTATAAGTCTTTTTAAAAAAATACTTATTTATTTTTTAGTTATAGGTGGATACAATATCTTTAATTTTTTTATTTTTATTTTTATGTGGTGCTGAGGATTGAACCGGGTGCTTCACGCATGGTAGGCGAGCACTCTACCTCTGAGCCACAACCTCAGCCCCAAGAACTTATAAGTCTTCATAAAGAGTGACCTCATGGTCCAGAAAGAACAACAAGTGATTACATTGGGAGGGACCTTAGAAATCTCCTGGAGCTTCTCCATCCCCATCTTCAAATGAAGAAGAAATAACCCCAGGGACCAACAACTTGCCTACAATCAGCAATTCATTGGTGGTCATGTTTGAGCTCCAGTGCATGTTCCAATAGCCATGCCTTTCCCCATCACCTAGCTTTTCAAAATTCTGTATTCATTTGAACTTATAGACTCTCTTTCTATGTGGGGTTTTCCAATGATACCCACTAAGAAGCTGTCCCCCTGCCCGCCACATTCTTTTCTTTTTGATTCAGCCACTTGAGTTAGGATTCTGCCACTAGGAATCAAAATGATCTAACATTTCCAATCCAGCAGGGACTCTTCTCTACATTCCTTCTGCCTCCTGCTCTTTTGCAGACTAGAGTACCTGTCCCTCCTTCTGCTTACCCAACTGTGTTCCTTCTTCAAGACCTGAACTAGCCTGCTTCCTTCTTGGATTTCTCCCTGTATCACTTCCAATCTTTATGTATCTATGCATATGCACTTTCCCCCTTCTCTCCTTTAGAGCTTGTAATCAGCTTCTTATTATTAAATACTTTCCTTCTCCCAACATATTTGACACATATATATGTCCTCTTCCCAACTGAAGCCTAAACTCCCCTAAATCAGCAAGCTCATCTTTCAGACAGCTTTTGGTTCTTGCTTTCAAGCTTGGAAGAGTGCTTGGTGCAGTGGGTTATTTAAAACTCAGTTGGACATGAGAATTCTCCTCATCTTTTTCAGCTTCGGTTTGTAGAGACCTGGCCCCAAATCAAATACTGGTCATATTTCAAAGTGATAGCCTATGATTGTGTATTGAATTTGCTTTTGCAGGGGAAAGATCCCTGAATCATTTGACTTTTATTACTTTACACAGTGCAATTCTTCAGGAATGAAAGATTTAATTTCCTTTGTCCTTCAGTCCAGTTTTAGGGAAGCAGGAGGCTATTTCAGGTGTGTAATGAGGCAAAAACCTCTTTTATTACTTCTTCTAGATTCTGCATCTTCAGAAAGTCTCTGCTGGTACCAGGGCATAACAGTTCTGTCTGCATCAAAGAGATCGCAGGGAAAATGTCAAAAAACATATTTAAATAATTCAATTCTCCCTCTGATGAAAAGAGAAACATGTAATTCTGCTGGAAGGAAATCTGGTTTAACAGTTACTTAGTTCTCTCAAAAGGTTAGACATTTTATTTTTTTGAATGCAAATCATATTTTGCATTGACAAAGCAAACCTTAAGAATTTTGAATAGTGGAGCAATCCAAGGGCCTCCAAGCATATCAGAATGAATGAATCACTATTATTGATTTAAAATCCACACACACACACACACACACACACACACACACAGACTTAACTAGGTCTTAAATTTTATGAAAAGCCTCGCTGTTGAGTTGTGCCCAAATAAAGCCAAATAAGTAAATGGGTAAACATGGATTCTCTATGGCTAAAAGTGACTCAACATTGACTGTACTTTCAGGGGAAGGTTATAAGCTGAATCACATGGAAATGAGTAGCTTGAATTTATAACACATTTGGTGCAGTCATCAAGGCCTCCTGAATGAAATAGGAGTTGCCATGAAGTAGACACAATTTTAGGATCACTCCTTCCTACCATCATATAAATACCTGCACAGAGAGGTACAGGCACACACTCCCACATATACAAGAAGGCTTGCTTCAGACTCTTCGTAATCCAGGCATGATGAATGATTCCCAATTAAAAATAATGGTGCTGTCAATCTAAATATTACACAGAATTGTTTACAATGCCTGCTTGTACACGCCCTCAGTAACATCTATATGTAGCTAGTTCACACGAGGTAGCCACCCATCACCGTTACTACACAGTTTAGAAACAGATGGTGTAGCTTTGCTATGCCAACTTCTAGGTATTCATTCTACCATTCTGACAAAAGAAGGGGTGGGGGGAAGAGGGGGCAGGGAAAGCAAAGAACTGTTGTCATTATGAGTTGCTGAAATCTAAATTTTGACAGTCGGGTACGGAATTTTTTGTTTGGGTCATAAATGATGAACACCATCAAGTTATATTTAGAGTCACAGAAATGCAAGCAAAATATGCCTATAAATGATAAAATAGGGTTTGCAAATTGTCTGTTCAGAGTCTTGTCTTTTAATGAAATAAGATGGTTGGAATGCCCAGGTACTTATCCCCCACCCTAGGAAAAGTGAAACCCAAGTAATTAACTATCAAAATTATCCAAACAATGGCACCTTTTCCCCTGGCTCCTTTCCAATTATTCTTTTAAGCTAAAATACTTGTTTTTTTCAGCTAGAATCACATAGCCAAACTGACAACAGTCTGGTGTTTGTATTTACCAGCTAACTGCTTAGCTCTTTCCTCTATATTCCTTATGAGGTTAATACCTAAATGCCCATGTTGACTGTTTGATTGGTTCCCAGAGGAAGAGGGGTAGACAGCAAGTCAACTAGAAATAACCCTGGGTGGACAGGTACACTTGACATGTTATCATGGTGCTTCTGTTCTTGTACTAGAATATTTTGGGCCAGTTTCTCCTATTCAAAAGATAGGCTTTGGAATCAGAATGTCCCATGTCTTAATTCTCATTCATTTACCTATCTACTTAGTGTATTAGGCAACCACAAAACCTTCAAATCTCAGTTTTCTCTTGGTAATTTGCATATTGATAGGGTTTGAGGATAACTAAAAATGATTTAAAAAGAACAGAAAAAGGAATTTAGATGAAAACCAAGGAAATCTAAATAAACTATGGACTTTATAGCAATGTATTGCTAGGGGCTCCTTCAATTGTAACACCTGTACCATACTACCATAAGATATTAAGTACTAATAGGGGAAACTAGCTGTAGGGTCAGTAGCAACTCTCTGTACTCTTTTGATTTTCAGTTTTCAGCCAATTTAAAACTATTCTACAAAATAAAGTTTATCTTCTTAAAAAATGATCAAAGTGTGGCCTCTTGCATATAGTAATGGGTACTTGAAAAGTGATAGCATGATATAGACTATTTAGTTTTATAAGGTGCATTACACTTTCTACAATATGATCTTTTCCTCTATTCAGCAATCCCTTTTCATAGACAGTTCTATCTCTTTGCCTCCCATATCACTAAATCCCTTTCTATACATCATTTTACTTCTCTCTGGGTTTTTCTAGTTCATTTCTATTCTATTATGAACTCGTTTTTAGTTTACAAGTAGTTTATATTTCTCCAAGGCTAATTTTAGTTCTCCAGTTCCACTCGCTGGCCACAGTCTTAGCACAATGATTATGAAAACATTTCAATTACTTTCACTGATCATTCATTCAAGAAAAAAAATCAGAGTTTTAAGACTCTTATTTGGAGAAGGAGCAAAAACACTTTTCCAGAAATGCATTAAAAACTTCAAAATACAACAGTGGGAAAAGCTTATCTTCTCTTATACATAAGAAGATATATATATTCAGCTTCCCAGTAGAGCCAATAGGACCTAGGGTTGCTTTGCTGGGATATATATTTAGCAATATTTTCCTGCAATAACTAAAAATAGTTTGACCACAGGGCAATGTTATCTATCTGCTCTGAAGTTTCTCTGATGTTAAGGTCATGGGTTAAAACAGAATCAGCTTGCCCTTTAAAACCACAGCTTTAAATGCATTTAGGTAAAACATATAATCAGATCAGAAAAACGTGACCTCATAATGATCTTTGTCAGATGGCTGAAGGTTTGTTTGGAAGAATTGGGTCTACATGGGATTTTTTTTTTTTTCTGTTACAGTGTTGGAATGGAGACAAATCATCTGTTTAAAGGACGCAGTTACTGAGACTTTGTTAATGAAAGAGTTTTTCCCCCCTTCTTTTTTATTTTCATTGTGAAAGTATAGCACATCTTTGGTTAGTGCTGTCACTAATGGGATACACTGGAGATGGATTTGGCAGTGCTAAGAAGACACAATTACTGCAGTAATTCCAAGCTGAAAATTGAAATGTCTAGTTCTGTGGACCCAACATCCAACCTTAAAAACAACAACAACAACAACAAAAATACATTTCGTTGCTCTGAGAATACTTTTGCTCTATGATACTAAAAAAAAAAAAAAAAAAAAAAAGTAAGGGGCCACTCTGAGGGTGGGGTGAAGAGCCCACCTCTGGCTCTTAGCCAGGAAATGAGTTTTATTTCTTAGTAAAAACTGATATCCAAACTTGTGATGGCTGAAATAAATCGGCAGGGTTGGGTAATGTGCGTACGTATGTAAGCAAAACAAACAGGAATCTGTGCTAACTCAAGATAACGATGTAAGATAAATATGGAAAAAATCTAACACTCTACTACAGCAACATATAATTCAGACTTAAAAGACAGCAACGGAGAAATGCACTATTTTAAGACACTAGTCTCTTTTAAGAAACTAACCCCCTTGATGGGGTTAGAGCTGCCCTGATGTGATGGGGTCACATCGCCCCTTGGGGGCTTCACCGGCTTTCTTGCTAGCTTCACTGCTGACTTTCCTCACTAACTCCACCTGGGTTCCTGACTGCTTCTCTGCTGGTCCGCCCCGCCACTGCCCCTCACCCTGCCGCGTGCACCACTCCCCTCCTTTCTTTGGCTGGAGAATAGCTGATAGAAATAGGCGCCTTTTTTCCTCCCCATATCAAAGGCGGCGCGGAACCGCTTTAGCCTTGCCCCAGCCTCAGACACAAAAAGCTTTTCTGATGCCTATAATTGCGAGGTTTTTTTTTTTTTTTTAGCTGCACTTTATGAAGCAGCAGGGTTTGGAGGGCCTCGGCGAGCCAGAAGGTGGCAGCGAAGTCACCTTGGGAAGAGAAGAGGGTCAAAGGGAAGAAGGTGGAGGTGCTGACTCTGGCAGAAGGCCCACCAGGCGCGCCCCTACTCAGGAGTCAGTGTGAAAGGGAAGGTCGATTGGAAAGAACCAGTGGGGAGAGGTGCCCCAGGGCCTTAGGCGACCCGGGTTGGTGATCAGCTGATGAGCTGGGAGGAGGGTGCCCTTCGCAGCGTCTCTCCCGCTGGCCCCTGAGGCTACCGTGAGTCCTCGGGAGCTAAACACTACTCGGAGGTGCTCTCCTCCCAGCACACCGGCGCCCCCACCTGCCGGTGCCCCCGCCCGCCTAGCGCACGCCCAAGAGGGCGGGCCGGAGCTGAGCGCAGCCGCCGGCCGCTGGAGAGCGCTGGGAGCCCTGCTAGCGAGCAAGGCCTCTCTGGGCGCCGCGGGCTGCAAGTCACTCCCGAGCCTACGGGGTTACACAGCGGGACCTGCTTGCCCAGCACCCTGTCAGGGAGGCCCCGGCACGCGGCGCTGAGCTGCGCTCCAGGCCCCGCGCGGGTCCCAGCAACTCCGGGCCGGACTGGGCCTCAGGGAGGCAGCCTCGCAGCCCCTTCCTCCCAGGGCGCGGTCTCCACCTGCTCCGACTCCTCCTCGCCAGCTGCGCCGCCAGTTTCCATTGTTCGCCCCTCCCGCCTGGCGACGTCCGGGGCTGCTCCCAGGGCCTCCCAGGCGCACCTACCTTCTGCTGCCGCCGAGCCATGTCGGTGGGCTGCTTGGCGTTGAAGGGGTAGGCGATACAGCGCATCACGAACACATAGAGCTGCAGCCTCTTCTTCCTCTCCTCCTCCTCCTTCTGCAGCCGCTCTAACTCTTCCTTCTCCTTCTCGCTCACCACCGACGGGCTGGGGCTGGAGGGCCGGCCGCCGCCGACTCGGCTGCTGGGCTGCAGTCCCCCGGCCCCGCCGCCGCTGCTCGAGCCGCCGCTCCCGCCGCCGCCGGCGCCCACCCCGGCCCCAGAGCCGCCGCCGCCCCCCATCCCGGCGCTGCCGGCCGAGCCTTCACTGGTGCGGCTGGGAGACAGGCGCGCTCCGGACGCGGCCGAGCCAAGCACCTCCTTGCCGCTCTCCTCCTCCACGATCTCATCCGATTCCTCTTCGCTGGACGAAGGGTCCAGCATGGTGGCGTCTGGGAAGGGGGGTCCCTGGAGCCCCTGATTTGGGGTGCAAAAGGTGGGGGGCGCTGGAGGCAGCCGGAGGTCGGCTCTCGCGGGTGGGTGCTTCTCCCCAGGTCAGGGAGCTAGCGCGCTGCTGCTGCTGCTCAGCCTCGGCCGCCGCGACTGCTTCCTCCGCCCGGCGATCGCGAGCTGGGCTTAGACCCAGGAGTGCGAGGGGAGGAGAAGAAGGGAGAGGTGCGTCCGTGGATCCGAGGTGGGCAAGGGCGAGAATCAATTGCGAGCCCCAAGCCCGCAGCCGGATGCCATCTGCAGCCGGTGAAGGAGGCGCCTCCAGAAAAGATGCCGAGTGTTGCAAGCTGTCGATGCAGCCAAGAGCCGGAGAGGCATCTTGCCGATTGGGGAGGGAGCGGCGCTTACGTGTTTATTGGCTTAACTCTCCCGTGTCCGCAGCGTAAAGGGCGGTTGCAAAGGGCTTGGAGAGGGGGAGGGTGCGGAGCGTCCCCAAAGCCTCAGCGTCGCAGCACTTGTGACCCTAACGCCTTCACTTCTTCCTAGCCCCCTCCCTTTTGTGGATATTTTCCTCCTTGATCCCCACTTCTCATTGTCTTGACCTCTGTTCCCCTCCAGGGGACAAAAAAGTTCTTGGGGGAGGGAAAAATACAGAAACCAGTGACTTTTACCAGCGGAGAACAGGCCGTTTGGAGAGGCCAAATCAAGAGGTGTCCGTCACTCAGAGGAAGTGTGCGAGTTTCCGTGTGGTGAAGAAAGGGTCGATCTCCTAGCCCCAGTCTATTCACGCCTGGGCGGTGGGGGCTGGGCAGCAAGTTTGTCCCACCCGTAAAAACTCTGATTCCAGCGATTTACTACGCAGACGCCCACTCTAATTAAAATACACGGGAATCAAATTTTGAGTGTGTTGTCGAATCGACCATGCAGCTCAACTTCTTAAGTGAAACCCCTGCTTTTGCCTACCTCCCTAAAGCTATGATGAACGTTCTTAGGTTCCGAAGAACTGAGATCACTTTATACTGTGATGAACCTACCCCTGAAAAAGCAAGGCATCTGGTCTCTCAGCCCTTTCTCCACCCATTTTGACTCGCTGGAATAGGTAAGCCGAGGAGTGCCCCCCTCCCCCCAGATGAGAAAGACACACCCGAAGAATTGAGCAGCATTCAGATATTAATGTACCGACTCCCCTGCACGGTCTTGGCTGCAGTCTGTGGGGTAATCTATTAATACATAGCAGCTGATGGTGCCTTCCTTCCCCTAGTTCCTTTGGCTTAGGCCTATAAAACCCCTGCACGGGGGAGCTGGCCAGCGTGCTGAATCTAATCAGCGACCTGCAGATGGATGGAAAACAAACCAGTACCCTCCACATTTGCTGCTTAGTCTGTTTGGAGACCTCTCTCCACCTCCCCGCACCCCATGTGCTATATTTATGTGTTTTCTAATTCTCTAATTATCTGTAGGTACTCTTGGGAGCTACTGTAGATGTATAGCATTAGTTAAGTTTACAACACAACCGTCTGTGTGTTTTCCAATTCACCATGAGTTTTACCATAAACTTGGATAAGTCAAATAAAGCTTTCTGGCTATCCTATTTGGGACCTGAAAAATAACTCTAAATAACATCGAATTTCACATACACTCCAAAAATTGTTTGATTTTTTTAAGTTAAATAATATGCAGATGACTTATATTTGACTTCACTATCATCTCACTTAAAGGACACAACTGTTACATTCATTATGCATTCTGTATCAACTTAAATTTTTTAAAAAATTGGGGATATAGTTCAGTTGGTAGAGTGCTTGGTTCGCATGCAGAAGGCACTGGGTTCAGTCCCTAGCAACACACACACACGCACACACACACACACACACACACACACAAAATGGACAATATGGGAATTTCTAAAATTTAACAGTCCTTGCTTTTAATTGTTCTAAAGAAGTAAAAGATGTTCAAGTAATGTTTTGTTGGTTTCTCTGGAACAAAATATTCCTGTATTTTAATAGTGACTAATAGGCAAATCTATGCATCAACAACCTTTATTTGGCATTTCTAAAGGAACATTGTTTTAGACACTTGGCATAGACAGAATTCTTAGGAGACAGTCTCTTGTAAAGAGTCTATAATCTCATTTGGGAGATACAACATAAACATGTGAACAAGATTGACTGCACTCTTTTAAGTCAACGTATCAACAAATCCAGGTTAGCAACCTGCAAAAAGCGTGCATGAATAAAGCAACTTGGAATGGAAGGGAATCATTCTTCTTTCTCAAAAAAAAGAGTGAAATAGTAAAGGAAAGAACTATATGAATGAGTGGTAAAAATAGAAGATATTACAAAGAGAAGAGGTGGTTTACAAAACCATAGTGATACATTGACTAAGTAAAGCATGGAACTCTGTAGAAATAGGGCAGGGATAGGTAAGGGTACGCCAAGTAGGAAAGAGTGAAATGAAATAGAATCCATTTGGCTAAGCAGAGGGACAGTGTTTAGGACATAAAGAAATAAATTCAGTTAGCCAGGGAATATGTGATGATTTGGGGAGGAGGTGCTCCTGAAAGCCAAAAGCCATTTGATGATTAAATATTCCATACTTAAACAAGTTTAGGCATTCAAATATTCTCAAATAATAAAATGGTGGCAGAATGGCCATGGATTCAGTCTGCAGAACCATTCGGAATTTCTCAATTGCTACCATAAAATTTCACTTGGTTTTGTATCTTAGCAAATCTGTTTGGGGTTATATGTTTTTTTCCCAATTATTGTCATTAATAAGGAAACTCAATCTCTGCCATTTGCTACTCATATAAACCTACAATTTGGACATTATATATAACATTGCTTAGATAAATCTAATATAACATTATAAATATTACATATAACATTGCTTAGATAATATATAATGACCTTCTCAATGCCTCTAAGAGTATTCAAAGAGGCCTAACCAGATTGTACCAGAAATACTTTTATAACTTTCTTCTCAACCGATGTGCACAACTCTCATTCTTTCAAAGATATTTCTTACTTTAGCCAAAAGTAGTTTGATGTCCTTGTAGATATTGTAAATCTTTGTCAGTGTTGTAAATAAGGAATGCCAACCAAAACTCCTTAGGCAACTAAACCAGGGGTCATAGCCTCCCCAGATGCACATTTTGGTAAATAAAGAAGGAAATATTCCCACAACACATCCAAAGGCTCTTAACTTTCATATACCTCTTGTTAACATCCGTGTTCTTACAAAAAGTGCAATTCTACCAGGAATTCCAATACAGTTACCTATTCATCTCCTCAAGCAAGCTATTTTAGGTAAGGTGCATTAACTCCCCCCACCCCACACATACTGGGTTTGGCTTTGTGGGAAATGTGGGCAACCTCAAGGTGATAGAATACATTTTAACCAACCACATGGAGACTGTATCATAAAATTCAAAGTTGTCACACTGAATTTGCTAATCCTAAATGAAATCTAGAAGAAAGGAAATGACTGTGACATAAAACCAGGGGTTTCACTAGTAAACCTGAATGATCTCCATTTTGATATTTTGGGGTTTGTTACCAGAAGACAGACTTTAGTCAATTCAATCTTCTTATAAAAAATGCTAATATATTTCATACTCTCAACATGCTCATCTAATCAATATTTTCTAAAATATTTAAACTACAAGAATTGCTCATGAGATCCAAAAAGGGATTGACTTGAACTTGATGCCAGTGGTCAAGTAAAACACTCCCATCTCTCGACTCAGGCAGTCCTGCCTCTGCTACCTAATAGCAGAGTCATACTGAGCAAATGACATGAGGACCCAGACTCAGTGTTATCTGTAAAAGGGGAGGTCCTAGCACTTCCTTGTCTTGGAATGACCAAAGAATTAAATTAGATGACATAAAAAGTAAGAACAGATAACATAAAAATTGAACAGATTTTTAGCTTTAGATATGCTTTTCAAGTGATGGGAGAGGGACTTGTAATAAGAGTGATGAGAAAATTGAACACAAATGACTGGGAGGAAAGAAACAAAGAGAAGCATCAAACAATCCAGAAATAGTGCCTCCTAAATAATAGGATATTTGCGAATTTACTTAATTGAACCATCTCTTGTTTTTGATGGTTTTTTCCCCAGAGGCTTAGAAAATGATCTGTTTTGTTCTAAACCTACTTTCTTTTTATCATTACTCTTTATCATACAATGATTCTTCCGAAAGTGAACTGAACTAGGTTAGAAGGGAATTAAAGGATAATCATAAAACTAAAAGTAATAGAATTGAGCCACACAAAAACATCTTCTTTCACTCCAGGCAACAAAGCATGTTTTGGAATGATCAATAATACTTGTAAAACTTGGTCCTGAGAAACCACTCTTCTTACTTAAGAAGATGAAAAAGAAAAATGGAACAGCCCACTGTATGATAAATATTTAACATGAATTCTGAAAACTGTTCACAGGGGTGACTGTGTTTCTTGGGTACACAATTTCTTTTGATAGAAGTGGGATCTAGATGTGGTTGGGATTGAAATGTGGTTTGTGCAATGCTGCAGTATTTACATGGAGGGTTTGTCATTTTGCATTGACTCTGGCTTTTCAGTGACATGACAGCAAACTGCAGGGGGGGGAAAACACCCAAATAGCTGTTTGCAGATGATAAGCTATCAGGCTGATAATTTTCCCAATTAGCCCAGTACTCCAGTAAGGTTTGCCTTGATAAAAATACTGGTAAGATTACATCTCTGACTGCTCCAAAGAATGCTCTGAGTTGGTTGGGTTCTATTTAATTGCTTTTACAAACTACAGCCTCTGAGGTCCACAGGCTTCAGACTGGAGGGCTTTCTACAGATTGTAAATAGGAATGAATGAAATGAGGGTGTTTTCCTATTAACACATTTCAATTTCATTTAACTGGAAAAAAAAGAGGATTTCTTAGTTTAGGATGGCTTAAAATATCTAGATGTTACTTATGGTTTTGGAGAAAGTAACTGGGTAGGAAAAGAAAAATGAAAGAGGCTTTAATGAATGAAGAGTAACAATAAAGTAAGGATGGGCTCCCATCAAAAAGTTTTCTGGGTTATGGGTGAACAGGGAAAGCACATTGAGGGAATGTTCTAAAGTAGCTCAAGTTACCTACATGGCCAGCCCGTCCGGAAAGGGTGCCATAGGTTACAACCTCAGCTCTGCAAAATGCCCTTCTCCTTCTTAGGGTGATTGTTGACTCTTCTTCCATAGTAAATTCCACTCTTCCAGCCCCATGTCTGGGAGAAATCCCTACTCTCCTATTGTTCCTTTCAACAATAACTTTCAGTCCCAATTTGGTTCCAAAAGAATATTTAAGGAGATGCTGACATCATGTTTTTTTGCCCTTACGAGATGTATCTCATGATGGATTATGAGAAGCAAAAGGCTTCTGTAAGAACTTGGGGTAGCGTTATGATGGAATTTGTATTTTTCAACCAGATACTCAGGAGTGTACAAATCTTATTTTTTCACTGTCCTTCATCTAATATACATTTGACAGTTACAAAACAACCAGTTGCCTATAGAAATCACAATGCCATTATGGTGAGAGTTGGAACAGGGCTCCACGTTCCCTTAGCCCAGAACTTGGATAGAGCTAGAGTAAACCACATATTTTAGGCCTTATATATAAACAGAATCTCTACCTTCATCAGCCAGAATTCATTCATACCTTCATATTATATTGTCCTCTGATCACTGCAAGGTATAGAAACTGAAATAATTAGTACAATTAGGAAAACCAGCCAAAGAGAATCCAATCTACAATTTTGGTCAACCCCAAGATTGTAGATCTTGAATTGACTGACCTCAGTCATGTGAAAAAAGAAAATATTAAAGGGGGAGAAGTGGGGCATATGCAACTCCTCTATATTATATTATTTTGGTGATTCAGTTCTTAAAGTCCTATTTCATGCAAATTAATGCAGCCAATATGGAAAGCAGTATGGAGATTCCTTGGAAAGCTGGGAATGGAACCACCATTTGACCCAGCTTTTCCTCTTCTCAGACTATATCCAAAGGACCTAAAAACAGCATACTACAGGGCCACAGCCACTTCAATGTTTATAGCAGCACAATTCACAATAGCTAAACTATGGAGCCAACCTAGATGCCCTTCAGTGGATGAATGGATAAAAAAAATGTGGCATTTATACACAATGGAATATTACACCGCATTAAAAATAATAAATCATGGCATTTGCAGGGAAATGGATGGCATTAGAGAAGATCATGCTAAGTGAAGTTAGCCAATCCCCCAATAAAACAAATGCTGAATGTCTTCTCTAAGGAGGCAGGGTGACTCAAAATGGGGGTGGGAGGGAGAGCAAGGGAGGAAGATTACCTCTAGATAGGGAATAGGGGTGGGAGGGAGAAGGGGAATAGCAAGGATGGTGGAAGGAGACGGTCATCATTATACAAAATTCATGTATGAAGATGTGAATTTGGTGTCAACATACCTCATATACAAACAGAGATTTGATAAATTGTGGCATAAAGGTGTATTAAGAATTGCAATGCAAAAAAATTATGAATGTAATGCACTCCTCTATTGTGATGTATGTAAGAAATAATAAAAAATTAATTAATAAAAAAAGAAACTATATTTTAATCTGCTTTTTTTCCCCATTGTGACCAAAAAACCAACAAGAACAATTTAGAGGAGGGAAAGTTTATCTGGGGCTCAAGGTTTCAGAGATATCTGTCCATAGATGGCTGCCTCTGCCTCAGTCTGGCTGGGCACAGAATCACGAGCCACTCAAGCAGGAACAAAACTTTATTTTTGAAAAAGCCGCCAATACTCCATATGCGCCGGGCAAGCCAAAAACCGGTCCACCCACGCACGCGTCTACCAGAATGGCCTGCCCCCCCCCCCACCTCCCCCGGAATTCCCTCCTACTATCCTTCCCCAACCAATGGGAACTCTCCAGGAGTCCCATAACGTGAGTCCCGTAGCAGGCCAAGGTGAACAGCAGGAGTCCAATTTCCATATGAATGTAAATCTTAACATAATCATATCATCTCAATGGCTAGCTGGTGTCACCTTACAACCGAAAGTGCCATGCATCATATTATTTGCTTGTGGCTCCTAGCATGCCTCCATTATTCTGGGTCTGAATGAGGCAGGACATCATGGCAGAAGAGTGGGGTGGAGGAAAGAAGCTTAGGACATGGCACCAGGAAGGAGAATGAGAGAGAGAGAGAGAGAGAGAGAGAGAGAGAGAGAGAGAGAGAGCTGCTCAATTGCTCACCAGGGACAAAATACATACACCAAAGTCATGGCCCCTGTGACTACCTCCTACCTGCCTCCAGGTACCACCCTTAATCCAAATGCACTGATTAGGTTAAGGTTCTCATAACCCAATTATCTCACTTCTAAACTTTCTTGCTTTTTTTGCACACACGAGCT
Organism: Spermophilus citellus; assembly: GCF_964194105.1. Taxonomy (NCBI): domain Eukaryota; kingdom Metazoa; phylum Chordata; class Mammalia; order Rodentia; family Sciuridae; genus Spermophilus; species Spermophilus citellus. The sequence continues at coordinate 56,269,389 of NC_138184.1, forward strand.
TTTGGGGGACACCTCATATGGAAACCACAATAAATTAGAAGACATATATACATGAGTGATGAAGCTTTTAATGCTCAGAGACCTACCCCATAGGAACCATGCCTCAGCTACAGAAGTCACCTGACAGATAGGGTTACTTTTCCTTCTTGAGTAGGTGATGGATGAAGGTGAAAAATGAGTTATCGGAGAGTCAGGAGCCTGCTTTTAAAGGGGGTATTTATTTTTCCTCACCCATAACTAGATTCTTCTCTAAAATAAGAATAACAAGAGGAAAATATGCAAATTTATTTAATATAAGTTTTACGTAACACCAGAGCCTTCAGAAGTGAAGACCCAAAGAAACATGGAAGCCGTGTATGTTTGTGCCTGAGTTTGATGAAGTGTGAACATAGAAAAGTACAACTGGACAAAGGGGGTCTGACCCAAGAGTAGTGAACGGGGGAAATTTAGCATAAGCTTTTGGTCCTGATTATTTTCTGTGTCCCCATGTCCTTGAGAGACCAGGACATTCCTTTCCCCCAGGCATACACTGGAAACCTCTCAGATAAAGGTATTATGACTTGCTTTAGAGGAAGTCTAGAGAATTCCCTGTAGGTTTCATGGCCTGCTTTATGGGAGAAGAGTGGGGGAAGGTGAAATTGACCTCCTTACCCCAGCTCTTTTCTCAAATACCAGGTTCCAAATTTGGGGATCGTGTGTCATGAGCTCCTTCGCCATTCTCCCTTTAAGATCACAATGCGAGTTACCACTTCTCACCAAGTGAGACTCCTTATTATTTCTCAACCAAGAAGAGAGAAGATCATCTGGACCTAACTCAAGGGTGGATTTCTGTCCATCCGTGATAGTTATTTGCAATGCCGTCGGCGCTATTTTTGGCAATATCATTGAATGAGATAGAAAGCTAATGTATGTGATCCCAACTAAGCCTGACACATAGCAAGCTCTGATTAATGCCAGTAGAGATGGAGATGCTGTTGAACATGATCTTTTATTCCAAATAACAAGACTGAGCCCCATTTTTTTGGAAAAAGAGGAAGAACACATTGTTTATTAAGGCCAAGGAGGAAATTCTGGCCCTTAAGAGCAAGGCCACTTAGGATTTGCAATCTGCTGTAGGCTTTGAGGATCAAGCAGTGGCTAGCACAGAAGTCTTAGAGGGGGTGGGTGCTGTGTCCCCACTGAATAGACTTAATACCTGTTCCTTCTTCACCCTCTCTCATGTGCTAGCCTACTTTTACATTTTTAGAAGGTACCAGAAGGTATTTCAGTCTTCAAGGAGACTGAAATAAAGGATAGCCAGGAGTAGTTAGGCTGGAAGAGTTGAACGGAAGTGTATTTGAACAGGTCATCAATGGCCACAGAGATCTTTCCACATCTTGAAAACCAGCACACAGATTCTCCTTGGACCAGTGAAACCCAATCTCCATTTCAATCATCTCATCACAGGAGAAGCGACAAACAGAATATTCTAGGATCAAAGTCAACTCACAATGGAGAGGCTTGCAAAAGCTAGAACTAAATCATAGAAGGCCTTTATCTTTCCTTGCATTATTATTTATACTGCCCAACAAAATAAAGAGTCCTGTGAGGTATCGCCAGGCACTGAAGCAGCACATTTACCATACAGTAGTCATAACCCTTTTGATTATTACAGGGAAAAATGCGTGGAAAGTGGAAAACGTTACCTGTGCCATGATGGCTGCAGGCGATGTGTTGAGTCATCACCCAAAACAGAGGAATCCCTTTTCTTCTGCACACATATGCAGGACCTCTGGTGGCTGCACAGGTGGTGGGATGACCTCATCATAGAAAAACTCCATCCTTGGTTTCAGTGGTGAATGCAAGGCCTTTAGGGCATCTGAGTCTTCAGTTTCTTACTGACATTTTAGATGTTGGGTAATAAAAAGTGAATATTCAATGGTGCCCAAACTTTTACACGAAATACGTGATTTTAAAATTTAATTTCCCAAGGGAGCCACTCATTCCAAAACAGAAGAGAAACTGTCACCTGTTATGAGTTTGGGTTTTCCCCTGAATTTGTGCAGGTGGACTGGCAGGTAGGTGATAAAGGCACACCCCTGACATCTCTATTGCGATGTTTTTATTCCACAATTACTGCCATTGTCCCAAAGTCAAATACCTGGTTTGTCTCTTCCCATAATTACCCTTGCTATGACCCTGCTTTATATATGGATTTTTAATTCTTACAGACATAGCTCACTGGATAAAACTTGTCCAGGTAAACTCCTATTTTATTCATGTTGTTGTTTCCAGAAAGAAAAAGAACCCTTGAACAAAGAATCAAAGAAAACACCCGACATTTCATAAAGGGTATAAACTGTGCTTTTGGAATCACACAGATTGGGGTTTACATTTTGGTCTCACCAGCTACATGACCCTGGAAAATGTAGTAGATTCTTTGATCCTCAGTCCTTTAGTCTTGAAGTGGACAATAAATCTACTGTTTTTGAGAAGAAGAATCAAGTTTTAATGCTTCTTAAATGCTCAGCACCATGTCTGTGATATGTCCAGGAAATGGAGGCTATTATCAATATTATGCATCAATTTGTGTCTCACTGAATAGCAAAACTACAAGAAGAGGTATATCCAGCGTTTGCCTTCTGCAGAGAGGTCAGATCCTGTTGCAGAAGCTTCTGCAAAAATTCCTCCTTGTTATCAAGAATTTGATTTTCCATCTCTGCATAAAGAGCTTCATTAGAGAACGCTTATAAAAATACATGAGGTTATCATTCTGTATTTTATCAAAATTCATCTCAGGAAGAACTTATTTGCCAATTGACCACAAAATGAGATGTTATAACCAGACTGGTAATGAGGTTGACATTCTTGGAAGGAAAAAAAAAAGAAAAAAGAAAGAAAAGACCATTCAAACATTGCTTTTGGAGGGCCCGGCTAAATAGCTTTCATAAAGAGCTCCACTAGCTAGTATTTGCATAACAAAAAGATTCCCCCACCTTCCTATAGTTTTATTTGCAGATCCCAAGTGGAATATTTATTAAAGTCTAGATGCAATTAAACCTTTTGTGCCATGTGTGTTTGATCCTGAATAGGGGTGAGTCAGAAAGTCTGTGAAGGAGACCGAAACATGCAGAGAAGTATACAAGAAAGCATTCTCATATTTAGCAATGACATTCAAATAACAAAAAAAAGGAGACCATTTGGAGTAAAATGAAGTTTTCCATTGAGTAGGTTCATGGCTAATCTTAGCTTCTTTGTTGATCGGTCTCATTAATTCAACTAACTAACATATGCTGATGTTGGAAAATTTGCTTATAAAGTGGTGATGAGAAAGGTAGTCTTGCTCTAACCTCATCTGTCTGGATTCTGAAAGTGCTTTCCTATGAAAGGAAATAGAGTGAGTCTTCAAATAGTAGAGCTCGTTTCATTAACATAACAAAAAACCTTGCTTCAGATTACTACAGAAATGTGCTATAAAATCTGCTTTTTCGTTTCACTCCAGAAACTTAAAAAAGGAAGTCAGGTCTCACCTCTATTATTGTTCTGAATTAAGAATTCTTTTAAACTGCCTCTATTTTACTACCAACATCTCCAAGAGGTGGTTCCTAAAGGCTTTACCCAACCTGAAGAGGGATTTATTTGGTGGGGAGATGGGACTGTCAATCATGATGCCTCTGTTAAAGGAAAGGACTTAAATTAATCAAATGATATGTTCATCATTCCAAGGAAACCAGAGGAGAGCTATATGCATTTGAATGATTTGACTAAGTAAAGGACAACAAAGTTCCTATTACTATGGTTTTGTAGATTTAAATTTCTCCATGTATTTATTTTTCTGCCACCTGACCTTATTTTCTTTTGCAACATCGAAACAAATCAACTTGAAAGGAAGAGGGAAGGAAAACAATAATCTATGTTTTCATGATCTGGGATTATTTGATTCCCTGGTAGGCTTGTCATGCTTATTTATAATGATAGCAAAATATTCATAATTTAAAAATTGGCAGGAAATGAAGCTACAATCCTTCTGTCCCTGTTGGAACATATCAGGGAATCAGGATTTTCTCCTACCCCAGAGATTCCTTTCAGCATGTGCCAATTTTAAAGCCTGAGCATGATAAGTGACAAGAATTATATGAGAAACCATACAGTGAGCCCAGAGTTCTGCTGTATGCACCCTCAAAGTGCATTCGGGGACCTCAATGGCATTTTGATTCGGCTAATTGAAATGTGGATATGTTAGTAGCATCGCCTGTCATTTAAGTTAGATTTGGTGAGTAGAGACACTGATAACCCTTACCGCTTAAGCATATGGGCACTTGTTAACCCTTGACTTTAGAGTTCAATTATTTTTTTCACTGATTTAATACACACATGTTGAACCTCTTATGATGTCCCACCTTCTGTGCTAGATCCTGAAAATGCCAAGTAAAATGGGCCAGATTTTCCGCTTCCAAGCTTATAGTCTGATTTGGAACATAGGCAATTAAAGGAAGTAAAGATAATGCCCTCTGGAATGTCCCATGACAGAGCCAGGCTATGTAGGTGTTATGGGACCCTAGAAGAATGATAAGGGGCTATGGCTCAAGAAGGGGCTCTTGGGGACTGTGGAATCTCTGTCGCTGCTGAACAAGTCTCTATGATAGTATGTTTCTATGCTGATAGCTATCCTAATGGAGAAGGGGATCAGAAGGGGTTTTACAGGCTGGGAGATCCAGGTAAGTAAGCAGAGGCTCAGGACAAAGAATAGAATATTAGAGGGAAGCACTTTCTTGGGTCCTGAAAGTAGGTAGTTCTGAGTCCAAGTCACAACTTCCCACCAGAATGAATATACTCAGACACTGCCTCATATTTTGCTTTATCCTTCTGTTTTTTATACAGTTTTTAATACCTTTATTTTTGCTTATTTATTTTTATGTGGTGCTGAGGATCAAACCCAGTGCTTTACACATGCTAGGCAAGCGCTCTACCACTGAGCCAAAACCCCAGCCCCATATCCTTCTATTTTTAATTTAGACTTTTTTTTTTTTTTTGGTACTGGGGACTGAACTCAGAGACGCTTAACCACTGAGCCACATCCCCAGTTACCCAGTTACTTTTTATATTTTTTTAGAAACAGGGTCTCAGTAAGTTGCTTAGGGCCTCTTTAAGTTGCTGAGGCTGGCTTTGAACTTGTGATCCTCCTGCCTCAGCCTCCTGAGCTGCTGGGATTACAGGCATGGGTCAAGGAACCTGGGTTATTTTTGATTTAGACTTTTGTTGTCAACTCTGGCAAACCTGAGGTTAAGTAACCTTAATATTTTCCCTATTTGGAACATCATGGTAATGATGATAAGTCCAATGTTGCTGATGATGCTAATGAAAACAATGACAGTACACACCAGGCTAGACTCTGGGTGCTTGCTTAGCAAGGCAGAGACCCAGTGTTTGCAAAGGTGAATTTTAGGTGTCAACTTCACTGGAACATAGGGTGGCCAGACATTTGGTTAAACATTTTTTTTGGATGTATCTCTAAGGGTGTTTTGGATGAATTGATACACTAAGTAAAGCAGATTAACCTCCCTTGTGAGGGTAGCTCTCCACCAACCAACGACCAAAGACCAACAGAAGACCTGAATACAGCAAAGGCTGGGAGACAGGGAACTTTTCCTGCCAGACCTGCTCATACTGAGACTTTGGCTTCTCCTGCCCTCGGATTGGAACTTCCTCTTTGGATCTACTGGGACTCCAGTTTGCTCACTTCAGATTTTTGAGGTTTCAGTTGATTTCAGAACCAATTCCTTATAAGTCTCTCCTTCTCTTTCTCTCTTATAGATAAAATATCCTCTTAAGTCTATTCTCTTTGAGAACCCCAATTAATGTAGGGCTTTAGATATTTTCTCTCATTTTTTTCCTCAACATGCTCTCCAGAGTCTTGATTTGAGCCTGTCCTCTTAGACACCTCAGTCCTCTATAGGGCAAACGCAGTTCTAAGATTGCATCTAGCTTGTAGTTTGATTGGGGCCCTTGTAAACATAATCATTAAAAGATTTAAGATTCAGATCCTTTGCTACAGGAACCTGGATTCAGATCCTGGTTAAAGGGCATGTTCCACACGGGGGTCTCAGCAAGTTACTTTGTGGAGTCAAGTTCAGGAGGTGTAACTGCTAGAGGGCTCATAATAACCATCACCAGTTTCCTCCATACTCCTCAAGGACATGACATACTCCTCAAATGCACCGCTAGGACACCCCCTTGGTTTTAATTCCAATCTACTCACTTTGTGGAGGGCTCTTGAGTGAATATATAATTTATAATGGGTTTTGCCATTATTTTTTTTTACCACCTTTGCTCCAAGGAGACACCATTCAAAACCCATCATGGACAAGTTTTACTCTTTCTACTCCTCAGAGCCCCTTTGATTCAATTTGCACCTGTCAATCATCCTCAATCAGACTCGATGTCCCATGGACAATCTCTACTCTCTCTCATCCTTTCCACATTCCAATTAAAAAAAAAATCTTGAAACGAGTTTTTCATTTTTACTTTGTTCCTCCTGAGGGAGATTATTGAGCCTCAGAGCTCAAAAGCCACGGATGCAAAATAGCCTCTGTCCCCATTACGAAAAATGCAGATTATGGTCCCTAAGAAAACAATTTTCATAACACATTACCATCTGGCAGCAGGAGGTACAGCCAAAACTCCAAAGTCCACGAAGCAATATTAACCACATGTTTCATAAAAGTGGCTGAGTTGGATTTATGAAGAAACATGTAACTTCTGGGATTTTCAAGGTAATTCTTTTCCCAGAATCTTGAAAGAAATAGGACCCTATGTTTGGACAATGAAGTGAGAAGGAAGATAGAAAATCATAGCTGCTCAATTCTTGTTTGTTTGCATGTATGTATGTATGTATGTATGTAGCTAGCTATATATCTATCTATCCTGGTACTGGGGATTGAGCCCAGGGGCACTTTACAACTATGCTACATTTAAATTTTGATACAGAGTTTCACTAAATTGCACAGACTGGCATGAACCTTGCCATCCTCCTGCCTCAACCTCCTGAGTCACTGGGATTACAGGCATGTGTCACAGTACCCATCTCCTCTCTTTTTAAAATTTCCCCTCTCTCTCAAGTTTGCCCAGCCCACCTTCACAGCGGCCTTCTCCAAATGTGCATGGCAGTAGGAAACTCTTCTTTGCTATGTGCCCAGACAACTCAGAACATTAGCAGCTGTCATAATTAGACCGTGGCTTTCAGATTTTCATGTATATAAAGGATGCCAAGGAAAATCCTAAAAAATGGAAATTTCTGGGTTCTATTTCCTGACATGGAGAAGTAAGAAGTCTGCAGTCATTTTCTAGAATATGCATTTGGGGTCAAGTGTGTTAGGGGAGATTGGCACAGGTAGCCTAGGTCCCCACTTTAAGAAATGTTCATTGGGTAAATTTCATTCCCTTGACACGTGGGAGAAAGAGATGGGATGTAGAAACCAAATTATTGATGATATAGGAATGATGGATAGAATCTGAAAGATACTGTCCTCTACATCTGTAGGAAAAAGAATTCTTGAATAAAAAAGAAAAAAAAACCAAATGGGGTTGGGTCTTTTCTTTTTTATCCCCTGATTAGTTGTTGATGAACCTTTTGGTTTCATTTATTTATTTATAGGCAATGTTGAGAATAGAACCTAGTGCCTCACACAGGCTAGGCAAGCACTCTTCCACTGAGCCACAACCCCAGCACACAAATGGGGTCTTCATGACAACATCACTCTAGGAGATTCAGAATGAGGAGATGTCTAACGTCAAGGGAACCATCCACACATGACAAACCACATCTAATCCTGAAGGGTCTGCCTTTCTCTTAAAAGAGTTTCCTTCCTCTCCTCTGATCAACTCAGAGGTCATCAAAGGAGTTGTTCCTCCAACAGGTTCCCTGCCATGTTCCAAGTTGTCACTATTTATGCTCAGCTTCTGGTTCTAGTTTATTTTTTATTTATTTATTTTTAAACTCCACAGGATATTTTATTTGACTTCAATGGAAATCTATAAATCAATAACAAAGACTGGTTCTAGTTTAATAGAAACAGGATGCGAACACCAAGATCATCTGTCTAGGCAAAGGGATGGTGCCTGGGAGCCTACATGGCCACGCCCACTTCCCCACCCACTGGGGGAGGAGCAGCTGCCAAACCCAGCCGCAAAACCTGGGCTGGAGTTTCCACTAGGAACAGGAGCCCTGTGCATAGCATTCAGGCAAATGGCCACCAGGTACACCTAGGGTTCTATCTCACTGTTTCAATCTGTTTTAAAAAAAAAAAATGAGTCATAGCTCATCAGAGCCCAGAGAACAATTTTTTTCTTCTAGTTGTTGCTCAATGGGAAGTATATTTTAAGAAGGCAAAGCTATTTTTAAGGATTACTTTTATTAGTCTATTGATTCCAGACCCCCAAAAATGGGTCAGCTCTCCTCCTGTGCTGCTAAAGGTATTCGTGAGAAGTTGTTAAATAAATGCAGTCACTAATTTCCGGCCTGGAGTCCTGACCCACTCTTATCCTCTGCCGAGGATGAGAGATGATTTTGTTCTCAGCCTATTTTTTTTCATTCGCTGAGAATCTCTGACCTCTCCATCCAGGTTAGGCAGTCATGATCCCCAGAAGAATCCTCAGACTCCAAGGGTAGTTATTTTAAGAATTGAAATTATATAAGCAAGGCTCTTTTTAGAATCCCTTCCTAGGGTCAGTCCCACACAGGACATCCTTAAAATTGCAGCCATGAGGCTGTGAGCAGCTTTTGCCACTTGGTCTTTTCTGAAGAGGGCTCTGAGATGGCTAGCATGAGAACCAGAGGGCGGGTCATCTGCCTTTCCACTCCTCACAGAGTTGCTGGGCTCTAAGAAAGAGGCAGAGGGAGTATCCTGCGTGGGTCATAAGAAACAGACCCCTAATGCAAACTGGCCACAGCAAAAAGGTAATATATCAGCTCACAATACTAAATTACAACAATAGCGCTTTGGCATGATGGGGTACAGGGCTCAAAACAAGTCACGGTGGTCCCTTTTCTTTTGGTTCTGCCTTGCTTTGTCAGATCTTCTCCATGGAAAAGCTCTCAGCAACTCCAGACAATAGTCCTTCTGTTTGTCCTTTAGAAAGAAATATTCTTTCTTCCCACGCATCCCTCAAAAGTTTTGATTTGAACCTGATTGGATTTATTTGGACCAAATGTCATTTTGCTTGACAGCTTTACTAAGGACATGAACCAAAATCACATGGGAAAGAAAGGAGTGATTCTCCTGAAAATATGGGTTTGGTCCTCTATCTTTGTTCATTTTCTGTTGGTATAACAAAATACCCAAGACTGGGTAACTTATAAAGAAAAAAGGTTTATTTAACTCATGGTTCTGGTGGCTGGAAAGTTCAACAATCAAGCAGCAAATCTGGTGAGGGCTTTCTACCATGTCAACTCATGGTGGAAAGAGAAGCAGAGAAAACAGGAGGGGTAAACTGGCTTAATAAAAACCACCCAAGTGGTAACTAATCCAGTCCTGGGAGAGCAAGACTTCCCTCCTGAGAGCTCACACCCACAAGAGGGCATGAACCTATTCATAAGGGCTCCTTCCCATGATTCAAACACCTCCTACTAGGTCCTTCCTCCCAACACTCCTTCAATAATTAAAAAGTTCTAACACATGAACTTTTGTCAGATACAATCAAACCATAGCACCCTGTGAAGAAAGATCGATGAATGTTGTAGGCAACAAAAACCTACTGCAGATTATTTAATCAGATAAAACAAATGAGGACTGTGAGTATCTTGCTGGACTTCTAGACATGGGAGAGCACCCACTATTCCCAGTGACCTCATATCTCCAAATCTCATGCAGCCTCTGAAATAGGACCCCAGAAACCGAAGCAGCAAAACAAACCCTGTGCTGGTACCTCCTGCTTAATCCGCCTGAGCATCCAAGATGCAAGGAGCCCAAGACTGTAGCCCCAGTTGGGCCCAGTCTAGTTTTGCAAATAATAGACTCTCAATTGCAAGGGAAAAATTAGAATCATGTTCCAGGTGCTATGCTGGGTGATCCCACTCTTCAGGTATTGCTGGACCATGAATTAGTAATCACTGGACTATAAGAATTAGGGGAAATAGAATAAGTAAAAATCCTAAAGGGAAGACAGTAATTGAAACTATCATACTTCTTTTTGTATCCTTTTCATGGAACTGAGTACAGGGTCAGATGAGTTACAGAGACTCAAGTGTTGACTGAACAAATGCCTGTCTAGCGGTGTCTATTCGGTTTTTACTATGGTCTGGACACTAGGTTTGGAAACCCTCGCTCATTTCACTCACTACCCAATAAAGTAGATGCCATTTTAATCGCCATTTTATGGATGGGGAAACTGGGACACAGAGGCATTCCACAGGTAGTCGATGGAAGAGCAGTGTGCCAGGCAGGCTGTGGGACCTCAGAGCCTCTCCTAAAGACCACGCTCCTTCTCGTAGAAGCAATCATGGGAGTAGGGTGTGGCTCCCTGGCACACAGCCTTGAGAAAGCCATGTTGGGCAGCAGAAGGATGGTTTAGACCTGCACTATCCCAATATGCTACTGGACCCACGTGATTATTTAAATCAAAATACATTGAAAAGCAATAAAATTTAAAGTTCATTCTTTTGGCGCCCTATTCCCATTTAAAGTACTCAATAGACACATGTAGCTAAGGTGGATAAGGAACAAGTCCTTCCTTGAAGAAAGTTCCCTTGGATGACGGTGGTAGCTGAATCCTAATGTCATTTCCAGTCTCCATATAGGGGGTGGGAACTGACTATTTTCCAAGGCGTGCCCCCAGACAAACCCACCTTGCCAAGGATGCTGGCTACCATTCTTACAGGTACCCTTTCTGCCATCAAACAGAAATGGGAGCAGCTTAATTTAGGTAGCTTTTCGTCACTGAGACCAAATACAAGACAAGAAGAACATAGAGGAAGAAATTTTATTTGGGCTCCTGGTTTCCGAGGTTTAGTCTGTGTTTGACTCCATTGCCCTGGGCCCAGGGTGAGACAGAACATCATGGTGGAAGGGTGGGGTGGAGGAAAAGAGCTCAGGACATAGCAACCAGGAAACCCAAAGAGGTCTCACCATCAGAGAACAAAATGTAAACCCCAAAGGCATGCCCTCCGTGACCCACCTCCTCCAGCCATACCCTACCTGCCTATAGGTAGCACCCAGGTAATCCATTCAAGTGAATTAACCTGCTGATTAGGTCATAGCTCTCAAAATCTAATCTAATCATTCCACTTCTGAACAGTCCTGTATTATCTTGCACATAAGCTTTTGGGGGACAGCACATATCCAAATTCTCACACAGCCCATGTCCTTCCATGCCCCTCTGCCTTTACATGTGGTTTGCTTGAGGCACCTCTTACCTTCACAACAGGCAGGAATCAACAGCTCATAACTGTTACTTCTCCCCCATTTCTACTTTCAAGCCAGGAAATCTGAGTGCATGATTGGCAGGACATTCTGGCACATCCTACAAGAAACCATGTGTGCAGAGAACAGCCCAGTCTTTAGAGACTTACAGACCTGGGGTCTGACTCCCAGATTGCCATATACTCATGATAGGACCTCAGGTAAGGGGCAGAAACTGCTTCCCTCAAGCCACTAATCCTCACCTGCGGAATGGGGCCAACCTTGTATTGCTGCCGATGCCCTTGGCACATTCCCTGCTGGTCAGGAGTCAGCAGCTGCCAGTTACTATTCAGATAATTCTGTAACTCAGGTGGCTCGTGGCTCTCTGTCTAAAACCCAGAAGGCGACACCCAGAGGCTGTTCTCAGTAGGCTATAATCTCCTCCCTAGGTGATTTCCGGGATTTTTTTCAGAGTATCCACTCTGAAATCTTTTTTGGAGGCTTCACTGCATACATTCCCCAAATTCCCCTTATCCCTGGAATTTATCTTCAGAACAATATGAGTACATTGTTTTCATCAAGTAATGTTTTAGCCATTTGTAAGATTTTATTTGCTTGTAATCTTTTTATTCACTTCAAGCATGACCACAAACCCTTCCCTGAACCTTTCAAAGCCCAGTGGCAACTGGGTTGTGGTATTCAACAGGCTTAGCAGGAGGCTTGAAGTTTAGAGAAAGGAAATCACCAGAGGAAAATTTAATATGGGATAATATCTATTACTTTTTGCAGCATCTGTACATGATGGAGGGGGTCTCTGGCCCTCTGATCTCTCGCCAAGTTACGTGGGTCAATCCATCTCCTTCATATGAAGATTACTTTTTTTTTCTTTCTTTTTGTGCTGGGGATTGAACCACTTAACCACTGAGCCACATCCCAGCCCTTTATATATTTTCTGGACAGGGTCTTGCTGAGTAGCTTAGGGCCTTGCTAAGTTGCTGAGGCTGGCTTTGAACTTGTCATCCTCCTGCCTCAACTTCCAGAGTTGCTGGGATGACAGGTATGCACCACAGCTCCTGGCCACATGGAGATTCTTTTGACAAGGATCTTTGAATACAAGATCGAAGGCCAGAGCTGTGCCTTACACTAGAGCTGGGTAGAATGGTCCTGCCCCAACCCAGGCAAATACACACTGGCTTTCACTGTTGCACGGGCATGACTGACTTACACAAGTACCGTCATGTACCACACCACTTCAGCCAGTGATGGGCTTCATAGACAATGGTCCCATGAAATTATATCACCTAGTGACAGACATCGTAGCCAGCCTAGTTTGTATAGTTTCAATTTGGTGTTCGCACAATGATGAAATCGCCTAATGATGCATCCCTATCGTGGTGACAAATGACTATCATCTTTACTACCCAGGCTTAAGGACAGGGCAGCTGATAACAGGCTAACGACAGTGGATATATTTTGCCAATTCCTTCCTTTCTTTGTGTCAAAATGGATTGAAGGAAACTTCTCTACCTGCATCAGGCCCTGAGTGGCGTGCTTTGATCTTTGGGTCTAATCCTGGGTTGCAGAACAATCAGGATTTAATGTGTTTTCATGCTGTGGCCAGGAGGCTCCTGAGGACTTGGCTTCCAGTCAAACCACAGGCTGGGTCTCATGTTCCCAACCCTTTTGTGCAGACTTGATTCTAACACTGAGACCCTTATTTATCTCCCAGAGACAGAACAAATGGACCTTAGCAAGAACACAGGGCTCAGGAGAGGTAAGCAAATAGCTACTGAAGGGGAGAGAATGTTTAAATGACTTTGGAGAAGAGCTGTAGCTTTTGGAAAAAGATGATCACATCCAAGTGGAACTTTACAAATAATAACCCTCCTTTACTGAGGTCCTGCTGTATCCAGGTGCGGTACTCGCCCTTTTGAAGGCATGATCCCCGCTCGTTCCTCAGTCAGTCATAACAGTGGCTGTAGGATTCTGGTTTTGGAAGCTAGAGTTCAGAGGATAAATAACAGGATCAGGATGATCCAGATGGTTGCCAGTAAAGTCAATCTGTCCTCTCAACCTCCATCTTTATTTTGGCTTTGGTTTCTCCAGGCATCTGATTCCATTGGCCGCTGTGAGGTGAAGAGAGCACGGGCCCCCATTCTGTGGGCAAACTCAGAATGAAGCTCAATAGCTCAGGGTTTGTACGTTGACTGGCTCTTTTGAGTTCCGATCCAAACTGGTTTCCACAACACTGAAGGGCAAGCGTCTGAGCTATATGATCCCTTTCTGGGATCGTACATCACACAAATTCCTCTGTAGTGGGTATTTGGAAAGCCGTCTGGGGGCTGATCCATTTTCATAGCCATCTCAGTGTCAAAGCTTCGGTTGAGGTATGACATTAATAATCATACAGGAACTCAGATTTACTATAAGGAACTAAATATCTCAGTGTGGCTCCAATTTAAGGGAATGGCCTTTTCTCTAGCTAGACATCTTGGGGTCAAAGAGGGTCACCTTAGCCATGCAGATGAGAGATGGCATTCCTTTAATGGTTCATGTCTCCCCAGGTCATTGTTGAGAAAGTGGCTACATTTTGCAAAACTGCCACCCTCAAAGGAAGGGTCTGCCCTCCCTTGTTTGAAAAAGTATTTAGGTACCTTGATTCTTCATGACAGCCCTAAATAGTGATGGAAGAATCTTGATATTCTCAAGGAGGAAACATGCACCCTGCTGAAGATACCACCTGAAACTCCTTTTCCTACCCCTTTAGTTAAGACGTTGTCATGGAGACCAGAATGGGATGCAATGGGGAAGGACCTAAGAAGTCATTTCCCACGTTGGTTATGAAATCCTGTAGGGAGCTCTTTGCATCCCAATTAGTTGGGTCTTTGGTCCCATGATGTGGAGGGTGTTTTGCCAATAAATGTATTCTAGAGTGAACTCACCATTGTCTTTTGGTGTTACTATATGTCCCTTTATAGGTCCCAAATATTAAAAAGAGGGAAAAAGGACTGTTGGTGGTTATAATTACCTCTGTACCTGTATTGTAATGTGAATTACTACTCACCCGAGGCAGTAATCTCATTTTTGATATCTCTCTTAAAAATAAAGCACGATGCATACATATTTACATGCAAATGTAGACTTCTAATACATGGAGATGAATACGTCTAGTTTTTGTGAAATTGTTGTAGTGAAAAACAAAGCCCACCAGTAGAGGGACGGTCAATTAAATGATGACACATTTATATCATGTTGTATCATGGGCTATGAACCCCAAAGAGTAAGTTAGATCTGTATGTATTGGTCCAAAGGGACACTTATAATAAAATTGTCCAGTGAAAAAACAAGCATCAGAGTAAATGAATATGGTTCCATTTTTTTGTTGTTGTTAAATACTGTGTCAAAGTCTGCTTGTGAGATTTTCAGTTTTAGTGTGTTGGAGAATAGATAACCAAGTGGAACCATATCCACTAACCTAGTATCATTCAATTGTTACCAGGAAGATACAGAGAGGGATGCTTAGAGGGAAACACATATTATTAATTTTTTGTTTGACTCTTTGTTATAAGTACATATTCAATTTATACTTAAAAATAAATACCCCTGAATAAATTCAACCACACAGGCTGGGTGAGGTGGTAGGTTTTAGGCAAAGACCGCCTAGCTTGCTCCTGGCCAGAATGGTCTCAGAGAGTAGCCCCCCTAGGGCTGGGCTTCTTCCAGTGTTTTTTTTTAATTGTCAATGAACCTTTATTTTTACTTATTTATATGCAGTGATGAGGATCGGACTCAGTGCCTCACACATGCTAAGCAAGTGAGGCACTGAGTGGTAGAGCCACAACCCCAGCCCTTCTTCGAGTCTAAGAACCAAAATCTTACGACTGAACAGACCAGAAAACCCCAAGAAAGGGATGGGGATGAGATATTGTCTGACTTCTCCTTTTATGGCATTTCCCATGGGGGACCCCCTAGGATGGATATTGTCTACCAAGGACCAAAGAGACCCACCTATGATGCTTTTCCTTCCCAAATATTTTCTTTAGTTACTATTTAAGGCTGAGACTTACCTCTCCAGCTTGCAGGTGAAGAATTGGGCAGACTAGTAATTTGAATTATTTTCTTCCTTGATTTGTTGTAAGTCATGGTAGTATGTGTATATTATGCTATCTGATATGATATGCATATCTACTATATAAAATACATAAATGTAGTCAGAACGTAAATATGTACAAATTTGTAAATAAAATATGACGCACGGTATCCTGTTTGTCCCAGATATGTTACAAAGGAAGTTACAAAAGGTTTCCTATCGTATCACTTTCAAACTCAGAAGTCCACGTGGCAACCTATCATAGGCTTGAATTTAGTCACTTCCCTAAGTTTATGCTGCAGTCTGCAAACATGCTGCCTCTGTCGCACAGTTTATTATAGATACCTTTTTGAAAAGCATGAACCACTTTTTAAGTGAAAGGCATCTTGTAGAGATGCTTCTCAACTTAGAATGGGGGTCACAACCCAATAAAGCCATCCAAAGTTGTAAACATCCCAAGCTGAAAATGCATTTAGCACACCTCCAGAGCAGCTTAGCAAGGCAGAACTTGGAGATGGTAGGTTGTTTCCCCTGGTGATCAGGACTGCAGGGCTGTAGGAGCTGTAGCTCCCTCCTGCTGCCCAGCATGGTGACAGACTAGCACATCACTTATCCACTAGCTTATGGAAAGAGCAAAGTTCAAAATTAGAAGAACTAGTTCTACTGAAGGCCCTGTCATGAAGTCAAAAATTTCTAAGTTGAACTATTTTGGGATTTTAATCCCAACCAATTGTTACTAAATAATAGAATCTTCAAAAACCAATATCCAGTGTCCTGGTGCTTTTTGGGTTTTTCCAAATTGTGAAGGCTTTCCTTTTCTTTTCTTTTTTAAATCTTCTTCTCTCTCTTGAAGAGAAAATTTGGCCAGTAATTTTTTCCCCCTTCTTTGATTTCTATGTTAGGCAGCAAATAATTTTTGAACTTCTGAGCTCTCCACATTTATAGTCAGGACTTTCCCATGGTGTCTTTTTCTTAGAAAGTTTGATTTATCTTCTTCCCTAGGGGATGTGTTCACTGATATAATGTGAGTATATTTATGATTGTTCATTTTGGCGGGGGCGGGGGGGTACCAGGGATTGAACTCAGGGGCACTCGACCACTGAGCCCCATCCCCAGCCTTATTTTGTATTTTATTTAGAGACAGGGTCTCACTGAGTTGCTTAGGGCCTCGCTGTTGCTGAAGCTGGCTTTGAACTCATGATCCTCCTGCCTCAGCCTCCTGAGCCGCTGGAATACAGGTGTGTGCCATGGCACCCGGCTCATTGTTGATTCTTGAAGCCCAGATTCAACCCTTATGGAGTAAGCAAGACCCTTCAAGTCAAGACCATCCGAAGCAGTTACTGAAATATTCCCTGTGTCCGCAAGTGGGTGTTCTCTATCCCAAGATAAAAAATGACAACAAAATGAAGAGGAACTTGCTGGAAGAGTGCTTCGTGGACCAAGTCCCTCAATTGAGAACCAATGTCACTTGACTATCTCCTTCCCTTTGGTCACCCCACCACCAGTCCTGGGACACTGGTTGCTATGGTGATAAGAGGAAGATAACCAAATTGGAGGAGCACTACAGAAATATTGCAGGGTACCATCAAGGAAAGGTTAACTTTATATTATTTTTATAATCATTTCAGAGTTTAGAAAGGTTGTAAAGATAGTGCAGAAATCTTCTGCATACCCCTGACCTACTTTCTCCCACTGGAAAGATTAACTTTGAACTTGTGTAAAAACTAAAGACACTAACATTGGTACTTTACTAATAACAAGGCTCGGGATAACTGGATTTTGCCGAGTTTTTCCATTCTCGGTGCTTATTGTGTTCCACGATTTATTTAATTTTTTTTTTTGAGAAAAAGAGAGAGAGAGAGAGAGAGAGAGAGAGAGAGAGAGAGAATTTTTAAAAATATTTATTTATTTAGTTTTTCTGGTGGACACAACATGTTTGTTTGTATGTGGTGCTGAGGATCGAACCCAGGCCACATGCATGCCTGGCGAGTGCGCTACCGCTTGAGCCACATCCCCAGCCCCAGGATTCATTTAGAAAGTTACGCAGCATCATGTAATTGCACCTCCAGTTATATTCACAGGTCTCTGGCACCAGTGACCGTTTCTCAGTCTCCCTCTGTTTAGGAAGGGTCTTAATCTACACAGAATTTGATCAAAGTTTACTCCTTTGAACTGGATCCAAGTGGTATTGCTGACTTCTTTTGTGTTTAATGGCTCTTACAAGGACAAAATGTCTCTTAGCACTATAGAGCCTTGGCAAAGTGTTTTTGGTTTTTGCCCTTGTCATATTAATAATAATAATAATAATAATTATTATTATTTTGATCCTGGAGATCGAACCTGAGGGCTCTTAGCTGCTGAGCCCCATCTCCAGCCCTTTTTGTATTTTATTTAGACACAGGGTCTCCCTGAGTTGCTTAGGGCCTCACTAAGTTGCTGAGGCTGGGTTTGAACTTGCAATCCTCCTGCCTCAGCCTCCTGAACCCCTGGGATTACAGGAGTGCACCACTATGCCTGGAGTTTTAATTCTTTTGACTCTGCATGGGCACTACTAGTAAAGAAAGGAATACTTTTTTTTTTTTTTATTAGAGCTTTGTAGTTATACATAGTGGTTGGGTTCATCCGGACAAAATCATATATGCATGGAAATTGATTTCAGTTCACAATCCCTTCCTTTTCCCTCTGTCTTCTCTCCCTTCCCCCATTCTTCCTCTCCTCTGCTGGACTTCCTTTCACTCATCTATTTATTTAATTTTGATTGGTTCTTTTAACTTACACATAAAGGTGAAATTCTCCGTGGTACATTTATTTATGCACATAACATGGTTTTTAAGAATTCATTCTGCATTGCCCACCCTTTCCTATCCCCCCACCCTTCCTTCTGATCTCATTCTTCTACACCTACTGATCTTCCCTATGTCTTTATGATATGCTATCCTTCCCTCCTTCTTTCCTTTGTTTTACTCTAGCTTCCATAGATGAGAGAAAACACTCAAATTTGGGGTTTCTGAGTCTGGCTTATTTCACTTAGCACGATAGTCTCCTTTTCCATCCATTCACCAGCAAATGCAATAATTTCATTCTTCTTTCTAGCTGAGTAGAACTCCATTGTTCAAATATACAACAATTTCTTGAACCATTTATCTATCGAGTCCATAATTTAGCTACTATGAATGGTGCAGCTATAAACATTGAAGGGGCTGTATCGATAGCTTCTTCAGTGTTTTTAACATGAATGCAGGCTGGATTTCATAAAAGATCTTTTCTGCTCTAATAAGATGATCGTGTGCTTTTTGTCCTTAATTCTGTTTAAGTGGTGAATTGCATTTATTGATTTACATATATGTTAAACTAGCCCTGCATCTCTTTGGAATGAAACCCACTTGATCATGGTGTATTATCTTTTTAATTTACTTTTTTTAAACTTTATTTATTTATTTTTTTGTATCAGGGATTAAATCAAGGGGTGCTGAACCACTGACTCATATCCTCAGCCTGTTCTTAATATTTTTCTTTTTTTTTTTTAAATTTTGAAAAAGAGTCTCACTATGTTGCTGAGCTGGCTTTGAACTTGAGATCCTCCTGCCTCAACCTCCCGAGTCTCTGGGATTACAGGCATGTGCCACTGTGCCTTGCTTTCCTATGTGTTTTTGAGTGTGGTTTGCTAATATTTTATTAAGGATTTTTGTATCTATGTTCCTCAGTGATATTGGTCTGTAGTTTTCTTTCCTTGCTGCATCTTTATCTGCTTTTGGCATCAGAGTAAAACTGGCTCCATAGAATATATTTTGGAGTGTTCCCTTTGTTTCAATTTCACAGAATAATTTGAGAAGGACTGGTGTTAGTTCTTTAAAGGTCTGGTAGAACTCAGCTGAGAATCCATCTGGACCTGGGATTTTCTTTCTTGAAAGGTTTTTAATTGCTGTTTCAATTTTATTACTTGATATAGGTCTGTTTAGGTTTTCTATATATTCCTAGTTCAATTTGGGCAGGTCATATGATCTAGAAATTTGTCTGATTCTTCTAGATTTTCCAGTTTATTGGAGTATAAATTTTCAAAATAGGTTCTGATAACCCTCTGGATTTCAGAAGGGTCTGTTACGATAATTCCTTTTGATTTTATTGATTTGCTTCTTCTCTCTCTTTCTTTTGGTTAGATTGGCTAAGGTTTTATACACCTTATTTATCTTTTCAAAGAACCAACTCTTTATTGCATTGATCCTGAGTATTTTTTAATTCTCGATTTCATTAATTTTGGCTCTGATATTACTTATTTCCTATCTTCTAGGGGTTTTGAGATTAATTTGTTCTTCTAAGTTCTTAAGGTGGAGCATAAACTTATTTATTTGGAATCTATTTGTTTTAATTGTAGGCACTCAGTGGTATACATTTTCTTCTTAGAACTGTTTTCATACTGTCCCAGAGATTTTGATATGTTGTACCTTTGTTCTTGTTCATTTCTAAGACTTCTTGATTTCTACTCTCAATTTTTCCTTGATCCTTTCTTTATTTAATATAGTATTGTTCAATCTTCATGTGTTTATGTGGTTTCTGTTATTTTTCTTGCTGTTCATTTCTATTTTCATTCCCTTATAGTCTGATAGGATGCATGGGATTATATTGATTTTTTTTTATTTGCTAAGATTCACTTTGTGACCTAGAATAGATTCTGCTTCCATGAGCTGCTGAGAAGAAGGTAAGTTCAGTTGATTTGGGATGAGATATTTTGTAGATGCTTGTTAAATCTATATGATTTATAGTTTTATTTAGGTTGGGAATATCTTTATTGATTTTGGTATGATAACCTGTTTATTAGTGGTAATACAAATTCCCAGTATTATTGTGTTGGGGTCTAGCTGAGATTTAATATCATGGAGTATTGTTTTAGGTAATTGGATAAGCCAACATTTGGGACCTAAATATTTACTATCATTGTATCGACTTGTTGGATTGTCTCCTTTATCAGAATATAGTGGCCTTCTTGCCCTATAATTTCTATTATTTAGCAGGATTACAATTTCTCAAGAGAAAATCGAGAAGGCAGGCAGGAGAAAGATTGAAGTGTTTGAAAAAGTGATCAGAGGAAAGAAAGGAGATAGGGAGATAGGGAGCAGGTATTAGCTATAAAAAAGAAGAAATAGAAAGTCAACTTAAAGGAATGAAGAGAGAGAGAGAGAGAGAGAGAGAGAGAGAGAGAGAGAGAGAGAGAGAGAGAGAAGGAGAGAACAGTTCCTAGAAATATTTTCCTCACCTTCTGGCATGTTCTATGTTGTCAGAGGCCTTGCTGCCCCCACAGACCCCCTCCCCCCCCTTTTTAAAGTTGATTTAAAATTTCTTTACCTGTGGCCATATGTCTCTCTTGTCTACACTCCCCGCTCCACATGTCTCTGAGGTATTATTTCTTAGGTTCAAGTTACCAGCTTTCTGTAGCCCTATGAATTTTTTTTTTTCCAGTTCTGTATGAAGTTTCGGTGAGGTTCCTGGTTCCTCACCTCTCTGAGGCGCAGTCTTCCCACTTTATAGGTCTGGTTTTCCCAGGTGTCACTGGGCTGCCCTTCCTCTCTCTATTCCGCCATCTTGTCTCCCTCAAGCAAGGAATGCTTTGGTCTGGTCACACTTGTCTTCCGTTTCTTGTAAACCTCAGCTCTGGTTTATATAAATTTTCTAACTAATATAAACCTCCCAAGCATTCAAGCAGTGGACAGCCATGGTTTAAGTTCTGTGTTTAAACTCTGGTTTAAACTCTGTGTGAACTAGATTTTTGGTTTCATTCCCTTCTCCACCTTCACTGTTCTCCAAACAGACAGTAGATTCCTTGAGCGAGGTTCTTCCAACGGTCTGTTGGGTGCCCGCCACCAGCTCCACACCTCTATCATCCTGGCTCCCAGCTGTTTAGATGCTCAAGTCTTTGCTAAAGCCCAGGGTCCATGAACCATCTTGCTCCTGGATTTTTACATTCCCCTCTCCATAAGATTTGTTTGAATTCAGAGTTACAAATGTATTTTGGAAAACTTTCTGTTCTATCTTCTCATTGGATAAAAGAATGTACCCCTGTTGGGGGCACAGCAATCTGACCCCTGCAACCCTCTCTACCACCTCAGGGAAGTTGCTTACCTTCTCCAAGTCTCCATGTATTTGCTCGTCTATGAAATGGAAGAGACAGTTGCTCTCCTGGATTTGATTTTCAAAGTCCTTAATATTTTATGGTTTTCCTTTTTGTAGCGATTTGCTAGTACCCCAAGGCTAGCCAGGGATGAAGCCATCTAAAAATAGAGAAAGCTACTTGGGGCTCTCACAAGGCTGTAAATCTGTTAGCCGAGGGCTTCCAAAGGATGGTTCTCTCCGCATGGGTACCCAGAAAGGGGCAGAGGGGAGGAACATTAAGCAGTCATTGTGGGAGGAAGTGGTCAGAGGATCTGCCCCATCCTGTGGAAATGTGCATTGCATATTTAATCCATCATCATTGGATTTGTGCTCTGATTCCTTGGGGGTAGGGCTCCCTTCACCTCTTTGTGTCTATGAGACCACCTAGCCATCTTCTTTGTATTCTGGGACCTCTGTCTTGACAAATATCCCATAAAATTAGACTCTAGACCCTGCTTCAGGTACGATTCATATTTAACATTCTCATGTATCTGGGGCCATTACTGGCTGGTGGGTTATAGATGTAAACTTAAGCTTAAATCTAGAGTCTGAATATTACTTTCAAATTCTTATGTTATTGTTTTTCCTTGTGAACACTTTTACTCAGGAAACTTCTACTTAGGAAGAGAATTTTCACAGATCCGATTGGGAAACTGAGTCATGACAAATTTTGAGTCGTGATAAATTGGGGAGGCCCCCAATCCATCACCTGATCTTTTTCTCTGCAGTACGAGCTCGAGTGTTGATCTCAGCACATATTTAGTGAATACTTACTTGGTGGCAGGCACTGTATTCCTGGTAATGCTGGTGTGTTGATTAAAAGGAATAATTATAGATAGCACCTATGGTCAGAGATGCCCTGGATGAACGCCCTTTAAGTCCTGATGCCCCCGGGCACTGAACAATCATTGCCTTCTACAGTAACTTGGGCATTACCCCAGCTCAGATAACGAGGCGTGGCTCCTGTTCCTTTGTAATCCTACCCCTTTAGTCTTTTGAGGATAGAATATTCCATGGAAACTCCCTTGATATGTCCCCTATATAAGAATAAAGAATTCTGGTGGCTCTCTCTCTTTTCATGGACACTTAAGGTCACAGAGCTGTCCCTGGATTATGGGAAAGGTACTTCTGTGTGTTTGTGTGCTTTCTTCCTTCTTTTCTTAGTTTATTGGAATGGTCAGACTTTATGAGCCCAGCATAGGTTGCCAGCTAGGGTAGATGGCCATAACCCACTTTACACTTGATACACATTTGACGCTCAACATGCTTTTGCCTTTATTTCTCTCTTGCTTTGCCAATTGCTTTAATGATGAGGATAATTAAAAGTGTCCAGGAAGAGGCTGGCAAAATTTATAGAAGGAAATCAAATAGATGGAGTGAACACAACCAGGAATTTGGAGAACAGTGTCTTTTGGGCAAGTTACTTAATATCTCTGAGCTTCAGATTCCTCATCTATGAAACTGAGATTATAGTAGTAACAATATTCTAGAGAAGTGAGGATTATCTAAACTGGCAGATACAGAATGTGCAGCATAGTGATTGTCAAACAAGCAAGCAATGTATGAACGGCAGGTATTAATAATTATTATAAACATTACCTTCTGGAGATGGTTGCTCATATCATGAGGTCTTCGTCATAAATGAGTACTCTAGGAGGGTTGTAAAAAAGTTTAGCTCTCCATGATGGTTATCTTTGTCTCAATTTTCTATTTTCAAAATAGCTGCAAATATCTATGCGCTCACCACATTTCACAGGAGGCTCTCAGTACATTGAATGATGCTATTTGCCTTTAGGATTCTCCATTCTCCTCCTGCTTAAACAGCTTGAGATTTAAGGGAGAGGGAAAAATAGATAGTTTTTATAAACATATTTGTTGCTAGGTGTGGTGGCACACACTTGTAATCCCAGTGGCTTGGGAGGCTGGGGCAGGAGGATTGAGAGTTCAAAGCCAGCCTCAGCAACTTTCTGAGCTTCAGCAACTCACTGAGACCCTGTGTCTAAATAAAATATAAAAAGGTCTGGGGATGTGGCTCAGTGGTTGAGTGACCCTGGGTTCAATCCCTGGTAACAATAAATAAATGAATAAATAAATAAATAAATTTAAAGTTGTCATTCTGGTAAAACAGTACATTTCTAAGAGATTCATTACTTTTAGTGTAAAAATCACAACCGCCACCTACACCCACTGAAATGTAAACATTATACCTTAAGAGAATGTTATTATTATCTAATTGAAATACTTGATGAAATTACTTGAAGTAGCAGAGTAAGTACCTATATATGATAGTTAAAATTAGTAATAAATTAGTAGAAGATTAAATTTCAAGAAGGTTAATTTGGCAGTGATTTGTAATATGGATTAGAGGAAAACATATCCCTAGAGGAAGATCATTAAAGTAATTATTTGTAATGTAATCTGATTTCCTTTTCTTGAGACAGCCACTAGATTGGTAAACTAGGGATTTTAGCAAATTAATTAATATCTTGCCTTGATTCTTAAAGAACTCTGAGTGGTTGAAGACCTTCAATATCATTCTTGTTAGAAATTTTGGAATTTATTCTAATGTAGTTCATTCCTTTATTCATTCATCCCTCACATATTTATCAGTGGTTGACTTTGCACCAGGTACTGTGTTGTTGAGTACATATTTGTTAATGACATGACTCTGGTCCTTGCCCCGTTGGAATATACACTCCAATCCAGTTTCTTGCTGATGAGAAATTTGAGATGTCTCAGGTTGAAGATTAATTTACAATGTCCCTTGGTTCAGGACTCTGATGTGCTTCTTCTAATCATCTGAAAGATGGCAATATTTGGAGAGGAACCCATGATCCCAGGAAAATTATGTTCAACTTAGGAGCTAATTGGAAGACCCAAAACTCACCATGGCTTAGATGGCCAAATAACTAAGGTTAGACTCGTGGTTAGTGCTCAGTTAAATGTGATTAAATAAGCCAAGATAAGTAAATGTAACACTCCTACAAAAACAAATTTGACTTCCTTGTTTCCAACAAGTAAATGCCTACATTTTGGTTAGCTCTTTAATCATATAAGCAGGGGACTCAGTTTCTAAGTGCAACCTATCAAGGTAGTCAAAAACAAACAAACAAAAAAAAAAAAAAATAGGAAGGCCACATCATGACTTGGCGAATTTTTTTTCCCCCAGTACTTTTAGGGATTGAACTCAGGGCACTTGACCATTGAGCCCCATCCCCAGTCTTATTTTATATTTCATTTAGAGACAGGGTCTCACTGAGTTGCTTAGGGCCTCACTTTTGCTGAGGCTGGCTTTGAACTCTCGATCCTCCTGCCTCAGCCTCCTGAGCCACTGGGATTACAGGTATGTGCCCCTGCACCTAGCTAACTTGGTGATATTGACTTACTCTGCTGAGAGCATTGAGGAGTGGATAGAAAAATAAATCAGGTATTATCATCAGAGAATGCTGTTCACAGTCAAAGCTGTCATTGCAGGTAACATTTATGGAATGCTGAGTGCCAGGCTTTATGTACATTTTTTGTTTAAAACTCCATAAGATAGCATTTTATTTAATAGATTCTAGGTTCAAAGAGTTTGAATAACACACAGCTTCCGTGTGCAGGGATTCAAAACCTGGTGGGTCAGATTGCCTAGAGTTTGCCAAAGCATTATGTACCACTTTCTCCCGGGGTCTTATTTCTCTGCAATCTTCTCCTGCGCTTGCCCAGTGGGTCTAATAAGTTCCTGATACCTTTTAACTTTCATTTCACCCTGAGATTTAGAAACATGTGACCTGAACGACTTACAGTAGTAACCAGTGTGGACGGTGCTCAGGAAAAGATGAATCAGAGAAGCCTGGAATGACTACTGGGAAGACTGAGCCCAGGCCAGGGGGATGAGTAGAGCCTGAAGGGATGGGGTGGGAGGAAGGCTGCTCTGCTAGCAGCAGCTGAGTTGGAGAAGCCACAGAGGCACTTGTCAGAGCCAGACCTGGCCACGGTGGAAGCCTCAAGTTGGAGAGGAAAGGAAGGTAACCTCAGATTAGCAAGATGAAGTCAGAGTGGTGAAGGTCTGACGTGCCAAGAAGAAGATGCATTTGAAGAAGGAAAAATGAATGCATCTGTGGCGGGTTGATGGCATGGGGACTTCCACTAATGGGTTCCTCATCTCTTGCCTTTGCTATGTTACTTCCAGGATCTCCCATCAAGAGACTGAGCCAGGTCCACCCGCCCCCTTGAATGCATGCTGTCCTGCAGCTTGCTCTGGTTAACAGATGCAATGCCATTGCTGAGGCTGGGCCTCGCATGACACTTCACACATTGCTACTGAATCTCTCGGACTCTTAACACGCCTTGAAATGAGCTCCAGCTAGCCTGCTGGAGGATGGGAGGTCTCCCGGAAGACAGACCAACCAGCCGACCTCCAACCAGGCGGCTGATGCTAATTCACCTGCTGACTTAGACCTATGCAGGAACCCAAGTTCGACCAGCTGAGCATGGTCCAGAGAACAGATCAGCCAAATCACCCAGCAGATCCACAGACTTAGGAGCATGGATGAGTATAAATGGTATAATAGGTTTGGGGGGTTGTTTGCCATTTGGCCTTCATGTGGTCCTAGATAACTGAACATCCATTTTTCTTTGCGGACAAAGATGCTCAACTATAACTTCTTTTCCTTTTTATAACTAGAAAAGTCTTAGAAATGTGATTTATTAATCACTTTCTTTCTTTTTTTTTTTTTTTTTTTGGTACCTAAAAGGTAGGTACTCATGACATCCCTGTGAGACAGGTAGTCTTATTTCCCCCACTTGATCAACACAAAAAGCAAAATTCAGTGTTTTGTCCCAGATTATGTGACAGATCCAGGATTGAAACCAAGGTTTTCTGACTCGAAGGCATTTCTTCCATGAAGCTCTCCAAAATTCAAGAGAATGCCACAGATTCATCATAGCTGGATTATATTAAATGAATGTAAGGTAGTTCACCACACAATCCTTAGAAGAAAAAAGAAAATACAGACAGGGCCATTAAGCTGAATGGCACGTTTCCAAAATTGTTGGCTTCTTATACTTGTGCCAACCTTGAAATTCATCTACAGGCCTATGCCTTCAGTATAATCCATCAAAAGACTTGTTATTGAGCAAATATGGGGGTCACATGAAGCTGGGAGGAATTCTAAACATCCTAATGAACACTGGGTACCCAAGAAGGAGAAATAAAATAGGTTTAAAGGAAGGTAATGGAAAGTCTTCCAAGTGGTTAAAATACTTAATACAATAAATACCAAATCGGGGTGCTTTAGATTAGACGTATTTTGGTGGGGGGCCTGGGGCCTTCAGGAGAACAGAGGCCTGATGTTCAACTGGGCACAGTGATTGGTCCACCACAAGTGATTGACATGTGCTCCTGCAGCGAGGGAGGAAGACATTTGCAAGATACAGGGATGGGGAAAAAAACAATACTGAGAACCAAAGTTCCTAGGGGAGTGTTACAGACAGTTAAGGGGAGGGACCACTGTGTGCCACTCAGGTCACTTAGAATCTCCTTTACCTGGGCCCCTCCCCTGTCTGTCTCCTGTGACTGCTGCTTCTTTCCTGACCTAGCTCAGCTCAAGTGCAAGGCCTGGGGCAAGGGCCTGGGGGTTATTTCAGCCCCAGGGCAGCCCTTAGCTCTGCACTGACCAGTAGGGTATGTGAAAGCCCAGAGATCTCCCTGCTTGTGTATTTGGGGACAAATTCTAAGAGGTAGTTTGGACTTCAGAGTTCCCTGGCAGGATCCATCTGAGGCTAGGATGTTGCTTGAAACACCACCTCTGATCAGCTTTTAACCTCTCCCCTGTCCGGATCCCTCGCATCCTTTACTGATTTCTCCTAAAAGCACCGAATAAATCACTAGCCAACGAATCCTGGTCTCAAGGACTTCTTCTAGTGAGTCTAAGAAAGGAAGTGATCTCTCAGAGGTCAAAGATCATGAATTTTTCATCATTTCTTTCCCAGAACCTGGCAGAGGGCCAGGCACATGGGATGTGGTCCAGCAAGACTTAAAAGGAAGAAGGCCAGAAGGAACATGTGGAAGATTGTGTTGAAAAAAATGTTGCATATGAATATAAATACACTGTACCTAAATTTACTCAGAGATATCAAGAAGATTTTGTGGGAGTTAATTTAGGCATGGAAAAACCTATTAGGATAGGAATAGAAAAAAGTTGAAGAACTGCAAATGTACATCTAGGGGTGCTCTGCATTCCCATTTGATGACCATTTGTTGAGCACCTACTATGTACCAGATTCTATAAGAGATGCTGGGGATACATCAGTGCACTCAACAATGTGACTTCCTCTCACTGGCATACATTTAATTTTTTTTCTTTTTCTATGATACTTTGGATTGAACTCAGGGATGCTCTACCACGGAACTACACCCCAGCTGTTTTTTCTTTTGTTTTGAGATAGGGTCCTGTTACTTTGCTGAGGCTGGCCTTAAACTTGGTGATCCTCCTGCCTCAGCCTCCCCAGTAGCTGGGATTACAGGCATGCATCATTGTGTCTGGCTGACATATATTTCAATGGGAGAAACAGCTAGAGCAGAAGCCTGAAAATAAGAAAATCATATAGGCTGTAAGAAAGATTTAAATATTTCGGAAAAGAGAAATCACTGGCCGAAGGAGTTAGGAGGGAAGAGACTTATTTCATTATGAGACAGTCAAGAACAAGCCTCGTAGAGAAGGTGAGACATGAATGAAGACTTGAGTGGGTCAGAGGATATTGTCATGGTTGGATGTGAGGTGGACCCCAAGAGCTCACGTGTGAGACGGTGCAGGAAGGTCCAGAGGAGACATGACTGGGTGGTGAGAGCCTTAACCCAACCAGTGAATGGACCCCTGATGGGATTAACTGGGTGGTGGCTGGAGGAGGTGGGGGTGGCTGGAGGAGGGGGCATTGGGGGCGTGGCTTTGGGGTCTCTATTTGTCTCTGGAGAGTGGAGTCTCTCTCTGCTTCCTGATCACCATGTGAGCTGCTTCCCTCCACCACACTCTTCCTCCATGATGTCCTGCCTCCCCTCCTGCCCTGAGGAGTGGAGCCTGCTGTCTGTGGACTGAGACCTCTGAAACCCTGAGCCCCCAGATAAACCTTTCCTCCTCTACAATTGTGCTGGTCGGGTCTTTTAGTTACATAGGTAAAAATGCTGAGGAATCCCTGCCACCCACCACACAGATTCTGTACTATGCACAGTTCCATACAGATGGTTTATGCTCTGCTTTGGATGCAGGGAGACCTGGGACTCTCAGCTCTGTTCTTCTTATGCTACTTTGGACAAGTTATTACCATCTCTGAGCCATTGTTTCCTCATCTATAAAGCAGGTACAGTGACAGTGCCCACTACACAGGGTGGCTCTCTGGAGCATTTAGCACATGGGAAAGCATGGTACAATTTTACATCAAGTGTCGTGGGTCTGGAAACTCAGATTTCTGCTCAGTGTCAGGGCTTGATGTCGCCCTGTCCCCACTTGGGAAGGGATTCTGTGAGAAGAAACCAGAAGTTGCAGGAAGTCCCCCTACATAGAGAAGGACTTGCCAAAGAGGTCAGGGAAGACAGGCTTCTGTCTGTCTGCCTGTCTAGATGGAGATTATGAGGCAAACACAAAGGGAATCATCAATCCAGCCACTACAAGCCGTGGGAACAGGAGTAATGAGGCTTCTTTATTAAGGACTTCCATGATTCTGTGAGCTCACACATTTGGGTTTCATCTGCCTTATCCGTATTCTAATGAGGAAACGTGGCAACCTTGGCTGTGACCTTTGGTTTGTTCTTCCAGATCCAGATGATAGAGAACGATATCCTCTAACGTGGACCTGAGAGTAAACTGGTTTCATTGGATGGCATGAGCCCTGCGTCGTCTTCTGAAACCCAAACACTAAGGCATAGCCACCAGACTAGCAGCTCCTTTGGGAACGCATGTTGCACAGGGAGCTACATACAATCCCATAGGCATCCCATGCAGGGTGAGTTTATGGCCTGCATTTCCTATCCAGAGGGCCATCAGTGGTCCTTCTAAAATATCACAGCCCTGGGTTCCCTGGGACTTCGTAATAGCAGACAATGTGAAACTCACTGGGTCGAGCCACAGGCAATCAATTCTTTAATAACTGTTCTCTAGGTTTCCAGCTGTTTCTATGAACATGGGGTACTCCTCCAGGTTTCTGAACATCTAGCAATTTCTAGTTGGGATATTTTTTTTAGGAGGATGGTTGCTGTTTCCGGGAGCTCTCTGGGCATTCCTACATTGGTCATTTTTGCCAGACGATGGATCACAAATGGCTTTTACTCTTGGATTTTCCCAGTAAGAAGAAGAATTGGGGTGTAGAAAGAACATGAATCTGGACTTGGGTTGTAGCTCAGTTGGTAGAGCGTTTGCCTTGCCTGTGTGAGGCGCTGGGTTTGATCTCAGCACCACATAAGAAACAAATAAATAAATCTACAACTAAAAAATTATTTTTTTTAAAAAAAAGAACATGAATCTGGAAGGAGGGATACCAGGGCTTAGCTCCACTCCATTTTCTGCAGTAGGTCTTGGTTTTATCTCCCATAAAACAAGGCATTTG
Source organism: Spermophilus citellus (assembly GCF_964194105.1). Lineage (NCBI taxonomy): Eukaryota > Metazoa > Chordata > Mammalia > Rodentia > Sciuridae > Spermophilus > Spermophilus citellus. Next base: position 56,299,581 of record NC_138184.1, read on the forward strand.
CCAGGCATGGTGGCGCATGCCTGTAATTCTAGCAGCTGGGGAGGCTGAGGCCTGAGGATCACATTCAAATCCAGCCTCAGCCATTTATAGAGGCCCTAAGCAACTGAGTGAAACCCTGTCTCTAATAAAATATAAAAAGGGGTGAGGATGTGGCTCAGCGGTTCAATGCCCCTGGGTTCAGTCTTGGTACCAAAACAGCAACAAAACAAGCCTTTGATGAGTCACAAGCGCTGCACACTGCCAGTCTTTGATTCATTCAATGAAGATGAGCTGTGCAGGCCAGAGGCTCCATTCTGTCCTAGAGCAGGGAACCCTTAGGATTAACACAGACATAATTTCTTGTCCTTGTGGCATGAATGTTCCCTGTGCCAGACTGCATTTCCCCTGGTCCTCCATGTTCTTGCTGAACCTTCATCCCCTCTCCTCTTGTACCTGGACAGCCTTATGGCTGCTCCTGCGAGTGGGGCACGGTGGAGGTGATTCCCTGTGAACTCCAAGTACACTGCTACCTTGTGGTGAGGAAGCCAAACTAGCACGTGGACAGCGACCATGTGAGGAGATCCATATGGCCTACAAGGTGGGAAACCCTTACTTCCCATTGGCTGTTATGACCTTAGCATAAAGTGGGCAAAAGGTAACACAGTTCAGCAAGAAAACAGAAATATGCATTAAAAGTTAAATAACAATCCAGGCACATTGGTGCATGCCTGTGATCCCAGCGACTCCGGAGGCTGAGGCAGGAGGATCACGAGTTCAAAGCCAGCCTCAGCAACAGTGAGGTGCTGAGCAACTCAGTGAGACCCTGTCTCTAAATAAAATACAAAATAGGGCTGGGATGTGGCTCAGTGGTTAAGCACCCCTGGGTTCAATCTCTGGTATCAAAAAAAAAAGTAAATATTAATTTAAGACTGTGGACATTAAATACCAAATGACTGTCTGCAATTATGAGCAACATGAAAATTCAAAGAACAGAGTAGTGACTGTGGACTTAGAGGGATCAGGGCGCATTTCACTGAGGAAAGACTTGAAATGGACCTGGTGGAAATGCAGAATTGAAGAATCTGGGTGGCTTTCTCCAAGCATAGCACAGCATATGCACAAGTGGGATGAATGATCACGACCACTGCCATTTTTAGAGTTAGATTAATCCTCTCGTCTAATACCAAACTTGCATCCCTGAGATGAGGAACTAAGTTCAGAGAGGTTGAGTAAATTCTCCATGTCCACACAGATGGCAAGAACAGAATTAGGCACAAATCCCTATTTTCCTGGTTCTAAAGATGCTTCCTCCTATACTGTAGGATTTAAGAACCCTGAGCAGGCCAGTATGTTATCTTACAGGCTTATAATTGCTATGTCTTTGTTTGTAAATTTAAATTTTGACCAAATACCTAAGAAGCTGCTTAAAGTGACATTCCAACTATTCACACTGAAATGTAGCTTGACTGAATAAATAAGTTGGGTGAGTAAATTGGAAAGTTGAGCAGCATGTTACTCAGTAACGGATGAAGAATAAATATTTAATATTCCTCAACTCAAATATGGCATGGAGATGGTATAAATGCATAGTGTTCCATGCACTTAAATGCAAACAAGACTTTCAGAGCTACTGCCAACCTTTATTGGAATCTGTCTCTAATTAAAGACGTTTCCTGTAGGTGTATCCCTACACAGCTTGCAGGCGGGCAGCCAGTCTGTCAGGAGTGAGTAATTGGTGTTTGATGTCCCTCTTCTCTCTCTGCTTACTTGGATTTCATGTGTCATCACTTCTCCTGATTGGCAATAGATGGCACAGATACGGAAAGGATGGGGAGGAGGTGGTGCAAGACACAGAGCCCTGAAACAGAGAAAAGTGGCCTGCTTGCTACACCTGGTTTTGCCTTTTACTAACCCTGTGATCTCAGGTGGTTATTCCAGCTCTCCAGGCCTCGTGAGTTCAAAGCCAGCCTCAGTAACTTAGTGAGACACTAAGCAGCTCAGTGAGACCCTGTCTCTAAATAAAAGATAAAAGGGGCTGGGGATGGGGCTCAGTGGTTAAACACCCCTGGGTTCAATTCCTGGTACCAAAAAAAAAACCAAAAAACTCTCTTATCTTGAGAGATATATTTATCTAATGTGCAAATTAATAGTTAATTAACAGTGGATGCTTTGAAGGCATCCATTGGTGGGAAGGATTCTGCAGCAAATCTAGCTGAAGTAGGAAAGATCATCGCGCTTGATGAGCCATGTCTGCCATGGGTGGGAAGGTAGCTGTGGAGCCGCAGGTGACTTGCGGTAGTGCAATACTGAGCTTGGGTGGGGTCTTTGTCTTGGGAATCCAAAGAGAGAAACCCACAGACCCAAGGGTGAGGGCAGAGCATCAGGAGTTACTAGAGTAATAGAAAGAAAGCAGAGCTCCCCAAGAGGGAGGGGGTCCCAGGAGAGGGGATACCAGCGGGTGTCTGTTGTCCCCAGGGTTTCTAAAGGCATGTCTGATGGCGCAGAGCAGGTTATTGGTGGGGACTATGGTAATGAGGGATGCAAGTATGGGCCAATCAAGCTCTTATTTCAATCCTGTATTTCCATAATTAAGAGGATGGGTCCAACCTGGTGGGTTGGCACCTCTGTTGGGGAGAAGCAGAACTTCAGTTAAGACTAGGTTTGGTGGTCAGCTGCCTTTATTAGTAGGGTTTTGGGGTTGCTAAGGAAGAACTATTGTGTTTGAAGCTGTTAGGAACAGTAACAGGTGTTAAGAAGCCATTGTGGTTCTAGCTCTGGTGTCAAAGACCTGTCATCCCAGTGACTTGGGAGGCTGAGGCAGGAGGATCACAAGTTCAAAGCCAGCCTCAGCAACTTAGCAAGGCCCTAAGCAACTCAGCGAGACTCTGTCTCTAAATAAAATATGAAAATGGCTGGGGGTGTGTCTGAATGGTTAAGTGCCCCTGGGTTCAATCCCTGGTATATATATATATATATATATATATATATATATATATATATAAAGTCATTGAGGTTAAGGCTGTCAGTCAGGAGCAGCAAGAAACAGGATATTCTCCAGACCCGGTGTCTTCTTCTGGGATGGCATGATGTTCTCTCCTCCTTTCCTTCTGCCTATGGGAGGTCCACCTTCCTATCTCATTCCCTCCGTGGTTTGATGAGACAAGTTCTTGGATGGGGACTGTGGGCAAGAGAAATGGGGTGGAGAAAGGGCAGAGAGGAGACATCAGCTCCAGGTGCTTGGGGACAGCAGGCAAGCCAAGCTGATGGATGGTTTGGTAATCTCAAATGGAAATTAAATGGTCAGACCCATCTCCTGCACTTAGAATGAACGTAGCATGGGTTAGTGCAAACGAGCTGCTCAGCTTAGAACCTGGTCTGTGTTAGTTACTTGATAAGTTCGTTGTTCTTCTTGCTGTTACTAAGAATTTTTGAGTGCCCAATGTCTAGAACAGACCTGGCATGTGGTAGGAACACAATGAATGTTCTTTTATAAAACATGTATGTATACATGTGTTTTAGTCAGTTTTTTTTTTCTTTTTGCTGTTGTGACTAAAAGATCCGATCAGAACAACTGCAGAGGAGGAGAAGTTTATCTGGGGGCTCAGGGTTTCAGAGGTCTCAGTCCACAGACAGCAGGCTCCATTCCTCGGGGCTTGAGGGGAGGCAGGACATCATGGAGGAAGAGTGTGGTGGAGGGAAGCAGCTCACATGGTGATCAGGAAGCAGAGAGAGACTCCACTCTCCAGAGACAAATAGAGACCCCAAAGCCACGCCCCCAATGCCCCCTCCTCCAGCCACACCCACCTCCTCCAGCCACCACCCAGTTAATCCCATCAGGGTCCATTCACTGGTTGGGTTAAGGCTCTCACAACCCAGTCATGTCTCCTCTGAACCTTCCTGCACCGTCTCACACGTGAGCTCTTGAGGGACACCTCACATCCAGACTATAACAACATACGTGCATAAATGGAAAAATTAGCTGTGGAAAATAAGTTGGGAAATCTTCCATTTCAGGTCAGTTTCGGGCTTTGGAGTGATCTAAATATCATACTAAGAATAGGAATGATATCCTCAAGAAAGAGAATCATTAAAGATCTGGAACCAGAGGATACTACACAGCATCCCTGAGTCCTCCTTGATTGACATTTGAGGGGTGAAGAAGGACTGGTAAAATACTAACCAGCCCAAGAGAAGAGGCGAGGGTGCAGGACAGGGCCACTATCCACTTGCTGATGGACTCACCCGGCCTTGTTAATGCCACTCACAGAGCCAGAGCAGGACTGAACCCAGCAATCAGAGAAGACAAATCATTTCTAGAGATTTTTTTGTTTGTTGGTTTGGTTAAACTTGACTGTTGATCAAATTAACTCTACAATAGTCATTCCCACTCCTTTTGTGGCCTATATTCGTCTCATGTTCAAGATTGTTGACTGCTGTTAGAATGGAAGTTTCAAAGAGAAATTGGAAGCTTGAGTTTGAGTCTAGGCTACAGTTTGAGTCTAGGCTACTTGTATCGTCACTGGGGCTGTTTATCTTGTTGGCCACATCAAGCACTGTGGTAGAAAAGCCATGAAGAGCAGAAGATGATGATCCTAGGCACGTCCCTAGTACCACTTACTAGTAAGGAAACCCAGGGCTCTTTCGTTAACCTCTTATAGACTCAATGTCTACACCTGTAAAATGTCTAGCACTCATAGGGTAAGAATTCACAGGCCTGGTGGCCACATCCAGGGGACTGTCTACCTTGCTGTTTCTGCCATGCAATAGTTATCATTACCTATTTCCACAAGGAATATTCATTGACATCCCCACCGCTCAAATGGTCGGCTCCAGTTTGAGACGAGTTGTTAATAAAGAACGGAACCCACTCTGTCTTCTTAAGGAAAGGAAACACTCTTTGCCAATAAAACATGGAGATCCCATAGGCAATCTCACAGACGCCAAGGCTGGCGGCAGTCACAAGGGCTGGAGCAGGAGAGGTGGAACACGGAACACTCTCTCTGTCCATCACTGATGTCACTGGGTCTCACCTTCCTCTCTTTGGGACTGGGCTTTCCCTTTCATGATCACTTCTCTCCTTTTATTTATTTATTTTTCTTCCAGAGATTGAACCCAGGGTGCTTAACCACTGAGCCACATCCCCAGCCCTTTTATATATTTTATTTAGAGACAGGATCTCGCCGAGTTGCTTAGGACCTCATTAAGTCACTGAGGCTGACTTTGAACTCACGATCCTCCTGCCTCAGCCTCCTGAGCACTGGGATTATAGACATGTACCATTAAACCTGGCTACTTCCCTCCCTCTTAACTGATTGCTTCAGTTTGCCAATAGCCTAATGTGGCCACCGTCTGCCAGACCACGTGTCCTCACAGCTCAATCCCCCAGACCCAGGGAACTGCAGACCCTGGTTCTCAAGACCTCTCCTAGGCATGGGGGGATCTTCTCAGCTCCCCTCAGTACCTTGGTTACTTTTGGGCCAGCAGGTCACCCTGGTGTGAATGGCTTTGGCTGGGTCAGGCATTACAAATGGAGCCCCCACTGCCAAATAGAGTGGGAGAGAGCTGATTCCTTGAGGTGACGTGGACAAGTCAAAGACACCAATTGACTCATCTACCACACAGAACAATGGCCTTCAAACATTCCCGACTGTGACTCTTCAAGAAGTACATTTTATGTCATGACCCTTCACTCACTCATACCACCCCGCCCCCGTCCCCCATAAAACAAGCAAGTATTTATTAAAGCAAAGTTTAAATGTGATGATTGCAGATATGTATTGATTTCTATAATTTGTTTATTCTGTTTAATGACTAATTAAATGGATTTCTCCAACCTACTAGTAAGCCATAACCCATGGTTGAGAAAAAACTGACACAGTCTTCTAGAACAGCCCTAGGGTCTTCCTCCCCTTCTGGTCTATTCTACTGGCTCCTATCAGATTAATCTTTGAAGCCCAGATCTCATGAAACCGGAGTTTTCCCCAGAACCACTGGCACTGATTAATCCTAAATTAATCCAACATTGGTCCCCGTATGTTGGCTTGTCATCTCTTGCCAGCTGCAGGACATCAGCATAAAACCTATGTTCTGACTACTACCTTCTCCACAGTCCCCTGTCTCCTTACCTTTTACTCATGCTTGAAATATTGCCCCATACATGGCTTCTTTGAAATCTTGCTTCTTCAACGCTCACCTTCCACGTCCATCTTCCTATTATAGTATCTCAACCAGGTGTGACTTTTGCCTCCTCTGAGTCACAACTGTTATAATCCCATGGATAGTGGTCACTTGCTCCACTTAGGGCTGGAGATTTGGGCAAATAGCACACTTAGTTAAACTGGAATTTCAAGTGGATAAGAAATAACATGGGTTCAGGATGTAGCTCCGTGGTAGAGTACGTGCTTAGCATGCTAGGGACCCTGGTTTGATCCCCAGTATCACCAACACAAACAAAAAAATAATTTTAGTATATGTCATATATTGCATGAGGTGTTCTTACCTGATATTCAAATGCAAGCAGCATCCTGTATTTTTTTCTGGCCGCCCCAATTTCTATGGGATTATAATTTCTTAAAGCTAGGGGCCACATGTGACTCACCTCTTTATTTGCAGAGATTAAATCAGCCTTTGGGCCCCTGCTAGAGAGTACAATCGTCTTGGATGTCCTCACTGTGTCTCTGGCTGATAAGAGAATTCCCACATGTATTGAGCCAAAAAGCAATTACAACTTGTCACCATATTGCTCCAACAGCAGAAAAGATGACACGTACGGTTGGGGTGTTCGATGGTGGGGAGTGACTCACACGACTCAAGCATCGGATTCACCGGAGGTGTGCATTTTCCCTTAAACACACATACAGTCACTGTTACAGCCTGTAACAGTCTTGCTTTTAATTAAAAATTTAAAAAGTTGCTCACTAAGGAATAATAATAATAATTGTAATAAAAAGAGCCCCTTCTACTCTGCAGCTTCGCCAGGCTCCCTGTTTGACTCGAGGGAGATACCAGATGAAGACGACGCTGCTCTGTGTCATCTTTCAGGGACAGAACAGCCTGGGGTGGTTCAGGAAGAAGATGTGTCCCATGGCGCTCTGCCTACAGGGCTGGGTCCCTGAACTGGAAACAGGAAATGAAGCCAATGAGTGTTTCTCAAACCGGACCCATCAGGAGACTCGCTGTATGTTTACAACATCTGCTTCTGGTGATTCTTGCCATTAGGCTAGGAAGACATACCTGGGTGTGGTGGCTGAAGCCTACTCAGGGCTGGATCTGATTCCTGACTGTACTGCTCACAAGTGAGCTGAGTGATTCGGGCTTCACTATTCTGGCTCACCATCCTGAACCTCAATTTGGTTGTTAGAGTGACTTTTCCCAGAAAAGCCACGACTGGAGAGAAACCTTGACTTCCCAGGCTTTCCGTGGCTCTTCCTTGAACCTTGTTCTTGAACAAAGGTGATCAAAACATGGTACCCCAGCCAGCAATAGCAACAGCACCTGGGAGCTTCCTAAAAATGCAAATTATCAGACCTTACCTGACACTCCTTTGAGTCATTTATTCGTTATACCTTGTATCCAGGGAGGTCCAGGTACTGTGCTGAGTGCTGGTCAATAAAGGTGGAGAATAACAATCAGAGAACAGGAGCTGAACGCGGTGGTACACCCCTCTGAGCCCAGTGGCTCGGGAGGCTGAGGCAGGAGGATCTCGAGCTCAAACCAGCCTCAGCAAAAGTGAGGCCCTGAGCAACTCAGCTAGACTCTGTCTCCAAATAAAATACAAAATAGGGCTGGGGATGGGGCTCAGTGGTGGAGTGCCCCTGGGTTCAATCCTCAGTACCAAAAATAAAAAGAATGAGAACAAAACAAATCCGGTCTTGGTCTCTACCCTCATGAAAATTAGAGCTTGATGGGGTGAGAGAGACATTTATTAAAAATCCACAGACAACTGTCAACTTCCACCTGAGATGAGCCAATCGAGACATGGAGTATGGATGGTTGCTGTAATAAGGGGTGAAACCCACCAAGGGAGGAGCTGATTGTCACTTCCTGAGAAAGTGCCATGTTCATGAGCTGTGCAGGAGAAACAGGACCGGATCTGCAAGGAAGGGGCAGGAAGGTGACTGCACAGGGAGGCTCAGCTTGCAGAGAACCACAGCAGCCGGGAGCATGGCTAGGGCAGAGAGCAGAGGTGACCTGTGAGCTTGGCAGTCCATGTTGGACCTCAAGGTCAAGTTGGCATGCTGAGCCTCTTCCTTGATTACAGCAGGAACACTGTTGGTTTACACTGAAATCCACATCTGGGGTGGCAACTGCAGGAGTACCCTGTGCCTGATCTCTAGGTCTCAACCCAGGTGCTTTTGCCACATTGAGGACATCTGGCAACACTGGAGATGCCCTCTGCCTGTTACAAGTCAGGGGTGGAGTATGTGGAAATTTGCTTCTAATGGTTAAGTCCCAGCTGCTGTTGAATATCCTGCATGGGACAGGGATGCCCCTTTTAACAAAGAATTATTGAGCTGCAAACATTAATATTGCCAAGGTTGAGAAACATTTTTTTTTTTGGTATTAATTGAACCCACTGGGTCACATCCCTAACCCCTTTACATGTTTTATTTTGAGACAGGATCTTGCTAAGTTGCCTAGGACCTCCCTAAGTTTCTGAGGCTGGATATGAACTCACTATCCTCCTGCCTCAGCCTCCCAAGTCACAGGGATTACAGTCATGCACCACTGTGCCTGGTGAGAAACTCTTTAAAAAAAAAGGTATGTGGATATGTTTTATGTTGTGTCTAATTTTTTTTGGAAGGAAAATAAAGAAAAGGAAGAAAATTCCCCAATGAGAATACTACTATGCTATTAAAAGAAGAAAGAAAGAAAGAAAGAAAGAAAGAAAGAAAGAAAGAAAGAAAGAAAGAAAGAAAGAAAGAAACTAACTTACAGCATACTGGTGGTTCTTTTCTAAAAGAATGTCATACTCTGATCAAGAAAAAATATTAACTTTTAAAAAATTCTTTAAGTTTGTTTTTATTAGTGCACTATAGTTATACATAATAGTGGGGCTCAAGGTGACAATATGCATACATGCACATAACATAATTTGCTCTATTTCAGTTCCCAGTACCACCTCTTTCCTTCTCCTCCTCCCTCCCCTGATCCTTGTCTTCTACTCTATTGGTCTTCCTTCTATTAATTTCTTTCAATAGATGCATTACAGCTATACATAAAAGTGGAATTCATTGTGATGTAATCACACATGCACATAATTTGGTCTATTTCATTTTGCACTTCCTCCCCTTTCCCATTCATCCTCCTGCTCCCTGGATTCCCTCCCTGTACTTGACTCTTCTCCTTTCTCTTTTCAAAAGAGCTCCCTTTAAAAAAAATCTTTGTTTTCCTCTAGCTTCTGCATCGGAGAGAAAAATATATTATCATCGACTTTCTGAGCCTGGCTTATTTCACTTAGCGTGATGTTCTCCATGCATTTACCAGCAAATCACATGATTTCATTTTTTTAAAAAATATGAGTAAAATTCCATGGTGAATACATATATTTTCCTTGTTTGCTCATCAACTGAGGGGCACCTGGGCTGGTTCCATAACTTGGCTGTTGGTTGTGAATTGTGCTACATCTCACTCCAGGTTTCAGTCTCCAAGTACTCAAGGTGATGTGATGAGGTTCGTGAGCCCCTGCTTCTGCAGGAAATTCTTCCTTAGAAATTTAGGCTTACAAAGATAAGCAAAATACTTTGGTGTTTGAGAGAGTGAGGAGAAAAGAGGCTCTTATCCATTTCCCTTACAAAAGAATTGCCGTTGGTTCAAATAGATTGGGAACTCTTTGCTGGCAAGGGTTGGGGATGAACTTGAGCATAAGTGCACGTTTCTTCTTGTCAAGGCAGAGAGCAGAGATGGCACCATTCACCCTTGATCCTTGGCTGCTCTTGGACTTTGGCATCTGTTCCAATAGCTGATATTAATATTGTGGTAGCTGTTTTAGCCCCTGGCTGCTTGCACAGTGGAAGCTGCGACCAAGAGGCTCAGCCATGGGACCCACAATCATTTATGATTTTTCCGTTATTTTATTTTTATTTTGCACACAGCACTTGGGTGGTAGCCACAAAATAAATGCAAGGGGAGGACCAGGTATAACTGTTGATGTGAACTGTCAAACTTGATTGGATTAAGAGATGCCTAAGAGTAAGAGGCTTCTGGGTGTGTCCACGAGGGTGTGTCTACGAATGCTTGGCATGGGAGACAGTGAACTGAAATGGTGTGGGTAGCATTGTCCAGTAGGTTGGAGGCTTGGATGGAATAAAAGTTGGAAGAACAAAGAAGCAGCAGCAGATACAAGCTCAATTCTTCTTGAATGGATTCTTGATGGCTGCTGCAATCACCTGAGGACGTCAAGACACTAGCTCCTTCATTCTTCTAAAGCGGACTCTGCCACGGATTCTCCAGGGAGTTTCCAGAAGCCTTTGGTCTCAGACTGGGGTAGCATCACTGATACCTCTTGTTCTGGGGCGTCAGCCTCTTGGACTGGGCAGCTGCTGGTTCCCCCAGCTCTCCAGCCTGCAGATGGCCACTGTGGACTGTCCAGCTCCTGGTATTATAAGCTAGTCTAATAAATATACCAGGGCAGGAGAGATTCTGGAATACTTGAGAGAGTCTTCTTGGAGGAGAACTTCTCACATGTTAAGCCCAGATGGATTCTTGATTGGCCTTTAGCTGTTCCCCTCTGACAATCAAAGATGCAGATTGGAAGAGGCAGCCCATTTCAGTGCCCTGGGAACCACCTCCAACCTTGGTGCTGGCTGTTGGTCTGTTTGCCTAGAGTCAGGGATTGCAGATTGCAAATCCCAAAGACAAGCAAAAACTTCCCCCCAATTTCACTTTCTGGATGGTGTCTTCCTTTTTTTTTTTTTTCCTTCAAAAAAACTCCCCAACCCAGCTCCTAATCACTTATCATCTATGGAGTGGTAAAGATGGCCTCTGTGCCTTAGCATCTTCTTCATCCCTAAAATGAGAATAATACTTCATAATGGGGTCGACTTCATAAAGGACTCCAAAACAGGAAACTACTTGATGGAAATCACTATTAGCACAGAGTAATGGGCTGATTCCTATTAACGGATGTTTAATTATTCATTAGCAAAGACTCAAGGCAGAACCTGAACTAAGCAAGTCCATTCTGGTGGCTGCCACAGCTTTTTCTGACTGCATCTAGTGAGGAGAGCAGCCAAGGTGACTTGTATGCTCCATCTGGGCTGGACCTCTCCTGCCTACTCATCCCTCCGCTCCCTGCTCCCCAACACGCCTTACCTGGAGTTGTTTGGGATCAGAGATGAGCTCCTAAGGCAGGCAGCTGTGTAGAGAGGGCTTGGCAAATAAACAAATGAGCAAACAAGCTTCTTCCCAGGCAATGATGGATTCAGAGAACCAGATTCTAGCTGCAGAAATTTGTACTGGGAGGCAAGGCACCAACCAGTTTGCTCATGGTCCAGGTGAGGTTGAAAGTTCCCATGAAGAACAGCTGGGACACCTAGGTTGGTTCCATAGTCTAGCTACTGTGAATTGAGCTGTTTATAAACATTGATGTGGATGTGTCACTGCAGTATGCTGATTTTAAGTCCTTTGGATATAAACCAAGGAGTGGAATAACTGGGTCAAATGGTGGTTTCATTCCTAGTTTTCTGAGGAATCTCCATTCTGCTTTTCACAGTGGTTGCACCAATTTTCAGTCCCACCAGCAATGTATGAGTGTGCCTTTTCCCCCACATCCTCATCAACATTTATCATTGCCTGTATTCTTGATGATTGCCATTGTGACAGGAGTGAGATGAAATCTTAGTTTTGATTTGCATTTCTCTAGTTGCTAGAGATATTAAACACTTTTTCATATATTTGTTGATCAATTGTGTTTCCTCTTCTGAGAAGTGTCTGTTCAGTTCCTTAGCCCATTACCATGAATCCTGTTTATTTAAAGCATTCTGTTAAATGTAATATATATACACAATGCAGTACTATCTAGCCATTAAGAAGAATAACTTTATAATATTTGCCAGTAAATGGATGGCTCTGGAGACTAGCATGCTAAGTGAAATAAGCCAGTCCCCAAAGCCACAGGTCGAATGTTTTAACTGATATGTGAAAGTTAATCCACAGTAAGTGGGAAGAGGGGAAGAATAGAAATTCAGTAAATTAGACAAAGGGGAATGAAGGGAAGGGAGGGGGGATAGGAAAAGGAAAGACAGTAGAATAAATCTGAGATAATTTTCATATGCACATACATTAATACACCACAGTGAATCCCACCATCGTGTACATCCACAAGAATGAAGTCCTACTTAGAATAAGATCTATCCTATTCCATGCTTGTATAATTATGTCAAAATTGATTCTACTGTCATGTATCACTAAAAAGAAACAATAAAATTTTAAAAAGCCAAAAATAAAAAAAAGGAACAGCTGATCTCAGTTGGACATAGCGATGCATGTCTATAATCCCAGTAGATTGGAAGGCTGAGGCAGGAAGATCTCGAGTTCAAAACCAGCCTCAGCAATCTAGCAAGGCCCTAAGCAACTCAGGGAAACCATCTCTGAATAAAAGATAAAAAGCGTTTGGGGATGTGACTCAGTGGTTAGGTGCCCCTGGGTTCAATCCCAGTAACAACAACCAAAGAACAGCAGGGTTTGTGAGGGGCAGAGAAGAACACGGGAGAATCGATAACTCTGCACATGTGCAGTGAGATAGAAGTAGAGAGAAACAGAGCCCATGAGGAAGAGAAAAGCGTGGTTCAGTGGCTGTGAGAGAAGCCAAAACACACAAAGAAGGGACAAAGAGCAACCAGGCCACCTTTCGGGCGGAGCATTGGTGGCAAGATCTGCAGAGTCGGCTGCTGAGATTCCTCAAGTTGTCTTGGATTCTGTTCCTGCCTCAGGAATAACAGTCTTGGTGATGATGAGGAGCGGGTCCTTGTTCCCTGGTGCTGAAGACTGAGCACCCAAGAAATGCCCAGGCTGGTGTAGAAAGCATGTTGTATTTAAGAAAAAGACACAGGGAGGTTTCTCTGCAGAGAAGGGGCTAGTGAGCTTGGGGTCCATGGGAGGGGGTCTGTCTTGCCCATTTATAGACCCCAGAACCCTCTCTGTAACTATTGACTTCTCTGTTTTCCCTCATAGAGATGACCAAAGACAGGGATGCAGAAGTGAGTTGTTGGTAGCCCAGGGTGCCCAGGAGTGCCATCACAAGGGTCAGCAACCGGTGATTCTCTTTTTGATAGCCAGTCTTCATCCTCTCTGGACTCCCGTCATTAATTACCTACACTGATGGCCTGACCTTCCCCCCTGCCCCGGTTTGCTGAGGAACGTGGACATATCCTGTCCACTTTAGCCCAGGTGGGGCCGCAGGTGGATTGCTTTTTTGACAAGGAAAGCATGCGGGGCTCAGCACCATGGGCCCATTTTATAGGATTATTCTCTTAACCTCCTGTTCCCATCATCCTCATTAGGCCTGGTCACATGGAGACTGTCCTGTGATCCCTGCTTTCTGAACTTGGGTGGAGTCTCCTCCTTGTCACTCAAAAGCTGAAGCAAAGCGAACCCCATTTATAACGTTTTGAATGGACTGTCTTCTCTCTTTGTTCATCCCTGGCTCTTTCCCTACATTTTTCAAAATGACGGGCCTTGCTCTTTATCCTGCCTTGAGTATGTGATGGCAATAACTATGTTGGCTTTATCTTTCTCAGATACTCAGGATCATAAGAAAATAGTCATCATTCAGTGCTGTGGCGCTCTCTCTCTCCCTCTCTCTCTTTCTTTTTCTTATTTCTGAGATAAACTGCTTGCTGTAAGAGACAGAGCATGGGATCTGGAGTTCAGGAAACCTGGTGCTGAAATTCTGACATCTCCAAATGACTTGAACATGTTAAACTTGATAATCCTACAGTGGAATATCATGAGAACTGAATCAGCAAGTTGTTGGAAATTTCCTACCATGCAGGAAACACTTCATAAATAATGGGTCTGTTCCTCATTTCTTGAAGGATTAGGATATTTTGAGTTGTAGCAATAGAAAGCAACTCCAACTATCTTAAACACATCAGAAAACAAACTGTTTAGACATAGGGGGAAAATTCTAAGGAAAGGATAACTGGGTTTATGAGGGAAATGGACTTACAGGAAAGCTAACAAGAACATGTGCAGTATTTAGCTGACTTAATTTTTTTCAGGTATTTTAAAAATTTGTTCTTTTTAGAGATACATGACAGTAGAATGTACTTTGACATATTATACATACATGGAGTATAATATTCTAATTAGGATCCCATTCTTGTGGTTAAACATGACATGAAGTCACACTGGATTTGTATTCATATATGAACATAGGAAAGTTTTGTGGTATATATACACAATGGTATATGACTCAACCATAAAAAAGAATGAGCTTATGGCATTTTCCAGTAGACGGATGGAACAGGAGACTATTGTGGTAAGTGAAATAAGCCAATTCCAATAAATGAAAGGCTGAATGTTCTCTCTGATATACAGATGCTAACTCACAATAAGGTTGGGGGGGAGGGAAAAATGGAAGTTCATTGGATTAGACAAAGGGAAATGAAAGGAAGGGAGGAGATATGGGGATAGGAAAACAGTAGAATGATTTAATGTTTATAATATTTAAACATGTATTATAGAGGATTTGAAGCTATTAACAAAGTTCTATAATACAGAACAAGTTATCTTATTTCAAAAGGGGACTCTAAGTGAAAATGATCTATTAAGTACCAGTACATTATTCTTAATAATTACCTGTAAGTGAATAACTTTGGGGGACTTCTACTATGAGTTACAGAAAGTGTTTAAAAATATCAATTACAACTATAGCAGTGAAGCAACTAATAGGTACACACATACCCATCATTTTCTCTAATTTATGAAATTCTACAGATTTTCTTGAGAATTGAAATAATATACAACTGGGAAGGGATGTCTTCAACATTGCTTTTATTACTGAGGTTGACATTAAATTCTTGTTTCACCCAATGCTAATTAAAAAATGGTTTAAGAGCCTGATGCACGTGGTGATGCAGGCCTGTCATCCCAGAAGCTTGGGAGGCTGAGGCAGGAGGATCGTGAGTTCAAAGCCAGCCTCAGCAACTCAGGGAGACCCCTAAGCAACTCAGTGAGACCCTGTCTCTGAAAAAATATTAAAAAGGACTTGGGATTTGGCTCTGTGGTTAAATGCCTATGGGTATAATCCCTGGTACCAAAACAAAACAAAAAATAAAAATAAACAAAAAATGGTTTAAGGAATGTGCACAGTTTCTCTTGGCATGTTTTCTTAATTTTTCTGCCCTCTGCTAGCCATATTTTTCTGCTATTCAGCCCACTTTCTGTGACTAATATGCCCACCCAAACACTTCTTTCATTTTCTGTAGCGAACAAAGAGTACATGGCCCTATTTTAATCCTAGTTCCAGATTTCTGGCAGAAATAACCCAGGTGGTCTTTGTACAAAATATCTAATCCTATAATATCACTCAGAATAATAAGATTACATATACCAAGAATAGCCAGCCAGGCCAGGTGCAGTGGTGTGCACCTGTGATATCAGCAGCTCAGGAGGCTGAAGCAGGAGGATTTTGAGTTCAAAGCGAGCCTCAGCAATTTAGCAAGGCCCTAAGCAATTCAGCAATCAACACCCTGTCTCTAAATAAAAGAAAAAAGAAGAAGAGGGGCGATGGGGATGTGGTTAAGCAACTCTAGGTTCAATCTCTGGCACAAAAGCAAAAATTAAAATAAAAAATTAAGCAGCCAGCAGTGAGAGACTGATCAGTGGATCTGCAGAGCTATATAATACTTACATTTAGGTTCTTGAATAGGACTCCCGGTTTGGCTTCCAGATTTATCATTTACTTGAGGATGAAGGTGGGTGAGAAACTTGTTTCAATTTCTCCAGAGATCAAATGAAAAAAGTAAAGCTTACATCATTGGTTGTCATGAGGACCAACTGAAATGATTGGCGTACACCCCTTAGTATGGTACCTTGCATCCAACCACGAAGAGTAGGAGGCAAACACAACAAGGTGTCCCTTATGACTCGTCGCAGCACACAGCACTTTTTGGTGACTAAATTTTAATTCTCCAGAATTAAATGCCAAAACTATTAACCCCCTTATAATACAGAATCTTTTGTGGAGGCTGTCCTAGTTGGAGATCTGAAAGGCTAATTTGAATTCCACCGATGAACAATGTTCTTTTTTCCTTCTATTTTGAATATGTCAATTCTAACACAGCAATTGTAAATTCAATTAGGTTATTAGTTCCAGAAGAAAAGACTCAAACTTTGCTCAAAGTGTCATATACATCTCGGGTAGGATAAAGAAGCGTGGTATCAAGAGCAACCCTAATCTGGTTCTATAAAGAGAGATTTAAACAGAATTTGTACACCCTCTTTGCCTTTAATGTACATTTGTTATCTGGATTTGAACGTGATCTTCTGGCTTTCGAAGCAGCCTGGATTTAAGATTTGACCAAGGTTGTTTTGTCTTGCCATCATAACAAGCATCAACCTCATGAAACATGAGATTCCATTCACCCTAGAGCTGGTCTGTCCTTTGTAAGGTTAGGCATTGAGGTAGGGGACCTAATTCTTTCCAGTCAATTCTTTTCTGGCTGTGATATTTGTCATCTGCTGCTCACAGAGACATGGGCCTTGGGGAGGATTAGGTCCATAAAAGCTGCCTTTGATAGATTCATTTTTTATGGGGACTTGGATATCAAGAACATGACTGAAATCTAGTGATGTGTGCTTATTGGCAGGCAGACATGAATCTATGTCTTTGTGGATAGATGGGGGAGAGATGATGGACGGCTGGAGAGATGGTAGAGGAATGGACAGATGGATGGCTGAATGGGTGCATGCACGGGGAGATGGATCATAGCATGGATGGGATTTTTTGTTTATTTATTTGTCCAGTACCTAATCATGGCAAGGTACCAGGACCAGTATAACTTTATCCCTGAGGAGTGTGTGCATTGTTGGGAACTGGAAAGCAAGTGGAGCCAAGTACCCCTTTGGGGTACTCTGGCAAGCTCGGGGGCAGGCAATTGACTTCAGCTTGGCCAACCCGACAGTTGATTCTAGCACTTGGAGTCTGAGTTAAGTGTTCCAGGGTGTGGTGACATTTAGAGGGAGGAAGCAGCAGAAGCCAACTGTGGACCCATGGATGGATCTGACTCCTGGAAGAATTGCCTGATTGCTTGCTCTTTGTTTATTTTTTAAGCCTCCTTGTTTCTTGTAGTCCTCCTTGATCCTCCCAGAGTTCTCTTTTGCTTAATTCAGCAAGACTATTTTTCTTGTCAACTAGATTTTGGACTAAAAAAAAGATACAAAGAAGTAACTAAGTTCCATGCATATTCTAAGTTCTTTTTGGACATTAATTTATTTAATATTAAATATTTATTTGACATTAAATATACATTTACTATTAAATGTATATTTAATAGTCAATGTTCATTGACTATTAAATATATATTTAATATTAAATATTTTAAAAATTTTATTTGGTACTTATTTAATATTTATCTTAAAATGTTTAAAATTTATTTAATATCTATTTAATGTCAAATATTTATTTAACATTTATTTAAATTTTTATTTGTTTAATAGTTATTTAATATTTATTTATTTTTAAATGTTTTAAAATTTCTCTAATATTTTTTAATGTCAAATATTTATTTAATATGCATTCAACATTCACAATAATGCTATGGTCAATTGCTTTCCTTATTCCCATTTTACAGAACAGTAAACACAGAAAGCTCACCCAACTGTTCACCATCGTATAGGTCCTAAGAGTAGATTATTTTGCATTGGGATCTGACAGTCTGACTCTAGGGCATAGTTTACTCTGGGTCCTAACTGTTCTGCATTGTCACTTCTGCAAGTGTGAGAGTGGGGGGAAACAGGGGCGTGGCAGAGTCTATCGAAATCCACCAGCACTTAGCGTTTTTTCCCTCCTGGCACGTGGTTAGATTAGATGTCCCTGCCCCTGTGCATCTGGATGCAGACAATGAGTGCTTTGGGGCCAATGGAAAGTGAAGGGAAGTGGATTTCTATCTCTTCTAGGCCCCAGTAGTTAAGATGTGAGTGTTCCTTCCTTGGGTCTTATTCTCCCAACTACCTGTCTAAATGAAGAGGACCATCCCAAGGACCTGGGGAAAGGTGGAGTCACAGAGGGAAGACCACATAGAAGCCTTCCAGACCAGGAACACACGTATTGGAATACGATAGGAATGAGCGCTAACCTTGATTTGGTTACACCTTTATAATTTCAGGACTACCTCTGTAACCTATCCTAATAGGCTATAGAGATGGAGGATGGGTACAGAAATGGCAGAGCAAGTGAACCTCGGGATGTCTCCGGCTCAGGGATGTCTCTGCTACTCACGTGGGACTGTGATTCTCAGTGTGAGAACTCTTCCTAGAGTCTCCATGGCTTCATGATCATTTCCTTCCAAGCTTTAAAAAGTTCTGGTTTTCACAGTTTTCTTTCTCCCCAAGTGACTTCATTTCTTTTCTCCACTGCATCCCAAAGCAGATGGGGACTTGGAGATGGAGTCATATTTTAAAATCTGCCTTTTGGAACTTGTCCAAAACCTTTGATGAGCCCGAGCTCACACTTTCACCTCTAAAGCATTCATTTGTTGTAAGTCACAGCTTTGCATTTTAGAAGTGAACAATTTTTTTCCCCTTCATGCCCACAAATTTTGGTGATAGGCAAGAAGAAAATATGGTAATTCCCGACACTGAGTTTGTTAAATTATGCACTGATGAGGTTTCATATTTCTCCCTCTAATTAGAGGGTGAGATTTGAGTAATAGCAAGTAAATTGCTGTAGTATGTCTAAACGTATTATTTTATTTTGAATGACACCTCAGTAATAAAAAGGATGAGTCTCACCAACAAATCTTTTATCTTAAAGGGTCAAAATATTATATATTTTCAAAATCTCTCCTACTTGTAAAACATCTTCTGGGAAATATAATCCTGCCTTATGGAGGAAATAATTAGCAGGGGATATGGATGCTGTCTGTCAAATAATTATTAAACTATGAAGGATTACATGAAAGGGCTTTTTCTTTGCAATTGCTAAGTAGTTACAGACAGAATTTCATCAAATACATGTGAAATGAGAAAGCTATTAGGATTGTTCTTCAAACAAGGAAGGGCAAGGATACTTGACATAGGTTGAAAATGACATCTTTGATCAAGTTAACTTGGGTATTTGCCCTTGAGCTTCACCAAATTGAAGATACCATGTATAATCCTTGTATATTTTTTCCACTGAGGATCAGAGACTCAGAATGAAGACTAGATAAATTTCATAGCTTCTTCAATTACAAATACAGTTAAGACTCATCCTTTGTTATCTACAAAAAGAGCAAAGATGGTCTGCATCATTAAATTTTTTCAACTGAAAATTGGGTCGCTTTAAGATTTTATCCACGGAGCCAAGTAATGAATGGTCAATCACAATATTTTTTTTTCAATGTGAGATTTACATGAGATCTTAGGAAGTCATCTTGTCTCAAACCTTTATTTTAGAGGTGAGAGCACTATTTACTCAAGGTCATCTGGTATGACCTGAGAGGTAACCTACAAGTCTAGCAGTGCGGTCCAACAGGGGTAATAACAGGTGTTCAGACAGGTCACCAGGACTCTGTGTCTTTCCATTACTTGGCTTTGTTTTCTCTATTGCTTTCTCTTCAGGAAAATATTAAGACTCATCTCACTCAGTGCTAAGCTATCATTAGTCTTATGTTTTTCTATTTTGGTGGTTTCAGCCCAAAGTGAGCTTCTTTTTTTCTACTGGTTCCATAAAACTCATTAACCCATTTGGGGTCATGGTCCAGTTCTGAACCACTGACCAGAGGCACTCCTTTCACATTCTGGTTTTCCTAGTCTGGGTCAAGGTGTGAATGACCAAGACAGGAAGTCCGGTCAGCTTCCCTGAAACCATGTGGGACCATGGCTGGGAGAAATAGCAACCAAAGCTGTTGTGGCTAAAAGGAAGGGGAATATTGCTAGATGAACAAAACCAAAAACTCTGCACACAGCAATACTCCATGACTTCCTCGTCAGGTTAATACATAACTTCATCATTTCTTTCATGGCATTATCATTAAAAAGTGAGTTTATAGATACGTGCATACCAATGGTTACAGCAGGGCAATTCACAACAGACAAGACAGGGAACCAACCCAGGTGGCCATCAGCAGGCAAATGGATAAAGAAAATGTGGTTTATATACACAATGAAATTTTACTAAGTCATAAAGAAAAATGAAATGATGACATTTGCTGGGAAATAGATGGAACGGGAGAACATCATGCTAAGTGAAATAAGCCAGACACCGAAAGTTAAGGATGGAACATTCTCTCTCGTATGCTGAGGCTAGAGAGAAATAAGGAATCAAAAAAAAAAAAAAAAAAAAAAAAGGCCGGGTGGATACCAGGAAAGGAGAAGGAAGAACAGTGGATGGAGTAAAGGAAGAGAATCCAGGAGGGAGGGAGGAGAGGTAGGAAAGGAGGAGAAGTGCAGAATGAAATTTACCAGATGATGCTGTGTGCACGTATCACAATGACTTTCACATGTACGTATAACTATGTTGTACCAATTTTAAAGTTAATAAATAAATAGAAGGAAAACCAATAGGATAGAAGGGATAAGTAGGATAGATAAGGGGAGGGGAGGGACAGGGGAAATGCTGTTGACCGAATGGAGCAAATTATACTACACACATTTATAAATACATCAAAATGAGCCCCACTATTATGGGTAACCATGTGCACCTATAAAAATCTTTAGATCTGTGTTGCATGATGAAATAAATTTCAAAACGATCATCAATAGCAATCGCTTTGTATAAAAAAAAAGTCAATCTGTTTCCTTTAAAAGAGAGCACACATATTGATCTGAAATAATTCTAGACAAAAATCCATTTTAAAGGGCATAATAATATCTTATTTAGTTTGAGGATTGAATGGTTTTTAAAATAGAGATTGGGATTTAACAGGTGTTAGAGCGTCACAAATAGATTTTTAAAAACAGCTTCAGGGCTTGATTATTTGTAGTGCTTAGATTTTTTTTTCACTTGAAACCTAGAGGGTTTATTTTTAATGTTTTTGTGTTTCATTTCCAAATGAGAAGTTAATAATAATTTTTTTAAAAAAATAAAACTTCAGAGGTTCTATTTGCAGCAGCTTTCTCTAAATAACACGTCGTGTGGATAGTTCTTATTATCTTCATTAAATCAAAAACCAAATTAACTATAATCACCACTGAGTTTTTTTAGCAATGGAATTTGAGGCAATAGGGACCTGAACATGGGTGCTTTTAAAACCCTGGCCAATAGATCAATGAGTAAATCCAGAAAATATCACCTGGAGAGGCAACTATAGATTCATTATCATTTTCATGGCCATTAATATTTTGTAATTGGGCTGGGGATGTGGCTCAAGCTGTAACGCGCCCGCCTGGCATGCGTGTGGCCCATGTTCAATCCTAAGCACCACATACAAAAACAAAGATGTTGTGTCCACCGAAAAGTAAAAAATAAATATAAAAAATTCTCTCTCTCTCTCTCTCTCTTTAAAAAATATTTTGTAATAATCATACTTCTTAATTAATCTCACAGGTCCCAACTTCAAATGTCATCACATTGAGGATTAGAGCATCAACATGTAACGTTGGAGATTGGAACATCATTACTCATTCTAAACCAAGTGGCTTGGTGGAGAATTATCTATTCAGGATGTGTGAGGGTCTCAGAGAAGGGGCAGGTATACTTCAGGGGCCCAGAGGTACAGGATGGTAGTTTTGACTTAAGAAATTACAGAAAAAATGACGTGAATTGATGAAATTTAGATATATTTGGTGGCAGAGTCAGGAGAGTTTCCTGGAGAAATTAATTCAAGACAAAAAGAGGAATTAAGGAGGTCCCTGTGTTTGCAGCTTCACTTTGAGTCACTTTGAGTTAGCTTCACTTTCAGTCACTGACTCAAAGGGGGAAGACTGGGTAACAATAAATTAGATGCATAGGCCTGATAATGAAGCCAGGATTAGACAGGCAGGTAGTAGAGACGGGTAAATCCAGTAAGATAGATGAGTCAGGCCAATTTTGAGTGAGTCCGGCAAGATGAGACTGTCCCCTGAAGGACTGAAATGTTAACTCCTTCAGAGCCCTTCCTCCACCCTTATCAAGAACCTTCCCTGGCTCCAACCAGTTGCCAGGGTAACCAGTCCCAGGAATTGCCCCTCCCCACAGGGAGCTATAAGGTTGTGATGTATCCTTGGCTGCTCCATCCCTTCAGCCCACCTGTTTCCCCACTTTGGACCACCCCACCAGCATTCCTAGGCCTAGTCCTGGGCCTGGTCACCTTTGCAGGAAGGAGAAAGGGGGAAAAGGCAGGAGAACAAAGGAAGCCTAGGACATAGAAAAAGGGCAGAACACCTGCTTCTTGATATACCAGGATCCCAGCTATTGTCCCCTTCTCCCTCCCTGGAGAAGTCTATGTGACCCCTTTTAAATAAATCCTGCTTCATATGCTTGCCTGAGCGTGCTTCTCCAATGTTCAAACTTCAACATGTGGGGAAGCAGAACCAGTAACCAGCAGTATCAATAATGGATTTGTATTCAAATTATATAAAGAATGCCTAGAAGAGGAAATGAAGATATGCCTTTATATTTTCTCTGAAATCATGTAAGGATTCTTTTTCCCTTTAAAACCATTCATAAACCTTGTGAACGTTTCTCTTTATGGCTGTGACTTTATTTTCATACATCCCTGTAATTGTTTCATGACGGTGCCAGGACAAAATACCTCAAACTGTGAGGCTTAAAATAACAGAAATATATTACAGTTCTGGAGAGTTCAACCCAAGTTCAAGTTCAAACTCAAAGTGTCAGCAGGGCCAGGCTCCCTTTCAAGCTCTAGCCAAGCACCTTCCTGGCCTCTCGGAACTGCAGTCTCATCTTCTCCTGTGAGGGTGCTCCATGACCACCTCTGTGTCTCTTCTTAAAACTTCAACATTCTTTTTTTTGGTTGGGAATCACAATTCAACCCACAACAATCTCTATGTATATTTCTGATTTTGTTATTCTGTTACATTTTCTTTATATAACTAAAACAAATCACATTGTCACGATCACCATAGATTTATACTAAGTCTTGATACCCGGAAAGCATGTCTCTCTCTCCCAACTTTTTCTTTAACAGTATCACAGCTTAGCCTGTCCCCTTGGATACAAACTTTAGAATTAGCTTTTGGATTACTAAAGAAAAATCTACAGGGATTTCTCCTGGAATTGGTCTTAATTTACTTTGGTGAGAAGCAACGATTTTGTGATGCAGACCTTTCCTGGCCATTAAGAAGGTGCCTCATCCTTAATTTCCCGAATATAAATGAAGGCTTTTTTTAAAAAAAAATGTTCTCTAAATATTTTATGCTAGTAGAGAGATTTATTTGTGCTTATTGATTTTTATATACATGAACCTTTCTTACACGGTCGCATTCACTGTGATAATGTGAAGATTCTTTTGAGCTCTTGATATTTTTCATCATTAGTGGGTAGTGGCTTCCTGGGTTCCTCTCTAGTCCTCATCCTTTCCATTTCTTTTCCTTGTCTTCCTGCCACATGGACCCCTCCAGGATAATAAAAGGAGAGGAAGAAGTTACCCTAATGTTTTCCTTGATCTCAACAGGAATGCTTCATACAGGGCCTTCTCTGGGGTTTTGGCTGATAATCTTTACCAGGTTGAAGGTGCTCTTTCTATTCCACTTTATTATATTTTTGTCCTTTGAGGGAACCTTTTCTGTGTTTATCGGGGCTGTTACAGATATTTCAAAATACCTTTTCTTTATTTTGAAGTGTCCAGGATAGAAGAGCCAGGTTTAGATTTGTGCACTCAAGCACAAGGATACTCTCAGAGGTTAGCTTTTGGAGGATGCGTACAGAAACACATGTCCAGGACTCCCCCCTCCTCCATGGTGGGAGAAAGGCAGCATGATCCCATAAAGAAAGTTCCAGGCCTCTACGCAGGTTGCCTGTCCTCATTTCAGTTGCATCACCATCTGAGGATTTGTTTGAAGATTTACAATACTGCAAAGTGTGATGGTAAATGAGTTTTGCTTCCATTTTTTTTTTTTTCTCTGAGACAGTACTTGTTATGGGCCAGGCTATCTGGGCCATGACCACACAGACTCCACTTTGCCCTGAGAGTCCACATCATATAAGAAATGCTTCTCCCATGAGAAAATTCCACCTTTGCCTTCCTGATCCTGCTGAGCACACCCTGCTTAGAAATGCAAATGTTTCCTGTTCTTCTTATACAATGCAAAATGTTCTCTTTTGGATTCCCATTTTTCTTGGACAATGTACCCTCTCAGAAAATGATCGTCTAGACCTTAGCCACCATTCATTAACTTGTCCTCCACTGGGGTCCTTTTGACCCACTCCCCCTTCTGCTTATGATTTTAGATCTCATAACATCGGTTGATGGTTTTGAATCATAGCCACAGCCACTTATGATTAATGAGGTTTTGGACTATAAAGATGTACTCTAACCCCTGGAGGGAATCACAGGGTGTGGGCTTGCAGCCTGCCCCTGCTGGCTGTGCTGGGGTCTCCCCTTCTGGTCTCAGGAGAGGAGAAGGTGGCTGGAGAAAAGACAGTGGCACTGGCGATTAGCTGAGGTGTGATTTGGGAAAAAAGACAGACTCAGTCCTTTTCCAAGGAAAATAGCTGTAGAAGCTCTCAAATCATGGCTGGAAGGGGGGACTTTAACACTTGGGCTCCCAGGGGAGCCCACTGCACAGAGGAGCGAGTCACAGACATTTCTCTCCCTGCTTTTTTAGCGGCAGCTGATGCTACTAATAGCAAGTCATTTTGTGTCTCTTTGTATATAACGGAGGCCTGCAGCGCCCCAGAGAGCAGAGCAGCTGGTTAAGTCTACTCCGCGTACAAGAGTGAAGGATTTCTTTTCTTCCACGGGGACGTGTTTCTGGGTGAACACAGCTCCGTTTTCTTTGTATGTTTTTCAATCAAAAAAGCCTTTTACTCTCCCACTTGGAAAACATCCATCTTTCTGTCCATCCATCCATCCATCCATATATGTTTCCCTTCCTCATCTGTCAATAAGGGAACCCTTCTTGAGTAATCTTATTATTATTCTTCCTTCAGGCTGATATTTGCTGAGCTCTAAAAATATGCCACTATTTTTTTCTATATTCTCTCCTTTATTCTTAACCTAACCCGTGAGACATTTACTGCCATGATTCGATTATATGTAAGGAAATGGAGACACAGGTGAAATAGACTTGCTCAGTCTCAGAGTTAGTAGTTGCAGAAGCCCATGGCAAAATCCCAGACCTTTTTGGTGCTATGGCCCTTTCTGGGGACAACAATGTACCCAGATCATATTGGCTATTCATGTTCACTTACTTTGAATCTCAGTTATTAAACACAATCATTATCAAAAATTAAGTTATTGCTAGGCCCAGTTGTGCACTCCTATAATCCCAGTGGCTCTGGTGGCTGAGGCAGGAGGATTGTGAGTTCAAAGCCAGCCTCAGCAACAGTGAGGCCCTAAGTAACTCAGACCCTAACCAACTCAGTAAAGACCCTGTCTCTAAGGGAAATACAAAATAGGGCTGGGGATGTGGCTCAGTGGCCTGGTGCCCCTGAATTCAATCTCTGATAACACCTCAAAAAGTAAATTATTTCTAATTTTGATTAAATAAATTATATTTAAATTTAAAAAAACACTTAAACTCATCACTTTCTAATTATTTCATTCCACTTTGTCCATACTTTAAAACTATTTCCATCAACTGCATCTCTGTGGCATAATGGTATGCTATGCCACTTCTCTTTAAAACCTTATATTTAGTGATCAATAGTTTGAAATTGGCCATGGTTGGCTATTTTCCCCATGGAAATCAGTAAGCTCTACAAGTCATGACTTTTAGGCCCTAAAGAGTGAGTCTTATTGTCCCATGATGTCCCACCATTCTATATAAAATTAAAAACTTGGGACTTAACAGATTTTTTAAACTTAGAAATTATGGGTACAGTGGTGGCCCCTTGTCTCAACTGCCACAGATATAATTTCTACATAATGCTATAATATTATGGATAGGCATAATGCTGGATGTGGAAAATACAAAGATGAATTAGTCAAATTAAAATTAAGGAAGGAAAGAGAGCCTCTTCCACAAATGGTGCTGGGGAAACTAGAAATCTATATGCAGCAAAATGAAATTAAGCCCTTATCTCTCACCATGCAGAGAACTCAAAGTGGATCAAGGACCTAGGAATTAGACCAGAGACCCTGCACCTAATAAAAGAAAAAGTAGGCCCAAGTCATCTTCATGTTGGATTAGGCCCCAACTTCCTTAACAAGACTCCTAGAGCCCAAGAAATAAAACCAGGAATCAATAAATGGGATGGATTCACTTCTTTTTGGCAAAAGAAATAATTAGAGGTGAATAGAGAGCTTACAGAATGGGAGGAAATTTTTACCACACACACATCGGATACAGCGCTAATCTCTAGGCTAAATAAAGAACTCCAAACAATTAATGCCAAAAAATTAATAACCCAATCAATAAATGGGCTAAGAAACTGAACAGACATTTCTCAGAAGATGATATATAATCAATTAACAAATATATGAAAAAATGGTCAACATCTCTAGTAATTAGAGAAATGCAAATCAAAACCACTCTAAAATTTCAACTGACTCCAGTCAGAATGTCAGTTATTAAGAATACACACAACAATAAGTGTTGGCAAGGATGTGGGGAAAAAGGCTCACTCTTACATTGCTGATCGGATTGCAAATTGGTGCAACCAATCTGGAAAGCAGTGTGGAGATTCCTTAGAAAACTGGGAATGGAGCCACCATTTGACCCAGCTATCCCACTCCTCGGTTGATACACAAAGGACTTAACATCAGCATACTACAGGGACACAGCACAATTCACAATAGCTAAAATGTGGAACCAACCTAGATACCCTTCAACAGATGAATGGATAAAGAAACTATGGTATATATACATAATAGAATATTACTTAGCATTAAAAGAGAATAAAATCATGGCATTTGCAGGTAAATGAATAGAGTTGGAGAATATCATGCTAAGAGAAGTAAGCCAATTCCAAAAACCAAAGGCTGAATGTTTTCTCTGATGTGGATGCTGATCCACAATGGAGGTGGGGAGGCTTGGGAGGAGTGGAGGAACTTTGGATAGGGCAAAGGGGAGGGAGGGGAAGGGAGGGGGCAGGGGGATGGTGGAATGAGATGGACATCATTACCCTAGGTACATGTATGACTGCACATGTGGTGCAACTCTACATCATGTACAGCCAGAGACATGAAAAATTGTGCTCCATTTGTGTACTATGAATGGAAATGCATTCTGCTGTCATGTATAACATGACAAATCAATTAATTCAATAATTTTAAAAAAATAAGAAAGAGGAAATCTTACCTATTGAAACCAGAAGATTGTGGAGATTGCCTGATTCCAATTTGAAACATCACTTTAAATAAATTATCCAGGGCTGGAGATGCAGTTCATTTCTAGAGCTTAGCATGTATGAGGCCCTGGGTTCTGTCCCTTGCACCACAAAAACAAAACAAAAAATAAATAAATTGTATAGATACCATTTTATATATAGGGAAATAAGACTCAAGTCACCTGGGAAAAAACATAAGCTAGAGGTTTTCATTGTATTAAACTCCCCTCTCTTCACTTTTTTTTAAAAATAGAGGATACAATAAGAATCAGTTGTTCTGTGAATTGGACCCATTTTAAGGGCACTTCTGACCTTCTGAACATCAACTCTTTGACTAAGGGAAACACCATTTCTTACCCAGAATACTTTCACTTAAGAACCAACTAAGAGGGGGGATAGTAGAGGATAGGAAAGGTAGCAGAATACAACAGTCACTAATATGGCAGTATGTAAAAATGTGATGTGTAACCGATGTGATTCTGCAATCTGTATTTGGGGTAAAAATGGGAGTTCATAACCCACTTGATTCTAATGTATGAAATATGATATGTCAAGAGCTTTGTAATGTTGTGAACAACCAATAAAATAAATAAATAAATAAAGAACCAACTAAGCCTTAAATCGGACAGATGCTTTGTACAGTCAGGAAAAGGGTTCTGTAAGGAACAGTTAAAGTCCATGATTTTGGTAATTCTTCAACCAGACATTTTCCTAATAGAATTTCATACCAGCTTTGACTAGCCGGTCACTCAGATTCATTCTCAATGGCCCTAGGAGAAAGGAAAAGGTGAGAGAATCTGGAGACCAGTGTGGTTTTAAATGTGGGTTCGGCCCCAGTAATTTTCTTTTTCTGTACTTCAGTATCACAGTTTATCAAATAAAGAGTTGGGGCCATCTTACCTTTTTTTAAGTGTAGGTTACAAAAGCATTGCTAAGAGAGAGCCCCCAGATCCATTAGCTTTTTACATTAAGGTCATTTTAACCCAGACCCTGAGTTCCCAATAGTCCAGTCCATCAGACAGCCACATCATGAGGCTTGGTGATCTTTACTTCAATCTGAATCTCTTGCAATCCTGATAATAAAAAAGACTATGTTTTCCATATGAGTCAACCCAGTTAGTGCACATATGATACTAGTAAATATAGAGTGTCACTTGAAATGTGCCTCTTAAAGCAAGATATTTTGTCTTGTATTATCTGTTGGTTTACTTCTTCTATTTGAGAATTGCCTGCAATTTTCCTAATTTGATACCAATCCTCTGGATATCATTTCATCATTTCTATTTAAGAGAGGATCTAGCGTGCATGTTCGTGTTATCTGGGTGATGGAAAAATCTAGCTGCCAGTTTTCGTGGCTAAGAACATTTTGGTAATTGGCTTCCTGAAAGGATGAAAAAAAATATAAAGCAATCACCATGTGTTTGCTGGGAATTATTTTGCAAAGCGTTTGGAAAGAGACCAAGATCTGAATTATTGTACTATTGAATTCAAGTCACTATTATAGAAAATGGAAACATTGGATTGGCTTTTAGACAGATAACTTACATAACTGATCCAATTGAGGCTTGTCCTGTAATAAGAAATAAGATATGAGAATAGACAATTATGTGTTATTGTAAGAGGAGGATAAAGGTTTCCTCCCTGATCCTAGCTCTGACTAGTTTCTGATGCATAGCAAGAGATCACAACTCCATCTTTCTCTTGATCGTAGGAGTTCAGTGACCTTCTGTGATTTCCATCTACCTACGAATTCATCCTTCTTTTGCTAATGGCACCTCAGCTTTCCCCTCAGTGATACAATCTCCCTTCCTCTTAGACCATGTACCTTGGGGGCGAGAGAATGAGGAGAAGGTGTCCGTGGGCACAGTGATCTGCTCTGGCTGGGCATGAGGCAATGGGGGCCGTTGTCTTCAGACTTCTGGTGAACGGCTGGAGAACCTTGCATTTGGCTGTATTTGAAGAAAGGAGTGGTGCACATCTGTGATCCCAGGGGCTCTGGAGGCTGAGGCAGGAGGATAGAAAGTTCAGAGCCAGCCTCAGCCACTTAGTGAGGGCCTCAGCAACTCAGCGAGACCCTGTCTCTAAATAAAAAGTAAAAAGGGCTGGGGATGGGGCTCAGGGGTTAAGTGCCCCAGGGTTCAATCCTTGGCATAAAGACAGAGAGAAGAGGAAAGAGAAGGAGAAGGAGAGGAGGAGACCCTTTGGCCACAATGTTGTCATTCTGAGTGATCTAAAAGTGAAGGCAACATGTGAAGAATGGACCAAAACAGTGAGAGGCAGCCAGCCGTGTTCAAAGCTGTCAGATCGACCCCTGGATATTTTCCTATGAGCTGAGAGACACATACATATACATATAGCTTTGTATTTGTTCTTTTTATATATACATGACAGAGCATGTATTCTGACATATGATACAGACATGGAGAATAACTTATTCTAATTAGGATCCTATTCTTGTGGCTCTTCATGATGTGGAGTTTCACTGGTCGTGTGTTCATATATGAGCAGAGGAAACTTATGTCCAATTCATTCTATTGTCTTTCCTTTCCCCATTCTCCTCCCCTCCCTTCATTCCCCTCTGTCTTATCCACTAAACTTCTATTCCCCCACCACTTGTTGTGGGCTAGTATTCGCACATTAGAGAGGTCATTCAACCTTTTGTTTTTCAGGGGGACAGGCCTGTTTCATTCAGCATGATAGTCTCCAAATCCATCCACTTGCTGGCAGATGCCATAAAGTCATCCTTTTTATGGCCGAGTAATATTCCATTGTGTATATATACCACCTTTTCTTCATCTATCCATCTATTGAAGGTTACCCTGTTTGGTTCCATAGCTTAGCTATTGTGAATTGATCTGCTGTAAATATTGATGTAGCTCATCACTGTAATATGCTGACTTTTTAATTTGTTTTGTTTACTTAAGACTAAATCCTATCTGATTCACTGAATCACTGAACAACTTCACCCAAATCATCTAAATTCTCTCTACTGCAAGGTTTTAGTTTTAAAAAAGATGCATAAAGAATATAGCAATCAAAAATTCTGGTTCTTTCAACTTGTAATACAATTGTCAGAATGTACAAACATAACCGTAAAAAAGAACATGTAAGAAATTAGTAATAGCATTTCCCATGAGGAATGGGGACTACAATTGGGGAGTTTAAGTTTTCAGTATAGGCCATTTTGCACTCTTTGAGTTTTAATTTTTATGATTTATGCATTTTATCTCTTAGAAATCCTAATTAAATGTTTCTACAAAGACAACTTCTTTGGTAAGTCCTAGTGTACTTATGATTCACCATGAAAGGTCGTCTTTTGAATCGAAAACTTGGTAGCACATAGAGGATCTCTACTTGTTCAGCTCTCCCTGACAAATATGTTAAAATAGCAGTGGTGACACAAACGTTCAAAGTTCAGATGCTTCAGAATATAGCATAAGCTCCATTCTACTTGAAATGCTTTCTGAATTTTGTAGACAATGCATCTCCTCCCTCATTTTCAGAGTATTAATTCAATCTATCAAGATGCCATCTGTTCCGTGCCTCTAATCCTCAGCTCACCCATTTTGAAGATGAGAAGCGTCAAAGTAATGCATCATTCAAATTGAGGACTTAGGGCGGCTTATGGAATTTTATTTTGTTGCCTCGTCTAGCCCTTCCATTTAATTTCCCATTGTCCCCACATCATCTTATTATGTGGGTTTTTGGCAAATGGAGTTTATCCAAATGACTTCAGTGAACCTTCTGCTCAGAGGAATAAAAATACAATATCTAGAAATGAGAGCTGTAAAGATAAATATTAATTGGGCACATTTTGATCCTCCTGTGTTTTCTTTCTCTTCGTAGAGTTATATATTGGGGTCAGATGAGGTGGTCTTTTGGGGGCTACCCTGCTATTAGTTTTCTGCCCCCTTCTGTTCAGGGCCCAATGGCTACACCATTAACAATTTGGATCTCAGCAATCAAATTAAAAAGGACCTCATTGAGACGTCAGGATCTATATGTTCTTTGGAAGTCAAGACCGTGTCATAACTTTACTCCAAGGCAGCAGGGAGTCAGTTAAATAGCATTAAGGATAAAGAGGTTATACTTCACAATTAATTTGAGCACAGTCAGGTACTTTACTGTTTAACTCTCATTTAATTCTCTCAATATCTGTTTTAAGCAAGTGCCACCATTATTCCCATTCTATAGAAGAGAAGATGAAGGCACACAATGCTCGGCTGAATAGCTTGTGGGAGTTCCCACACGTAGGACCCGGGATTGGAACCCTGACTCCTGACCCCATAACGTGTGCTCTTTCCTCTTAATTGTTTCAGACACTAGGGAGGTGGGTCATGGTTTAAACCAACAGAGAAGGTAGAAAGCTAAATTAGGAGCAAGGTGCAAAGGTAGATCAGAGGAAGGCATGATGAATTCTCTCTAGAGACACCAAAGGGACTCTTGGAAGAAGTGTTCAAGAAGAAAGACAGCGATGCTCCTCATTCATAGTGGACAGCATCTATGGACCATCTAGAGGATAGTGTGCTACAAGCTAAAACGGATTCCAGCACTGAAACAACTCACGGTTCTCCTAGTGAAAGAACGAACTCTCTTTTGTCCTGGGGATCTGTTGAGATCCGTGGCGCTCTATGCCAACGCAAACTTGACTGCAGCACAGAGAAACAGGAGTCCTCATTATCCAAGTTGATGTGGCCGATTGTTTGCACGGGGGACCCAATTCTTTATCCCTTTCACTGCGGAGGTGCAGTCCGCTTCCTTCCCCTGCAATCTGGGCTGCCTGGATGACTTGCTTGGCCCATGAGACTTCAGCAGATATAACACCAACAGAAATTTAAAAAGGCACTTGAATAACATTGTAAGGGGAAAATATAAGACGCATTTCCAAGGAAGTGTTGAGAGAAGAAAAAGTACGGGTGCATTTTGCTGTGTGCTTTCTCTTCTGTCATCAGGAAAATAAATCTAGAATAGACTATGGGAGAATGAAAGTAACAGGGAGCCCAGAGGAGGTCTGGCCTCTTCATTTCAGAAAGCGCCACCCTGAAGGAGCTCACAGCCAGTGATCCTTAGGATGGTGACATTGAGTCCAGCCCTGTCAGTCAACTCACTCTGAATCAACTGCCCGTGAGACTCACAAGCGAAATCAATGCTTATTATTATAGGCTACTGAGTTTTCCATGAGCATTTTTCTCTACCTGCAGATAGTTTGAGGGACACAGTAACTGACCTTGCAGTTACTCCAGGGAAAAACTTAATAGTTCACTCTTCTCAAGGAAGCTCCATGGCCGAGTTGAGGTTGCCTAATCATGCAGCATCGTCGTGGGGACAGGTGACGGATGCAGTAGAAATCATGCTTTCACAGCAGCATCAACATCACTGACTCATGGAAATCAGTGAGCACTATTTATTTTAGGTTCCTGATAAAAGCAGAGGCAACAGGCACATAAGACACGCTTTTAAGACAAACAAACAAAACAAACAAACAATAACACTCTAATAGTAGTAGGGTATTTCCTGTTTATCCCCAAGGGAACTACAGGTTAAGTTACTGCAACCATCTTGTCATGTAAAACCACCAACTAATTTTACAGCAATTTTATCCAGCAGCTAATATGAACACCATTGGAACCACCAGGTTGAAGTTATGGGTACACTGTAATTTGGCTTTTTAGAGGAAGGAGGATACCTAGGATTGAATCCAGGGGTGCTTAACTACTGAGCTCCATCCCCAGCCCTGTTTTGTATTTTATTTAGAGACAGGATCTCACTAAGTTGCTTAGGGCCTTGCTAATTTTTTGAGGCTGGCTTTTTTTTTTCTGAATATGCCTGTTTTCTTTTTTTAATTGATTGTTCAAAACATTACAGAGCTCATGATATATCATCTTTCATACATTAGACTCAATTGGGTTTTGAACTCCCATTTTTACCCCAAATACAGATTGCAGAATCACATCTGTTACACACTCACATTTTTACATAATGGCATATTAGTGACTGTTGTATTCTGCTACCTTTCCTATCCCCTACTATCCCCCCTCCCCTCCCCTCCCCTCCCATCTTCCCTCTCTACCTCCTCTGCTGTTGTTCAATTCTCTCCCCCTTTTTCCCCTCTTCCCCTTGCCCCTCTTAACCTCTTATAATTTTGTGCATCATTGAAGGTCTCCTACTATTTCCATATGCTTTCCCTTCTCTCTCCCTTTCTCTCCCCGCATTCGTCTTTGTTTACTATTAGTCTTTTCCTCATGCTCTTCCTTCCTGTTCTGTTCTTAGTTGCTCTCTTTATATCAAAGAAGACATTTGGCATTTGTTTTTTAGGGCTTGGCTAGCTTCACTTAGCATAATCTGCTCTAATGCCATCCATTTCCCTGAAAATTCTATGATTTTGGGTCAGGCTCCAAATTCCTTAATAGGACGCCCATAGCCCAAGAGTTAATAACAAGAATAAACAAATGGGACTTACTTAAACTAAAAAGTTTTTTCTCAGCAAGAGAAACAATCAAAGAGGTAAATAGAGAGCCTACATCATGGGAACAAATTTTTACCCCTCACACCTCAGATAGAGCCCTAATATCCAGAATGTACAAAGAACTCAAAAAATTAAACAATAAGATAACAAACAACCCAATCAACAAATGGGCCAAGGACCTGAACAGACACTTCTCAGAGGAGGACATACAATCAATCAACAAGTACATGAAAAAATGCTCACCATCTCTAGCAATCAGAGAAATGCAAATCAAAACCACCCTAAGATACCATCTCACTCCAGTAAGATTGGCAGCCATTATGAAGTCAAACAACAATAAGTGTTGGCGGGGATGTGGGGAAAAGGGTACACTTGTACACTGCTGGTGGGACTGCAAAATGGTGAGGCCAATTTGGAAAGCAGTATGGAGATTCCTGGAAAAGCTGGGAATGGATCCACCATTCGACCCAGCTATCGCCCTTCTCGGACTATTCCCTGAGGACCTTAAAAGTTCGCACTATAGGGATACGGCCATATCAATGATTATAGCAGCACAATTCACAATAGCTAGACTGTGGAACCAACCTAGATGCCCTTCAATAGATGAATGGATAAAAAAAATGTGGCATCTATACACAATGGAGTATTATGCAGCACTAAGAATTGAGGCTGGCTTTGAACCTGTGATATTCCTGCCTCTGCCTCCCGAGCTGCTGGGATTACAGATGTGCACCACTGTGCCTGGAAAATTAGGTGTCTTTTTTAAATTGCTCTTGCAGGGAACATGCAACAAAGTTATCATTCCATAAGCCTTTGAACTCAGGGAGGAATTATAGTTCCAAGATTAGGAATGTTCCTGAATCTTTTTGTAATCTAATTCAGACCCATCCCTGTATGGGTAAAAATGCATCTCCATTAGTTGCAAACAAAAATTATCATAAATGATGTGTTTTTCTCCACGTACACAATAGGAAAGGGATAAAAATAACAAATACAAATAGTCCCACCATTAAAATATAGTTGTTGTCAATATACAGATATTTAAAATGTAATCTTTTTCTGATTTTATTTTAGTGATAACATACTTTGAGACACAGTGCTGAGAATTTTACTTTCATTTTTTTCATAATTATCATACCCTTGTGAGTTAATATTATCTTTTTTTTTTCCTTTTTGTACCAGGGATTGAACCTAGGGATGCTTCACTTCTGAGCCACATCCTCAATCTTTTCTTACATTTTGTTTAGAGACAGAGTCTGCTCAGTTGCTTAGGGCCTCACTAATTTGCTGAGGCTGACCTTGAACTCACAATTCTCCTGCCTCAGCCTCCCAAGCTGCTGGGATTTCAGGCATGTGCCACCATGCCCAGCTATTATCTTCATTTTTGTTTGGAAGTAGTATCTCCATTTCCCACTCCCCATCCTCGGTAAGGAAACAGAACATAATAACGATTTTGTTGCATATTAATTAGCATCTCCCTGCTGATGCAGAAATTCAGCACATCACATTAGGAGTCTCTCAGTAGACTCTCAATTAATATTTTATTATGAAAACTCAAACTTACACAAAATTAGGGTGAAAAGCCTCATGACCTCCAAGGCTGTCCACCTCCCAGCTTCAACAATGATCTTGTTTCACTGCTAAACTCATCCAAGTTTTGTTCATCTTCTTTTTCTTCAGTTTTCCATGTGAACCCCTCTGGCCATTTACATCTTGAGAATAAATAACTCACCTTGCAGATCCTCAGGGGCAAACATGAACTCTCCTGGGAATTTCAGAGAGGTTACATTGATGCATTAATTTTGCTAACTGTGTAACCTTTTGCCTGTTATAGGGGGTTGTGTTTTGCCTAATGATGCACATGTTTGATGAAGGAATTGAGGTACAAAAGCAAAGGGTGTCAACACTGTCATGTGTTGTACCTATGAGCCTACAAAGATGAGAATAAACAAGATGCTGGATAGTTTGCCAACCAATCTTACGTTTCATCAGATGTGATGAAATGTCCCATTGATTCCTCTGCTTAGGGCATGGTTTTCTGGCTCCAAGAGAATGCATTTCAGGAGCCAGGCTGACTGTGGACTATTGGTTCTCTTCCACCCAAGGGCCAGGCTCCTCGTGAGCTGGGCTGCTACGCATGCTGTATCCACCACTCACCCTGAAATGCACCACTGGTTAATATTCATGAAGGCGTCTACCCAGCGGAGTCTGTTGGGGCATATGGGAACCACAGTCTCTGTTCTCAGCAAGTTTGCAGCAAAACGTCTGAGTCTATTTACTCACAATTTGCCGATGTTTTGACATTTCCTTGCTGATCTGCCTCATGAATGAGCGCCTCACGACACTTTCCCAATCAAAGTGATATCCCAGGGAGCCAACAGGAGGAGACTGGCTTTCCCTGTCACCACGGGCCGTCCTGTCTCATTTTCTCACAGAATAAATGTTGCACTCGAGGTCAAATAAAAAAATGGTGGCAGTCTTAAATATCTCCAGTTTCTGTCTCTGATGCATCGTCTCTGGTGATGAGAACACAAAGTAGAATCGCCACCTCGCTCTACAGACTTACCAGCAGAAGGTAACATTTTCACTTGGGTCCTGGGGGACAATGATAAAGACAGCATTGGGATTATACGATTCTGT
Organism: Spermophilus citellus; assembly: GCF_964194105.1. Lineage (NCBI taxonomy): Eukaryota > Metazoa > Chordata > Mammalia > Rodentia > Sciuridae > Spermophilus > Spermophilus citellus. The sequence goes on from NC_138184.1 coordinate 56,336,246, forward strand.
TTTCCATTTAAAAAGTAAAACATGTTTGCTGTCAACACAATGTGAAAACTGTGAAAATTATAAAATCTACAAGGAGAGACTACTGCTTTGATCTCACCCTCCAGCTCGATTTATTTAACTTTCTCCTTAGAATGAATTATTCTTCCTTCGGTTGTATATTTCTGGCTATTTTTCAATTTTCATATAGAGATATTTCCCGAGCTACCATGGGAGATTGTCCAGATAAGTCTATCATAACTGGAAAATATCATAAGTCGCCAATGCTTTTGACACATACCCCAGCGACCCAGCCTCACATCTTAGCTATACAACATACTTTAGGGGACCCATTCTTTCCACTTATGAGTGATTGTGCAGGTGACTGGGAGCTGCTGCCACTCAGCATCTAGAGAAAATAGCTTACTGTCCTGCCAAAGATCAAATTCAAAAGCTGAATATAATTTCAACCCAAAGTTTCTTGTCTTTGCGTTGTTGTAAAGCAAATGATCGAAAGTCAAACCATTGTAGGATGGAGACTGTAGACTAGTGTGTGTGTGTGTGTGCGTGTGTGTGTGTGTATGTATAGATATACACAGTGTAAGAGAAACAGATGAACAAATCTATTCACATATGTATGTGGTTCTTTTTGCATAATGTGTTAAACCGTAGATGCCACTGATGGCACAATATGTCATTATTTTTTTTGAACGGCATCGAGTCTGTTGCCTGGTCAATGACAATTATAAGACACCAACAATTATAAGATGATAATTGTGAGAATATGAAAAATGAACATCTTGGAATCAATGAAATATGTCATTGTTTTGTGTCTTTTCCCCCCATGTAGCAGTATAGCGTGGATACATTTTCACTTCAGTGCAAATAGATCCATTTGTTTTCCAACCGCTACATATTTTAGCATATTTAGCTGTCCCACAATTTATTTAGCCGCTCTCGTATTGTTGCACATTCAGGTTGCTTCCAAATTTACTATGAAAACAGCACTGAGTGAATATATCTCACTACAAACTTTGGAATTACATATGTGAAAAGTTTGGAAAACAGATTACTAAAATTGTAAGTAAGGGCAAAATATTATGAACCAGTAGAATTGTTAAAAATGCTTCTTTTAATTGTAGGTGGGCATCATACCTTTATTATATTGATTAATTTCTATGTGGTGCTGAGGATCCAACCCAGTGCCTCACATGGGCTAAGCAAGTTCTCTGCCACTGAGCCACAACCCAGCCCAGGAACCAGTAGAATTTCTACAGATATGGAGAAAATAGAAGCTGGTGTTCTTATTCCCCATTTTCCAGTACTTTCCAGAAGAGAGTACTCAAGTGACTTATGGATGCAATTGACTTGTTCAGGCTCGTGTGGTTAATGAAAGGCAGAGTAGGTGGCCAATTTTCTCAGTCTGGGACAGTACTGCCATTTCTCACTACCTAAGAGGGATTGGTTCCAGGATTCCCCATGGATATCCGAATCCACCATTGCTCAGGACCCTTATATAATGTGGTGGTATTTGCATACAATCGGTACACATCCTTCTGTATAATTAAAGATTACTTATAATACCTAATCCAAAGTCAATGTGGGGTAATAATTGTTACACTGTATTGTTTAGGGAAAAATGACAAGAAAAAAAGGTCTGTGGTGATCAACACAGATGCAGGCATCACAGGCCAGTGGTCTGTGGTTGACTGGGTCTGGGGGTAGGGAACTCAGGGAATAGGAGAGCCAACTGCCCCCTCAGCCCCACACTCTGCCTCCTTGGTCTTTTTTTGCTACAAATTCATTTTGAAAAAAGCACAGACTCATCAGCGAGTTTTACAATCAGGCATTTTAAACCCTTGGAGAGAGAGACTCATTTTTTTCCCCAGGTTCTGAGCCTGACATTTATTTGAACAGCTTGCACTTTGTGGGACATTTAATGACCTGTGATGGCAAAGACATCTAAATTATTTGTACACATATCTGAGCAATCAGATTCGAGGCTGATTGCTCTGGTGCGGTAGAAGCTGTTTCTTCTCTGTGGGAGGCATGGGGCTTCTGGTCCTACAGTGTGGAGTGATTACCTGGGAGTTATACGGAACTGCATGGTCCAGATTTGGTGGTCTGTTCCAATTTTGTGGGCTTTTTTTCTTTCTTTTTAGTTGTAGATAGACACAATACCCTTATTTTACTTGTTTATTTTTATGTGGTGCCGGGGATCCAACCCAGTGCCTCACGCATGCTAGGCAAGTGCTCTACCACTGAGCCACAACCCCAGCCCAAGTGGATTTTTCTTATTCCTCCAGCGGGGACCTGGGTGATCACATAAAACCAAGCAAATCTTGCTATCATCACACTCTCGCAGTGTTCATCAGAAATAAGTCTATTTAAAAACCCCTATAATGATCCTGATTGACAGCCAACATGATCCAAGTCTCAGAGCAGCACTTCTCAAATGCTAGTCTGCATATAAATCCCTGCAGTTCTTATTAAAATGCAGTTTCTAATTTAATACATATAGCACAGCATTGAAATGCTAGACTTAATGCCCCAAGTCATGAGGATGGGCAGGTCCACAGATTCCATTTTGAGTAACAAGGTGCCAGATCAGGGGTCAGCCAAAATATAGCCTGTGACTCAAATTCTGCCCTCTGCCTGTTGTGTAAATAAAGTTTTATTGGAACACAGATATGAACATTGGATAATATATTGTCTGTGGCTATTTTCCCCTGTAGTGTTTTTATTTGTTCTTTTTAGATATACATGACAATAAAGTGCATTTTGACATATCATATATATATGGAGTCTAACTTCCCAGTCTTGTGGTTGGATATGATGTGGAGTTTCCCTGGTCATATGTCCATATATGAACACAGGAAAGTTCTGTCCCATTCACTCCAATGTCTTTCCCATTCCCATTCCTTCCCTTCCCCTAATCCCCTTTGTCTAATCCAGTGAATTCTATTCTTCCCCTCCCTATTCTCCCTTTTTGTGGATTAACATCCACATATCAGAGAGTACATTTGGCCTTTGGGTTTTTGTTAGCTTATTTCACTAAGCATGAGAGTCCCCGGCTCCATCTATTTACCAGCAAATGCCATAATTTTATTCTTATGGCTGAGGAATATTCCATTTGTGTATAGACCACAGAGAACTTATGACCTGCAAAGCCTCCAATATTTACTATCTGGCCCTTCGCAGAAAACATCTGCTGCTTCTACCCTAGATGATTCCTTTGGCAGCAAATACTTGCTACTCAAGACAGATTTTCAACATCCATCCAACATGCCCCACACATTTACCTAACACTTACTACAGGCTGGACATCGTGCTAGAGGATGCTATTGTGAACAAAATATAATCTCTGCTTTCATGGAACTTGTAGTGTCTTTCTTTCTCAGTATTCATGCAAGTGACTCCATTCTCTACACCTCAGTTTACTCATTTGTAAAATGGGGGTAAAATACCTACTCCTAGGGTTGTCGTAAGGAGAGTTCTAGGCGCCTAGGAAGCACTAAAATAAAGGTTGTCTGTTGCTTTACTTTTTTATTATCTTTCTTTCTTTCTAGATTTCAGGAAAATGAACTACTTCACACTTAGTGATTTTGTGTGTGTGTGTGTGTGTGTGTGTATACGCACCCATGCACACACACCCAAGTGAACACCTTCACTCTCTTCCTGGCTATTCATAGGACGCAGTTCAAGGTGACTTTTCCTTCAGCCTCAAAATAAAAGTTTTAACAATTCACTCAGAGCTGCTGACATCAAAATCTTTCTTTGATTCTGGGACCAAAGCAGAACAGTGTTCTGTTTCCTAAAAGGAGCCTCTCGGTGTTTCTCTAGTGGCTTAATCTTTCATCAGGGAGGTGCTGGTGGTAACATGGCCCCTGGTAGGGGAGGGTGAGGAGATGAGAGAGGACCTTACTCTCTCAGCAAGGGGGGCAACCTTTGATGAGATTAACTAACAGCTCCCCAGGGCCACCACAGCAGCCACTATGCTAAACAGCTGAGATGAATTCTTAATTCACTATTTACTCAATTTCAAAGGCTTAAAGAAACAGAAAATTCTCTTTGGGTCATTGGAAGCCTGCCTGCTTTTTTTTTTAAATGTCCTTTTGCATCTATATAGATGTGTAATAGTCTGTATATTCTTTATAGTCAGGGATGGCATAGGCTTTCATTTCAGTTCCTAAGAAGCAGACCTTGAAGCAAAGATTCAAGTGTAAACAGTCTATTTAGAAAGTGAGAGAAGCAATGGGGCAGGGTTGTGGGGGGGGGGATGAGACAGGGCAGTGCAGGCTGTGAGATTTGGATGTGCTGTCCCTAGTGGGTAGCATCCAGGCGCCACTAGAGTTGAATCCTACTGTGGAACTCTGGGGAATTGTGTGAAACCCGGGGGTTGAGGGTGCTAGAGGGATTGTGTGCCCACGGTTCATTTGTTGGCCAAAGGCTCTTGGTGAGGTCCATGTGAATTTTCTGGCATTTCTGACTAAAGGCAGGCACCCACTGTCCATCACAAGAAGTCAGACTACATGGAATTGGGAAGTCCTGCAGGAACAGCGGGAAGGCTTAGCCCTCTCTACTTCCCATCCCTGAAATTTGTACAGGCTAGGGGCTCCCCGAGGCTTGGCTGTCCTGTTGTGGAGGAATCTAAACATGAAAGCCCAGATAAGGTCAGAGGACAGCATTGAAACGTCTTAGAAATTTCATCTTCTGTGGGAAGAAAAAAATTAATGCCAGAGAATCCTTCATTGAATAGAGAGATTTGAAGACAAAGAGCAATTGCCCTGAGAGTCTGGGTAGAAGAGGACAAGCTAAGGAAACAGACAAACCGAGGTTCAGTTGTAGTTTGGATCTGCAAAGTGGTACGCAGTCTCTTCTACCCAGAGGTGGGGCTTTGAGAAAATGAGTGGATCCGGAGGGCTTGTCCCTCATCGTCAGTGGGTTGGTCCATTGATGGCTCAATGGACTACTGGGAGGTGGGCTGGGTTGGAAGTTAGAGGTGGCAAGTTCACTGGGGGTGTGCCCTGGAAGGGTTCATCTTCTTTCCAGCCACTTCCTCCCTTCTTCCTTCCTTCTTTCCTTCTCCTCTTTCTCCCTCCTCCTCCTCCTCCTCCTCCCTCCTCCCTTCTCTCCTCCCTCTCCTCCCTCCTCCCCCACTCCTCCTCCTCCTCCTCCTCTTCTTCTTCTTCTTCTTCTTCTTCTTCTTCTTCTTCTTCTTTTCTCTCTCTCTCTCTCTCTCTCTCTCTCTCTCTCTCTCTCTCTCTCTCTCTCTCTCTCTCTCCTGTCACCAGATGAGCAGCTTCCCTCCTCCACACCCTTCTGCCATGATGCTCTGCCTCACCTTAGGCTCAGAGCCATGGAGTTGGCCAACCATGAACTTTATAAAACCTCTGATTCCATGAGCGAAGATAAATCTTTTCTCCTTGACGTTATTCTTGTCAAGTATTTTGGTCGTAGAGATGAAAGGCTGACTCAGGTTCTAATTCCTCATACTTCTCCACGTCTAGTTTGTGTGTTTTCCAGGTTCAATGCCATCCGTGAGGTTGTATTAGATAATCAGAGACAACAGTGATCCAAAGGGATCAGAGCCTGTGCTTCAAGGACAAAAAAATGTTGAATGTCAGAACATCAAGGGTTCAGTTTGGGGGGAAGGAGTCAGTGAGGTGGAATTTATCATGTGAGTTTTGTCTCAGAGGTAATCCTTGGGATCCATTACTTGGGGAAGAAAAGAGATTGAACTAGAACTGGACAGAGTAATTCAGTGGGTCAAAGGCCCAGGGACAGTGTTGGCCAACTCTTCAAAGAGTTAGAAAAGTTTCATTGAGCTTCCCAAGTATGGCTAAGATAACCAGGTCTTTATACTCCTGGCCATCTTCTTGATATGGGCCATTGGATGTGGGCTGCCTCAAGAAGAAAAGATGATCCTGAGAGCCAAGGGCATCCTTGGAAGGGTGGATGCTGAAGGCTTCTGCTGAGAGCATTGTTGGCAGCGGAGGTGGAGGGATCTTCACTAGAGGGGCATCCAGGGGCCCACCCAGCGCTCACCACTCACCTTGCCCCTCCCCCAGTGTCCTGCGCCCTGGATCACCAGGGAAGCATGATCTAACTTGAATGTGTTTCTCATACCTCATGGACCTCTAGGTCTGTGGCTCTTTAGTTCTAGAACCTTTCTGCCTGCGCCAATACTCGCTGCTGTGGGATTCTACCATGGATCTTTCGGAGGCTCATCACAGTAAGCACTTACGGTAGTGGCACATCAATGGGGTGGATAGGGACATAAAATCTGCCACTTACCATCTAAGTGCCAATATTTAGATTTCCAATTTTAGGCCCACCCACTTGGACTAGAACAAGAACGAGGCAGCTGAATGGACCATCTGTGTTGAGTTGCCATAGTCTCTGTAATTCAGATTATGAAATAACCTCACTTTTGTTTTTCCTGGAGTTTGTAGTAGCTTGGAGTTTGTCTGAATGATGGTTTGGATCTGTGGGGTCAGGCATACAGCTTACAACAATCAGTACTTGTGGGAGTGTGTGTGAGTGTGTGGGGGGGGCGGTGTGTGGGTGTGTATTGGGGAGGAGCGGTGTGTGGGTGTGTATTGGGGAGGAGGGCATTTAACCCAGTAGGAGGAAAGCGAGGGTCTTAATAAGAGGTGGAGCTAAACTTTGAGTAGCACCATGGAGAATGGAGGCTGAGATATCCGGTATGGGCCAAGCTTGCCAGACAAAAGTGCTTCCATACTCTTGCTTGGCCACATGCAAACATGGAAATTCCCAATATTCTAGCCCAAGGTCACCAAGATTTATTTTCTTTTTCTTCTGTGAGTCATTAAATTGTAACTTCTATATTTAGATCCATGACTTATTTTTATATTTTGGAGGGCATGAAAAAGGGGTTCAATTTAACACTTTTATGTGGCTTTCCAGTTCTCTCAACTGTATTTGTTGAAAAGACAGGGTTTTTTTTCTATTTTACTTTTTTAGCATCTTTGTGAAAAATCACTTCACTGTGAATATAAGGGTTTATTTCTGAACTATTACTTCTGTCCCATCTGTAGGTCTGGTACCCCACTGTAGTAGTACTATAACTTTATATTCAGTTTTGAAATTGGGCTATGTGAGTCTTCCAATTTTGTTCTTTTTAAAGATTGATTTTGCTATTTTGGATTCCTTAAATTTCTACATAAATTTTAGAATCAGCTTGTCAGTTTCTGCAAAGAAGAAAAATTGCAATTTCGATAGGGATTGGGGTGGGATTTAGAGATCATTTTGAAGAATATTTCCATTTTAGCAAAAACAGTCTCTTGACTCATGACCCAAATGATGCCTATTTAAGTCCGTATTCTCTAATTCCTTTCAACAGTGTTTGGTAGTTTTCAAAGCACGTGTTTTCTCCTACTTTGATTACTTTTTTTTCCTAAGTATTTTTATTAATTTGCATGCAATTTTAAAAGCAATTGCTTTCTTAATTTCATTTTGATTGTTCATTGATAGTTCTCTTCGTTAATTTAGTGCAATCAAATGCTTCAGACTGGGCAGCTTAAACAATAGATATTTACTTCTCATAGTTCTGGAGGCTGGGAAGTCTCCAGAGGCTGTCTTCCTACAGTTTCACATGGCAGAGAGGAGAGAGAGAGAGAGAGAGAGAGAGAGAGAGAGAGAGAGAGAGAGAGAGAGACCTTCCCCACTCACTCCAGTCTTTTCCTATAATGTTGCTAATGCTATCATAATGATTTTACCCCCATGACTCATGTAAACCTAAGTACCTCCTCTGATCCCCCTCCAAATACCACACACTAAAAGTTAGGACTTCCACATGCAAATTCTGGGGATGCACATTCCGTCTATAACTTAGTACATAGAAATGCAAGACAATTTTGTACACTGCAATCTTGATGCATTTAATTTTTTTCTTTTTTCTTTATTTTTTTTAATTTGTTCTAATAATAACATGGCACTAGAACTCACTTTGACACATCATACATAAATGGAGTATAGCTGTATAGCTTCTCATTCTTCTGGTTGTACATGATGTAGAATCACACTGGTTGTGTAATTGTGTACGCACATAGGGTAAATAATGTCTGATTTATTCTACTCTTCTTCCTACCCCCATACTCCTTCCCATCTCTTCACTTTCCTCTGCCTAATCCAAAGTAACTCTATTCTTCCCTAGCCTCACCCTCTGCCTTTTATTGTGAATTAGCACCTGCATATCAGAGAAAACATTTGGCCTTTGGGTTTTGGGGACTGGCTTACTTCGCCTAGCATGATATTTTCCAGCTCCATTCATTTACGGAGTAATATTCCATTGTGTATATAGACCACATTTTCTTCATCCATTCATCTGTTGAAGGACACCTAGGTTGGTTCCATAGCTTAGCTATTTTGAATTGAGCTGCTATAAACATTGATGTGGCTGCATCACTGTAGTATGTTGATTCTAAGTCCTTTGGGTGTAAACAGAAAAGTGGGATAGCTGGGTCAAATGGTAGTTTGTGTCTTAGGATTAGCCATACACATCATCATGCCATCGGCATAGAGAGAGTTTTACTTATTCCTTTCTTATTGGGATGACTCTGATTTCATTTTCTTATAGAATGAACATGGCTTGAGCTACCGGAACAAGGGTGGAATAGAAGTGGCCATATCTTTGTGTCATTCCTGATCCTAGGGGCAAACATTTAGCCTTTCATCACTAAGAACAATGTGAGCCTGGGTTTTTTCAGAGATGTACTTTATCAGGCTGAGGAAATTCCTTTCCATTCCTAGATTATTGTGCATTTTTATGATGATGAAAGGGTATTGGATTTTGTCAAATGATGTTTCTGTATTTATTTAGACAGCTCGATGGTTTTGTTTGCCATTCTGTTGATACACTCTATAGCATTTATTGTGGATATTAAATAACTTTGTATTCCTGAGATAAAGTCTACTTCCTCATGATGAATCACTTTTTAAAATTCAGTTTTCTCATGTTTTTGTTGAGTATTTTTGTCTATGATCATCAGAGATATTGATCTGCAGTTTCCTTTTCCTGTAATGCCTTTGTCTAGATTTAGTATCAGGGCAGCATTGACCTCATAGAAGAAGCTGAAAAGTGATCCCTCTTCTTCTGTTCCATGGAAGAGTTTGTGAAGATTTGTTACTAATTTTTCTTTAAGTATTCAGAAGAATTCACCATTTTGGCCCAGGACTCATTTTGTGGGAAATTTTTAAATGATGATTGACTCCATCTCTATACTGGTGATAGATCTACTCAGATTTGTTATTTCCTTTGAGTGAATCAATTTCAGTAGTTTGTCTCTTTTTTGGGAATCTATCCATTTCTCCCAAATTCTTTCTAATTTGTTGGCTGAGAGTTTTAAATTGCTTTTTTTAAAAACTATTTTTATTTTTATAAGATAAGCCGAGATGCTGCCTCTTTGATTCCTGATTTTTATAATTTGAAACTTCGGGTTTTTTTTTTTAATCTTGTTCAGTTCCCAAGATTTCGATTATAATTTGTAGGATCTTAGGCACAAAATGATCTAGGTCACATGTGATGGCCTATCCATTTTTTTTTTTTTTTTTTTTTTGGTACCAGGATTGAACCCAGGGTTTTGTTTGCCATTCTGCTGATACAGTATATAGCATTGATTGTGGATATTAAAAAACTCCTGCCCTTTTCATTTTGTATTTTAAGACAGGGTCTCACTAAGTTGTTAAGTGGTTCATGGTCTGGCTGAGTTTCCAGGTTGGCCTTGAACTTGCAATCCTCCTGCCTCAGCCTCCCCTGTTGCTGGGATTACAGATGTGTGCCACGATGTTCTGCTCCATTGTTTGTGCTTGGTTGTGTTTTGTGTGTGTGTGTGTGTGTTTTCTTTTTTTTAATCTTTGAAAGCATTTTATTCTGACAATATTTTTATTCCTTCATTTACTAATGCACAACATAGTTCTTATTAAACCATAAGTTTATTTAAAAACAAACCCTATCTTTTCATGCAACTCAGTATCAAATGCCACTCATGCAGACAACTAAACTCTAACAAGATAACCATGGATAAAAACTTCAATATGAAGGAGCATCATTTTTTTTTCAATGGAGAGATGTGGGTTACAGAACTAGAAACCAGAATCCAGAGTTCTACTTCCTTCCAGGTGACCGCTGAAAACAGGAAACCATGATCAATCAAGTTGGGGAAATGCTCTGTGCTGTGTTCCCTTTTTGGAGTTTGACAGCACAGGTTGAATGTTGATGGCTCTCAGGTAAAGGAGACGAACAGCCACACTTGCCATATTTCTCTGTCACTATGATCCCCACCCGGGTCTATTCATCCTTTTAACAAATAGGTACAGAGTACCCAGGTGCCAGCCCCAATCATGGCTGTAGGACGCAGCTGAGCAATAAGTAGTCTCTTCCTATATGGAACTCCCATCTCACTGTATATGAAGTTTAAATGTGAGCAGGGCACTTACTGGCATATAGTAAATGCCCAGTGAATGAATGGCAGAAGGCAGCTGTCCATCACTTTCCCCCTCCTGCCGTTAGATGCAGGCTCTCCAGGGAGAGGGGCTGGGCAGACCCTCGTGCTGTATCTCTTCCCCTACTCCCCATTCTCCCATCCCCCTCCCCTTCCTCCATTCTGCTCAAATACAAAATTGCTCAAATACAAATGCTGCAATGCAATTCTTTTTTATGTCTAACTTCTAATTATCTATAAACACATGTTTTTAGGAGAGGGTTCTCATCTTTTGATGTACGGGAGGTATCAGACATCCAGCTACTCAGGTCCCTCCTCGACCCCCCTCCTGGCTGCTTTGAAATCCGAGCAGCCCAGCACCTTGGCAGAGTCACTTGCAGACGTTCATTTACCTCTGTCCCCCGTGTATTTTTCATTTCCCGTGTCCCTCGCTCCTGCAGCAGCAAGGCTCCCTCTCCTGCCTCAGGGGACGCTAGCAGGGAACTAGACAGTCCCCATGTGAGCGCTTGATTTACACAAGTCTGAGGAGAGGAGAGAGGGCACAGGGAATCGGAGCCCAAGGAGAGAATTTCATTTAGACGAAAAAGGGACTTTGGGAAACTGCGAAGAGACAGGAGAGAGACAGACAGACAGACAGACACAAAGACAGAGACAGTGCCTGTCTGTGTGTGTGTCTTAAACTGCAGGGCTTGTGGGGTCCTCTCCAAAAGCACCTCAGAGAGATGTCCAGGCCTCCCAGGGGAAGGAGCGCTTGCAGTCCCTGCAGACCATCAGAGGCTATAGCCCCAGGCCCCAAGTATGTCCCTGAGGCAGCAGCACCACCAGAACTGGGGGTGGGGTGGAGGGGGGATGGGGTGGCCTCTTGGTGTCACTCAGAGTGGGTTGCAGTTAATGACCACAGAAGCTTCCCTGAGGCTGTGATTCTACATAACCTCCAGGGCATTGATCATCCCAGGGAAGGAGAATCCCAAGTGAGCAAACCCCCTACCCGTCATCCAGCAGGGGTGGATGTGGCATTGGAACTAAGTGGTTTTTAAGGAGATGAGGAAATGTTCCCCCCCCCTCACACACACACACACACACACTCCCAGCCCCCATCTAAGCTCCTGAGCTGAGAGTCCTAACCATTGCCTTAGCCACAGGAGAGAAACTAGTTAAAATGCAGTGTTTCTGAGTCTGTTCCTTGAGCCCAACCTCCTTCTCTGAGACTGCCCAGCTTAGGTGTGGGAAATTCCCTGCCCGTATCATTCTGTGTTCTAGCACTTTCCTGAGTCACTCAGGCTTTGACAAACGCAGACAGATCCAAAATGAGAAAGGGACTGAGATACCCAGTACAGCCCATGATTCACACACGCGCCTCAACAAAGCTGGGGCTCAGTGATTTCCCTGCCTACGAGAGCTACGTGGCAACAAGGGGAACATTAACTGTGCAATGACAGAGGACAGTCAGAACTAGGAGCGTTTCCAGTCTACCTTCTGATTAAAAAACCTGTCTCCCCACAGACTGAGGGCTGAGGGCTGGCAGCATCGATGATTAGTTCCCCAGGATAGTTTGTGCAATAATTACCAATAGAGTAGGCACTGACTCTATGTTCATTCATGAAACAACTCATTTTTAAAATATGGCCAAGTGTAGTGGCACACGCCTGTGATCCCAGCAACTCAGGAGGCTGAGGCAGGAGGATGGTGAGTTCAAAGCCAGCCTCAGCAAAAGCATGGTCCTAAGCAACTCAGTGAGACACTGTCTCTAAATAAAATACAAAAGAGGGGCTGGGGATGGGGTTCAGTCGTTAAGCGCCCCTGGGTTCAAACATCACTGATCCGAAAATCAATCAATCAATCAATCAATCAATCAATCAATCAATCTACTGTAATCCTGAAATTGTCCTTGGCACCAGAAAAAAACGTTATCTCATTTGATCCTCTAAGCAACCCTGTGAGATGCTTGCAGAAAGTCTCAGAGCTACTCAAGGAAAAGAGTTCAACCAGGTTTCACTTCCCACTCACCCTCTCTTTACACATTCAAGTCACTTTGGTATAATGGCCACCACTGTCAGAAGTTAGAGTTTTAAGTTTCCATATTAAGGAATGAATAGGAAAAAAATTCAATTTCCTCTGTACTTGTTTTTCAGTCATTCATCCATTTAGTGGGGAAAAAAAAATATACTGAGTCCTTCTAGAACGCTGCTCCTCTGTTCCTTTCTGTGAGTTCCATCCTATCCTTCTAAATGACTTTGCACATCAGTAGGATATTTATGGAACTCCGAAGAGTAAAAGAAAGAATATCCAGTTTCCAAAAATGTCTGGTTGTCTCCTGGGCTGCTCAGGGAGGCTGCCTGGGCTTCTGGAATGATTCTAAAATTTGTGATTGCAAGACCCAGGTTGACATACCAGGTTAATCATTTTCTAGCTTAATGGCATTTTTCTTTGGGCAATTTAGTTAGCCTTGCTGAGTCTCAATTTTCTCATCTGTACTCTAGGAATAAGAACCCCATGTGAGGTTATATATGGTATAGCAATTTGGAAACAAAAACCTAAACATTTAGTCTTCATTAGAATCGCTGTAGTGAGATAAGAAGAGTTTTAAATATATACATTGTTCTGGTGTGGATGGGAGGTGTCTCCCAGAAGCTCACGTGTGAGACGGTGCAGGAAGGTCCAGAGGAGACATGACTGGGTTGTGAGAGCCATAACCCAAGCAGTGAATGGACCCCTGATGGATTAACTGGGTGGTGGCTGGAGGAGGTGGGTGTGGCTGGAGGAGGGGGCATTGGGGGCGTGGCTTTGGGGTCTCTATTTGTCTCTGGAGAGTGGAGTCTCTCTCTGCTTCCTGATCACCATGTGAGCTGCTTCCCTCCACCACTCTTCCTCCATGATGTCCTGCCTCCCCTGGAGCCCTGAGGAATGGAGGCTGCTGTCTGTGGACTGAGACCTCTGAAACCGTGAGCCCCCAGATAAACTTTTACTCCCCTAAAATTTTTCTGGTCAGATGTTTTAATATCAGCAGCAAAAAAGCTGACTAAAACATATATTTACATAAATACCAGTACTACTGTGGAGCAAAAGGGAGTTTGGGGGGATGGGTCATTTAGGATTTGGGTCCGTTGAGTGACCTTAGATGTGATTGGCTGTATCTGAGGGGATAAAGAAAGAAACCAGGGCAGGAAGGTAATGTACGGTGGTGCACCTGGGGGCTGCATGAGGTCCCCTGGACAAGGGACAGGAGAGGTGGGCTGAAATACAAGCTGTGAGGTTGAAGGGTGCCTCTGATTGGCCAAAGGAAGGGGGTCCCTTTTCCTCTGTGGAGTCCCCAGAGAGGGCTTCTCTTTATCCTCACAATCTGGGAGAATCTTTTTTTTTTTTTTTTTTTTTTTTAAAGAGAGAGGGGGGAGAGAGAGAGAGAGAGAGAGAGAGAGAGAGAGAGAGAGAGAGAGAGAGAGAGAGAGAGAGAGAGGAGAGTGAGAGAATTTTTAATATTTATTTTTTAGTTCTCGGCGGACACAATATCTTTGTTGGTATGTGGTGCTGAGGATCGAACCTGGGCCGCCCGCATGCCAGGCGAGCGCGCTACCGCTTGAGCCACATCCCCAGCCCCATGGGAGAATCTTTTTGTCATTTGCTCAAAGGATCCCCAGAAAGCAGATCTTGGGACAAGGACTTGGGTGCAGGTAGTTTATTTGCAAGGAGACACCAGAAAGCAAAGTAAAGAAGGAGGAGGGGAAGCGAAGGGGGAGGGGGAAGAGAAGGGGGAGGGGGGAGAGGGAAGAAGAAAGAGAGGGAGAGGTAAAAGCCAGTAAAGCTCCTGTTGTTAAACGCCCCCCCCCCCCCCCCCCGCCGCCGCCGCCGCCGCCGCCGCCGCCGCCCAGGGCAAATAAAACTCAATTGTACTGAGGACCCTCCAAGGAAATTTTGGAGAAGTTGGTGGCTGTGATGTGAATAGGGCTTGAATTTGTCCCCCAAACATTCACATGCTGGTAGCTTGGTCCCAAGTGTGGTCGTGTTGAGAAGTGGTGAGACCCTTAAAAAAAAAGGGGGGGTCCAGGGGAAGGTAATTCGGTTATCCGGGGGACTCTGTCCTAATTAAGTGATGCACACTCATCTCCCAGAGTGAGCAAGTTCTTGCAAGAGCAGGTTGTTTGGCTGCTTCTGCATGTGGCCGGTTCCCTTTCTGTTCCTCTGTCATCTTGTAACACAGCCCGGGAACCCCTCCAGAGTGCCACCCACCCTTCATTAAATCATGAGCTAAATACGTGTCTTTACATTATAAAGAACTTAGCCTCGAGTATTTTCTTATAGCAGTACAAAACAGACAAAGGCAATTATTGATCACAGAATGGGAGATTGGGTTATTTATTTACTGACTTTATCCATCATTCATAAAGGGCTGCCACCAAGAAACAAATCATACCATATTTTAGAGCCCGATTGCCCTGTGAGACAAAAAAAAAAAAATAGACTTCCTCAGGCTCGCTCTGGAGATGGAATATTGGCAAAGTACAGAGAACTGTCCATCAGTGGAGTTCTGACATTAGGCAGGTTCAGGGCTGTATTCCAGGGCACAGCTCTGGGCTGGGAGTTTTGCAAAGTGCCCCAGAAAAAGTGGGTTGGGTTGCTAAACAGGGCTGGGGATGTGGTTCAGTGGTTGATTGCCCCTGAGTTCAATCCCTGGTACCAAAAACTAAAATAAATAAAAAGTAAATAATGTGGGTTAGGGAATGGGCATGGGAGGCCCCTGAATTCACTCAGACATGGCCAAGGACTCATCTTATTCAGCCTCTTGACTGCTTTCCACTTCCTCTTCTTTTGTTCTCCTGGTGCCAATGAATCATACAGTCAGTTCCTTTCCCTACTGTCTTAAATAGCTGTCTGGGTAGCCATCCATGTGACTGGGTCCAGAGGACATTTAAAATGATAGCATGGCTATTCAGAGATAATGCAGAATCGCTGACTCATCAAAATGCTTAGGCGCCACTACAGAACAAGCCTGCCAATGATCGTGGCCACCAGGGCTGAGTATCTTGACTCCATTGATGCATTATTATTTTGGGTGGTGGGTACCAGGGATTGAACTCAGGGGCACTCGACCACAAAGCCACATGCCCAGCCTTATTTTGTATTTTATTTAGAGACAAGGTCTCACCGAGTTGCTTAGGGCCTCACTGTTGCTGAGGCTGGGTTTGAATTCATGATCCTCCTATTTCAGCCTCCCAAACTGCTGGGATTACAGGTGTGCACCTGGCTCATTGCTGCATTATTTACTTTATTTTTTTCTTCGCTGCTTTATTTCATTAGCACACAATCATGGGAATGAGATTATGATCTGAATCATCACGAGGATGTCTAATTAATTTAGGTATTCATGTATTCCAAAAATATCACGTTTTTTGACAGCCTGCTCCATGTGGAGCTCTGGGCGAGGCACTAACAAGACAGGGTTCAAGGACGTTCAAGGTCTCTGCCCTCCTGGAGTTGACATTCTCGTGGGGAATATATACAGAATGAGAAGAGTATCATGGAGGAAAAGTTCTTGGGAATGTCCTATTTTAGATAAGTTGGTCCAAAGGAAGCCAATTAAGAGATGTTCATTGACCTGAGACATGAATAACAAGAAGAGCCTTTTAGGAATAGGGAAATACAAATTAAAAGGCTAGTTCCTGCAGTTTTAGAGAGTCCGAGAGGAGGCCATATCCTCTTAGGAACTATAACACAGCGATGCATTGTGTGGGGTCATAATAGACCTTGGACACATCTTGGATCCTTTCTGAGCTTCCATGATTATTTCATCTGTAAAAATGTGATAATATAATTAATGACTATTTCCTATAGATGTACAGACAAAATAAAATATTTTGTGTTAAGTGGCTATCACCATACTTGCTCATGGTAGCACATCTACAAGCGCCCTTGGGTTGTGGATGACTTGATTTCTTCAAGAAATTCAAGCAGAACAATAAAAGGAGGTCAAACTTTTAGTAGGGAGTTTGGTCCAGAGGTTTACCACTAAATCAGGGTCTAGTTCTCTTCTCTCGGGTATGTTCTCCAGGGGAATCAATGTTTTTATTCAACTAGCTCCTGGCATGTGATAAAGATGGCCTCCTCCACCCTGGCCCCTTCTCTGCACAGACCTGGAAGTGATTCAGCCTTCCCACTCACACCCCACACAAGCGGGTACTGGGTATTGAACTCAGGGGCACTCCACCACTAAGCCCCATCCCCAGCCCTATTGGGTATTTTATTTAGAGACAGGGTCTTACTGAGTTGCTTAGTGCCTTGCTTTTGCTGAGGCTGGCTTTGAACTCACCATCCTCCTGCCTCAGCCTCCCCAGCCACTAGGATTACAGGCATGTGCCACCATGCCCTTCTACAATCAAATATTTTAAGATCCTGTGGATCCGTAATGAAAAGTAGGAGCGTATGGTATGTCAGAGGAGACATGTTCTTCAGGATGGAGACAATATGTCTAGACAATGTTGTTGCTTGCTATTATCATTCAGGCTAAACAACATCAGTTCAAGGTCAATCAGGAGACCCATGCTGTAATCTTGATTCTTTCACAGCTGTAAGAAACACCTGCTCAGTTGACCCTGAGAACATCAGTTTCTTCACCCTAAATGTATTTGTCCAACAATTTTCTCCAACTATTATTATGGAAAATACAAAGATCTGGTGGAAATAAACAGAACCCTCCTGGTCCACATGGGGCTCATGTTCTAGTCTAGTGGGATTTCAATTATGAATTTTACAACCTCATCGAGCAGATGTTCTTAGCATCAAGGTGAAATAAAATGTGGCACAATTTGTCTATTCGCCCCTTGAGTCTTTATTTTTTTTTCCATTTTGCTTTGCAAGTGGGAAGAAATTAAAACATAATAGCAAAACTATGACAAAGTACATTTTATCAGCTTTTTTCCCTTTATTACCTCCCTTGCTGTTGGAATTGGATCCTACTAGAAGCTTTTCTTCAAGTATTTCATCGTTTCATTTTAGTCTAACTACCCTGTTTCTATCATAACATTTTCATTTGTTATGAAAAATGTTAAGAGATACGAGTAAAAACAAAAACCACATGGAAATAGAATTTATTGCCAAGAAAAATAAAAAAGGTACAGTAAAGATTTATAGCATCCCTGGGGGGAAATGTTTGATTTAATCAGGAATCACTCTAATTAACTGGTAAAAATCAATCACAGCTGATCCCAAGCACTGTCACACACACACACACACAAAATCAATCATAGCAAATAAAACATGTAATGCAGAGACTGAAACTCAAATTTTAATTTCGGTTTACTTCTCTGGGAGCTTCATTTTCTCAGAGAGGTATGCTGGTTTTGTTTTACAGAAATAGTCTTATTTTTTTATTCCTGTTGAAATTCATTGCTCCTTATAAAAACTGAGAATGACCCTTCTCTTTGCTCTAAGTTCCCAGCTGGGTCACTATAGAAAATGGCCAAGCCACCATGGTGATGGAGGATGATGGAGTGTCTCCTTTGGCATTGGCTGCAATTTTGAGGGAAGGTTAATGAATTTTTTCCCTCTGACTAGTATAAATGAAAGTCCACATCCAGCTTAATCCTTCTTTGTCTTCTACCACTTGTACCCTCCCTATATCCCTCCACCCCACTTTGGGGGGACAATGGTCTCAACAAACCAGTGTGCCAGTATCACATGGCACACTAACTGCTTCTAAAAATTCTTTTAAGTCCCATTGAAACGTGAATGTTTACTAATGGTATCAGGCATTTGCAGGCAACATCTCTCTCTTGGCCTGGGACAGTTAGGGCACCAAGAGTGGCCAAGCTCTGTAGCTTTCTTTAAGGGCCAAAATGACTGAATTTTCTTGGAGACCCCACCTCAATCTCAGCTGAGTTATCTGGGTGAAGCTGATGCCACCGCAGTTCCAGGTACAGATCTTGTGAGCCAGACATGAACCAATCAATGGAAGAATTTTATATTCATTTTGCTTATTTCATAAATACAAAAATGGATATATTACCAAGTCCAGCCCAAAACAGAATCAATGAAAGCCATTTCCTACAGGATCCCAGGGAAGTGGGCTCTTTCTTTCCCACTGGACATAAGCAGATAATCATGTGTTCTCAAAATTGTTGACATTTTCCTAGGATGCTGGTGCATGCCAGTAATTCCAGTGACTCTTGAGGCCGAGGCAGGAGGATGGTGAGTTCAAAGCCAGCCTCAGCAAAAGTGAGGCCCTAAGCAACTCAGTGAGACTCTGTGTCTAAATAAAATACCCAATAGGGCTGGGGATGGGGCTCAGTGGTCAAGTGCCCCTGAGTTTAATCCCTGATACCTAATAATAATAGTAATAATAATAATAATAATAATAGTAATAGCATGTTCCCCACAGGGCAGTTGTAATGATTTCTATGAGATCATATATGCAAAGTATTTAACATATCGTGGCTTATCAGTAAATGTTCATTGAGTAAAAAATAAATAAACGTGACTGAATACATAAACTATTTAAAGAAGGAATTCCCTAAGATTTTAGATAAATTGGGTGACAAGTTAATGCCCTAAGGAATATCTATATTTTCAAATCCCCTTCCCCACTTCTACACCCAATTGAAATTTTTATATTGGAACCACTAACCCTAACATTTTTAACTCATCAAACATGTTCTTAACTCACAAGGTGAGAGGTGACCCATCATTTCCCTAAACCCAAGAGGAAACTGTGATTCTTATGTATTTTGCTCTCTGCTTCAAAGAAGTCCCTTGTAAAGTGATCCTTTCAATAGCACATCTTTTACTTTGTGTCTCTTGAGATTATTGTCACTGACTTCACTGGCTTCATAGTTTAGAGCCTTTACAAATATATCTTCCAGAGTGTTATGGTTGGATGTGAGGTGTCCCCCATAAGCTCACCTGTGGGACAGTGCAGGAAGGTCCAGAGGAGACATGACTGGGCTGTGAGAGCCTTAACCCAACCAGTGAATGAACCCCTGATGGGATTAACTGGGTGGTGGCTGGAGGAGGTGGGTGTGGCTGGAGGAGGGGGCATTGGGGGCGTGGCTTTGGGGTCTCTATTTGTCTCTGGAGAGTGGAGTCTCTCTCTGCTTCCTGGTCACCATGTGAGCTGCTTCCCTCCACCACACTCTTCCTCCATGATGTCCTGCCTCCCCTCGAGCCCCGAGGCATGGAGCCTGCTGTCTGTGGACAGAGACCTCTGAAATCTCCAGCCCCCAAATCAACTTTTCCTCCTCTGCAGTTGTTCTGGTCAGGTCTTTTAGTCACAGCAGTGAAAAATGTGACTAAAACCCTGAGATTCATGGATCCACCCCACGCCTCAGTTAGCTCAGTTGAGAAGTATCCAAGATGCACGAAGTGACTCTGGGTGACCCGGGGCATAGAGTCCCATTCTTATTTTCCTGACTTCTATACATATAGCTTATAGCTATGCAAATGGCCTTGTGGTATTCTTACCTTTAACCCTGAGGTTGTGTTAGTGTTACCACACTAGCACTAGGGAGGCAGCCTGGAGTAGTGGTTAGAGCCTGGGCCAAGGTTCTATGCTTCCGAATAGGCCAGTTAGAAGTCATATGCAGTTTACGAAACACTTGAAATGTGGCCAGTGGGACTGAGGAGCTGTGACTTTAATTTTGTTTAACATTCTTTTAATTAAAAATTGGAAAAATGAATACTCAGTTCAGATATTAGAAAGCTCTTAAAGTAGGCTTGGAACAACTCAGGTATGTGAACTTTCTTTTCCAACTGTAAACGTATGAAATCTAAATACATATGACCTACTTCTGTTAAAAATTCACATTCCAATAGAGATGTGCTGTGAGCATAAAATGTGCAGTGGGTTTCAAAACTGAGGATAAAAACAATTTAAATCTCATTAATAATCTTTATTTTGATTCTATGTTAAAATGATAATATATTTTTGCGTGTGTTGGGTTAAATAGCAAATGTTAAAACAAATTTCCTCTGTTTCTTTTTACTGTTTAAATATGGCTACTAGAAAATTCAAAAATATCCAAAATTACATATATGGCTTAAATATTTCTTTCTTTTCTTTTCTTTCTTTCTTTCTTTCTTTTTGGGGGGGGGTACCAAGGATTGAAGCCAAGGGCACTGAACCCCTGAGCCCCATCCCCAGCCCTTTTAAAAAATTTATTTAGAGAAAGGGTCTCATGAGTTGCTTAGGACCTCACTAAATAGCTGAGGCTGGCTTTGAAATTACAATCCTCCTGCCTCAGCCTCCCAAGTACCTGGGATCACAGGTGTGCACCCGTACGCCAGTTAATTATATTCCTATTGAACAAACTGCTCCAGAGAAAGACTCAGTTCAAATCTTAGCTTATATAAGCTGTGACACCTTTGGCAAGTTATTTAACTGCTCTGGGCTGAGTGGAACTTATAATGGTAAATTCATCTTTTGTTCCCTACATTTTCAAGGAAAATCTGAGCTGATGTTTACCATATGCTTACATCACATTATGCATGAATATTAGCTTTTCAATTTTCAATATTAGCTTTTCAATGATACTAATATTTTCAATTTGTATCTTTGTAACTGCATCATGTATTTTTTAATCCATGCCACAATATTGATTTGGGGAAATGTCAAGATGCTTTTAGCATATTTCCCATTCACTTTTGGCCATATTGCTCTGGCATGCTTTCAAAAAGATAATCAATACAACATCAACCAAAGCAAAATCAGTACAGAGATTCCACAGGAAGCTTGGAATGGAACCACCACTTGACCCAGTTGTCCCACTCCTTGGTATATACCCCCCAAATTAAAATCAGCATATTACAGTTATGTATTTATAGCAGATTGATTCACAATAACTAAGCTATGGAACCAACCTAGGTGCCCTTCAACAGATGAATGGATAAAGAAAATGTGGTGTATATATACACAACGGAATATTACTCAGTCATAGAGAAGAATAAAATTATGGCATTTGCCAGTAAATGGATGAAACGGGAAAATATCATGCTAAGTGAAAGGAACCCATCCCCCAAACCAAAGGCTGAATGTTCTTTCTGATACGTGGATGCTAACACACAGTAAGTGGGGTGGAGGGAAGGTAGAAGTTTAGTGGATTAGACAAAGGGGAATGAAGGGAAGGGGAGGATGGGAATGGGAAAGACAGTAGAATGAATGGGACAGAACTTTCCCATGTTCATATGTGGACACACGACCAGGGAAACTCCACATCATGTCCAACCACAAGAATGGGAAGTTATACCTATGTATGTGTTTCATGTCAAAACAGACTCTACTCTCATGTATATATAAAATGAAGAAATTAAAAATTTTTAAAGAAGAGGAAAGATCTACCAATGCCATGGAGAAGATGTGATGAGTATAACAGGGTAGAAATAGGGGACTTGACCTGCTGTTGGTTCATGGAGACTACCCAGAGACTTCTTCCCTAAGAAAAAGGAATCGTAGCTGACACCTTAGGGTACATAAGAGCTATTCAGCATATTGTGTGTGTGTGTGTGTGTGTGTGTGTGTGTGTGTGTTTGGGGTGATTGATAGTGATGATGGTGGACAATCTGGATAATCTTCCAGACAAACATGACATTGAAAGGTCAAAGTCCTTTTCTGTATATGGAACCTGAATTTTTTTTTTTCAGGGTTGTTTTTTTGTTTGTTTGTTTTGTTTTGTTACTGGGGATTGAATCCAGGGAGCTTAACCCCTGAGCCACATCCCCAGCCCTTTTTATATTTTATGTAGAGACAGGGTCTCACTGAGTTCCTTAGCACCTTGCTCTTGCTGAGGCTGGCTTGGAACTCTCAATCCTCCTGCCTCAGCCTCCCAAGCCGCTGGTATGACAGGCATGGGCCACTGCACCCAGTTCAAGGCTATTTCAAAATACGACACGATTTCTTTGTTATCCTGCTTTTAATGATCACCCATCCTCACTTCCTTTCGGAGTGTGTGGCTCCTCCACCAAGTCACAGTGCCCGCCTCCTCTCAGCCTTTGATATGAAGTTTAAATTTATTTTCATGGTTCATCAATCAATGTCTCTCTTCCGCTGGACTGTAAGATCCATTAGGGCAGAGACTGGGTTCAGTATTGCTCAAGGTATGTTGAATAGGTGAACCAAGAGGTATTTCAGATTGACATTTGTTTTTGCCCTGAAACTATCACTATGAATTCACATTTAGACCTTAAAACATGTATTCCTATGTGAAACAGAAGTGAATTTTAGGTTATGGACTATTCCAGTCTATTAACAGGGCACACAGAGTGGCTCTCGGGGAACTTTCCCATAACACCTTTTCAGGTAACCTATCTTCATGCCGTTTTCTCAGCAACACACATTGCACGAGAAGATGCTGACCACTTTATAGATGAGTTGGTACATCTACAAGTTTCTCTTATCTGTGAAGAAAAATAAGTATCAGTCTTTCAAAATGAAGTGAAAGAACCCTTTATATTGTTTCTCTGCTTTTTCTATGCAACGAATCAAATGTTACCTATATTAGTAACTTTTGATCTCCTTTCTGCATGTTTTTTTTAAAATTTTTATGCTTTTTTTAAAAAAAAGCATTTTAAAAGTAATGTGTTGCCACCCTACCAAATGAAAGACCTGGATGAAAGAGGATATATTCCTTTATTTTATTTACATAGAATTTTAATGTAGGCAAACTTCAGCTGTTATACTCCACGTCAATAACAGAGCTGTGGTAAAGATCAGCAGAGCCTGAAAGATGAGGCGAGGAACAGGGGTATGGCAGAGTGGGGAGGATCAGGGTAGGTAAAATGAGGGCTAAATTGAAGCAAATTACATACCGTATATTTATAATTATGTGAAAATGAATTCTAATATTGTGTATCACTGATATAAACCAATTAAAAGATCTAAACCAAATAATAATAATAATAATAATAATAATAATAATAATATATTTGCCCTTGTAGAAAGTAGAGACTATAAGAGCCTGCGACCTGGCCATGCTCCATTTCTTGGTCTAGGTGCTGGTTACTGGGTGTCCAGCCTGTGAAAATTCACCCAGCCATACACTTAACCTCTGAGCCCCATCCCCAGCCCTGTTTTGTATTTTACTTAGAGACAGGGTCTCACTGAGTTGCTTAGGGACTCGCTAAGTTGCTGAGGCTGGCTTGGAACTCACCATCCTCCTGCCTCAACCTCCTGAGCTGCTGGAATTACCAACCCGGTTTATTTCAATAGTTTTCTTAAGCTGGTTAGTGAGCACAGAGAAAGCTGAACTCCTTCATCTGTTACCATAATTTATTGAGCCCTTATTTTGTTGAAGGCTTTTTTCAAGGTTCTGGGAAAAAGGCGAGACACTATCTTCATGCAGCTAACATGCTAATCAGGGAAATCAGATAATAAATACATACCTAACAAAATACATATTCTGTAAGCCTGAGATGGGCGTTATGGATAAAACTAAGCAGGATAAGGAGATAAAAGGCTGAGACCGGGGTGGGGGTGGGGGAGAGGGCTCTTTTAGTTAGTGGTGTCAGGAACGGCCAGTCTGATACAGAGACATTTCAGAGGCCCGAGCACATGGGGAAAGGAGTCAGTGGACATTAGGAGCAGGAAGTGAGGCGTGGAGGGCTGGTGCTGGGAGCCATGAATGGCCAGGAGGAGGGAGAGAGGCGGGTGCCTGGGGAAGGGACCCTGGCTCCTGTAGGGCTGCACTGCTAGGGCCAGGAATCAGGCTTTTATATTCTGTGAGAGAGGAAGTCTCTGGAGAGTATTGCAAAGAAAAGCCCTATTCTTTATGCCTTTTGTATGCCTACAACATTTCAAAATAAGCTAAATAATGGAAAAGTGCTATCAGACACTGATATTGGGAGAAGCATTCATTTCTTGGATTCACTATCTACAATCAGAGATGCTCATGGTACCTTGAGACACCCATGAAGGCAAATTTGTTAAGTGTGGAGCTTTAATTTGTTAAGGTGGTCCACGCTTCTAATCCCAGCGGCTTGGGAGGCTGAGGCAGGAGGATCACCAGTTCAAGGCTAGCCTCAGCAACAGTGAGGTGCTAAGCAACTTAGTGAGACCCTGTCTCTAAATAAAATACAAAATCAGGCTGGGGATGGGGCTCAGAGGTCGAGTGCTCCTGAGTTCAATCCCTGGTAACTCACCAAAAACTGTGGAGCTAAAGGACCGAAGAAAGCGTGTGTTTGGGGTGGGGGTGAGATAGAGAGTAGTGGCTGAAAACAACGTGAATATTCCAGATTAGACATCAGATCACATTATACAATTGATATATCCGTGTGCTGGGAGACTTCATCTCCACACGGTGGTCTAGGCAATTCTTAGGAGATCAGAATAAAGAATCAAGGAAGGCAGAGAGAGGAGCAACAACTCAGAGTAGCACAGGAACTGGAGGACCATCTTCTGATTGTTCTTAAAGCTTCCCTTGTAAATGTCTCCTGTGTCCCTTCTGTTATGGAGAAGGGTTGTATTTGAATTTCAAACAACTCCACTGTTCTTAGAAGAGACTCTAGTAAATTAACTTTTGACAGAGTGACTCTGTCTCCAGTCCATTTGCTCTGAGGACAGCAGGTTGCTGAGAAGCATTTGAAGTTTGTACTTTCCATTGGAAGCTCATTAGAAATGCGTAGCCAGCCAGGCGCAGTGGCACACGCTTGTAATCCCAGCGGCTCAGGAGGCTGAGGCAGGAGGATCATGAGTTCAAAGCCAGCCTCAGCCACAGCGAGGCCCTAACAACTCAGTGAGACCCTGTCTCTAAATAAAATAGAAAAAAGGGCTGGGGATGTGGCTCAGTGGTTAAGCACTCCTGGGTTCAATTTCTGGTACCCCCCCCAAAAAAATACATGGCCGTTTGTTATGTTCCTGGTTTTCTCTCCAAGGGAGATGGGGAATTCTCCATGCCAACTCCTGAACTGCTTAGTTTTCTAAGACATTTTCAGACAATGCACAAATATGTCGACACAGAGCGGGGAAACCCATGAACAAAGCCTTGTTGTCCCCTACCCAATGTAGTCTGTCTCCAGTATTTGTTAAAATAAGCTCAAGGGAGCTAGAAATGATGGCCTCTTCATTTTTTGCTCTCTATTTTTTTTTGTGTGTTTCGTCCTTTCTGTCTATTTTAGGTGTGGCTAGGAGTACTCAAGCTGCCAGACCGTGAAGAATCCATTTAAAACCAATATATACTGTTCATGGCTGTGGGACGAGAGAAAGGTCAATTAATAATTTCATTTTAACATTCGCCTGCCAATTTTGATAAAGCTGTGAGTTTGTGGTCCATGAAGGCATCTGAGCTGCACTTGTAGGGGTTGAATGCCGACTAGTGCACCCCAGTTTTGCAAATGATGGTTAAAAATAAGATAGCTGTGTTTATATTGAATGCTGTGTCTGGAATAAAGGACCATTGATTGTTGCAATGGTGAAAGGAGCCTAAGACCTCAAAGACGTACAGAATGTGGTCAAGAAGTGCAAGTGACTGTCCCTTGGGAGAGAATGGAACTCTTTTGTATCTATATTTTTAAGCAGCTTTAATGGAATGATAATAGCTAATAATTATCAAGCATTTGCTTTGGACCCGGCATCTGCAATATGCTTAAGATCCACATTTCTTGCTGGGCACGGTGGCACACCTCTATAATCCCAGCAGCTCAGGAGGCTGAGGCAGGAGAATCGTGAGTTCAGAGCCAGCCTCAGCAACTTAGTTTGAGGCTCTAAGCAACTCAGTGAGACCTTGTCTCTAAATAAAATATAAAAAAGTGCTGGGGATGTGGCTCAGTAAAAAAAAAAAAATCCACATTTCTCACCTGGGCATCTTGCTACAAGGGACCTTCTGCTTCAGTAGAACTGGGGTAGAGCTTTGGATTCTGCATTTCTAACAGTCTCTCAAATGGTGCTGACATCCACGTGTCCATGCACAGTTGGTCTAGCATGGCACTATATGATGTGTTGTATAATATAAGCAGAGTGTCACTCGAGGAGGTTGTTAGTACTATTACCTCTTTATAGATAAGGAAATAAAGGTGCAGAGGACTTAGGTGGATTACCCTGGTCTTGGGTAGGAAGCGGCAGACATAATTCTATCTGACTCCAGAGCCTGCAAGCTCAATAAGGATCCTCTAACTGCCTCCCATCAAAACTGAATCACTCTTAATGGTTTTATTCTATAATTAGCAAATAAATTTTAATAGGCAACATTATGTCTAAACCTTTCGATTTAGTCAAGTCAGTTGCCCTTCATTTTAATGGGCTGGTGCAGCCTGTATAAAAGCTTAGTTTATTAAGGGAAGCTTGTATTCTTCATTTCGACCAGCTCATAATCGCAAACCACCCTGACATTTCCCTGTCCGCGTTTGGCATACTAACTGTTTTGAATGTTAGTCTGGTTTCATGGGAGACATTAAAGGAGAACATCAATCTTAGCTCAGAACATGCCCTGCATAAAAATTCAGTCCGGGTAAGGGTTTCTGTAACATTCGCCAAACTAATCAGTGTGGATACGCACAGAGTAAGCATTCACGTTAGGTATTGAAGCAATTTGTCTACATTGAGTTCAATTCTGAAACATTTATTGAGCACCTACTAGCTTCAAGTGCTGTGTCTCAGGCTATAGTGGAACAGAGGTGAATAAAGTGAAGCCAGGTTTTGCTAGGACCCTCATATAGTAGTCTCCCATCCTAAAGCATCCAAGTTTGGGATAGTTAATTAGCATCAGGGCTGAAGACATGTTCATGAATAAGGCAATATCTGCTTGCATTAGACACATTTAGTTTTGAAGCATCCTGAGGATAAAAGGTTCAGTGCTGTTGGTCTGATTCCTTGCCCTTCATGCAAATGAATTATTTGCTTTGTGTGGAAATGTTTAATCACTCACTCCAGTCTCTTGTTGGCTGAAATTAACGCATGCTTTAAATTTTCCAAAACAGTCTCATGATATGGAGAGAGAATAATAGATATCATCTGGGAACATCAAAATTATCCAATTAACTAATGCATATTGAATACCTACCAAGTGGAGTACCATGGTCCAAGTTTTGGAAAACAAAACAAATGTATTAGGCCTTGTCTGTACCCTTGAGGAATCAGCAATCTAATTCAGTGATTCTTAAAATTTTATCTGCAGACAAATCACCGAAAGTCTATTTATACAATTACATTCTATTTAGCATTAATAATGAATTACCTATGGATACACGAGATAATATGGGTTTGTCTCAGAAACAGCAAACTGAGAGAAAAGTTAAACTCAAGGGTATACGCCGAACATATTCATTGTAATGAAATTAATTGTTATGAGTAAACCAGACAATACTCAGAGAGGCTCATGATCCTGAAGCTGTTTTTCATGAAAATATCTTTGTTCTCCATCACCCAATCTACGGGAGACCTTCTCTGTTTATTTCTTCATAGAATTTACTGTAGTTTGTGATTATATATTAATTTCCAAGAGGGCAAGAGTTACCTGTTCATTGTTTGCTGCTGTATGCCTGATGGTTTTCCAGTGTGAATGAAATACCCAGTGGATATGTATTGCAATAATCACTTCAGGCTTCTTGACAGTGACATTACTATTATTATCATTATCACTATTATTATGATAGTGGCTATTTCTATTTACTTCTCTTCTAACTAGCAATAGATTACAAAGGGGGGATCTCAAATAAAAATAATAATATAAGATAAATAATATGATATAAATTATATATTAGCTATTTATAAATTATAATATAGTATGCTATACATAATATTATAGCATGATATAAATAATCAAATATAATAGGAGAGACATAAATAAGGTTAACGAAGAGAGGATCTCAAAAATAATTATCAAATTAAAAAAAAAAAGAAATCTCTAGGAAAAATTTTTGATCCCCAGTTCATAAACCAACTCAATACTGTGATCCTTCAACAAAATCTGTACGGATGGCTTTCTAAGAAGAGAAATCAGTTCATTGAATAAATGATGCAAGTCAGTCTTCAGTTAAGGTCCTTTAAACAGTGAATGGAACAGATAATTCATAAGGTGAACTGACCTTTCAATCAATCTTTATTTTACACATCGTAGGAAGACAGTAGAGTCCAGCTGAGTTGTTCTCAACACTGACTAGAAACTTCAGGGCCCTGGGTCTCCTCTCCACGCTGTGAAGTTCCGAGTCTGTTGTTTGAACTAGGTTCTAGGCACCAAGAGTTTGTAAAACTTCCCAAGTGAGTATAATGTTCTGTTAGGACTCAGAGCAGTTGTGAAAGGAAGGCGCATTGTGTGTGTGTGTGTGTGTGTGTGTGTGTGTGTGTGTGTGTGTGAAAAGATTCCCGTCAGTCCTTTTCTAGCTGTGTGATCTGATACAGATTGTTTAACCTCTCAGAGCCTCTTGGTTCACATCTATAAGATAGGTTGATAGTGACTTCCTTAGAGTTGAAGATTAGACATTATATGAATTTCCAACACATAGCAGATCACTTTCATTATCTCTGTATTGAGGTTGACAAATTTTGTGTGCTTCAGGTCTGTTACAAAAATGTTAGTATATTGACATTCTACGTCCAGGACAGCATCTTCTCCAGGCTGTGGAAATGGAAGTTGTGCCTCTAAATGATCAAATTGTTAATTAAGGCCACAGCTTTATGATCAAATCTGTCTTTTTTGTTGTTGTTGTTTTTTGTACCCGGGATTGAGCCAGGGGTGTGTGTGTGGGGGGGGGGCGGTTAGCCACTGAGTCACATCCCCAGCCCTTTTTTATGCTTTTATTTTGAGACAAGGTCTCACCAAGTTGCTGAGGCTGGCTTTGAACTTGAGATCCCATGCCACAGGGATTATAGGCATGCGCCCCACTGCTCAGCACAAAACTGTCTTTGGAATGGCAGCCCCCCTGAACTCACAGTATCCCCAATGAGGTCCAAAGATGTGGTATAAATTGATAATTGATAATAATAAAAATTAAGCATTTGCCGTGACCCAGGCGCTGCTTCATAAGCTCTGTATGTCACTGCATTCAATCCCTAGAGCACTCCCCTGGCATCTGGTAGCACTTAATATCATCTTCATTTGATAATGAAAGAAAAGGAGGCACCGAGATGTGAAATCACTTGTCTACGTCCCACAGCTGGGACACGGTGAGAAGAGAATAGAACGCAGGCAGCCTCGTTCCGGGGCCCTGTCCTCAGTCCTTTCTCCCCGATCGATCCCTTTCTTCCAGAAACCAGCCCTACGTGAGTGCAGTCCTGAGTCACTGGATGAATGGGCTCTAGTCAGAGGCTGTGTCACCAGGTGACTTTGTCATCGTGTGGGCAATTTTTCTCTCACACACAGCTAGACAGTGCAGCCTACTGCACACTTGGGATGTGTGACGTTGGCCTCGGTTGAGCCTAGAGCTGCTCAAAACAACAGGAGGTCAAATCAAGTCAGAGAAAATGACACGCGACCAAGAGACTCAGTGGCTTGTGTTCTTGATAATTGCCGTTCTGACTGGAGTGAGATGGCATCTCAGTGTAGTTTTAATTTGTATCTCTCTAATTGCTAGAGATGTTGGACATTTTCTCATATGTTTGTTGATCATTCCTATTTCTTCTTCGGTGACGTGCCTGTTGAGCTTCTTTGCCAAGTTATTTGATTTTTGGTTTTTGTTTTTAGTTTTGGTGTTGTTTTATGAGTTCTTTGTATAACCTGGAGATTCATGGGAGAAAAAGTTCACTTATACATTGCTGGTGGGACTGCAAATGGGTGCAACCACTCTGGAAAGCAGTATAGAGATTCCTCAGAAAACCTGGAATGGAACCACCATTTGACCCAGTTATCCCACTCCCTGGTACATACTCAAAGGACTTAAAATTAGAATATTATCGTGACACAGCCACACCAATGTTCATAGCAGCTCAATTCAGAATAGCTAAGCTATGCAACCAGCCTAGGTTACCTCCAACAGACGAATGGATAAAGAAAATGTACACACCATGGAATATTACTCAGCTATACAAAATTAAATTGTGGCATTTGCCAGTAAATGGATGAAACTGGAGACTATCATGCTAAGTGAAATGAACCAATCCCCCCCAAAAACAAAGGTAGAATGTTCTCTTTGATATGTGGATGATAACACACAATAAGGGGCAGGAATAGAAGTTCATTGGATTAGACAAAAGGAAATGAAGGGAAGGGAGAGGGATGGGAATAGGAAAGACAGTGGAGTGAATGGGACAGAACTTTCCCGTGTTCATATATGAACACACGACCAGGGGAACTCCACATCATGTCCAACCACAAGGTTGGGAAGTTAGACTCCACATCTGTATAATATGTCAAAATACACTCTACTGTCATGTATATATAAACAGAACAAATACAAAAAGAGAGATTCATTAAACACAAGATAATATGAGGCTTCCCTTCCCTAACATGCATAATGTTTTACAACAATTTTTTAATAAGTAGAGGAGTGTACTCTAAAATAATGATGAAAATACATCATAGTAAAACTCATACTCCAGTAATCTCGCTGTTCATTGTCAAATGTGATATACTGTGGATAATCGCTTGCACTATACTTTTCTGTGATTGGAGCGCTGTGGGTTTGTTTGCACCACCAGCCCGACAGACATGTGATCAATGCTATGATGTTAGGATGACTACCATGTCACTGGCAATAGGGAGATTTTGGTCCCATATCATCTGATGGGACCACTGCCATATATTCAGTCTGTTCCTGACTGAAATGTCTTTAGGCAGCACACAACTGTACCCCTACACATTTTGGTTAAGGAAATGATTCTTCATTTGTCTGATTACATGCATTTGGGAACCAAATGTTAATGAGTTTGAAAAGAAGCAGATGGACTGAATATATGAAACTAATGTAAACTCCTATAGATATGGAATTACTTTTGAATTCTATATAACAAAGAATTGACTTTACATCTTGAAATTTTTTGGGGGGGATACCAGGGATTGAAATCAGGGGCACCCAACCGCTGAGCCACCACCCCAGCCCTATTTTGTATTTTATTTGGAGACAGGATCTCACTGAGTTGCTTAGGGCCTCACTTTTGCTGAGGCTGGCTTTGAACTCACTATCCTCCTGCCTCAGTCTCCTGAGCTGCTGGGATTATAGGTGTGTGCTGCCACCGTGCCTGGCTACATCTTAACTATTTTTACATGCAGCTTTCCTTGGGCAATAAGAAACTTCTTTGTATACATTCTCTTGTTATTTTAGGAAGTTTTTCAGCTCTAGTTTTCCCTTCTATCCTTCAACTAAGGCCAGGAATCTGTCCCTAGTGGACTGAGTCTCTTTTAGGTCCAGGCTCTTGTCTAAGACAACCCTATAATTACCATTTGTCTACCTGCTGAATTGTGTATCTGTGAGGGTGGTTGGAACATGGATGAAAATTTAGAAAGACTCTTCCTTTTAAGTGGACACGTGGATCTTTGGAGCTCAATTTGCATTTGAGACTTTTGCTGTGTCTAGATATCAGTACCATCGTGCCGTTTACTGGAGACTTGAAAATTGTTCAAAGGAATTTGACTTTCCACTGAACTCATTCATTCGCTTATCCAGTGACCATAAGCAAAGGCCTGACAGTATACAGTGGTGGGTATAAATTAATTAATGGACAAAACACAGTCTTCCCCAAGCAGCTTGAGGAAGGGCTGAAAAGTGAAGAATTTATATCCACCTCCTGCAGCTCCATCAGCTACCATTTTGGGGGGGTGGGGGTGAGGATTGGGGGGCGGGTACTGGGATTGAACCCAGGGGCATTTGACCACTGAGCCCCATCCCCAGCTCTGTTTTGTGTTTTATTTAGAGACAGGGTCTCACTGAGTTGCTTCAGGCCTTGCTTTTGCTGAGGCTGGCTTTGAACTCGTGATCCTCCTGCCTCAGCCTCCCAAGCTGCTGGGATTACAGGCATGCACCACTGTGCCTGACCATCAGCTACCATTTTGGATTTTGCATGAGGATAAATCAAGGGAGTTGAAAGGGCTGGGTCCTCATTATGGCCTCACTACCTATGTGCTGAGGCCAGGTCTGCTATCCAGTGGAACGTGGCCTGGTCCTGCTCCTCCCCCTTCTCAGTGGGGGCATCCTGGATATTGTACATGGCCTTCCTAGGCTTTGCATATATGAAACGGAGCTAATAAAAGGCCTTCCCCATAAGACTGTTCTGAGAATTCAAGAGTTGTCATATAAAGCTTTTATCATAGTGTTTCAAACACAATAAATGCTTGGTAAATGATGGTGACGATTTATCTTCAGAATGGTTGGTTTTATACATATTTCCTCTGCAGTGGCTATCTCTAAGATCTTTTTTTATTATTTATAGCATCCTTGGAAATATCAAGTAAGTGTCAGAAAATTGGAAAAAGACCAAAGGTTTTTTAGCAGCTTTAATTGTCATGTCTGTGCACAATATTCCAAGCCCTGAATATTGTCTAGATAGAAACATCACTGAGCTCCTACAGGAAATAATGGTAACTATTTAACATCTTAAGAAAATAAGGAGGGCCAGGTGTGGTGGTGCACACCTGTAATCCCAGCAGCTGGGGAGGCTGAGGCAGGAGGATCCCAAGTTCAAAGCCAGCCTCAGCAAATGCAAGGCTCTAAGCCACTCAGTGAGACCCTGTCTCTAAATAAAATACAAAATAGGGCTGGGGATGGGGCTCAGTGGTCAAGTTATCCTGGGTTCAATCCCTGGTACCAAAAAAAGAAGAAAGAAATATGTAGGTATCCCTGCTAGTGCATTAATAGCGAAGAAGCAGCTCCTTGTTAATCAAGACTGTATTTATTTATTGGAGGATATTCCAGGTTGTCTTCCCACATAGATGAATGTGTTAAACAGGTTAATGTGACTTTATTTTGTCCAATTGAAAACAAACTTTCCTGAGGGTCTGGCCGACAGCTTGGCTTGGTGTTTTTATCTACGGCCTTCGCTGTCACACCTGGCTGAGGACAAACATGCACACTCTGGAGCCCCAGTTAACTTGTGTTTGCCTTGCAGAGGGATTTAGAATAATTGAGGCCCTTCTGATTCTCAGGAGTTGTTTCCTTTGGAAATAAATACACTTTGGCTCTGGGCAGAGTAGAACAATTTGAAATTAATGGAGAACTTTAAATTTTTTTCTTTCTTTACTTCTTCCTTTTTTTAAGGACTACATTGTACAAACCTTTGGAGTTTGGGAATTTATGATCATTAGTGACTATCAAAAATCTGGGCGTCCTCCATTTGACCCAGCTATCCCACTCCTCAGTATATACCCAAAGGACTTAAAATCAGCATGGTACAGTGGTGCCACCACATCAATGTTTATAGCAGCTCAATTCACAATAGCTAAGCTATGGGACAAACCTAGGTGCCCTTCTTCAACAGATGAATGGATAAAGAAAATGTGGTCTATATACACAGTGGAATATGACTGAGCCATAAAAAAGAATGAGATTATGGCATTTGCCAGTAAATGGATGGAAATGGAGACTATCAAGGTAAGTGAAATAAGGCAATCCCCAAAAACCGAAGGCCAAATGTTCTCTCTGATATGTGGATGCTAACACACAAAAAGGAGAGGGAGGGAAAAATAGTAGAAGTGCATTAGATTAGTAGAATAGTAGAAGTGGATTAGACAAAGGGGAATGAAGGGAAGGGAGGGGGATAGGAATGGGAAAGACAGTGGAATGAATGAGACCAGTGTTCATATGTGACCAGTGAAACTCCACATCATGTCCAACCACAAGAATGGGAAGTTAGACTCCATGTATGCATAATATGTCAAAATGCCCTCTACTGTCATGAATAACTAAAAAAAAATGAAAAATTTTAAAAAAGAAAGAAAATACAGAGCTACTTTAAGACAACAGCAACAACAAAAAATCTGGGCTACTGCACAAATATGATGATTGACCTTAATAACTAGCATCTTGAGAATGCTGCCCTCTACACTTCCACCCTGATTTTCCAGTGTTCTGGGTGAGCTCTCAAGGAATCAAGTGTACTAATGATAGTGTAAATCCGCTAAAAATTCAACTCACTGATTCCTTTTTCTTTTCCTGGTATTATTTCAAATGGTTCCTAAAGGGCCAGACACATGTGAAGTCTAGTGCTTTTTCCTTGACTGCCTCCAGATTCTGGAGAGGGGGTCTGAGTTTTGAAAAACAGGAAGGACCTTCCTCTGTGCCTGCAAATTAGCAGTCCCCGGGGATGATTTATCTCCTGAGAATGACAATATGCAAGTCTGAGATTCTGTTCTACTCTCAGAATTTGCTGAATAGCCAGAATGGCCAATGAAGAAAATACAAACTAAGGAAAATTCCCAAAACATGGAAGCATTATTAGATTTCTAAAAACAAGCTATACATAACATTCAATGAGCTCTTTTTTTTTTTTGAGGGGTACCTGGGATTGAACCCAGGGGCACTCAACCACTGAGCCCCATCCCCAGCCCTATTTTGTATTTTATTTAGAGACAGGGTCTCTCTGAATGACTTAGCGCCTTGCTTTTGCTGAGGCTGGCTTTGAACTCATGATCCTCCTGCCTCAGCCTTCCAAGCAGGTGATGTGCCCAATCTTGGAGGGTGTCCAAGATAACAGGCATGTGCCACCGTGCCTGGCTCAATGCACTTTTTATTTATGCAAAAAACTAATTAAGGTTCCTCTCTTGAAGAACCCCAAGCTGTCCTTCAAGTAAACTCCCGCTCATCCTTCAAGACCTAATGCCAATGCCGACTGGACGGGTAGCCTTCCCCGAGAGACCCACGGAGAGCTTTAGTGTGTTTACAGTGAGGTTTTGTGCACTGTGTTTCCCCACTCCCAGCAGATAACTCCCTTCAGGGCAGGGATGTACTCTGTTCAACTTTCTGTCTCCAAACATTTTACTGAAGACAATGTGAACTGACACCGCACACCCTTGCTTGGTACCTGGCCTGGGGAGGCAGGCTCCCTCCTCTCACAGGGCAGGAAGCCGAGGCAGCTCAGGAGCTGGGCACCAGGACCTTTTAACTATCTCACTTCTTGCTTTGGCTGTTTTCCTTGTTACGGGCAGATTGGCTATGGGTTCAGTTTCTTCATATTATAGATGTCAGAATGAACTTATCAGGACAAACTCATACTTCTCATCTCCCGTTGGATTATTCCAGTTATTCAGATGCTATAGTTTGGATGTGGGGTGTCCCCCAGAAGCTCACGTGTGAGACGGTGCAAGAAGGTTCAGAGGAGACTTGACTGGGTGGTGAGAGCCTTAACCCAACCAGTGAATGGACCCCTGATGGGATTAACTGGGTGGTGGCTGGAGGCAGGTGGGTGTGGCTGGAGGAGGGGGCATTGGGGGCGTGGCTTTGGGGTCTCTATTTGTCTCTGGAGAGTGGAGTCTCTCTCTGCTTCCTGATCACCATGTGAGCTGCTTCCCTCCACCACACTCTTCCTCCATGATGTCCTGCCTCCCCTCGAGCCCGGAGGGATGGAGCCTGCTGTCTATGGACTGAGACCTTGGAAACCCTGAGCCCCGAAATGAACATTTCCTGCTCTACAGTTGTGCTGGTTGGGTCCTTTAGTCCCAGCAGCAAAAAAAGCTGGCTAAACCAAATCCCTCAAGGGGTCATATTCTCTGCAGTCTGGGGAAGTTAGGCATTCTGGATCTCCTGTCCCAGAGCTTACCTGTTGAGATAAGTCTCAACACAGTTTCAGTTCTATGGCTCCTGGATGCTTCTTGGGGCATAGGCCTAATGTCTGCCCTTCATTGTCCTTTCCCTGTACCCACCTGTTCATGGTTAACTCATCTACCTAACACTTCCACCCGAGGCAGGGCTGACCTTGCACCAACACACCTTAGCAGAGCACCACTATACATGCAGACCACGCCACACCTTCACGTCGACAAACAGTCCTCAACGTCAGAATGATTGTACACATGGGTTTTTTTTCTTTTTACTTACACTTGTGATTTTTTCTACAAATTCATGACATAGTACTTGGAAAATACAAATAAGCACGATAGCAAAAATATGCATTTTTACCAGTGAAATCAATAAAAGATGAGTTGGGCCGGCCTGGTGGCACTGAGACTTCTGAAACCCTGAGCCCTCAAATAGACTCTTCTTCCTCTACAATTGTGCTTGCTTATCAGGTCTTTTAATCCCAGAAGCGAAAAATCAACCAAAACATCAGGTGTTTTAAGACACGGCTGGGATTCGTTTCCATGCGTTATGGTAAGGTATGCAGCCCTAGAAGTGACTGTCCTGGAGGGAGCAGCTTTTACCTTCACACATACCTGGAAACAGGAAGCAGGAAGCAGTGCACTCCACACAGGGCCGCACAGGGAAGCACCAGAGAGCAGAGGTAGTCAAGGGGGAGAGTGGCCCATATGTTTGCTGTGGGTTTTGTAGGAAGAATCACACCCAACAGAGCAGTCAGGCTAGGGACTGACCAGTGGAGTGATCTCTGTGGGGAAGAGGAGCGACTTAGCAGTCCAGTTCTTGGCCCTAAGTCTATGAGGTGGATGGATGTGAGTCCTGAATCTAGTAGTTCAATAGAGGAGGTAGTGGGATTTGGAGGTTGGGATTGGTTGGTTTGCATATGAAAAGTGTGCCCCTGGGGTACCTTGTCTGTCCCCTCCAGGAATGAGGTAGGAGTTCCTTCCAGTTTCAGGGAAGTCTCAAGATGTCAATGCATCAGAACCAAAAGGCGCTCTAAAACTGATGGCTGGGGAGGATGTCTCTGCGTGGCCCTTTCCGGCTGATGAGAGCTCGGCTTGGAGGTTTGGAGCTAACTTTGATTTAATGGATTTACTTTGGATTGAGAAGTAAAAATGAAAGGAAGAAGGAGGGAAGGAGAAAGGAGGGTGGAGGAAGGTAAGAAACGGAGGACACAGTAAATACTCAGAATATCTTTGATGAATCATGAATAAAAGAATGAATGGATCAATAAAGATTGATTATCAGTATGTCCAGGCCTCATCTTTGCATCCTACCCCATTGCATCATTCATAGGAATGCAAATCCCTGTGTTAGAGCCAATAGGAATACCTGCAATTTAAAACCTTGATTTTTTTTAATATTCAGTTGTTTAATCATTATTAAAAGTAGAACATACTCATTAAGTAAAAATTGGAAAACAGAAACGTATAAAAAGTTTCCCAGTCTCACCAATCACATAAACTCTGGTTTACATTGTTACCTTCTAATTATCTTTTTTCTTTTTTTTTTAATTGTTTTGGTACTGGGGATTGAACTCGGGGGCACTCAACCACTGAGCCATATCCCCAGCCCTATTTTGTATTTTATTTAGAGACAGGGTCTCCCTGAGTTGCTTAGGGCCTCACCATTGCTGAGGCTGCCTTTGAACTCAGGATCCTCCTGCCGCAGCCTCCACAGTCACTGTGATTACAGGCGTGTGCCACCAAGCCCAGTTTTTTCCCTCATTTTATTTACTTATTTTAAGCCCTGCTAAAATTTTGTATATGTAATTCTACATCTTTTACTCTCTTACTTTTGGCTTCTCTTTGAACATTTCTCACATGATCACTTATATCCAAGAAAAAAACCTGCATTAAGTGAGCAACAGGTCAAAGTTGAGTTTCTAGCAAAGTGAACCTTGACCTGCCTTGAATTTGCTTAGAGAAGTCTATATACATTTAAAAGAAAGTGACCTAATATCACCAACATTAGGTAACAGCAGTCGGGTGTGGCTCAGAAAATGCACTTAACTCGTGAAGAAATCCAAAGAAGAACTGAGGAAAACCCTTTTGCTGTGTAAATTACTACAGGAATTAATATGCATTTTCACTGAGTCAAGGGTGAGCATAATTTCAGCACCTAATAAAATGAAGATCAACCTTTTGGAACTACAATTTCCCATTACCAAACAAAATCATTTTTTCCCAAACCAGGAAAGAAACAAAGCAAAACTACCAATAATTCTACACTGTTTATCAACGGATAAAAGTTCATAGGCTTTGGTTCAATAATTGTATTTCTACAGTTCTATAGGAAATGATCCTAAATCCAGAAAATAATTCATGTCTGAGAATATCCATCACAAAGTTATTTATATATATATAAATAATACATATGGGGCTGGGGTTGTGGCTCAGTGGTAGAAGGCTCACCTAGCATATGTGAGGCCCTGGGTTCGATCCTCAATACCACATAAAAAAAAATAAATAAAATAAAGGTATTAAAAAGTACATATAATTTATGTATAGAAAGCAATTAGAAACCACATAAATTTCACCAAAAAAATGACTAAAGTTGTAATATTGTTCGTAATAATTAGTTGTAATAATTCAATCATTAATGCCTTAATTTTAATTATAAATTAATAGCTATTATGCGCTATTTCAGCTATCACTGATAGCAGATGGATTGGTGCATTCTACATAGTCCTAAAATTACAGCCTGTAAGGGTCATGCCTACCTTGTCCACCTGGTAGTGGTTTGTGCCCATTCACTGAAGGGTTCAATCATCTGCTTCATCAGTGAGCAATAGTTCATTGGTTTAATGGATTCTTTAGATTCTTCTAGCTAAAAACCTCAGGAGAAGCACTGCTCTGGCTGATATTCTGATTTCTGTGTCCACTAGTGAATAATCTAGGGGCTCCTCCATTTTGAAAAAAAAAATTCCCATTTTTCAAAGGAGACAAGCGACGTAAAGAAGGATTTGTCACTGAATTGCCTTGCGACGAAACACGTCCGATACATGGACGTGTTTGTTTACAAATTATTGTAAATCAGCTTGTCAGAGAAATTTGGGAGCCACGGGTTAGAGAAGAGCAGACTCACAAATGCTGCCAAGATCAATCAGAAATGATGAGAACGAAAATAACAGGTCTCTGGGGAGATAGGATCAGTTGCCAAACTGGAAACTGCATACGATTTTTTTTCCCCAAGGTTGCTCCTGCAAAGCAGAGCTCTCTGATATGGAGGACAAGGTTAGACAGGGACCTCAATATTTCAGTCACCATAGAGTATATGAATAACTCTCAAGACGGATCGTCTGCAATAAATTTGTCTCGGGGTGACCCAGCTGACTGCAAGAGGAGACTAAGGTTATGGGCTGACACCCTCTCCTCCCCCTGCAAGTGTTGACTTCAATAAATTGATGGGTGTGATCAATTTATTTCAAAATATTCTCAATCTTCATATCCCTCCCCCCCCCCCCCCGCAAATCTATGACCACTGCATGTCAATGGCTTGCTGTGGTCATTAGAACATAGAAGAAAGAACTGTGTGTCAGCTCCTCCTACAGGGCTCCAGAGGTGTGTCTGCTTTGGTTTTCTCTCTTGGAACTCTGTTAACCCTGTGCAAACAAGCCTATTGAGTCTGCTGGATGACACAGAGAGGTCTGGTCACTGTACTGTTCCAGGCAATAGCTAATCATCCTCAGCCAGGTGGGTGTCAAGAGACCTGTCAACTGGCTACAGATGGGTGTAGCTGAGGTTAAACAAACCTGTCTTAGATCATCAGTGCTAGCTGACTGATCAGTAAAGTCATGAGCAAACATTCCTATTATATGAAGGTTTTGTGACTGCTTGTTACACGGCATTATTAGGGCAATTGATAACCGATATAATGTTCACAAAAACTTAGTCTGGCAGAAAGAGGAAGGAATGTGTGTTCTTTCTTTTCTGATCAGTCATCAGGATTTATCCCATGTGTTATGAATCTCTAATCCATCTCCTCTCCTCACCTTCACCGTGGTACTCCCCATCTCTAGAAACTTCTCATGCAGTTTCCTAGGACTGTGCCCTTCTCTCTCAAATATTACTATAATTTGCTCCAGCTTTCAAAGATTCTGGGTCAAATTTTGTAGAGAAAGAAGAGAAAGGCATTAACGCTCATTGATCATCTACTTTATTCTGGGCACTTCATGAAGCTTATTGATAAGTTATAATAAATTAGTCAACATGGTTTATTTACATGCTTTATTTCACTCTTCATCAAAAAACCCTGAGAGATTGATGTCAATGTCCCCCCTTGCCCACCACCACCACCGGTGACAGAAAAGGAGAGAAGTTTTTCCAGGTTCAGTAACTGAGTCTACATTACACACCAGGTACTTAGGAGACAAGGTCACTATTTATACACCCTCATTTAGTGATCTATGTGACCTTGTCCTCAAAGGGATCATTCCTTCTTTGATTTGTGCTGGGCACTGAGGATTCACTTGGGGTAATAGCCGTGCAATTGTGGATACAGAAGCTCATGACTCTCTTCAAGGAGAAAATGTATGTCTTTTCGTGAGAGAGGAAGAGATTAGGAGGGAGAAAAATGGCTTCACACCAGACACAGGGAGAAAAACAGGGAGAGGTGTGTCAGCCTTTAAATATGCCACAGTTTAAAAATATAAAGTCATTAGCTGGGCTCGATGGTACACACCTGTAATCCCACCAGCTTGGGAGGCTGAGGCTGAGAGTCCAAAGCCAACCTCAGCCACTTATCAAGACCCTAAGCAACTCAGGGAGACCCTGTCTCTAAATAAAATGCAAAATAGGGCTGGGGATGGGGCTCAGTGGTTGAGTGCCCCTGGGTTCAATCCCCGGTAAAGTCAGCTCCTCCTGCTCCCCCAAAATGTAAAGCAATTAAAGCAAAATGAGAGCAAAACTCCCAAGGTGGCTATTTCATGTCCCATCGGAAGCTCCACTCCCTTCTTCCACTAAAGAGCTTTGCGGGTGCTTGGGAGCCTGAGAAAAAGTCTATTCCGTTTAGGACAATAGAGTCACACAAACCC
The DNA here is from genome assembly GCF_964194105.1 of Spermophilus citellus. Lineage (NCBI taxonomy): Eukaryota > Metazoa > Chordata > Mammalia > Rodentia > Sciuridae > Spermophilus > Spermophilus citellus. Next base: position 56,377,349 of record NC_138184.1, read on the forward strand.
CCATGGTCACTGTCAGTGCTACACGCTTGTGTTCCACTGCTCCTTGTTTTCTGCATTCCTAGATTATTTCTCTGAATATGAGAGTCCTAGGGGAAGATTTCCCCTTCTCGGTGTCTCAAGTTGAGGAATGGATCTGGTGATGGAGGCTGCACAACCCTGGGCTCCATCGCCCACTTGGCTTCTCTCTCCTGCGCCACATTTAATCCACAAGCAAACCCTCCCGATGAGACTTCATCATGTAACCACAATCGACTGCCTGTCACTTCTGCCACTGCAACCACCATCTGACCTGACTTCATTTGGCCAGGGTGGATGTGGTCACCTGCAAACTGGTCCCCTGCTTCACTGCAAATGCACGGGTAGAGTGACGCTGGTACAAGATGAGACAGTGTCATTCTTTTTCTTTTTTTTTTTTTTTTTGGTAGTAAGGACTGAACCCAGAGGTGCTTAACCATGGAACCTACATCCCCAGCCCTTTTTATGTTTTATTTAGAGACAGGGTCTCACTGAGTTACTTAGGGCCTCACCAAGTTGCTGAGGCTGGCTTTGAACTCACGACCCTCTTGCCTCAGCCTCTGAGCTGTGAGCCATCATGATGACAGGCGTGTTCCACTGCGCTGGGCGAGATGGCATTATTCTTGTGCTCTGTCATTCTTAGAGAAGAAGCCCAGGTACTTCCCAGCAATTGTGCAATTGTGGATACAGAAGCTCATGACACAAGGTGTGACTGATAAAGTGTGACTTTTGGTTACATTCCTGACTTCATCCCAGTCCCTCTGGTCCTTATCTGTCCCTCTCCTCCTCACCCACCCCTCCCCTGTCACACTGACCTTGCTACTTCTCCAGCGGACGGACACAACCTGATTTCACCTCAGGGTCCCATCATTTGCAGTACTGCCCTTTGGAAAGCTCTGATCCAGATACCCTTGCGGGGCTCTCCCTTATTTCTCCCACATCCCTCCATGTTACCTTGGCTATGCCATCTTCCCTGGCCACCATATTTAAGCACCATTATGCCCTCCACACTCCCAACTGTGTGTTCTGGTTTTATGCTATTTTTTTTTTTTTTGGCTTTGTTTGGTACCAGGGATTGAACCCAGTGTCTCGTAATCACTGGCCCCATCCCCAGCCCTTTTTATATTTTATTTAGAGACAGGGTCTTGCTGAGTTGCTTAGGGCCTCACCATTGCTGAGGCTGGCCTTGAACTCCACCTCAGCCTTGGGAGCCGCTGGGACTACAGGCATGGGCCACCGCGCCCGGCTTGTTGTTGTTGTTGTTGACAGCACTTATCTCCTTTCAAAACTTGAAAATGTCTCCAATTTAGAGGTCCAAGATGGTTGAAAAGAGGTGCCCAACCCTCTCCTCCTCCATGAGAAGAACCAAAGTACCAGGTGTAGAGCTGCACTTTGAGGTGAGTGAGGTGGGAGGACACCAGAGATCAGCTGAAGAGAGACTGGAGCCTTGTACATTTCAGAGACCTGGGGCAACAGAACAGTAAGAGAAACAAAATGCCCTGGCACCTACCACCCTGCCTCCACCACTGGGAGAGGAAGTGTCTCCCCTTTGCAGGGATATTGGTGGAAGAGAGGGTCCCAGCACACTCGGTCGGTGTGGCTGTGGGCAACCTGGCTGCGAAAGCTGCCCAGTCCCCACAGGTTTTCAGCCCACTCAGGTAAGTCACCTGAAATCTTCACAGTAGACTTGCTTTGGAAGATGATCTGAATACCCAGGGTGCTGTTGCCAGGAACCATCTAAAGAACTGAGCTACTGTCTGGGCTTCGTCTGCTCTGGGAGGAAGAAACCCAGGCATATGCCCATCTGTTGGATTTCACAGACATTGCCCTGCACTGGTTCAGGGTCTATCTACCATGTGGGTGTGAGTTGGCCCAGCACAGTGACTATGACCAAAGCCTGCTACATGGTAGGGGACGGATGTTGTGACACAGGTGGCCAGAGGAAGCCACCTTCAAGAACTGGGAGATCAGAGTGCTTGCCTCTGAGACCAAGGGTGTGGCCTGTTGTGATGGATGTGTGTTAGCTTCAGGACTAAACCCAGGTGTCCACGTGGTTCCTGACATCCCTCCCCACCACGTGGTGCACAGGTTCCCATTGCTAATGGGGTGGGGAGGAAGCACCCTGGTTGGTTCCTGCTGTTGCTCTGTGCCTTGGGCTGTTGCTCCATCCCTGAGCTTATGCTATAGCTGAAGGATCTGGTGGCGGGGTGGGGTGGGGGAGAACAGCCTGGCTCCAGACATTGCCCTGGTACCTATGGCCAAAGAAGAGTTATAGGAACACTTCTAGATGTGTACAACTAGCCATGAGAGGATCACCGTGGTTGCTGTTGTCACTCCACCTACAGGATCCTGCTGCCCACCTCTGCACTTTGTGTGGGTATTCACTGGGGTCAGGACTGGGTGGGAGCATCACAGAGTGGCTGCAGTTCCTGCCACTGCCTCTTTCTTGACAGCATCTGGACCCATGCCACTAACTGGTGCTTCAGGCCCCTCACCACTGCTGGGGCTGCAAATGTCTGCCATCCTTGATAGTACCATGGACAGCACCTTAGTACCTGAGGAAACCCCCATCACCCAATAGGCACCAATACTCGTATTGTAGGAGGAGCCACGCGGTGAGGACCCACACCCATTGCCCTCTGTAACACATCTGCCTGAACTGCTAGGGGGTTCCCACCTTGTGTGGCCTGCAGACACACTGGATCTCTCCAAGTCTCCACAGCAGGCACCACATCCAAAAAAGAAGCCATTAGCAGATGACACTATGGTAGTCTAGTTGGAAATGATGCCAATATTGCCTGTCAAACCACTATCCCGAGACACATTGTCAGAAGAAAGCCACTTACCAAGAAGGCCACCCCATTAAACCAGTGGATATACTTGATTCACCAGATGCATAAATCTCAACTCGTGAGCATAAGAACCATGAAAAACCAAGGTGATATCATGCATCCAAAAGAACATGATAGTTTTCTAGCTACAGATCCCAAAGAAATTGATATGGATGATATTGATATGGATGTATTTACCTGATAAAAAATGTAAAAGAATGTTTATCTTAAAAAATACTCAATGAGTTTCCAGAGAATGCTGATGAACAGTTAAATGTCATTAGCCAGATAATGCAGGATATGAATGAGAAATTCAGGAAAGAAATAAAAAATTTTGAAAAAGAACTCAACAGAAATATTAGACACGAATGCTTAGTAAGTCAAATAAAAAAAAAAAAACAGTTAAAAGGCTCAACAACAGACTAGATCAAGCCAGGCACAGTGGCACACGCCTGTAATCCCAGTAGCTCAGGATGCTGAGGCAAGAGGATCGAAAATTCAAAGCCAACCTGAGCAATTTAGCAAACCCTGTCTCTAAATAAAATACTAAAAAGGGCTGGGGATGTGGCTCAGTGGTTAAATGACCCTGGGTTTAATTTCTGGTACCCAAAACAAACACACACACACACACACACACACACACACACACACAGAGAGAGAGAGAGAGAGAGAGAGAGAGAGAGAGAGAGAGAAGATCAAGTAGAAGAAAGAATATTTGAACTTCAAGATAGGTTTTATTTATTTATTTTTTTAAATATCCTAGTCAGACAAAACAAAAAACAAATAAGAAGAAATGAAGACATCCTTCGAGACCCTGGGATACCATGAAATACACATATAGCCACATTTTCAGAATATCCAAAGACAAGAGGGAAAAAAAGTTAATGTCAAACAAAACAAAACAAAACTGTAAAACCATATTCAGCAAAATAATAGAAAACTTCCCTAATCTTAGGAAAGATAAGGATGTGTATATACAGGAGGCTCTAAAATGGACATGAACAGAAGAGACCTTCACTGTGGCAAATTATAGGAAAATGGCCAAAAGGAATACAAAGAAGGGCTGGGGATCTATCTCAGTTGGTAGAGTGCTTGCCTTGCATGCACAAGGCCATGGGTTCAATCCCCAGCACAACACACACACACACACACACACACACACACACACACACACAAAAGTACTACAAAGAAAAAAATTCTAAAGTCTGCCAAAGAAAAGCAGCAATTCACATTTAAAAGTATCTCTATCAGAATACAGCAGAAACATTAAGAGCCAGAAAGATATGGAATGATGCAATTCAAGTCTTGACACAAAATAAGCACCAACCAAGAATACTACACTTAGCGAGTATATTGAACCAGAAGGTCATAATAAACCCCCTTAGACCAATAACAAGTAATGAGAACAAATCAGCAATAAAGTCTCCCACCAAAGAAAAGCCCAAGGCTGGAAGGTTTCTTTACTGAATTTTAAAAAATGTTTAAAAACTTTAAAAAACTTCATTAAAAATTTTTAAAAACTTAAAAAAAACTAATATCAATTCTTCTCAAACAATTCCATGGAATTAAAGGTGAGGGAAGCCTCATCATCTGAGACCAGCACTGTCCTACTACCCAAATCAGACAAGGGATACAATGACCAAAAGAAAATTATAGACCAATATCCTGCTAAACAGAGATTTAAAGTTCTCCACAAAACTAGCAGCTGGGATTTAACAGTACATCAACAATATCATTCACTATAACAAAGTTGATTTAATTCCAAGGATGCAAGGATGGTTCAATGGATGTAAATTAATGAGCATCCTGTCAACAGAATGAAAGATAAAAACAATATGATCATCTCCATAGATGCAGAAAAAATGCATTTGATAATATCCACCATCCCTTCATGGGGAAAGGCCTGAAGAAATTAGCAGAGAAGGATTGGAGCTCAGCATAATAAAGGATGTATATGACAAGCACAAGGCCAATGTCATGTTGGATGGGAAAAAGTTGAAAGCATTTCCTCCAAGATCAAGGACAAGACAAGGGTGTCCATTCCTATGACTCTCATTCAATTTAGTACCCGAAGTTTTGGGGCAGAGCAATGAAGGAAGAAACTAGGCAGAAAATAAATGACATACAAACAGGAAGGGAGTAAATCACCTACCCCTGTTTGCAGATGATATGATTCAACATATAGAAAAAACTAAAGACCTGCAGGGAGTGGTGACACAAACCTGTCGTCCCAGCAGCTCAGGCAGGAGGATTGTGAGTTCAAAGCTAACCTTAGTCATATAATGAGGCATTTAGCAACTCAGTGAGACCCCATCTCTAAATAAAATATGAAAAAGGGCTGGGGAGGTGGCTCCATGGGTAAGCACCCCTGGGTTCAATCCCTGGTACCAGAAAATAAAAATAACGGCAACAAAAAAATAAACCTAAAGATTGCACCAAAAGATTATTAGAACTGACAAACAAGCTTGGTGCAGTAGCAGGAGAAAAAATGTACATACAGAAATCAGTAGGTTTTCTATATACCAATAATGGTTTGCTGAGAAAGAAACCATGAAAGCAATCCCATTCACAATAGCTGCAATTTAGATAAGTAACATGCCTAGGGATAAAGGGAAAGTGAATATCTCTACCATTCAAGCTACAAAACCAAAACAGCATGGAAACTGGCACACACAAACACACACACCCCAACGGAACAGAACAGAGATCCCTGAAATCAACCCATACATCTACAGCAACAGATTCCCAACCAAGGTGACAAAAACCCATGAGAAAGGGCCACCTCTTCCATCCGTGGTGCTGGGCAAGCTGAATATCCACATGCAGCTTGACCCTCTTTCTCCTCCTGTCCAAAAAGAAACTCAGGATGATGGAAGACCTACATGTAAGACCTGAAAATCTGGAACTATTAGAAAAAAAAACACTTCAAGATACTGGTACAGGTCACAATTTTCTGGATAGGACCCCAAAGCAAGGGACCATAAGCAAAAATGGACAAATGGGAGTGTGGTAGAGCAAAATGGGGACTTCAGCAGTGTAAGAGGTGGCAGGCTGTGGCTTTGCACGCTCACACACAGCAGCTCTGCTGACTGACACTTAACCACAGAGGCCTGCAGGGGCTGACAGGTACCTGTAAGAGATAACTGCAGTGGCAGAAGCAGGAAACACAGCAACGGGACGGAACAGTCCCCCTTTAGGCTTAGGGCAGTGGAAGTCCCCAAGCTGTATGAGCTCAGAGTCCCCAGGATGTTGATGAGCTTATATCATATAAGGAATGTAGAATGTACCCTCCAATAGAATTGCACCCTACTTAATGCACTTGCCTCGATGCACCCTAAACTCACCTGCCTAGTGCACCCTAAACCCACTATGTATAAAAGTAAAAGCCCTGCTGTGCTCGGGGCTCAGATTTGGGGAATTATCCCTCTGGGCCATGATGTCACTAATAAAGTGTTGCTTTTAGATCTCAGTGTCCTGACCCACGTTTTCTGCTTCAGGATTATATCATACTAAAAAACTTCTGCACAGCAAAGGAAACAATGAAGAGAGGGAAGAGACAGTCTACAGAAGGGGAGAAAATATTTGGCAACTGTTCATCTCCCAGAAGATTAAAATCCAGAATGTGTAAGGCGCACAATAAATCCCACAACAACTGCATTGAATAACAACCACATGATCTAGTTAAATTTGGAAAATGATCTGAATAGTCACATCTCAAACCAGGAAATGCAAGCAGCTAACAACCATGTGAGATAATGCTCAGTATCATTAGCCATCAGGGAAATGCCAATTGAAGCTAAAGGGAGTTAGCAGCTCACACCAGTAGCACAGCTATTATCAACCATCCCAAAATAACAAATGCTGGAGGAGATGTAGAGAAAAAGGAGCCCCATACATTGTGGGTGAGACTGTGAATTAGTGTAGCCATTATGGACAACGATATGGAAATTCCTTAAGAAACTAAGAATAAATCTACCATATGATCCAGCTATCTCACTTCTGGCTATATCACCAAAAAAAAAAAAAATATGAGATCAGTATACCAAAGAGAGATTTGAACATCCATGTTTATTGCAGAACAATTCACAATTGCTAAGATATGAAACCAATCTGGGTGCCATAAATAGATGAATGGACAAAGAAAATATGGCGCATCAACACTGTGGAATATTACTCGGTCATAAAGAAGAAGGAAATCGTGTCCTTTGCAGCAAAACAGATGGAACTAACTGTAGGAGATTGTGTTAAGTGGAATACACCAGACACAGAAAGAAAAGTACTACATTCTCTCTCCCATGTGGAAGCTAAAAAATATCAATATAAAAGTAGAAGAGTGATTACCATAGACCAGGAAGGGTGTGTGAGGGGTGGAAGGGAGAATGACCAAGGGAGGTTGGATTTGATTTCTTGCTATATGTGCATATGGAGATATCATGCTGAGCCCCATGAATATGCATAATTAATACATGGTAATAAAATTAAAATATACACCCTATTTATTTATTGGCCTTCTTCTTGTACAGAATAGAAGGTTCATGAGGCTAGAGATTTTTCTTCTTTGGTTTACCTACAGTGCCTATCACAGACTATGTTGAGTGACTTGTGCCGCAGCCCGGCTGGCTGGGCAAAATAGCCAGGGGGTGACGAACAACTTGTGTAGATTGATACAGCAGGAGTGGGAGCCATGTATTGTAGGACAAGAGCGGTATTTATACATTCCACACAGCTTATCTAATTAACATAAACTAGATACATCAGTCAACCAATAAGAAATCTCCACACTTAATGGCTCCCTGGCCTTACTTCATAAACCACTCCCTCTGGCAATATGCCAGGCGCCATCCAGACTTGTTTACAGACTCTAACATTTCCCCCTTTTGTTTAATTTAAATAACGACCATAGTGGTTTTTACAGAAACACCATAAATAATCTGTTACAAGCAGAAGGGGAGGATACAAAATGACACAATATCAAGCCAATTGATGGCTCCATGTAAGAAGCCCTTGGAAAAATTATACCAGTAATGATACTGTTAGCAAAGATACCGAGTTACAATTTGTTGTAGATTACAGTTTGTTGTCTCAGTCCAGGTAAAACAGTGTCTCAATAGATTAACTCACAGTCCAGGTAAATCACAGTCCAGGGAAGTTCTGCAGGCAGCTAGCTTAAATCACAGTCCAGTAAGTTCTGCAGGCAGCTAGTTTGATCCGAAGTCTCGTCTGTTTGTCAGCTGAAATCTCCTCCGGTTTTCAGCAACACTGGAAATTCTTCCACCTTCGTCTTTATTGGCACTGGGATGAAGGCAGGAACTCTGGATGGCTAAAGAAAATCCTGTAGTATTCCACTAAGAAAACAACCTTCTGAACAATTTAGTACATTATCTCAAGGTTTTTTACATTTGAAATAGGCCTTAATGGCGCTCATTACTTATCAGCCTTCAGGTGTGGGAGAACCATTGTAGCTTAGTTATTGGCAATGAAAATGACCAAACATCAGGGACAGGGACAGGGACGCTGGTAGCCTCTTCGGCCGGCTGTAGCATCCTGGGCAGCTCCAGATGGCCCCGGGGAGAGTCCGGGGAGTGTCCCGGACTCAAACTGCTACTGGACACAGGGAGCAAGAGCCTGGGAGACTGTGCCTCCAGGTCAGGTCTAGATTTGGGCTCCCGGCAGTGGAAGAGCCGGCTGGCCACTTGGAAAGTACTTGCTGCACTGTGACCCGCTCGTGCATGTGTGGCAACAATTCACGCACCCTCCAGCAACGGAAAAGTATTTAGTAATAGCCTTTTGCTGCAACTTTTTTCCTGACAATACTTCTTCTTCTGAACTTTCTTTTTCTTTCTGACTAGAGTTCCTGGGCTCTTATCAACACATGCCCTAACTATTCTTGGTTCCACTGAGGTGCCTCTTTCCCTTATTAATTTACTTAACACCCCTTCCATATTTTCATCACAAAGACAATACAATACACTGAGACAAAACAAGACACAAACATACTGCATCAATCTTCTCCATTTTCTCAAAATGGCCATTTTTCCTCTCGCCCTATCTGCCTAGGGATGAGCAGATTTGCTCCCGTCCTATCTATGGGCGGGCAGCTTTTTTTCGTCACTTACCCCCGAGGGTCCTGGGCCTCCCGGTATGGGCCACCATCTGCTGCAGCCCGGCTGGCTGGGCAAAATAACAGGGGGTGACGAACAACTTGTGTAGATTGATACAGTAGGAGTGGGAGCCGTTTATTGTAGGACAGGAGCGGTATTTATACATTCCACACAGCTTATCTAATTAACATAAACTAGATACAGCAGTCAACCCATAAGGAATCTCCACACTTAATGGCTCCCTGGCGTTACTTCACAAACCACTCCCTCTGGCAATATGCCAGGCGCCATCCAGACTTGTTTACAGACTCTAACAGACTTGGTGCCAAATAAATGGGTGAGCCTCACCTATTTATCCAGGGCACCATTTAATGTAGTGTTTAAGAACCTGGGCCATGGAGCTAGACTACTTCTCTCAAAATGCCTGCCCTACCACTTCACAATCCATGGACATTTAGTTCACCTCCCTAAATTCTAGTCTTCTCATCTGCAAAGTGGGTAAAACCATCCCCTGTGATCTCTGGAGGGGTTGCTGATGGAGTACTTAGCCTGTGTCTGGCAGGTATCGTAAAACCAGCAGATGTTTACAGTTATTATTATTATTTTTAAAAAATCAGTATTCAAATGCTTCTTTTGCTTTTTTTGGTTGCAGAATGATTTCAGAAGAAAAATAAGATGTGGGAGAAGGGAAAGAGCTTTGAATGAACGCCTCAGCTCATTTAACCCTCCTGACTACCCTATGAGACAGTTGCTTCCTCATCCAAAAGATGAGGCCACTGAGTCATCATAAAATTGAGTAACAGGTCCAAGGTCACGCAAGGGCAGAGCTGGGATTTGCATTATCTTTGGGTTATTCTAATGGCCTTGCTCTGACACTGCAGGCCCTCATCTCCTCACCTGACAGTGACACTGAGAGCATGGTCACATTCCCTGAGCACCTTGGTCCTTTCCTGGGTCTGAGCATGCTTATGCCCACTCTGCTGGGCTCTCCTTTACCACCAAAGATGCCCTTGGAAATCCTACTTATCTTTTCAGGCCTGCACTGGGGCTATTTCCCCTTTATCCTTTCTGATGGGCCTCAGATTTTCCTCCCCCACTTCTTTCCCTTGCATAAGACAGACACAACCTTCTCCCTGGTGTATTAGTTATTCTTAATTGTCTCCTTTCTGCGTAAGATTGGGGTCTCCTTGAGTGTGGAAATGTCGCAGTTCTCATCTCTGTGTCTCTGTGGTGCATGGCATGGCACAGTGCAGTCACGACCTACACAATTCTCACCTGTGCTAACTGCAAAGCCTCCATTACATTTCTGCCAGGGTGCACACAGGCCCACCACTCAATGCATGTTGGCAAAACCTATGCAAAAATCACGTGGATGATCCCGAGGAGTTCCGACCTGTGACCAATGGCTGCAATATGTTGGTCAAGTGGCCAAGGGAATAGGTAGTGGTACCACGTCAATGTCCTCAGGAAAGAAATTCAAGCATTAACTGTAAATCATAAAACAATGCTAATTAAAAATGATAAACTGAGCCAGGCACAGTGGCGCATGCCTGTAATCCCAGCAGCTCGGGAGGCTGAGGCAGGAGGATCATGAGTTCAAAGCCAGCCTCAGCAAAAGCAAGGAGCTAAGCAACTCACAGAGACCCTGTCTCTAAATAAAACATGAATAAAAGGGTTGGGGATGGGGTTCAGTGGTGAAGAGTCCCTGGGTTCTATTCCCAATATTAAAAAAAAAAGAAAGATAAACTGATGTAACACTGTAAACACAAAAATCACACAGACACTTTGAAACGCATGGGGCAAGTTTGGAATATCTGGAAGGTAATTTTAGTTCATGCAGCTTGTATCTAAACCTGGCACAGAAGAGGCATGCAATCAATGGTTGCTAAGTTGTAAAGCTGATTTGAATTGAAATAAACCACAAATGTATGACTAGGAAATTGAGGAAGTACCAAAAAAAAAAAAAAAGAAAAAGAAAAATCAGGAACAGAAAAATCCTTTCTGGCCCTTAAATAGTTTCCTATAATTTTATGTATCTATATATATAGAGAGAAATATCTCTTGAATGATAAAGATAGCACAAGTAATTGAAGGTGGCCTGAAGGATGACAAGGGACTTGACTGGGAAGGAAAATTCATCTTGTCACTTACTACCTGCAATCCAAATTTATGCAAGATCAGCCAGAAGGCAATTTTTTACTTTATCCCTGATAAACCAGAGCTTAAGCTACCCAAGCCTGTCATCTTGAATGTCTCAAACAGTCACTCAAATTGTTGGTGTACTCTTGTTGGGAATGTTTGTTATGACAATTGTCAGGCTCTCTTGATTTTTTCTGAAATACCACGCAGGACACTCTCATGGTCACAGGACTGACTGTAGAGGGACGTGGCATGGGAAAGACGTTCGTTGCCTCATCTCATGAAGGCACGCGGTCTTGGTGCTCCTACGGCCCCCCCTCCCCAAACGGCCTGCCTGCCCAGGACAGGTTTACACTGAAACCTGAGCTGTATGTTGAATTTTCTCTCCCTGCAGTTGTATTTGTCTTAATTAATGCTTCGAGAGGGGAGCGCAGGTTAGCATAGTTCAAACCTGGTGCATGCTATTTTATGATGGCTGTTTGAGTCAGCTTTTCCACTGCTGTGACTAAAGGACCCAACCAGCACAAAAGTAGAGGAGGAAGAGTTTATTTGGGGACTGACAGTTTGAGAGGTCTCAATCCCTAGACAGCAGGCTCCATTCCTCGGGGCTCGAGGGGAGGCAGGACATCATGGAGGAAGAGTGTGGTGGAGGGAAGCAGCTCACATGGTGATCAGGAAGCAGAGAGACTCCACTCTCCAGAGACAAATAGAGACCCCAAAGCCATGTCCCCAATGCCCCCTCCTCCAGCCACATCCACCTGCCTCCAGTCCCCACCCAGTTAATCCCATCAGGGTTCATTCACTGGTTGGGTTAAGGCTCTCACAGCCCAGTCATGTCTCCTCTGGACCTTCTGGCACTGTCCCACAGGTGAGTCTTTGGGGGTCACCTCCCATCCCAACCCTAACAATGTCAATTCCCCACTGGTCCTCCATGCTCACCTCCAGCCTTTACTAGTTCTCCCTCTGTCCTCGGGAGGCTGATCTCTGTGGACTGCAGTTTCCACAATCTCTTGCCCTTTGACTTCCGGCTGGGTTTCACTCTTTGTGGGACCCTGGGAGAGGATGCACAGCCAGAGGAGAGGGAGTTGGGGGTCCTCATCTCCCTGGCTCACTCCTTGCCAAGACAAGAAGCAGTTGTGGTCTCTTTCTGAAGCCCCGGCTCCTGGGGAACATCTCCTTCCAACTCTCGCAACCTCTCCTCCTTCCAGAAGTTGCTCTCTTCATGCCTGGACATGGTAGAGGGATCACCACGACCCCTCTGTGCTTTCCCTTAACCCCGCCCCCATTCAACTCTCTCCCACACCCCCAGGTAAGTGGGCCCTTTCTCTCTCCTAGGAATTCTGTTTCATTACATGTTCCAAGGTCAAGACTAGGAAAATAAAATAACAATAAAACACCTTCTATTTGTACAGTTTTTGCCATGAGTTTTGCTCCTCAAAACATCCCAGATCTTCTCTACTTTGTCGACAGTAAGGGCCTCACCACCATCTTCTTTTTCTCATAGCATTTATCATAATCCAGAAGTCTGTTGTTGATTAATTTTTAAAATATGCTTTATAGTTTCTCTCTTCCACTGGACTGTAAGCTCTAGTTGGGCAGGTATCTTGTTTATTTTGTTAGTTATTCAACAGTAACTGATACCCGCTAGAAACAAAGTGAAAGAATGAATTCTACATTTCTCTGTGGGGAAATAGATGATGTAACAGAGCTAGTCACCAAGTCAGGCCTGGTTGGAAAGATTTGGCTTCAAGCATGCAATCATGAATTAGGCTTCAGAAATCACACAGGCTCAGCTTAAAGCATAAGAGCAATATTATGGTGGCCTCTAAATTCTAGGTCCAGGTCCAAATTTTATAGCAGCCCATCCATTGGTAGATATTATGTTCATTCATTTTCTGTGGCTATAACAAACTATCTGAGGCTGAGACATTTATAAGAAAAACAGATTTATTTAGCTTATAGTCTTGGAGGATGAAAATGGAAGATCAGATGGACCCATCTGTCCGACCTATGGTGAAGTCCCCCTTGGCTGTGTTGCAGTGTAGAGGGTGGCATCTGGGTGGGACCATATGTAAGAGGGAGAGATCCCATGGATGGTGGGACAGGAAGCCAGAGAGCAGAGAGACCAGTCTTGTCCTTTTTTTGGGGGGACAGGGACAGGTACTGGGGATTGAACTCAGGAGCACTTAACCACCGAGCCCCATCCCCAGTCCTATTTTGTATTTTATTTGGAGACAGGGTGTCACCGAGTTGCTTAGCACCTAGCTAAGTTACTGAGGCTGGCTTTGAACTTGCAATCCACACCTATTCTCGTGGAAACTAAATCACTCTAAGAGACCAACATTATTTCCTTTTGAGGGCAATGATCCAATGACCTAATTATCTCCCAGGAAGCCCTGCCTCTTAAGGGTTCTGCCACCTTTTAAAGCTGTCCCAGTGGAGAACAAGTTTCTAACCCATAAACCTTTGGGGGACAAACCACTTCCAACCGGGTATTATAAGTAAGGAGGAGGTCCTAGTGGGCTGGAAGGGTTACTCTGGCTTTGGCATTTGGAGATGCCAACCTAGTGACATTTAAACTCCATTTGGCTTAGAAAAGAGGCTCAAGTGTCCTACCTAAGTAAACGGAAACATAATAGGTACATGAAGTTCCAAAGAGAATCAGTGACAGCACTTGTGACTCACATGGGAGCTCACTACTATGTCATTCCTCAATGGTTGGATTAAATAAGCAAAAACAATTCCTAGGGTTCTAAGATGTTGTGACCAAATGAGACTTAATGGCTTTACACAGGCAGTAAATGGTTATCTACATTTCCTGTGACAATTGGAGAATTCTTTTTTTTTTTCTTACCAATTAACAAAAACCCTGTGGACATCATAGATCAAAAGCAGAACACAGAAGTAGGGTGCAGAGAGGCTTTAGAGAGAGACCCCTGAAAAATGCAAAGTCCCACAAATTGAAGGGGAAACCATTAATAGCCAATGAGCCCAAGGCAATTTGCAGACTGCTGGAGAGGGAAGCCACCTCTGTTTGTAATTCAGTTGATCAAGACCTTATTGGGGTTCCAGTGAGTTTACAACCCAGAGATTTGTAATATCACCAGAAAAGCACACCGTGAAGGCTGCAATGAAGCATCGAGGACTTGAGCCCATGGAGTTTCTCAGAAATAAGATAATTCAAGTTCCTCCCTCGGCATTCCCTTGAGAATCAGTCTCATCCGTCTAAAGGCTTTAGAAATACGGCCATTGTGTTCAGGATGCTTTGTGTCGCACTCTCGGAGCTGAATCAGGTCTCTCTTAATGAAAAGGATGAGCAGAGCACTTAGTGGCATCTAAGAAGGGGCCTTTCATTTCTTTGGCAGGACCTTTGCCACCACTATCGATGGGGATGTTTACTGAGCCTCATGGAGAAGTGTCAGCTGAACTCTGCATTCAGAACATTAGCCCTCCTGGAAGCTTAGTCAGTCCCTAGGGAAGAGGCAGAGGTACAGAGAGGGAACTGAAGATTGGGGTGCTGCTCTAATGGGTCAGTTTCCTAGTATGCTTTTATATAAGTTGCTTCTCTTTTCTTTTGGGGTCACAGGTGCATGTATTCCTTCTGAAAGCAAAGTCCCAATAACCTCGTTACCTCCCAGGAGACCTCACCTCTTAAAGATTCTATGTCCTCTCTTTTTCTGGAGGGGGGATCCCGGGGATTGAATTCAAGGGCACTTAACCACTGAGCCACATCCCCAACCCTATTTTGTATTTTAGTTAGAGACAGGGTCTCACTTAGTTGCTTAGGGCCTTGTTAAGTTGCTGAGGCTGGCTTTGAACTCGCCATCCTCCTGCCTCAGCCTCCTGAGCTGCTGGGAAGACAGGTGTGCCTGGCTCTACAGCCTCTTAAAACTGCCACATTGGAGACCCAGTTTCCGACATATGAACCTTTGGTGGACAAACCTCTTACAAACCATAAAAGGTGTCATAAGTAAGTAGGAGATTCTTCCAGGTTGGAATGATTATGCTGGCTTTGGTATTTAGGGGAAAATGTAATGGCAATGGGTGACACTGGTTAAACTGTGGCAAGATACAGTAGTTTTCTAAATTCTTAGGAAGGATAGGTCTCTGCATGTGGTTTGTTTCAAAAATAACTCACCATTGCCTGGCGTGGTGGCACATGCCTGTAATCCCAGTGGCTCTGGAGGCTGGGGCAGGGAGGATGACGAGTTCAAACCCAGCCTCAGCAACTTAGTGAGGCCCTAAGCAACTCAGCGAGACCCTGTCTCTAAATAAAATGCAAAATAAGGCTGGGGATGTGGCTCAGTGGTTAAGTGCCCCTGGGTTCAATCTCTGGTACCAAAAAAAAGAAAAGAAAAAAATGATTCACCCACCACCTTCTTTCTTTCTTTATTTCTTTTTCCCATGGAGAACAGAAGAGAATACTTTAGGAATCTCCAAAGATGATGAATTAGCATCCACCCATCATGGAACATGGCCCTGTGCTTTCCCAGGGATGGAGGCCATTCGTGTTCTTACATTTCCTGTAGTTGTCTTCTCTGAAGCCTTATCAATGGCCTTGCTCAGTACATCACTCCCAGCTTCAGAAATGGCTCACAGTAAGAGTACTCCAACACTGGGAATTCAGTGAGATGCTCCCCGTATTCCCAAACTCCCTCAAATTAAGTGGTTCAACTTGTATCTATCAAATAACCTGGCTGTGAGCTCCGGAGCTGCAGGATGACATTCCATTCATCTTAAGTGGCTCAACTTAGTTAGATTCAATAAGTGGGTTGAGTACAGGAAATACATCTCTCTGTTTTATACAATTCGTTTGAACAGAGGGCTCGTCTTTTAACCACACTGGGTTGACGCCACAAGATTCTCCCCTTCTTTTTCTTTGTTATCCAGGTTTATTTTCCAGTAGCATGAAGTGTTATCTGTTATCTGTTGATAACAAGTATCTGGTTAAGTTAGTTAGAGCAGACAGCTGAACTAGACGGCCACACCCAAGAGATGGAGAGTGGAATTTTGTCTGCATGGATCAAATCAAAATCAATCAGGTCTCTACGAAGACTACAAGGATGTTCAGAGTAGCTTTAGTAATAATGACTCCGAAGTGGAAAGACTGCAGAGATCCATCATGGAGAATAAACAAAATGTGGATACAGACACAAGAGAATACTACTCATCAATAGAAAAGAGATGAATCTTCATATAGACAACCACTTGGATGAATCTCAGAAATTATTCGTTACACAAAAGAATCCAGGTACGAATGAGTCAACAGTGTCTGTGTTCATTTTAGATGAAATTTAAGAGTCGTTGGAACTCGTCCAGGTGACAATTGTCACAACTAACGTGGCCTGAATATGTCACCTGCCAGGGGAATTTGCATGCTGTCTGCTTCCATAGGACCACTCAGGGGTGGGAGGTCTTCTTCCCACGTTTCCCCATGGGCCCCTTTAGGTGTGTGGGGGGGTCAGAGCATGGTTTGTGTATTCAGAATGTAAGATGGGTTCCCTCCTCCCCGCTAAGCCCTAGGGTCTGTGGAAGCGCAGGCTGCGTCCTGCCCCCAGGTACTCCATGACCACGGGAACTGCAGTTTCAGGCTGTGCCTAGCCCTGAAGTATTCCATTGGATAAAGCAGCAGTTCTTCACGAGTCCCTCTGTTTTGAACTAAAGTGCCAAGGCACAATGACTCTACACCTTGTTTGTCCAAGTACATAACCACCATCTGCCTGGCATAATCACGAGGCACAAGTTAATCAGTTATGCTAATAAAAATGACCACTTGTGAACTTCTTGAATTAAATCAGTAGCAAGTGGGTGCATGCAGGTTGATATTAACCCCAGATCAGAAAAAACAAGATCATGAGCTTCTCAAACACCAGCCCAGGCCAGGTGTGGTGGCCCACACCTGTGATCCCAGAGGCTCAGGAGGCTGAGGCAGGAGGATCGCAAGTTCAAAGCCAGCCTCAGCAACTTAGTGAGGTTCTTAGCAACTCAGTGAGACCCTCTCTCTCTAAATGAACTATAAAAAGAGCTGGGTGGCAGGTTCCAGATTCTGGTGAGTCCTCCTGCTCAGGCTAGGTGAAGCGCTTCAGGGCTGCTTACTGGCTGCTGCCTCTGGGGGCATCAGGAAACAGGCCAAGTGACTTGGCAAAAGTCAAGCTGTGTCCCTGTAGCCTGCTGATTTTAAGTCCTTTGGGTGTATACTGAGGAGTGGGATAGCTGGGCCCAATGGTGGTTCCATTCCCAGCTGTCTGAGGAATCTCCATACTGCTTTCCAGAGTGGTCGCACCAGTTTGCAGTCCCACCAGCCATGTAAGAGTGTGCACGGGAATGATTTAAAAAAAAATGGGCAGGGAGGACTGGGGATGTGGCTCAGGGGTTAAGCGCCCCCAGGTTCACTCCAGGTACCCCCAAATAAATATATAAATAAATAAATGACCACTGAGTGAATCAACCCTTCCCCTGAGACCTGAGACCCATAGAAGAGAACCCTCCCAAGACTGGAAATGGCGCCACATGCCAACTCATCATCAGACCACCTGGTGTGTGTGTTCCAAGGTGAACAGGAGCTGAACCTCCAGTTCTGTCCCTAGGCCTCAGCTCCGCTTGACCTCCCTGCTTAATGTGGCCCCTTTGAAACTACCTGCCACCCAGCTCTGGGCCCACAGTGAGTCCCACCCTCTGAGCTGCTCCTAATCTTACCTGAGCACCTTCAGGGACTCCGTGTTCACATCTGCTCTGTCCTTGCTCAGGGCACAGGCTCCCCTAATCTTGTGGCCACCTCACCCCCCCCCCTTATTTTTTCTGTGACGTGTCACTGCATACGTACGATGTGTGATCGGAACGTTTCAGATATTAGTGATTAAAGTTGCTATAGAAGGACTGTGACTGCCCAGCTCGTGACTATCAGGTGACCCGTGAGTTCTTCTTCCCAAGTATGACCAAGAAAATGGCTTAGCTTGTGAATTCATTGTGATGTAATAAACCCTGACATCGTGGAAAGACGCAGACACCTCTGGTCTATGTTCACAGTGTAGCTTGGCTCGCTGGTGACACTGTGGGTGTACTTGGGTTTGGTTGTTCTAATGGTGTTTGGCTGGTGTAGAGTGGACAGTACCAGAAAGATTTTTAGTTGTTGTTAGTTTTGCCTCTTTTCCTGTCTTTTGGGGGAGAATAGGGTCTTCTTGGAGCTTTCTTGTTTGGGCTACTTTGGTGGGTCAGAGCTGAAGGCGTATGTGACGTCCCATCGTTGATATTGAGGAGTTGGTAAAGAAGCCCAGAGGACTCCCTAGTTCCCAGGGATCCTGGGCTGCTGGTCTTCTTTCCACTTGCCAGAATCTTCCTCTGCTGTGTATCATGTTACATCCATGGATTTTCACTTTTAAGAGGGAGGACCTGGGTCAGAGTGGGACTACTCCATCTTTTGTAGAACCAGAAATCTTCTCCTTCATTTTGTTTGCATATCAACATTTTGTAGTACAACCCAACTGAAGGCTAGCACTTGGTAGGTGTTTAATTAATGTCAGCTGATCTGATCTGGAATCCAAGTTTTGCTCCACTAGACCTGCCTATACATTGTTGAAGAATGCTGACTTGAGTCTCTTCTTTCTGAACTTTCAACTTGTCAATTCTGTTGTAGTCCTACTATGTGACAAATTCTTCTCAGGGCCCTGAGCAGAAGTCTCTGAGCTTTTTAGTGTAGTTCCCAATAGTAATGCACCTCAGTTAGGGATAGGCTGGCCAGGTTTCTGGAATTTTCCTACTAGGATTTGCTTCTTTCTTCCCTTCTCTCTGACCCCGTAGAACAATCACGCATTTTAACTTGGCTGCCGTTTCCTCCGGGCCTGTAAATTGTATGCTTCATAACCACCAAAGAAGAATGGGGTTTGTTTGAGTTTCCAAAACCCTTTGAGGTATTTAAGTTCTCTAAAACTGTAAATTACCACAATAATCATCATGATTTAGCTGCTAACCAACTGAGAGCAACAGTCTGGGTCCCCCCCAAATTGCTTCCTCTGTGACTCTTTCTTGCTCGTGAGGGAAGCTGCATGTTTAATAGGTCCCCTTTAATTTTCTAGAGGCTTCCGACGCACCATGAGATCCCTTTGCCCCTGGGTGACTGGGATAACTCATAAGATTAAACGCGATATGCCTTACTTTTATAAGAGTAGTGAGAAGAAGAAGTAAATTCTACAGGACAAGGCCAAGCAGGGGACAGAGAGATCACCCCATCTTGAAAGCTAGCAGCAGCATGATCACATGACAGGAAAAAATGCTAACTGATTTGTTCAGGGATTCACTTTGAGTTGTATTTATTTGAGAAGGGCTTTTGTGAAGTATAAAAATCAGCATCTATTCCTGAATCCCTACATCCAGAATTACAGTAGGCACAATAGATTCAACTAGAGAGGTTTTTGGTTTTTTGTTTGTTTTTTGGTACCAGGGATTGAACTCAGGGGCACTCGACCACTGAGCCACACCCCTAGCCCTATTTTGTATTTTCTTTAGAGACAGGGTCTCACTGAGTTGCTTAGGGCCTCACTCAGTTGCTGAGGCTGGCTTTGAACTCACAATCCTCCTGCCTCAGCCTCCTGAGCTGCTCAGATGACAGTCTTGCGCCACCACACAGGCTTAGTTAGAGATTTTTGAAATACTACAGTAAGGGCTGTCCACATGCTGAGGCTGGCTTTGAACTCGTGATCCTGATCTAATTACAGTGTATGTTCTGGTGAGGGAAGACAGATCATGAACAAACCAGAATATCACATGGAAGTGCCTTGGGAGAAAAATAAAACAAGATCAGAGATAGAAGGTAGAAAGATGATTTCAGATTTTGCAGTGAGAGCAATTATACCAGGTAATACTGTGTGGTTTGATCTGGGGAGAGGATGAGGAGGATGCATGTGGCCTGGGAATGTGCAGTATAGCACAACTTGGCTGGGGAGGCTGAGGCAGGAGGATCACGAGTTCAAAGCCAGCCTCAGCAGGTGGACAGCCCTTACTGTGTTATTTCAAAACTCTCTAACTGAGCCTGGTGTGGTGGCGCTCCTGATGGCTTTGATGTCTTCCTGGCCATCACTGCAGAGGGAACCCATGCTGCTCCTTGTTTATCCCCACCTCAGGTGCACACCATTGTGATCTGAGAGGAGGCCTCCAAGACCTCTCCTGGGACACTCTGCCTCAGGGATTGGAAAGTGACCGTCCAGGAGCCACCTCTGTGCTGTTTGTGTAAATAAAGTTTTATTGGAACACATCCGCATGCACTGTTCACACCCTGTGGAAAGCAGCTTTCTTGCCCTTACAGCAGAGTTCAGTGGTGACAAGGGAGGCTTTTGTGACCTGTGAAGCCAACGTGCTCACTGTCTTCCTGTTATAAGTAAGTAGCACCACATCTGATTTGTGAGCTGTAGAGCCTTCCAGGGTGGCTCCTTAACATCCCTTCATATCTCCCCCTCCCCCCTCCCCTCCCCCTCCCCTTCTTCCTCCCCCTTCCACCTCCCCTTCCCCTCCCCTTCTCCCTCCCCCTCCCCCTCCCCTCCCCCTCCCCCTCCTTTTTTTCTTTTTCTCTTTAACTTTTTTTCTTAGTGTAGGTGAACACAATAACTTTATTTTATTTACTATGATGCCGAGGATCAAACCCAGGTTTCACACATACCAGGCCAGTGCTCTACCCCTGAGCTACAACCCCAGCTCCTGGTCAATGATTTTCAACACCAGCTGCTCCTAAGAATCACTTGGGAAGTTTAGAAACACTATGGGTACCTTGGAGTCACCTCTGGAGATGTAGATTTAAACAGTCTCCCTTAGGCATTGGTCCTCAGCACTTTTTGAGAGCTGTCTAGGTGATGACCAAACACAGCTGGAACTGGGAATAATAATAATAATAATTATTATTATTATTATTATTATTATTATTATTATTATTATTATTTTGTTACCAGGGATTGAACCCAGGGACGCTTAACCACTGAACCACATCCTTAGCCCTTTTTTCTATTTTATTTAGAGACAGGGTCTCAGTGAGTTGCTTAGGGCCTCGCTGAGTTGCTGAGGCTGGCTTTTAAAGAACTGGGGATCTTATGCCAGATAATTTTTATCTGCTCTTTATATTATTATTATTATTATCATTATCATCATCATCATCATCTATATAGCCACAATGAGCAAATCTACCATCCCATTTAACCTTGAATTTCATCTTCATCTCTCCAAATACTCACTTGGCATTGTCACTTGGATTCTAACCAGTCTCTCAGACATCTCACACGTCAATCAAAACTGACATCCTTATGCACCACCTCCCTGACTCAGTAACCAGTCACTCAGCACAAAAATTCTACAGTCATTTCTGACTCTCACTTTTCTCACATTTCAACCAATCCATTAGCAACTCCTACTGTACCTTCAAAACTTGTGGCCATCCTCCTTGTGTCACCTAGCCCAAGCCTAGTCACCTCTCACAGGAATTAGTGCAGGGGTCTCCTCTTGCCATTCTCTCCCTGCTCCTGACCTTGCTGCACATTTTAGTGTTAAAGCAAGAAACGATTCCTACAGAACATGAATCAGATCAAATCACACCAGTATTACCCTATCGGGGACAATTGCTCTGACTGCAAAATCTGAAATCATTTTTCTACCTTCTGTCTCTGATCTTGTTCTATTTTTCTCCCAAGGCACTTCCATGTGATATTCTGGTTTGTTCATGATCTGTCTTCTCCTCGCCAGAACATTAGAGCAGAGCTGCTACACTGCACATTCCCAGGCTGCATGCGCCCTCTCTATGAGAAGGAGCTTCTGAGAACTGTGCAGTGCACAGCCTGAGCAGCTGCTGTGGTCAGCCTGCTTGTAAGCAAAGGGTTTAGTTTGTTCACGGCTGTATTTCCAGGGTCTTGAACTGTGTGTGACACAACATAGGTGCTCAGTGATGTTTGTTGGATGAATTGTTAAGTATTGAACACAATTTTGCCTAGATCTATAATCATGAAAAAGTTGACTTGAGCAGGGTGTGGTGGCACATGCCTGTAATCCAGTAGCTGGGGAGGCTGAAGCAGGAGGATCACGAGTTCAAAGCCAGCCTCGGCCAAAGCAAGGCCCTGAGCAACTCAGCGAGACCCTGTCTCTAAATAAAATATACAAGAGAGCTGGGGATGTGGCTCAGTGGTCAAGTGCCCCTGGGTTCAATCCCTGGTACAAAACAAACAAATAAAAAAGTCTTGAAATATTGATATAAATGCCATTCATATTAAAGTATTTTCATTCATCTTGACCTTTCTATATAGTCGAGAAATTACTGGTTTTTTCCCATACTTTCGAATATTCCTGATACCAATCCTCATTTTTCTTTTCTTTTTTTTAATGGACACCGTGATGGGTTTCATACCTTTTCTTAGTATTCCCTGCCCTTCATCACTAAACTGTTTTTTTATTTCTTTGTGTGTGTGTGTGTGGTGCTGGAGATTGAACCCAGGGCCTTGTGCATGCAAGGCAAGCACTTTGCCAACTGAGCTAGATCCCCAGCCCACCAAACTCTGCTTTTTAAAATCACACTTTCTTCCTTGTATCATGGAAATATTTATTCATTTACTGTATTTACACTGATTAAAAACTGCATAGATATAAGGATTTTGCTTTGTTTTCTTCCTGGCCCATGGAAGTTGCTCAGTAAATACTAGTTAAAAGGAAGGAAGGAAAATGGATCTAGCACAACCCAGAAAAGCAGGAACCAAATGCCCCAGAGACTCACTGTTATTCAGTATCCTAGAGCCAGAGTAGAGACTGTTCTCACTGTGTGGACTGATCAGTTTGATGGTCTTTATCCATCAAATCCCAAACATCACTCCTAAATGTTCATTGATGGGCAATAAAATCCTAAATAAAATATGCACCTATTGAAATCATCCACATGGGGTGGCTTTGGGAATAGAAACAACAGGGATAGTATAATTTACTAAACACATAGTTTTAATAAATATTCACATGTATTCTAACTTGTGGAATAATATACTAAAAAGTTGAAAGTGTTTAGTGATTAGAAACTCCACCAGTTGCCTGTGGTGGCACACGCCTGTCATCCCAGCAGCTTGGGAGGCTGAGGCAAGATCACAAGTTCAAAGCCAGCCTCAGCAACTTAGTGAGGCCCTAAGCAACTCAGGGAGACCCTGTCTCTACGTAAAATACAAAATAGGGCTGAGGATGGGACTCAGTGGTTAAGCACCCATGGGTTCAATCCCTGCTACAAAAAAAAAAAAAGGGAAAACAAATGAAAACCTAATGCTGATGAACAATTGTATATATAATTAACATTCTTTTGAGAAAGGACTAAGTATCGTTCCTTCATAGCATAGAAAACTCTAGACTACAAATATTCTGGAACTCATATTGATTCTGCTTATGCATTTACTCTTGTTAAACACTGCATTTATATTGATTCACTATCATTATCTTAATCCCCTTTTATTATTTTTTGGTAATATAATCCACCACCACCACAACCCCCCCCCCCCGCCTTTTTTCTTTTGTACCAGGGATTGAGCCCAGGAGCACTTAACCACTGAGCCCCATCCCCAGCCCTTTTTATATTTTATTTGCAGACAGGGTCTCACTGAGTTGCTTAGTACCCCATTTTTGCTGAGGCTGGCTTTGAACTCTCTATCCTCCTGCCTCAGCCTCCAGAGCCACTGGGATTACAGGCCGGTGCCACCATTCAGGGCATAATTCCCTTTCTTTATGTTTCTAGAAATATACCTTGAATTAAATCAGAATGGACAGAAATGAATACTGTTTAAAAAACCTACTTTTTAAAATTGAATTACCAGACCTCAATTTGGTGCAGATTTTTTTTCTTCATAATGAAGAAGGGAAGAACAAATAAACCAATACATAGACACTAAACGATTGTTTGAATAAGGTTGAATAGAAGCCAACATACTTTCTAGATTTCTTTTTGATGTCTTTATACTTCTTAAATTAGGCATCATACATCTTTTCATGTAATGTCCCCTCTCCCACCAGTCTATAACTGCTCTATAACTGGGAGATTATTGTTCTTGAGCCACATAATCACATTTTATGGGGAACTCATCTTTCAGATCATAGAGGAAAGAAACTCAGTCTCAGATTTGCACCTGTCTTGGCTATGGGTGAGGGAAATTGTCATATTTACACTCCTTTTTTTTCCTCTGAAAAACGGCCATCTCTTTAAAAGTCACTGTTTGAAAGTGGTAAGTGATACGGAATGACAAGCCATCCCAGGAAAGACCAGGGACATTTGTAGAAATTCTTGCCCCCAAGTAGAAGTCATAATCCTGAGAAAGATTTTATGGAATTCAAATGCCTCAACTTTTGCTAGACTCAGGAATATTTTTTCCTTAATGAAAAAAAAAATCTTTCTTGGAATGAGAAGTAACTCTGCTCATATCGGGTCTTTCCTAGGTTCTTTGCTTCAAATAGCTTCTTGAAAAATAAACTAAGGTAAAGTGATAATATTTAATGTTTATCTTAATGCCCTTGGTATGCTCAAGAACAGGAAAGGATGAACAAACACTACTGGGAAATTAGTTGTGGAAAAAAGTATTGTCCCTTGGAAGAGTCCAAAAATATGAACAAAGAAGATAGGTACAGTGGAGCACGCCTGTAATCCCAGTGGCTCAGGAGGCTGAGACAAGAGGATTTTGAGTTCAAAGCCAGCCTCAGCAAAAGTGAGGCACTAAGCCACTCAGTGAGACCCTTTTGTGTTCTTCTGTAAGGAACACAAATGGATTTGAAACTTCGGGAACATCTATCAAGTCTACTTACTTTTGAGATAAAGATGTTGAGCTTAGACAGCCTCATGGATTTTTTCCAGGTCCTCAGGGAAGGTACTGTCAGAACCCACCCTGGAAATAGGGCTTGACACCCAGGGGACACAGCCACTCAGGGCCACTCTAACTGCTTTCTCTGTTCCCTAGAATGAACGTCCAGGCGAGCAAAGATAATAATTTCCAATAGGTTAGATCATGAGGATAAACTCATGACCACAATTTTTAATTAAAAATTTTCACTTTTTTTTTTGGTACCAGGGATTGAACACAGAAGTGCTTAACCACTGAACCACATCCCACCCCTTTTTATATTTTATTTAGAGAAAGGGTCTTGCTAAGTTGCTTAGGACCTCACTAAGTTGCTGAAGTTGGCCTTGAACTTGGAGATCCTCCTGCCTCAGCCTCCTGAGTTGCTGGGATTACAGGTGTGTGCCACCATGCCCAGCTAGAGATATATATATATATATATACACACACACATACATACATACATATACATACATACACACACACACATCCCCAGAATTGCAAAAAATATATAAGTATATATAATATATTTGTGTATATATATAAATTGTATGTATTTATATATAATTATATTATCATGTATTTTATAATATATATTTTATATATCACACATTATATATCATATATATGATATCATATACTATACCATACGTCATATCATATATCTCTATATCATATATCATCATATATTATATAATTATATGATAATATATTTATAATATATAACATAAATGATATATGATGCATTGTATATTATATAAACCATGATATATAAATTTTATACATTCTTTATATAATAAGAATTATATAAAAATATATATACTTTATATGTAATAATTTATAAATTATGAAATTCATAAACAATATATTAATAATACATAAATTTTATTTATTGAATTGTTAAGTTATATTAAATTATATTTTTATTAAATAGAAATAATTTCTAAATAACATATAATTATATATAAATGCATATAATATAAAGATATATAATATATCCACATATATTATATATGTATATGTATACACATATATATGCTAATCTAATCAATAAATCTGATACAACACATGGACAGAATGAATTATAAAATCCATATGAACATCTCTATAGATGTAGCAAAAAAGTATTTAATAAATTGAGATAAAAATGTTGAGCTTAGACGGTGTCATTGGCCTCAAAGATAATAAATACCTTTATGATCAAAACTCTCAACAAATTAGGTGTAGAAGTAATGTACTTCAAAATACTGAAGGTGATAAATGAGGAACTCACAGTCAATATCATACTGAACGGGGAAAAGCTTAAAATGTGTGTCTTCTAAGATTAAGAATAAGACAAGGATGTCTAATTTCACACTCTTATCTAATATTGTACTGGAAGTCTTAGCAAGAGCACTAGGCAACGGAAGGAAATTTAGGGCATCTAAATTGGAAAAGACATTAAATTGTCCAAGTTTGTAGTTGACATGAATTTGTACATAGAAAAACTAGACACTCCATCAAAACACTGTTAGAGCTGATAAATGAACTCAGTAAACTTGCAGAATACAAAAATTAACCATACAAAAAGCATTTTTCAATGTGCTGATCATGAACTTACTGAAAAAGAAATTAATAAAGCAATCTCATTTACAACAGATAAAAAAGAAACTATTTAGAAATAAATCTGACCAAGGAAGTCAATTCTGTACAATGAAAATCACAAAACATTGACAAAAAATTATAAAGGACAGGAAAATACAGAAAGAGATCCCATGTTCATGGAGTGGAAGAATTAATATTGTTAATATGGTTATACTGCCCAAAACAATCTCTAGAAATCAATGCAATAGAAAAACCATCCTCAAATCCATACAGAATCACAAATGATCCAAATGATCCAAAGCAATCCTGAAAAGAACAAATCCAAAACAAAAAAGAATATCACAACATGATTCCTATGAACAGTGAGAGGAGGAGGTCTAGTTCCATTCTTATGAATAGGAAGATCCAGTTTTGCCAGCACCATTTATTAAAGACACTGTCCTTTCTCCACTGTGTGGTCTCAGTGTCTTTGTCAAAAGTCCGTCAGTGGGGTGCATGTGGGTGAATTTCCGGCTTCTCTGTTTTCTGTTCCACTCTCTGTGTGTCAGTTTCTGTACCGCCACTATGCGCTTTCATGCTATAGCTTTGAAGTCTGTTTTGAAGTCAGATATTGTGATTATTTTTTAATTTTTAAATGTGTTTTAATTAGTCATACATGACAGTAGAATGCATTTATGCACTTTTGAAATATCATACATAGATGGGATATGATTTCTCATTTTTTCTGAGTGTACATGTTGCAGAATCATATTGGTCATGCAGTCCCATATATACATACAGTAATAATGTCTGTTTCATTTTACTGTCTTTCCTATCCCCACATCCCTTCCTCTCTCCTCCCATCACTTCCCTCTACCTAATCTAATCTAATGCTATTCTTCCCTAGTTCCCCCCGCCTTATTGTGAATTAGCATCTGCATATTAGAGAAAACAACCGGCCTTTGGTTTTTTGGGATTGATTTATTTTGCTTAGTATGATATTCTCCAACTCCAACCATTTACTGGCAAATGCCATATTTCACTCTTCTTTAAAGCTGAGTAATATTCCACTGAGTATATATACCACATTTTCTTTATCCATTCATCTATTGAGGGATACCTAGGTTGGTTCCACAGTCTAGCTATTGTGAATTGAGCTGCTATAAACATTGAGAGAATATCCAGGATTACATAAGGAACTCAACAACTCAATACCAAAGGATTCAACTAAAAAGGATCTAAATAGACAATTCTCAAAGGAAGACATACCAATGGACAGCTAGCATAGGAAAAATCCTCAACTTCACTAACTGGGAAATGTGAACCAAAACCACAGAGAGGTATCATCTCCTCCCAGTTAGAATTGCTGGAATCAAAACCACAAAAAAAATAGCTAATGTTAATGGGGATGTTGAGAAAGAAGCTCTCTTATATAGACCTATATAGACATTGTTGGTGGGAATGCTAATTAGGGCAGCCATTTCTGAAGAAATATGGAGATCCCTTATAAAGCATAAACATAACTACCAAATGATCCAGCAATTCAACTACTGGTTATACATCCAAAGGAGAGGAAATCATTATCCCAAAAAAGGTACTTGCACTCACATATTTATTGCAGCACTATTTACAACAGCTAAAATAGAGAATCCAGCCAGGCACTGTGGCACATGCCTGTAATCCCAGAGGCTCAGGAGGCTGAGACAGGAGGATCTCAAGTTCAAAGCCAGCTTCAGCCACTTAGTGAGGTCTTGAGCAACTCAGGGAGACCCTGTCTCTAAATAAAATACAAAACAGGGCTGGGGATGTGGCTTAGTGGTCGAGTGCCCCTGGGTTCAATCCCCTGAACCCACCCCACCAAAGTATATAGAATCGGGCTGGGGATGTGGCTCAAGCGGTAGCGCGCTCACCTGGCATGCGCAGGACGCTGGGTTCGATCCTCAGCACCACATAAAAATAAAATAAAGATATTGTGTCCACTGAAAACTAAAAAATAAATATTAAAAAATTCTCTCTCTCTCTCTCTCTCTCTCTCTTTAAAAAATATATAGAATCCACTCTGAATCTCATGAGTGTTTGAATGGGTAAAGAAAATGTAGTAGATAAGTAACAGAACATTATTCACCTGTTAAAAATGAAATCCTGTTGTTCACAGAAACATGGATAGAATTGGAGGACATTATGTTAAGTGAAATAAGCCAGGAACAGAAAGACAAACATCCCAGTCTTACTCATTTGTGGAAAATAAAAACCCAATTGAGCCAGGCACGGTGGCACATGCCTGTAATCCCAGTGGCTAGGGAGGCTGAGACAGGAGGATTATGAATTCAAAGCCAGCCTCAGCAATAGAGGGGCCCTTAGCAACTCAGTGTGACCCTGTCTCAAAATAAAAAATAAAAAGGGCTGGAGATGGGGCTCAGTGGTAAAGTGCCCCTGTGTCCAGTCCCTGGTACCAAAAAACAAAACAAAATAAAACAAAAAAACCAAAACCACAACAACAAAACCCTCATTTGTGGAGAATAATGAAATGGAATAGTAGTCTCTAACAAAACCCCACAATTAGGAGAAGTTAGTTGTGGTTTTTTTAATAGCACAGCTGTGTATTGGTGAGAGCAATCTACAACATATTTCAAAATCCCTAGAAGAACATGAAATTCCCAGAACATAAAACTGATAAATGTTTGGATACAAATGCTTATTACCCTGATATTATTCATTACACATTGTATACATGTATCAGATCACCACCACGTGCCCGCCCCCCACAAAGATGCACGACTATTACATCTCCATCAAATTTTTCCAAAATTAAAAAAACAACTCGTGGCCAAAACAATACAGAGAACTGTAGTTTAGGTTGAATTCATGTCAATTCAACCTAAACTAAGCTGAATTCATGTCAGTTGCCTGCTGTCCACGAGAAACCACATTAAAGCAGAACAAAATTTAACTCCTTCCTATTAGATCTCTGACTTAGAATGAAAGAGGACGTCTCTCTTTGGTCTGATTTCTGATTGCTCCTTACTCATGCTGGAAATTCAATTTATTGGCTCCATCGAAGTGCCCTGCAGAAAAGAATAGAAGCCCTGGCTGAACCTAAGAGATAAAAAGCAGCTTGATATTAAAGATGGTTTACTTGATAGTCCACAAAAAATACAGTCAAGTCAAGCATGCCCTCACTTGTGCTTATTAAAAACCAATTTTTTCTCCAGGCAGGTGTGTATATACTTTATGGATCTCTGGCCTGCCCTTTAATGCAAGTTGTTTTGATCTCCCCCCATGAATATCAGCTGCTCCCACACTCAAAAAGCTCGTCTATGGACTTCATCTCCAATTGGTCTACTGATTAATCTTTCTGTTTCTTGAAAAATTAAAAATGTCAGAAGAATAAGTGTCATCCACCCATATATAAAGTTAAGGAAATATTTGAACTATTTTTATGAAGTATCAAGCAGAATATATATAAACCGTAGGCATAAAAGGAAAGGTTGATAAATCATGCCATGAATATTCTGGTTTTGATGCAACAGCGGTACATTTTCTGTCTATAAAATATTCCTTGTTGCATAAAATTTCAACAACCACTATTCCATTTTGTCTTGTAATTGTCTCATCAAATGAGCATCATTGAGCAGAATATGTAAAGGAAGGTTGTGGGGTTTATTTATGTTGATTTGATTTTGATTTCTAGATTACTGGTTGAAAAGGTCAGGTAGTGATGGGGTGGAGAGGAACAGGGTGTGACCCAGAGCCATGGTCAAGGTACCCGTGAAACCTCCATGTTGATCTTGGTCACATCCATTTTAAATGTCAGCTGAGTTCCTGCCAATGACGGCCAAATATCACAAGTAGGAATATTAAGTAGTTCCCTGTTAATAAAAAGAGACCCCTCTACTGAGCTGACAAGTGACTTCTACTGGGTGTTTCAAATAAATTTATTCCTTTGTTTTTAATCCTTTCTGTGGACAAATTTTTTTGCGGGGGAGGGTTGAACCTCAGGGACACTCAACCACCAAGCCACATCCTCAGCCTTTCCTATATTTTATTTTGAGGCAGGGTTTCACTGAGTTGCTTAAGGCCTCCATCAGTTGCTGAGGCTGTATTTGAACGCACCATCCTCCTGCCTCAGCCTCCTGAGATGCTGGGATTACAGGTGTGCACCACCACACCTGGCTTCTGTGGGCAGTTCTTTTTCCTTTTAATTTTTTTATTTGTTCATTTTAGATATCCATAACAGTAGAGTGTATTTTGACCTATCACACATACATGGAGTCTAACTTCCCATTCTTGTGGTTGGACATGATGTGGAGTTTCCCTGGTCATGTGTTCACATATGAACACAGGAAAGTTCTGTCCCATTCACTCCACCGTCTTTCCCATTCCCATCCCCCTCCCCTCCCTTCATCCTCTGTGGGCAATTTTGATTAGCTATTTCACCTTGAAAAGTGTCAGTTTATTGGTTTTCATTGATTGTCTATTTCTGAGATATAAAGGGGGCTGCTCTTAAAAGCTGCAAAACCTTTGTGGAAAAAAAGACCTATTATTTATTGGATGTTTAAGGCACACTAGGCACTAGGCACTTTCCATGTATCATCTCATTTAATTCTTCAAATAACTGCATCAATTTGGTTCTTTTATCATCTGCCTTTAACCTAAGGCGTGGGCTGACTCCCTTGCTCAACCTTGGTCTGTCTGGCTGCACAGCCTGAGATTTTATCTTCGGTGTATGGCTTCAATTTCATCCTTCAGCTTCATGGCAACCGGAGAGCATTATAATAGCAGAGAGGGCTGTTGCTCAGCGATGGCCAGAACATGATGATCTTTCCAGCCAGCCATAAAAATAAACTCTGGAAAAGTACCTGGGTCTGCGGAGAGTCAGGCTCAAGGGTGTTCTCTTCTGAGTTTCCCGTTTCTAAATCTCTGCTGATTTAGTTTCCACGGGGGCTTAGGTTATTTTGTTAGACAGAACCCCCTGTTGACAAATGATGTTTATCCACATTAAAATCCCCAGGTCTTGTGTGTCTGTGCCATGAACAATCACTACCTTTTTCTTTCTCTAGGCCACAGGTGGCATTTTTCGACTCAGTGCTGAAGTTTATTAAGAACATCCATCTAACTGTTCCAGCCTTTGTTCAACGGTGCACCCCTGTCATCCCAGTGGCTCAGGAGGCTGAGGCAGGAGGATCCCAAGTTCAAAGCCAGCCTCAGCAACTTAGGGAGGCCCTCAGCAACTCAGCGAGACCCTGTCTCTAAATAAAATATTAAAAGGGGCTGGGGATGGGGCTCAGTGGTGGAGTTCAATCCTGTATACCCAAAGAAATATGATAGTTTGTTTACTTCCCTGATCTGGAACAGAAGCCTCCGTGGAGTACATATGGACCATTTTTTTGCATTACTCAGGTCTCCTCCTGGAGTAAACTCTTCTTGATCTGAAGCTCCGTGGGGACCAGAGGCCTCAGATCCCCGCTGGCAGGATGCAAAGGAGGCCTGGATACTCCTTGGCAGCCCAGGTCGAGAGGCCTGTGGTGGGGATGGGGCCTTTCAGATGACCCTGTCAAGGTCCTCGGGTCTCTATGTGAAGATGCAGGGGTGGCACGAAAATACTCCCAGGAGGGGGCAGGATGGGGAGTGAAGCTTGGAAGGGGCAGGTTGGTCCCTGTGCTGCTTTCCTGCACAACCTCGGCTGTCCCTGAGGCCTGCATTCCCTGAATTCCTGCTCATCTTCAGAGTCTGTTTCTTTTCCGTCTCCAGGTCCCCTTTGCATTCAGCAAGCCCCTAAATGCTCAGAATGACGCAGGCTCTGTCTCTCCTCTTCCAAGGCTCTCACCCTGGAGTGGGGCCCACTGTGTCTAGGCTGGGTCACTGCAGTGGCCTCTGCCTGCCTCCTGTCTCAACACCCCCACAGGCCCCGGCCACTACATAGAACTGCAAGTCAGACCAGGCCGCTTGCCTGCATGGAACTCTTCAACGCTTCAGACACTTCACAGAAGAAGAAATACAATCGATCAACAAACATATGATAAAAGGTTCAACATCACTAGCAATTAGAGAAATGCAAATCAAAACTCCTCAAAGATTCCATCTCAGGCCAGTCAGAATGGCAATATAAAGAAGATTATAAGCAATGATAAATGTTGGCGAGAATGTGGGGAAAAAGGCACACTCATACATTGCTAGTGAGACTGCAAATTGGTGCAACCACTCTGGAAAGCAGTGTGGATATTCCTCAGAAAACTGGGAATGGAACCACCATTGGACCCAACTATCCCACTTCTTGGTGTATACCCAAAGCACTTACAATCAGCATACTACAGTGACACAGCCATATCAATGTTCGTAGCAGCTCAATTCACAATAGCTAGACTATGGAACCAACCTAGGTTCAACAGATGAATGGAGAAAGAAAATGTGGTATATTATCCACAATGTTCAGCCTCAAAGAAGAACACAATTATGGCATTTGCTGGTAAATGGATGAAAGTGGAGAATATTATACTAAGTGAAATAAGCCAATCCCAGAAAAAGCAAAGGGCAATCATTCTCTTTGATATATGGATGTTAACACACAATAAGGTGGGTGGGGCTAGGGACTTTGGATTAGAGGGGAGTGAGGGGGGGAGGGATACAGGGGTAGGAAGGACAGTGGAATGAATTGGACCTCATTACCCTATGCACATGTATGATTACACAACCAGTGTGATTCTACATCATGTGCAACCAGAAGAGTGAGAAGTTACACTCCATTTATGTAGGATGTGTCAAAATGCATTCTAGTGTCATGTGTTGTGGGGAGCCCCGCTGAAACACACATGCCTTCCAGTCCTGAAGCCAGAGGCTCTGACCAATCACTACATTTCGTGGTGACCTGGGCGTTGTCCCAGCTCAGATAGCAGAGCTGTGTCTTGAGATGTAGGTGTCGCCCTGGGGCTGAGTTACACTCCCCTGTCCCCTGTAACCCTGCCCCTCTGGCCTTTTTTGGATAGAACTTTCTAAAGAACAAGAGTCCCCCCAGTAAAAGCCCAGTTCTGAACGTGTGCTCTCTCTCTCTCTCTCTCTCTCTCTCTCTCTCTCGCCAGCCTCCTCTCATGACCTTCTCCTGCTCTCTCTTTTGGGGAGCCTGAGGCTGAGAGTGGAGAAGCCGTCCTGAAGCTTGTGTAAAGGTAAAGTGTCTCTGTGTTTTATTTGGTGTCCCTGGAAATGCACACGAGCGACCTTAAGTTCAGCTACCCACGCAGGTCGGGGCGGCAATGTATAAATAATTAGAACAAGTAATAAAAGACTACACCCCAATTTTTACCTTGATGGCTGGATTTCAAAGCTGTTTTTGACCTGGGTTAGAAACATGACTCATGGTCTATCTGAATTTCACATTGAGCTGTAGTCCTGCATTTTTATTTTCTAAACTGGGAAGTTTATACAGCTCTCCATTAGCCTGAGACCTCTTTTCCCTCTTCCTCAGTGACACCTCCCTAAATCACTCATCTGAAGATGATGTCCTCCACCTGAAACTCACTCTTTACACCATTTCCGTATTATCAAAGCATTCTAGTTCTCTCAAGTTACATTATACATTCATTGCCATTATTATTTTTACTTATCTGTTTGGAATGGACAGATGAATGGATAAAGAAAATGTGGTATATATACACAATGGAATATTACTCAGCCTTAAAGAAGAACAAAATTATGGCATTTTCTGGTAAATGGATGGAACTGGAGAATATCATCACCAAAAAGTGAACTCCGTATGGACAGTGGCCTTGACTGTCAGAAGCTGCTCTGAAAATACATGCCCTTAAGTCCTGAGCAAGAGATACCGAACAATTACTGCGCCTGGCAATGACTTGGGCTTTAACCCCGCTCAGATAATGAGGTGTGGCTCCAGGAGTGGGCATCACCTGGTGGGTTGACCTACACTCACCTGTCCCTTTGTAATCCCACCCCTTTTGCCCTTTGGGGGATAGAATGTTCCATGAAACTTCCCCTTGTGTGTCCCCTATATAAAAATAAAGAATTCCAGTGGCTCACTCTCTTTCCACGGATCCCTAAGATTAGAGAGCTGTCCTGGATTTTGAAAAGGTACTTCTGTGTGTTTGTATGCTTTCTTCCCTGATTTTTTAAGTTATTGGAATAGTCAGATTTGTGAACCCGGTATAGGTCTCTAGCTAGTGTAGATGGCGATACTGGACTGCACTGGCATCTGCCCTACTGTAGAACCTGCAGGTGCGGGTGACAGTGGATCACATGTTCAGTATGTGCAGATGAAATTCATGTCTGCTAGCATGCCACAGAGAAAACTCCAAATTCCACAATTTTCCAAATATAACTTTTCCTCTTTTTTTTTAGGGTGGGGATACCAGAGATTGAACCCAAGGGTGTTTAACCATTGAGGCACCTCTCCACCCTTTGTATTTTTTATTTTGAGACAGGATCTCACTAGGTTTGCTTACAGCCTCACTCAGTTGCTGAGGCTGGCCTTGAACTTGTGATCCTCCTGCCTCAGCCTCCTGAGCCGCTGGGATGACAGGCATGGGCCACCGTGTCCATCTCCTCTTTTTTTTATTTCTTAGTTTGCAATTGTGTACCAAGTGCTTCAGAACTATAAAAGCAATCAACAGAGATGGAGAATAGTACTAAACTTATGTACAGGTCACAACAAGAAATGTTACCCAGCAGCTTGGGGTATTGACTGACGAATTCTCAAGAGGACACTGAGTCCCTGGAAACTATTGGAGTTTCTTCTGTCCTCCAAGAGAGTAGGAGATTGGACCATTTTTCAAGTCTAATTTGTTCTGTCTTCTCCATCCAAAAGGCAGGATGGACCTTGTGGACCCTTGGTTTACAGTTTTCCCTATTTCTTCTTCCTCAGTGACCTGACTTGCATAGAATCCCCCCTTGTCCTCCCACTTCTCTGACGCGCTCTCCAGTGTGATGGATGGGACCCAGGGGCCACATGCGCTCATCACACAGGGGGGCATCTGCTTCGCCCTTTCACACCACAGCTCCATAAAGACCTTCTGATGGTCTTTGGGTATCTATCTGGAGTTCTACACTGTCAACATGGGCATTTTTATTAATTTGAAGAATGGATTTCCCCAGGAAAGTGAGATTCTGTTTGAGCTGCCAGCTACTCTTGCAATTGCTTTGAAGCCTTGAATTTTTTTTGTGTGCTTAACCGCTAAGTTACATCCCCAGCCCTTTTTGTTTTTTATTCTAAGACAGCATCTCCCTAAGTTGCTTATGGCCTTGCTAAATGGCTGAGGCTGGCCTTGAATTTGTGATCCACCTACCTCAGCCTCCCCAATTGCTGGGATAGCAAGCGTATGCCACCATGACTGGCTTGATT
Source organism: Spermophilus citellus (assembly GCF_964194105.1). Classification (NCBI taxonomy): domain Eukaryota; kingdom Metazoa; phylum Chordata; class Mammalia; order Rodentia; family Sciuridae; genus Spermophilus; species Spermophilus citellus. Next base: position 56,413,164 of record NC_138184.1, read on the forward strand.
TTTCCCCCCTTTAATACGAATACAGGGCCTCCAGAATTTGGAGGGATAGTCCTAAATTGGGGGAAGGTTAGATCCAGGTTCAAGGTGAAACTGAGAACACATATCACTATGACAAGAATCCAAGCCAGACCTGGGAAGGGGAGAGAGAGGCAGAACAGGAGCGGCCAAGGGAGGAAGGGGCAGAGAGAGGACTTACGGATCCTATAGCCAGGAAGCCCAGAGGTCCGTCTGGCTCAGGTTTGGTTTAACACCGGGGTTCAAATGATGCCCTCTCACTTTCTCCATCTCCCTCTGGTGTGCTCTATTTTTTAATGAGACTGAGTGTAAAATAGTAGCATGATGGCGGCCGCCTTCTAGAACATTCTATTCCACCCCTCTGGTGATCTCAGTAGAAATGAGAACCTCTTGTTCCTAATTTCACCAACAAGCATCCTAGCATTGGTTCACATTGTTCTAACTTGGCTCAGATGCCAATCCCTGCATGGAACCTCATCACCAGGAGGCTGGGACTTGCTCAGTGTTCGCCCTGGTGAACGTCATCTGTCCCTTGGGGAGACGTGGTGAGGGATGTCAGCTCCTCTCAAGCCACACTGCCTTTCAGAGGGGACGGGCGACTCACTGAGAAAGCTGGGGTGCTCCAGCTAAGGAGGGAAAGTTGGGTGACTTTGCTGGGATCTTCCTTTTCCCTCTTCTCCTGTCTTTTCTCCTGATAGCTGATGGCTCGGACACTTCTAGTAGCTTCTTCATAACTCCATCATCTGGGCATCTCAGAGGCCTGCCATCCCCTCACTGAACCATCAAGAGGAACTCTGAAGGCATCTTACCACAAGGTGGGTTGGATCTCAAGGCCTCCAGCATCAACCAGCAGAGCAGAGCACGTGTTTCAAAGTGCGTGTTTGTTTTTCTTTTTCAGGCAGCAACACAAAAAGCGAACAAAAGACCCAATTTCTCTGTGTGTGTGTGTGTGTGTGTGTGTGTGTGTGTGTTGTACTGGGGATTGAACCTAGGACCTCACACATGCCAGGCAAGTGCTTTCACCATACAGCTACATCCCCAGTTCCTTTCAAGAATTTTATTTTTATCATTTATTTATTTTTGGTATTAAGGGTGGAACCCAGGGGTGCTTAAGCACTGAGCCCCATCCCCAGTCCTTTTTGCTTTTTATTTAGAGACAGGGTCTCACTGAGTTGCTTAAGGCCTCACTGAGTTGCTTAAGGCCTCACTAAGTTGCTAAGGCTGGTTTGGACTCACAATCCTCCTGCCTCAGCCTCCTGAGCCGATGTGATTCCAGGTGTGCACCTCCGTGCCTGGCTCTAATCTCATCTCTTATGTAAAGGTTATATTAGACTCTCTGGAACTTAGTTTCTGCTCCAGAGATTTAAAGATGAAATGAGTTACTATTTATAAAAGTGCTTAGAACACCATGTGCTACAAAATATGTATTCAAAGACCCCCCCCCCACTTTTGCAGGGTGCTTTATAGTGCTATAAAAACTGTATCAGTTCTTTGTATCTAATAAAACAAAAAAGTTCTCCAAAGACAAGTGGCAGAGAATACACTTTGTATCATATTGAATTCTCTTTCCACACCTTTGTCTACACTGAGTCTCTTTTACTGTTTTTTGTTTTGTTTTGTTTTAACCCTAGCAAATATTTTGTTTCTAATGATTTTGGACACTTTCTTTAGAGTTAATCAGCCAATTAAAGGACAGCAAATGGGAGAGTGGTACTGTAGGAAAAAACAACAACAACAACAAAAAAAAAACAGATGTATTGTTATCAGCAGAATTGAGATTGAGTCCAGGCCCAGGAAACTCAGGACCTGTGTGACTTTAGGCAAGTTACTAAACTTCTCTGGACTCTATTTCCTTCCCTGAAGAATGAGAAGAGGAATACTTTCCTACCAATGAGACATGAGGGTAACTTTCATATATGCTAAATGTGTGGCACCTACAAGGAGGAGACAGTCCTGTTTAAAATGATTTCATAGGTTTCAGACCAAATCTTTGTTTTATTTTTGTTTCCAGATGATTTGGTTAGCTTGTTGCCTAAGAAGGCGGTGTCTTTTGAAGAGTTTTCAGCAAATTTCTTCTCCCCCTCTTCCCTCTCTTCCCCCCTCCCCTCCCCCTCCCCTCCCCTCCCCCTCCCTTTCTTCCTCCTTCTTTTTGATACTGGAAATTGAACCCAGAGGCCCTTAACACTGAGCCACATCCCCAGCCCTTTTTAAAATATTTTATTTAGATACAGGGCCTCGATTTTGCAGAGGATGGCTTTGAACTTGCCATCCTCCAGCCTCACCTCCCGGGCTCCTCAGATTGCAGGCGTGCACCACTTCGCCTGGCTCAAATATTGATTTCTTCACGATAATCTTTATGAGCAGACAGTTCACAAAGACACAACTCCTTAGTCACCGGCTCTAGTTTCCAAACATACACCTGTATGTGTTTATGTTTTGTGACTAGAGCAGATCCGTGTCATGATTCCAAGCAGGCAGGATGCTGGGTTGGACCCAGGGTCAGTTCTTACAGCAGGTCCAGCTCCCGATTAGGGAAACTTTGCATGCCTCTCATGTAATTCTCTCCATTCACTGAGCTGAGAAAACCAAGAATCCAGTGAGAATCAGACAGGAAGTGGACTCAGCCAAGATCACAGAGTTCCCAGCCTTCAAACTCAGGCTTCCGTCAACAAGCACTTTATGAAGACCTTCAAAATGCTGATATCTTGTTATCTCTGGGACAGAGAAAAGGAACCATGTTTAGAGGCAGATGACCTACCAGTCTTGAGAAGAATTTTCTAGAACAACCCTGGAGTTCTGAAGGAGTGCTCACTGTACCCCCAAATCCTGGGAAATCTACTGAGGACTCCTCCCTATAGATTTCAACTTGAGTTCTGGAAAACTTTGACAGAGAGGCTCTTGTTGGGGAATTTGACACGAGAGTGTGGACTGGGCTAGTCCAGAAACAAGGCAAATATGACAGCATGGAGACACACAGGGCCAGAACTGAGCCATGAAACAAACCATCAGTGCTACTTTTGCTTTAAAATATTGGACGGTGAGCTGGGGGAGGTGGCGCAGGCCTGTAATCTCAGCAGCTTCAGAGGCTGAGGCAGGAGGATCCTGAGTTCAAAGCCAGCCTCAGCAAAGACTGAGGTACTAAGCAACTCAGTGAGACCCTGTCTCTAAATCAAGTACAAAATAGGGCTGGGGATGTGGCTCAGTGGTCAGGTGCCCCGGAGTTCAATCGCCAGTACCCCCTCCAGAAAGAAACTCTAAAATCGCCAATAAAATAAGTGAAACCGCCCCCAAAAATAAAAATTAAGAGAGTAAGAAAAGAAGCAGGTAGGTGAGAAGGAGGTGACTGAGTGAGTAATTTAAATAATGCAGCAAGTTCAGCCATATTCCTTCAGAGTGCCTCCCCAGAGCTGGGCTGGAGGTATTATGGAAATCTACATTTCTATGCTTATATCACAGTATGGGGTCATGCCAGGCTTATGGGATTCTAGTATTTAAAAGTAATCAATTTTCATTCCATGTGCCCCTACATGCTAAGGGTCCAGGGGTCAACTGAAGATCGGGTCACCTGTGCAGAACTTCAAACACCAGGCTATCAGTGTCTCACGCAGTGCCACTAAAGGGCTTGTCCAGGGGCTAATTTGGCACACATCTTTCATCTTGCACACTAACTTCAGAAGTAGTGTATCCTGCATTATATTTAAAATTAGTGTCTGTAAAGACCTCTCTATAATGAATACCAGATTTCCATCTGCAAATCATAATAATCTTTAGGAGATAATTTGCAAGGACATTACCTTGATAGGCCAGTCACCATCAATTAGAAGTCTTGGCATGTTAGCTCATTAATGGCTAATTAAGCCTCTATCGAGATCAATTACAGGTAAGAGGCAACACAGAACGACATAGAAATATGAAAACAGTGTTCACCTTTGAAATGGACTCCGCCTCAAGAGAAAGTAAGTCTAGGAGGAATTCTACATAGGAATGAGACAGACAGAGAGAGAGAGAGAGAGAGAGAGAGAGAGAGAGAGAGAGAGAGACCAATAAATTAAAAAGCAAACCCAGCCGGTGGGGGTGGGGAAGAGTTGTTGAAATTATAAATAGAGGGGCTGGGGTTGTGGCTCAGAAGCAAAGCATTTGCCTAGCATGGGTGAGGCCCTGGGTTCGATTCTCAGCATCACATATAAATAATAAAAATGAATAAAAATAAAAAGGTCCATCAACAGCTAAAAAATATTTTTTTTTATAAAAAGAAATTATAAATAGAATCTGTTACCTGTTGGAGTGGTTACATCAGTCCCCAGCCTGAAAATACCCTCAGGATTGCTTTTTTTTTAAATGCGCATGTAAAATGTCTTTAAATCCCCAGAGGCACCCCAACCATTTTACCAGAGTTAAATATTTCTTATGTAATTTGACATTATATCTTTTTTTTCCGGCTAGCACAACCAAAGTGTAAAATGATACCATTTTTGCTGTCAGGAAGCATCGCACTTATATTTAAAGGCTGCCATTTGGTCACTTCTCTCTGCCTTGAGAATTTGATGGGCAAACTCAGGAAGCTGCATTCCTTGCGGATCAGTCTATATCTTGTACCTGGATTTGGATTTTTTTGAGCAAATACTTTTGAGCAATCCTCCTCCTCCTCCCTCCCTCTTCCTCCTCCTCCTCCTCCTCCTCCTCCTCCTTCTTTTTTTTTTTTTTTCCTTTTTTTTATACCAAGGATTGAACCCAGGGCATTTAGCTGCTGAGCCACATTCCCAGCCCTTTTTTTTTCAGTATTTCATTAGAGACAGGCTTTGAACTTGTGATCCTCCTGCCTCAGCCTCCCGAGCTGCTGGGATGACAGGCGTGGCCCACTGTGCCCGGCTGAGCAGTACATCTTGAGTTCTCTAATCCTTTGTCATTTGCTTCAGTGTCCTGAGAGCAGGCTGGAGTGAGACGAGTTGGCCCACAAATGCGGAGAAGAAGGATGGCTGGACGGCTGAAGGACATCTAGAAGTTTCTTATTTCTTTCAGTGACCAGACTCCAGGAAAACACTTATCTGTAAATAAATAAGCTTGTCTTCTCTTCTGAGGCCCAAAGCTATATGTGAAAAAAATGTCCCCAGGGGCACGATATGGGAGTTCACAAATAAAAATGTCCCCTGCTTGAGCCATCTCATCCCTTGGAAATTGACACAGTCTGGTAAGTACCACTTTTCACAAGTATTTTATTTTTAATATTTTTTGTTTTAGTTGTAGTTGGGCACAATACCTTTATCTTATTTAGTTTCACCTGGTGCTGAGGATGGAACTCGGGGCCTCCCATGTGCTAGGCGCGCACTCTACCACTGAGCCCCAGCCCCAGCCCCATTTTTCACAAGTTTTTGTCTGAGCAAATTTCTTGGGCTTACGTTTATTCGGAAAGTCTACATCAAGCCTCTTGCTTCACCTGCTTTTAGTCCAATCATTTTGGGAGGACGCCGTACATGGTTCATCTCCCTCTAGCTTCTTTGCAGGTGACACCTCTGACATGAAGGGAAGGATAATGATGGCTAGGTTATTTCTTAGGGACTTGAAGGCCACGTTTTTCCCCAAATCACTGACTCTCCATTGGTGCCTGCATCGGTGTACAATCAGTGACAGAAACAGGACTGATGTCACCAAGGTAAGGACAACTGAGATTCTTTCTCAATTTACAGGGGCATGGGGCTGGGGATGTGGCTCAAGCGGTAGCGCGCTCGCCTGGCATGCGTGCGGCCCGGGTTCGATCCTCAGCACCACATACCAACAAAGATGTTGTGTCCGCCGAGAACTAAAAAATAAATATTAAAAACTCTCTCTCTCTCTCTCTCTCTCTCTCTCTCCCCCCCCCTCTCACTCTCTCTAAAAAAAAAAAAAAAAAATTTACAGGGGCATCCCAATCCCCCCAGGTGTCACAGCGTCCCATCCTGCTCCGGGCCACCAGAGCAGCACCTAGAAGTCTCCAGGCACCCGTCCCTGGCTAACCTATCCTCTCTCCTTTGCGTAAAGATAAAAGGAGCGAGAAACCTGTGCTGAGCAAAGGTGGTCTTCTCAGGGTGTTAATGCTGCCTCTTCTTGGCTTGGCTGGCTTGTCATATAAATCCTTTCCCTGTACCACAACAGCTTGTTCTTCATTCAAACAGACCTGAGTTCCCTAACAAAAACAACCCTGGGCATCTTATTGTAGGCAGAAAAGATATCCTGGAGAGTCCCCCTGGGGCACAGAGAGAGGCTCAAAGGCAGTCCCAGAAAACCAGGAACCTTGCAGGAGCAGGGACAGTCCTTCTGATTTTTCTGTCACTCAGGATTCAAACTCCATTTGGACAAAAAGCTCAAATGTCTGAGGACAGGCTATCGGACGACCACCTTCAGCTCAATCCAGCTTTCTAATGGGCTCTCTGGTTATAAGGCCTAATTTAAGTTCTTTTTTTTTTTTTTTTAAGAATAGACAAGAGCTAAAGTTTCATTCTATTTCACTTGATTTTCATTTCTGTGCTCTAGGCGCCATTGATGTTCTTAAACATTTATTTTGTTTGGTCAATAACGTTTGCAGACACTGAATTGAAACCTTGTGTATCCAACAAAGCAATAAATAAACCATTACTAATTAATCCTCCTGATTTAGAATTCACTTATCAATCTTTGAAGTAAAACAAGAGTTTTCTCCAGAGAGCCACTAAAGATACCATTCTTTTCTAAAAGAATATGAATAAAAATTTGTCACCGTCTATGATTTTTTTGAACCATTTTTAAAAAAATACTTGTGATAGTAAAAATTATTTTTTTTTCAGTGGTTCCCATAATTGTGATAGTAAAAACACTTTTTTCCCCCCAGTGGTTTCTCATAATCTTCTGATAGAAAGTTGGTTTGAAAATTTAAAAAGCTTGGTGTGGTGGCACAGGCTTATAATCCCAGTGACTGGGGAGGCTGAGGCAGGAGGATGGCAAGTTTGAGGCCAACCTCAGCAACTTAGCAAGACTCTGTCTCAAAATAAAATATAAAAAAGGTCTGGGGATGTGGCTCAGTGGTTAAGTGCTCCTGAGTTCAATCTCCAGCACCAAATAAAATAAAATAAAATAAAAAATATATTTTTATAATATGGTATTTCAGGCTCTACTCATGGTGGATTCCTAGATCAGGAGGCTAGAGACACATCTTACCTCAAGTGTAATGCTGCTGTCCAGCAAATAGTGAATTGCACTAAATTAAATTGATCTAAAATGCTGCAGTAGGAGAAAAACACTTATCTTTCTTTCTGTGGTTCCCCAATGTGGTTCTGAAGGACACATTTGTCTGAGATCAAACTAATCCTTCTACTTGTTCATCTTCCACCATCCACACTCTAATAGCTAAAGTTTCCAAATTCTGTCTATTCCGATTTCTCTCCATCAGCCTAGACTTAATTATTTATAGGCAATTTATGGGTATGTCAGGTTCAATTTTTAAAGTGAGTGATGATCAGTGTTTTAATAAATAACGATGTTTAATAGCAACAAGAATATAAAATGAATAAACTATTTAATCTTCTGTTTTTCTCCCCAAATGAAGTTTTTAAAATGCCATCTATTGTAGCCCATGATATGATCATAATATACTGCTGAAGTTTGGGGTCTTTTTTTTTTGGTACCAAGATTGAACTTAGGGACACTTGACCACTAAGCCCCATCCTCAGCCCTATTTTCATATTTTATTTAGAGACAGGGTCTCACTGAGTTGCTTAGGGCCTCGCTTTTGCTGAGGCTGGCTTTGAACTTAAGATCTTCCTTCCTCAGCCTCCCAAGCCATTGGGAATACAGGCATGCGCCACCATGCTCAGCTCCTGTAGAGTTGGTTTTTTGTTGTTGTTGTTTTGCTGTTAATGTTTAAACTTCATGAACCTGCTGGGTCCACAACTGAATGAGGTTTGCAGAGATCGTCACAGAAGGAGCCCAACATCTCTGTGGCCAGGCAAGGGGGAAACATGCCACAGAGGAGCTTCCCATTAACTTCAGGCTTTTACAGTCTATTACCTACTAATCTCACTGCCTTCCACCCATCCTCCTTTGTGACTTCTAGAACTTTCCTAATGGTGTGAACTATAAAAAACAACAACAACAACAACAAAACTCATTCACATCAGTCTCAGGAGACTTGGGAGGAAGCTTTACTTCTTAGGGAAGGCCATATTCAAATGTTAAAATAAGTGTCACTGATTTCAACATGAGATTTTATCAGCATGCAGCACAGGTTTAAAGTATCTATCAATAACGGGATGCCAAGCCTGGCACAGTGGCACATACTTATAATTCCAGTGGCTTGGGAGGCTGAGGCAGGAGGATCATGAGTTCAAAGCCAGCCTCAGCAATTTAGTGAGGCCCTAAGCAACTCAGCAAGACCCTGTCTCTAAATAAAATATTTTTTAAAAAAGGGCTGGGGATGTGGCTCAGGGATTAAGCACCCCTGGGTTCAATCCCCAGTACCAGAAGAAGGAAAAAAATATAGATATCCAGAAGCTTGTTTGATATGTGCAGTTATGAGAAAGAGATTGAAAACAATGTTCCTTTATAGAAGAAGGCCCTCTGCACCCTACTGTTGTCTGGACTCAGGACAGAGAGCTGGCCCTGGGACTTCCCTTTTTGTCTGTTAGCATGTTAAGCTTGCTCCCCTCTCTCCCCCCATGAGCTCCTCCATGTCTTCTTCCTCTCTTGCTCTGCCCTCCTTCTTCTTCCTCGCAGACATGCCTGGGTCGCAGCTCAGTGGTAGAGCACTTGCCTCCCATGCAGGAGGCCCTGGGTTCCTCTCCACTGCTACAAAATAAGTGCATAAAGAGCTGGCATCCTCAAACACAGTTTCCCTTCTTATTTTCTCAAAACCTTGGTGGAACATGAGTTAAGCATTCCTTGCAGTGCTTAAGAGCGCTTTGGAAAAGAGAAGTTATAGAAATCTAATGAATAAATAAAAGAGCAGCTCCTACCCTCAGGCCCTGGCCATGCCTGGTGCTGATGAAGTTAGCAATTTTCTAGGATTTGAATAAGTACGCTACAGAAACGAAGACCAAAGGGGAGTCGAGCCTCATTGAAATGAGGAGAGGCCACTTCGGGTTAATTCCAACCACAGTCAGGGTCTAAATTTTTTTCTCTGTGAGCATAACACATGCATAGTTAGGAAGCCTGTGGGTTTATGTAATTATATTTGGGTTTCTGGTGAAATCCTCTAGGGACATTTGATTGATTTAAAATAAACCAAATATTATCTGTGAGCTTAAAGGAGGTTCGGAGGGCTGGGAGTAGTGACTGGTTTTATCACAAGAGGTGCACAATCATTGCACCGTCTCAGCTTTGTGTACCCTTTGTAAAAATCCTCCACTTAAACCCATATCCTAGCAGCGAGAGATTAGAAAGAAACTGTTGTTATTATTATTATTTGCTCCAATTTTGCCCAACACCCAAAAGCCTCTTTATTGCCCTAGCAAAGCACTGCGACTTCTTTGAAAATTATAAATTTCTCTCAGGACTGTTTCTTCCCATGGGCACCAATGTCCAATGCAAGAGGGAAAGGGGTATCAATTGTATTCTGTGAGATAAGCAAGCAAAGAGAAATCTTTTCGGATGGGAACCGACATGGGGAACTGCTTCCCCTCTGGGTGCTTTGAGTGTGTGAAAATAACTCACTGACATGGAGATGAGGCAGTGTGGGGACTGGAGAGAGAGAGAGAGAGAGAGAGAACTTTCCAGCTATTCCCACCGAGACAGTTTTCTGGGAATGAGTCAGGCGCAGTCTCCTAAGCTATATGGATGATGAGTTTTATTGGCTTCTCTGCCATCCTAATAAGAGGCTTTGAGTCCCAGATATATCTGTCTTTTTAAAAGATATTGACCAATATGGTAACAAGATGTTGCTGCTAAATAATAAAAGTGGTGCGTCCTTGGATGGGCTCATCTCAAAAAGCTCTGCATTCATCACTCAAAAAAAAAATGTTTACAAAGTAAATGTCTGGTCCCAACTAAATGTAAACCAAGCTAACTGGATGGAATGTGAGCCTCCAACATATGGTGGAGCCATGAAGGGTCTGTGGGGTGGCAGGGTTGAAAGTTGGAAAAGAGAAAATGGGACCACAGTATTTTCCATCGTTTGGGAGTTTGAACTGGGGAATAGTCGAGAAGGAGGTGTGGGTTCGAGGGCTAATGGAGAAGCCCCAATGGTTGGATCCCAGGAAGTTGTGTTTGGAAGGGAGCAATATAAAAACATGAATAATACGAGCTGTAAGATCAAGGTAGTACCAACTGGGCAGAGTTGGGAAGTGGTAGCCCAGGACACCATGCATCTTGGTTGGAGGCACCAGGCTCCCAAGTGTCCTTCCCTTCCCTTCCCCTTATTTTCTCCTTTCTCCTTCCCCCCCTCCCTCCCTCCCACCCTCTTTTATTTCCCTCCTTGCTTCTCACACATATTTACTGATGGCTCACTATACACAGTGATAAGCCAGACAGGTGTTTGTTGCGTTTGGGGGCAACAAGTGTAAATCAAACAAAGGTGATGGAATAACACTGTGCCTTGCCCTGATTCTGATCTCCAGAATTAGGGGAGAATAAAAACTCATGCATCTGTTCAAAAGGCAGGATGTGCAGGTAAACAGCAGAGGTGTTTCTACGGACTGTTTTTGTCAGTGTTTTCACTCCTGTGACTGAAAGACCCACAGAACAATTTTAGAGGAGGAGTTTATTTGGGGGGCTCGGGTTTCAGAGGTCCCAGTCCATAGAGAGCAGGCTCCATTCCTCAGGGCTCGAGGGGAGGCAGGACATCATGGAGGAAGAGTGTGGTGGAGGGAAGCAGCTCACATGGTGATCAGGAAGCAGAGAGAGACTCCACTCTCCAGAGACAAATAGAGACCCCAAAGCCACGCCCCCAATGCCCCCTCCTCCAGCCACACCCACCTGCCTGCAGCCACCACCCAGTTAATCCCATCAGGGGTCCATTCACTGGTTGGGTTAAGGCTCTCACCACCCAGTCATGTCTCCTCTGAATGTTCTCACATTGTCTCACATGTGAGATTTCGGGGGACACCTAATATACACCTTTATACACTGTGTTATGCCATAACACAGACCAAACCTGAGAGATGCATCAAGAAGCTCTACAACAACTTCCTCCAGTTCACTCTCAAGGCAATATCCTCAGCGTTAATTTTCCAGAAAAGAAAGAACATTGCTGTCACATGTTCCCGATGTCTTGAGAGCTGGTGATGTGTCCTTTAATACAAAGAAGTGGTCAAGGTGGCCCAGGCTCGTTGGAATCCTGTGCCAGAACTAGAAAATCCTAGAAAAATCTACATTTGATAAATCTAATGAGCTACTAGAAATGCACTTTGCATCAAAAAGCATGTGTGACTGCATGGTGCCCCGTATGTGTTCCTTGTCACTCCAAAACAGTTCCTAAATCAGTGGATGGATAGTGAAGCTGGAGAGGCCAGCAGAGACCAAGGTGTGCATCCCGGAACAGCTGTTCACCAGCACAAAGCCCCGGGTCACTGCCATGCAGATAGGGATTCTTGGAGGTTTATATGCATCCTATATAAGCTATGGGAACAATAGCAAGCATCTCCACAAATTGTGGTTTTGTCCCTCTTTTCAAGATTTCAAAAGTGAAATCGGTTGTTTTAAAATGCCCCTTACACCAAGAAATCTACTATATGAACCATCTTTTTAAGAGTACTGGGCAAAGATAAAATGTCCGTTAGAAAGTAGAAAGTATAATGAACCTTGAATCCTTCCTTTAGTCTATGTGGATATCATTAAGCTAGCAAATGAAATGCAATCAATGAAGAGAGTCATCTGTGTACTTTAAGCCTGTGTCTGTCTGTCCATCCGTCCTTCCTTCCTTCCTTCCTTCCTTCCTTCCTTCCTTCCTTCCTTCCTTCCTCAATCCCTCCCTCCCTCCCTCCCTCACTTCCTTTTCCTTCTCTTTTTTTCTTTTGTACCAGAGATTGAACCAAGGAGCACTTAACCACTGAGCCACATCCCCATCCCTTTTTATATTTTATTTAGAGACAGGGTCTCACTAAGTTGCTCAGGGCCTCACTAAATTGCTGAGGCTGGCTTTAAACTTGGGATCCCCCTGCCTCAGCCTCCTGAGCTGCTAGGATTACAGGCGTGTGTCCCCATACCCTACTCAGGTCTGTGTTTTTTAAGGTAAGTTTTCTGGATTGTAATATTCCAGTCAACTACCCCCGCTCTCCTTTATAATGCTTTAGTGTGGATACAGGCTTGTCTTCTGGATAGACAGACGGCTCCATCATAGGAAACACTTTGCTAAGGAGAACAACAGTTAGAATCACTATAACATTCATGGATAGTCTTATGCCAAAGTGCCATACATGTATTCTCACCTAATCCTCTGAACAATCCTAGATGATTACATTTAGTACATTGTTCAAGGTCACACAGGGAAGAAGTGGTGGAAGTGAGATTTTTCAGCCAAGGCTGTGACTCTGGGACACCCTATGCAGTTTCCTGCAGTCTTTTTTTTTTTTTAATCATAGTTCTTGCTTCAGGTACTTTGTTATAGCAGGTGTAGGAAGTGAGTCCACACCCCATCAAACAGAAAAACCAATAAAAACTGCCTGTTGGATATCTAATATGTCAAAGTACATGCTACTGTCAGGTGTAACTAAAAAAAACAAAAAGTTTTTGAAAAAACCTGCCTGATTGAAAAAAAAAAGTGTGAATTCCTTGAAGTTAACAGTGATAACTGTTTCTCTAGGCCAAACCACAGAATTTTAGAAATGGAGTGTTGCAGCTAGGTCTGAGAAATCAAATTGTCAATCCCAGGTCCCAAATGACCCCAGCCCCCCGACTCCCACTCCCACTTCTTCCCACCCCCCCATCAAGCTTTGTAGTTTGTGTGTTCTCAGAGTCTGAGGCGACCTCGTGGTCATTAAATCTGAGCTGGGTGAAAGCTTGGTGATGGAGGTGGAGTTGAATTCGGCTAGGTATTGCAACTGCAGAGGTAAAAAATAAAAAGGTACAAGAAGAATCTCTTAAGTGTCAGTTGGGAAAACTCTCCCATAAGTGTGGAGGCTGCAGAGTAGGAGGCTAAGGGATCAGCCTTTCATCTTCTTTGCTGATCTCTGCCCATTTGATATTCTGTTCTTGTAGGGGAACACGCTCTCCCTGAACTTCCCCATCACTCCGTTTCAATTGCCCTGGTCTCCGTATCTGCATGTCAAAATCCTACCCTTGTTAGGACTCAGCTCAAATCCTTTGACTCCTTGAGCTCTTGTTCCCTAGCACAGGGGGATCTCAGCACCTCCCGGCTCCTGCTCACTGTTCCTTTACACTAGCACAGAACTAAGGATTAAGTCTCCCTCAATTTCCCAGAGTCTTGTTTTCTCCAATCATTTGTTCTTTCAGTCCCACACTCTTCCATATTTCGTGAGCAACTAAATATGTTCTAGGTGGTCTCCTGGGAGGTGGCCCATGAAGGCTAAAGACAGGCCAGGGGGCTATGTTCAGGAATTGTATTTGAGATTGGGAAAGTGGATCGTTAATCAGTAATGGATGACATACAGTCAGGTACTGATAAGTGTTATGAAGGAAAGACATGATGTCATATTGGAATTTGGGACCATGTGATGGGAGTTCAAATTGTGAATCATACAGGCAACGATGCTTTCCTTGGGTCTGAAATGGAAGAGGCTGTCTTGAAAAGATCTGGAGGAAACGAGTTCCCTGGCAGGAAGGAACAATAATGGCCCAGGACGGTACCTCCCTCACTCAAAAAACAAAGGCCACAAAACAAAACAAAAATTTCCTACTGGATCCACCAGTCAAGTTATATATTCATTCATACAGTAAGTTTTATTAAAAGTAGAGGAAAACATTTTCTCTCATTTGGCTTTGCATATAGTTGTGTATGGGGTGTGTATCTTCCCAATTTCAAATATCAGCTTTTTTTTTTTTTATTGGTTGTTCACACCATTACAAAGCTCTTGACATATCATATTTCATACATTAGAATCAAGTGGGTTATGAACTCCCATTTTTACCCCAAATACAGAAATATCAGCTTTTTTATCCTGTTCCCATTAAATTAACTATTCTGAAATCGACTCTGAATATGAAGACCTTCTGCCACTCTGTCACTCCCCACATAGTGCTTGGCACCGAGTAGGTTCTCAGTAGGTATTTGCTGCGTGAATAACTGACAACCAGTCAAGATTTACACTTTCAGCAGTAGTATCGTAATCAATCAATCCCCTGAACCCTGAGTTCAGGGAGTTTCAGAGTTTTATACCCAGCATGTAAGGGGAGGGGCTCAGAAGTTCACAGTCTGCAGTAGTTCACATAAAAGCACCTTTTTCTTTCACTGTTCTGGGCAAGTTAACCCTTCAAGGACAGCACCTGAGAAGGGGAGAGCTTCTTCTCCCCTTTTTTTCCTCCCCCTGCCAGCTGTTACCATGGAGCCCATCTGTAACTTATCTTAAAAATGTAGACATCTCTGTGAAGCCCAGCTCAAGGCCAGAGGCCTTGTTTGCACATTTCTTCAAAGTACTATACTGGATACGTTTGTGAAAAACTAGTAAGGGGGTGTCCAGCACCTGGAGTACTGGTATCTTCTCGGCCAGTGGCCAAGTAAACAGGGCGACACGAAAATAGGAAGTTTATCTACAGTGGACTCTTTTGCTGACAGTCCTAAAATCAGTCTGGGTGAAGGTTTCTGGAGAGGCCCAGTTAAGACTTTTCAGTAGAGAAAGGGGTTGCCACTTCAGTATTGGTGTTCATTGACAGTACTGAAGCCAGAATAGACAGGCAGTCAGTATAGACAGGTAAATTGAGTCAGGTCAGATAGAGTCAGGTTAATTTGGAATGAGTTCCAGGATCCTTCAGATCCCTTCCTCCACCTCATCAAGAACAGGTTCCAACTGTTCCCCTGTTCCAACCTGTTGCTAAGGTATCCTGCCCCAGGAATTGCACTTCCCTATAGGAGGGCTATAAAATTGTTAATTAATGTGTCCTGGGCTGCTCCATCCTGCCCTTCCCCCTTCAGCCCACCTGGTTCCCACCTTGGGGCCACCCCACCAAGAGCATTCCTGGGCCTAGTCACATATACAGGATCCAGAAAGATAAGAGCAAGAAGCAGGAGAACAAAGGAAGCCTAGGACATATAAAAAGGGCAGAACACCTCGCTTCTGGGTATAACAGGATACCAGCTAAGGACCATAACCCTAACCCTTCTCCCTCTGTGGAGAAGTCTATGATACCCCTTTTAAAATAAACCCTGCTTTATATGATTGCCTCGCGTGTGTGCTTCTCTAACATTCAAACTTCAACGTTTGAGGAAGCAGAGCTTGTCACCGATAACTGGGGGTATCAGTACCCTTTGTAAACTCTAGAAAAGGATGTCTTATAGAAGGGAAAATGAACTGAACTTGAACTTTAACATCTCATTCACCAACACACAAGTTGGAACTTCAGCTTTTGATAAGGCAAAAGAATCTTAGAAAATTCTTCTCATTTTGGAAAACTGGAGTTTCAAGAATTTAGAAGTTTTGTTAAGATAAAGGAGGGACTGACATTTTCTTCATTTCACTCCTTTGGGAAATGGACTATCACTGCGATCTTGAATTTCGATGCGTCTAATATGTCCCTGTGAACTAGAGTTTCATGCAAAGGTTTGTACACAGTAGACACTGAATAAATGCCTAATTTGTTTGAAGTCAACTTTTCTAAACTATTTTGGTATGTCTTTGCACTGCATAATTGAATCGTGATTGAAGAATTGATAGCACTAGAGATAATTCAAACAAGAAAAGAGATTTCATTTGTCCCAAGTATTAGGGAAAATGATATCCACTTGCTATAGAATTCTAATTTGCACAAAGCCTTGAGTCAACATTATTTAATATCACAGACTTAGAGATTTTTTGCCTTTTTCCCCATGATGAATTACTTATCTGCATAATTTATAATAATTTTACTGTCATGAAGAACAAATGGTAATTAAATGAGGTTCTGTCATTTTTCATGCCTTTGAGATTTGGTGAGTGTGAGTGACAGTAAAATACTGGCCATTGTAACTAAAGCTCTGCCTACTGGAATTCTAGCCCAGTTCCCAGAATGGTTTAGAGGTGATTCTACAGTAAGACAATTAGGCCATTTCTTGGAAGTCGGGTGGGGCTTGGAACAAAATGGAGAGAACTCTGAAAAGGTTAAGTTGAAAAACACAAATTACTTTTCTCTTGATAACTAACGAGAGTGTGGAATGGCAGGCAAGTGCCTTACCTAATTAGGAAATTCTTTTTATGGCTACGAAGAATCGTGATTTAAAATTAGACAGCTTATCAACCTATGGGAATTGCTTGAGTCATGTAGAATTCGAATACAATGGGATCTGGATCATGGCTTCTATATTTAGTCCCACTCAAACTCACCCCTTTTAAAAATTTCAACATGCATTCCACCCAACTTAGCAACTGTAATTACTGGGTAGAATAAGAGACATTCAGGGTTTTTCCTAGATTGCAAGAAAGGCCTCGTCTACAGAATTATGTCCTCGCCTCATGAATTTTTAGTGTGATCTAAACTTGAACTTGACACTTGGCATTGTTGATGAGGTCTACATAGAACAACAACAACAAAAAATAAGTCCTCGAGGCCACTCACTGCCCCCCGTAGGCTTTAACTCATCATGTTGAAAACATACACTTGTCATGGCATTGGATGGTTAAATGACCTTAACGATTTTTAAATGTTTTTGTGACCTATAACTACTAGCGGGAGAAAATTCAATGCACATGTCTCAGTTACACTAATGAGTCTGTAACTTTATTCCTTATGAAAGAAGGTCCACATACTGTAGGTGAAACTGGAATGATTCTGCATTCTATTACAGAGCTATCAGATCACATCTAATGCATGGTATGTGAACTCAGGCTTAGACATATATGATAAGAGCTTTATGAAGGAACCACGCTTTCCCTGACGCAGGAACAGCCTCATCTAGAATTACTTAGTGGGTTTTTTATGAACTGCCTACTTATTTGTTAGTCATTTATATTTCACAGTAAAATCAAATAGTATTTAAAGATGGCAATACAATTATGATAATCAAATAGAGGAAGTAAGTGGGGTCGTCATAATATTGACAGCCGATAATGTGGTCTTTGTGAAAGCTCTAAGTGGGACAATATGTACTATGCAATATTTATTCATATTCTAACCCCAAAGCATTTTTAAATGAATGAATCTTGACCATATGGACATATTGCTACATTAAAAATTAATAAATACTGTTCTTGCAATAGGGCCAGTTGTTGTTATTTCAATTCTAATCTCATGATTTGAGAGTACAGAGAGCGGTCGTTTTCCACCAAAGACAGAGGCTCACATATCTGGGGAGAATTTTTAAATTTGGTGGCATCATGCAGATGCAGTTAGAAATAACCCTAAAATCGAGGGGCATCAATGGGAATTCCCACAAGACAATCACAGCTTTAGATGCCAAGATCAGATTTTATTCTTCAATGAAATAGGTTAATTGTTGTCTCTTCAAAAAGATTTTATGTTACCTATCCATTTGAAAGATTTGGATGAGCATTATTGACCATAATGAAACTAGGGAACAAAAGCTATTTTATTGCACATGTAATTATAATATATTTATTTTTGGTTTCAAGGATTGAACCCAAGGGCACTTAATCACTGAGCCACATCCCCAGCCCTTTTTATTTTTTATTTAGAGACAGTTTCTTAGGGCCTTCTTTCTGAGGCTGGCTTTGAACTTGTGATCCTCCTGCCTCAGCCTCCCAAATTGCTGGGATTACAGGTGTGCATCACTGTGCCTAGCTGCACATGTAATTATAACATAATAATGAATCTCTCACTTGAAGTATTGAGTGAAACAAGATGAAAGGGTATTAAGGAGAAAAAATATGAAAAATATTCATTGAAAATAAAATAAATTTCATATTAAATCATTGGGTAATCTCTTCAATTAAAACATATTCTAGTTTTCTTTTTCTTAGCTAGGTAGACTTTAATTTCCAAGTCTTACCTTATGGTATATTTTCTCTAAAGATGTCTAACCTCTCATTAACAAAGACATTTTAAGCTTCCGATAAACTCTTTGCAGATATACATGTATATGTGTGCAATCTTGATATTCTCGGTCCTGAAAATCCTTGCCAGGACATTCTACCAATCAAAAGAAAATTCATTCCCCAAAAGCTTCTTTCTTTTGAGCCTTAAGTTCCTAGTGGCTCCAGTTATGTTGGCACCTTGGACTTCTCACTTTGATGATCTTTGAGGGAATGATCCAGTGATTTCAGGCAGAGGAGGCAAGGTTTGCAGATGTGTTAATCTGGCTCCAAATATTAGACATGCCACATTTTAGCCTGGGGGCTCTGGACAAGTTGCTTCAACCTCTGTGCTTCAATTTCTTCATCAGTAGAAAGGGAAATATTAATAATGCCTACTTCATTGTAAAATACGTAGAACACTAAGATTATCTGGGGGTCAAGTTTAAACTGACTCTTTTTTTCTTTATGTTTGTTTGTTAATTTATTTTTTTGGACCAGGGATTGACCCCAGGGGCACTTAACCACTGAGCCACATCTCCAGCCCTTTTTATATTTTTATGTTTTGAGATAGGATCTCACTAAGTTGCTTAGGGCCTTGCTAACTTGCTGAGGGTGACTTTGAACTCATCTTCTTCCTGCCTCAGCCTCCAGAGTCACAGGGATTACAGGCGTACACCACTGTGGCTGGCTACTTTTAAGCTGTTTAGTAAGAACTATTTTAATCAATTTTAGGCATTTTCCTGCCCCAGCCCTAATTACAAAGTATAATAGAAACATATAATACATGTCGAAAATCCCTGATCTGAAATACTTGAGATTTTTGTTTTGAAATATTTTGGATTTTGGATTTTAGAATATTTGCATATAGATCCTCAGATATCTTGGGGATGGGTTTCATGTAAACATGAAATTCATTTGTTTCTAATACACATTATGGATATGGTCTGAAGGTAATTTTATACTGTATTTTTAGAAAACCTGGGTTGTCACCGATACCTGTCACATGAAGTTTCCTGTGAAGTTTTCCAATTGTGGTGACAGGTTGGCACTTAAGTCATTTAAGAGTTTTTAGTCATTTCCAGATGCTTCAGTCATTTCATGCTTCAATGAAGTCATTTTGGATTTTTTTAAATTAGGGATAATATTTTTAATTTTTTAATTATTTAACCTGCAAAAATAATGGCAACGGTAATCATCATGATACCTAACTTTTACTCAGTCTTTACAGTATAGGATTGTGCGTTAATTCAACAAGCACAATTATTCCCCACCTTCCTATGGGGTGATCTAAGGGTTAAATTAGCAAGGTTTTGAATATTTATTGTAATGAATTTCAACTAATGATTAAGAAAGGATTCCATCCACCTTAGAAGAGCTACTTGACGTAGAGCTGCTAATGCTGAGCTTTCCCAAAGACCCCAGTCCCTGCAAGAAATTGAGACACAAGCCTTGTTCAGGTGATCTTAGCTCTTGGGAATTTAAGAAACTATGTCTTCTTTGTTCATGAGGGAGTCTATGCGGGAGATTTCTTCATTGCTCAACTCCATGGCAAGGACCTAACATCTAGACCTAAAATGTGCCTACTGAAAAAAAAAATGTCTTGAGACTTGGTTTCGTAATTGCCAAAAAGTCAACACAAGGAACATGATCTTTCTAAAAGTGATTTATAAATTATGACAGCTGGAGCGATCCTTCCCCAATCTTAATCTGCATGGGCCATCCTTTTGATTATTATCAACATGTTCATTACCCAGAGATGAAATTGAAACTCCACATGATGGTCAGCCAGGTCCCACATGGCCTGATCCTGGTCTCTTTTTGTCAAAGCATGTC
Organism: Spermophilus citellus; assembly: GCF_964194105.1. Classification (NCBI taxonomy): domain Eukaryota; kingdom Metazoa; phylum Chordata; class Mammalia; order Rodentia; family Sciuridae; genus Spermophilus; species Spermophilus citellus. Next base: position 56,433,071 of record NC_138184.1, read on the forward strand.
TCTGCCTCATCTGCTCTAGCCACAATGGTCTTTTTTGGAGGGGTGGCAGGGTGGGGGTATAACGGGGATTGAACTAAGGGGCACTCAACCCCTGAGCCACATCCCCAGCCCTATTTTGTATTTTATTTAGAGACAGGGTCTCAATGATGTGCTTAGCAACTCACCATTGCTGAGGCTGGCTTTGAACTCATGATCCTCCTGCCTCAGCCTCCCAAACACTGTGTGCCATCGTGCCAAGCAGGATTGCAACTTTTGATGAGAAAGGGAAAAAAAAAAAAAAAACGGAACTTCATTTAAAAAAAATTTTTATTACTTATTTATTTATTTTGGTTGTGGGGATTAAACCCAGGAAAGCTCAACCACTGAGCCAAATCCCCAGCACCCTTCTTTTTTATATTTTATTTTGAAGCAAGGTCTACACTATACTGCTTAGGGCCTCACTAAGTTACTGAGGCTGGCTTTGAACTTATGATCCTCCTGCCTCAGCCTCCCAAGCTGCTGGGATTACAGGCGTGCACCACCTCGCCCAGCCAGCACTTCATTTTCTTTGCATGGTTATAAATTTGATTTAACATTCTATCAGTTAATGTGTCTTAGAAGAACATTTTTTTTTTTTCTGGAACGAGATCATCCTTCCTTTGCATCAATGACAGCATCATCAAGCAGTTAAATGGCACACTAGTGGGTGTGGGATTTGGAGTCACATCTACATGTACCCTGGCTGGCTCTGCCACTCTAGTTCTGTGACTCTAACCAAGTCTTCCAATGCCTCTTGTTTTAATCAGCTTTTTCACGGCTGTGACTAAAGGACCCCACCAAAACAACTGCAGAGGAGGGAGAGTTTATTTGGGGGCTCAGGGTTTCCAAAGTCCCAGTCCATAGGCAGCAGGCTCCATTCCTCAGGACTCGAGGGGAGGCAGGACATCATGGAGGAAGAGTGTGGTGGAGGGAAGCAGCTCCCATGGTGATCAGGAAGCAGAGAGAGACTCCACTCTCCAGAGACAAATAGAGACCCCAAAGCCACGCCCCCAATGCCCCCTCCTCCAGCCACACCCATCTGCCTCCAGCCACCACCCAGTTAATCCCATCAGGGATCCATTAACTGATTGGGTCGAGACCCTCATAATCCCATCATTTCTCCTCCAAACCTTCTTGCATGTCTCACACAGGAGCATTTGGGGGGGACACCTCACATCCAGACCACAACAGCCTCTGGACCGTCTTCATCTATTAAATGGTGATAACACAAACACCCATCTCATTGTGCTATTGAGGAGTATCAGTGAAATAAGGCAGGAGAGTCTCAGCCCAAGAGCTGGCTCAGAGTAGGCACTTAATAAGTGTTAGCTGTTCAATATTTTTATGTAATTCCTGCTAGGTTTCAGTATTCTAATTGGGAAATCATCATTTGCAGGCAATTGTATGTACCTCACCGACTTGGCCATGTTAGGAAGCTCACTGTCGATGGCTCCTCTTAACCGCAGATGAAGTTTTTCAGGGAGGGATCTGTGGTTTAGGCCTCTAGAAAATAAATCAGTTACATTTCCTTCCCTTGAGCCTGGGAGCGATCACTCCTCTCAATGCCTCAAGAGATCTTCTCTTTCTGGCTCAGTGCATATCCAAAAAGGTATATTATGGGAGAATCCTAGATTACTCAACATGCTGTGGCTGATTCATCTGCAGATTCACACGCACCCTTGCCTGGGACTCCTCAGGGGTACAGGATATTGTCATCATCTACTCAAGTGTCATATTAAGGACAAAGTTCAAAATAACTTAAGGAAGCATTGAAATCACCTTGGAAATCACCTGCTCTACTATTCCTAAACCTGTCTCAACATTAGAATCCGCTCAGAGGCTTTCACCCCAACAGACTCCCAGGCTGACCCAGATGCTATCGAATGCACTTTTTTGTGAAGTAGGAGCAGACATCGGACACTCTACACCCGTCCTCAAGTGACTGATGATCGGTTGGGGGTGAGAATTACTGGTTTGGAACACAGCTAGCAAATGAGCAAAGGCTCAGAGAAGTTATGTGATTAGCGTAAAGTCACACAGTTAACTAACTAGCAAAAGCTCCTGGTTGCTAACTTAAGCCTACCTGATGTCAAATACTGAGCTCTTTCTTCTACAGTGTGCTTTCTCACCCCAAATGCACTTTCCTTTGGCTTTCTGTGCCTGGGTTAGACCATCATTCCCCATGACCTTCAATGACCTCCATTTTAAGGGAACGTCAACCATGTTCCCTTACAGTTCAGATACCTGAGTAGCTTGAAAATCTCTGACTTTGACTTCCATCTAGGAAGGCAAATAGCACAGTATTTTTATTGAAGTCATGAGTCAAAAAAAAAAAAGAAATCACTTTTGCCTGGTTACTTGGAAATCAGGCAATGATCACATGATGAATCATGCTGGTAATGAAATTAAGATAAAGTTTCATCAAAAGAGCATATGCAATTTTACAGCCACGACAGAATTGGTGTAAATATGAGCAGATGTGTCTGAATCTCTTGGATTTATAAATACAGAAACATTGTTCCTGTCTGGGGTGAAAAACAAAATCATTTCTTTAGTGTGGAATGTGGGGAGACTATGGCTCAGGGCCCTGATGGTAACAGAGAAGGTGGGTCACCTGGTCCATAGCCAGAAGGGGGGGGGGCATTCTCTGCCACTTACAACAGCAGATGACCTCAGCCGAGAAAATCTCTGCTTCTGATGGTAAAAATATACGTTGGGGAGTTGAGATACAATGGTGAGACATTTATCGAGCTAAACATAGGCATCTTCTTATCCAGGTCTTTCTTTCCTAGGAAAAGAAGCTACCTGTGTGGCTGGTTTGTGGCTCCAACTCCATCGTACATAAAAAGGTAGTTCTGTCAAGGGAAAAGGACTTATCCCAAAATAAGCTTTGCTTTCCTCTCCTGCAATGTGTGTCCTTACGTAAGAATGTTCTATGGCTATTATCTGGAGCCCTTCCTTCTATCTGCAGGGTCTGAGGAAGAAGTGAGGCTAAAAGGGCATGTTCTGAGTTTCCCTTCTCAAGACCCTCCTTCTGGAAGCACCTGGAAGAATCTGGTATTGCTCAGAAAGACCAAAGGTGTAGCCATCTGTAGCAATCAAGAAAGGGCACAGGCTCATGACAGGTGTGGTGGCACACGCCTGTAAATCCCAGTGGCTCAGGAGGCTGAGGCAGGAGGATCAGGAGTTCAAAGCCAGCCTCAGCAATTTAATGAGGTCCTAATCAACTCAGTGAGACCCTGTCTCTAAATAAAATATAAAATAGGACTGGGGATGGGGCTCAGGGATCAAGTGTCTCTGAGTTCAATCCTGGGTACCCCTCAACCCAGGCTCAGAAGGACCTCACTTTGCATCACTTTCCCATGCATCCAGCAGATGACATGTTTGCATGCCTGGCACAGCGTGGTGGTTTGCTGAAAAAAAAAAAACAAAAAAAACAGGAGCCACTGTTAGGTGGGGAGAAGTGGCATCCAGACCCCAGAACCATCCCCACTGCCTGGAGCCTCCTCGGGCTCCCTCGGGTGCAGGAGCTTGGCGGCCCACCAGAGCCGCTGAGTCATCTTGAAGGAGGAGCTCCTGCCACTGCAGCCCACAGAAGCAGCTCTCCAGTGGAAAAATACCCAGGGCTCCACACACGGTCCTGAGTGCAGGGGTGGGGAACGGGGCTGCGGTGACCCCTGCTGCTTCTGCCTTGTCCCCCAAGCCCCCAAGAAGCAGGCACTCTCCCCTCTGCTATGTCTGAGGGGAAGGAGTCCCAAGTCACAGGTCACTCGGATGCAGGCTGCAGAAAACCCACTAGGTGCCTGCTCATTCGTTCACCTGTGTCTTGCCCCGGAGTTATGTGCTCTTCAATATCCAGGCTTCCCACGGGGACCTTGCCTTGCCCCTGCAGAGAAATGCAGCTCAGCAGGGAAGGCATTCTGGGGAGAAGACAGACTCCAAGATCTCCGTGGGTCATAAAGCACACACAGGTGATCTGCGTTCATCTGTCCTCATTTCCCCCCAAACATTGCAGATTCCAGAGCTCAGGCCGCTCTGCTCTGAAATCCGGGGCCCTGAACAACTGGTCTTGGGAACTTCCTGCAGAGCTCTCTCCTTCTCCTGGCTTCAGTGAAAAACCTTCAGAGTCACCCTAACTCTTCCCATTAGTCCTGTCATCCACTTCAGCATATTCTACTGCTGTGCCTTCAGAATATTTCCAGAATCCTGTTACTTCTCACCATCTTCACGATTAACCCCACGGAACAAGCCAACAGGACCTTCTCCCTTGGATTCTGCCGTAGTCCCTGTTTGATTCTCCCTCCTTCTAGCCCGCATTCCCCATCCATTCTCAACTCAGCAACCAGAGCCATCTTTTGAAACCTACATCAGACTCTACCACTTGTCTGTCTTAACCCTCTCATCTCACTTGGAGCACGAGTCAAGCAAGACTGGTCATGGCTTGCCAATCCTTCCCAATCTGCCCCTGCTGTATGTCTCTCACCTCTTCCCTCACTCACTTCTGCTCCCTTCCCTCAATCACATCGACCTCCTTTGCTCTTTGTGGAACAAAACATCACAGCTGGCTTCCTGCCCCAGGACCTTTGCATTTACGGTTGCCTATGACTAGAGTGCTCCTGATCGCTTTGCTTTTTCAGACCTTTGTTTAAATGTCACCTTCTCAGAGCAGCCTCCCCAGACGACCATATTTTAAATTGCGATCCGCTTCCCAGAAGCAAACTTTGTCCTCTTTCTCTGCTTTTTCTCTACAGCAATTATTATCCACCATCTGTTTTATAAGAGAATTGTTTTCTCAGTTTTGAGGCCTCACTACCTATACACGGAGATTTAAGCTAAGTGAAGGCACTGGAACATATTTTTCTTTTGTTTATTCTACAGTCTCAGTATCTGGAACAGTGCCTGGGACATTGTGGATAGGCACTAATTATTCATCGGCTGAATTCTTAAAAAAAAAATTCTATGCAGAGGCATTGCAAACTGTAAAGTACAATCCAGGAGCAAGAGATCACTGAACTCTGATGGCTCCCCATGTTACCATCTGTCTACTCATCCATCAATCTAGCATCTATTTTTGCTTCCCACTCTAGACTCAAATAGAATCAAAAGAATTCAAATCAAAGAAGGGAGCATTTTTACTTCTTTGTGAGTATTGCTCCAAGAGATGGAGAGACAGAGAGAGTCAGTGTTAATGGTGAATCAAGCACTAATTTCAAGTCTTAATATGTTGCCAGAATGTTTTTCTATTGATGCGTCTTCATCTGGGAATTGCAGATATTAGACCATTCTAACGGGATCTGTTAGTGGCATGGACGCTCCTAAGTGAGAATCTATGTGCACAGTGAATTCAGAGTGGTATACCAGGCATTGAATTCTGTCTCAACTACGTTGATCATATATACACTTCACTATTTCTAATTTTGCTTCCATGCTGGTAAAAATACAATACATGTATTCAAACCTTTCACACCAAAGAGGAAGCCAGAATCAGGACTTGAAATCACCAGCTCATTGTGACACTCTGGGTGAAGAACTGGGATTCAAACTCAAATTAAATTGACCACAACACCAAGGGTTCTATACACATTCTTCAAGCCACTGATCAGCTATGAGATCTTCTGGCAGTACTTTACCCCTCAGGGTCTCTGTTCCTTAAATTGTGGCTGTATAAACAAATGTATGTTACTCCAATAAAGGATATCTCCTTTCTTTTGGGGGGTTTGCGTGGGTGGGGAGAAGTGCCAGGGATTGAACACAGGGGTACTTGGTCATTGAGCCACATCCTCAGCCCTATTTGTATTTTATTTAGAGACAGGGTCTCACTGAGTTGCTTAGGGCCTCGCTAAGTCGCTGAGGCTGGCTTTGAACTCACGGTCCTCCTGCCTCAGCCTCCCCAGCCGCTGGAGTACAGGTGTGTGCCATCACACCTGGCTAGGATATCTCATTTCTTGAAGCAGCATTGTACCCAATACTTTTTTTTCTTCCTAAGAAGGGATAGAGATTTGCCAAAAGGACTTTACTATGCCTTTATTTCCCATTAAATTCCATGCTCAGAAATATCCAAATATTTTCCAGAACTGCTCTTGCTAAATCATTCCTTTTCCTAGTTGGCCTGGGATACAGGGTGGGCTGAGCTGTCTCACCATTGGGGGGTTGGCAATAGAGAGGTCCTTGGAACTCTGTAGCAGTGACTGTGAAAGTGAGCAGTCCCATGCATGGGGCAGGGGAAAAACCCCTGCACTGCTTCTTCCAGAAATCATGGTCCTGGGTACCACCAACAAGCCACTGTCTTTAACATCACGTATGATCTTAAGGGATGATCTTATGACTGTGACCTTCTTTCTTTTTTCTTTTTCTTTCTTTCATTTATTTATTTATTTTTGCACCAGGGATTGAACCCAGGGGTGCTTAACCACTGAGCCACATCCATAGCCATTTTTATATTTTATTTAGAGACAGGGTCTTGCTAAGTTACTTAGAAACTCGCTGAGTTGCTGAGGCTGGCTTTGAACTCATGATCCTCCTGCCTCAGCCTCTGGAGCTACTGGGAATTACAAGTGTGCACTACCAGGCCCAGCCATCTTCTTTTGTAAATATTGGAAAAATCAAGCAAGCCTAAGTTCACAGAGGACTCTGGGGGATTTACAAAAGCATAATATATATCCTTTTGTGGGTACAGGTCTGTCTTAAATTGGTGTACACATTTTATCATGTCTTGCTTAAATAGAAGAGCCCGTGTGGTCAGATTAACATCTAGAGAATGTGAACAGAGACTCCCGAGCCCCTTGTATGGAACATTTCAAGAGTATGATAGTGTAAGCCCACAGTGAAGTGCTGCCTTGACCGGTAAAATCGGGAGGGCCTCAGAGGGTCTTCGTGTAACTTCTCCTTCGTGTTAAACATCCCCTGGACAAACAGCCCTTCTTCTAAATGGGCCGAATGCCATTCCTGCTTAGAGGGTGTCAGTTCCCTACCACATCATAGGATTATCAGGAGCCAGCTTCACCTTTCTTCAGGGTCCAGGGGTCATCTATCCTGAAGCTACCAAGCCTATCCCCAGGCTTCTGGCTGCTCACTCTGTTCTGGGTAAAACCCACATGTGTCCTTGCATGGCACATGGTGTCCCTCTCTCCAGGACTATATGTGACGAATAAATTGCTGTCAATCCTATCTGTCGAGTATCAAGTAAGTGGCTTGTGCTTGGCCATCTGGAAACCCTAAGATGGAATTCCCTCCCTAAGAGAGTTAACAGGTGGCGCTCAAAACACGTGCGTCCGTCCATCATAAACTATCTTAGTTTATAGACCCTTTTAGGATAAGACGTTCAAGTTGAGAATGAGGCTGAAGGATTACTATATGATGACTCTGTCCCAACTTAATCTCTATGGTCTCAAATGTATGGCTCTTCAAACTGTATCTTGATAATGGACACATTCAGACCACATTCAATCACTATTTTCCTTTTTAGGAAGAAAAGTAGCAGGGTTGCTGGGCACAGTGGTGCATGCCTATAATCCCAGCAGCTTGGGAGGCTGAGGCAGGAGGATGGCGAGTTAGAGGCTATCCTCAGCATCTTAGAGGAGCCCTAAGCAAAGCCCTGTCTCTAAATAAAATATTTTAAAAAGGGGATGGGGATGAGGCCCAGTGGTTAAGCACTGCTGGTTTCAATCCCTGGTACCAAAAAAAAAAAAAAAAAAAAAAAAAAGAAAGAAAAAGAAAAAAAGAAAAGAAAGAAAGAAAGAAAAGTATCAAGGTTTAGTGTTTCTGTCAATAGCTTCAACAAACACACAAAGAGTCAGAAATCAATTGTAGAAAGTTAATGACTCTCATCTGGCTGTAACACATTTTAGCTCAAATATGTCTGCTCAGGTTATAACGTCTGTTATTGTGTGCAATAAATGAGTAATTGTTCTAGGTGATAAATTCGGCCCTATGAATTCTATGAAAAAAAAAAAATTAAGAGCTGGGCAAAATCTCCAGTGACCTGTTTAAATTCCTTCTCTGAAAGTTGTTGTTTGAAAACTTGGGGTAGTGCCACTCGATGGCACAGAGAAGGTAGTACCTCTTCTGTAGCTCTTACATCATCATGAGAAAAATGATAGAAACTTCCTGTCTTTCTGATGCTGTTAGTAATATACCACTGTGTAACGGGTTATCCCCAAACTTGCAGCTTAAGCCAGAAACTATCCATTATCTCACAGTTTCTGCAGGTCAGGAATCTAGGTGTGTCTCTGCTGGATCCCCCTGGCTCAGGGTCCCCCACAAGTGGAAGTCACGGTGGACCTGGGCTGTAGTCATCTCACAACCAGGCTGGGGCTGATGGGTCACTCCCATAATGGTTAGCAGGTGGTCAGCAGGCTCTGGTCCCTGCTGCTGTGGGTCTGAGTTCCTCACTATGATATGGGGGCTTCTCCATAGTACACCTCACAGGGCAGCTAGCTTCCCAGCATGAGAGAGTGGTCCAGACAGTCATCTTTTTGTAACCTAATTGCAGAAGTCATATCCCATCTCTCCACCATATTCTGCTCCTTAGAAGCAGGTCACTGGGTCCAGTGTACACTCAAAGGGTTAAGATCATGAGTGTGAATACACGCATGTGGGAACCACTGGGGCCATTTGAGGGGCTGTCTGCCACAACGTGCACGCAGGTTATCTTGCATGTGCCATTTTAGTACATGTGATTCTATCCTACATCAAGAACCTATAACTTGACTTAAAATCAGTATATTAGAGTGAAGCAGCCACATCAATGTTTATAGCAGCTCAATTCACAGGAGCTAAACTATGGTACCAACCTAGGTTCCCTTCAACATATGAATGGATAAATAAAATGTGCTACACATACATGATATGGAGTATTACTCAGTCTTAAAGAGGAATGATATGATGGCATTTGCCAATAAATGGATAGAGCTGGAGAATATCATGCTAAGTGAAATAAGCCAATCTCCCCCAAACAAAGGCTGAATGTATTCTCTGATACGCAGATTCTAGTTCACAATAAGTGGGGTGCTAGGGAAGAATAGAGGTACTTTAGATCAGACAGAGGGGAGAGAAGGGAGGGGAGGGGAATGGGGGTTGGAAGGACAGTAGAATGAATCGGCATTCTTACCCTATGTGCATACATGATTACACGATCCATGTGATTCTACATCAGGTAGAATCAGAAGAATGGGAAGTCATGCTCCATTTATGTGTGAGGTGTCAAAGTGCATCCTACTGACATGTCTAAATAATAGAACAACAACAATACAAAGAACCTAAAACTCTGAGGGCTTTCTCTGACCACAGGAGTAAGCCTGGCTCACAGATAGGACAGGCCAGTAAGGCTGGGGGGTTAACACATTTAGGAATAAGTGTCAATCAGTAAAGGAAGGGGGGAGGTGATTCAAGGCCCAGGGTTCTGAGGTGTGATCTACACCCTCCCCCCGTGTCCTGGGGGGCACAGAGCTTCCAGTGTCTCCGGGGGTGCTGAACTCCTGGTGCCCGCAGTGGTAACCTCTTTGTGAAGGCCTCCTTCATTTTCATTTTCATTTTCTTTCTCTATTGGTGCTTCCTGGAATGGCCTTCCCGACCATTCAACTCTACTTTGTATCTCAGAACTGCTTACGAGGCAACTAAACAATGAAACCCTGAACATCTCTTACCCATGGCTGCAATGCCCCCAAGGAATTGCCAGACTCCAAGGAATCACACAATTGTGTCCCTTGTTCTCTATTTCATGGGTGATTATTTTTGCCAGCTTTTCATTTCTGTGACCCAAAGACCTGACAAGAACCACAGAGAGGAGGAAAAGTTTCGGCTCACGGTTTCAGAGGTTCAGTCCATTGTCGGCTGGCTCCGTTGCTCTGGGTTAGAGTGGAGCAATATCATGGCAGAAGGGCCTGGTGGCAGCCCAGGAAGCAGAGAACTGAGCTCTAGAAGGCAGGATGATATGGTCCCCCAGGGCAAATCCCCAGGGAGCCACCTCCTCCAACAAGCCCCATCTGCCCCCAGTTACCACCCGTTAATCCATTCAAATTATTAACCCAGCCCATGGACTATCCCCCTGGCCAGGCCACAGCTCTCATAATCTAATCATTTCACCTCTGAACCTTCCTGCAGTGTCTCCCACGTGAGCTTCTGGGGGACATCCCACATCCAAACCATAATAATCGCTTATCAAGCAACTACCACGTACATACGTACTCCTGTGCACCACCTACCCCACGTTTTAGAAGGTTGATTTCTGTATTTCATGAGCTCCGTCAAGGAAAGAAAGGCAATGTTTTATTTATTCTTATTCCTCGTGTTGGTTGTAGTCGTGGTGATTTTATAGTGACATTTGTTCTGACTTTGTAGACTAGTTAGCTGAAGATGCATGTACTTAGCTCTCTTTGACCTATGTTTGTGTCTGTGTCTCGTAGCACACGCTTTGAAGGTCATACATGGAGCGAGCGTCAAACACATTTTTAGAAAAGCCAGGAAGAAAGTAAATGAACCATATCAAAGAAGTCAAGTGCTAATTTGGAGGATTCATTTGGTAATCTCGACCTCTGGGCATTTCTACTCCCCAGGAATGATCTCTTCTACCTCGGGAAAGACAGTGGGAAGAAGCCTTTGAGGTAGCCACTAGGATCACCAGGCCCATCTTTCTGCCCAGCCTGGCACCATAATGTAACTGGAAGATTCCTGAGTTCTTCTGAGAGGAGGAAACCCAAAATGAAATTCTTCCACATCTCAACTGAGGATGTGTGTGAGCAGGTAAGGAGTGAAAATTTTCATAAGACCATAATCAGAGCCACATTTCAGGGAAAGCAGTTTTCTCCCATAAACTATCATTTGTGAGAGGCAACCTCTAAAACAGGCCATTTCTCTATTCTGATAAATTTTCCAGAAATATCCCACTCGGGATAATCTGTTTAAGAAGTGCCCATGTGCCGGGTGATCCCAGCAGCTCAGGAGGCTGAGGCAGGAGGATCATGAGTTCAAAGCCAGCCTCAGCAACAGCGAGGCCTTAAGCAACTCAGTGAGACCCTGTCTCTAAATAAAATGCAAAATAGGGCTGGGGATGGGGCTCAGTGGTTAAGCACCCCTGGGTTCAACCCCCAGTACCAAAAAAAAAACAAAAACAAAAACAAAAAAAAAAAACAAGTGCCCAAACCATCATGCTTATAGACTAAAATCAAAATCAAAATGCACAGCAACCACCAAGAGATTTCAGGTCCTATCTTCGCGGTCTCTGCTCACCTCACACAGAGTGGGAATTCCAGAGTGGGAATTTCCATAGTGATCTGAAGGTGAGAATATCCTGCAGGCTCTGTGTGTCCGCTGTCACACAACCAAATGGCTCAAAAGACTTCTCTCAGGTGTGTGGAAAGTAGCCACTCTTCAGCAGAGAGAGGATGCCGAGACGTTCCAGTTTGGAGAGGGTGGCCTCTTAGAAGTGGCATCTCCTCTGCTTTGCAAGGTGCTTCTTCATCTGCACTCGGTGCCCTTACAAAGGACTGTGTGCACATCTGCAGAGACCCACCATCCTCACCCAGGACCACACTCTCTCCTTCACTGAGCATTTCAAATATGGAAAAAGTAGCAAGAGAAAAAAAAAAAAAACAGGAACTATTCTTGGATCTTGCTGAGAAAAAAAAAAAAAAAGCCATGGTCCCTTTTAGGAAGAGTTTGAAGTAGGACAGATTTGGGTTGGAAACACAACTGGGACCCACTCAGGTCTGCATGGCTTTACTGGGACACTTGGATTTATCATCCTATCATTTGTAAGATGATGACACCTACTTCTCAGGGCTGAGAATTAAAGACAGAAGGTGCATAGAAAAGCAGGCAGGACCCTTCTTTCCCCAAGGGAGAGCTGGCCCTTCAGAATTGTCGACATTTAGAAGCGATTTTAACTGAACTGTGAAATGCCATCCTGTTTGTGGCTAGTCCTGTTGGAGGTGTCTTGGAAAGAATTTAAAGTTGTCTGGAGACGATGCACTTGGCTCACTGTATTCAGAATGAATTCAGAATGCACAACGTCTTAGAAGAAAGAGACCCTTTGTGTCGTCTTCAGAAGTTTCTGATTTCTACAGGACGAATCGTGAGAAAACGTGTCTGTCTTGCATTTTACACCACAAGACTCTGGGGACCAGGAGGGCTACCTTTGTTTCTCTGGCCTCCATTCCTCCTTGTTCTGAACATACAATGTAGTTTTATTGGGGGAACTCATTTCTCCCCTGATCTTGGAACATGGATTCAAGTAGGCTTTTCTCTGTTCTACGTCCTCTGGGCTGTGAGAGGACCCAGAGCAAATATTAAGAGAAATGGGTGGATAAGATTCTTAGCCCAGCTGGGGGTGCAATGGCCCGTGCCTATAATCCCAGCGGCTTGGGAGGCTGAGGCAGGAGGATCGCCAGTTCAAAGCCAGCCTCAGTAACTTAGTGAGGACCTAAGCAACTTAGTGAGACCCTGTGTCTAAATAAAATATAAAAAAAGGGCTGGGGATGTGGCTCAGTGGTTGAGTACCCCTGAGTTCAATACCCAGTACCCGCCCCCCCCCAATTTTTTAGCCCAGTATGTAACATGCCTATGGATATTCCGGATCTATTAAGAAAGGAAGATTCTCTTTCCAATGGGAAAATGTCAGGTGATAATGAATACGCAGAATCTAACTTTCTTTCCTCCCTCCCTCTCCCCGCAAACCCTCACCTTTCCTTTCATTTTGAACCCAGGGGCACAGAACCACTGAGCCATATCCCAAACGGTTTTTATTTTTCGTTTTGAGACATGCTCTTGCTGAGTTATTTAGGGCCTTGCTAAGTTGTTGAGGCTGGCCTCAAACTTGTACTCCTCCTGCCTCAGCCTTCCAAGACACTGGGATTATAGGCGTGCACCCACCACGCCTGGCCTAAATCCTCAGATTCTTAATGATCTAGGTAGAGTTGTGGGCTCAGCTATGTCTGATAATTCCCTATATATTTATGTGAGTCACTAAATTTCCATTGTATTATTTTTATTTTTGTATTATTTTCTTTTTCCCCCAAAACCTGTTTAAGTTAGGTTTCTCTTGCTTACCACCCAAAGACTTGTGTCAAATATTTGGATGATAATAGATACTCTTGCCCTGTTCATGGGGGGCTTATGATGTGCTACAATATTGTTCTAAATACTTAACAAGTTTCCTATCTTACTTAATCTTAAAAACATCCTATGAACTAGAGACTAATATTTGTCCCACTGTGTAGGTGAGAGAAATGAGGCCAGATGATTTTAAGAAAACGGGCAAGGTCTATGCTTTAATAAGTGGTAGAGGCAAGATTTGAACCCAGGTCTATCTGATTTCAGAGTTTGTGTTCTTTACCTCCATGTTGGGATCACTAACCAGAAGCAAATGCTTTCACATGATGGGCAATAGGTATTTGAGATTCCTTGTGCTTATTCAAATTGTTAAGAATTACTCCAAACCACATGCTTTTCCAGTCTAGGGTTGATTCTGAATTCTAATCTGAATCCTTGTGGCCTTCCCTAGCTTCTGTAGCTACCAGATTTACAAAGTTGGCAGCTGTAGGCTTCAGTTCACAGAGGAGCAGAGAGAACCTGATCCCAAATGCTCTTCTTGGACTTTAGTTATTTCTTCTGTCTGCAAAAAGGTAAAATATGGGGTGGGAGGGCGGAGGCAGAGTATTTATGGTAAGTTGTGGGCAGTTTGTTGAGTTTTAGTGGTTTAAAAGCATTTGCTTTACATTATTTGGACTAATTGAAATAAAAGGTTCAGAGCTCCAGAGATTGACTCATTCCCCTCTCCTAATATAGATGGAATGAGTTCCATTTGGTTGACGGTCTGTACCAAATTTCTCAGTGTTGGCTGACAGCCTTGCAAAGATCTTTTCATTTTTACGATGTTTCTGTGAGTCATTCCACACACACTGGTTCCCTGGGGGCAGTTGTGAGGAGGAGGAAGTTTTATGCCGGGCACATGAAGGGCTTGGAAATTCACTGGGGAAGAGGAAACCATTAGGTAGCATTTTTATCCAGAACAAATTTGGACCTCGGGGTCCAAATTTCATTCCTGAGCTCCATGTGGATATGCATAAATCCTGGGGAGAGTTATGCACATCACAGAATCCTCAGGAGTCAAAGAAAATAGTGTTCTCTTAAAAATCCATCTGAGCAACCTAGAATCCTCCACTGCCCACAACCCCCCAACAGTGCTATGGCAACAGCTCTGCTTTGAAGCTATTGCTGTGCCATGTGTTACCTGGCTTTAGATCACTTAACCTCATGGGCTGTTTCTTCTTCTATAAAATACGGATAATCTTGCTGGACATGGTGTCACACGCCTGTAATCCATCAACTCAGGAGGCTGAGGCAGGAGGATCCCAAGCTCAAAGCCAGCCTCAGCAACTTAGCAAGGTTATAAGCAACTTAGCAAGACCCCGTCTCTAAATAAAATATAAAAAGGGCTGAGGGTGTGGCTCAGTGTTTAAACACCTCTGTCCAATCCCTGGTGCCAATAAATAAATAAATAAGAATAATCCTTACCTTTCATATCCTATTGTGAAAATTAGAAATAATATTCTTTTTAAAAGTTTTAATTTGTTTTAATTAGTTATACATGATAGTAGAATGCATTTATGCTCTTTGATAGATCATACATAGATGGGATATAATTTCTCATTTTTCTGAGTGCACATGTTGTAGAATCATATTGGTCATGCAGTCACATATACACATACAGTAATAATGTCTGTTTCATTCTACTGTCTTTCCTATCCCCACATCCCCTCCCCTCCCTCCCATCATTTCCCTCTACCTAATCTAAGGTAACGCTCTTCTTCCCTAATGCCCCCCTTTTGGGAATTAGCATCCACATATTAGAGAAAACATTTGGCCTTTGGTTTTTGGGATTGGCTTATTTCACTTAGCATGATATTCTCCAACTCCATTTCCTGGCAAATGCCATCATTTCATTCTTCTTTAAAGCTGAGTAATATTCCATTGAGTATATATACCAAATTTTCATTATCCATTCTTCTATTGAGGGACACCTAGGTTGGTTCCATAGTCAAGCTATTGTGAATTGAGCTGCTATAAACATTGATGTGGCTGTGTCACTACTATTCTTTAAATGCTCCATACATATTAGGCACTTGTAAAGCAAGACTGGTGGCACGTAGAGTATGAGAGACCTATTATTATTTGACACTGATATTAATAATAGATTAGATTTAGCCAAGTAACTGACCAATTTCACGCTCAGTTTTCTCATCTATAAAAAGGGATAAATATTATTAGTAAGTTTAATAATATTTTGGGATGGGGTTTAAATGAGTGATGCATTATTGGCTATTATAATTGCAGCCACTAATTATTAATTTTTGTTTTGTTTTGTACTGAGAGTTGAACCCATGGGTTCTTACCACTGAGCCACATCTCCAGCCCTTTGAATTTTTCATTTCGAGACAGGATCTTGTTAAGTTGCTTTGGGTCTCTCTGAATTGCTGAGACTGACCTCAAACTTGCAATCTTCCTGCCTTAGCCTCCCGAGCAGCTGGGATTACAGGCATACACCACTGCACCCAGCTACTAATGTTTTTAATATGGCTAAGCACTTTCATATAGATAGGGCTTTCATATAAAACATTTAGTATAGTTTCTAATACATAGGAGGTAATGCATAAACGTCAGTTGTTATTAGTAAGTTTAATAATAGAAGTTGCTATGAGTCTACCCCATTGACCTGGAGAAATGGCAATTTCATATGGCTCAACTCAATATTGGAGTTCCTCAAGGGTAGCTATAATTGCATCCAAATTCTTTGTCTAGTAACCCTGTAGCCTAGATGCTTTTGTTTTGTTAGAGTAGCAGAAACCTGAAACTGATTGCTACCTTCTCTCTTGAGGCTTCAGGCATTGATTGATTGAATTTCACAAGCCTCCAATTAATTCCCCTTAAATGTCTCAGGAGCTTAGGAAGCCTTCTTTCCCTCCCAGGGTTACAGGGGTGGGCAAATAGCTCTAGAAAAACTGGCCGTGCTTGAAAGAATATGTGACTGGTGCCAGATGGTGCCAACTCACTTTCTGCTGGCATGACACTTGGAGTCCTCAATCTCAAGAATTCTTGGGCTCTGTCCTGCAGTGAGAAAATTCATGTCACTGTGCATTGACTTTTTGAGTCTGCAGAAAATCCTTCTTGGCTGGAACTCAGTCTGGTTTTATTAGAAACATCCATGGTAAAGAGCTTGGGCCAGTTGGTCCAAACTCCGTGACAGGCAAGTTGGGATCTAGGAGCCAGGTAAGGGGTGATGGGGTCTTGAACTGGCATGACGGGGTGGGTAGTGAGCAAAGAATAATGGGGTACATGATAAATTAGAGACAGGCCCGGCAGGACTGGTTGAGGTCTTGGATGCAGGAAATGAACAAAGCAACAAATTGGCTTGGGCATAGGGTGTGTGGTGGTGTCATTTCCTCAGATGGAGGAAAGAATGGGCTTGAGTAGATGGAGGAAATCAGGAGCTCTCTCATGTCTATGTTAAATCTGCTACAGAGAAATGTCAGGGAAGCAATGTGGGAGCTCATAAGTCTTGGGGAGGGGTGTTCTTCATCTTGGTCTTTTCCAGAAGGGAAACAAAGAAGATGATCAGAGGAAACTTTGAGAAACAAAGGAAAAGAAAACCAAGAGATTAAGAACAAGGAAGAGATATCAGAGGAACAAAGGACTGAGAGTCTCCAACACCTCTTGATTCATGTGCATGGTACCGTGAACCTGTCCACAGATCTAGTGCAGTGCATCCAGGCAGGATGGTGCAGCCTGTCATCCCAGCCGCTCGGGAGGCTGAGGCAGGAGGATCACAAGTTCAAAACCAGCTTCAGCAACTTAGTGAGGCCCTAAGCAACTCAGTGAGACCTTGTCTCTAAATCAAATACAAAATAGGGCTGGGGATGGGGCTCAGTGGTAAAGTACCCCTGAGTTCAGTCCTTGGTATCCCCCTCAAAAGTAGTCACAGTTCATTCCAAGAAAACGGAGGCTCATGGAGTTTAAGTAACTGATCTATTGTAGCTTGTTTTCACAATCTGACTAAGCCTGAGGCC
This sequence comes from Spermophilus citellus, assembly GCF_964194105.1. Lineage (NCBI taxonomy): Eukaryota > Metazoa > Chordata > Mammalia > Rodentia > Sciuridae > Spermophilus > Spermophilus citellus. Next base: position 56,450,149 of record NC_138184.1, read on the forward strand.
TGTATTCAGAATGAATGTCTATTCTCTCTTGTTTATGACATAACATAATTTGTTAATAATGAGAAATGAAAAGGACTTAAGTAAGAGACAGGTGTTTCCTGGCCTGTCAGCATTATCTGTCCTAGGAGCATTACCTCTGAAGGTCATGCCCTTCTTGTCTGGAGACTATGCACCGTATTTGGAGGAGGAGGAGAAGAAACAGAGTAAAAAGAAGACACACCATTCAAGATGTGGTTACTTGGCACATGCCCATAATCCCAGAGGCTCAGGAGACAAGGCAGAAGGATCTTGAGTTCAAAGCCAAACTCATGCACATGTATGATTATACAACCACTGTAATTCCACATCATGTACAACTAGAAGAATGAGAACTTACACTCCAAATATGCATAGTATGTCAAAATACATTCTATTATCATGTATAACTAATAAGAACAGATTTTTTAAAAAGCCAGCCTCAGCAACTTTAGCAAGGCCCTAAGCAACTTAACAAGATCCTCTAATTAAAAAATTTTAAAAAGGGCTGGGTAAGTGGCTCAGTGGTTAAGAGCCCCTTGAGTTCAATTCCTGGTACCAAAAAAAAAAAAAAAAAAAAGTTACTTATAAGAACAAAGACTGAGGGTGTTTAAGAATTTACAAATTTAAGAATGTCATCTGTGCATGCCATGTTACTTTTGTTTGTTTGGGTTCTTAAAAACACCTTTCTCCTTCCTTTGAGAATTTTCTAATAAGCATCTGAATTATAGTTACCCTCTATTATAGTTTACGTGTAGTTGTGCCTTATCTTCGACACCCCAGTACCTTTAGTTCAGACTCTTTAGCAGTATTTCTTTGGAAATGTATTGGTTTTCTTAATTGGAACATCCAGAGAATGGAGTTCATTCAGGTATGGCTGGATCCAGGAACTGATGTCCTATTATCTGGGCTCTGACTCTGTTCTCAGCTCTTGGCTACACACTTGGCTGCTTTTACAGGCAGGTTTTACCATCCATGGTGAGTTGGGGCCTGGTATTGCACAGAGCTCTTCTTTATAGTTTAGGGTGACAGCGGTGGCAAGAGGCTCTGTCTTTCTGTCCACATAGCAGCTTTTATCAAGGGTCTCTGATGTTCCCTGCTTCTATCACACGTTCATGGCTCCAGTCAATCCCACGGGAAGATCAAGGGCCAGGCCTGGCTCACACGTTGTCCTCAGCATGGATGAGGCAGCTGGGATTTACGGTTCCACCGACACCATCGAGACAGGGCACAGCAATGTCCTAACACCAACATAAAAACAACAGAGATCTATTTCAATGCTTGGACTGGGTGGAGGCCCTTCCTGTTACTGCTGTAGTGACTATCACCGCTGCTATTTTTACTCCACTCTGTGACAGTATCTGAAGCCCCACAATAAATCCAAGATTAGCAGCTGGTCTCGGGTTTGACTATTGACATAGAAAGGGTCTTATTTTCTTCCTCTTTTTGCAGAGAGTTGCATGAATCCTGAGCTGAAAGTAGCTCTGCATTCGGTTTTTGAGATCTTATCCGAAGAATGACAAATCAGTTTGGAAAACAGACCTACTGAGACGTCAGCACAGGTCCCATCCCCTGATGACCAAATGATTCAACCTTGTTTTCCAGTCTCCGCAGCGGCTTTCCTGCTAGAGGCTAGGAAGGTAAAATCTGGCTTTTTATGTCTGCGGAATTCAGTGTTCACATAATAATTGCCTTTTGATTGGCCTTTTGTGGGTTTCCTATGAGATCAGGCAGCAAAAGGGGTAGTTAATTTAGGGCACAGTTTACAAACACAAGCTCTAAAGATCTGTGGCTCTCAGAATTGGCCTGCAGGTGTGCTTTGTTGGGAATCTACAATGTTTTCATAATTGGATTTAGTGAGCAGTATTTTAAAAGCAGGTGATTTCCCAGTTTTTTTAAAAATCCAGATTTCTACTTTGGGAGACGGGGCAACCCTGGCCTTCCATTCCCACCTTCACCGTCAGTGGGAGCTGAATGGCAGCTGACTCCTTAGTTGGGACACAGAGCACTTAGAAACCCGTTTTGCTGTAAATAAGAGCAGTTGAAATCACAGGGACATTTACTGCTTCCTTAAGAAGGAGTTTGGCACGGTGGCTCATGCCAGAAATCTGAGTGACTCGGGAGGTTGAGGCAGGAGGATTGCAAATTCAAGGCCAGCCTCCATAACTTGGTGAGGCCCTAAGCAACTCAGTGAGACCCTGTCTTTAAATAAAATATAAAAAGGTCTGGGGATGGGGCTCAGTGGTTGAGTGCCCCTGGGTTCAACCCCCAGTGCCAAAAAAATAAAAATTCAAAAAAGAAAGAAGGAGTCTGAGTTTGGAGCTGGGTTTGTCCAGACTTCACTCAGGAGCTTGATAGGGACAGCTTCCTTTTGTTTCCTGCCATCCTAAGTGTGTTGGCTCCCCACCTCCATTATGTAGGAGGGGAAAACATTCCCTCAAAGAAGAGCTCCCTGCCTATCTTCTCCAGAAGCCGTCTGGAGTCTTTCCCTGGCTCTCATTGGCTAGAGCTGGGTCACATGACCACCCCCCTCCCACCTCCCTTACTAGCAAAGGATAATGGGATTACTATGGATGATTATCTGAGTCCTCATTTGTCACCTGGGACTGGGAACATTACCACCACCCCTCAGTGAGCAAGTCAGGATTGAATGCAGGAGGTAATGCACGGGGCCTGCCGTGTATTCATGCTCCCCATTTTCCACAGTCCCCCTCACTTCCTATGGCGGGACCCAGCCACAGCCATTCATTCCCTTCACCTGAATAGTCATTATGGGCATTTGTGATTCTAGGCCCAGAGCAAGCTTTATTACCTTCCTGCTTCTCCTCCGGTTCTAGCAAAACAAGATGCCCAGTATCTTCATTCATTTTCTGTTGCTATAACAAAATACCCGAGACTGGATCATCTATGAAGAAGCTCCCCACACTGGTGCACTGAGGAATGAAGACTTCAGCACATGAACTTTTGGGGGACTCACTCAAACCAAAGCACCCCATTTGTTAGTTTAGGAGAAACTTGGACACTACTAGCTGTGTGACCAGGGACATCATAAATAACCTCTGTGATGGCCTGAAATTAAAAACAAACAAACAAACAAAAAACCAAAAAAAAAAAAAAAAAAAAAAACGAAGGTGTTTTATTGGATGATAAGATTTCTAGAACTTCCATGAATCTCTGGTATCTAGTAGTTGTTCAGAAGTGCTTTCCCCCTTCTAACTATTAAAAGCTTTGAAAAATCCTTTATGGAAAGACAATGCCCTTCCTGAACACCTTGGTACATTGTATGGAGGGTTAGGTGGGGTTTTTTTTTTCAATCTAGAATCTTTCTAGCATCCATTTAATTCATCCTCACATTATAGGCATCAGAGAGAAAGGTGGAGATGATGTGGGAGGGAGTTATGTGCTATGTTTAGGGAGGATCTTTGGGTTTTGTTTTTAAAACAAACTTCGCATACAAGATGTGATTTAAAATATAAAAGCTGTTAGTGAGAAAAATGATAGAATTAAAATAGAAATGTTTTTCTAGGACTTCAAATGAATTTATGGGCTCTGATTAATGAAATTAAGCCTTTGAGATTTTCTTTGGTGGTAATCAATTATCTGGCATAAACATTTACAGGCGATTTCCTTCTCCACATTGATCAAATATATTATTCATAGAACTGTTGTGATTTTTCTCCTTTTAATTTCAAGATCTCATTTGGTTTGATTTTTTCCCTCATATACCCACAGGGTAAAACCAAAACAATGGTAGTTAATGTATACCAGCAATCAGGGCTTATTGTATTCCAGGCTCCATGAATAGCATGTAATAAATTCTTAATAAATAGGGTTTTTTTTTTAATCAGGGATAAACCCAGGGGCATTTAACCACTGAGCCCCATCCCCAGCCTTTTTCTATATTTTATTTAGAGACAGGGTCTCGTTGAGTTGCTTAGAGCCTTGCTAAATGGCTGAGGCTGGCTTTGAACCTGTGATCCCCTGCCTCAGTTTCCCAACCTGCTGGGAATACAGGCATGTACTCTTGTGCCTGGCAATCAACACTTACTAACATAAGAATTATTAACTCAATCAATATGGGTAAAAAAATAAATAAACTCTGCCTTTTCCATATTGATTTTTCCTTTCCCTTCTATTTATTGTTAGTGTATATTAATTTTACAGAATTATGGGTTTCTTTGTGGCATATCCAAACATGCATAGCAGACTTTGGGCATGTGCGTGCATACTCTCCCCTCACCCCCTTCCTCTTCTCTAATAGTCTCTATTCCACTTCATGTTGTCTTTTTCCCACTACATTTCACATTTGCAAGAAAACATGTGATAATTGTCTAAGTGTGGTTTGCTTCACTTAACATCATTGTCTTGACTGTCCATTTTCTTTTTTTAAAAAAATTATATTTTTTATTTGTTCTAATTATTATGCATGACCATTAAAAATGCACTTTAACACATCATACATAAATGGAGTATAACTTCTCAATCTTCTGTTGTATGTGATGTAGAATCACACAGATGTGTAATCAAATATGTACATAAATAAATGGGGTGGATTCAAACTAGAAAGCTTCTTCACAGCGAACAAAACAATCAAGAACCTGAAGAGAGAGCCTATCAGATGGGAGAAAATCTTTACCACATGCACTTCACATAGAGCATTAATTCCCAGGATATATAAAGAATTAAAAAAAATCAACACCAACAAGACAAATAACCCAATCAATAAATGGGCAAAGGAACTGAAGAAATATAATCGATCAACAAAATATAAAAAAATGTTCAACATCTCTAGCAATTAGAGAAATACAAATCAAAACTACTCTCAAGATTTTATTTTACTAGAGTCAGAATGGCAATCATCAAGAATACAGGCAACAATAAATGTTGGCGAGAATGTGGGGGAAAAAGTTATACTCATACATTGCTGGTGGGACTGCAAATTGGTGCAACCATTATAGAAAACAGTATGGAGAATCCTCACAAAACTTGGAATGGAACCACAATTTAACCCAGCTATCCCACTCCTTGGTTTATACCTAAAGGACTTAAATCAGCATACTATAGTGACACAGCCTCATCAATGTTTACAGTAGTTATCAATTCACAGTAGCTAAGCTGTGGAACCAACCTAGGTGTCCTTCAATAGATGAATGGATAAAGAACATGTGCATATATACACAATGCAATATTACTCAGCCTTATAGAAGAATGAAATTATGGAATGTGCTGGTAAATGGGTCCAGCTGGAGACTCTCATAAGAGTGTTGGCTAGGGAAAAATAGAGGTACATTGGATCAGGCAGAGGGGAGTGAAGGATGTAGGGGGCAGAAAGGATAGTACAATGAATCAGACTTTATTACTCTACCCATTTTCCTGCAAATTACATGATTTTACTCATCTTTATGGTTCAATAATCCTCCACTGTCTACACTGATTTAAATGCTATATACCTCTATATACTTAGAGAGGGATATAGCACAATGGAAAATAACTAGGCCCTACAGTCTGGTTGCCCTGGGTTTGAATTTTATCTCAGACACTAGAAATTTTCTGATTTTATGCCAATCATCTAACTTTTTTTTTTAACAGGAGAGTAAGACCCATCCCTTTGAGATGTTTAAGAAATGAAACAATCATGCATGTAAGTCCTCAGTGCCTGGCAAAAAATCAGGATTCAATTGGTCTGAGCTGCTGTTATTCATCTGTCCATTTTTTTGGTTCTACATTAACAATTATTGTTCAACATGTTGCATACCAAATTACAAGGAGGCTTGCAAAGAGAACATGTGTTTTCCTGCCATGGATCTGAGGGTACGCTGGACTGGCCCTGCATCATGGTGCCCATTGGCTGGGCTGGGTTACTTCTATGGGTTGGGTTCAGTTCTGCTCATCCTCTTTGGATCAGTGCCTCCCTGAGAATGTTCCTTTTATGGACATTAATGCCAGTGGAGCAAAAGAATAAGACAGATCAAGAAAACACAGGAGAGTCCTCTGTTGACTTCATGGCCACATTTTACTGGTTGAGGTGAGTCACATGACCAGGTCCAAAGTCAGTGGGTGTTTTCATCAGCTTTTTCACTGCTGTGACTAAAAGACTCGACCAGAACAACTCTAGAGGAGGAAAAATTGGGGGGGGGGGCTCATAGTTTCAAAGGTCTCCGTCCACAGATAGCAGGCTCCATTCCTCAGGGCTCCAGGGGAGGCAGGACATCATGGAGGAAGAGTGTGGTGGAGGGAAGCAGCTCACATGGTGATCAGGAAGCAGAGAGAGACTCCACTCTCCAGAGACAAATAGAGACCCCAAAGCCACGCCCCCAATGCCCCCTCCTCCAGCCACCCCCACCTGCCTCCAGCCACCACCCAGTTAATCCCATCAGGGGTCCATTCACTGGTTGGTTGAGGCTCTTATAAACCAATTATTTCTCCTCTAAACCTTGCATTGTCTCACACATGAGCTTTCGGGGGACACCTCACATCAAACCATAAGAGTGGGACAGAAAAGTGTTCCTTTCAAAGTGGGATGAGAGGAGGAAATTTAATATTTGGTGAAAATAATCTCATTTATTATGATTTTAATATGTACAATCCAAACAGGACATTTTCTTGGTGTCTACTGTTTTACTCAGTTTTTTATCACTGTGACCAAAAGACTTGACAAGAATAACCTAAAGGAGCACAAGTTTATTTTGGCTCATATTTTCAGAGGTTCAGTCCATGGTCAGCCAGCTCCACAGCTCTGGGCCCCAGGTGAGGCAGAACATCATGGCGGAAGGGTGTGGGGGAGGAAAGCAGCTCTGGACAGGGTAACAAGAAGGAGAGAGAAAGTCCACCCACCAGGGACAAAATACAAACCCCAAAGGCATGCCCCCAGTGACCTCTTCCTCCATCCACACCTGCCAATGCTTACCATCCAGTTAATCCATATCAGTGGATTAATCCATATCAGTGGATTAATCCACCCAATCAGTTAGGAATCTCACAGCCTAATCCTTTCGTTTCTGAACATTCTCTCTTGGGGGGACACCTCATAGCCAAACCATAACATCTACCCAATGTTCTCTGCTCCTTTGCTCCACAGCATCATCCCCCTATAGCACAAAAAGATCTATAAATCTGTTCTGCATGTGTGAATGGCTTTTGGTTGCCTTGAATTAGCTCCCATGAAGGCAATAGCAATCATGTGTTGCCTCATCCTGGGAGTATTTATATTTGAGATAAATATAGGTTGCAAGGAGAACGGGGAATCCTGAGGATCAAGTGAGTAAGGAAAGCCTGTATGTCTTGGTGCGGTGACACCTGAGTGCACAGGCATGCAGAACTGCTGATCATCACCCTAATTAACAAAACCTGAGCTGCGAGGAAGGGCCCAGTACTAGATCAAACAAACTGTGAGAGAGAGATTCCTCTGTAGTGTTGCCAAGGAGCCAAAGTGCTGACTAGTAAATTTCCCTGCAGCTGGATCTCCTGGGCCTCTTGGGCAGAGAGGAGTCCTTGAGAGGAATATTTATCTGATGTTCTTCAGTTTCTCCTTTAATTGAAGTCACACATCTTCCCCGAGGCCATGTGTAAACGTACCAGGGTCCTACCACATTCAAGTTCTGCACCTCCTCGGGGCCGTGTTTGAGCCAGCATCTGTAACTTTTCTTAATGGACCTGGGAAGAATATGTTCCATGAAAATGAATGGGAAATTCTTGACACCAAATAGGCTGCCCTCAGTGAGTTTCACTGTGCTGTTAATTAGTAGTACGAACATGGATCTTATCACCGATGTGTTTCCTATGACATGTTAAAGCCAACTCCAGTAAGGCAAGATGATTGTGGGATTTTATGTTTACCAAATTCCTCCATTTCAGCAACTTCAGTGTGTTTTCTAGGAAACACTACCTTATAATTATGGGATGATCACTTCAGTGATCTCAAGTACCTTATTGGTACTGGATATTAACCCTGAAGTTCTAATAAGTTGCTTGGAAAATTACAGTCTTCTTTTTTTTTTTTTAAGTCAAGGATTTAACCTAAGTGCACTTAACCACTGAGCCACATCCCTAGCCCTTTTTTATATTTTATTTAGAGACAGGGTCTCACTAAGTTGCTTAGGACCTTGCTAAGTTACTGAGGCTGGCTTTGAACTTACAATCTTCTGCCTCAGGCTCCTGAGCCACTGGGATTGCAGGCATGTGCCACCATGCCTGGCTGATTACAGAGTTTTCTATACAACATTCTGTGGCTCAGTTATGCCTGAATCACTTTATTATAGGCGCGCGCGCGCGCGCGTGTGTGTGTGTGTGTGTTTCTGTCACAAGGCAGAGTGGTATTTCAGGGGCATTGCTACTAAAAGTTTACTACTTTATTCTCCAGTTGTTTGGCAATTTGGCAGTAGATCCTTGATGCATATGAATTTACTATTTCAGTTACTGATGGGAAAGGAACCTTGAAGGTTGAGGCCATAAAGAAATTTTGAATTTTTCTAAGACATAACTATGAGTTGTGTGGGGAATGAGTCACCCTCTTGTGAGTGGGCTGGCCTGAGCACCTCGCACTTACATTTCAAGGTGCTTCGATGTTCTCTAGTATTTCTTGTAGGTGCAATTAGTCTCTAATATAATTATTTTAAAGACTATTTTTTTTACAAAAATAAAATAACAGCTGGGGTGTAGTTCAATGGTAGAGCACTTGCCCAACATGCACAAGGCTCAGGGTTCCATCCCTGCCTCTGGGAAAAAATAAAATAAAAAGTAACAATTAACATATATTGAGCATTTATGATGTACCAGACACTTTGCCAAGTGCCTAGAATGAATTGTCACATGCAGATAATGTCATTACACCATTTTTCAGGTGAGGAACACAAGGCTTATGAAAATGAGACTTTGTTGACCAGGTGTGGGGGTGCACGCCTGTAATCTCAGTGGCTGAGGAGGCTGAGGGAGGAGGATCATGAGTTCAAAGCCAGCCTCAGCAAAAGTGAGGCCCTAAGCAACTCACTGAAACCCTGTCTCTAAATAAAATACAAAATAGGGCTGGGGATATGGCTCAGTGGTTGAGTGCCCCTGAGTTCAATCCCCGGTAACCCCGAACCCACCACAAAAAAAATGAGGCCTTGTTAAATTCACACAGTACCAAGCACCAGATCTAGGATTTGAAATTGGGAACTCTAACTCCAAAGCCCAGTTCATTACTGGGCCCTAACCCCACCCCCAGCATCGATGGGGGACACAACACAGTTTGTAAAACTGGGAGCTCTTATCTGGAAATTACATGTGTTGGAGACATAAAAATAGAGAATGTTCCCATCAGCAATGAGCTGAATCTCTGCCCTCTCAACTATGAAAACACACACACAAAAGTAATTTGTGAAGTTGTTTCAGTGAGTGCTCTGGCCAGTATTTATGCTAATGGCTTTGTAAATGACTTTCGTCTCATATTTATAAAATCATTAAAGACCGAGGGGATAATTCACAGTTTCTCAGTTATGCCTTACTGCATTTTGTAAGGAAAAAAAATATAATTTGAAGAGCTATGCTTGGGTGTTTGGTGTTTTTCAAAGACCTTGCAATATAATTGCCTGGGCTCCGAAGTACCGTTGCGTTAGCATTATTATTATTATTATTATTATTTGTACTGCACGTAAGTGAACATAGAGGTCAAATACCTGTCACAGGGCTGCGTCCTCTGCTTGCTAACACACAGTAATTGTTCTCCTATTAGAACCTGGAGAGTCACACTTAGATCCTGAAACTTGAATCCTTAAGGCACCAGAGAAGGTGGGCAGGGCTCAGGCAGGGCTGCCTCTGTGTTTGAAGAACAAACAAGGACAGAGGGCAGAGCTTCCGTGCTTGGGAGCCCTGAGAAGGATGTGGGGCAATACTCTCTAAAGTTGACCCCTCTTCAACAAAAATTGTAGTGTTGATGGAAAGCAGTGTGGAGATTCCTCTGAAAACTGGAAATAGAGCCACCATTTGACCCAGCTATCCCTCTCCTCAGTCTATAGCCAAAGGACTTAAAAACAGCATACTACAGGGACACAGCCACATCAATGTTTACAGCAGAACAATTCACAATAGCTAAACTGTGGAGCCAACCTAGATGCCCTTCAACAGATGGATGGATACAGAAAATGTGGTATATACACTCAATGGAATATTACTCAGCTTTAAAGAAGAATGAAATGGGGGCATTTGACAGTAAATGGACGCAGTTGGAGAATATCATGCTAAGTGAAAAAAGCCAATGCCCCAAAACCAAAGGCCGAACGTTTTCTCTAATATGCAGATGCTAATTCACAATAAGGCGGGGGTGGGGGGGCACTAGGGAAGAATAGCATTACCTTAGATTAGGTAGAGGGAAGTGATGGGAGGGGAGGGGAGGGGAAGTTGTGGGGATAGGAAAGATAGTAGAATGAAACAGACATTATTACTTATGTGTATATGTGACTGCATGACCAATATGATTCTGCAACATGTACACTCAGAAAAATGAGACATTGTATCCCATCCATCTATGTATGATATATCAAGGTGCATAAATGCATTCTACTGTCATGTATGACTAATTAAATCAAATAAAAATTCAAAAAACTGTAGTGTTGGTTTAATGGTTATAAAGATGACAAATTAAATAGTTTAGATGCAGCAGCCAAACAGCAAGACCATACGAGAGGAGACAGGGTGTCTCAGGCGGGTCCCTTCGTCACACTCTGCCATCTCAGCCATCAGTGATACTTGTGCAGACCTCCAGCCTGGTCCTCGGCTCAGACTGTCCCCTTCTTCTGTCGCAGTACCTCATTTTCTCCGGGGAGGTGATTTCTTCTCAGTGGGAGCAGCATTCCAGGTACCCTGATGTCCCCTTGATGTGAGGTCAGCCTGTGTCCAAGATGGACAGATGATACTTTCCCAGTTCTCCTAATCTATGGCAAAGTGACATGAGGACCAGGAGGGGTTGAAGCTGGCTCATCCCAGCTGTGGTGGCTGATGAGTTTGTCCATTTTTTTTTTCCTGTTCCCAAGATCACCAGAGAGTCACTTGTCTGGGTAGTTTGTCATTTATATTTGTCCCACCAATGAATGACTTGGTATTTAAGTGAGCCGGCCTCACTCAAATTTTCTCCTGCTTGCAAACTTAGAATCCTAACAAAAATTGATGGTTTTGTTGTGATGAGAAGAGTAGGTTTTGTGGCATAATTTCTGAGCATATCCAATAAATAGTTTCAGAGGAAGAGCACCCATCTGAAATTCTCACCAAAACAAAACAAAGATGGTAAAATTATTTCCAGGAGTTTTCTACTGCGTGTTTTCTTCTGTGACAAGATGGCAGTCTGAATTATAGAACAAATTTTTAAACTGATCTCTCCCTGGTGGTTATAGCCAGAATAGAGAAGAGAAATTCTAAGCATCAGTCTGGAAAAGCTCTCCTAGTGTCTCTGTCTGTCTGTCTCTCTCAAACACACACACACACACACACACACACACACACACACACACACACACCCTTCCAGCCTTCTCTTGAATACTGGTTTTGATTTGGTCTCCTTTCTCACAAGTTCATTGAACAAGTAGTTTTCGTTTCTTTTTCTCTTCATGTTAGGGGAAAAAAGCCCTGAAGTTGCTGTTCATTCTCTGGACTCCTAGGTAGCCCAGTTTGGAGGGTGATCAACAGAACACAGGACGGGATGATCTCCTCGGCCATCCCACAGCCATAAATAGACCTGTTCTGCAATTATCATCCGAATGATTTGTTGCCATGTGAAATTAGATGAAGAAGGGTGCAGTTAGCATCGACATCGAAATCCTAAGAAGCAGTTCTCGGTTCATTCTGTTTGACAGTAAATCTTTGGGTCTGGCTAGGCTTTTCCCACTCCTTCCTTATTTCCATTCTGCCGCATATCTAATGAGGCTCGGATGCATCATGTGTCATAGACACACTCTTTGCACTTTCTATGATTATTTTAGTACATTAACATTTTAATTATTTTAATATCGGTCTGTTCTCCTTTTTCAGAATAGCTACTTAGTATGATTTGGACTGAGTGGTTTTTCAGAGTTAAGGGTAAATATAATAATGATGATGATGATGATGATGATAATAATAATAATTGTAAGGTTTCCACCTTCAGCTTGACAGACTGAGAGCATGTGAACTACTTTGTGTCACAGACATTGAGGAATTCACTCTAATATAAGCCCTGCCTTAATTCTTCAGATACTCAAACAGAACCTCTTCACTGGTGATTTCATCTCAGGGCACGTGTCAGCATTTAATGTCCCTAAGACCAATGTTGAGCACAGCACGTGGCTTTCACAAATAGACACGCATGGACGCTCCCTTGGGAACAAGGATTGATGTGCTAGTCACTTGCATGGGAAGGGATCCCAAGACACACTCGTAGAAGGGTAGGGATGAGACCGGGTGGGGAAGAGGGCCACTGTGGACGACTGGGGCGTAACACCTTGGGGCTCTCTGAGGGACAGTGGAGAACAGGACTGGACCATCCCAGGAGAGGAAGGAAGCTGCCTGTGTGTTCCCCAACTCCTCCTCAGATGGGGGCTGAGGGCTGCCCGGGAGCTTCCCTCTCCAACCTTCTATGTGCTCTTGTACTGTCCTTGTGACTCCCTTAGCCAGACAAAATGTCCTCAGACACCTGCAGGGGTTCAAAGTACAGCTTTCCTACCTGCTAGTACCAAGGGGCTGAGGGCCAGGCACTGACAGCCTCTGCTGTACCATGTCACATGACCGAAAGGAATCACCTACCCTGGCTGCAGAATGTCACATGACCATCAGGAATCACGCATCCCCCTGATTGTCACATGATCATAAGGAATGTCACATGACCCTCAGGAGTCATGCATCCACCTTGCAAATCTCAACAAATATGAAATGCAGTGGGGTCAGAATGGAGGGATCTTTACAGAAAAACCAGAGTAAATGCTACTCGTGCAGTTATGTTCTGAAGGGAAAAGCGTTCTTACTCCAAGACTTTTCTTTTTCCAGCGAGATTCCATGATCCTAGAAACGTAGCCATGATAGAAGAACTCCTTTAGCTTAAGCCAATGAGACTCCAAGCAACATCCTTGAACCATCTTCCCCCAAATAACATGGCAATGCTTTATCAAATCAGCTTCCTGAGTCTGACTCCAGACCTGCCGAGTCACAGCTCTGGGGCTGGGCTTAGGGTTGGGGAAGAGAAAACACCTCCCAGCCAGGAAGTCCTCCAATTTGGAAATCCTTGAGTACTTCTTTCCTCTCTGATGACCTTAAAATGTCTTTTAAGTGAAAGTGGTTCATTTTTCCCCCCACGAGAGTACGCATACATACTCAAATCTCGGTAAAACGTGACTGTCTTCCTTGACCTCGGCATCCAAAACGTGGCTGTCTTCCTTGACCTCGGCATCCGCGGTGCTAACCCAGGGCAAGCCTGTCTCCTAGAGAAAGCTCAATAGGCAGCAGCCAGGGAGTGGAGGCTCTTCGTAGAAACTAGAATGCACGGATTCTTGGTGATTGAGTGACTCACACTTCAGTGTGAATAAATTTGTCAACTCTTTTCCTCCAAGGAAAGGGGGAACAGATGCAAGAATAGAACACTGGGAGCCAGAGGGAAGGAATGGGTAAAAATGGGATGAGGATCCATCTTGCCAGCTAGGAGATTATCCATCTGCAAAATCAGGATATGATCAACACCTGGTTTTGGTTTTTTTTTCCTCCTGCCTAGTGCCCATCATTGGCCATTGTCTACATTACCCTGAGATTCCTTCCAGAGGCCATTCCTCCCCCCACACATGATCTAGCTGATTATGAAGGCGTGGCTTAGACATGCCAGTCACTTTATTTCATCTCCACCATGTGATCGATGGGAATGGGATGGGCTGAGACTCAACTGAGGACAACTAGTTTAGTACAGGTGGAGAATTAAAAGAATCCTTGACTTGGTAGAGAAAGGAAGCTGAATATGTGTTGTCTTGGCTCAAATGGTAAGACACAGACCTGGTGGCTGGCAGGAGCCGGAGAACCATAGCCATTCAGTGATCATCTAGTGATCGGTATCTCTATCTCCACATGAGGAAAGCTAACTAAAGAATGAAACTAGTAGAAAAAGAAGAAGGAGACCCAAGGGATGGGAAAACACAGCTTCATGCTGATATTATCTTCCTGGAACCAGCCATGCCTGAAGCTCCTATAACTGACATGAGTTGCCATTTATATAACCCAATTTTTTTTTAATGCAGTCATTAATTTTGCCTGTTTGTTTGTTGTCACCATAATCAATGTGTGCTGACTGATAAGTGGAGTTTGAAGCTAACTCATCTCCAAGGAAGATCACCAGATGATCACTGAATGGCTGTGGTTCTCTGAGACAATGGGGCCTGAATCCTGGCTTTACATACAACTTCCTGTCTGGAGCAAACTTGTCTTCCTACCTGGGGTTTCTAATCCTCACTTTGCTTCTTATACAATGAACTTGGGATATTACTTATATTTTGGGATCATTAAGATTATAGACTTGAAAGAGAAGACCTTTGAGGAATTCATAAATGGTGGGCCTATTTAGCAAGGTCCCTTCGGTTTAATTTTTTTTCTCTTTCTCACGTCCCTTGCTTCAACCACTTGGGAATTACCAAAGCCTTTATGAAATACTATTTTTCATGGCTCAGAGACATGCTACCTACCAATGGGGTAATGGTTTCTGAGGGCGTTTGAGACATTTATGAAGTTCTTTTTCTCCTTATTGCCATAACTTTGGAAGTTGGAAGAGAAGCTTTGGGCCTCTTCAAGGTACTTGATATTTAATGTGATGAAATATGGAAAATATGGAGGGAAAGATTGCAACAGATTGCATTCCCCACCTATTGGCACAATATGGCTCACTTTTCAACACCGTGACCTTGCTTGCCACTGGGGTATCAACAAGATATTAAGGGAAAAAAAGAAAAAAAAAGAAAGAAAAAAAAAACTATAAGTAAATAGCAGAAAGATCAGGAAAAGCTCACTAAAAGGAAGAAAATAGTGGGGAGGGAGAAAGATAGAGAAAGGAAATACTGAGGACTAAGTAAGAGCAGATTCTATTCCATGGTTTTATCATCACGTCAAAATGGATCCTGATATTATGTCTAACTAAAAAATTAAAAATGGAGGAAAAGTACCGTCTAATACTCCTCCTTGGAATCTAAGCATTTCTTCATTATCATTTGTAGCATAGAGCACAAAGGAAGTGACATCATGTGACCTCTGAGGCTGGCGTTCCTACAGGGGGAAGCAGTTAGACAAATCAGCGAGCTAGCCAGCTAACCCACTGTCTCATCAGAGTTGAACCTCCCACTGCCTGACTTGGAAATAGGCTTCATAACCATTGACTAGAACTCTGTCTTACAGGAGAGAAAACTATCCAAAGAATTGGTGTTGTCATAGAAAGGGCTCATGGTTATGGAGCCAGGGTTTCTAAGTCCATACTTAAATATATGAAAATACTAGCAATGGGGTACAGCACAGTGATAAAGATCCAGGACCCTAAGGTCAGCCAGCCCCGGGCTCCAATCTTTCCTCCAATCCTACTAGCAGAGTGACCTCTAAGAAATCTTTTCAGTATCCTAAGACCCTATTTTCCCATTGGCAAAATGGACACACTAATATATACTTTATAGATTGATTTTCTTTTTTTTTTTTAAGTTGTAGATGGACACATTACCTTTATTTTATTTATTTATTTTTATGTGGTGCTGAGGATCGAACCCAGTGCCTCCCACGTGCTAGGCAAGTGTTCTACCACCGAGCCCCCCAACCCCAGTCCTAGATTCACTTTCTATAAGATTCATTTCCAGGATTAAATGAGACAAAACAGCACTTAATATATGGCCTCATGCATACGAAGCAGTCCATATTTTAACTATCGTGCTAAGTAATCCTGTTACGTGTTAATTGTGTATTCCATTCTGCACACTCTGGGATGTGAGATCACACTCAACAAAATAATGGCGTTCTCTGATGGAGCAGAATACGAGTTCTCACTGGTATACAGGAAGGCTCGTGTGTGTCAGGCCCTGTGTCATGCTCTCCATGAGAAGTATTCATTATGGCAACTTTATGAGTCAGGTCCCTTTATTATTCCGAGAGAGAGAGAGAGAGAGAGAGAGAGAGAGAGAGAGAGAGAGAGAGAGAGAGAGAGACACACCCTGAAGCATTGAAAGCGCAGGTGTCCTGCTCAAGGTCACGGAGATGAAGTGGTCATCAGACTCCCCAGAGCCCAGCTGTCCATCACGGGGCCACATCGTGTTTCTCAGCTGCATCTTCCCTCTCTGCTGGGAGGTGGAGAGGCTTCTTTCAGATCACATCAGCACAAAGTGACAATGACTGCTCCATCAGTGGCTCCGCAGAGACCTGAGGTCTCTCTGGGTTCCCACACTCAGGTGCAGAAGGGGTCATTTGCTCCAGGTGTGTGAGCAAGGAAAGAAAGGGGGACATCCGTGAACACAGGGTAAGGACAGATTCCCCCTGGTTCCTGGGGATGAGTGAGCATTTTCAAGGTGAATTGAATATGGAAAATGTTGCCCATTTCCTGTTCATGGAAGGCCTGGGGCCCGGGGCCAAAACCACTTAAATGACTCAGGAAAATCTGTTTCTGCTCCTTGTTTTTTTTTTTTTTTTTTTTGCTGTTGGCTGAGCCTTTTAAGGATGGGATCCTTCTCTCACTTTGATCTTTGATCTTTGGCTCAGGCTGCCTCCCATGGCTTTTGAAGGATCCTCAACCTACATTCCATTTCCTGTCCTATAGTTGGCAGCTAAGACTACTCAAGACCCTCCCAGCTCAGAATGTAGATCCTCAGCAGCAGCCAGCAGCGTCTCCCAGGGGGGGTGGGGGTGGGGGGGCTTCTCAGACAAGCAGAGTTTCAAGGCCCCCACACACACCTACTGATTCAGAATTTGCATTTTAACAGGATCCTGAGATGATTCATATGTACATTAAAGTTTGAAAAGAACTGCTCTACACAAATATTTATTGAAGGCTGTGTGTCATAGATCCTTCTAGGTTTTAAGGAGGTGGAGGAACTCTCTGGAGTCCCCAGGGAGGATGTACAAGAATGAAGTGGAAAAAAAACAACTGCAGTTCCTAAGAAGGGAGAAAGTAAGTCAGGACAACTTGTGCTCACCATGCTCAGATTCCAGTTTCCAAATCAGACAAGTTAACACTCCCGGCTCCTGAAAAACTGTACTTAGCACCATCGGGAAAGGCTTATGTGGGCTGGGCTGGGGCTCTGTGGTAGAGCACTCGCCTCACATGTGAGAGACGCTGGGTTTGATCCTCAGCACCACAAAAAATAAATACATAAAAAGATATCATGTCCATTTATAATTTTTTTTTTAAAAGAAAGGCTGTGTACCCACCTGTAATCCCAGTGGCCTGGGAGGCTGAGGCAGGAAGATCAAGTTCAAAGCCCAGCTAGCCTTGGTAATTTAGCGAAACCCTAAGCAACTCATCAGACCCTGTCGAAAAATAATATACAAAAGGACCTGGAGGTGTGGCTCAGTGGTTAAGCACCCCTGGGTTCAGGTCTCCCCCCCATCCAAAAAAGCCAAAGGGTTATACAATGAGCTGACCTTTGATCTGAGACCTGAAAGGAAGGCAGACATGTAAAGATGGGGGGGGGGACGGTCCCCAAGGCCTGGAGGTAAGAATGAGGAGCCTGGAGTGTTCTGGATGACACAAAAGTGATGAGCAATGATTAGGCAGGCAGCTGGGTCAGGACCAGAGCCAGAGAAGGGAGGGATTGAAATGCTAACCCCTTCAGAGCCCTTCCTCCACCCTCATCAAGAACAGCGGCCCCTGCTCCAACCTGCTGCTAAGGTAACCTGTCCCAGGAATTGTCTGTCCCTCCCCCAGGGAGTTGGAAAAGTTGCTAATTAATTTGCCCTGGGCCCCTTCCTGCCTGGAGCACTCCTCCCTGGCCCCTCCAGCCGGCGGATGTCCCCTTTCTCCTTCCTGGGAATAGGCTGTGTGACCCCTTTTTAAATAAACCCTGCTTTATGTGCTTGCCTCCGTGTGCTTCTCGAATGCTATACTTCAACATATGAGGGAGCAGGACTCCATGGGTGGTATCAATGAGGCCAGTCACCAGTGGTCACTGAACAGATAGTGCGAGCTAGGAGCTGTCCTAGGTGCTGGAGATAGGGGTGGACAACTGGTCCTCAGGATGCTCAGATTCTAGTTTCCAAATCAGACAAGTAACCAGCAAGAAAATACGTGACAGCCACTGAAGCAGGATGTAGGAGAGAGAGTGATGGAAGGGGTCTGTCTTCTCTTGGGGGAGGCGTTAGCAATCTAAGGCTCCCAGGTCAAATCCAGTTAGTTGCCCATCTTTGTCAATAAAACTTTATTGAACCACAACAAGTCTCATCTATCCCATACAGTTTTTCCTCTGGCTGCTTTCAAACACAAATGGCAGAATTCAGGAGTTGTGACAGAGACTGTGTGGCCCCCCAAGCTTTATGGAGTGACCACCTAAGTCTTCACCCACACTCTGTCTTAAGGAAGGAAGAGTGTCCTTGGGGGCGGGGGGGGGGGGTGAGGGAGGAGATGGTTTTCTGAGGAAGCAGGACCCACGCACGTCACATGGGGCCTTTTAGTTCATGGTGAGGAGCTTGGGTTTTATGTGTCACAGGATGTCACTGGGAAGTTTTATTTATTTACTTTTTAGTTCTTATTTGTTCTTTTTAGATATACGTGACATACATACATGGAGTATAAATTATTCACAGGCTGGTTTTAGACAGAGAATCACAATCCTCCAATTTGACTTCCGGAAGGTTCACTAGCAGCAGGTGGGGTCCTCAACGAGATGGGTTTCTGGAGACACCTGCAGATGAGACTGAGGAGACTCCCCTTGGATTTTGGCTCTAGCTAGATGATGTGGATCTTCGGCCACAAATTGGAAGATGACTAATACAGAGGGGACAGTGCCCTCTTCCTCCTGTGTTTTATAATGGCATTGGGATAGTCAGGGTTGGGGACGGCTCCTCTTTGGGTGACTGCTTTGGAGTGATCTTTTGGAGGCCATGGGATAATTTAGCTCCAGTGAGAGCCACAGAGGAATCAGGGTCATTATCTGTAGCTTAGTGCTGTGATGACTTGTGTCTGTCTTGGCTAAATTTATGTAATCACCTATTCAGCAAATATTTACAGAATCATCTCCTGATGTATTATATAGGCAGTGTCCTATGGCAGCACCAGCGCAAAGCCCACCTTAGGAAGATCTTATTAAGGGTTGCCAGTGAGATTGAAGAAGCATCTGTAAGAGGAAAAAACATCGCCAGGTATTCAAAGGGATGTAGGTTTTTTAAAAGGATTAGCAGTTTTATATTAGAATTCAAAAAGGGTATTGAAAGGGGATATATTGAAGCCTTTCCAATACAGATTTTTTTTTTTTTTGTATCAGGGATTGAACTCAGAGCGCTTAACCACTGAGCCCCATCCCCAGCCCTTTTTATATTTTATTTACAGACAGGGTCTCCCTGAGTCCCTTAGGGCCTCCCTAAGTCCCTCAAGTTACTGAGGCTGGCTTGATCCTGATCCTTCTGCCTCAGCCTCCAGAGCCACTGGGATTACAGACATGCACCACCACTCCAGGTTAAAGCCAGGAATCTTAGAATGAAAGTCATAAAACAGGATAATATGTTAAAAATTCACATAGCTGGCATGAAGCATTTAGCTTTTTTTTTTTTTCAGGTACTGCGAATACATTGAATAATTCAATCATCACAATAATTCCATTAGTAATAATTATGAGTCCCAGAATGATGAAACAGAGACACAGTAACTTTTTCAAAATCATACAGCCTGGTGGTAGAGGCAGGATTGGAAACCAGGAGGGTTTGGTCCTTAAGCGGATGTGGAACACTCCCCATTTAGTTGTTTATATCCAAAGGAATACTGCTAGATTCAAGACAAGGTTTAGGTCTGGGGAAGAGAGGAACTGGAAGCATTATGTTCTTAATTCTCAAAGCTGATTTTTAGGAATACAAGTATCCTCCTTGACAGATGTCCTGTTAGTACCTTTAACGGGGAGGGAATCCTGGCCTGGTGAGGGTATCTTAATATTGTATAGCAAAGGAAATCCAGCATCTAGGAATTACCTGACTCTCAGACCCAGGACTGAAAGTCCAAGCACCAATATTTCCTCTACAGACTCAGCCTCAAGGTAACTGAAGGATATATGCAACATTTAGTATTTATAAAAGATGATGCACATACCCGACAGAGATGAGGAAACCAAAAACAACACCGATGAAGGAAGTTTGAGAAGCTAATGAAGAACAATTCCGGCTGAACCATGTTGAATGGTGACTATGCCAGTGGTGTGCTAACCCCTCTATACAGCAATATAATTTATTTATTACTGCTATGCTTTTTATATAGCGGCAGGAACTGCAGACTAGAAGCATTTTGTGTAAGTCACAGGTGACAGAATTGGAACTTGCCCTCACCTCTGTCTAAATGCAAAGTTTATGTACTAAGTCTCCACAGGACCAGTATCATAACTTACTATGCAGCTCACTGCATTTTCATCCCTAGACATAGCAATATAAATTTTGGGGGGAGGCAATACCAGGGATTGAACCCAGGGGTGCTTAACCACTGAGCCCCATCCCCAGCGCTTCTGGTATTTTATTTAGAGACAGGGTCTCGCTGAGGTGCTTAGGGCCTCACTTTTGCTGAGGCTGGCTTTGAACTCACAATCCACCTTCCTCAGCTTCCTAAGCAGCTAGGATTACAGGAGTGCGCCATCACACCTTGCATACATTTTTTTTGTTCGACTTTTATGGTACTGGGAATTAAACCCACGGCCTCAGCACTAGGCTAGTGCTGTACCACTGAGCCACATGGCAGCCCCCAATGTTAATATCTGGTCCCACTGACCTGCCAGATCCTTGACAAGGAAGACGAGAAAACCCACAGGAGGTGCCTTCAGTCTCTCTGATGAGCAACTCCTGATCAACAGCTCCTATTACACCTTTCCTGGGAACTGGAGCTAGGCTGACCTTTCTGACAGTGGCCTTGGAAATGAGTCAACCTGAATTACACTCCAGAGGAGGCAGTGCCCGTTACAACCCCAGACAGAACAAGACGCAAATAGAGAAAAGCAGCTTGATTAATTTCCACGATAACATTTTTGTTAGGAAGGGGTTGTATTAGGAACTGCAGAGAGAGAAGAGGCAGAATCCCTCACACCTCTGCGATAACTAAACCTCCATGGGATCCGTCCATATGGGCTCCTTTTATGGGGGAGTTAATGCTGTTGATGTGTAACTGATGGCTTTGCACGGATTGGCTGACTGACGGGAACATTCACGTATCCATCCCACAGATGTTTATTAAATTCTGTCAACTCTATTCTTGTTTAATATTCCACTGAACCAAGGCCAGTGTTCCTCCAAGTTTGGTCCCCAGACCAGTAGCATCATCTGGGAAAAGGTCTTAAAAA
The DNA here is from genome assembly GCF_964194105.1 of Spermophilus citellus. Lineage (NCBI taxonomy): Eukaryota > Metazoa > Chordata > Mammalia > Rodentia > Sciuridae > Spermophilus > Spermophilus citellus. The sequence continues at coordinate 56,471,628 of NC_138184.1, forward strand.
ATTCAGCTGGGTGTGTGGTGGCCCATGACTGTAATCCCAGTGACTCAGGAGGCTGAGACAGGAGGATCACAAGTTGGAGAAGCAACTTAGTGAGACCCTGTCTCAAAATAAAAATAAATAAATAAACAGGGCTGGGGATTTGGCTCAGTGGTTAAGTGCCCCTGGGTTAAACCCCAGAATAATAATAATAATAATAATAATAATAATAATAATAATAATAAAGAAGAAGACGAAGAAGAAATTCAGGCCCACCTAAGACAATCAGAAACTGAGGGTGGGGTTCAGCCATCTGTGGTTTAACAAGCCCTGCAGTTGGTCACAAGGTATGCTAAATCCCTAGGCAACTCCTTTGCGGGAATGACTTTCCCAACCACCCCTTCCTCCCAGTCTCAAGTGGATCCTTTGATAGCAGAACTTTAGATCACTTCAGATTCTCCAGTGCTTGGCACAAACTTGAGCACAAAGTATGCTTCTCTGGGAGTCTGCGCCCATGACCCAGAAAATCAACAAGATATAACGTCTCAGAATAAGCATTGTTGTCATGATTTATGATCTGATGAATGACACTCTGGGCAACTGTTTGCCACCCACCTCTACTGACCTCAAGGGGTTACTGTGCTTTACTTAGAGTAGGAGAAAGGGATCACGGAGAAGAAAAACCTATCTTCCAACAAAGAAAAAAAAGTAACAAGTTCTTTATGAGCTCACCCATTCCTTCCTTCATTGATTTGCTCATTCACTCAGTGACTTTCCTGAACATCTACAGCGTGGCTGGGAGGTAGGTATTGGACTGGTTGAGATATGAGGTGTCTCCCTAACTGGGCCTGTGTCAATGCAGGAAAGTGCAGAGGTGCAGTGATTGGACAGTGAGGGTGGTAACCTAATCAGATGGGGCCTGGCTGGAGGAGGGGGGTCACCCAGGGTGTGCCCCCGAAGGGTGCATCTTCTCCAGGCCCCTTCCCAGTGCCCTCACCTTAAGTTTCCTTGCTTCCATGAAGGGAGCAGCTTTCTTCTGCCAATTCCCATCCACCATGATGTCTTGCCACACCTGGGGCCCAGACCCATGGAGTCGGCCATCTATGGACTGAGACCTCTGAAACCATGAGCCAAAATAAAGTTTTCTTCCCCTAAGTTGTTCTGGTTGGGTATTTTGGTCCCAACCATGTCAAAATTGACTAGAACAGGCCCCATGCTGTGCGCTAGAGCTATCTGGGTGAATATGATAAATAATCACAATAACGGATTAGAGGCGAATAGTACTCTAAAGGGTAATTCCACAGTTCTGTGAAATTTTATAATACGGGGCTGAAGCTATTCTGCAAGAGTGAGGGGAAGGCTGTTTTGAAAAGCCACATTTATCATGGGATCTGAAGGGTGAGTTGGAGTCAGTGAACTCATCACGTCTTTTTCTTGGAATAGTTAAAATAATTCTTAACCAGGTGGCTCATGAGGATCTAAGCCCTTGTAAGTTCTCAAGGTCCTTCTTCACCTGAGCATCTACATTTTCTGGTAACAGCAGGGCGGGGGGGGGGGGCGGTGTAAATGAAAGGCAGGATTCAGGTCAAGGTTAGTGCATCTTTTTGTTGTTTATGAAGGCAGACCTTACCATAACGGGCCACGGTCAGATAATCAATGGCCATGTTCTTAAGAGACAGAGTGTGCTGAGAAAGATAAAGATGATTTGCTTTGACTTTCCATGTCAGCCGGTGCCTTGGTTATCGGAAATGCCCGAGGACAAAGTTATGAGCCAGGAGACGTGTTTTAGAAATCCACAGAGCAGGCTCTGCAGAGAGGCTGCTTTTATTTCCAAGTAAGGAGAAAAAGGCAGAGGAAATAATAAAGCAGAGAGAAGAAAGCCTAATTTTTATGCACTGCTTGCAAAAGACGGGCTAGGGAAAAAAAGAGGTTTGTAGAAATTTATGCTCAGGAAGGCATGCGGTGTTGACGGAGAGCAGGACTGGGTGTGGAAGTGGTCCTAGGCCAGGTGTAATTGAGACATCAAGCTCTGGAACCCTGGGGCCCGTCACTCAGCTCATTCTTACATACACTCCGTTATACCTGGAGTCGAACAGAACCCCAACACAATACAACAGGTAATTGGTACCTGTTGCAGTACAGTTTGCCCACATTATGGACATGGCCTCTGCACGGATACTTCGATTATTCATGAAGGTCATGGGGGTATTTGCAGTTGCCATTAGGGATGACTTGGTCATTAGAGATAACTGTAACCACCACAGAGCACACAGGTGAGTCTTGTCGGGAGGCAGGCTGTTAAGGTTTGGATATGAGACATCTTCCCAAAATTCATGGATGAGACAGTGCAGGAATGCTCAGAGGTGAAATGATTAGACGGTGAGAGCTGTGACCAGTGGGCTAATGTGAATTAACTGGGTGGTAACTCAACTCCAGGCACGTAGGGTGTGGCAGGAGGAAGTAGGTCACTGGGGGCCTGACTGTGGGGTTTATATTTGGTCTCTGATGAGCAGAGCTCTCTTTCTTTCTGCTTCTTGGTGGAGTCGGTAGGCTCTGGACTGAACTTCTGAAACCTTGAGCCAAAATAGACTTTTCCTTCTCCAAATTGTTCCTATCCAATATTTTGGCCACAATGAGGAAAAAAAAAAAAAGCTAACTAAAATACAGGCTTAAGTGAATTGGAAGGAAAACATGTAGCTTCTTGAAGGCAGAATGACAGCTTTTTTCTTCTGTGTCCTAGGTACCCAGCAGAGTGCCCGGCACGTTGGAGGTAGAGAATGAGAGAGGGGGCAGCATGGTGGGTGGGATGAGCAGGGAAGGGAGGGAGGGACGAAATCTGACCTGAGCCCCCGTGAGCTAGTACTCAATCCTAGCTCCATGTTAGAACCACCTGGGGAATTTTCCATCCAATTTTAGAGTGTAACACACACACACACACATATTAGCATACAGCCAGATGAACCCATCTCAGTAAAACAGGACATCTAGGACATCTTAGAAGATCCTTATGTGTCCCTTCTCAGGCCTTACCCCAGCAAAGAATAATCACTATTTGACTTCCAACTCTCTATGTTGGATAAGTTTTGGCTATGTTTGCACATTATATATAATTGGAATAATCAGAATGTATTCTTTGGTGTCTGGCTTCTTTCACCCGACATTATGTTTGAGATTTGTCTATATGATTGTGTGTAGTATTATAACATTCATTCTCAATGTTTATAGTGTCCTTGTTTGTGAATAAAAAAATGAATCCATCTTATTATTGATTGGAAGGCAATCTTTTCGATTTTTGAACTCTCTTCAGTAGTGCTGTTGTGAACATTTATCTTTTGATGGACATAGACCCATTTCTCTTGGGAGTGGAATTCTTAAGCTGTAGAAGTGGGATGTGTTCAGATTTAGGAGATATTGCCAATTAATTTTCTAAAGGGGCTGGGGTTGTAGCTCAGTGGGTGTGTACTTGCTTCACATGTGTGAGATACTGGGTTCGATCCTCAATACCACATAAAAAATAAATAAATAAAATAAAAGATATTGTGTCCATCTACAACTAAAAAAAATATTTTTAAAAAAGGTTTTATAAAGTGTTTGTACCATTGTTTTAGTTACCTTTTTTTTCTGTTTCGACTAAAAGACCTAACAATAAAAAGTTTAGGGGAGAAAAAGTTTATGTAGGGGCTCAGAGTTTCAGAGGTCTCAGTCCATAGACAGCAGGCTCCATTCCTCGGGGCTCGAGGGGAGGCAGGACATCATGGAGGAAGAGTGTGGTGGAGGGAAGCAGCTCACATGGTGATCAGAAAGCAGAGAGAGACTCCACTCTCCAGAGACAAATAGAGACCCCAAAGCCACGCCCCCAATGCCCCCTCCTCCAGCCACACCCATCTGCCTCCAGCCACCACCCAGTTAATCCCATGGGGATTCATTCATTGATTGGGTCACCTCCAAGCCTTCTTGCATTGTCTCCCATAAGATCTTGGGGGACACCTCACATCGAAACCATAACAATGATTGTGCATGCCCACTTGTAAGTGTGTAAGAGTTCCAGTTGCTCCACAGCCTCCCCCACACTTGATACTCGGCGTCTCTCATTTTCACCATTTTGGTAGTTATGTGGTAGTATTGCTTTGTGCTTTTAAGATGCATTCCCTGAGAGCTGCATTCCTTTCTCTGTGCATGCTGCTCATTTTTTGACCAGTGTTTCAAAGTTATTTCTTTTGTCTTACCTAAATTTCTGTTTGTTTTTCCCCCCTTGGTTTGTAGTTCTTATTGCATGCTGGATGTGAGTCCTTACTGGACAAACATAAAATGAATATCTTCTATTCTAGGGTTTGCTTTTTCACTTAATGCTGTATTTGATGAACTTAGCATAGTCTGACTTATCAATTTTATCCTTTATGGTAGTGCCATAAAATGAAATTTTTACCTACTCTAAGATCTTATATAGATAATCTTACTTTTTTTCCTTTAAAGAAGACTTTATTACTCTTCTTTCTTCATTTAGATATGCAATGTGGTTGGGATTGGCATTGGGTGTAGGGTGAAGTTGGGGACAAGATAAATTTTTTTTTCCCATTTGATATCCACTTGACCCAGCCTTGTTTACCTTTGCCAACTGCAATACAACTTTCCTTTGACACGGCTCAGGTGACTATTCATTTGTGGGTCTGTTTGTACACTGTATTCTGTTCTGGGTAATCTTGCACCAAGACCATACTGGCTCAACTATTGTAAGTTTATAGTAGTTTTGTTACATAATGGCAAGGCCTACAGATTTGTTCTTCTTCCAGACTGTCTTGGTTAGGCTTGGCTTTGTGCATTGCATGATAATTTTAGCTTGTCAATTACTACTAAAAATAATGTACTGAGAATCTGACTTGGATTACATCGAGTACATAGATCAGTTTGGAGAGAAGTGACAACTTTAGCATATTGTCTTCCTACTCATGGACACAGCCTATTTTCTTAGGTCTTCTTATATAATGTGTTGTAGTTTTATGTGGCAAATGGTCTTGCACAGTGTTTGTTCAAATCACTGTTTGTTATCTGATGCATGCTCAGGCCACTGAAAATGAGACCTGGATTGTTTTTTAAAAAATACCAGTACAAAGGCCACATGGTAGATATTCTGATATTATTAGTATGGGAGGAGTCCCCAGCTTCGGTATTAAAGTTCACAGCCAAGTTTTGCTCTAGATTTAACTCTTAATCAGCTCTGGGCAAATCAGTGAACCCCTAGAGTCATCATTTCATTATATGAAAAAACAGTATTGGGATATGTACTTCATGAGTTCAAGAACATTCTATTTTATATTTGATGCCAAATCGTAAAATTCAGAGGCATAGTAATTTGGTTTAGATGTTTTATTTATATTTTTAAAAATAGCTGTTATTTTTTAAAAGCTAATATGTGCATTATAGGAAACAGAAAAACACAGGCAAAGAACAAAGTTGTCTAGTCACAACAGATATTTTATTTTTAAGGGGAAATGATTATCTTAATTCATTTTCTGTTGCTGTAAGTGAATACCATAGACCAGATGATTTATAAAGAATGGAGGTTTGTAGAACTGGGATGTATAACAGCAAGGTGCCAACATCGGTTTGGAACCTGGTAAGGGCCCTTGTGTTGCATTGGAACCTGGTGGAGGGCATCACATGGTGAGACGGAGGGATAAGTCTGTCTTCTGCTTATAAAGCCACTAATGCCCTCCTGAGAGCTCTACCTTCCTGATGTAAGCCTAAATATCTTCTGAAGTCCCCACCTCCAAATATATTAACATTTGAATTTGGAGATTAAGTTTTCAGCACATGAATCTACTTATAAAACATAATAAAACCACACTCATCTGAAGTCCATCTGACTGAATTAGCCTGGGGCCTAGGAACTCTTAAGAGCAAAAATAATAATCACCACCGGGATTGGTGGTGCATGCCTGTAATCTCAGCAACTCGGAGGCTGGGGCAGGAGGATTACAAATTCAAGGCCAGCCTCAGCAATTTAGCAAGGCCTTAAGCAACTGAACAAAACCCTGTCTCAAAATGAAAAATAAAAATAGGGGGCTGGGGATGTGGCTCAGTGGTTAAGTGCCCCTGGGTTCAATCACTGATACCAAAAAAAAAAAAAAAAAGATTTTTATATACATACATATATATAGAGAGAGTCACCAAGATTATTCTGTGCTTTTCCTTACTCATAAAAGAACCCTGCAGTAGTTTCACATACAGCCCATTTACTCTTATATTTCAAACAATTCTAATTAGCTTGGTTATCTGGATTTCCAGACTTCAATAAAATAGAACAGGCAAGAAGAATACAAAATACCAGAGTTAACTACAGGCACCAGACATGAGGGAAGGCATTAAAAACAGAAAAACTAGGCGAGCTCAGAGAATAACACTGAGTGTAGCTTTTAGCAGTTAGCCATTTAGCATAAGTGAGAGACAACATGTGTTGGTAACCCTGGAGAGCATGTCCTATTTGAGACAGTTCTGTAACTAATGATCATTAATTAAGCCCCAAATCAACACAACAATGCTTGTGCCTCTTTGGATGATGATAGGAAAATGGACTACATTAAAAAATTTCCAAAAGGAATAGTGTTAATTATTTTTTTGCTCTTTGAAAATAGGTTTTGATAGCGCTGCTCACCTTTTGGAAATATTAGGCAGGTTTGATTTTCTACCTCTCCCTGGGTAAAGAGGTTAGCCCTTTCAAACCTCTCCCATTTATCCCACCCTGTGGGAGAATGCTATTAAATACCACATAGTCTCCAAGACTATTCAATGCTTTTTCTTACTCATAGAAGAGAGCAGGGCTCTCTGTGTGGGTGGGTGGTGCTGGTAGGGTTGTCTGAATGGTGGGGTCATCTGAAATCATAGGCCCTTGGAGGTTGAGTGCCCCGGATTTAACCCTTTTCTTTATAACCTTATTTGTCATTTAGATGGCTTAAGAGCTGATGGTTACAGTCTTGCCCGACTCATGCATTTGATTTCCCTATGTTGTCTTTAGGAATAAATTTATAAGCAGAAATATTTCCATGGGAAACTGAATTATTTTCCCCTAGCCTGCATTTTTCACCAATTCCTGCTCCCATACCTCTGTCCCGAATCTTAAAATAGAATGATCGATACGGCTTTTTATCTGTGAAATTAGACTCTGTGAAATCATTATTCAGCACAAAAGAAGGCAGAGCACACGTTTGCTACCACCAAGGCAAACAAACCCCAGAGAAGAGTCCTCCAATATTTCTGGGAAAAACCCAGGATCCGAGTGGCAGATGCCACTTTCTGCCCACCCACAGGCAAGAACCCCTGTGGGAGCCAGAACTTGGAACATTTCTCCACTTGGAATCAGCAAACATTCCTTCAATCCACGGACATGTATTCTGGGGTCTTCTGATGGGGAAATGGGGCGAACCAAATCATAGCTCTGACTTATAAGACCATGAGCTGACCACACTGCAAAATGCTCCCATCGTTAATATTATAAATTTACTCTTCGGTGCATCTCTTCTATTTTCTGATAGAAAGAAGGATAAAGCAATAGGAGAACTGAGCTATGATTCCTCGGAAGGTTCCAGGATAATCTGGGATGTCCAGAGGCATGTTACTGAAGGCATCTGGCTTTATACCACTGGAACTTGAGTGTTTGACTGCCAAGTTCCAGTCTCCTTCTACCACCTGCTGGCTGTGCTTGTGAGCACATTAATGACCTTCTTTTGTTCTCAGTTTTCTTGCCTAGAAAATGGGGATGACATTAATAACTTCCACAGAGTGTGTTGCTAAAATTAGTAACTGAGCTGGGCACAGGGGTATATGCCTCAAATCCCAGTGGCTTGGAGGCTGAGGCAGGAGGATCGCGAGTTCAAAGCCAGCCTCAGCAATGGTGAGGCGTTAAACAACTCAGTGAGACCCTGTCTCTAAATAAAATACAAAATAGGGCTGGGGATGGGGCTCAGTGGTTGAGTACCCTGAGTTCAATCCCTGGTACCCCTCCAAAAATAAAATAATAAAATTAGTAAATGAGCTAATGTAATGTGAAGTACTTAGAAAAAGTACCTGGTTTATAATAAGCTCTCGAACCGGTGATACGGACAATCAGGGAGGCTGTGGGAGCAAAATGCCCCAGGGTGGGGGAAATGCTTGCTGGATTCTATTGTTCAGAATTTCTGATCCTTAGTAAACACAGACCAATTCTGGTCTGCTTTATTGTTGTTTTTAAACTGCCCACAGGCAATGCGCCCTCTCAATCCCTGCACTGTGCACCTGTTTCATCACCCCTATCACCGGATATATTAGGACCATTTCTACATTTAAGGAAGTGATTGGACCCATATTTCTTATCAAAACCTTTGGCATTTAAATTAAAGGCTAGTCACTGTGAGTAAAAGGGATTTGCTTCAACAATACTCCTTAAACATGTGCCAAGCACAGTTCTGATTTCTTTATGTGCTGTCTTTCCTTCAATCCTCCTACTAATTTTACAAGGCAGATCATTTCTAATCTTCATTTTGCAGAAAAAGAAACTAAAGCGATAGAGCAGAGTTTCTCAACCTCATTGCTGCTGATATCTGAGGACAGAGGAGTCTTGACTGCAGGGTCTGTACTGTGTGTTGCAGGATGTTTAGCAGCACCCTGGTACTACTCACTGTTGGGAAAAGTATAAACGGCAGCCGTACCCCAGAGAAAAAACCCCAACATGGCGCCTAAGGACTTCTCCTTCCTACCTTCTTCTTCTCTGCAATGGCTCGAAAAGTTCCCGCCCTTGTGAACTCTCCCACCGGCGCCAATTTCAAACCTCGCTGGCGGGGAACCTTAGCCCCAATGAGAACTAATTCCTGGGCGCGGGAGCTGATATCTGGAAGAACTTGCCAATAAACGGGCGGCCTGCCATTTATCTAAGCCCTACCATCTCCCCTTTAGTTCTATATAAGCACACAGCTTTTTGCAATAAAATTGGAATTCTCCCGGAGAAGTGTCTTTGCGTGGGGAATTCTTTCACTCACCAGGGGACGGTTTATGACAGGCTGTCTTTTGGGAAAACAAAAAACCACCTCCAGATGTTACCAAATGATCCCCAGGATAGGGGGGGTGGGAGGAGAGAGGGCAGACTAACCTCCACTGTAAAGGATATGCAATTTCCTCCACCTTCCCTGAAGCAAGAAGAGGCATAAGGAGGAAGTTAATCCAGCAGTTTTTACTATGATGTGCTATTACATTCTAATTCAGTGCAGTGGCTTCTCATCGTGTGACCCTGAGACCAGTAACACAAGCATTACATCGTATCTTGCCAGAAATGGAAATTCTTATGGAAATGGGCATATGCGTGGGCATATTGATCTAGAGATTCTGAGGGTATGCCGGGTGTGGTAGTGCCCACCTGTAATCCCAGTGGCCCAGGAGGCTGAGGCAGGAGGATCATGAATTTAAAACCAGCCTCAGCAATTTAGTGAGGCCCTAAACAACTTAGCAAGACCCTGTCTCTAATAAAATCTTTTTTTAAAAAAGGGGTAGGATTTTTTTTCAGTGGTGAAATGCTCCTGGGTTCCATCCCCAGGATCCTCCCAAAAAAATATTGAAAAAGGAAAGAAAGAAATTCTGAATGATTCTGAAACACTCTAACATTTGAGAACTATCCATGCCCTTGACCTTGGACTTGATGTTAGAATCACCCACAGTGGTCTTTAAAAAACACTGATGGCAAAGCTCATTCCAGATGAGGTGATCTGGAATCTCTGGCATTGTGTTCAAAGAATCAATGTCTTCATGTTTTTCTTTGCTTGTTCTGCTCTTAAACTCTAGGGGGATTATTAATGTGCAGTCAGAGGTGGAATCTGCTAGTGTGATGGAAAGGATTGGCTTTCCAGAGAGCAGAGTTCCCAGTAACCATCGGATCTTGGATGACATGCTCACCCTTTAGCGATTACAGTTTCCTCATCTCTAAAATAAGGTGCTGGATTAGATGTGGCATTTATTTTCTGGCTCACATTCACAGGTAAACTCCTTGTATTAACCCATTGAATTGGCAATGATGCATTGTTTCCATCTAACAATGACCCTGGATAATGGCTTATTCTTTTTGTGCCTTGATATTTTAATCTTCGACTGGAAAAAAATACTTTTTATGGTAGGAGACCATATAACTAGGAGAGAGAGGTTCTGACTAAGGAAGGGCAAATAAGGTGAAGCCTTCCTGCTCCATCGTTTGGGATCCCTGCAATCCACTGAATTACAAAGCAGGTGTCTGGTCCATTTATCTCTGCCTGCATCAGCTTGGTGTGGGCACCATTATAGCTGGTACTATGCCACCCAGGAGGCATAAATACTTGGGGGAGAAGATATGGGATCTCTCTATCATGTCTCACAACTGCATGTGCATTGTTTTGAAATTACTTTGACATTTAAAAAATTTAAAAAGCCTACATTTGTATATGTAGGTATACATCTGCATGTACACACACACACACACACACACACACACACACACACACACACTAAAATCCCAGTTATACATTCACCTTAAGAAAACAGTACATGGGCTGGGTGTGGTGGCACAGGCTTGTAATCCCAGCGGCTTGGGAGGCTGAGGCAGGAGGATCGCCAGTTCAAAGCCAGCCTCAACAAAAACGGAGCACTCAGCAACTCAGTGAGACCCTGTCTGTAAATAAAATACAAAACAGGACTGGGGGTGTGGCTCAGTGGTTGAGTGCCCCTGAGTTCAATCCCTGGTACCCCCACCCCTCAAAAAAGAAAACAGAACATGGGCTGGGTTGTGGCTCAGTCAGTAGAAGGGCATTTACCTAGCCCATGTGAGGCACCGGGTTTGATCCCCAGCACTACATAATAAATTAAAAAAAAAATAGTTATTAAAAATAAAACAAAGACATGATTTTTGATGGCTCTGCATGCCTCTCTCTAATGCCAGGAAGATCTCCCATGCTGGATCTTGGGTTCATCAACATTCTCTTGCTTTTCTTTACAATTTAATTAATTAATTTTATTGGTACTGGGGATGGAACCCAGGGGTGCTCAACTACTGATCCCACATCCTCAGCACCCCTCCCCCACTTTTTTTTTTAAATGTTAGGACAGCATCTTGCTAAGTCGCTTAGGGCCTTGCTAAGTTGCTGAGGCTGGCTTTGAACCTGTGATCCTCCTGCCTCACCTCCTGAGCAGCTGGGATTACAGGTATGCACCACCATACCTTCTTTACAATTTTAAAACATGTGTATACACAAGACACATAATACCAAGATTGCTTGCAATAACAAAAAGCTAGACATAGCCCAAACATTTATCAAAGAGAAAATGACCCCCGAGTTACAGTCAATTCAGACCAAGGACAACTGGACATGAATGAAATAGACCATAATTATATGACTCATCACGGGGAAGCTCAAAAATACGATTCTGGGCAAGAAAACAAGTAATAGAAATACATCCAGCACGATTCCATTTCTATAAAGTACAAAAATCATGTGCATCCAAACATTCTTGTTTAGGGGGTGCTGTGTTGCTACTTTACTTTGTGAACTGAATTATCAAAACCCTAAGGCTTTGAGAGAACAAACCCGGAGAATTTGATCAGTTGTCTCTAGGATCGTCCCAGCAGTGCCATATAAATGGCCTTTAGAATTTTTCTGCTGGTGACCCTGCCTCCTTGATAAGAATCAGCTTCACTTTGCTGGAGAAGAACTTAAGGCGTGAATGGTTATCATGTCCCCCATGTCTGAAAAGTCCCTTGGCAGACAGCTGCCACTTGAAATTTTCTTTACTGGGTCCAGCATGATTAAACATGCATCCCCCTGGAAGGCCTGAAGAGCATCTTATTGTTGTGGAGATGACCATTAAGGATGGTACAACCTGCTCAAGATCCCAACACCAGCTAGGGACAGAGCTGAGATTCTACCCCAAACTCTGGGTCACTTGATTGTGCTTCTCCAAAGGAGATCCTTGAGTTGACCGAATCAGAGCCCTCTAAGAGGCTTGGCGTGGACACCCACATGGGAAGATCACGCCTTCACATGGGGAGATGAGGTGAGCAGGAGGCCCTCTCTGTGAGCAGGGTGGGGGCAGCTGCATAGTAACGGTGATGCACATTTTCATAATTTCTACCTGCGGCTGATTGTCTCCTCTTACACTTTCCAACCTTCTCATTTTTTCAGCTGCCAAATGCTTCCTATTTCCTCAGACTATTAGCCAGTTTATGCTTTTTTTTTTTCACATTAATCGGCAGGTGTTCTATATTCTGTGTGCATTTGGCACCTGGCAGATGTTTACTGAGCATGTTCCACAGTGCCAGAGGCTATTCCTGGAGCTGAGACCACAACACGAGAAAAATCGCAGGACTGCTGTTCTCGGGAGGGTCTAGGCATTGGTGGGTGGGGAAGAGATGCTAAAGCACAAGACACTCTAGCACTGGATCTTGATTAGTACCCGGAAGGAATTATCCTTGACATGGTGACATAGAGAGAAACTAGCGCAACGACACAGAGCTGGTGTGCTGAAGCTGGCCTCTAGTAACTGACCAAGGCCTCTAGTAACTGACCAGTTTTCAGAAGCATTGCAGGCTGCTACGGTTTGAATAGGAGGTGTCCCCCAAAAGCTCCTGTAGGAGACAAGGCAGGTATGTTAAGAGGTGATAGGATCAGATAATGAAAGCTATGACCCAATTAGTGGATTTGCAATTTGACAGATTGATAATTAGAAAGGACTATACACTGGGTGCTGACAATAGGCAGGTGGAGTGTGGCTGGGGGAAGCAGGCCCTGGGGACTTGCCCTTGGATTATATCTGGCCTCCTTGTTCTCTCTCTCTGCTTCCTGACTACCATGAACTGAGCGGCTTTTCTCTGCTGTGCCCTGCCACCACGATATTCTGTCTTACCTTGGGCCCAGAGCTATGGATTCACCCACCGTGGACTGAAACTCTGAAACTTCGAGCCCCAAATAAAGTTTTCTTCCTCTAAGTTGTTCTTATTGGATATATTACTCAGCGACACAAAGTGTGCTAACACCCAAGCTGAGAGTTAAATAGAGCCATTATTAAAATTTAGATTATATTAACTTACAATTAAATAAAATCAAAGGTGATAGAATTTAAAATATATAGTTTCCTAATTTGCTTATTAAGTTCATCCACTGGTCTATCTGGTTCATTGTTCCCATGTGATGGATTACCATATAGGAGAAGGCTATGGTTTATCTCCACCCAATTCTACCTTCAATGATGTCCCATTGGTAACTTAAAATAGCCATCATGGAAGTCTATGCACTACAGAAAGTGGCAAACGCTCCATATCCATTGATTTGTTGTTTGTCTGAACTTCGGTAAGTTACGAAGAAAATATTAATAAAGCCAATGAAGCTTAAAAGTGTGTCACACTGGAAGCTGTAACATTTTGTTTAGCATGAAAAGTGAGAACATCCAGGCATGATGGTACACACCTGTCATCCCAGAGGCTCAGGAGGCTAAGGCAGGAGGATCTGAAGTTCAAAGCCAGCTTCAGCAAAAGGGAGGCGCTAAGCATCTCAGTGAGACCCTGACTCTAAATAAAATGCAAAATAGGTCTGGGGATGGGGCTCAGTGGTTGAGTGGCCCTGAGTTCAATATCCAGTAACCGCCCTCCATGAAAAAGAAGTTGAGAACATATTCTTTCATTATTTGAAAAACTATTATCCAATTCAGAGTTTTCTCTGAATTAAGTCATCACCACTATTTTCTTTTGTATTCCCAGGTGCTAACTCCTCCAAGTTCAAAATTATCTAGTTTACTTTAGAATAAAACAAAACACCTCGTCAGAAATTGTGATCAGCCTCAGACTGGCTTCTTCTCCATTTCACTCTGCTAGAGCCGCTTGGCTAAGGCCTCAGTCCCCACGAGAGACCTAATAGGCTGTGTCGGACACAGCTTGGTGTTGACATCAGCGGTGGTGACTTGGATGGTATTCCATCCCTGCTGTCAGTCAAATTTCTTCCAGATTGGAGATATGACCAATCATGTCAAGTGCCCCTGGAGACAGGCTTTGATTGAACAAGGCTGAAACCATCCCATAAAATGTTATGTCTTGGCCAACAATATTGATCTGCCACCTGGCTTCCACTCACCTCCCATGAACCATTTTCTCCAATTGTTCTCAATCATACCTTTCAGCGAATATGAATATTGATTTTTAAATCTCTGCTTGTGCCCAGGATTGTATTATAAAATAGAAAATAATTAAAGACGTGGAAACCAAGGGTTTTTTTTGTTTTTTGTTTTTTTTGGCAGGGGAGTTTTCAGGTTGAGTTGTTGGGACATGCTGGATTTGTGGATAAGTTCAAGGAGGTTTGGCAGGATTGAACAGACTCTATTTGAAGTCTGGAGCTGGGTGTGGTGGCCCTTACCTGTCATCCCAGTGACTCAGGAGGCTGAGACAGGAGGATTGCGAGTCCAAGGCCAGCCTCAGCAAAAGCAAGGCAGTAAAAAACTCAGTGAGACCCTGTCTTTAATAAAATACAAAATAGGGCTGGGGATGTGGCTCAGTGGTCGGGTGCCCTGAGTTCAATCCCTGGTATCCCCTTCCCCCCAAAAAAAAGTTTGGTTCAGAAAATGGTGTCACTAATGAAGTGAATCAGGGAGAGTATAAAATGAGAGACTTGATGGGGATTTGCCTGCATTGATAGGATGCATGTGACTGGAAGGGTATTCCATAAAGTACGAGAAGGATACCAGGAGCAGGGGAGGTTGTGGGTGTGGGGCGTCCTCATGGATGTGCACACCTGCGAGGGTTGCAGATGGGGTGTTGGAGAAGGAAAAATAGCAACGATTTGTCCTCTTTTTTTGCTTCACTCTATCCATCCTTTCTCTTTGTCTCGCCTCTCTGCTTCCTGGAGGCATCCAACAGGGGACAGTCTTAATGGAATTTACCTTCCAGACTGGTGAAAAGAAACTAAATTTCCCTAAAGTGTAGAGATGTATTCTCTTTCATTTCATCTCAACTCTTGGGCAAAATGCATAAAATGTGGAGACAGATTTTAAACCAGAGTCTTCCTCTTCTGGGCTGTGTGACCCTGTGAGTATTTAAACAAACAAACAACAACAACAACAAAAACCTGTTGGATCTCATTTATCTGTAAGAGGGGATTAATAAAGTTACACTCACCATGTTGGGTTGTTTCACGCCATGACTGTACTCATGGGTGTTGAAAAGTTGCTACAATGTCCCTTTGCTACAATGGCTTGTCTTGAGAGGTCTACGATTTCAGGAATTAGTTGCTGGAGGCCATTTTACTCCTCCAACTTCAAATCTAGTTTCCCTGTGTTTCTTTGGCGGAGTGTGTTTTGGGGGCGGGAGTGGGAGGGCACTACTGGGGTTTTAACCCAGAAGCACTGTGCCCCTGAACTATAGCCCCAGATCTTTTTTTTTTTTTTAATTTTATTTTGATACAGGGTCTTGCCAAGATCGCTGAGACAAACCTCAAATTTCCTATCTTCCTGCCTCAGCCTCCCGAGATGGTAGGATCACAGACGTTGGTCTCTCAGCTGAGTTCTTTGGTGATGAATCTATTATGGACATGATAGACGGTCCATGGAGGTTGATGAATAAATGAGTGAATGAACAGGTGAGTGAACTCTGTTGGGAACTCTTGTTGTCAGCGGGGGATCTAGAAAAGGTTGCATGTCCTAGGGTTTCCATATTGGTCCCAGGTACCCTTCTCTCTCTCTCTCTCTCTCTCTCTCTCTCTCTCTCTCTCTCTCTCTCTTAACTGAGATCACAGCAGGCCTCTGCTCACTATTCCCATTTTAACATTGTAAGGACAGTTTCCAGAGCGCTGGCCGGGAGACTATGATAGAACTTGGCTTTGACTTCCACGAACAAAGGCCCTCTGAAAGCATGCTAACGGTATTTTGAGACATGATTTCTTTCATTGTACATGGTTTCCTGTATCTGTGCTGATATGTATCGATTGAAACTGTCTAAAAAGAGAAGGGAGAAAAGTGAAACCATCCTAGGCTACGTCTCTTAAGCAGCACAAGACAGAGCATGGGAAAGGAACAAAGGTGATCAGGTAGGGAATAAAGCAGTCTGACCCAGAGACGATCAGGGAGAAGAAATAGAAAAAGAAAGAGCTGAGCGCAGTGGCACACACCTATGATCCCAGCCTCAGCAATTTAGCTAGGCCCTAAGTAATTCAGTGAGACCCTGTCTCAAAATAAAAAAAATATAAAAAGGGCTGGGAATAGAAATCTAAGCTGTGCTTTGTTGACACGGGTGGTGTAGAGCTCACTCTGCACACCGGAGGCTCATTTCAGACTTCTTCCTCTCGGTGCTGAACTGAAATCCATCTCAATAAATCCTATGGGCCCGCCTCGTGAGTGTGCCTCGTGGCTTACTACCCAGGGTGACCCAAGTTACATAACTGAAGTCAGTTTCCTCCCTGGTGAGACTGAAAATAGTAGCATCTAGTTCTCACAGCCAGAGGTAAGAAGGAGACCCAGACAATCCAGCATCTCAGGGTGCTCTCTTGCTTTTTCTTCCACAGACGATCATTTTTCTCACCAAGTGGAAAGTCTCTGGAGTTAACCAGTTCTCAGATCCTGTCAGAATTAGTTGGGGGCCACTCTTCTCACACCATCTTATCTTTGCACTGGCTTCCCATAAGATTCGCAGAGTTTTAAGAATGCAAAACGATGGAGTTGACCTAAGCCACTGATTCAGCCTCCCTGTGGCTGCATGAAAGGTCTGAGTAGCGCTTCATCCCTTGTGACTGAGATCAGAAAGCCCTCCGCAGCCCTGAGGTCACGTAGATGGACCCCCCAGTGACTCCGGGGAAACACATGGAGTGAGATCTAGCTGCTTGAAAGCGCCAGTTCCTTTTTATTTCAAACTTTCACACTTATGTTATGCTCATAAACTCAATGGGCGATTATGGTAGAAAAAGGAAGAAATGGAGACAAGCAAAGTATTTAATGTGTACAAAATATCTACATGCAAATTTTTAGAACTCTGTCTGATGTCCTTCCAGAAATGTTTCTATTTAATACATAAGTAGAAATATGTCTTCTATAAGCTGGGATGATGTTTAATAGACTGATGAATAAATTGGTTTCACTCTAATTTTGAATCACTCCCAATATTTCTATGATTATTCTCTTAAATTTGTGCAACTGATAGTGTCTAAATATATGTTTCTTTTTTTTTTTTTTTTTTTTTTTGGTACCAGGGATTGAACCCAGGGGCACTTAACCACTGAGCCACATCCCCAGCCCTTTTTATGTTTTATTTCGAGACAGGATATTGCTAAGTTGCTTAGGGCCTCACTACTAGGTAAGGCTGGCTTTGAACTCATGATCCTCCTGCCTCAGCCTCCTGAGCCACTGGGGTTACAGGCATTTAACACTGCACCTATGAGTACCTTTAAATATATATATATTTATTGATTCCTTACTGACTAAATGATCCCCCAAATGTATATATCTACATGACATATAAATATCCTTATTTTCTCATATATTCTGTGGTTATACATTATTAAATAGAAAGAAAAAACTCACACCCATGCCTAGCTCCATCAATGTTAGCTGCTAAAGTCACTGTGGTTATTTTTCTATTATTGTTGTTTTCTTCATGTTGTAATTGTCTTTTATTTCTTCCCAGAAGATATCCCATGATTTAATTAAAATGAGTTACTTGCTTTTTCCTGAAAGGATCCCACATGTTTTTCTCATGTTGTTGAGTCTAATTGAGATCTCTTTCATTCTAACCTGTCAATGTTCTCTCCATCTTTCAATATGTGTATTATCACATAAATGTCCCTAATTAGAAATTTTTTCTGATGCCCTCACTGCATGATGTATCTCTGCAACCTTTGAATCCCTAACACCACTCAGGATGGTGGCACTCACCTATAATCCCAGTGGCTCAGGAGGCTGAGGCAGGAGGATTGAGAGTTCAAAGCCAGCCTCAGCAACAGCGAGGCCCTAAGCGACTCAGTGAGACCCTGTCTCTAAATAAAATACAAAATAGGACTGAGGATGGGGCTCAGTGGTTGAGTGTCTAGGTAAGTTAAACTCAGGGGAGTTTAATCCCTGGTATCAGCCCCCTGAAAAAAAAAAGGACGCATCTTTTTGAATTATAGTCATTTGTATTCTTGGTTTGGAATACAACTATTACAATGTAATTTACTGAAGGTGAGAGTCTCTTTCATGGTTGCTTCCCCTAAGTGCCTAATACAATGACACAGACATTATAGTAAACAAGTGCTGAACTGAAGGGCCAGCTGCTAAAGAAGTATGATCATCTCAAGTATCTTTACCAGGAACCAGCTGTTTACTAAAAAGAAGTTACTTAGTAGGCAGATCATCCCCCAAAGCCGTTTAGTCTGCCTCCTAGCTGGCTATGTTGCCCTTGGGGATTTTCAGCAAGGCATAGATACAGGTAATTGTATTTGAGGTGGTCTTTATGGAAATTTAGATCCCAGGAGACAGATTTATGCTTTAGTGGCTTCTCCAGGGCTCACAAATCTGACTACCCTCTTAGCTTTTATTGGCACAAGACATTTGCAAAGAATGATCAGAGATGATTTGCCACATGGAAGTCAACAAAAACTGCTTTTGGATGGCAATGAAAATCCGCATTGGCATAGACAGACACGTTGGGTTGATTAAATGATTTCATAGATGTTATTTATACACTTGCAAATGTCACCCCAGTAGATGGTTTAAAAAGAGAATCCAATCAGGCTCAGTGACTCATGCCTATAATCCCAATGGCTTGGGAGGCTGAGGCAGGAGGATCACAAATAGGAAGCCAGCCTCAGCAATTTAGTGAGACCCTAAGCAACTCAGTGAGACCCTTTCTCTAAAAAAATACAAAAAAATAACTGAGGCTGTGGCTCAGTGGTTAAGTGCCCCTGGGTTCAATCCCTGGTACCAAAAAAAAAAAAAAAGGAGAGAAACAGAGAGAGAATATTAAAGTCTTCCATTTCTTTTGATGTCAGAGAGTGCTAAGTGTTCTCAGTAAATACATTGTCCACCCATCAGATCTAAGACCTCAGCATCTAGTGGCATCTTGAAAAACTCTGTGCTTACCCTGATTTAAACACTCACTAAACCCTAGGTCTGTGCTCATTTCTCATCCTGTAGCCGAGACAAAGGCTTAAGAGTGTGACTTAGGAATCATCAGACAACTTTGGTATCTAATGACATACAGTCATTCCTAAAGCCAGAGACGGGGATCATGACTAATCCAGCCTCAAGATGCACTTTTTCAAGTTAATCTCCCAGGCCAAAGTTGCTTTTCTAGCAGTAGCTGACACACTGGGATTTTTCAAAAGTCTGAGGTTGACTTAGGGGATTTATGGAGAGAAGCTCAGCTCCGGGTGGTACCTAAATTCTAGTTCTGGCCTACTGTAGGATGATCGGCCATTTCCACTCAGCCTCACTGGGCTCTGCCTTGGCTTGGGAGTTGGTCACAGGATCAGACTGCAGGATCTCAGGCTGTCCACTCAGTAGTGAGGGTGGCCAAGGCCCGGGGGGGTACTCATTCAGCTCCAGGGAAGGGGAGGGGTTGTGGGAGGGAGGGCTGTGAGAGCCAGGAGGCCTTCCAGCCTCAGAAAATGTTTATTTACAATCATATTAAGATGGGTTCTCTGTGGATTGTGTAAGTCTAGGGGACCCAGTGAAATGTCCAGTATAACACATTTATACACACACACACACACACACACACACACACACACACACCAGGGATTAAACCCAAGGGCACTTAAACACTGAGCCACACCCCAACCCTTTTTTATATCTTATTTAGAGACAGGGTCTTGCTGAGTAGCATAGGGCCTTGCTAAGTTTCTGAGGCTGACTTTGAACTCATGATCCTCCGGCCTCAGCCTCCTGAGCTGTAGGCAACATATTTTTGAAAGGGAAAGAAGAAAGAAATGTTGCTGGCTTTACATATGTGACTAATGAGTGGATGATGAAGGGTGCTATGAGATTGCTTTCTTTACACCTAAGTTCCATTTCTGCTGATATGGACCAAGAATGGGTAGGTAGGGGAGAAGGTTATGGGGAGTCATCATGTCTGAGATTCATATTCATGATTTTTGTGCAAACAAAGCAATCATAGTCACTGAAGAACAGTGACAAAGATCCAAAGAAAGGCCTGTCTTTCAATGTTGGGCTACTGTCCCATCAATGGACCATACTACTGAATGCACATTGTAAATTATTAATGTGAAAAATTATATATGCCAGACCTGGTGGCTCACACCTCTAATCCCAGCTGCTCAGGAGGCTGCAGCAGGAGGATAGCAAGTTTGAGGCCAGCCTCAGCAATTTAGCAAGATTCTAAGTAATTTAGGGAGATGCTGTCTCAAAATAAAAAATAAATAGGGCTGGGGATGCTGCTCAGTGGTTAAGCACTCAGTGGTTAGCACATGTCCCTATGCACACCACCACTGTCCTGAAACCACGTATTGATATTCACATCCTGAGAACCTCCAGCCACTGGAGGAGTCTAGCCTTCACTGCAGAGGAGGCAGCCCTATTGATGAGCTGCCCCAGGCCAGAGAAAATAAATGAATGCTGGGTTTGGAAAGAAGGTTCTAGGCTCAGATTCACATAAATGGGCCATGGAAGTTGGTTCCTTGAGCCTTTCTCTCTCTCTCCTGAATAATCCAACGCAGTGAAGATGTGCAACTGTGGTGAACTGGGATTCCTTGGCAGCCTAACTTTAATGATGGCTGAAGTTGACTGAGCCCTTCCTTTGTTCCTACAGCCTTTAGCCACACTATCTCGATTAATCTTCCACTAGCCCTGTGTTATAGACAGTAGGATTATAGGCATTTTACTAACGAGGATGCTGAGGCTTAGGAGGGTTACCTGACTCATCCAAACTTCCCCCATTCCTAGTTTGCTGAGCTGGTTTTTGAGTTAAGGGCCATCTAATTTCAAAGCCTCCATGTGGAGGAGTGTGGCATGCTGGACCCAAGGCAGGCGATCACAAGGCTGTCAGTGACTGATGTCCTGACTGTCATAGGCACCAGGGACTTCAGCCCACCCAGGTACAGTAAGGAATTTCTACACATTCCAGCACTATCTGCCTTCTTAAGAACCCATCCACATTCAACTAACAGGGAATGGTCATTTACTCCTAAGATTCTTTAGATATTTGTTAGGTAGGCGTCCGAAGATGTCTGGCTGCAAGTGAGACAGGAGGAAGGAGCTTCTGAATGTGGCACAGCTTGGAAAGCTATTTTACAATATTTCACTTTAAATTGTTCTTCCATTTAACAATAAAAATAAGGAAAAAGGAAGGGAAGGTATTTCAATCAGATTTCAATCATGTGACCCCTTTGGGATATTAATTCCTAACCCAGTGTCACCTTTTAAAATTGAAATGTCCTCCATTCCTCAGTTTATACCCAAAGGACTTAAATTCAGCATACAACAGTGACACAGCCACATCAGTGTTTACAGCAGCTCAATTCACAGCAGCCAAGCTATGAAAACAACCTAGGTGCCCTTCAACAGATGAATGGATAAAGAAAACATGGTTCATATACGCAATGGAATATTACTCAGCCATAAAGAAGAATGAAATTATGGCATCTGCCAGTAAATGGAAGGAACTGGAGATTATCATAATAAGAGAAATAAGCCAATTCAAAACAAAAAAGCCAAATGTGCTCTCTGATATGTGAATGCTAACCCATAATCAGGGAGGAGGGGGGAAAGAATAGAAGTTCATTGGATTAGACATAGGAAATGAAGGGAAGGGAGGGGGGACAGGAAAGAGAGTAGAATGAATTGGACATGAATTGGACACATATCTACAACCACATAAATGGGATCCTGATTGGAATGAGTTTCTTTCAGTCAACTTTTCTTTTGCTGCTGTGACTGTATGACCTGACGAGAACCAATGTAGAGGAGAAAAACGTGTATTTGGGAGCTCACAGTTTCAGAGGTCTCAATCCATAGAAGGCTGGCTCCATTTCTCAGCAGAACTTCATCAAGGTAGAATGTGGTGGAGGGAAGCAGCTCACATGGTGACCAGGAAGCAGAGAGAGACTCCACTCTCCAGAGACAAATAGAGACCCCAAAGCCACGCCCCCAATGCCCCCTCCTCCAGCCACACCCACCTGCCTCCAGCCACCAGTTAATCTTATCAGGGATCAAATCACTGGTTGGGTTAAGGCTCTCACAACCTGAACATTTCTCTTCTAAACCCTCTTGGTTGTCTCACACGTGAGCTTTTTTATTTTTTAAATTATTTTTAGTTACAGATGGACACAACACCTTTATTTTGTTTATTTATTTTTTTAATGTGATGCTGAGGATCAAACCCAGTGCCTCAGACACGGTAGGCAAGTGCTCTACCACTGAGCTACAGCCCCAGACCTCACATGTGAGCTTTTGGGGGACACTTCACATACAAACCACAACAGGGTTGTACTCCACGTATATATAATATGTCAAAATACACCCTAACGTCATGTGAAACTAAAAACAACAAATAATATATATATATATATATATTTTTTTTTTTAATTCAAATGCCCTTGGGTGGGAAGACTAACAAAGTTAGTTGATAAATGTAAATGAATGGTTACGTATCTGAACTGTGGACTCACAGCTCTGAGTGAATTCAGCTACCTTCTCAAAGATGACTGGTATAAAAAGAAGACCTATAAACAGGCCATCCCGTTGGTCAAAGCCCTCCTCCTACTCATGAATAGGTACATACCATCCATATCCATCATAATGTTCTCAAATGTAAATAACAGAAAATTCATTCAAACTCATTTTGAAAATTGGTTCTGCTTTAGGCTTTGCTGAGTCCCAAGCTGAAAATTATTTGTTGGAGTCCAGGTGACGACCTCTCTCCACCCCTTGGCTCATCTTTTTTCCTATTGCTTTCCTTCTGACAGGGACTCTCCTTAGTATGTGGAAAGATGGCTTGGATTTCATGCCAAGCACAGAACTGGAATCCTGGATTTCTTCTGTCTTTGAGATTAAAGTGTTGTGGTCAGTCTTCATGAACATATTGGATTGGTCCCTGTTAGATCCCTATTTCTCCACCAGTCACTAGGGTGGGACATTCCAGATCTGTGCCTTCGTCCTGTGAAGATCACATCACATCAGCATCAGGGAGAATTCGCTTCCTAAAGAAAATGGAGGTACTTTTGCTAAGATGAGGGTTGACAGTTGTAAGCAGGAAAACACAACAGAATTCTGCCCATACATCTTTTCTTTAGAAAGATCTATGCGCTCCTAGATACAAATGAGGTGCCTTTCCTCGTTGGGAAAGAATATGCCTTCCTCCCGCTAGGAGGCCTGCCAGCCACCTGATGGATGGATCTGCTGCTTCCCTGGCTGTTCCGAGCTCTGCTTTAGCTGCTGATTTGAAAAGTCTCCTCTTGCATAACAATTACACCTGGCACACTCACTTGGGACTAGGAGGGAGAATTTTCTTCATCCTTTCTTAAAGACCCAATTGTTTGTGACAGCCGGTGTCATCTGCGGTGACAGATGTCACTTCTGACTCTCATTCACAGCAGACAGCTGAGCTCAAGGAGCCTGCCAGGCTCTGGTGATGCTATTAACTCTTGCCTAGAAAAGCCAGAGCTCTGAAATGTTTGGGTTTGTAGGATTTCCCCTGGCAATATATGCATAGGGCGAGGGATCTATGTGAGTCAGTTTTCCGTTACTATAATAAATACCTGAGACTTAAAAAGAGAAAAGGTTTATCTGGACTCCAGGTTTAGAGGTTTCAGCCCATAAGTGGTTGGCCCTCTTGTTTTTGTGACTATGAGGAGGGAGCACAACATGGTAGGATCACTTGGTAGAGGGAAATCATTCACCATGTGGCCAGGGAAGCAAAAGAGAGGAAGAAAACACCAGGGTCCCTCTATCCCCTTCAAGGGCACGTCCACAATGGCATGAGGCTTTCCCTTCAGACCCCACTTTAAAAGTAATTTCCTCCAACAGAGCCAAGCTAGAGACTTTTGTTTTGTTTTGTTTGTTTGTTTTGATGTCAGGGATTGAACCTGGGGACATTTTACCACTGAGCCCCATCCCCGGCCCTTTTTCATATTTTATTTAGAGACAGGGTCTCCCTGAGTTGCTTAGGGCCTCACTAAGCTTCTGAGGCTGGCTTTGAACTTGTGATCCTCTTGCCTCAGCCTCTCAAGCTGCTGGGATTACAGGTATTCACCACGCACCTGGGGAGACCAAGTCTTTAACACAGGGACCTCGGGGGACATCCAGGAACCAAACAATAGCAGGCTCTTTCCACAATTGTACACAACTTTTACATTTCCCCTGTCACCGCCATTATAAGGTCTTCAAATGATTGGTTCCAATACATTACAATGTAAACTCCAAGAAAGGCAGACGCTGGGTCTCCTGTTTGCTTTGTCCTTTGTAAGTAGCATAAGATGGCCACATAGTAGAGGTTAAATATGTATTGGATGGTTCAGTCAGTGACTGAATATAGTGGGCACTCTAACTGAAATCTAGCCCTCCTGGGGTGATATTGTCTAGGTGTGTGTGTATGGCATAAGTGAAGTGGGCCATTTTAATCTATTACCGACGTGGGAATTTGGTTAGGAATCTGGTTAGGAAATTTGTCTAAATACCAGAAGGAAATTAATTCCACCCTTGAAATGTAGCTCTAGATCTATTCAATCTCTTATTAGAAATTACTCAGCCCTCTCCAATATCTTTCCTTTTTTTGGTATTTTTCAATTCATTTATATCTTGTTCTATTCAACATGGTTTCATTCAGCTTTTTTTCTTCGACCTGATAAGAATAATGTAGGGGAGGAAGAGTTTGTTTGGATTCATGGTTTCAGAGGTCTCAGTCCATAGATGGCCAACTCCCTGGCTCTGGGCTGGTGGTGAGGCAGAGCATCATGGTGGAAGGTATGGTGGAGGGAAGCAGCTCAGGACATGGCAACAGGAAGCACAGAGAGCTCCGCTCACCAGGGACAAGACAGACCCCAAAGCAAGCCCCCCATCACCTCTCTCCTCCAGCCACCACCCACTGGCCTACAGTTCCCACCAGTTAATCCACATCAGTGAATTAAGGCACTGATCAGGTTCAAGCTCCCCCAACCCAATCATTTCACCTCTGAACGTTCCTGCAGGATCTCACACGTGAGCTTTTGGGGGGGACACCTCACAACCCATCAGAACACACACCAATGACATAATCACTTTTTTCCAGCGGGGTTTTCATTCTCATTTGGAATTTTATCCTCACAACAAGGAAGGCATCCCTTAACCTACAAAGAGAGAGGGATGGAGGCTCCGTGGGTGATGTGACTGACTTACACAGAGCCCTGAACAGCAGATGGCAACACCAAGACTCAAACTGAGTTCCTCTGATCAGATGTCTGAAGCTTGTCTCCACTGAGCTGTGATGTCGGGTAGCAAGGGGCACTGGCTGTCCCCGGGGAGCCTCACCAACACTCTCACCATCTAGTGAACCTGGCGAGGCACGTGCCCATTCTGCGCTTGGCTGACACACGGTTATAAAACAGGCACAGTGAGTCACGTTATTTTCCACGATTATGACTGATGTTGGCGCGCAGTCTCACCTTCCCTGTGGATTTCCTCATTTATTCTTCTCAGACCTAAGTTAATGAGATGGAATATAAGGCTAAAGGTCACCAGAAGCACAGATCTCTCTGGACCTTGAAATCCCGGAGTCATAATTTTTCAGGGACTGAAAAATGTCAGAGAAACGACCCATGATTTTGATCACGTTATTCACAATAAAAAAACAGAGGAAAACAAATTTTGAAACCCTGGAGGATCTGATTTCTCTCTATATATTCCTGACTTGGAATCTCTCCTCCCGATGTGTCAGCTCTGGGCTGTCTGACATCTTTATTAAGGTGGTTAAGAAAATAATATTTTTGTACTCTGAGCATAACCAAGCCATATGATTTACTTAACTAGGTCTGCTCTGGAGTTATTAAATAATTGATGACAAAAATAACTGACAGTTGTTGGACAAGTAGCTATGATGTCTTGGTGATTCCATCTAGTATTTTTTTGGGGGGGCGGGTACCAGGGATTGAACTCAGGGGCACTCGACCATTGAGCCACATCCCCAACCCTATTTTGCATTTTATTTAGAGACAGGGTCTCTCTGAGTTGCTTAGGGCCTCACTAAGTGGCTGAGGCTGGCTTTGAACTCACCATTCTCCTGCCTCAGCCTCCCGAGCCGCTGGGGTTATAGGCATGTGCCATGCATACAGCTCCATTTACTATTTTTCTTTGAATGAGATCCAAAATCTTTTCCCATGACCTGGGCTATTTTTCATGCTCTTTGTTTACTTCCCAGGTAAGAAAATCGAGGTATAGAGAGTAATTTTTCAAAAGGAGACATTTTAGATTCAGAGGCCAGTCTCCAGCTTCTTAATCTTCAGTTACTCTCCCAGGCCGCTGGATTTCACTGCACACTTTTGGACACCAGGAATAGATTCTTAGTTAAGACAATTCAGAAAAGGTCAGTGAGAACTGAACTGTCATAAAGATTTTGGTGGGTGTAATCAATAAGGCAGAAAACATGTGACTTGTGGGTCAGTTGCTTTGTTTTGTTGTGGGATATCTTCCCATTGGCTATTGTGTCCCCACGGTATATGAGACCAACTGTCCCTATTACAATGTCAGCATGTATTTTCTTGAACAGTAGGAAGAACAGCATGAGCCACCATTTATCGAGGGCTTGCTGTGTGTCCATCAGGATGCTGAGACCCTTATGAGGACCAGTGTATCTTCACCACAACCCAATGAAGACAATACCATCACATACCCTTTTACAGATGAGGAATTGACCTATTGGTGAAGTTAATGTCGAGCCCAGTATGACAAAGCCTATGTGTCCAGCTGCTGAGATAAAAATACAGGTCTAGAGATATGAAAGCCAGTGTCCCTAACCACTACTGTAATCCAAAAGAAGACCTGCAGGGAACAAGCAAGGTGTGGTGAGAGATGGAATTTCAAAGACACAAAATAATTCTATCAGAGTTTACTGCTCTGTCTTTCCCTCTCTTCTGGATTGTATCTTTTTTTTTTTTTTTTTTTGGTTTTGTTTTGTTTTGGTACTAGGGATTGAACCCAGGGGTGCTTAACCACTGAGCCACATCCCCAGCCCTATTTTGTATTTTATTTAGAGACAGGGTCTCACTGAGTTACTAGGGCCTCACTGAGTTGCTGAGGATGGCCTTGAACTTGTGATCCTCCTGCTTTAGCCTCCTGAGCTGCTGGGTCTTTCCTTACTCTTGACTCTATTTCTCCTCTCTTCTTTGACTGAATTTCCTATTCTCACTGTGATTTCCACTTTGTGATGGATGGATTCTTCTTCTTCATCACTTGGAGTTAACGGCGACCTCTTGTGAACATATTCTGTCTGGGAGGCCTAAACCTGCCTCATGCCCTGTCCTTTCAGATCATCTGTTTTAATAACTGAAGCTTCAAGTATTAAACATTGCCAAATACTTAACTTCTCCTTTAGTTTTCTAATTCAAATTCTTTAGAGTTCGTCCAGTTGGTAGACCAGGCCATGACACCTGTGTCAGCACCCACGACAGCCATTGCCTGACCCAGGTTCACCCCACTGGGGTTTGGGCAGGAGATTCCCTATTCTTAGAATGAAGCTGCTTCAGTGCCTCTTGAGAGTTTGGGTGCTATTTTTAAATTTTCATTGACTTCCTATCATGTTTACATGTCTATAAAACATCATCCTTATCAGCTGGGACTCTCAAAGTCTAAAAATAGAAGAAAAGTCAGGAGCAGTGGTGCATGCATGTAATCCCAGCAGCTCGGGAGGCTGAGGCAGGAGGATCCTGAGTTCAAAGCCAACCTCAGCAACTCAGTAAGGCCCTACGCCACTGAGTGAGACCCTGTCTCTAAATAAAATACAAAATAGGGCTGGGGATGGGGCTCAGTGGTTGAGTGCCCCTGGGTTCAATCCAGGGTACCCTCTCTTGAAAAATAAATAAATAAATAAAAGGAAATGTCTCTTCTTGATTTAGAATGCCAGCAGTATGATCAAGTACCAGTGCTTTTTGTTTTCGTTGTTGTTGTGATTGTTGTTTGTTTTTTTTTTTTCCTGTGAGCGTCATCCTCAGGTAAAATCCTTCTACAAAAACATCATACTATCTGTGGAAACTGAGAGCTTCTGATTTTTCTTTTATTTCTTTACTTTTAATCTTTTCTGTGGTGCTGAGGATTGAACCCAGGGCCTTGTGCATCAAGGCAAGTGCTATATGGCTAGCTACACCCTATCCCATGAGCTTCTATTTTTCAATCTCTATGCTTGGTAAAAAGAGGAACCACGTCTCTGTCTTTACACACAAGTCCTGCCATCCAACCCCAGACAGCGGCTCCATGGTTCCCATTGAGTATGTGTCTCAGTGGTCTCAATACCTGATACAAGGAGGGTGAACCATGGAGACATATTTCTTGATTCACCCACAGGTGGCCGACCTACGCTCAGATAGGCTAGACTTCATAACTTGTCCACCTTTAAAAGCTGCAGGTGAAATGAACCCAATATGACCTGAACATGGTTTACTTTACATGGGATGAGGGAGACGTTTTTGAGGGGAAAAAAAAACCCATGGTGGTGGTGGGGGGGTGTTCCTCAGAAAAGAAGACCCACAGATTTTTCCCATTGCAACTTGGAACTGCTTTGTGGGTTTTGAGGCTGCATAGGGAATAAAGGTTCCTCATTTCCAATCTGGGTCACCAGTAGCCTTAGCATGAATGAAGTCACTGGAAGCTAAGAACATGGTGCTTTTCCCCTGTGGACTCTGGTTTACGACCTACCACAAGACCCCCACTTCCAGACTCAGTAGGGTGATAGCCCCTTAGCTGAAAGGAATCTGTAAGCCAGGTCAGAATCCAAGGTGGCTGCAGAAAGCCAGTTTCCTCAGCCCAAAGATGGGGGACTGGGTTCCACAGCCCATTCTGAGAATAAACATGGTCTTTAGGGGAAGAATTTAAAATCTCACGGGAGGTGCAGACAGAGAACAGAAGGTGTATTTGCTCTGTTCTCAAGTGTGAAAGGAGACAGGGGAATTGAATCTTTTTTTTTTTTTTTTTTAGTTCTTGCTCTGCACCTCCTGATTAGTTAGATGACCTCAGGCAAATCACTTTACGATGGAGCACCAGTTTCTTCACCGAAAAATGCTGGAATTGGGTTTGGTTCTCTTTTTTTATAGTTTCGATTACTCTGTTGTAATTCCCCATCCGTCAAACGTGTTGCTCACCATTTCTTCTAGATCCTTCACTAACCTTTCCTTAGTATTTAAATTCTCTGTATTTACACCACTAATATTTGCCTTATCTCTAGGTCTCTCACTTTCAACCAATTCTTGTTCCAAGGATGAGTCCTGTTCTTGCTCTTGATTGTTTGATTTTCTCTCGTGCCCTGTGTGCCTTGTGCAAAAAGATCAGTGGAGACGCAGGGGAACATCATTGGCTTCCAGAGAATGGCCCATTGCTTCTTCTGTGAGGTTAACAGTGTTAGGATCCAAGTCAGTCTAATCTGTATCGAGCCGTGCTTGATGAAGTGGTAGGCAGAGTCAGACCGCCGGAAGGATTTCCCCTTTAGAACACAGAAGGTTTCAGAACTGGTAAGACTTCTGAGCTTCAACTTTCCTAGCATCTTGACTCTGGAGCATTCTCTTTGTTTTTTAGTACTGCATACCTAGAGGAGTTTCTCTTAGTCCTCGTGACTCACCCTCTCAGCCTTTGGAGGACCACTAAAGTCCATCTTGTTGAAAGCCTGGGATCCCTGGAGGAACTCCCAGCTCCCCTGCTCTGCTTCTTTTTCTCAGCATGACACCCCAAGCCTCAGAGGAAGCTTGTGGGCAGGAGTTAGTGAATGGGTGCAGAGTTACTTTGTGTTTGAGGAGTTATAGGATTCTAATACCCATGCAAACTCACATACAGCAATTAAATGTTTGTTAAAAGTTGGGCTGGTTCATCTTCATCTATGTTTCAGCAGATTCCCGCCCCCCCCTCCCCTCCCCGCTTCAGTTTCTCTCTCTCTCTTTGTAAAATTTGTTCTTATTTGATATACATGACAGCAGAGTGTATTTTGACACATTCTATATACATGGAGTATAACTTATTCTAATCAGGATCTCATTCTTGTGGCTGTCCATGCTGTGGAGTTTCACAGGTCGTATGTTTACATATGAACATAGGAAAGTTCTGCCCCATTCATTCCACTGTCTTTCCCATTCCCATCCCCCTCTCTTCCCTTCGTTCCCCTTTGTCTGATCCAATGAACTTCTATTCTTTCCTCCTCCTCTTGTTGTGTGTTAGCATCCACATATTAGAGAGAACATTTGGCCTTTTGTTTTGGGGGATTGGCTTATTTCACTTAGCATGATAGTCTCCAGTTCCATCCATTTACCACCAAATACCCTCATTTCATTCTTCTTTATGGCTGGATAATATTCCATTGGGTGTATAGACCACATTATCTTTATCCATTCATCTATTGGGGGACACCTAGGTTGGTTTCATAGTTTAGCTATTGTGAATTGAGCTGCTATAAACATTGATGTGGCCACTTCACTATAGTATGCTGATTTCCTAGTACCACCAAAATCATCATCATCATCTTCTTCATCATCATCATCATCATCATCATCATCATCATCATCATCTCTTAGGCCTTTGGGGGCCACAGAAGAATTTGATTGTCTTCTCTTAAGAAGGTATTGCTTTCTGGAATTTAGTTCTTCAGGTTTCCTGGCATCCTCAGTGTTCCGTATCATATCCAATGTGTTCTTCTCAGGCTGGGAATGATGGTCTTTTAGGTCCTAACTGGAAGAAATCCCTTCAGGTGATTTTGAATGGTAGCTTTTAAACTCCAAAGAGATTGAAAATCTGAATTCATTGTCGGAAACAAGGCAGGCATTACACATTTGTATCATCAAAACTGTCTCATTGCTCCTTCTTTGGGTTCCGTCTGAT
This sequence comes from Spermophilus citellus, assembly GCF_964194105.1. NCBI lineage: Eukaryota > Metazoa > Chordata > Mammalia > Rodentia > Sciuridae > Spermophilus > Spermophilus citellus. The sequence goes on from NC_138184.1 coordinate 56,502,597, forward strand.
GGTTGAATAATAGACTCAATTAATCACATAACTAACTTCTGGAGCATACCAGGATGTCCTTCTTTCCTTCCTGCACAAGTTTTGTCATGATTGCAGAATTGTTTAATAAGAGTTCAAAAATGTGTTCTTTACAGATGATCGAGTGGTTATTCTTATGTTCAGTGAATTCATTGGTGGAAAATAGAAACTGCATTCTAAAGAAAGGAGGTGATTTTGACCTAGTATCATATAGTTAGATTAGACGTGAGACAGTGTCCCTGCTGGATTTTATACAGCGGCATGGTTACTTGAGATTGGTGTTACACTGATACACAGAGAAGAGACAGAGGGAACAGTCCTTTATATTACATATTATATCATATTCCAGAGAAATGTATTATATTGTAGAGAAATGGAAGATAGGACTTTGAGTGAGCTCTTAGCCTTTTAGGAAAGAACTAACTAACTGCTTCTTGCTTACTCAAGAGCTCAGTCCCTCGGTCTCTTGGGTCCAAGGTGAGTCCCTAACACTCAAGCCCTTTAATTAAATCACCCAGCCATAAAGAGATTCTACTGACTTTCAAAAAGTCTGGCCTTCTGAGCTTTTTCCTACATCTCTCAACGTTGGCCTTTTATAGTAGGAACACTTCAGTTCCCAGAAAGTCTATTAAATCATCGACAAGGGCAAATGAATGACATTAAGTGCAAGGTGAGTTTGCAGCAGAATCGATCATTTCCTTGGCTGGTATCAGTGGAAATCTACTGAGTCTCTGCTGCCTTCATAAAAAACACATCATGTTTGACAAATGTAGCTGGATATTTTTAATACGTTTTCTCTATTTTCTGATAAGTAGGAGTGAGGGAGGTGGAATTTATCTGAATATTTGTAAAGTACCTGACATTGAACCCATAGGTGGGATGATTTATGACATTGACAAAATGCTGCCTTTCTTGGGAGAGTAGATGTCATTGAGCTCAGGGCTCAGGAATACAGGCTTTGGGGACATGAGTCCTGCACTATTTATTTGGCAAAATTTTCAGGCCCCAATTTCCTTGGGGGTAATAGAGGCATCTCTTTTTTTTTTTTTTTGAGTTATTATTTGGTGATCTTTCATTTGATCTTTTTTTAAATTTGTTTTAATTAGTTACACATGACAGCACAATGATCTTGACATATGTCTTATATGTGCCTTGTCATTTAAATTAAATGTGGTTTTATATGTATATATGTGGAGATATATATATCTCCACATATATATGTGGTTATATATGTGTGGTTACATATATAGTTATATGTATATGTAGTTATATATGTATACATGTATACATGGTTTTATATATATATATATATATATGTATATTAGGCTATAAGTTTATGCATATATGCCTTTATATATATATATATATATATATATATATATGTATTAAGCTTCAAACTTCATACACACACCCAATTTTATATAGTGCCTGGCACATATTTAGTTCTTACTAACTGATAACAATATGATAGATGGAAACTAGAACACCTTAAGAGAACACAATAACAACTATAACAATAACTCTCAGGGACTTCCTCCCGTTGTACTTGTATACTCATTTTATTGTAGCCTGGAGGTCTGGTTGGATATTTTTCTGCTGGTATCCATCGACTAGCAGAGATTCATTTGCTCCAGATCAGCTCACTCAACCTTGTTATGCGTGGTAGAATTTAGCAGGAATGTCTTGTTGGCCAATCTGTTTAGGGTTTGCACAGTTCAATATTAAATAGAATCTGTGCCCGAGGGGGAAACGAGCAAGAGGGAAATTCAGCACCAAACTGAATTTCTGGGTCCTGAGGCAAAACCATTGGGAACTCAAAATGTTCCTGCGGATAACTGAGAGCAGAACACCGGAAAGTGTAGGAAACGGAAGACAAGCCAGGTAAGTGCCTGGTATTTCTTGGGTTAGCCACATCAAGATCTCATTCACCAAGTTGGATGTTTATACCTGTATTCAGGTAAGACTGTTGTCAGGAGATGCTCGGAATGGATCCTACATCACAATGAAACAGAGGACACAAGTAGTCATTCATTTTGTCTCTGATGATTTTGTCATTTCTAGAGGGAGAATATGATTTTAATCAGGTTATATCTTGGATCCTTCACCTACCTCTTTTCATTACCAAAGGGAGAGAGGCATTGATGCAATCTATTAAGATAAGCCAGAAGACTGGAGGCAGACTGTGTGCTTTGGATTTTTGCTTTGACTTTTTGTAAACCCTAAGTCTTCCTCAACTGCAAATGAGGACCAAGTTCCCTTCACCATGTTTTTGTGAGTTAAAAAAAAAATAGAGTATGTAAAAAATTTTTTTTCAATAAATCTTAACTTTTTAAAATTAATTCTGAAAAGAAAGCTTCCATTCATACATTCTCCCTCTTAAGGCTAAATAGGCATAAAGAATCAGGTGTGGGCTGGGGAGATTCCAGGTCATACACCACATTTTCAGTGAGATTCCATCCATTTTACTACTTTCAACCATCCACCCACAGTGACTATCACTTGGAGTCACAAAGAAGTAGAAAAGGTGAATTTGGAGATACGCAGGGAGATGGCATGTCTCACTGTCTTTCCTTCCTGGGTTTGGGCAGAGTCAGAGCTTCCAAATCTTGAAACTATCATCATTGTCAATGCCAGGAATACAAGAGAGCCAAACCCAATGCTGCTCTGGCTCCAGCGATCATTGACCCATTAAGGTCCGGTGCTTTGTGATGTGTGCTGGGCGCTGCTCTGGGGTAAGACAATCACTGGCTGCAGAGGTGGCAGGCCAGCTCCAGTGTGCCTGTCCTTCCAACAGGGACACCAAGGAGGGCTAATAGGACCAATGGACCATTGCAACAAATATTCATATCCAAGGTAACTCTTCTATAATCCCTTTCATAACTTCCCACCATTTCTGTCCAAATGTGGAGAAAGATTACTTATTCCAATATGGAAGGTTTGCAAATGCTGACTATGTTAATTCCTTAAAAATAGAGAACCAAGGAAGTGGAAGCTTAACACTGTCTCCTTTATTTTTCTAGTCCCTTGGGCTTAGCATAAAGCTTAAAATAGCAATTATTTGTTTTTTTTTAATCAATGTGGCTTGCTATCTCATTTACACCTCCTTATTTGTTCATGTAAAGGGATCATCCAATCCAATGCATGGCACCTGTTATACAGACAAAAATATTGAGGCCCAGAGAGGGAAAGGAAACTTCTCAAGATCCTACCCATAGTCAGTAGTTGAGCAACAATTATTCCCTGTAGCAATCTAAGTAATAAATAAGTAGATAAGTAAGAATAAGTAAGAAAGATACCAGATGACTCATGGAACTGAAGGAAGAGCTGGAGACACAGGTGTTGAGAGACAGAGACCAAAATCGCCAGTGGACTTGGTGGTAGGAACCTGTAAGTAGTCTCTCCAGGATGGGGCCATTAGATCTTTCTGCCTCAGACACCTCATGCATGACTGCCCAAGACTCAGATTTCTAGAGGGGGAATATGATTTTGATCAGGTCATATCTTGGATCCTTCACCTACACTGAGGTCAGAGACTCTAAACTCCATGATTGACATCTCTCTAGAATCCCATGGGATCAGAGTCGAAGTCAAATTCCTAAAGGATGCAGAGGAAAGAGAAAGACAAAATACATATGACACAAATTTTGCCTGTTTCAAACAAGACAAATCCTGGTTCAATAGGAAGTTATAGTTGATCTATGATGCTTAACGTTCTAGAAAGTTCAATAATAATAAGAGGCACCTTCTCCATTTAAATATATTCTATAGTGCAACTTCAGACTAATGGAAGATGATCTTGGCTTTTGGAGTCACCTCAAGATTTTCTCTGTGGGATATGACCTTGGACGTATCAGAAGGAAGAAGACTTGGTGTTCTAGGTTCTAAACTATATCTAGAGAATGACTCAGATAAGATGCCCCGTGATAATATCTTAGCCCTCGCTGAGAATTTCAATAACTTGGAAAATCATGTTTTCAGGACTTTAAACAAAATAGTATTAATCATATCTTGGAGACAACCAGAGTTCTGCTAAAGTAAAACAGTGACCCAGGGAGAAAGCACAGGTGTCCTAGGATCTGAAGACCAGATCTGGTTCCCTACCTGTCCTAGTCTGGACAGGGCTGCTATATTTTCCGGGACTCAGGTTTTACCTATATAGTGTGGATTTTGAATTAGATACTTTTATTGAAGTAGAACAAGTAAATGTAAAAAAATGAATAAATGTTTTAAAAATTAATAAAGCCAAACTCCACTCCATAGAGGAATCTTACTTCGATTCCATAAAATATAGTTTCAGGACATACAGAAATAGATAAATTAGAAATCAATTGAATGTTTAAAATTCACTTTAATTGCATCTTTGTTCAGTCTCTGTTACAGTTTAGATGTGGTGTCCCCCAAAAGCTCACATGTGACACAATCCAAGAAGGTTTATAGGAGAAATGATTGGGTTGTGAGAGTCTTAACCCAAGAAGTGGATCAACCCTATGATGGGATTAACTGGGTGGTGGCTGGAGGCAGGTGGGGGTGGCTGGAGGAGGGGGCATTGGGGGCGTGGCTTTGGGGTCTCTATTTGTCTCTGGAGAGTGGAGTCTCTCTCTGCTTCCTGATCACCACGTGTGCTGCTTCCCTCCACCACACTCTTCCTCCATGATGTCCTGCCTCCCCTCGAGCCCCGAGAAGTGGAGCCTGCTGTCTATGGACTGAGACCTCTGAAACTATGAGCCCCTAAATAAATATTTTCTCATCTACAATTGTCCTCATTGGGTCCTTTAGTGACAGCAATGAGAAAGCTGACTAACACAGTCTCCAAAACATGAAAATCATGGTTGGGATATTATGGCTACTCCCTTGTGCCCTCTGATGAGAACACAATTTTTTGAATGCCTGAGCATCCCTAGATTCTACCTCCCCTTGCACCTACCTCTCCAAGCCATGAGCCACTTGGACAAACTAGAGGGCACACAGGATTCACAGGCTGCCTGACCAGTGACTCCCATTTTTATTATTTTCTCAAGAGCAGAAAATATATACAATGTTGGCATTGAATCATGACTCTTAGAGCTCATTTGAGACTTTTGAGCAAGTTCCCCTCTAAGTAAAACCATGAAAAGCAAGTAGGCATGATTTTTGTACAAAAAGAATGCTTTTGGAGGAACTTTTTGTAGATGTCACATATATTCACTCTTTTTTTTTCATGTACAATATAACTTCTTTAGTGGAATCCACAGAGTTTAATGATCACATTTCATTCACACCTGTGCTACACTGGATGTCAGCAGGACTGTGAAGGGTCTTCTTGAATAATCCAGATACTCTCCTGAATGAGAACAGAGAATGTGGGAAAACAATGAAAATCTTCATCTAGATATCATGGCTACTATCTTGTGCCCTCTGATGAATGCCTGAGTGTGAAATGAGAACCGAGCCTTGATCCTTGCTCTCAACTGTCCCATGGGTAGTGGGATACCCTGTTCTTCATCATGTGCTCGATGCACCAGATCCATATGCTACTGACATCTTCCTATTAGACTATCTAAAAAACTAACCTTGGCCTTAGCAGGTCCAGATTGGAGCCCAAGCATTCCATCTGTCCATATGTCAATCAGGGTAGGGAGGACAGACATAGGAGATAGACTCATGATGAACACTTCCTCGCTCTTTACACGATCTGCTTTTAATTTCTCAGGAGCTTGCAAAATAAAACCATCAAAAGACAGTTTAACGATCAGACTTTTCTGCCACTTTGATATTATTAGACTCAGGAGAGTAAATGTCTCTCATGATCATAAGGAGAGAGCCAAGGGAGTTATCTGTAGGAACGATAGACAACCTTCTCCCTGTCTTTATTATTCCAGCTGGTTATGCTGATCATGTACATGTTCCCCCTGCTGTGATTATTGCTGCGCTGGCCAGAGGTGCTCTGTTTTAAAGACCTCGACACAAGAAGCTAGGAACATCAGGCATGCTGCGTGGGGTCAGAGTGTCCTGGCTGCCAGGGTCCTGGTTCAGATTGGTGGTAGCAATGGGGCTTTTGTTGGAGTCGTGTTGACGCCGTACTGCGTCTTAGTCAAGATTTATTTTCTGTTGCAATTAGCAGCTTCCTTCATATGAGTTGAAATAGGAAAGGACTCTAGTATCAGGACAAAAGAACCTTGGTGATACTCAGGGATATTTGTTGTAGTCCAGTGCATGCAGAGTGTGGGTTGAAAAATTGAGAATGTGCTCTGTCTCTCCCCATCTCTGTCTCTGTCTCTCTCACTGTCTCTTTGAGGCCATATGTTCTCTGATTCCTCCTTAATTCTGCACCTCAGCTTCATTCTTCTCTTTTTGACACTCCTGCTGAATCTCCATCTCTGCACATATGGCAGAAGACAGCTGTCCCAGGCTTGTTCTTTCCTATGCCCTTGAAATTCACACGTCAAGCAATGACTGAAGACTGAGACTTTCATATCTATCCCTACAAGTTTCAAAAAAAAGTCTCTGATCGACCCCGCTGGGCCAATTTTATCCAGGTGTGGGCCAATCAAGTGTTCATAAAAACCTTAAAGAACAAATATCGATCCTAAGAAAAAAGAATCCTTAACTGAGCATTGGGGTGAGCCCTTCATGAGAACAGTCCTTGTCTTAAATTTGCTGAAAGGCTAGGAATAAGGTATTGTGATCTTATTTTATATGTAACAAAAGAGCATCTCAAAGAGGTTGAGCAATCCTCTCAGGTCACTTGTTGGTAAATGGCAGAGGTGGAATTTGAACTGGACTTTCCTTACTTTTAAAATCTATGTTTTCACTACTACTACCTTCTTCTGCTCTACCACAGGGCTTCTCAAATTTTACAACATCAGAATTACTTAAAGGGCTCATTAAAACCCAGATTACTACTGGGCCCTAGGCCCAGAAATACTGATTCCGTACTTGAGAGATGGAGCTAGAAAATTTGTCTTTCTAACAAGCTTAGTGTGCAACTGATTGTGCTGGTCCAAGGACCACACTTTGAGTTGCACTGCTGATCAAGAAGTTGGTCCTTTTCTCTTTCTCTTGCCTAACAGCTCTGGCTAGGACGTGGGGTACTGTGTTGAGTAGAAACATGAAAAGTGGGCATCAGTGTTGGCCAGCTTTCCATTGCCATGACAAAATACCTGATGTAAACAACACAAAAAGGGAAAAAGATTTATTCTGGCTCATGGTTTCAGAGGTTTTGGTCTTTAGTCACCTGATCCTGTGGATGTATGGCAGAAATGGTGGGGAAGAGCAAAGATGTAACTTTCAAGGACACACCCATAGTGGCCCACTTCCTCCCACTAAAGTTAAAGTTTCCATCACCTTCTAATAGTGCCACCAGGTGAAAACCAAACCTTCAATGCATTAGACTTAGCGGGGGACACTCCAAACTATAACAATATCCATGTCTTATTCTATTCCTCCATCTCAGAGGAAAATATTTCAGGTTTTCTCTATTCAGCATGATGTTAGCTGTGGGCTTGTCAAACATAGCCTTCCTTTTTTTGAGGGAGCTTCTCTTCTATGCCTAATTGATTGAGTTTTTGTAATGAAAGGTGTAGAATTTTGCCCATTTTTTTCTGCATTTACTGAGATGATCTTATGAATTTCATCCTTCAGTATGCTAATATGATACCTCACTTCAATTGATTGGCACATATTGAACCATCCTTGCATTCTTAGAAGGAATCCCACTCACTCCTGGTGAATAATCGTTTTAATGAATTCAGTTTGCTAGTCTTTTGTTGACAGTTTTTATATCTGTGTTCCTTAAGGACATGGGCCTGTCATTTTGTTGTTGTGTCCTTGATGGGAAGAAAAGAGATTAAATTGTCCCTGTTTGCAAATAACATGATTTTATTGTGGAAAACCCTGAAGATTCCACCAGAAAAAAAAAGCATTAGACTTAATAAATTAATTCAGTAAAGTTTCAGAATACAAAAACCAACATATAAAATTAGTAGTGTGTTTACACTAATAGTGAACTATCTGAAAAAGAAACTAAAAAATCAATACCATCTAAATTAGCCACCAAAAAATAATTAAAATTCTCAGGAATAAATGTAACCAAAGAAGTGAAAGAATTGGACACTATAAAACATTGATGGAAAATTGTGAAGAAGACATAAGTAAATGGAAAAATAATTTGTGTTCCTAGATGGGAAAAATACAGTTAGTGTTCATACTATCTAGAAGTAACTCCTAGAAATAGTATATAAAATGGTGGTTACTGGAGGCTGAGGGTGAGGAGGGAATGTACAGGAATAGGGGACATGTTCCCCTTTGCAAACAAAGTTATTGTTAGTGAGATAACATTGGGTTATTGCATACGGGGTTTATTACAGTTAATAATAATGTATATTTCAAAGTAGCTGGAAGAGAAGATTTTGAGTGTTCTCATCATAAAATATGATAACTGTTTGATGTGATAGATTTGCTAATTATCCTGATTTGATCATTACAAAACATATGTGTATTAAAACATCACATTGCACCCCATAAATAAGTACCATTATTATCTGTCAATAAAAGAAGCTAGCCTTCTCATGAATTAATAACTTCTCTGAATTGTAGTCTGCTCCAGAAATAACCAGAATAAGAAGTTATGATGAATTTATTTATTGCTTTGTCTAATCAATGTTTTTGCCCTTTTTGCATTAAACACATCTTCTAAGAAAGAAAACACTTTTTAACTTAAGGATATTTACATTTTGAGGGACTCTTAGAAGTCCCAGATACGTACATAATCTTCAGAGGCCATCATGGGAATGGCCTTAGACACTTTAAATTCTACTAAAAAAAACCCCACAAAACACTCTGATGCTAATCAGAAATAATTTGAGGCTGGGTATAGAAGCGCACGACTGTAGTCTCAGCAGCTTGGGAGACTGAGGCAGGAAGATAACTACTTCAAAAGCCAACCTCAGTAACTTAGCAAGGCCCTACGTGACTTAGAAAGACCTATCTCAAAATAAAAAAAATAAAGAAAAGGGGTTGGGGATGTGGCTCAGTGGTTAGGGTCCCGTGGGTCAATTTCTGGTATCAACAAAGAATTTTTTAAATAATGCTTCCTCACTAGGAGATGACAGACATTAGTCTTCTGATTTCTAGAATGTTCATGAACTTTTCTCCTCTCACCCAATATATTTGTGTATGTATGTGTGCTTGTATATGTGTGTACATATATTCATGTATAAGTGTGTACATATATGTATTTATACATATATAGATATTTATAAATATGTCTGCGTATATGAATACATATACTATGTACACATAGTATATATATATGTATATATAGGCATAATATACACATGTATATTATGTATAAGTAAATAATACACACACACATATTTATTTACTTATATTTTGGTGGTACTGGTGATTGAACTGAGGGATACTCTACCACTGAGCTGTATTCTCGGCCCTTTATATACTTTGAAGTGGGGGTCTGACTAAGTTGCCGAGGCTGGCCTTGAATTTGTGATCCCCCTGCCTCAGCTCCTGAGTTACCAGGATAGTAGGCATGCACCACCATGCCTGGTTCACCTAGTAATTTTTTAGAAAGTTGTCTGTATGCAGCAGTCAAGTATGAACTAACTGCTACTGCAGACAACATCACGAAAGAACCTCACACACAGAGTAGCATGAGAAAAGCCAAACATGACACACACTACCTGGTTCCATTTATGTAAAATTCTGAAAAATGCAGATGAATCCATGGGGCTTGAAGTCGGGGTGGTGATTGGACTGGGGTAGGGTGGGGACTGCAGGACATGGGTTGGGGGTTGTACCTCCCAGGTGCTGGAGATGTTCTGGTCCCTCTATGCATGCTTCTCACCTGGGAGTGTTCTGTTTGGGGGCTTCATTAGCTTGCACACTTGTGAGCCGAGAACTTTTCTGTATGCCTGTTATATCAAGGATAAATACACAGGGGTGATAAAAATAGTCATTCATAGAAAATCACTACCTGAAGTTACACTGATGGATTTATCACAAATGTGCTAAACTTTGACACATAAAAAGGATAAACTCAAAAGGAAACCCTCCAAAACCTTAGCCTTGGCTGCCTCTGGGTGGTGGAACATGGCTGGATTTATTTTTATAGTTTCTGGCATTGTCTGAATTTTCTCTTGTGTGCATGGAGTACATTTATAAAAATACTTTAACCTATGAAGCTTTATTTAGAATTTCTGATTTTAAAGCAATTGATATTTTTAAAGTGAAAGTAAATAAGAGAATGTAATTCCAGCAAATTCAGAAACAGAAACCCCAGCACTGCTAAATGTTTCTCTAGTACAAAAGTCAAAGCAAAGAAATGGCTGTGGGAATTGAGAGAACTGATACTCACTTCATCCCTCATAAATGTCATTTCTCCAGGGCCACTTTTACTTTCTCTTGGTATTTATGAAGCAAGGTTCATGAGGGAGAGGAACTCAGCAAGTGAGGAAATGATCATTTCATGAGCCTTTGCAAAACAGAATACAAATGTCCAAGGACCCGGTAATAAATAGAATGATAGATAAACTTTTCAACCAAAGCTCAGAGATGCTAAAAAAAAAAAAAAAAAGAAAAAAAGAAAAAGAAAAAAAAAACTCAGGAAACCCATCTTGCATTCTCTAATGCTTTTCCCATTTGTGACAATGATAAAATTGGGTAAAAAATATAGATGTGTCTGTGACGAGAATTTTTCAAATGTTGTTTCATCACTTCCCCTTGAAGCTTGAGGAGGGCAAAGATTTTCAAAGAGGTTATACATTTTATGCTAAGTATTTTTATGGTTTTGACCAAGGAACAGTGAAGGTTTCTTAAGTGGCGAAGAAGGAAAGAGAATTATGATGTGACCTTCTACTCTGATCTCCAGCTGCTGCCCAGAATTTTACTAGTGCTAAGGACATCGAGCCACCAAAGCAGAGCCTTGGGGTAGTGAGGTCAGTGCTAAGTTGGCTGGCCACGTGCACATTGCTCTGTTGCAGTTTGGAAACAGTTTTTAGGCCTTTGTGGTTACAAGAAATAATCCCCCATTAAAAAAGAAGGAGGCTGAGGCAGGAGGATTGCAAGTTCAAAGCCAGCCTCAGCAATTCAGTGAGACTCTGTCTGTAAATAAAATACAAAAAAGGGCTGGGGATGTGGCTCAGTGGTCAAGCGCCCCTGGGTTCAATCCCTGGTACCAGAAAACACAGCCCTGCTCTTCAATAATGGTGATGATCAGGTTTCTTTTAAGCATGTCTCCTTTACCATGCGCATGGTGGTAAGTTTTCTTAGTAGATGTCTGTGGAGGAAGATTAAAGAGAGAAAGGGGTTCTTGGGTTCCAGAGGCTGCTCCGTCATCTGTCTGGGTCGGAGCACATCCACTGCACTCTGTCCCCATTGAGAGCAAGAATGTGGTTTCCTTCATGATCTAGTATCCCCGATGAGCCGCCCCTTGTCATGGTCCTCTCAACAGAATGCTGCCCACCACGGTTTCCCATGTCCACTCCTCTTCAACTCCCCTGTCAGCCTGCGTGCCCAGGTACCAGCCCTACCGTGTCTATGCCCCAGGGAGACCATTACACCTTCTCCAGTGAGTTTCTGAACCCCAATCTTGGGAAGGGGGCTCCCTTCCAGGATTGTTCAAGCTTTTTCACTGCTGTGACTTAAAGACCCCACCAGAACAATTATAAAGGAGGAAGAGTTTATCTGGGGGCTCAGGGTTTCCGAGGTCTCAATCCACAGACAGCAGGCTCCATTCCTCGGGGCTCCAGGGGAGGCAGGACATCATGGAGGAAGAGTGTGGTGGAGGGAAGCAGCTCACATGGTGACCAGGAAGCAGAGAGAGACTCCACTCTCCAGAGACAAATAGAGACCCCAAAGCCACGCCCCCAATGCCCCCTCCTGCAGCCACACCCACCTCCTCCAGCCACCACCCAGTTAATCCCATCAGGGGTTCATTCACTGGTTGGGTTAAGGCTCTCACAGCCCAGTCATGTCTCCTCTGGACCTTCTTGCATGTCTCACACGTGAGCTTTTGGGGGACACCTCAATATAGAAACCATGACACTGCCCCAGCCCTCTGACCACACAGAGATGTCTTAGGTCCTTCAGTGGTTCTTTTGTCAGAGGCTTTAGCAAGCTTCGCTCATAAACAACACAGTGAATTAAACAGGAGAAGCTCACGGTCAACAAGAACACAACCCTAATTTCAAATCCAGGCAGTGGGCTGGGGTTTTTATATAGCCTATGGTCTAAAAGTGTCTTTTCCATTTTTAAAGGGTTGGCTTAAAAAAAGGAGGAGAAAGAATGAGGAAGAGGAAGAAGAAGAAGAAATAGAGGAAGGAGAGGAGGAGGTAGAAGAGGTGGAGGGGGAGGAGGGTTGAGAAATCAGTGGTGCCAACAGCAAAGGATGGTTGATAAAGGGGGGAGGGGAATGGAATGCAGCCTACAAACTTAAAATTTTACTTCCCGCCCTTTGTAGAGAGAATGGCTCAGACCTACTGAAGTGTAACCTAGTAAATCTGCATTTAGCCAATGCTTTCTGGTGACTCTGATGTGAATTAAAGTTTGAGAATCATTGGAATGAGAAGCCAATCCATTGGCCACTGTGTTTCCTAACCTATTATACAGATGACCAAAGGCAGCCCAGGACCTGTGTGAGTGCTACCAGGAAAGAATTCCCTTTGCCTGAGTAACACGGTGTCAAGATGGAAGTTCTACCCATTTCAATATGGCAAAGAGTATCAGGCACTGGCAAGCAGGAGGTGAGAGCATGAGATTCAACCAACAAGCACAGAAAACAGGACAAAAGGCACAGAGGACCCAGGTCCTTGGTGATGTCCCTGGAAGCTTCTGGATCAAGCGCATTATCCCGGTGGATTTCCTCTACAGCAGCATTTCTCAACCTCAGCACTATTTACATTTTTAAGTGATTTTTTTTGGGGGGGTTGTGGGGCATTATCCTGTGCTTTATAGGCGTTAACAACTTCCCTGGATGTACCTGCTGGTTACCAGTCAACCATCAGTCTCTTCAAACATTGTCAACTGTCCCTGGGGGGCAAAATCCACCCTCCTCACCCAGCAATCAGCGCTCCAGAGTTCTTACCAGTTTGAATTGTGTTTATGGATTCCTGTGACCTAAATATTTTGATGAGTACCGTAGGTATTAGGCACTGGTCTGTGTCACTATCATGTTCAAATGATTTCTCTTAGAACCAATAACACTGACCAAGGAGATTATATTGGAGATGTTGCTCTTGAAGTGACTGGAGTCTGGATCCTTGCTTTGGAGGATATTAAACCATAAATTTATCTCCAAACCCACATTCTAGTAGAGCTCCCAGACTTCTGGGCATCCTTTTTTTTTAATGTTTTATGTTCAAATTTCCTGCTGTCAATGGTTGGTTCACTTCCCTCGTGTGTATCTCTCATCTGTCCTGGTTATGTGACCCACAAATGAAACTGAGTTCTCATTCCCTGGCTTCATGAAGTCAGTTTGGGGGTGCTCAGTGGGCAGGAAGGGCATTGTGAACTAGGAACCTTACAAGGGGCCATCAATAAGAGGTAGAAACAACTTATGTGTGCGTATGTACTATTAGTGCTGGGTGTGCGTCTTGGCTGGTTGATATGGTTCATATGAAACTACCACATGGATCAATACATTCTGGGAAGGAAGTATTTTTTAAAAATGTTGCCTGGCTAGGGTCAGTTGGGAACATTTCAGTCTTGCTACTTTCTTTCTTTCTTTTAGGTACTAGGGATTATTGAACCCAAGGATGCTTAAGCAGTGAGCCACATTCCCAGTCTGTTTCATTTTTTGAGACAGTCTCACTAGGTGGCATACAGCCTCACTAAATTGCTGAGGTTGGCCTTGAACCTGCGATCCTCCTCTTGCCTCAGCCTCCCGAGTCACAGGGATTATAGGCATATGCCACCATTCCCAGCTCATTTTTCTCTCTCTTTTTTTTTTTTTGGATACCATGGATTGAACTCAGGGTCACTCAATCCTTGAGCCATCCACCCCCTAACCCTTTTTTGTAATTTGTTTAGAGTCAGGATATCACTGAGTTGCTTAGTGTCTCACCATGGCTGAGGCTGGCTTTGAACTCGTGATCCTCCTGTCCCAGCCTCCTGAGCTGCTGGGATTACAGGCATGGGCCACCCAGTTCTGTTATCCTGATAGATTCATTCTCGTAGATCTGCAAGAGCCTCTGTTGGATATTTTCTCCCTGTGGTCTGGTGGCACCTCTGCTCCACATCTTAACACAACCTGTATTGTGTGTCTTCTCAAACTCATATGTGTAAAGCTTGAATTTTTGAATGTACTCCAGCAGGTTAACAAGATATGAGTAGATAGATCTGAGGCACATATTTACTAAAGGGACAGATTCAACAGGAGCTAGGTGTGGGAAGTGATGCTGAAGGTTTGTAAGCAGATAATTAAAACGAAACGTCTATTTTATTGAGCCTTACAAAATAGTCTAGCCATTCTGCCTGTATGGCACCAGGTTCCTGGTCCTCTGTGTGTGTACCCATCCTATAACTGCCTTAGGAGATCAACAACAAACAAAACATCCTTTCTTATTGTAAATTGTATTTCATCTTTCTCTTGGTTGCCTCTCAGCTCCCTATGGGGTCTGTCTTTGCACCTTCAGAGATTCATTACCGTGCTCAGCCAACAAAGAGCCTTCTTCTCCACGTCTCACCCACCCTTTGTCCATCTCCACCTGAGAGGAAAGGAAGCCAGAGATCACAGCAAACATGAAAACGCACCAACCAGTTATCTCTTCAAGGGAGGCCGAGGTGCCCAACAGAGGGAGAATAAGGGGAGTGGACAGCTTCTAGCTGTGAGCTCTTTCAAGGTTGTCTTTAGCTGCAGAGAGCCTTCCCATCAAGGTCAACACTTTCTGGGGAGGCCTGTGTCCACGGATAGAGCAAAGTGGAGATATAAAGGGTCGACTATGAAGGTAATGGGAAACACTCTAACAGGCAAAATTTGCTAGTTTCTCCATCAAGTTGGCTAAAACCCTGAAGGGATTGTATCATAGTTCAACTTCTTCCTCTGCCCAACTCTAATCCTCTCCTTTTCCTTCAGGGACATTGACTCCCTAATAGATTACTAACTTTATATTCCCTTAGAGCTGGGCATAGTGGCGCATGCTTATCATCCCAGCCACTTGGGAGGCTGAGGCAGGAGAATCACGAGTTTAAACTTAAGCAAGCTCCACAACTTAAGTAAGCAACTTAGCGAAATCCTGTCTCTAAATAAAATATTTTTTAAAAAGACTAGGGATGTGGCTCAGTGGTTAAGTGCCCCTGGGTTCAATCTCTGGTACCCGCCCCCAACCCATAAAAAGAACTTTGTGCCCTTAAATATTAAATAAGAAATGTTTATTTGCTACTATTTTTTTTTTTTTTGGTAATGGAGATTGAACTCAGGGTAACCAATCACTGAGCCACATCCCCAACCCTATTTTGTATTTTATTTAGAGACAGGGTCTCACTGAGTTGCTTAGTGCCTTGCTGATGCTGAGGCTGGCTTTGAACTTGAAATCCTCCTGCCTCAGCCTCCAGAGCCATTGAGATTACAAGCATGCACCACTGTGCCCACCATCGATATGTTTTTGAGTGCCTACCAGATGCCACCT
Source organism: Spermophilus citellus (assembly GCF_964194105.1). Lineage (NCBI taxonomy): Eukaryota > Metazoa > Chordata > Mammalia > Rodentia > Sciuridae > Spermophilus > Spermophilus citellus. The sequence goes on from NC_138184.1 coordinate 56,518,235, forward strand.
CTATGCCAGTTATTACAGTAAAATGGGTTATTGTGGGAAGCCATTCTGACACGTGATTGGGTGACTCCCGTTAAGGGCCTGAGGCGCTTTGGCTCTGTCGAAGCTTTCCCGACCCTTTCCTGATGAGAGAGCCCATCCGTGTGGGGGTGTGCCTGACCACTGACCCCGGGGACCCAATCACTGACCCTGACCTTGGAGTGCAGCCCCCCCTCAACCTTCATTGGATGGAATTCTCCCCTGAATCTCCTGTTCCCCAATAAAGGGCTACTCCCAGGCGTGTTCGTGCTCTCTCTCTCTCCTGCTAGCCCTGAGTAATCCTCGCTGCCCTGCTCGGCAGCTAGAGGTGGGAACCAGGGAGGTGAGCCGTCTGGGACCTAGCAATATAAATAAGGTAACTGGTCTGTGTGTTTTATTTCGATCTCTTCTAACTAACTTTATGCCTAGAACCTCATTAATGAAACCATTGCGCAGGTCGCGTGGAAGAGGTTATCACAATAAAATGATACACCTGTGGTTTTTCTCCTGTGTCACTTAAGGTCTCACCGTGAAAACAAACAAAACACAAACAAAAAAGAACAAAGACATGAGTGAACTAGGAGCTCATTAGTTCATGTGTGTGGTTGGTGAAGATGTTGTACACCTTCACGAAAATGACCCTAGGGATTTCACTCTGGATCTTTGGATAGACTTGCTTACAAAATATTGGGCAGCCATTTATCACCAGGCTTTCTTTCAGTTCAATGAGTTTTCTCTTCTGCCTCCTCATTCTTAATTAAGAAAATCATTCAGACTGCAGGTCCCTAGTTTTAGACAACCCCGTCGGCAATTGGAACATCTATTCTGGAAATGTCACTGAAAAGGCTAGAGTCCCTAAAAAAAAAGAAGGTAAGGCAGTTGGGGTCAAGGTTTCTGGAATGCCAGAGTTTCCAAGGTCAGGAGAGGATATTTCTTTCCTACAGATTTGAGCAGGGGCAAGGTTTTAGTCAAGGTCACAGAGGAGGTCACAGAGAGAGGTGGAGGCTTGGGCCGTATCAAAGGCAGAAAATCACTTTGCCATTAGTTTTCATGCTGCAGTGTTTTTGGCTTCCCCCAAACACTTTTATATTGAGTTAAGCTTTTGGCCCCTTGGGAATTGAGCAAATTCTAAAAAGAACACATACAGATTGGTTGTGCATTTTCCCATTAAGCATTATCTTTCTATATGCTTCTTAGTCACAAATTAGTTAGGTTTGAAGAGTTATTATTTCATCCAAGCTATGATGTATTTGGGGGGCTTAAGATACAACTCAGAAATGTTAACTCCCTCATGTGGGTGCCTCAAGTCTTGGCAAGGTTCCCTTAACTAGCCAATGTTTGAAATAATAACATAGATAATAGCAGTTAACAATTATTGGGTTCTCACTATGTCATGACCACTGTGCCCAATACTTGCTATACATGTTTTTTTCATAGACATTCCTGCATCATAGGTTTTCCCATCCTTTCCATTTTTCATATGAGCAAAATGAGATTTGGGTGGGTGACATCGTTTCCCTGATAAGTACATAAGGGGCACATGGCAAAGTCAACATGGAGCCTCAGGGTGCCACCCGTTACACTCATAAGAAAGTAAAATTCCGCCACCAAGAGTTGATAATTGTTCCACCTTCAGCAGCTCAATCTGTCTTGTTTATACATCATTCTCAATGCTGTTCTAATCTGCCTCTCTGCCTGGAATTTAAAATGCCCTGCTCCAGTCCATTTTAATTCAATCCCCTAGAAGTTTCATAAGGGCTCATGCAGTGTTTTTAGTTTCTTGGGAGGAAAAAAAGAAGACGAGGATAAATAAGATGCACTTCCTTCTGGGCATGGTGGGGCACCCCTGAATCCCAGTGGCTCCAATGGCTGAGATAGGAGGATGGAGAATTCAAAGCCAACTCAGCAAGACCCTGTCTCTAATAAAACACCAAAAGGCCTTGGGAATGTGGCTCAGTGGTTGAGTGCCCCGGAGTTCAATCCCCAGTACTCTAAAAAAAAAAAAAAAAATGTACTTCCTGCCTCTATGAAGTCAGTCTATCAGAGGATTTTGTCTTTATTTTTTTGCAATCTCTAAATCTTTGCTTCCCACTTCTTCTCTATAGTTTATGGCTGATGGACCAGCATAGGAATGGAAGAAGACTCCTAGCCAAATCATTGTTGAGACAACTATCTGGATCTCAATGTGCTGTTTGGAAAAGGACCCATCTCCCTGGATAACATAAGGAAGGAAACTTCCGTGGCCTCTATCTTATTAGTAGTAGTACCTAAGTAGGTAATGCCTATTAAATAATCCCACTAGAATGAGCAACATTTTGTTTGGGGTATGTTTCCAATCACTAGCCGATGGGCCCCATCTATCACAGGTGTATCATTTTACTGTGATACCCCATTACCTGGGCCCAGAGTTTGACACTGCCAGCCACATATCCACAGAGATATGGCCTCAGAAGTCCTGTTTCAGTTGCACAGCCCAATCCCAGGCCATATTTGGGTCAACAATACCTGATTTGGACCAATCAGATTATTTTCCCCGGGAATCTTGGAAACTTTCTCTGTCTTGCAAGTGGCTGAACCAATAATGCTTAAACATAGAGAAAATGGGAAGAACATACACTTACAGGTGACAAGCAGCAGGGAAAGTCTGTCTGCATACAGTAAGACAAGAAATTCTACATGGGGAAATGGCATTGAGACATGGGGAAGGGTCCTGGCGGTGTTTGGGAATCGTGTACGGTGACTCTGATCTTTACAGTCATGGTTTTCATCAGCTTTCCAACAGCATAATGAAGTACAAGAGAGAAATCAACTTATGAAGAGGCAAGCTTTATCTCAGACCACAGTTTTGCAGCCTTCCGTCTATGATCGGTTGTCCCCGTTACCTTGGTCATTGTGGAGTGAGTGTAACTGCACCTGATAAGGTCAGAAGGGAGGAGGAGGAAGGAGCCAGGGCCCTGAATCCCTTCAAAGTCATGCCCTCACCCACACAGAGGCCCCCCCAGTAGGCCCCACCTCTTAAAGGTTTCCCCACCTCCCAACAGCACCACCCTGGGGACAGAGCCTTGATCACATGGGCTTTGGGGGAACACTCAAGATCAAAACCAGAGCAGTCACTGAGTCCTTGAGCAACATGTCCCCCAGGTATGCAGCCCAGTTCACCAAGCACTGACAGAGAACCTCTTTCCCTCCATCAGCTCTATCCCAGAGATTGACAGGATACAAGTATTAAAAATAAAAGCAGGCCCTTCCCTCCACATGGTCCCAATGTTGGAAAACAGATACAACATTTGTAACATACATTGTTAAAGATGACATAGAAAAATTTCAGAGGGAACAGCAAATGATTCCCTCAAGAAGGATCAGGGGAGGCTTCGCAGAGGAAAGATGCCCAAGCAAATTCCAGACAGCAGGAACAGCATGTACAGTAGTAAGAATGAATGGAATAGTCTCGTGTGTTTGCAGAAAGGTGGGTAGCTTGCAATTGCTAGAGGTGGAAGGGAGTCAGGTATGGAGAGGTAGTACCATATCCCAAGGGGCTGTATGGACAGGCTAAATGACTTACACTTATGCTGTAGACAAAAGCTTTTCACACTGTAAAGACGTGCATCTCATGTGGGGATCTTGTTAAATTATAGATTCGGATTCAGTAAGCCCAGGGTGAATTCTTATGTGTGACATTTCCAACAAGCTGCAGGGTGTAATTCTTCTGGTCTAAGACCACAATAGTTTGGGTTAAAAGGGCTGAAGAGATGGAGCACTGAAGGATATAATCAGGGAATAATGTGGTTTTCCAGAGGACCATCTCACTATAGTAGGATGGTCATATTAGACACAGGACATGAGAACAGGAAGACATTTCGAGATCCATGTGAGAAATCACAAAGACAGGAGTTACATTTATTGCCAACCTGGGTGTGGAGTGTTAGGAAGCAGGAAGAGCAGTTATTCCTTTGCTTTTCCTTCTTCTGTCTGAACTGGTGCTACAGAATAAGGAAGAATTTTGGATTTATGTTCCTAACTAACACAATATGTTGTCTGAATGTTGATTTTTGTATCTATTGTCTTCTTACAAATCCACTTTAAAATTAGTTTCATCGTAAAGTGCAGAATCTCCTCTTGATTCATAATTTCCCAACACGTGGTGATCTCAAGGGAGAGAGATATGATGCTAAAATGGACTTTGTGAAAATGAAATCTTCACAAGGAAATGGAAGGAACTGTCATTGTAACCAGGGACAATCTGGGTCCAGGGTTTGAGGACTCTTATTTGCATAAGAATTACCTGAGATGATTCTCAAAAATGTGGACACCTTCCCCATCCCTCACCTTCTCTTATTTTTTCTGGGCCCTAATTGAGATCAAGACATCTGCATTTAAAGCAGCATCTCCAAGAGATTATGATTCATGTGAAATGCCCAGGGGAATTGACAAATGTCAGTTCAGCTGATTTGGGCAGAAACAAATTACCTTCTTGTAATGTATGTCACTGCCTGCTACTAAGGCCACAAAACACATAGACAAGGTAAGGTGTCACCTGCCTCCTAAGTTTATATTCTCAGTAAGTTAAGAGATAGGATATTTTATATGCCTCTACCCAAGGTCCTTGCTTCCACCCCATACTTTTGTATCTGGTACAGTGCACATTGCATAACCATCATTAATAACCATACAGTCATTTTGCAAAGTGTTTCTGATTCATTATTTCATTTGGTTTTGTGATATAGGTCATGGATCCCCATTTTTCAGATGTAGCTGGGAAACCTTAGAAGTAGTACAATGCAAGAAGGTTCAGAGGAGACATGACTGGGCTGTGAGAGCCTTAACCCAACCAGTGAATGGACCCCTGATGGGATTAACTGGGTGGTGGCTGGAGGCAGGTGGGTGTGGCTGGAGGAGGGGGCACTGGGGGCGTGGCTTTGGGGTTACTTTTGTCTCTGGAGAGTGGAGTCTCTCTCTGCTTCCTGATCACCATGTGAGCTGCTTCCCTCCGCCACACTCTTCCTCCATGATGTCCTGCCTCCCCTGGAGCCCTGAGGAGTGGAGCCTGCTGTCTGTGGATGAAGACTTGTGAAATCATCAGCCCCTCAAAAACATTTCCTCCTCTACAATTGTTTTGGTCGGGTCCTTTAGTCACACAGTGAAAAAGCTGACTAAAAGAGCATCCGTGATCATGATTTGTCTATCCCTTGTGTTAATTGGAGTCCTGGGGAAAGCAGACACCAAGAGGAAATTGGATGTGCAAAAGATTGATTGAGGAGAGGAAGAGGAGGAGAGAGAGAGCAGGGTGAGGTAGGGAGAGCATTTAGATGGCCGTGTGGGTCTTGGTACCTGTGAAGGGAGAGAAATGAGGAAGGAGAACTGGGGTTGGGTAGTAAGAGCATCAGGCCATAGTGAAGCTTTAAGTGAGGCTTGGAGAAGTCAGTGGGGGCTGGGCGGCCACTGGACCACGGCTCCATTAAGAACAAGCTGGACAACTTTGAAAGCTCTCCTGTGATCAGTCATTGTTAAAACAGCCAGAGGAAGCACAACCATGGAGAGAATGTCACAGTGAAGCTGATGGCACTTCAGCTGGAGGCTGTCAGCCCCCTCCATCCCCGTGGGCATTTTATTTTTTTGGTGGGGGCAGGTACCAGAAATTGAACCCAGGGGAACTCGATCACCGAGCCCCATCCCCAGCCCTATTTTGTATTTTATTTAGAGACAGGGTCTCACTGAGTTGCTTAGGGCCTAAGTTGCTGAGGCTGGCTTTGAACTCTCGATCCTCCTGCCTCAGCCTCCTGAGCTGCTGGGATTATAGGTGAGTGCCACTGCACCTGGCTCCACACCATTGTCTCTTGAAGGGAAACTTGAGTGGCACACCACCATGGCCTCCCACTCCTCTACAATCACACCCCAAACCTAGATCTGCCACTTCCTTTGGATTCATGGCTGAGTCAGGGAGGGAGGAAATTCATCAGTCAGAACCAAAGTCAACCTTGAGAATTTCCAGTAACAATTCATAAGCCACATACACAACTTCCTTTAAAAAAAAAAAGTCACTGTGATACGCAAGTGTTTTCTCTCATGTGAATAAACACTGAGTGATTGAACTCCACGAAGGCTGTGATGCATCTGCCCAGCCCGGTCTTCAGAGACCTACCATTTAGGAAAAACAGGTGAAATGTGGATTTATTCATTGCATTAGACATAATAACAACTTTCATCAAGGGCTTCTCTGTGCGTCAAACACAAAGTAATGCTCTATGTTCAGGACACAAGATTGCTTCCTATTTTTCTTTTTTGCAAGGTGGGGGTGGTTACCGGGGACTACTCAGGGGCACTTGACCACTGAGCCCCATTCCCAGCCCTATTTTGTATTTTATTTAGAGACAGGGTCTCACTGAGTTGCTTGGTGTCTCGCTGTTGCTGAGGCTGGCTTTGAATTTGTGATCCTCCCATGCGGCTGGGATCATAGGCATGTGCCACCACCGTGCCTGGCTACTTCCTGTTTTTTATGGAACTTGTGTTTTAGCGAGGGGATATAGACCAAGACCCAGCACTTGTATTAATATATACAATAATTACTATGGGTAACAAATATTTCAGAAGGACACAAAGTGTCGTACTGGAAAATAAAGGGATTGGGATCTGTTTTAGGTAAGGTTGTCATAGAAAGCCTCATTGAAGCAAGGAACATTAAAAGAGAGATCTGAAGACGTTTGGTGAAATGTCTATAGGATGTGGGAGAACAGGAGCGCTCCCGGCAGAGGGGAGCCCTCAGTTTGTGCTAAAGTGCACTATAAGCCTGGTGTGCTGGAATACAATGAAAAGGAGAATCCAGAGCTCAGGTTGATTTGGGAGAGGCGGGAAGGTCTTGCTGATTTCCTGGGTTATGGGAAGGAATTTGCATCGCATCTTAGATGAAAGCAAGAGTTACGGCATGTAGTTACTAAATCTACAGTCAACATCCTGTAACCCTAGAATTTATTCCTCCAATCTAACTGTATTTTGGTACCTGTTATTCAACCACTTTCTGCCCTACCTACTACCTACTTACCCCCAGTAATCACTATTACACTCTTTTCTTCTATGATACTTTTTTTTTTTTTTTTTTGGATAAAGGGATGCAGAACATACATTGGAGAAATGACACCTCTTTAATATATGGTGCTCATAAAACTGGGTATCCATATACAGAAGAATTAAAGTACCCCTACTATCAGCTCTATTATAATAAAAGACTCAAAATTTATCAAAGAATTCATGCTAAGTGAAATAAACCAGTCCCCCCCCAAAAAAAACAAAGGCTGAATACTGGATGCTAACACATAATAAAGGAAGGGAAGGGAAGAATGGAAGTTCACTGGATGAGACAAAGGGGAATAAAGGGAAGGGAGGGGATGGGAATGGGAAAGACAGTGGAATGAATGGGACAGAACTTACCCATGTTCCTATATGAACACACGACCAGGGAAACTCCACATCATGTCTGACCACAAGAATGGGAAGTTAGACTCCATGTAGGTATACGGTGTCAAGATACACTCTGCTGTCCTGTGTGATTTTTTTAAAAAAATTTAAAAGTCAAAAAATAGAAATAAATAAATATAAATCTTGAAATTATGAACTGCTAGAAGAAAACAGGGAAAACCCTTTACAAAATCAGTATAGGCAATGGTTTGGGAGGGAAAAGATCTCAAAAACACAGACAACAACAGAAAAAAAGATGGGATTCTAGCACACTAAGAAGATTCTGCACAGCAAAGGGAACAACCCACCCACAGGGTGAAAACCCAACTGCAGAATAGGAAAAGATTATTTGTCAAGGATTCATCCAACAGGGGACAGATATCCAGAACATACAAGGAATTCCAAAAGCCAACAACAAGAAGATAATGTGATTGAGAGATGGGCAAATGATCCAGATAGACGTTTCTCTAAAGAGGCTGTATAACTGGTCGACCTCGTCTGTGACTCTCCAAGAGGTATGAACGACTCCCCCAGGCGAGATTCTAGGTGTAAGAATGGTGGGACTGGGAAGAGGACCCAGGCTGCAGGAACTTCAACTCTTTTTACAAATATGAACAGGAAAGAAAGTGGAAATGATTGCATGCCATTTTTCTTTAGAGAAAGTTGGCCTTACATATAGACTCATCCCCATTTCAGGAGGAACTTGGGTCCTGCTGGGAAAGGACTGGCTGGTGAAATGTCTATAGGAGTTTGCAATCATGGTTTAAATCACATCTATGCAGGTCTTTGCTACACTTAGCTGCTCCTGGCAATGTCACCACATTGATTTCCTGTCACCGTTTCCACTCCTTTCCTTCACAGCTGGCCTCTGTCAAAGATCCTTTTCTTAACATGCATTAAATTTCATTCCGTTCAGAATCAATTGAATCAAATATAACTAAGAGAGGTACCATTTGGTCCTTGTTCATGCTTTGGTTTGCAATGGAACACAGAAGGAATTTAGGATATTTAGATTATGGAGAGTCAGGCAGGGTAAAAACTCATTCTGAGCCAGGTACGGTGGTGCACACCTATAATCCCAGCAGCTCAGGAGGCTGAGGCAGGAGGATTGGAAGTTCAAAGCCAGCCTCAGCAAAAGCGAGGCACTTTTAAGCAACTCAGTGAGACCCCGTCTCTAAATAAAATACAAAATAGGGCTGGGGATGTGGCTCAGTGGTCAAGTGCTCCTGGGTTTAAGACCTGGTACCAAAACAAAACAAAACGTCATTCTGCAAACAGTGAGGGAATCTGATAAACCAACCCTGTGTAATAAAGCCTAGAAGGTGTAATCCAATCAATGAGTAGAAATCGCTTTCCCCTAGCTTTCCCCTCATCCACCCACCCAATAAACTCTTAAAGGGAAGAAGGCAGTCAGGATGATTGGTAGCTTCATTTCAGGGTTTATTATAGGCTTTCCTATAGGACCTGAAGGATGCCTTCATCACAACCAGATGCACAGAGAGGACAAGCATTTTGAGCAGAGAGAACAGGAGAGGTGGAAAAGAACCTGGCACATGGAAGAATCTGAAAGGAAGCCAGTAGCTGAGGTAGCAGAGAGTATTCTAGAGGACAAATTGGAAGAAAGCAGGAGCCATGCCACAAAGGGAGAATGCAAACTGATTCTAGCCAAATTTTGAATAATAGAATTTCATCATATAAATCTATCAAAAAATGGAGAGAATTCCCAAAGAATTTTGGTGTCTTAAGTAGAAGCTGGGTGACCCCTGCAGAAAGCATTGGTTAAAGAAACCAAGCATGAGATGTGAGGCAGAAAGGAAGGGGTCCTGGCTCAGCGAGTGTGCCCAGTGTCTTCCAAATGGAAAGTCTGTAATTCCATTCCCCCAACAAATGCCCATTTTAATTTCTTAGAAAATTCAGAGTTGCCTATCTTCCCACACTGAATTCTGTGTGCCATAAATCTTGGGCTTTTAGACAACAATAAATACATAAATAAACAATAAATAAAAAGGCAAGAAGGGAGGGACTATATTATGGAAACAGAAGGACACAGATGGTGTGGTATGGTGGTTAAGGTATAAAATTTAAGTACTTATTTTTTTAAAAATTTTATACCAGGGACTGAACCCAGGGATGCTTGGTGCTTAACCACTGAGATACTATATCCCCAGCCCTTTTTATTTATTTTTAAATTTTGAGACAGGGTCTCACTGAGTTGTTTAGGGCCTCGCTAAGTTGCTGAGGCTGACTTTGAACTTGCCGTCCTCCTGCCTGTGCCTCCCGAGTGCTGGGATTAAAGTGTAGTGCTCTTCACTTGGGGTTCCAATTCCAGTTGCTAGACATCTGTCCAATAATACAGCATTCCAATGGCAAAGAAGACGGGCCCTTGTCTGCTCACTGCCCTATCCCCAGGTATCCAGCAGCACCTGGTCCTGTAATAAATACATGCTGAATGAGAGAAGGGTCCAGCTAGGGTGGCATATGTCATATGCCATTTGATAATTGCTCTGGTTTTATCCATAAGTTCCTGGCAATGCTTGAGAATGGCAGAGAAAGAAAGGGGGGGGGGAGAGAGAGAGAGAGAGAGAGAGAGAGAGAGAGAGAGAGAGAGAGAGAGAGAGAGAATAAGCTCCTACATGTAATGAGCCTATGAACCCTTTATTCCCAGGGAAAGGAAGTCAAGCTGACCTCTCTCCTTTCCTGTTTCCCTGAGGCTCAGCTCTGGTCATTTCTCTTTCCCTTCAAAGCTGCCTGTGATATTCATTTGACCTGATTTCTCTTATAGAGGGTTGCAAGGGATGATTAGTAGGCTTGCCCTTGCCTGCATCGGAGGAGATGCTGAGACGTCCCTCATGGGGAGTCCTACCTCCAGCACAAATGCTCACGCAGTTTACTGCTCTGAGTACCCAGAGCGGCACCATCGCTGGCAAAGTCAGACGCAGCCAGTACCAGAGCTGTGTGCTAAGTGTGAAGGCCAAGTTCACAAAACTCACTGAGGCAGCACAGTGCTGGGCCAGATCCTGGGCATTCTAGCAAAATCTCTGCATGATCTAGAGCTCCAGGAAATAGCCCGTTAAGGACAAGTCTCCCTTCCCAGAAAACATTAGAACATTAAAAGGGGAGAGCCTGGCCCCACTGCCTGTGTTTCCCCGAGGATCCGTCTGTGCCTACTGGTTTTGATCTGGGTTCCCTGCAGTTTGAGGAGCAGTAAGTGAAGTTTTCTGGTGGTTCTAGGAAGACAGCTCCCAGGAATGCTATGGAGAGGGGCCAGCATCAGAGCCAGCTAGTGGCTATGATTTATGAACTGCCTATGAGGTTCCAGGGACATGCACTGTCCCATGTGTGATGAGCCACTCACAGCCTCCTTCAAGATGTGGCTGTGGCTACCAGGATGCCTGTTGGCAGTCAACTTTCTTTCCTTAGTCCCTTCAGGACCTGTCCCAGCTGCTGAGAGCTGCCTTCCCCAGAGTCACGCTGTCCCCTGGGTGCCTTACCACCAGTGACCCACTGAAGTGACTCTATGAAGGTCAGGCCACTTCAGCCCAATTCAGGACAGCTTTGATGGGCCACTTTGACACCAGAGCTCCTTAGAAGGGGTTTTTGGTCAGCTTTTGCACCACTGTGACTAAAAGATCTGACCAGAACAATAGTAGAGGAGCAAAAGTTTATCTGGGGACTCAAGGTTTCCGAGGTCACAGTCCATAGACAGCAGGCTCCATCTCTCCAGGCTCGAGGGGAGGCAGGACATCATGGAGGAAGAGTGTGGTGGAGGGAAGCAGCTCACAGGGTGATCAGGAAGCAGAGAGAGACTCCACTCTCCAGAGACAAATAGAGACCCCAAAGCCACGCCCCCAATGCCCCCTCCTCCAGCCACCACCCAGTTAATCCCATCAGGGGTCCATTCACTGGTTGGGTTAAGGCTCTCACAACCCAGTCATGTCTCCTCTGGACCTTCCTGCACTGTCTCACATATGAGATTTGGGGGGACACCTCACATCCACACCAGAACACAAGGTCAGCCAAAGTGGTCCTGAGACCTACAGAGTAGATTGTGTCCTCCTCTGCCTTCCCTTCCCTAGGTATTTCCCCCAAAGCAATCCTTAATTGTTATCCTACATGTTAAATTCTGTTCCAGGATCTGCTTCAAGGAGAACCCAATCTGTCATGGGAGTGACCCGTCAAAATGAATGGCACGTGGTATCTCCCTGCCTTGCTTTCCCACAGCACACTAAAGAGGGTTCTGGACTTGCACACACAGTTTCTTCTTTTTTCACGCCTCACAGAGGGTCTGATCACTAATCCAAGCATATATAAAAAAGAAATATTTGGGGAGAAAGAAGGATGAGCCAATTGGGGGTATTGCAGAACCCTAATCAGAGGATAGTAGAAGAGGATTTTTCTCCCAGGCTTTGCTATAGTAACTTTAAGGAAAACAAACAAACAAACGAACTCAACAGCTTAGGAGGCTGAGGCAGGAGGATTGTAAATTCAAAGCCAGCCTCACCAATTTAGTGAGGCCCTAAGCAACTCAGCGAGACCCTGTCTCTAAATAAAATGCAAAATAGGGCTGGGGAGGGGGCTCAGTGGTTGATTGCCCCTGAGTTCAATCCCTGGTACTCCAAAATAAATAAATAAATAAAAGAACCTAAGACATGTTTGATGGATGCATCTCTAGAATCTGTCCTGAGATAGTGTAATCCACAGAGATCAGCCAGGAAGAAATCCTAAGAAATAAAAACTGGTTAAAGTAAGCATCACCAATCTCACTTCCAGTGTTGACTTCTGATGTCATCTTTACTCCTCTTGATCCTCCTGTCCTGGTTTTCTGGGGTCAGTGTTGGTGGATAAAGGGCCAGGCATTTCTTGAGAGTTGTTCTGCAATGTCGTATTTTCCTTTCCATTCTAAAGGAGGGGCAGTCTGACAAACGGGAAAAGGGTCTGTAATTTGGAATTAGGCTGACAAGGGTTAAATAGCCCTCCCACCACCCTCCCACAGGCACACACACTTACAAGGTGGCAACACTGTATCCATTACATACATTATGTGACATGCCCAAGAATGTTGTTTTCTCATTGGCAAAATGGGGCTGGTAAATAAAAGTACCACCAAGAACCCTTCAGAAATTTAAACACTTTAATGAAGGTAAAGGATTTCTTCAAGGCACCTGCGGTCAATTCCCTGAGAATATTAACTCTTTTGCTGTTAACCATTTCTGATCTAAAGGGAAAGAAGAAAATAAAGTGCCCAGCAGGCTGAGTGTCCTGTGAGAACATGGGCACAGCAGGCCCATCAGAGGCTCAGGGGAAGCCCAGCAGGCAAACACCCGCTCCCTCTGGCCGATCTCTGCAGTGCAGCTGACTGGGTCCTGATGACTCCATCCTGATGAGCTCACTCGGCCAGTCTATCCTGACATCTCAAACTCTGTGTCTGAAGAACAGCCATCTAGGTGTTTGTGTGCAATAAGTAATCACTAAAATTATTTGTAGCCCTGGGGGCTGAATTACAGAAGCCCATCTTACTGAGCTCTTCCTGCCATTAAGAGGACCCAGGCCTGGGCACAGTGACACATGCCTGTAATCCCAGCTGCGTGGGAGGCTGAGGCAGAAGGATCGCATCAGCCTCAGCAACTTAGCAAGGCCCTAGGCAACTCAGCCAGACTCTGTCTCTAAATAATATATTAGAAAGGGCTGGGGATGTGGCTCAGTGGTTAAGTGCCCCTGGGTTCAATCCCTGGAAACAACAACAACCACCAAAAAGAGGACCTAAGGGGCCACCCAGGGTAGGCCTAATCTAGTGGACAGGGCGGGGGCTTTGGAGACAGACAGATCTCAATTCGGTACCTGGCTCTGCCACTTCTCAGTCGTCCCTGTTTCTTTGTCTAGGGAAGGGAGGTCATGTTACCTTAACTCTCAGATCTTTCTGGCATTCAATGTGATTGGCAGGTGAGGTGTCTGAACTGCGCCAGTCCTCGTCATGGTGGGTGTTATGTATTATTGAAATACATTATGTGAGCTCAAAAGGCTGATTCTAATGCTGGCTGCATTACATAATATGACCTGGGGGACATCCTAAACCAATTCTGAGGTTCTTCCTCCTTTTATTCCAAGAGGAGAATGAAAAGAGCGCGATACTTTATAGGTCTCCTGTGTGTGCCAAATGAGACCATGCTCACAAACGAAAATCTTAGCTTTTGAGTCAATTAGAATGTCAGTTTACCTCGTTGTGCTAATAGGCCCCAAAGTCCCTATCTATCTGTCTCTCCAGTTGGCCTGTCTCAGTGGACACATTTGCTGGGTTAAAGGGATTTCTAGGATTGTCAGTTCATGGACAGCATCTCATGAGGTTGAGTTCCATTGGCACAGGGTGGGTGGTGACAGGGTAGGAGGAGGATGAGGTGAGTGACAATCAATGTCCTTTGTGGAATAGGAAGGACTCAGCTTCTAGATTCCAGCATTAGCACGTAAGCCATCAGCAAGAGTAACATAAAAACCTGAATTAGTCCTTACTAATCAGGATTAACCTCCAAGGGCCAGACACGAATTCACCCACATCCCACATATAACCATTATAAATCTTTCCAGCCTAGTAAAAGGTAAACCATTTCCCTCACTGACTAGCAGAGGAAACTGAGGCCCAGAGAGGTGAAGTCAACCACCCAAGATCACACAGAAAGCCAAGGATAAACCTTAGATCTGAACAACAATGTGTTCTGGCTTCAAAATTGCTGCTCTTTTCTCCCATCCGCCTTGCATTGCTGAAGTTCTAGTTCGATCATTTCACGACATGTCTGAGAGTCAGGTTAGTTCAGATGCTGAAAATGATGTAATAGCACAAATAGTGAGCTGAAAGCCCAGAAGAACTGTAGGGGACATATGCAAAATTTGGTCCATAGTGTCTTCACCAGTCTCAGAACTGTTTGCTTAGTAGGTTTTGTTGATTATAGTGTGCAAACACTGAGATTTTTACCATATGACATCTTCCAAGGTATATCCCATAAAACATTGCATTATTAATAACAAAAACAAGAACGACTACTCTAATGAAACTACAATTAATCCAACTACCTCTCATAATATCCAACTATCACAATTAAAATTTGCAGAGGGCTTACAATAAGCACTTATAAGCCAGACATCGATTAAAGGATTTAAATGGACTCTCTCATTAAATACCTAAAATGCTGCTTTGATATAGATACTATTGTCTTTTTTTTTCCTTTTTTTTTCTTTTTCTTTTTAGTACCCAGGATTGAACCCAGGGGCACTTGATCACTGAGCCACATCCCCAGCCCCGTTTTACTTTTTATTTTGAGGCAGTTCTTGCTATGTTGCTGAGGCTGGCTTTGAACTTGAGCTCCTCCCACCTCAGCCTCCCAAGAGCTGGGATTACAGGAGCAATCCTGCTACTCTGCCTGGCACCATTATCTTCATTTTATATAAGAAGAAAAAAATTCTTAGAATTAATTCTTAATATGAGAAAAGTCCTCGAATACATTTTGGAACCATTTCAGGAGGCCAAGTCGAGGCCTGTAGGTCAGCTGATAACAGCAAGAGTTCTCTTCCTCACATCTCCTACACCATGATCTGTCAACCATCCATAAGCCAAAGAGCCTCTGTTCACCTGCAGAGGCAGGTGAACATGATGACGTCACCCTGGAAACTCACAAGGCCATAGTGACAGACCCCAAAGTAAAGGAGATCTATAAAGCACCTGGCAAATAATTCAGATCCAGGGAAGAGGATGTAAAACCCTGGTAAAGCCTATAACTAAAGAAGAGCTGATTTGAAACGGCAGATCCACGCCCTGAAGTAGGCTGGCCACGCGTGGTCCTGACCACAGCCTGAATGCAACCTGACTCCAGTCCCACTTGATCACAGTCCTTCAACCAGCTCCATCCACCAGAAGATGCAGGAGAAGTCATGTCTGTCCACCCCCTAGTTATGTGCCCACTGGCTCCAGACCCAACCACAGCAGCCCCCCGCCCCCCCCACCCCGGCTATGGCCAGCACAGGGACCTGTTGGGAGCCGTGCCCATTTGTGGCCCTGGCAACAGACCCACTGGCATGGACCCGATTAAGGACCCCAAGACTGCACTGTCGCCCAGCCCCGGCCCTGCTCTACTGCCAGTTCAGCCTTAGTCCCACATGCACGTGGACCTGAGGAGATACAGGCCTGTCTGTGCTCTTGGTGATGGCCCTGCTGACCTTGGTCCCAGAGGTGACCCAGCTCTCAGTCCTGCCCACCCAGGGACCTAGGAAAGCTGATCTCCACCCTGCTAGTGGGTCCATCAACCTCAGTTTCAGTTTTGGACCCTGAATTCTGACCCAGCTGTGAACCCTGATGTGGCCCAGAGACTTAGTTCCAGCCCTGCATCAGTCCTGCCTGCCTGGGGAGCTAGCAGGATCCAGGCCTGCAGTCTCAGAACTGCCAACTGTAGCTCCACATGACTGGGCTCCAGCCCACGGGACTGAGATCCACGAGGCAGCCCTGTCAGACTGGGGACCAGGAGGAAGAACATGTTTATTTGTCAAAACCATTCTGCGAGGCCAGGGAGAGGTATTCATCCCTTCAGAGGCACAGACGTCAGCACGCATCTGCATGGATGGGGCAGAGGCAGGTGAGCGTGATGACGTTACCCTGGAAACTCACAAGGCCATAGTGACAGACCCCAAAGTAAAGGAGATCTGTAAAGTGCCTGGCAAATAATTCAAAATAATTGTTTTAAAGACGTTCAGCCAGCTATGAGAGAAAACAAATAAGGCTTCTCTCACATGTACACATACACAAAACTGTTAGAACTAACACATCGGCCAGGCAGGTGGCACACGCCGGTGATCGCAGTGGCTTGGGAGGCTGAGGCAGGGAGGATCACAGTTTCAAGGCCAGCCTCAGCAAAAACGAGGCCCTAAGCAACTCAGTGAGACCCTGTCTCTAAACAAAATACAAAAAAGGGCTGGGATGTGGCCAGTGGTTAAGTGTCACTGGGTTTGACTCTTGGTATTAAAAAAACTAACACATCAGCTCAACACAGTTGTAGGATTCAAGATCAATATACAAAGATCTGTTTTGTTTTTATCCACAAGCAACCAACTACCAAAAAAATGAAACAAAGAAGACTCCCATTTATAACTTGGTTAAATTTATTCCTAAGTTCCTCCTCACCCTCACATCAAGATGGTTGATGTAAGAGGATTCTGAACATGAAAGAAAACAATAACAAGAGGAGAAAATATTTGCACACCGTACATCCAATAAAGGGTTAATATGCAAAGGAACTCACTTGAATCAGCCAAATACCAAATAATTGAATTTAAAACAGAGAAATGATGTGAATAGGCTTTTTCCCTAAGAGAACATACGAATGACAAAGAGGTATATAAAAATAAAAAGGGTCATCATCATTCATCATGGGGAAATGAAAATCAAAGCCACCGTGAAGATGATCACCTCCCGCCTTTGAGACTGGCCATTATTAAACATCAAACAGTAACAAGTTCAGCAAGAGTATAGAGAATAGGGACCCTAACCTGCTGCAATGGAAATAAAATAATCACCTGAAAGACAGATCTGCACTACGGTATTCACTGCAGGTTATTCTCCATGACTAAGATGTGAAAATGAGCTAGTGTCTATGGATAGATGAGGGAATAAAGAAAATGTCAATACACACAAAGGAAATGTATTTGGACTTATTTAAAAAAAAAAAAAAAACACCTTCCCAGCCACTTGGGAGGCTGAGGCAGGAGGATCGCGAGTTCAAACTACCTCAGCAAAAGCAAAGTGCTTAGCAACTCAGTGAGACCCTGTCTCTAAATAAAATACAAAATAGGGCTGGGGATGGGGCTCAGTGGTTGAGTGCCCCTGGGTTCAATCCCTGGTACCCCCCAAAAAAAGAAAAAAAACCCTAAAATTCCCAATAACATGGATGAAAGAACATTATGCCAGGCACATAAAGACAAACACATCATGAACTCATATGCGGAATCCAAAAAGAGAGTAGAAGAGCGCTTTCGTTTCCAAGGACTGCGAGTGGGGAAGGGAGCGGTGGGGAAATAAATGCTGATCAAAGCATACAAAATTGCAGAGATGAGATTAATGAATAATGGAAACCAAATGCTCAGCATAGGGACTATAGCTAACAAAATGTATATCTGAAATTTTTGAAGAGAGATCTTAAGGGCTATCACAATACACACACAAATCGTAGCTATGTGAGGTGACAGATATGTTAATTCCTTTCATTGTACTAATCATTTCACAATGTGGGTGTCTAACAAAATATCAGGGCAAGCCAGGTGTGGTGGCACACTCCTGTAATCCCAGCAACTTGAAGTCTAAGGCAGGAGGACGGTGAGTTCAAAGCCAGCCTCAGCAATTGAGTGAGGCCCTAAGCAACTTAGCAAGACCCTGTCTGAAAATAAAATATAAAAAAGGGCTGGGGATGTGGCTTAGTGTTTAAGCACCCCTTGGGTTCCATCCCTGGCACCCCAAACAGAAAAAGAAATCACCATTTGCTTTATATACCTAAAATTTTTAATTGTTCATCATAGCTCAATAAAACCCGGAGGAAGGAACCAAGTTGAGCTGGTTATAATAATTCTCAATTAATCTCAAGCAATTCTTTAATATGCTAATGGACTCAGAATCTCCTGGGGACATTTACCCAGTGACTGCCAAACGTATCTCTCCTTGTTTGATTTCTTTGTAGGAGCTCTCTTTGGGGAACCCTGTCTATGCCAGCTCACTTGTCAGCTCTCTCTTGTGAAGCAGAGCTCATGCACCATGTTCATATGCTCCCTGATGATCTTTAAGAAAAAAAAAAGTTTTTCTATTTCCCAGAAGCTTTTCATGTTTGTCGACTCAGAGGGGTAGAACCAAGGGCGAATTCCTTTTTATAGAGTTTAGTCACTGGTAGTTTGGACTTAACTTTTGAAGCACTGGTTGTCTGTTCCCTTAGAACATAAAGAGCTTTGTTCTGAGCAAAGAGAATTATGCTCTGCTCCTTGCAAATCCAAAAGGAAAGCAATGGGAAAAATGGGTTTGCAAAGGTTGCAAATATGAATGATGGCCTGGGAATATATAAACCGCAAAGGAAAATTGCAGGCATGTATGGTTTCTTTTATCCCTTCTCGGCCGACTTTATATATTTATCAAACATTTCTCATATTCAGCATTATGCTAGAGATAGTGTGGGAAATAATGGAGTGTGTGTTTTCTGCCCTCAAAGACCTTGTGATTCTAAGGTTGCAGAATATAATCAGACAGGAATAAGCCCTTAATTAAAAGTTCCCTATTTGGGGTTTAGATATATTTGTGATTAATGTCAAATTTAAATTATCTGCTTAGAAGTCAGTTGCATTTTCCGATTAAAATTTATTTCCTGGAATTCTAGCTTTCAGATAATGATACAAAATCAACCTCCTCCTTTGACAGCCATCAAGGAATAGAGAAGTACCAACTCCACCTTGGACCCAGCCAAACCTTGAGTCTGAAGACAGAAGGCGGATGTAGTAATGGTAAATGACCAAGCCCAGTAGCCACGTACTGAGGTGTCACATTGCCCTGAAGAACTTTGGAAAGCTAAGAACTGAAGGCACCCAGTTTTGCAGATAGTAGCAGGCAGGTGGTGGCAGAAAGCAAGATGTTTTGAAAGTCAGTGTAAGGAAGCAAAGGTACCTACAGGTCTGTAGACCCTGACTTCCATCACCCCTCAACAAAATGGAAAGAATGGTCCTTTATGAAGCTGAACCCAAGAGGCTTCAGACTTGAGAGTCCAGACACAGATGAGGGCAGGTTAGTGTGAATGGGAAATGGAGTTAGGTAGAAGGCTACTTTCTGCAGGTAGACCTACACTTTATACCCATTCCCAGGCCAAAGCTCTTATGAGCAGGCTAATACCCACTTTACCGTTCACCCACAGCATCACAGAGAGGGATCTTTATCTGGAAAAACCAAACTACCCTCCAGAAAGATCTACTTGGGGTTCCCACACACCCATCCACCTGTGAAATCTAAAATTAGACTCCCAGGTGACAAGTTCCAACCATGCAAACAAATTTCCATTCAACTTTTTAGAACCTGATTAAAAAAAAAAAAAAAGGAAGTCAAGGATCACCAAATATTTGAAAAAAGTCACTAAATCCAGTAATCTGTAAGAAAGAGAGGAAAAAATAAACAAACACTGGAAAAAACAGAGAAATAAAAAGAAAATTTATATGAAACTTAAAAAAATCTTCAAAGTGTAAAAGAAAATAGAATATTTCTATTTAGAAATAGAAAAATAGAAACAAGAAGCAGCTTTTAAAAAATAAAACACTACATTCCTGAAGCAAGAAGTAACTTTTTAAAACATTTCTTGGAAATAAAAACTAGGAGAGTAGAAAAAATAAAAGATGTGGTGTGTGTGTGTGTGTTTGTGTGTGTGTGTGTGTAAATCTTCTACCCACACAAAACAACAGAAACAAACAATAAAAAGCAAACATCTGACATCTGACCCAGGCACAGTGCACGTGCTTGTAATCCTAGTGGCTCAGGAGGCTGAGGCAGGAGGATCCTGAGTTCAAAGCCAGCCTCAGCAAAAGCAAGGTGCTAAGCAAGTCAGTGAGACCCTGTCTCTAAATAAAATACAAAATAGGGCTGGGGATGTGGCTCAGTGGTCGAGTGTCCCTGAGTTCAATCCTGGGTACCACCTCCCCCCCCAAATAAAAGTAGACATCTGAGGGTGAACAATAAGAATATTAGGTAGCTCCATTTGTTGATTAATTAGGATTCTAGAAAAAGAGAATTAAGAATATAATGGAGAGACAACGTCTTGGTCTGGGTTTCCTCAGGCAGTCACTCATAGACATAGATTTAAGCTCAAGTTATTTTGGGAAGGTGATCCCAGGAATTATGGTGGGGTTATAGAACACCAACATGGGAAAGGGCCATCGCTTGGATCTTAAATGTCCTCAAAGGCCCATGTTCTGGATGTATGTTTCCCAGTTTGGCACTATTGGGAGGTGGGGATCCTTTAAGAGGCGTGCCCTAGGGGGAGGGGGGGGGCTTTGAAGGGAAGAGTGCACCCAGGCCCTTCCACTTTCTTTGTTTTCTTCTCCTGTGTTTTGCTTCCCAATTTCCTTGAGCTCCCTACCCTGATATGCTGCCCAAAGCAACAGGGCCAATGGACCCATAGAGTCTTGTTGAGTTGCTTAGTGCCTCATTGAATTCCTGAGGCTGGTTTTGCAATCGCAGTCTTCATCCTCCAGAGCTCCTGGGATTACAGGCGTGAATCCGCACACCCAGCTAACCTTTCCTCTAAATTTTTTTAAAAATGGTTTTTAATTGTTGATGGACCTTTATTTTATTCATTGATTCATATGCAGTGCTGAGAATCTAACCCAGTGCCTCACACTTGCTAGGCAAGTACTCTACCACTGAGCCATAGCCCCAGTCCTCCTCTTGATTTTATTTTTTGTAAAAGCACATTACAGTCATAAATAATAGCGCAGTTCATTATGTCATATTCCTACACTGATGGAACACAATTTGTTCCATTTTATTTCCCAGTACTTTCTCTTTCCCTCATACCTCCTCTTCGTCCCTGATCCTCTTCCTCTGCTACTGGCATTTATTTATTTTAAAAAATTGTTTTGTTATAATTATACATAAAATGGAATTAATTGGGATAGATTTATACAAGCATATTGCATAATTTAATCAATGTCATTCTTGAGTTTCTCTCCTTTTCCATTCTTCTTTTCCTCCTGATTCCCTTCCTCTGCTTTACTATTCTCCCTTCTATTCTCGTTAGATACGCCTCTCTATTTTTTATTACTTATTTCTCTCTAGTTTCCATATTAGAAAAAATTTGGATTCTTTACTTTGGGCATCTGGATTATTTCACTTAGCATGATATTCTCCAGTGCCATCCATTTAGCAACAAAGGACATATTTTAATCTTCTTTATTACTGAGTAGAACTCTGTTGTGTATCTAGAACACATTTTCTTCATTCATTCATTCATCTGTTGATGGACACCTAGCCTGGTTCCATAACTTGGCTATTGTGAACTGTGTTACTGGGAAATACTGTAATGTAAATATCACTATAATATGCTAATTTCAGCTCTTGGGGATAAATTCCAAGGAGTGGCATAGCTGGGTCATATGGTGGCTCCCTTCCGCGTCTTTTGAGGAACCACCATACTGCTTTCTATAGCAGTCATGCTCATTTGCTGCTCCACCTGCAGTGTGAAATATTCCTTTCTCCCCACATCCTCATCATCATTTTTTAAAATATTTATGTTCTTGATGTTTGTCATCCTAACCAGGGTGAGATGAAATCTCAATGTAGTTCAAAATTTGCATTTATTTACCTGGTCGCTAAGGATGTTGAACATTTTATTATAAGTTGTTGGCTATTTGCATTTCTTCTTTTTAAGAAATGTCTATTTAGTTCATTTGCCCATTTATTAATTTGGTTATTGGGGGGTGATGTGGAGGGGAGTTTGTGTTACATTTACTTATTTATTTTTTTTAGATATTTTTCTTGGTGGGGTTAGGTGTACCAGGGATTGAACTCAGGGGCGTTCAACCACTGAGCCCCATCCCCAGCCCTATTTTGTATTTTATTTAGAGATAGGGTCTCACTGAATTGTTGAGTGCCTCGCTTTAGCTGAGGCTGGCTTTGAACTCACAATCCTTCTGCCTCAGCCTCCCCAGCCGCTGGGATTACAGGCCTGCACCATGGCGCCCAGTCTTGAGTTCTTTATATACAATCTGGATATCAATCCTCTTTCAGAAGAGTAGTTGGCAAAAATGTTATTCTATTCTGTGGACTCTCTTCACATTCTTAATTGTTTTCTTTGCTGTACAGATGCTTTTAATTTGATGCCACCCCAGTTATTGATTAGCTCAGGTGTTTTGTTACTGTAATGAAAAGTTAATACGGAAGGGAAAAAAATCTAATAAAACGCATGTCAGCACGCCAAATATTGTTAGACAACTGGAGCTCACTGTATGGAAGGGTCTAGAAGATAGTGTACAATACACACATGAGAGTTATCAAAACAAAGGAGGGGAAAGTGTGCTATTCATACATTCCATCACCTATCTCTGTTTGAGGCCGGCCTCTAGAGATATCTCGCTCATTCTTCAGCAGGCCACATATGGTCTCTATGGCCAGGGGGAGGAAAGTCCCTCATGCTTGCAGAGACATGGGAAGTTCACCATCAGTAGCTATATAGGTTTGTTATAACTGCTGTGACAAATTACCACGAACTTGGTGACTTAAAGCAACCGAGACATTTTGTCTTAATTTGAGAGGCCTGAAACCTAAAATCAATGATTCAGCAGGACTGGTTCCATCTGAAGTCTCTGAGGGAAAAAATCATTCCATGTCTCTCCCCTAGCTTCTGGTGGTTGCTGGTGATCCTAACCATTCTTTGCCTTTAGAGACACATCACTCCAATCTCCACCTCCTCTGTGTGTCTCTGTGTGCCTGCTCATTTTTTAAAAATAAGGACACCAGCGATTATATTTAGGGCTCACCCTAATTTGATAGGATCTCAGCTTGATCCTTAGTTATTGATATCTGCAAAGACCCTATTTCCAACCAAAGTCACACGGAATTCCCAGTAGACATGAATTTTGAGAGGATGCTATTCAACTCATCGTAGTAGCCCTGGACATGGAGGTGAATGCTGAGCTGATGAGAAAATACATCTGCTACAAAATTCATCCAAGAATACTGTAAGGCAGTTGTCAAGTTCTTAAAAACATGTGTCTCCAGGTTTAAAGAACTCAGCATGTATCATGATGAAAGTAAAGAAATCTCCACAAAAGTAGACCATCACCAAATCCCCCCAGACCAGAGATACAGAGCATAATATTCTTCAAAGTGAATGAAGAGATGGTACACACACACACACACAACACACACAAATACAGACATTCACATACACAGACAAATACACATACAGGCACACACTTACACACACATACCCACATATCCCACACCCTAGATATATAGCAGATATAAGAATGACATTAGGGCTCACCATAACAACAGTAAAAACTAAGCAATAGTTTCAACATTCTAGGGGAAGATCATTTTTAAGCTACATAAAATCGCACAGTTGTATGAATACTACAAATAATCAATCCTACACAATTGTACAAATAATAAAATTATTTTTAACCTACATAACACTATCAATCAGGTATGAGAATAGGAAGAAAACATGTTTCAGACTTCCATATCTCAAAATTATTACCTTCAATAAACTCTTTTTTAAATTTAATAAATTTAAAAATCAAATAAGACAGAGGAATGGATTCCATGGAAGAGGGCCTTCAGCTCAGACTAAGGGAATTCCCACAATGGCAGCTAGAAGGAGTTCAAGTTTGTGGTTGGGACAGGGTGCCCCAGACGGGAACAGAACAGTGGAGTCATGGAAAAACATGCTTTCAAGAAAATATTGAAACCAAAATATCACAAATTTGGGCATTAGAAAAAAAATGGCATCAAAAAAAGAGTTTCGAGGGCTTCGCTCGCGCCGCTGCGTGTGGTGTGTTGCGGGAGGTGGCGCGAGGCGCGGACGATGATGGAGCTCTGCGCTCGGGTGCCAGCGGTGGGACCATGGACCGTTTTAATTTTGGTTGCTGTTACTACTGATATCTGAGCCAAAGTGGTGCTGACTCTTGCTGCAATCATATGCCAGCTAAGCAGTCTGATAAATCTTTGTACTAAGAACTATGGCTACTTCTCTCTTGACCAAGGTGGACATTTCATCCCAGGACTCTTGCAATCAGTTGAAGACCTTAAGACAGAAGAATGAAGTCCCCCAGGTAGATGGTATTCTGTCTGCACCTCTAGATTTGAGGCATCAACTCTTCCTTGGATCTACTGCCTGCCATCCTGCAGTGCAGATTTCAAAAGTGCCAGCCCCTCTATATTGTGTGAGCCAATTACTTAAAATATCCTCCTTTCTCTCTCTTTTACTCACATCCACCACTACATATTATTAGTTTTGTTTTTCAGGAGAATCTTGTTGAAGATGCCATTATTATACATTGTTTGAATGTATATAAGGTGATATTCCATATTTTTAAAGTTGCTTAGTATAGGAGTTTTTCCACATGCATACACACACAACATGATGATATATTTTGGCCAGTGTCATTCCCAAGTATTTACCCTCCATGTTTGTCACAAAATATTTGTGCTTGTTCCTAGCTTATAATTCACCTTTTAGTGGAAAGTCTCTTGCCTCTTTCTTCCATATTTCTGCTCCATGATTTCTAAAGGAGTTTTATAAAACTTTGAAAATGAGAATCTAATTAATGAACTTGTAAATATGCATGCTAATGAATAATTATTTTTCCAAACTCCAAATGTTTTTTTATTTGCAATTATATTTCAAGAAATCATGGTTCTTGGTATGGAACAATGACATGTCATAATAAAAAAGTTGAATGAGAAAAAAAAAAAGAGTTTTGAAGAATAACTTGGAGGTATGGAAGGAGTTCATTGATTTCCATAAAATTGAGCAATAAATAGGAAATCTGTTCAAACTCCAGGTGAAACCAAAGGCATGTAAAAAATTACATGTAACAATGGTACACTATTTGAACAGTGATAAATATTTTCATAATAATATGTAAATTTTATAATAATAACAGCATTAAAACATGTATAGTTAACCAAAATTCGCTACATAATTATAAGCAAAGGGGAAGAGGTGAAAGAAATGGAATGTAGAAGTAAAAATCTTCATCTCTCTAAAGAAGTCAGTGCACAGGGTCTACATTTGGGGAATTGAAGAAATAGTGTTTTTTTCTGTTTGTTTTTAAGAAATGCAGGGTAATAACTGGGAGAACATCTGGAGTTTAAAGAACATCTGGAGGAGATCAAGTCAGAATTAGTGAAGGTGTCTTGGGGAATTGGAGTGTCTTGGTTATTTTGGTTTTCTGATCCTCTTGAGTCCCAGATCTCCCCAGCCCTCCTTCCATTTCTATTAGCTGCCTCAATGTCCTTCCCTGCCACATGGCTCCAGGAATATTCTCTTTTACTTAGTCCCCTGTGAATTGAAATTCGGTTACAACTAAGAGTCTAGGATATTATCCTGAAAGCTGTAGACCCCATCAATATGTTTAATCTTTTTATCCCCAGCCCTTTTTTTATTTTTCATTTGAGACAGTGTCTCATTAAGTTGCTGAGGCTGGTCTCAAACTTGTGATCCTCCTGCCTCAGCCTCCCAAACCGCTGGGATTAAAGGTGTGCACCATCACACCTGGCTTCAACATATCTATGATAATGATTCCTTTAAAGAAAATTTTAGTACTCAGGCCCAGGCCCAATATACAGTACAGCCAATGCTCGCCTGGACTGTATATTGTGTGGACAAAGATCCTCACTATGGGAACCTCCTTAGGTTACTGCCTTCATTCCCAGTCTCAGGGTACACACCAAAGTGCCCACCCCCACTTTCCCAGTATCCTCCCCTTCCCATGCTTTGTAAACTCTGTTCTTTTTATGCTTGGGCAATTCTTGAAGATTCAGTTCAAGCGTCCCCTCCCTCAGCCTTCTCTGGTTTCATAGGTTTGTCTGAAGAGTCCTTAAATGTGCAGCTCTGTGTTAGCACTTAAAGCATCGCATCATACCCTGGTGTAACTCTACTTCTCTATCTTCCTTTACAGGAGAAGCTCCTTAGAGAGGATAACTGTATGTCAATCATCTTTATACCCCTAGCACTCATAGGGGTATTGACCTGACCAACGTAGCTTTGCCTACATGCAGCAAGGGTAAATGTAGTTAGTTGATTTCAGTCATCTCTTGCTGCATAAAAAACTACCCCTGAATATAATGGTTCAGAACACTAGCCGGCTATTCTATAATTCTGAAATTTGGGCATGACCAACAGGTAGAGATTGCTACGTGCTATTGTCCTGTGGCCACACATGTGATTTCACTGAGCAGAGGACTCAGCTGGAGCTGTGACATCTAGGCCATTTCACTCCTGTGTCTACTCCCTCTGCCGGGAGGCCAGGAATGGCCAGCTGGCCTCTCTCTCTCCATCCCTGCAGTCTCTCAGCATTTCGCAGAAGCATCTGAGTTCCTTTACATGGGAATGAGATCCCAAGAGAACAAAAACAAAAGCTACTGGGATCCTCACATCTTCCTTTCAGCATGCATGGGGTCACTTCTGTCTCACTCTTGATTTCAAAGCAATTCATGGGGCCAACCAGATTCAAGGGGTAGGGAACAGTCTCACCTCTTGGCAGGAGTAGAAATAGGTACACTCAAGTACAGGAGAAGGTGTTGGCATTGTTCCTGACAAATAATCTGCATGTGGTAGTTAATTCAATCATTTTGTAAATCGGTTAAGGTTTAGATGTGGTGTCCCCCAGAAGCTCACACATGAGACAATGCAAGAGGTCAAAGGAGAAATGATTGGGTTGTGAGAGCCTTAACCCACTCAGTGAATGGACCCCCTGATGGGATTAACTGGGTGGTGGCTGGAGGCAGGTGGGTGTGGCTGGAGGAGGGGGCATTGGGGGCATGGCTTTGGGGTCTCTATTTGTCTCTGGAGGGTGGAGTCTCTCTCTGCTTCTGAGCTGCTTCCCTCCACCACACTCTTCCTCCATGATGTCCTGCCTCCCCTGGAGCCCCGAGGAGTGGATCCTGCTGTCTATGGACTGAGACCTCTTAAATACTGAGCCCCCAAATAAACCCTTCCTCCTCTAAAGTTATTCTGGTCAGATCTTTTAGTCATAGCAGTGAAAAGGTTGACTAAAATAATAGGTAAAATCAGTTAGTTCCATTATTACATGTTTTAATTATTTTATTTTTAAGATTATTTGTTTATTTAATTTTGGGGGGACACCTTGGCTCAAATTCAGGACCTCACATTTGCTAGACAAGTGCTCTACTAGTGAGCTATGTATTCATCCCCCATATTATTACATTTTTTAACTCTATTACAGATTAGATATCATTTGATGAGTGATTAGGAAGGAAACACCTTATTCTACCTAAGTCACTTTCACTTCAAAGATGAAAACAAAGGAAACGAATCAGCCAGGATGTGCGAATATCATACTCAAACCTGGTACTGATGCCCTTCCCTAAAAATTTTAAGCAGACAAGTTGCTTTATAGAAAGCTCATGGAGAAAGAAGAGATCAGTGTGGTTCAAGGGTAGCGGAAACTTCTCCTGAATAAAACTGCATCAGTGAACTTTCAGAAAATATTGTCTTCAGCTAAAATTTAAAACAATACCTATATTCAAAATAATCCATCATATGCAGCCGCCATTCAATCTTGGGACGTACATTTACACGTTAATGTTTTAGAAAATACAGAGCACTTATTGAATAATGACTAGGTATATCTGCCTCTCAGAAATGTCCATTACACTAATTAAAATCTAGTATGGCCACAGCTTTTTAATTACTTTTCATCATTGCCTCAGTCAATGAAGCCAGCTTTATTACCCACTATAATGCCTCTCTTGTAATAAATCTTCATAAAACCTGGAAAGAGTCTATTTCTGAAATGTCAGTGACAGGCTTTTCTGCCTAGCTTTCCCGGAAGCAGAATGCATAAATGAGCTTTATTAACTTCTTCCCTGATAAGACAAACAATGAAAATAAAATAAGACTAAGTAGTACTTAGGCCTTTTTCTATCTTTATTTTTCTCATATTTCAACATATTTTTAATCCCTTATTAGCAGCCATTAATCACTTGAACAAAAGAGTCAAGCCTTTGTTTGAAGCTTAAGAGAAATACAGAAAAAAAAATGTGAAATTTTGGATTCCAGTTTCGGTTCTGCCACTTTCCAGCTCTTCATACGCCTCAGACAAAAATCACTTAAAACTCCCTGATTCTTAGCCTCTTCCACTGCAGGAAGGAATCAGCTCAGCATCTCTGCTTTTTTTTTTTTTTTTTTTTTCACTGATGAGCAAAAGATAATGCAAGGGCTTTTCGAACTATAAATCTCTAAGCAGATGGGAGGAAAGGAATTATGTAACAATCGATGAGACAGCAGACAACAGAAAGAATCAAAGGTAAGTTCGGACACTCATTTATTTAGTCATGTAATATTTATTGAGTGTCTTGTATGTGCTGGGCACGAGGCAAAGATGAGGAGATTAGAAGTGAACAAGATAAATGAGCCCTGCCCACCAGCACTTTGCAGCCCCACAGGGGGGAAATCAATTAAGCAAGTAAGTAAACAGCTAATATCCCTAAAGTAAGAGGAAAAGCACAGGATATCCCTAAAGTAAGAGCTATAGA
Source organism: Spermophilus citellus (assembly GCF_964194105.1). Taxonomy (NCBI): domain Eukaryota; kingdom Metazoa; phylum Chordata; class Mammalia; order Rodentia; family Sciuridae; genus Spermophilus; species Spermophilus citellus. The sequence continues at coordinate 56,546,976 of NC_138184.1, forward strand.
GGAAAAGCACAGGATATCCCTAAAGTAAGAGCTATAGAGGAAAAGCACAGGACGATATGAGACAAAGAAACAGGAGAGCCGCCTTGGTAAACCTTGGTTATAGAGAACTAGACTGCAGGCTGGGATGGAGTCAGACCAGGAGACACAGGGGCAGGCAGAATGGGCCAAAGCACCTCAAGAAACACAAACATGGAGAGAGAATCCTGAGAACAAGGAGCACAGCCATGCACAGAAAGAAACATGCCTGTTATGAAAGAGGCTGGCTTTGCTTCTAAGTATCACGAGAGGTGAATGGAGGCTTTTAAGCAGGAGGATGTTGGGATCTTCTGCTGGGCTTTATAAGTCCCTTTTAAGGAATGGGGATGTGGCTCCGTGGTCAAGTGCCCCTGAGTTGAATCCCTGGTACCTAATTAATTAAGGTCCCTTTTATAGCCAGGTGTGGTGGTGCACACCCGGAGTAACAATCTGAAAGCCTGAGGCAGGCGAATCTCAACTTCAAAGCCAGCCTCAGCAATTTAGCAAACCTACGGCAACTTAGCAAGACTTTGTCTCTTAAAAAAAATTATATATATATATATATATATATATATATATATATATATATATATATGATCCTGGAGATGTGGCTCAGTGTTAAGCACCCTTGGGTTCAATTCCTAGTACCAAGAAAAAAAAATCCCTTTTACTCTTGGTTTGTGAAGGTCAAGAGAATCTAAGGCACAGGACCAAGAGAATGACCACAATGGCTCTGAGTGGACTAGCAGAAGAAGTAGTGGAGACCATATTGAGTCAAGATGTATTTGAGAGGTAGAATGGACAGGATTTTTTGATAGGATAATTACAAATTTTTTTAGGGGCGGGGTGGAATGAGGGATTGAACCCACTGAGCCACATCCCCAGCTCTATTTTGTATTTTATTTAGAAACAAGGTCTTACTGAGTTGCTTAGGGCCTTGCTAAGTTGTTGAGTTTGGCTCTGAACTCTCGATCCTCCTGCCTCAGCCTCCCGAGCCACTGGGATTACAGGTATGTGCCACTGCGCCCAGCTGAATAATTATAATTGGGGGAAAAAAAATGAGACTCCAAGATCTCTGGTTTAAGCAACTAGGAAGGTGTTTCTGCTGTTTTTAGAAACAGACTCCAAAACAAGTTTGGATGTGAAACAAACATCCTCCATTGTGGCACATTGAATTTGACATCCCAAATAGTGCTATCAAGAGAGATGGCTAGAGAATCAAGTTATGGGTAGAGAAACAGCCAATTCCTATGAGTGCAAATTCACACTTCCAAATGCTCACTGGCATGGACTGGGTAAAAAGCCATGGACCCAGGTTGATGAGGTATAAGTGACTGACTGACTGGGTGGGTGGTTTTTCTTTTCAGGACACTATCAAATCTTTTCCTTTTTCCTCCCAAATGCCCCTGTCTAAATTGCCAGCACATACCATTGGCCTGACTTTAGGGCACAGTTTTCAGACAGATGCATTGAAAATAACTCCAAGGACATTTTTCTTAAGCTTTTGTTATTTAAAATCCCAGGCCTCAGCTGGAGCAAGGAACACAAAAGGAACTGGCACCTGACCCCTCACCCTATGGGGTCACCAGATGCCAATACAATAAGCCCCAGAAAATTCCCTATTCACACTCCTGTCCCACCCTAATGAATGATAGGGACCCTAATATGAGAGACCCTTGTCCTACGCTAAAGGAAGCTCAGACCCTTGCTTTACCTTACTGCTGTTTTCTGCCCTGAAAGTGAGCCATGCCTGGATTTCACCAATAGGACTCTGCAGCTAAATATTGAATCAAGAAAAGCCTGTAGATCTGAGGTTTGCTTCTTGTCTCCCGCCTTTGTCATGTGTGCGTCCTTTGTCCTAACATACAGTGTCAAGACTGTCCATGAAGAAGGCAAATAGTGGAGCTTCTCCTTTCTTCCTTACTCAAGGACACCGTGTTAAAACAAAAACAAAACAAACAACAACAACAACAACAAAACGGTGGCTAGCTAAAGTCAAGGCTGAGCTGTGCTGATCAGTGTGCAGATGGAGACAAGCGAATGCATTTTACTAAACTGGCCTGTGGAGTCTACAGGGTGGAGTGGGAAATCATTCTAACTTCCTGCCTTTCTCATCTGGCCCGCCTAGCAACTGAAAACCCACACAAACACAAATACCTTTGTGAGGGGTCAGGGACAGCTCTGAGACCTCAAGTGTCAGCTCCCACTCTGGAAGGCAAGAGGAGGGAGAGCAAGGGAGGCCAGAGAGAGAGAACACACCTGAAACCCCCCTGGTTATTTAGGGAAGGCATTCCACTGAAAGTTCCACCCAAATAAGGCCAGGGATTGGGTTTCCCAGGGTGGGGTCTTGCTTGGTGATGTCTTGTGGTCAGGAGATTGATTGACATCTTGGCAAGTCACGCCCATCTCAGGTGCTGTGTGGGATCCCAGGAGAAGTGAGAGAAAAGGTACACCTGGGTCGCACAGCCCCCCAAACCATGCCAGGCCATTTCCCGTGTAAAGGTAAAATTTCTAAGCTGATTCTAAGCTGCAAAAGTCTGAGTTAAAGTGTAAAAGACTAGGGCATTGTAAAGCTTCTAGATTACAAGGCCTGGGCTAAAAGGTAAAAGCCTATTGTTACAATTCCCCTGCTATCCCCGGAACCTGCAATCTCTGTAAACTTGTTAGGACAATGCGGGACCTGCTCAGTAAATATCTCCATTGATTCCCTGGTTGTTTAATAGCTACGGGCTCCAGGTAACATGGCACGTAGGCATCCAGGCCCCAGAACCAATCAGTTTGAATGTGTGCCCCACTTGGAAGTGACCAATCACCCCTACCCAAACTGTTCCCGCCAATGAATGGACTAATCATGTATCAGAATTGTTGTTCAATTTCCCCGCGCCTCATGATGATTTGTTCTGATGTATGCAAAGCCCGCCGCCCTCTCCAAAAAGTGTACTTAAGCTCTGCTTGACCTCTGCTCTGGGCTCTGGGCTGCTCTCCCTTCCTGAGTGAGCACAGGGCCCCAGCGCGCTAGAACGGATCCCTAATAAATCCCCCTTGCCATTGCATGGAGCTAGTCTCGTGTGGTCTCTTTCTCCGACGCTTTGCCGGACCCTTACACCCGCACATGCTCAAATGTGCATAGCTCACACAGATAGCCCGTGGATGGCAAGAAACACTCATCGATGGCTTGTGACACTCTCTCTTTAGGTACTGCCTGGTGAGGGTGTGCATTCCTCTCTCTAATCTTATTTTATGATGGAGTTCAAGGAAAATGGTTGGATTTGGAAGATCTTATAGCTTCCCATATTTACTTTCTTTCTGACCCAGGTAACATTGCTACTCTTGGGCTGGGGCTGGGGCTCAGGGGTAGAACACTTGCCTAGCACGTGTGAGGTACTGGGTTCGATCCCCAGCACCACTTTTTAAAAAAGAAAGAAAAGAAAAAATAAATAAATAAACATTGCTACTCTCCATTATTCAATACTGCCAAGAACTTCAAGGACTGAGCTTTGTCCTTGAAAAAACTCCCTTTCAAGCCAGGGTTGAAAGGATAAAGAAATTGAAATGTAAAAGATAAGGTTTAGTTCTTAAGTTGCATTCAGAACCTGCAATTCATGTGGCAGTTGAGACAATTCCCAGAACTGCCCATTAGAGGTATGTTGAAATCTCCCCTGACCACCTTGTTGCTCAACAACCCCCTCCCAGAAACCATGCAGTCCTGCACGTATACACCTCAAGGCTTAAACCAATCAGTTTGAATGTATACCCCTTCTTAGTACTGACCAATCACCCCCACCCGACCTGATCCCGCCAGTGAATGTGCTAATCCTGTTTTAGAGTTCTTATTTGATTTTCCCACGGCGGTATGTGATGATTTGCTAAGGGATGCTATGATGTAAGTAAAGTCCCTGCCTTTTCCAAAGAATGTATATAAGCTCTGCTTAAGTTGTTCTCGGGGCTCTTTGTTCTCCGCTCCTCTGAAGTGAGCTCTGAGCCCCAGCATGCTGACCCCCAATAAACACTTTGTTGTTGCATGAGACAGTCTCTTGGTGGTCTTTTCCTCCGACGTTCGCCCGACCTTTACAGGGTCAGTTTGAATGGAAGATCTAGCATCCACAAGCTCTGAGACCTGGAGCTTGTACAGGAACATCTCTCATGAAATGGTGCTGAAGCCCGGGGACAAAAGGCAGGCAATGTAGATAATAATTGGGAAGATGGAAGCGATTTGGGTCTGGGAAGACAGAGGATGCCTCTGGGGGATTCAAATGCTAATACTTCCAGAGCCCTTCCCCCTCCTTCTCCTCCCCTCCCCAAGGTTACCTGCCTACAGGGGACTGTTCCTCCCAAAGGGTTGTTAATAAAAGCCCCTTAGGACTGACCTTTCCCAGCGCCTCAGGGCAGATAGAGAGAGGCACCCCTGGAAAGCTCCCTTCTCCTGGTTTTTGGCTCATCTTTTGGTTCCTGGTCATATAGGCAAGGTAAGGGGGGAAGAAGAAAATCTAAAATGCAGAAAAGGGACAGGACACCCCCACTGTCTTGGATACCCAGCTCTGGGACCCCTTCTCTGTGGAGAAGTCTGCCTCGGTTCTATCCTTTTAGTAAAACTTGCTTTCTGTGCTTCTTGGGTGTTCAACCTTCACATCTGGGGGTAATGGAACTCGTCACCACCTGTTATCAGTGCTGAGTACTTTGGACTATGAAATATATGTGCTTAGAGCATGATTCCTGGCAGAGGGTTAGGAGTTTATGGTTAGTATTATCCTTAGACAGGGCCCAAAGCACTGATTAGTCTTGAGGCTGCATAGTAATATTGGAGCTCCAGCGAGGAAGACCAAATCAACCGGTTAACAGCCATATCTGAATGACAGGCCAGTGGGTTGCTCTGGTGTGGGAGGAATGCTGAGCTGGGAGGGCAGAGTGAAGAGGGTGTGATCTTCAGAGGAATTTCATCTGCATAAAGTTTTGGAAAACTTCCTCCCATGAACTGAGGTTGAGAAGGTATCTAATTCCAAGATGGCGCCAGCATCTTGAAGTCAGTATTATTCCCTAGGATCTTACAAGCTGGACTGGTGTCCGACTTCACCATGTTACTGAAACCAGATTTAAAGATAGTTAGTTAGTATAGTTAGGTAAATTGGGTCTAATTGAGAAAATGGAGTAGAATCTAATAAAGAACATGGAGTCCAATCTGAGTCTGAGTCTAGAAAGTCAGAAATACCACCTGGAAGACTGAAATGTTAACATCCCCAAGGCTGGTGGGGGAAGGGGGGAATTGGCAGGGGCTAAAGAACTGTTAATGAAGCAACTCCCAGCAGACAGGGATCACTCCTCCTCCCCCATCTGCCTACTGGTTTCCCACCTTTTGGAATTCCCTCCTGCATTCCCCATCACATGCAGGTTCAAGGGAAATAAGCAAGATAAAGGACAAGAATGTAGAAGGACAAAGAAAATCTTAGATATAAAAGGGATGGAGAAGTCCCATGGATTCCATCTTTTGGGGAGAAGTCTGTTCTAATATCCTTCTACAAAGCCTCTAGGTTTCTATTCTACACTTGGCTTGTCATGCCTCTCTGGTGTTGAACTTCAGCATTCTGGGAAGCAGGGCTCGTCAAGGTAACCTGTGGTATCATTACCTGGGTGGCTACAGGGATTCTGTACCCATGAGAGATGAGGCTGATTAGTCTTGGGGCTGCATTGAAGGAAGGCCACAGAAGAATGCTAATACTTATGAGTAGGCTAAAGAAAGAAATGGTAGACATGCAAAGAGTTCTTTGAGAACTGAAGCAAATCATACTTAATGAGGCACTCTGTTATAAAAGACTATTTGGAGCTGCGGGCAGTGGCATACTCCTGTGATCCCAGCAGCTTGGGAGGCTGAGGCAGGAGGATTGCGAATTCAAAGCCAGTCTCAGCAATAATGAGACACTTAGCAACTCAGTGAGACCCTGTCTCTAAATAAAATACAAAATAGGGCTGGGGATGGGGCTCAGTGGTCAAGTGCCCAAGTTCAATCCTGGTTACCCCCCCCCCCAAAAAAAAAGAAAGAAAGATACGGTATGGTGAGCTTATAATGTTGTTTTAATAAGTGTTCCAAGGAGATTTTTTAAATGACCAAGAGGCATGTTTAAAGTGTTTTTTTTTTTTTTTTTTGGTTTTTGCTTATATAAAAAGAGCTTCCCAGTGGTAGAGGTTCCCAATCCTAGGAAACCTGAGATTGATGTGAGAAGTTCTTATTTCTGTACCAACTTTGTGCCTCTCCTCCAAACCTGGCGCCCCGTGAGAGTCTCAGTCTGTTCTTCCAGGGTGACAAGACTTCACTCTGTCAGTGATGCCCCTCCTGTCCCTCTCCTACCATCCTAACAGACCATAACTCTGGGTGAGCAACCTATCTAGATCAAGCAGATAAAATCATCAAATCCTTCCACAGCCTGGCACTAGAGCCAATAGCAAATGAGCTCCAACCCTGCCTGTCAGTAACTGCCCATCTAGCTGAGATGAGGGCATAACTGACATATTCCAGTGGTCACAGTAAAACTCAACTTGTCTCAGGCATTCCAGAGATCAAAGGCGTCTGTGGAGCCTGGCTCCTTCATTCCATACAGGAGCTAGGTAGAGGGAGGCCATGCCATGCTACCTGAGGCCCTAGGTCTGATTGCTCCCTGATTTCCATTTCCACAGTGTTCGCCTCTAGATCTAGGAGAGCTGCTCTCAGGAAGCACGGAGACCTATGACCAAATCATAATGCGACTTGTATATCTAAAAGGAACAAATTAGAAACAAAAACAAATCACAGCACTTCTGATTCAATGCAGGAAGTCCCAGTCTAGTGCTGGATTGATTTGAATTCTTCTACAGCACTTGCAAAATTTCCTTTCAACAAAGGGGACATAGGGCTCCAACAGGCAATCGTGTGTACCTCATCTTCCCATATCACTGCTTAGATTTTGTTGTGTGCTTCTTTTTAATGATTAGTGTTTTCTGGTTACAGACATATAAAATCTCCTTTAAAAATGAATATATCTGCTGGGAGCCGTGGCACATGCCTATAATCCCAGTGGCTCTGGAGGCTGAGGAAGGTGGATTGCGAGTTCAAAGCCAGCCTCAGCAACTTAGCAAGGCCCTAAGCAACTCAGAGAGACCCTGTCTCTAAATAAAATGCAAAAAAAAAAAAAAAAAGAGAGGGGGGCTGGGGATGTGGCTCAGTGGTTAAGCACCCCTGGGTTCAATCCCTAGTACCAAAACAAAAACAAAAAGAGTGTATCTAAGTTTAAGAACAGATTAATTTAAAAGAAAATTTTCTCAAATTACCCTTGTAATAATCTTACGTATTTGGGACAATTTGCATTTTATAGATGAAGGAGTCACTATAAGATGAAGGTGCCCACCAAGGTCATGCAACTAGAAGAGGTACACAGGTTTCAAACCCAGGCTCCCACTTGTGTTCTTGAAACCAAATCTCTACCATGATGCAAACTATAGAATTAGTGATGCCATAGTTATGGCCAGAGAGTTTTGAAGTAATTGATCTAGAGGGAAAATCTATTGAACCCAAATTTCCTTCTAACATCAACGACTACTTTGGTCAAGGTCTTAATGACTTTGTTCTGTAGGTGCCTACTATGTGTCAGACACTCTACAAGGTGTTTTATGGACTTTGAGTTTGATTATTGCAGCAACTTTGCAAAACAAGCATTTTCTTTTTCAGGAGGAAACTGGGATTGCTTTATCCAAAACTACCTAAATAATAAATTGCAGAACTGAAATTCAAACCAATCTCCAATGGGTTCCCAAACCTATGTCCTTTGCTGACCTCTAGATTTTAAGGACCTGCCTTCTGCAATGCTATTCTCCAACTTACTGATCATGGATTCTGCCTCCCACCTCCTGCCTATAATCAAAAATGAGCTGACTGTGCTTTGCTCAACAAAATGCACCCTATTCCAGCCAAGTAACTCAGCCCCCCAAGGTTCCCCATAGTCAAATTAACCAGTATTTGGAAATGGAAGCCATATAACAAACCCCAGTGCACTGAATTGGAAATTACAATTTAGCTGTACTGGTGTCTAGAAAAATAATGTGAGGAACACAGATAATAAGCTGTACACTTTGGATGGGAGAGCCTGGCATTAAATAATTGAAACCAGTGAAAAATGGAATGGGGGAGGGGGTTGGGCCTACACGGCTATCTGTGAAACTGATAAATGGAATATTGACGTCTGGTACCTACCCACACCGAGAGCTTTCCGGTTAATTACATTCCTGGGTGAAAGTCAGGGGAAAATATGATACTTACATTTTTCAGAGAACACAATAATTTTCAGTCATTTTCTGGGTAATTGGTTAACTCTCTAGTCCACCTGCTCTCTGTTAAAGCTAGGAGAGCTTTCTTTGACTGTGAAACCCTGGAATTTGTGGTTCTGATACCAACTTATCCAGCACTTGCCACTTGCCAGGCAAAGATACCTCTCAGAGCTCTCGGCTGGGTGAATGGACCTTGAGATAATCAGATCTTATATGTGAAACCACCAGAATAAGACCCCCCTCCCTCCTCTTCCATCCTGAGGTACACGCATGATTTTTTTTTCACAAGAGGTGAAAAGCATGTATTTATGTGTCTATTGTCTTGTCTTTCAAAGCATTTTGGAAATGCCGGTGAAACAAAGCTTTATTGCTTATTGCTGTTTCCAATACCTAGAAAGGTGTCCAGCAGGTAAAAGGTATCAGACCAAAAGTAATGGAGGAGGTGACAGGGAAGGAATGATCCAATTTGCCCAGGGTGGGCAGGATAAGACCCTGGAGCAAGGGGACAGAAGTTACTAAGCAAAGCATGGTACGGCAAGGGGATGTCATGTACCGTGGACAGCGCTGATACCACCTGTCAATCCTCATTCCTTTGCTCCCACCTGACTGAGTGCCACCCTCTGCTGCCCCAGTTTCCAAAGGCACTTTCCTAGGCCAGACTCAGCCCCTCTGGCTGATATGTCAACTAAGCCCACAGTTTCTTTGGCCACCTCTGTTCTATTTCCTTCCAGCCTGGAAACGTTGTAAGGGTCGGGCGAAAAGTCGGAGGAAGAGACCACCAAGAGACTGACTCATGCAATTGCAGAAGGGGATTTATTGAGGATCCAATTCAGCGCGCTGAGGCTCTAGGCTCACTCAAGAAGCGAGAGCAGCCCAGAGCAGAGGCTAAGCAGTGCTTAAGTACACTTTTTGGGGAGGGCGGGGGCTTTGCATACATCAGAACAAATCAGCATGAGGCGCGGGAAAATTGAACAACAACTCTCATACATGATTAGCACATTCATTGGCGGGAACAGGTGTGGGGGGGAGGTGATTGGTCACTCCTAAGCGGGGTACACATTCAAACTGATTGGTTCGGGCCCTGTATGCCTACTGACAAGCTGCTTAGGGCCCTAGGCTAAATGGCCAGTAGGCGTTGTCTTAACTGCCTCAGGAATTTCAGGTTCTGGGTGTAGCAGAGGAATTTAACAATACCTGGTCCTTCACTTTTTAATTCAGGCCTTGCAGCTTAGAAACTTTACAATGCCCGGTCTTTTACATTTTAATTCAGGCTTTGCAGCTTAGAAACTTTACCCTTTCAACGTGAACTTGTTCCACCCATCCCAGGGTTCTATCTAGAGAATTTTTAGTGGATGCTCCCTGTCAAGAAGCCGAGTTAAATTTCTTTTGATGGTGAAGGTTTCATTAACTAAAATAATTAGCTTGTGTATAAAGGGATACGGAGAGACCACGGTGATCTCCAAATGTGTTGAAATCCATAGTGCGTCACTTTACGAGGGACATTCTTTCTCCATTTTCTTCAGCGCTGCTTTTTGAAGTGCCAAGCTGTTTATAGTTTAAACTTCTAGTAGCAATTAGCAGAAAACAGCAAAAGCTCAAATTACAAGAGGGGGAAATATTGGAAGAACATTGTGTCATCCATAGAATCCAAAGCAGCTGGGCCTCTCAAGGGATTTGAAACAGAAATGTGAAACTCAGACAGTCTTTGATGGCCTCCCTCTCCCCCCACCCCTTGTCGCCATCTCTCTCCCTGTCCCCAGCCCTCGTTAATACTTGCTTCTCACCCTTTCTCCTTTGTTTCTTTCTCTCTGTTTCAGTCAATTTGTCACTCCTGTGACTAAAAGACCTGACAACAACAATTGTAAAGGAGAAAATGTTTATTTAGGGCTCATGGTGTCAGAGGTCTCAGTCCACAGACAGCAGGTTCCATTCCTCGGGGCTCCAGGGGAGGCAGGACATCATGGAGGAAGAGTGTGGTGGAGGGAAGCAGCTCACATGGTGATCAGGAAGCAGAGAGAGACTCCACTCTCCAGAGACAAATAGAGACCCCAAAGCCACACCCCCAATGCCCCCTCCTCCAGCCACACCCACCTGCCTGCAGCCACCACCCAGTTAATCCCATCAGGGGTCCATTCACTGGTTGGGTTAAGGCTCTCACAACCCAGTCATGTCTCCTCTTGACCTTCTTGCACTGTCTCACATATGAGCTTCTGGGGGACACCTCACATCTAAACTATAACACTCTTATTCTTTTTTCTCTGGTCTGCCAGTTTCTCCTTCTTCTGGTCCTTAGCACCACCACCCCCCACCATTATCCCCTTTCAACTGGCTTTTTTTTTTTTTTTGCTTTTGCATATTCAGCGAAAACCCTTCCTTATAACTTTCTAGAGTATTTTCTTTCATGCCAGAAACCACCTCAGATGCATGGCAAACTCCCTAAATTTCTCAGACTTCAAAGGCAATATAAAGGCAATCTGATTGGCCCAGCTTGAGTTAGGTACCATCCCTGGTCCAATGAACTGTGAGTGACATGATGCAAGCATCCTAGAGGGTAGGGGTGCTGTAGCCTCCTTAGAGGAGTATAGTATTTCTGACAGAATGCACATTTGTTTTTTTTAGAGAGAGAGAGAGAGATGCATTTTTTGAGAGAGAGAGAGAGAGAGTTTTTTAATATTTATTGTTTAGTTTTTGGTGGACACAACATCTTTATTTTATTTTTATGTGGTGCTGAGGATCGAACCCAGTGCCCCGCACATGCCAGGCGAGCACGCTACCGCTTGAGCTACATCCCCAGCCCCCAGAATGCATATCTTTGACTTGAACTTATAAGCTAAAATACATCTGCTTCATTCAAGTTCAGAGTTTTGATCAATATGAATGGGTGAATGGATATCCTTCCACTAAAGGTGGATTAAAAAAGCTGGATGAAAGATACTATGTGGAAATTGAGTGCTTCATGCAGGACGATTTTTTTCTTAGGAGACCTGATCAGACTTTTTTCAAGTCAAGCCACTGAACATTTGTATTGTCTGAGTTCCCAGAGTGCCAGGTCAACAGCACCCAGAGTGCCAGGTCAACAACACCTGACATCACCAAAGGTGTGAGAGTCAAGTTGTTCAATTCACTAGGGACAATAAGATTCCCACACACTGACAGACGTTTGTGCCTGGCAGCGTGTCAGTGCTGGGTCTTACTGCAGAGTTCTGTTCTTCTCTCTTCTGTCCTTAGCTTGCTCATCTGTGGAGTGAGAGGTTGGGTGTGACCTCTGATGTGCTGGCATGTACCCCTGTTCCTGCAAGGCCCTTGGATTCCTCCTCAAAGCCATTCCAGCCCAACGTGGGATCCTCCCTTTGCCTTCTAGGTAGTCTGAAATGAAATTTGCAGACTTTGCACTTCCTGTCAGATGTCTACTTTTCTGAGATTTTTTTCCCAGACTTTGAGCCACAGACTCTCAGCTCCCCGGGACTGTGGTCACCTTTAGCATCTCTTCAGGTGGAACACCGAACAGCATTTAGGCCTTCAAATAGAGGCCCTAGGGCCCTTCTCAGCTGCTGCCTATGGAGCGAGTGGCTGCACCAACCATACAGCTCTCTCCTTGAAGAGCCTGTCAGCCCGAGAACCTGGATCAGTGTGAGTCCCGCCCCGGGGGAGGACAGGGGAGTTGCATGGCAATGGTGCTTCCCTGGAAACCACCCAACTGCTTAAGTGGTGTTGTGATCATGCACAGATTCATCTAATTGATTGACTGGTTGAGGGAATAAAAATAAACACAGAACAAAATTGATGATGTGTCAGTGAGCAGACATCTTTAATTTCTACCCCTAGAATTGCTTATTCAACAAGCCTTCATGGAGGATCTGGTATGTTCTAGAACTCTCTCAGATGCTGGGGATGCAGGAATGCGAACTCGTGGCTCATCCTCCAGAGAGGGAAGACAGGCTGGTAAGTAAACACAAGAACGTTAGTGGGCAAAGGGGTCAGAGATGTCTGTCTTCCCATCTGGTCTCCTCCCTACATCTTCTGTTCCCAGGTACCTCTGCTTTTGGAGCCAAACAAAATCTGTATGGAAGGGTAATGATGGGGGTAATGTGTTATGGTTAAGATAGGAGGTGTCCCCCAAAAGCTCATGATATAATGAAAAACTGTTCAGAGGTGAAAACACCCAATTATGGGAATTGTAACCCAATCATTTGATTAACCCACTGATACAGATTAACTGGTGGCAACTGTGGGAAGGTGGGGTCTGACTGGAGGAAGGAGGTCACAGGGGACATGTCTTTGGGGTTCAGGTTTTGTCTCTGGTGGGTGAAGCTCTTTCTCTGTTCCCGAGCCATCATGTCCTGAACAGTTTTCCTCCTGCATGCCCTTCCACCGTGATGGAGGGCACAGAGCTACGGGGTCAGCCATCCATGGACTGAACCTCTGAAACCATGAGCCAGAATACACTTCTCTTCCTCTTAGTTGTTCTGTCAAGTCTTTTGGTCACAGCGATGTTAAAGGTAACTAACACATTGGGGCAGAGCGCTAATGAGCATTTCCAAACTTAGAAATCTTGGAATTATTTAAGCTGGACCAAGAGGGCGGTAGGATTTTCATAAGTGGGAAGGAGGAAAGGCATTTCAGGTGGAAGAATTAGCAAAAACAAAAGTTGAGGGTATTGAGACCTACAGAAAGGCCCCGGAGTATGCAAAGCATCTGGACAGAAGGATACCAAGATCCCCAAGATGAGGGGCGGGAGTGAAGAAGTCACCTTGGAATCAGGTCCTCGCAGACCCCGCACCCAGCTGCCACCCAGCCCAGTCCTCCCAGAATTCAGTTCTTTTTAAAAAAAGTGTAGGGTGTGTTTGAGGGAGCAAATAGATTGGGGATGAATCATTCATTAAAAGATTATACTTCTTCAATGACCCTCTACTTGAACACCAAATACTTGAGCATTTCTCTGTTCAATGAATACAAACTGGTGTTAAAATACAGCTACTGCAGACACATCAATATACATTACCCCACTCCCATTGTATTGATCAGGATTTGCCATTATAGATAACAAAAAAATTCTGGCTCATTTATAGCAGGATTATTATAGAATAAATGGTACTGAAACACTCAGGAACAATGTTCAAAGTCACAGGCTGCAGAACTCATCTCAAGAAGGCACTGCCTTTGTCCCTCCTGGGAACATACATAGAGCTTCTCTGTGGACCAAGAAGCATATATCACTGAACACTGCCTCCCCTCTGTCACATCGGGAGGCCTCCAGGGAGTGGCAGTAGCTACTAAGGTTGCCGGAATTTCCAGGGAAGATGTCAGAGCAGTTCTACTTCCTAGTATCATCAGTTTTAAATTTGAGCCTGGAGTAACACCCCTGATGGGTGAAGTATAATTACCTTTTCTGTTGAACCAGACTAGGCATCGGTCAGTGGATGAATGGATAAAGAAACTGTGGTATTTACGTACAACAGAGTTTTATTCAGCCCATCATGAAGAATGAAATTACGTCATTTTCAGGCAAATAGATGAAACTTGAGAGCACTACTTAAAGAAAAATAAGAAAATCAGAAGGCCAAAGGTTATATGTTTTCTCTCATATGTGGAAGCTAGGGAGGAAAAAGGAATAAAAAGGTGAGAGGTGACTGAATGAAAGAAAATCAAAGGGAGATCAATGGTGTAGAGTAAAGGGACCAGGGGAAGAGAGGAGGAGAGGGAAAGGGTAAATACTGAGGGATAATATTGGCAAAACCATGCTGGTCCCTCGTGTGTAGGTACAGATACGTAACAATGGATCCCACCATTATGACCAACTACAATGCACTAATAAAAATATGGATAGATACACTTTCAATAGCATAGACTGGATCATTCTTTGTTGGTCACAGACTTGTCCCACATATAGTCCACAACTTGGTTCAATCCACAAACTGGTTTTGTTTGGCTTACATACTTCTTTGTTTTGAAGGACTTGAATTAAACCTTTTAAAAGGTACTGCTTTTACATAAAGGCCTACCTTCCCTGGTGGCCATGTGGCTTGCATTCTCATTTGGGGCTCATTAATTGGAAGTGGGTAGTTACTGTCACTCAGGTTTTCTATACTCCTGGCCTACTCTCTTGGGCCCCATTCATGATCTTTCACTCATCTATGATAAGTGACACTTTGCCTTTGATTGACACTCCTGCAGTAGTCATGCCTTTCTGCTAAACTTTATTTTCATGCAATCACCCCTCACCTTTCTGCTAAATGTTGCAGTATATTTTTGCTCTTTCCATGTTGTTATGTAGTAAGCTACTTAACCACATGAGGTGGCTGCATGTTATTTTGTCAATCCCTTAACTCAGCTTTTGGGCTCTCTGGAGCTGGCACAACACAGCTGAGTGTCTAGAGATGAAGGTTCTAGGTCAAGGTTTTCCATTGACTGCTTTTCTGAACTTGAACAAGGCATTTTGCCTCTCTGAGCCTCAATTTCCCCCTTCTGTAAAGTGATGTGTTAGAAGGAGGTGATCAGGAGGATCTTCTCTGGTTGGATACACTCATAATTTAGATTAATATCTGCAATGAGCAGTTTTTCCTTGTCTCTGAGATCCTCAGAGGGCATTTACTATATAATCGTTCCATACAATTATAAATTAGGCAGCTATTGAACATGATACTTTATAACAATGTTTGTTGATGAAGAAGGATGTTATATGTTTTATTTTTAAACTTTTAATTTTGTAATTAATTGAAGATTTAAGTAGCTTTGGGAAACAGTATTGAAAGACCCCGGGCAGCCCATTTTTCTAGTTTTCTTCAGTGGTAACATCTTGCAGAGTACTGGGGCAATATCAAAGCCAATATGTTGATGTGAATACAATACACTAACCTCATCCGTATTTCACCATTTTTACATGGACTTATTTGTGTGTGTGTGTGTGTGTGTAATGTGTGCACGCGTGCACACACACACACACATTGAGTTCTGGGCCATTGTGTCACCAGTGTAGATATGGGTGAACAACATCACATTCAAGACATAAGACAATCTCTTCCAAAATGCTTTCAGTATGTTATGTAAAAAAAAAATCTAATCCCCATTTTTAAAAACTGCAAATAAACACCAGGAAATTAACTATGGCTAACTCTGAGTGATAAGAAAGAAGCTATTTACATTTTCCAGTTAGAACTTGCCTGGACACCCTCAGTTTTCTCTAGGGGCTATGTTTTTGCTTGATGTTTTTAGTTAGAAAACTGCAACCTTTTATCTATGAGAGAGGTACAGTAGTTTCGAATTATTAATGGGGGCTCTCTTCTAAGATGCCCAGTGAATACCTGAGACCTCAGAGAGTATTGACCTTTGACACTCTGTTTTCTCCTAGTTGTATACACCTATGATAAAGCTTAATTTATTCATTTTGCACAGTTAGAAATAAATAATGATAAAATAAAACAATTTCATACATTGTATGAAAATATCTATTATAAAATATCCTATTGTTCTTTCACCTTCTCACTTCAAGCAATTTAGAGCTTCTAATTGGCATATCTAAATTGCTAGTGTCACTGTTCTTGTGTGGGGGACAATTATGACAATAAAATAAATAAAATAGGTGTTGTTATAGTAAAAAAGAGTTATAGAATATAAGCATTGCAATACCTCAATAGTTGATCTGATAACTGACATGTTACTAAGTGATTACTGGGAAGGTAGTATATACAGTGTGATGATCATGTCCTGGAAAGGACAGTGTGATGATCATGTCCTGGAAAGGACAGATCAGGACAGCATAGGATTCCATCACATTTCTCAGAATGGCACACAGTTTTAAAAATCCTGAATTGTTTACTTCTGGAATTTTTAATGTCATAGTTTCATACCTTAGTTGACTGCATATAACGGAAAGTTTAAAAAGTGAAACTGAGAATAACAGAATGCTAATGTATTGGTAGAAAAAGATTATATTCCAAAGAGTACACATCAATGCATGCTGGGTGTCATTACTCTATAAGTTTATTTGAATCCATTTCCCCCCAAGGAAAGAAAAACAAAGGATTTATTGTGAAATTCTATCACTATTGAAGAATTCTCGAGATTGTGGAGTGGAACTAGGCAGCAAATTATAAGGATTCTGACTGTGGAAATGTACAAGGCAGTATTCCTCTGGTGAGCAAACCCCTGGGGGGAACAGGCGCCCTGTTTTCCACACTTGGGATATTCTACAGTTTCTCCCTAGAACTAGTAAGATGACTAATACATGCTCAATGCCTAGGTGCTATGGTAATGTCCTTCGTGAGGAGGCTCTGTGCTAGAGTTTTGTCAGCCTTGACCTTAATCTCAGACATTCAACTTCTGGGAATAAAGGAACTCTCTTAAACTATACCAATATGTCACTGCACCTAAACCTGCCCATGTTACAGTAACTTTATACAATGAGCAATATGTTCTGATGATGCCAATGAACTAATGTAACCTATGGATATAAATAAAGCTGACAGCTCGGATGAGCAGCCCCTTTTACATTTCCCCTGCACCTTGTTTGCTTCTCTTTTTGTTGTCTTTACAGCAAATCTGGACTGAGAGTTCAGAATTGAAGCAGTGAGAGAACAGTTGATCCACAAGGTGGGTGACACAGGGGATGCACAAAGACCCAATCCTGAACAGGATGAGACTTGGAAGGTCTAAGAAACTCTGGTTACTAGAACAATAAACAGGAAATAATTCATGAACCCTGAATCCTGATCAGGGCAGGTCAGAGAGAAGGGTGACAGAGGGAGAAAGAGGGAGAGTCAAGCTGGCAAGATTCCCTCCTTAAAATCAGTAGAAAATCAGACCCAGTTAAGCCAGGACAAAGGCTGCAAAGTCACTTAGCAGGGGAAAAATGCACACATCATCTGAAATTGCTGGTGGAAAACAGTGCCAAGCAGCCACCTTGTAAAGACATACCTAAGCCTGCCTTCCTAAAAGCAATGACATCTACACAACTTCTTCCTAACTACAGAGAGCAGCAAATACTATCATAGAACATGGCTTTGACCAGAACGGTTCCAGTAATACACACAGAGGGATCACTGCTATGTGAAGCTGTCAAAACCCTCTATGACCACTGACAAGGGAGTGGGGTGGAGGGTCACAGAGAGCCAGTAACTCTCAGGAGCCCCAACAGCTGCAGAAACATCTCTGTGCCCCAGCAGCACCTGCACCACCCCAAGGTCCTGCAGATGCAGGCTCCACTGCCTCAGGTAACTCCAGATGGTTCACAGACATGGGGCTCCCTACAGAAACCCCAGCATCTGGCAGAAACCCTGTGATGTGCAGCAGCCAAGGCAGAGGCCTTGGTAATCAAGAGTGCCACACATACTACAGAGGGCCTGCGGATATGGAACTCAAAGCCACCAGCTGTCACCAAGCATGAGCACATGCCAAGGGGGTGGCGGAAGCCATCTGGTACCTCTCAGGAGCCACCCAGCACCTACAGCCGGACTGTACCTCTGCCTTAGGCTGACATATCCTGCACCCCCCTAAACCTACCCAGGTAAGCTCACAGCTATTGTTATAGCTCTGGGCACATGAAGGATTTCTACAGGTGAGCATACTAGATTGTATCTCCAGTCAGGGAGAAACCTGGCTGCTAAGTCATAAAAAGAGTTCTCTGCTCTGACTCACCAGAAAGTTAAGAGGTACCCTCACAAACCAAAGAATGGAGGGAGCATCCTAGAACTGTATCAGACATGTGCTGGTGAGACTGCCATCTCCACCCCCAGAGAAACAAGGGGTAAAACAGAGCACAGTGGGAATACACCACATCCCCCAAACCTGAGAAAGTCCAAATGAAAAAGACCTAATAAGTCTCCCCATCTCAAATAGCTCAGCATGAAACAACATAAAACTGCTTTTCATTTGACAGATATCTTCGTATTGATTTTCCCTTATTTGATATTGCATTCCTTTCTCCAATGTAAAGTATTTCTTTCAGTGTTTTAATGCATTAATTGGAATGATTATGTCCTTTGTCTCCTTGATCATGTTTATATCCCTCTTCTAAGAATTTCCTAAGAATCTCTCTCTCTCAGCTCCTTTACCCATCTTCCTATTCCCCATTTTTTCTTTTGACCTCATTCTTTCTTTCTCTTTTCCTTTTCATACCCTGCATAGCTTAATAGTAATCTTATTTTCTTTAATACCTAATTTCTCAGCCTGTTCTGGAAAATTACTCCCATTTTCCACTTGAATTAGTGGACTGGTGGAGATAATTTTCTGTAAGTTTTAAAGGCTTGCTAGTAGATGGCTTTGTTCTGAAGTGGCTGTAGTTACTGGTGGTTATTATATCCTCCCAAAGCAATGCTAGAGACGGAACAGAGCAGCAGGATCACACTGAGTGGGAGGAACAACAGTCAGATATGCAGCAAGCCAGAGGCACTTAGCAAAGAGAGAGAAGTGCACGAAAAATTCCCTGGTTTAACAGAGGAGATCATCATCCCAGCAGATGTGCAAAAATCAATGTAGAAATTGAGGTGATATGACAAAGCAAAGGAGTGAGGTGCCCCCGAAAGTTCACAATATACTCTAATAAGTGAACTCACAGACATTGAAGTTCAGGATAAGGAATTCAGAAAGTTGATGGTTAAAGTGATCAACAAACTAAAAGAAGATCTAAGGAATTTAACTAAGGGAGAATATGCAGGATACGAAAGAGCATTTTCATAAAGAGAGAGTCTGAAAAAGAACCAAACTGAAATGCTGGAAATAAAAGAGGAAATAAATCAAATTAAAAATTCAGTTGAAAATTTCACCCACAGATTAAATCACATAGAAGGGAGAATCTAAGGCGCTGAAGACAGAATATACAAACTTGAAACCTTAATAAAGAAGTTAAGAAACCATATAAGGAACGTACAATAAATCTAGGACAACATTAAGAATCATTGGCATCAAAGAGGGACATGAGATACAACATAAGGGAATGGATAACTCTTCAGTGAAATAGTTTTCCAAACCTTGGGAATGAGGTGGATATAAAGATACAGGAGCTATTCAGAACCCCATTAAAAAAAAAAAAAAAGAACCTATCCACAATACCTGAAAATGAAAATGCCTAATGTTAAGAATAAGGATAAAATGTTTGAATATGCAAGAAAAACAGGTTATATTTTAGAAGGAAGCTGATCAGAATAACTTCTGATTTATCTGCAGAGACTCGAAAAGCCAGCAGCACTTGGAAAGATAGATTCCAAGTCCTAAAAGAAAATCCTTACCAACCAAGATGGCTATACCCAGCAAAGCTATCCTCCAGAATCAAGAAGATATAAAAAAAAAAACCCTTCAATGATAAGCAAAAAACAAAAAGAATTCAGAGTTATTAAGATAGCACTACAGAAAGTACCCAAAGAAATACCAGACACAGAAGTTAAATACAAACTTCAGATCTCCTAAATGGATGATCTCATTAGAAACGTAGCTAAAAAATGAGAATTAGGATCAAATTAAACACTCCACATACAACAACAATGTAGTAACATTGAATGTAAATGGTCTCAACTCTCAATTAAAAGATATAGATTGTTAGATTGGATTAAAAGTCAAAATCTAGTTATTTGTGTCTTGCAAGAGACACCTCACAGGCAAATACATCCATGACTAAAGTAGAAGGATGAAAAAATGACTTACCAATAAATAGAGTATAAACCCAATAAAAGACAACTGCTCTCACATTTGACAAAGCAGACTTCAAGCCAAAATCAATCAAATGAGACAAAGAAGTTCACTTCAAAATGAGAAAGGGAAGACGATACAATGATAATAAATATTTATGTCCCTAACATTAGTATATCTAATTACATGAAGTAAATACTATTCCACATAAAGGAGAGGTGGATCCCAATACAAAAATACTAGGTGATTTAAACATACCTCTCTCACCAAAATGTAGGTCATCCAAACATAACATCAACAGACACTTCAAATCTAAAAAAATACTATAAATAAAATTGACCTACAGACATCCACAGAATATTTCATTGCTCATTAAGAGCTGTTGCTGAACATCTTTCTTTGCATCTGCTAAAGGAACTTTCTTCAAAATAGATCATATTGTAGGCCAAAAAGCAAGTCTTAGAAAATACAAAAAAAAGTTGATGGAATTCTTTGTACCTTATCAGTAGATAAATGAAATGAAATTTGACATAAAAAGCAAAAATATACTACAGAGAAAATACCCACATGTGGAGTTTGAAGAATACAGTTTTGAATGGTGAATGGTCATAGAACAAATGAGGGGAGAAATTTAAAAATTCTTAGAAGTAATGGGAATAGAAATAAAACATACCAGAATCTCTGGGACACTACAAAGGTGGTTATAAGAGGAAATTCTTGAGTGCCTACATTAAAAAAAAAAAAGCAAAAAGAAAAAAATTCAAATAAACTGCCTAATGATGCATTTCAAGGTTTTAGAAAAATCAGAACAAAACAAATACACAACCAGTGGAAGGAAGGAAATATTTAAGATCAGAGCAGAAATTAATAAAACAGAATATAATATAAAAGATCATCATAACAAAGGGTTGGTACTTTGAATAGATAAACAAGATTTATAAACACTTAGTCAAACAACTAAATAGGGAGAGAAGACCCAAATTTTTAACATTTTATTCATCAAAAAGGAGATACAAAAACATACATCACCAAAAGAAGAGGAAGATTAAGATCACTTTAAAAAATTGTATTCCAATAATTGGAAATCTAGAAGAAATGGAGAAATTTTCAGATACATCTGACCTACCAAAATTGAACCAAGAGGATACCTGAACAGATCAATAACAAGCATTGAGATTAAAGCATTAATAAAGAGCTTTCCAACAAAGAAAAGCCCAAGATCAGATGAATTCTCATCTGAACTCTACCAAACCTTTAAAGAAGAACTAACACTATTCTCAAATTACCCCATGAAATGGAACCAAGAGGAACACTTCCAAATTTATTCTATGAATCCAGTATCAGCCTAATACCCAAATCAGATGAGGACACAGTAAGGAGAAAAAAAAACTAGGAACCAATATTGTTGATGAGCACAGATCCAAAATTCTTAGTAAAATATCAGCAAAATGTCTTCAACAAATTAAGAAAATTGTACATCATGATCAAGTTGTTTTCATTATAGAGACTCAAGGTGGTTCAACATGTAAATTTATAAGTATAATTCATCACATAAATAGAATTAAGAAATTCCATGTCACCTACAACATGTAAAATCATAAAAATGAGAAATTATATTCCATTTATGTATGATATATCAAAGTGCATAAATGTATTTTACTGTAATGTATAAATAATAAGAATTTAAAAATTTTTAAAATAGAATTAAGGACAAAAATCACATGATCATCTCAATAGATGCAGAAAAAGCCTTCAATAAAATCCATCATTCACTCAGCTAAAAACACTGGAGAAATTAGGGATAGAAACAACTTACCCCAACCCCATAAAGGCTGTATATGACAAACTCAAAGTCAACACCATATTGAATGGGAAAAAACTAAAATCACTTCCTATACAATCAGGAACAAGACGAGGATATCCATTCTTCCCACTCCTGTTCATTATAGTACTTGAAATGTTGGCCTAAGCAATTAAGTAAGCAAAGAAATAAGATAAATGCTGACAAATCAGAAAGGAAAACTTCAAATTATCACTGCTTACAGATGATCTGATCTATACTTAGAAGATCCTAACAACTCAATCACTCCTAGAGCTGATAAATTCAGCAAAGTAGCAGGATACAAACTATACACTAATAATGAACCCACTGAAAGCCAGGAAAACTATCCCAACCACAAAAGCCCCCTCAAAATAATATATATAGATATATACAGATATATATATATATATATAGATAGATATATAAATTTATAGATATAGATATATATATATATATAGATAGATATAGATATAAATATAGATATCTAAGAATAAGTATAACCAAAAGATGGGAAATTCTTCTACAAAATTACAGAGCACCAAAGAAAGAAATCAAAGACAAAACTAAAAGATGGTAAGACCTCCCACTTTCATAGATGGCAGTCTTAATATTGTGCAATGATCCTATTTCCAAAAAGCAAACTATAGATGGAATACTATCCCCACTGGAGTACCAGTGACATTCTTCACAGAAGTAGGAAAACAATTCTAAAATTCATGTGGAAGAATAAAAGATCCACAAAAGTCTGAGCAATGTTGAGTAAAACGACCCTGCAGGAGGTATCACAGTATTGAATTTCAAATTATAGAGTTATAACAACCAGAGTTGCAAGGCACTGGCATACAAACAGACACACAGACCAGTGGAATCAAAGACAGAGACAAATCCACATATCTATGATCATCTGATTCTTAACAAAGGCACCCAAATACATGTTGGAGAAAAGACAAGCTTTTAAACAAATTGTTTTAGTCAGCCCTTTCACTGCTGTGACTTAAAGATCTGACCAGAACAATCTAAGGGTAGGAGAGGTTGATTCAGGGGCTCATGGTTTCAGAGGTCTCAGTCCACAGACAGCAGGCTCCATTCCTCAGGGCAGGAGGGGAGGCAGGACATCATGGAGGAAGAGTGTGGTGGAGGGAAGCAGCTCACATGGTGATCAGGAAGCAGAGAGAGACTCCACTCTCCAGAGACAAATAGAGACCCAAAGCCACGCCCCCAATGCCCCCTCCTCCAGCCACACCCACCTCCTCCAGCCACCACCCAGTTAATCCATCAGGGGTCCATTCACTGGTTGGGTTAAGGCTCTCACAACCCAGTCATGTCTCTTCTGGACCTTCCTGCACCGTCTCACACGTGAGCTTTTGGGGGACACCACATTCAAACCATGACACAAATCATGGTGCTGAGATAACTAGTTACCCACATGTAGAAGAATGAGACAGGTTCCTATTGCTCACCTTCCACAAAAGACATCATCTCAAAATGGATCAAAGACCTAGGAATTAGACCAGAAATGTCATAACTGCCAAAAGAAAACACAGGGACAGCACTCTAACACCCAGTCATAGGCCATGACTTCCTCAACAGGACTCCTAAAGCTTGGGAAATAATACCAAGAATTAATAAATGAGATGGTCTCAAATTTAAAAAGCTTCTGCATCCGGCTGTGGTGGCACACACCTGTAATCCCCACTACTCAGGAGGCTGAGGCAGGATTGCAACTTTGAGGCCAGCCTCAATTTAGTGAAACCCTGCCTTAAGAAAAAGAATTTTTTTTTTAAGGGCTGGAGATGTAGCTCAGTGGTAAAGCCCCCTGGGTTCCATCCTTGGTATGGCAATGAATTAATTAATAAATAAATAAAAATAAAAAATTCAAAGCCATAATCTTCACAGTATCATTCCAAAAAAAAAAAAATTGCAGGGATTCCTTGGGGAACTTAGGGCCTGCTATCTTAGAATTTATTAAGTGTATCTTTCTGGATAGTCTGGGTTGCTTGGAGGGCCATGAAAACAAAGAAGAGCCACAGGGTCATCTCTGAAGGAAGCAGAGGCCATGTGCGCTTTGGCCTGGTTGGCACCCATAAGAATCACAGTGCTGTCCCTCGTGGAGTCTGCTCCAGCAGACTTAAGGAAATGCCCCGGCTTCAAAGGCCCTTTGTCCAAACAGCTGATAGCCCTGCTTGGCTCTGTCCCTCCTTCAGGGTGTCCCTGAATACAAACTGCTCCTTCAGACAGGAAGAGGCAGTGGCTAGAACAGAAGCAGCCCCTGGAGTCAGGAGACCTGGACTTGGGTCCCTGCCCTGACAAGGTGACCATCACTCAGCAGCCTGGGAACAAAGGGGACAGCCGGGGGTTGTGCTTCAGCATCATTGTTCTTAGATTTTAAACAGTCCTGACTTCCAAACCCCACGCCAGCACACACACCCTTGGGCTGCCTGTTCAACCTGTAGGAGTCTCAGTGTTTTGAATGTGTCAGATAAAATTCCTAACATGAAGTCACAGAGTGCTATTATAAGGGGAAATTCTATCTGAACAAAATTGTTGGTCTGCTCACTATTTCAACTGTCACATAGATTTTTTTTCCCACCAAATCTCCATCTTAGCTTAACTGGATAATTGATTTTAAATTTAAGCTATCTGGCACCTGCAGGATTCACTTTGGAACGTGCTAATGAGCAACTCAAAGAAAAAAAAAAATACCTGATCTTCCCAAGCATCTGAAATGAAGGACGGAGAAGGGCATGAACCTTTTGAGTCTGAGGACATGTCTTGGGAATCAAAATGATGCAGAATCAGAAAGCAACATCAATAGCAAACAATGGTGGCATATCCCTGCATCCCTCGGAACCCAATTCTCCAGGCAGACTCTTCTCGGGGAAAGCACATACTGACTTGTGATGGCAATGCTTTCATATGGGCACCTCTCCATGACATGTTCCTGGCTACAAGGTGACAATGGGAGAAATATTTACTGAGCATTTAAATTTCCATGTGCTCCAGACACTATACTGAGCGCTGCCTATAAAATACATCTTTTACTCTTCTCCACCCCTGGAGGTGGCTACTCGTTACTCATCCTTTGCAGAGAAGAAATGGCATCAGGGACTTATTAATTTAATGCTAGGGAGAATAGGTAGACAGCTAAATGAATCCCTCAGCACAGCAGGTTATTCGAATGACCTAGGCTTTTGCCGGGAAACTAGCAGGGATTGTTCCTGAAGCTGGTTGGTAAGCAACTTATTCTCACACCACAAGAGCAGGACAGTGGTAGCTGTACTTTCTGTACAAATGGCCGGGTTGTCTTTTGATTGGGGTTAAAGAAGAGTTTATTAAAGAAAGGACGTCTGAGCTGAGACCTGCAGAATAACTAGGAGACTCCTAGGGGAACAGGGGCATCAAGGTCTGGGTAAGGTTGGGTAACCGAGAAGCAATCAGGCTGCCAGGAGCAAAAATAGATTCACCAGAGTGCAGGACAGTTTGGGGAACTGCAGGTGGTCCCAGGTTGCTAGAGCAGAGTAGCAGGAAGGAACCGCAGGTGACCGACCTGGGATGTCTGCCAATTTCCCAGGCAGGGCCAATTGACAAGACTCTGAAATTCTTCTTGTGGGCCATAAGCCTCAAACTGGTGGCCCTCTGGCCACATCTGGCCATGGGATCTTTTATTAAAGCTAGCCAAATTTCTTTATTTTTTCATTTCAAATTATTTATCAATATTTTAAAATCTGCTACTTTTATCTAAATATAACCAATTTTTAGATTTTTTTTTCTTATTTTATTAGTGTATTATAGTCATGCATAATAGCAGGGTTCATTTTGTCATGTTTATAAATGCACATAACAAAATTTGCTCCAATTCAGTCTGTAGTGCTTTCTCCTGATCACCTTCCTCTACTCTATTGGTCTTCCTTCTATTTATTTATTTTTAATTGGCATGTGATCATTATATATAAATTTGGAACTTATTTTGATATATTCATATATGCTCATAGCATAATTTGGTCACTTTCATTCTCTTTTTGGCCACACTGATGTCCCTTCAACAAGACAACATCATCTGGGATGAAGAGCTACTGCCCCCAATGAGACAGCTTGCTGCAGTCCCTACTTTACATACACCTTTTATATTATGACACTCTGGAAACTTGTTTCATTCACATTACCTGTTGACTTCCTGTAGGCATAAAGACTGGCAATGACAGCTGTTGGCTATGTGGAATAATGAAAGTTCATTTAAGAATTCTTATGTGTGGGCTATGTGGAATAATGAAAGGTCATTTAAGAATTCTTATGTGCCCAGCAGCTCGGGAGGCTGAGGCAGGAGGATCACAAGTTCAAAGCCAGCCTCAGCAAAAGCAAGGCACTAAGCAACTCAGTGAGACCCTGTCTCTAAATAAAATACAAAATAGGGCTGAAGATGGGGCTCAGTGGTGGAGTGCACCTGAGTTCAATCCCTGGTACCCACCCTCACCAAAAAAAGAATTATTGTGTATTTAGTGCCCACCTCTCTGCTAAAAGAAAGAATTTTATCAATTATCCCTGTTTTCTTTAAGGAACTGATATTCTAGTGTGTGCTGACTAAGAGGGCAGCCACTTACCACATGTGGTTATTTGAAATGAAATTAAATAAAGTTAAAATGTATGTTGTGCTAGCTGCATTTCAGGTGCCCAATTGGCCACCATGTTGGACAGAACAGATAAACAAATTTCCTCATCACAGAAAGTTCTACTGGATAGTGCTACTCTAGTGAGTAGGCAGAGCAGACACCCAGGAGATAACCAGAGGAATATTCAATATAGTGTACCATGTGGTTGGCTCTGATGGTGCTAGAGGGGAGAGGAGGAGATTCCATGGGTCACACAGTGAATGCAGCTTCAAGGAAAAAATAAGACTAAGAATGGGGAGGCTTAGCCGAGAGAAGTACA
Source organism: Spermophilus citellus (assembly GCF_964194105.1). Lineage (NCBI taxonomy): Eukaryota > Metazoa > Chordata > Mammalia > Rodentia > Sciuridae > Spermophilus > Spermophilus citellus. The sequence continues at coordinate 56,573,647 of NC_138184.1, forward strand.
GGGTAAAGTCTGAATAAGAATCAAATAGAGATTCTGTCTGTAAGGAGTACTTTGGTGCAAATTATAGAACAAATAATTATCAGTAACTTAAACAAATAAATGTTTACCTTTCTCCCATAAAGAGAATCCTGGCAGTGGATGGGGGATTCGGGGACATCAGGACCAAAGTCTCTGACTTTCTTGTGGTCCTTCTCTGCTTGCTGGAATTTGGATAACTGAGATCAAATGCTCATGTCTTCAATCGAGGCAGATAAACAGGAAGAGGGTTGCAAGCGGATTTCCATTCATGGCAAGAACTGTTGTTTATCACGGCACGTGCAAGGTAGCATGGGGGCTTTTACAGCCTTTAGTATGAGACCTGAAAGACAAAGAGCTATTCCAGCTCAGCAGTCATCCACAGTCTTTCCTATCTGAGAACTGGGGAGATACGATAAGAAAAACAGCTAGGAAAAACCTAGGCCCTTGGGAAATAATAATATCTATGAGCCTCCCACATATGATTTTGTGATATTTAAGGCCTCTTTTGAGGTGGATTACAATCCACAGCAGGAGAAAACCTCTAAGGCTATCCTCTCACCATAAAGTAGAACACAAAATAAAAATCAATGAGAGTCAATGCTGACTCTATTAATCTGGAAGTGGGCCGTATTAGCTTTGTGTTGTTGCTGTAACAAATTGCCCCAATGTTAGCAACTGAAGACTACACAGATTTATCATCTCGCAGTTCTTTAGGTTAGACATCTGATGTGGGTCTCAATGTTCTAAAAATCAAAATACTAATAAGGCTCTGTTCCCTTCTGGAAGCTCTAGTGGAGAATTTGTTGCTTTGCCCTTTCCAACTTCTATAGGCTGCCCATATTCCTTGGCTTCTGGCTCTTTTCTGCATTTTTAAAGTCAACAATACTGCCTCGCTCTGTACCTTTCCTCTGGAGCTACATCTTTGACTATCTTGGCCTTTCTATTCTATTTTTAATGATCTCTGTGATTATACTGGTGCTACTCAGATAATCCAAGGCAATCTCTCTACTTTAAAAAAGTTTCCAATTAGCAATCTTGATTTCTCTTTGCCACATAGTCTAATATCAGAACCACAGTGGGTATTGGGACATGAATATTTTTGTCTGTAGAGGTGCATTATCCTGCTTCTCACACAACTGCTGACACAAATGAATGGGAGATCAATCCAGGAATTATCTGAGGATATAATGAGTTAATGTGTATGCACTGGAATTTATTACACAGATATCTATAATAGCAAAAAAAAAATGTAAAAATGTAAAAGGAAAATCAAAGCCCATGAAAAAGCTGGATGAGCTGTTCTTGTATTGTTTCAAAACTGCTTTGTGGCATGAATTAGTTTGAATATATTTCCTGTTGTCACAATATATCAGTCATAATGAAAATGGTCAGCAATTTCCAAATGTCATTTCTCAGTGCTAGGGCTCTGTGTGGTGTTGCTAGATGTTCTACAGAAAGGTCACAGCATGAGAAAACTTCAGCAAAGATCAGTGTCGAGTTATCCACACAATTTAACAGTGCTCAGCATGACCTCGAAGCACACCTGTAGACCCCACTGCAGTGAATTTTGGAAGGGAGCATGGCCTAGGTGTACCACCTGTGGGATTTTAAACAGTGCTCAGTCCGGGCTTAAAGCTCCTCTCAAGGACTCACATTGGCAGGGAATTGAATGAACCTCCATTGTGTATTTCTACTGAGCAAAGCAGCTGGTCTCCTCCATAGCAATCAGTGACCCTCTTCAACCTCAGACTCTTTCACAATGCTGTTCCACTCCTGAACTCAAATAGTAGCACTGCCTCATCCCTGAATATATCTTGTGGCCTGGCCTGATATGAGGTGACGATGGTGCCCATCCAGCAGCTCAGCATGACTGCAGGGTTCACTCATTGGTCTTATTACGTTGCTGAGCACTTGGGAGGCTGAGGCAAGAAGTCATGAGTTCAAAGCCAGTCTCAGCAAAAGTGAGGCACAAAGCAACTCAGTGAGACCCTGTCTCTAAATAAAATACAAAATAGGGCTGGGGATGTGGCTCAGTAGTTGAGTGCCCCTGAGTTTAATCCCCAGTATATCCTCCCCCTGCCAAAAAAAACCTCTCATACTAGGTAGCTGAGCCCACTCAGCTGCCCCACTCAAACTCTGAACAAAAGCATCTAGAGAACTCAAGAAAAGCTCTACCTGCCCAGATCAATACCATCTGACCCATTCTCAATCAAAAGCTAGAGCAAATAATGAAGGCCTATCTCTTCCAGAAAACACCTATAACAAGCTGGAAAAGGGGGCTGTCCACTCACACACACGGACCCCAGTGGGAGATACGAAGGGTTATAAAGACTAGGAAGAACATGGCACCCCAAAAGAAACCAAGCAAGCTCCAAATACAGAACCTAAAGAAGAGAGATCCGTAAAATAGCAAAGGATTCAGAATAATCCTCCTAAAGAAGATTCATGGATAACAAGACACTGGTCTTGGCAATGATTTTTTTTTTTTTTTTTTTTAGATTTGACCTCAAAAGCTCAGGCAGTAAAAGCAAAAATAGAGAAATAAAACTGCATCAAAATAAAAGACTTCCTCGGATAGCAAATTAGCAATAAAATCAATTTAACTTTGTATTCATCAATTATAGCATTGCTTTTATACCCCATGAATATACACAACCATAATTTGTCAATTTACAATTAAAAATAAAATTTTAAAAAAAGATATCAGCACCGACATTTTTTTCTCTAGTTTTTCTAGACACAAAGACACATGCGTAGGTATATCATGATAAGCAGAGGAAAGTACAGAAAAAGGGGGCTTCTTCCCAAGAACAAGAGGAAATAAGAGACTGATCCTACTTCACCAATGCATAACAGGAATGTGTACACTGATCCTTTTGTTTGTTTGGTTTTTGGTACTGAAGATTGAACCCAGGGGTGCTGGCTGAACCACTCAGTCAGTCACATCCCCAGAATTTTTATTTTTATTTTATATGTATATATATATATTTTGAGACAGGGTCCTGCTAAGTTGCTTAGGGCCTTGCTAAGTTGCTGAGGCTGGCTTTGAACTGATGAGCCTCCTGCCTCAGCCTCCCGAGCCACTTTCAGGCATATGCCACTGTGCCCTCCTATACACTGTACTCTGATCTTGAGACTTACCATCTCCCTCTACAGTGGTATATCTCCCTGTGGATGATCTCTAGGACATTATGTCTCTAGTGCCTTATATGTTAACACATTTGTGACATTAATCAACATTTATTTTACATTAAGGAGAATAGAATGTCCTTTGTATCTTGCCACAGTGACATCATCCACAAGAGATTTTTAGTTGAATCTTAGCATAAATTTTAATAAGCATTTTACTACATTGATCCCATTTTAGGAGAAATTCTAATGATTCTTGAACTGTTGGTTATAGGTAAGAGATGTGAAGTTCAAGAAGGAATGGTGACATGTATTCACAGAAGAGCATAAAGACACTCTTCTAATAACACATGCCTGTGGTACCCATGACTGACCCCCAGCTGGCCTCCCCTGGGCAGCCTCTGCTAAAATGTAGTCTCTCCGTCTCTAGATCAAATCAGATAACTGAGTCTCCTGTGGAAGCAATTCAGAAATGCAGAGCTCAAATGATTCTCTAGAGAATCAGCAGATCCACAGCCCTGGTTTATAATTCACAGGTAGATTCTGTTTTTTTATATGTATAAAGAAAATGATTCAAGGTGAAAATAAACTAAGAGTTTTTTTTTTGTTGTTGTTCTTTTTTTTTTTTTTCACTGTTTTACAGAGGAGGAGTGAACTAATAAAATGAAGCTCTCCTTGGGATACACAATAGATGTTGTTATTATCTTATGTTAAGTGTTATTATTGAGCTGGGTGCAGTGGCCAGTTTGGCAATCCCAGAGGCTCGGGAGGCTGAGGCAGGAGGATCATGAATTCAAAGCCAACCTCAGCAAAGGCGAAGTGCTAAGCAACTCAGTGAGATCCTATCTCTCTGGTACCAAAAACAAACAAACAAACAAACAAACAAACAAAAAACAACTTACTACTAGTTAGTACAGCATGCAACATAGGCTTTAATTGAATTCTGTTTACATTATGCCAGACAGTTAAAATGTACCCGTCTCAGAAGCTAAGAGTTACTTACTTATACAATGTCATACTTGTTGGCTTTGTAAATCAATATAGGTGCTTTGAAAAGTAGTTTGGCCATATATACCAAGGGCCTTAAAATGTTTATCTTCCTGGGCCCAGTGGCACAGGCCTGTCATCCCAGTGGCTGGGGAGGCTGAGGCAGGAGGATGGTGAGTTCAAAGCTAGCCTCAGCAACTTAGCGAGGCCCTAAGCAACTCAGTGAGACCATGTCTCTAAATAAAATATAAAAAGGAGATGTGGCTCAGTGGTTGAGTGCCCCTGGATTCAATTCCTGGTACCAAAAAAAAAAAAAAAAAAAAAAAAAAAACAATGTTTATCTTTGCACCAATATTTTCCACTACTTAAGAAACATCCCAAAGGAAGTAGAGAAGTGAGCACATATTAACACTTAAATGAAGTGACTTTACATACTGCAGAACATTTCACGAAAATAACCAAAATCCATAACTATATAGAGAGCTGTCTTAATAAATGACCAGGTGTGCACATGGTGTTATACAGATGGTACAATCATGTTTACCACAAATATTTAGCAGCTGAGGAGAAAATCTAACCCCAAGGTGAAAGCTTTAATATTCCAGGGACGCTTAAGGCAGCTAAATTTGCTAAACATCAAATAGATAGTTAGACAGGAAATTGAATTTTGACTTTTTATATAGGAGAGGAAGACATAAACCAGAGAGCAAATGCGAAGGGTTTAAAGAAACCACACTGAGAAATGGAAATGGAAAGAATGAGGTCACAGATGGTGCATTCCCAGAGACCACCCTGCTACCCTCATCCCAGCACAACCACACACCCAAGGGCCTTGCTGTCCCCAACCCTGGCTGCACCAAGTCAGGACCCAGGCATTGGAGATTTGTTGTTGCTGCTGTTTTAAGCTCTCTGGGTGACACCAATGTGCAGCCAAGTTTGAGAGCCTGATTAAAGACAGTTCCAAGGGCACAGAACAAGGAGGAGAGTAATTAGGTCACGGAACCTAACAGTTCTCTTTTCCCTCCATCCTCCTGTCCTCTAAGGAGAGTTTTGAAACAGGAAAGAGCTGCTTGACTTTGTAGCCAATAACTTTGGTTCTGAAGGAGATCAGAGTGTGGATTCCCTGTGGCCCTCCTATTGTAGGAGCTCCCTCATGGTGGGCAGGGGACTGAGTAAGGACCTCCACAAAGGCAGCTAGAGACATATGCTAGGGTTCAGCCAAGGTTCAAGCTTAAGCCTGCTGGTGAGGTCACAGCGTCACTGATCAGCAGTACACTAATTCCCTGTTGCAGTGGATTTACGAGGACCAGTTAGCTCTCAGTCCCAAGGCTTCACACAGGCAGGGGCTCAACACTGCAGGGTTTTTTGTTTTTTTTTTCTGGTACCAGGGATTGAACCCAGGGGTGCTTAACCACTGAGCCACATCCCCAGCCCTTTTTTTTTTTTTATATTTTATTTAGAGACAGGGTCTCACTAAGTTGCTTAGGGCCTCACTACAGTGCCAAGGCTGGCTCTGAATTCACAATCCTCCTGCCTCAGCCTCCCAAGTGGTTGGGATTACAAGCATGCATTATTATGCCTGGCTCCAGGATTTTGCTTTACCCCTTTATTATGAGGGGACATGGCTTTGGTATCAGTGCAAAGAGATATTGGAAAGATGACCAGCAACAAAATGAATGAATACATGAAACTCACTAAAAATAATCTTAGAATTTCTAGGTTTCTCTAAATTTTTTATCCCTAGGACCTGTTAAGGCCAAAACTGAATTAAGGTAAGCACCTAGAGTGTTTGCAAAAAGACGTGACTGAGTCCCTTTAAAGGAGGTATGCAGCCTCATGCCATCCCTCACGCCCTCACTACCACACTGAGACCGCTGGGCACATTTTGCATCTCAGGCTTCAGATCACTGAGCACCCAAACTCTGTTCCTTGGTATTTTTAATTCAGGTTTCTCTACTGAGATTGACAAGAAACACCAATCAGTGTTGCAGAGATTTGCAGCCTTGAACCACTTCCCCTGTCCTGTCCTTGAAGAAGCTTAGACACAAGCCTAGACCAACTTGTGAATTACTGGCCACTGCCTCTCTGAGAAACAGCTTTCTAATTCCGCAGCCACCAACCCAAACAAATTATCGGATTCACCGCGGACAGGACCTGTAATTCCAGCTGACACCATCCTATAAGTACCAGCTGTCGCGTTCCATTTTTAGCCACCCAGAGCCATAGATCATAAACAACCATGAAAACAAGAAGAAAAAGGGAAAGAAATAGTCAACCAGGGTCCAGGTCCTTTCCAAAGGGATCCCCTCTCCCATGGAGAAACTATTCCTCTTGAATCGAGGTACACATTGGCCAAGTAATAGATCTACCTGGATTGAAGGAATTCGAAAGTTTGTAACCGTCACTTTCACTGTTAGAAACCCAATGGAAAGGAAATTTTAAATCTTCATTTTCTGCTCGGCTCTTTTTACGTCCCCCTCTTTGTTGGATAAATAGAATTCACAAAACAGACATGTTTTACAGAGGCAATGTGGCCCCTCTGCTTTCCCCCGTTGATCCCAGAGCATTGATTCCTACATAAAACAGCTCAACAAATATTAGCGGAATGAACAAATAAAAACTCTATAGAACCTGCCCTTGAGCCTAAACTAGGTACTCCAAGCTTCTAGAATTCAAGGCAGCATCTGTTTATAGTTGCTATAAACAAAATCTGCTGGGTGTTTTGAGGAGAAAGATTTCTCTCTTTTTTTTTTTTTTTTTTACTAGAGAAGGGTTTTTAGAGGAAGCATTTGAGCTGCACCTGGAAGGAGTCACAACAGGAAGATGTGCAAATCAGCAGGAATAGAAGAGTGTGGAATATTTTGAGATGAGGGCAAGGACAAAAGGAAATTGCTCTCTCATTAAAGGGGATTCACGTAGAGTGGGAATCAAAGTTTCCTAGTCAGTAATGTAGGGAGATTTCATTGGAAACTTATCTCAGAAAGTTTTCAAAAACATACAAGAAATAAATTTAAATGATGTTTTATTACATTTTATTATGCATCAATTATAATCACAGCCATATGTTAAGTCTTTTTTTTTTTCCATACTGGGGATTGAAACTGGGGCCACTTAACCACTGAGCCACACCCCCAGCCCTTTTTTATATACATACTCTAGTTAGAGAGAGGGTCTGGGTGAGTTGCTTAGGGCCCCTCAAAGTTGCTGAGGCTGGCTTTGAACTCGCGATCCTCCTGCCTCAGCCTCCCAAGCCCCTAGGATTATAGGTGTGCATCACCAGACCCAGCCATATGCTGTCTTAAGACAAATAAGCAAGGATCAAGGATGTGTGTGTGTGTGTGAAACACTAGTTTGAGATGGAGACGTCACTGTGTTCAGCCTTCATCCATTGACCATGAGGAGGTCATTTGCCAAAATATTTTTGACAGTCCCACTAACTTCTCCTATATCATTTTCATCAGCCTTTCAAATGCTGCATCTTTTACCATATGAAACTGAAGATTGACTCACGTTGCATCATTGTGTGTGCTGTGTATTGAGACAGCTGAACCCTCTACCAACCATGACATGACCAAAAGATCAACTCAAAGAGCAGAGGTGTTAGGAGTCCTAAACTTTTAAACATTTTCTCCACCGGTGAACCTTGTCCTCTCAAGCCAGCCTCAACGTCCTTTTGCAAACATCTTCACGTGGGTTATCAGAGAAGATTCATTATTAGAGAAGCAGCACCATTATCAGAGAACACTCTGATAAGGAACAGGCAATAAAGATCCCCTGACGTCGACCTGGACTGGAACACAAGACAGATGTCTGGCCATGGTGACAAATAAGAAGGGAAACGCTCACTGGAGCCTTGAACTCCAAGATGAAAAGCTGGGGCTTCCATCTTTACTTAATGAGAAGTCACTGAAGGTGTCCGAGCACAGACTCTGAAGCCATCCAGCAGGAAGGTGTGTCTGGCAGGGCAGAGGAGGGAAGCAGCCAGGCTACAGGTGAGCCAACCATCAGGACCACCATCCATCAATACGCGTGTTTCCCCACAGAATGTTTGTCTTCGGGGACAGGCGAAGTTTGCTCATTCATCAACGCTTTCCGACCTCCTGTGACTCCCCTTGCGATTGATGGTGAGGTTCGCCTCCATTTATCTTGGCAGGATGAGAGGCATTTCTCAGAGCCGTTTGCATGTTTTAAGCAGCCCACGCAGAGACTAATGTGATTGGCAATTTGGAACATATTGTCCTCATTCACTTCCCTCCTCACATCTGAGGGAAGAAGGGTTAAGTAAGAAGCAGAACAGATCCTCCCTGCTCTTTTCCCACCTCGATGATGAAAACTTGGAATTCATTTTTCCTCTTGCAATATTTACTTTAGAAATTAAAATAGATGAAAAGCTTAGACCCCTTCCCCCCCCCCTTTTTTTTTGGTCTAAAGGCTCAGTGACATCCCTGAAATGAAAAGGTCTGAGATTATTTTTTAAAACCATTTTTTCCCCAAAGCAGTTTATACACTATAAGCTACATGGTATCCTTTCAGAAGCTCAAGTGAAGTGAAATAATTGCTGGTACTTTGGTATCCAGAGTATTATAGGAGAATGCATCTCTTACCTGTGGTGTGTAGCACTCTTTTTTAACAACAACAAAAAAAGTATTAATATACATAGGTTTCTCTTTGTTCTTTCTTCCATAGCGTTCCCAAGTCCCCAACACACACACACACACACACACACACACACACACACACACACACGGATGCATTCTAATAGGAGGAAGATAAATGGAGGTTCCATAGAAGAAAATGTCATCCAAATAAGATTTCAAAAGGGAGGCCCCTGGTTCTCTCAATTGAAGATTTTGAAAATTTGCACTCAGCCACCAATGAGCTAATAATGGATCTCACTATTTCACATATTAACAATGATAGAGAGAACAGGATAATTGCCCCCCTTAGAACTTAAATGTTCCAACTGGGATTGCTAGCAGGCAGAACAGCCCCAAGCCCTTGGATCCATTTCTCAAATTCTAATCTTTTGGGGCAAGAATTTTTACAATGATTTTTTTCATAACTCTACATCCATTTCAATCCACAGCCCTTCCACCCTCATCAATTCTGACTACAATGAAAGGTTTTTTTAAAAAAAAAATCTAAATTGAATATGGAGATTATTTTTTTCTTCTTTATTAGTCACTTTATCTGAAACACTCTGACTTTTTCTTGGCAAAAACATGAGGCCGAAAACATATTTCTGATATACTATGGTCCTCTCTCCTCCCCTATTTATATGTTTAAATTCTAACCCACAATATAATAGAATTAAGAGGTAGGGCCTTTGGGATGTGATTAGCTTGTGGGGGTGGAGCCCTTACAACTAGGATTAGTGCCCCTGTCAAAGAAACTCCAAAGAGTTCTCTCCTCCTTTTTGCAAGTAAGGACACAGCCAGAAGAGGGCCACCATCTATGAACCAAGAAGTAGCCTCTCACCAGCCTGCAAATCTGTGAGTGCTTCCCACCTTCTAGAACTGTGAGAAAAAGAATTTCTGTTGTTTATATTAGCTATTCAGTAATACTCTTGTATATTCTGAGACCAAACAGATAAGACAGGCAATATATGCACTGATCTTGCCTTGGCAGGCAGGAAATATATGCATCAAGTTCCTACTGCATTCTGCTGATACCCCAGCAATGATTAAGACAGAATGATCCATACTCTTAAAATTTTAATTTTCCCAAGAAAGGAAGCAGAAAAGAAACCATGCAATCCATTTCATTACTTCTAAGTGCAATGAAGAGAATAAAACAAGAATGTGGATAGGGTAGGGCACACTATTTTACCCAGGGCTACGTAGACTTCTCTGTGGAGGTGACAGTTGACTAAAGCTTAAACATACACACTGGAAGTTGAATTCTTATTTGAACTCAGAGTCAGGTGGACAGTTTGGCTTAGGTTTAATCTTCCCAAGACAAAAATCCCCATTTATAAAACTGGTATGGAAGTCCTTCACCCTCACACAAGACCATCTTTTCTACCAACATGAAGTGGAGCAAAGAGAGACCTAGCCTATGTACACACCAAGCACTTCATGAAGCACGAAGCCCTCTCACAAGTTTATAGCAGAGACTGAGTAAATTAAAAATTAAGCAGAGTGTGGGATTTATTATTGTAAACTGTTATGAATGAGGAAATGGCAATCAGAGAGGTTAAGCAAGTTAATTGCCAAAGCTCATATGTACAGTAGGTAAAGGAAGTTCCCTAAAGAGCTTCTTGAAAGTGACACAGCCACATCAATGTTTATAGAAGCTCAACTCACAATAGCTAAATTATGAAACCAACTTAGGTGTTCTTCAGTAAATGAATGGATAAAGATGAATGGATATATGTACACAATGAAATATTACTTGGCCTTAAAGAAGAATGAAATGATGGCATTTGCTGGTACATGGATGGAGCTGGAGAATATCATGCTAAGTGAAATAAGCCAGTCCAAAGAACCAAAGGCTGAATGTTCTCTCTGATATGGGGATGCTAATTCACAATAAAAGGGGGTGGGGCTAGGGAAGAATAAAATTACATTAGGTAGAGGGAAGTGAAGGGAGGGGAGGGGGTATAGGGGTAGGAAGGATAGAGAATGAACTGGACATTATTACCCTATGTACATATATGGCTACACGACCCGTGTGATTCTTCATCATGTACAACCAGAAGAATGAGAAATTATACTCCATTTATGTAGGATGTGTCAGAGTACATTCTAATGTCATGTGTAACTAATTAGAACAAATTTAAAAAAATTTCAAAATTGAAAAAAGTTCTCTAGGAATTCTTAAATTTTAATGACATATTAGCATCTATTGCTGAAATAACAAATTTTAGCAGCTTCAAACAAGAAATATTTACAATCCTATAATCTCTGTGAGGTGTGGACCCTGACTCACTCTCTCCCCAGGGTGTCACCCAGGCATTAGCTGGGCTGTAGTTACCTGGAGTCTTCACTAGGGAAGAGGACACAGCCTCAGTTGCTCATTCACTGTGGGCAACGTCTAGACCCACGGGCTCCTGCTCAGATACATCTGTTTCTTGTCATAGGAATCTCTCCCCAGGGCTACTCAAGGACGGGGCACCTTAATTCTTCCACAACTAGAACTCTAAGTGATAATGACAGAAAGAGGGAGAAAGATGGAGGGGTATGTGTGTGCATGTGTGCATGTGTGTGCATAAACTAGTAAAACTAGTAATTACTAAAGTAAAACAAAGTTACATCCCATCACCTCTGCCATATTCTATTCATTGGACCTGAATCACTGTGTCCAGTCCACAACCACGGGGAATGTGTGTTGCCATTATCCAAAGGCATGCAGGTAAAGAGTGAGGACTGGAAATGATTTTAGAAGGTGAAAAGGTGCCTACCGAAAAAGATTCTTCCAGAAACATATGCCCAAATAACGTTTTTATTAGGCAGTTATTTTAAAGTTAAATATCACATTTAGGGGGTATAGGTTGTGATTGAATGGCTCACCAAAATAATGATGAGTGATTTTAGATGAACTTAAAAATAATAGGCAAGGAACAAAAATACAACACTAGAATAAATAATTTAATGACAAAGATAAACTATTAAAAGATGAGGGAAAAAGAAACGAACTGTAATAAAATTAGAAAACAAGTTACAAAATGGCTATAATAAGACTCTGCCTATCTGTAATTACCTTGAATGTAAATAGATTAAATTTTCTGATTATAAGACATTGAGTCACTGACTGAATGAATAAATAAGATCCAATTAGGGGCTGGGGTTGTGGCTCGGTGGTAGAGCACTTGCCTAGCACATGTGAGGCACTGGGTTCCATTCTCAGCACCACATAAAATAAACAAAATAAAGGTATGACATCCATCTACAATTGGAAGATATTTTTTTAAAAAGACCCAATTATCTGTTATCTACAAGAAACTTCCTTCACCTTTAATGACACTCATAGACTGACGGGGATGGGATAAAATATTCCAGACACATGGAATCCAAAGAATATAGGAGAAGCCCTACGTCTATCAGATAAAATAGACTTCAAATGAAAAGCAGTAAAAAGAGACAAGGAAGGTCATTATATAATTATTAAAATGTCAACTTACCATGAGGAAATAATTTTACATAGATATTATAAGAGTATTATTTACCATACACACACACACACACACAATACTCAATCATCCAAATATATAAATAAAATGTTAACAGACCTGTTAACAGGGTCTGATACAATAATAGTTGAAGACCTCAGCACCCCACTCTCAGCAATGGACAGATGACCAAGAAAGAAACAGCAGAGTTCACTTGTACCCTAGACCCAATAGACCTCGCAGACATCTGCAGAACATTCCACCCGAAGGCCACGGAGCACACATTCAGTACATGGAACGTTCTTCAGGAGAGATGATAGGCCCAACAACAAATTGCAATACATTTTAAAAAATCAAAGTCATCAAGAATCTTTTCCAACCACATACTCTGAAATTAGAAATTAAATAACAGGGGCTGGGGTTGAGGCTCAGCGATTAGAGTGCTCACCTAGCACGTGCAAGGCGCTGGGTTTGATCATCAGCACCACATAAAAAAATGAATAAAGGTATTTTTAAAAATTAAATAATAAAGAAACATGGGAAGTACATGGAAATCGAATGACTTGTTTTTGAAAGACAAATGGATCAATAAAAAGTCAAAAAGAAATTTTAAAACTTTCTTGGAACAAATGCAAAAGGAGACAGAACAGATGGTGTGCAGCAAGAGCGGCACGAAGAGGTGAGTTTATAACCATCCAGGAAGCAAGAAAGCAGAACCATCTCCAATAGGCAACTACAGAGCCCCACATACAGGAAGGAGAGAAACAGGTACAAACCAAACCCCAAATCAGCACAAAGAAAAATGTAATCAGATTATAGCAACAACAACAAAAAAATGAATTAGAGACAACAACAGCAACAGCAACAACAACAACAAAAACCCAACAAAATTCGTAAAGATAAAGCAAAGGGATGGCTCTTCAAAAAGGTAGACCAAGGGGCGGGGTTGTGGCTCAGCAGTAGAGCACTCACCTCCCATGTGTGGGCACTGGGTTCCATTCTCAGCACCACATAAAAATAAATAAGTAAAATAAAGGTATTTTGTCCCACTAAAACTAAAAAATAAATATTTTTAAAAAAGGCAAGCCAAGGTGGTACATTCCTGTAATACCAGATGGCTAAGGCAGGAGAATCACAAGTGAGAGGGCAGCTTTTGTAAGATAGGAAGCCTCTTCTCAGGAAAAAAAAAAAATGTTTTTTTCAAAGGGCTGTGGATCTAATGTTCACAGGTACAGTGCCTGTGGGCTCAATTTCTAATACTTCAAGGTAAAAACAAAGAATAAACAAAATAAATAAACTCTTAGCTAGACTAAGACAGAGAGAGAGAACACAACAACTCCGGTAAGTAAAAGCAGAGTGAAAAAGGAGTCACTACAACAGGTACCACAAGCTGCAAAGGATCATTAGAGGTTAGTGTAAAAACTATACACCAACAAATTTGATACCTAGAGAGAGGGACATCTCTGGACATGAAGCTTACCAGACTTGAAAACAAAGAAGAAAACCTGAATAGACAAATAACAAGGAACGAGACTAACTCAGTAATAAAAAGGTTCCCATCAAATAAATGACCAGGACAGACAGCTTCCTGCTGAGTTTTACCAAACATTTAAAGAACTAATTCCAATTCTCCTTCATTTATTCCAAAAAAATAGAATGGAAAGGAATTCTTCCAAATACATTCCATTAGGCCTGCATTACCCTGGCACCAAAACCAGATAAGAAAACAAAATAATTTTAATAAAAGAAAGAAAACTAAAGGCCAATATTTTTGATGAATAGAGATGCAAAAATCCTCAACAAAATACTAGTAGACTGAACCCAATAGCACATTTAAAATATTATTCATCTTGACAAAGTGAGATTCATCTCGGGGGTGCAAGAATGGTTCGCCATATATATAAATTAATAAATGTGATACACCACATTAATAGAACAAAGCACAAAACCACTCAATCACCTTAATAGGTGCAAAAAAAGGCATTTGATAACATTCAATATCCCTTCACGGTTAAAAAAACAAAAACAAAAAACAATGAACAAATTATGTAAAGAAGCAAAGTACCTAAACATAACAAAGGTCATTTATAATAAAGAAACAGCTCACCTTGTACTGAATGGGGAATAGCTGAAAGCTTTCTCTGTAAGATCTAGAACAAGACAAGAATGCATATTTTCACCAAATTTACTCAACATGATTTTAAATGTCCTAAGTAGAGCTAGTAAAGAGAAAGAAATAAAGGGCAGCCAAACTGCAAAAGAAATCAAATTAACCACTATTTGTACATGACCTGATCTTATACATAGAAAACCCCAAGGTCCACACCAAAACTATCAGAACTAGTAAATAAATTCAGTCAGGTTAGTTGCAGGGCACAAAATCAACATAAAAACTCAGCAGTACTGATAAATGACAATAGTCAAATATCTGTAATAGAAATCACAAAAGCAATCTCATATATAATAGCCACAAAATATCTAGGAACAAATTTGACTAAAGAAAGAAAAAAATCTCTAATAAAAGGATTAACTATTGAAGAAAAAAATTGAAGAGGACATAAAAAATGAAATTATATCCCATGTTCATGGATTGGAAGACTCAGTATCGTTGCAATATACATAAAACTCAAAGCATTTTATGGAAACGATGTAGTTCCTAACAAAATACCTATGATGTTCTTTACAAAACTAGAAAAAGAATTCTAAAACATATAAAAACCAACAAAATACTGGAATGCTCAAAGCCATCATGAGCAAAAAGAATAAATCAGCAGGCATTATATGACCTGACTTCAAAAGGACTACAAAGCTGTAGTAATCAAAACAGCATGGTACTGGTGTAAAAACAGATGCACAAACTAATGGAATTGAATAGAGAATCTAGAAATAAACCCACACATCTACTGACTTTCAATAGAGGTGGTAAGAACACTCTCTGGACAAAGGATAGTCTTTTCAATAAATGATAGTGGGAAAATTGTGTTTTGCCATGTAGCAAAATAAAAGTAGATCCCCCCTGTCTCTCCATTTATAAAAATCAGCTAAAAAATGGACAAAAGACTAAAATATAAGAACTCAAATTATGGAACAATTTGAAGAGGACATAGAGGAGATGCTTCAGGACATTGGAATAGGGAAAGGCTTTTTGGAGAAGACCCCGAAAATATAGGAAACCAAAGCCAAAATAGGAGATAAAGATGGGATTACATTGAACTAAAAAGCTTTCTCAAATCAATCATGAGTGAAGATACATCCTACATTATGGAAGGCAGCATATGCATCCTACATTATGGAAGGCAGCATATGCAACGTCTACCACTGATAGCTATCCACACCTCTGACTGATATCCATAATATGTAAGAAATTCCAAAAACTCAATAACAAAAAAAATCTTACTATAAATGAAAAATGACTTTCGTAGACGTTTCTCAAAAGAAGACTTTCAAATAGCAAACAGGAACATGAAAATGAATGATCAACATAACTAATCATTGGGCAAATGCAAATTAAAATCACAATGAGGTATCTTTTCACCCCTGTAAGAAGGACTATTATTAAAAGGATTGTTTTAGTCACCTTTTCATTTCTATGACTCAAATCCCCAACAAGAACAATTTAGAGGAAGGGAAGCTTGTTGGGGGCTCAGAGTTTCAGAGGTCTCAGTTCATAGATGGCCAACTCCATTGCGCTGGGCCCCAGGTGAGGCTGAGCATCTTGGAGGCAGGTAAAGGTGAGGGAAGGCTGCTCAGCTTGCATCAGGGTCAGGAAGCAGAGGGTGACGTGGGGGCAGAGGGAAGGGAGCTATAGGAAAGATGAACCCGTCCAGGGCACATCCCCTGGGACCCACCTCCTCCCATCAAGCCCCTCCTGCCTGCATTTACCACCAAACCATTCAAATTAGGATGGTCTGGTTAGCACTCGCAATCCAATCACTCTACCTCTGAACATTCCTGCATTAACAGGGAGATCTGAGATGATGTCTCACACCCAAACCATAACAAGGACTAAAGATAACAAGTTCCGGTAAGTATGGGGAGACTGTTGGCGGGAATGTAAATCAGTGCCACCATTATGGTGCCACCATTAAGACAGTATGGAGGTTCCCCCACAAAATTAAAAATAGAACTACCATGTGATCCAGCAATCCCACTCCTGCATTTACATCTGAAGGAAATGAAATCAGTATGTCAAAGAAACATCTGTACACCCTCAACCTTTGCAGCACCAATCACCACAACCACCAAGAAAATGTAACAATCTAAGTGTCCATGAACCAATGACTAGAGAAAGAAATATGGTCCATATGTACATGATGGGACACGATTTGGACATTAAAAAAAGAGTGGAATTCTGCCATTTGTAACAATATAGATGAAACTGATATCAAGACATCAAGTGAAGTAAAGCCAAGTGCAAAGACTGCATGCTCTCACTCATCTACGGAATCTGAAAAATGGATCATGTAGAAATTGAGAATAGAATGGTGGGTACTAGAGACTGGGGAGACAGGGGGTTAGGGAGAAATGGGGAAAGGCTGATCAACAGCTACTAAGTTATAGTTAGATATGAGCAAGAATTTCTGCTATTGCACAGTAGGGTGAATATAGATAATGACAATGTTGCTCACTTGCAAAAGTTAAAAGAAAGGATTGTGAAAGGGATTAACCATAAGGAAAAAGAAAAAAATTGTAAAAGGTGTCACCATAAGGAAATGAGCACTATTTTGGGGAGAAAATATGCTTCTCCTGGTTTAAACATTATGCAGGGCATACATGTACCAAAACATCAGGCAATTCATTAATAAAGGTAATTTTAATTTTTCCATTTACCAGTTAAAAGTAAATTTGAACTAAAAAAATACTCATAAAAATTAAATATCATATTTTGGGGGTACATTATTCAAGTGAATGGTTCAAGAAAATAATGGTTAGAGCTTAAAAAAAATTCATCGTTAAAATGGAAAAATGACATTAACTGATGATAATGTTAACTGGAAACTGAAATATCCAAACTGACAAGTAAAACTTGAAACACACAAATATCTATTTATCTTATAATCAGCATCAATTTTAATTGCAGCAACACAAAATCATTTGTCAATAATGATCATTTGGATTGCATTGGCTGATCTTTGTGGTTACCTCTATTTGTAAACCTCACAGCAACCCTTGAAGGTAGGTCCTCTGGCCTCATTCTGTAAATGAGGGGACTGGGGCACAGAGAGGTAGGGCAACATGCCCAGCATCAACAGCAAGTGAATGGAAGGCCTGGAATTTCAACATAGAAAATTTGACTCCAAAGCACACAGTCCTAACCAACATTTTGAGATCATGAGAAAAATAAACTTAATCCTAGGCTGCCAGCTCCCATGTGAAGGGAGAGCCTTATACCTATTTATTAAGATGTACAGATGGGCACCCATCTGTACATCTTAACCCTTTCTACTTCCATTTCTCTTCACTCCAATGGCAACCACTTTATACAAGCAAATAATTAAGCTAAGGGTACATCTCTCATAGCCGTTTCTGATTTATCACACATTTAATCAATCACCCAACTGTCCCACCATCCATTTATCTAGCCATCCATCCATCCACTTGTTAAATTGAACTGTTAGGCCAAAGGCTTCTCTGTGCATAGTGAACCACACCCTAACTTGGCGTGTAAACAGACTGTGACCTAATCTTGTAACAAGTAGCTGAGTCTCTACCAAACAAAGCCGCCACCTTTTCGGACCACATTCAAGACAGACACAAGCTGTAACCAATGGGCTGTCTTCAGACCTCACTTCTATGTTCTGCATATCATTTCCTCTTTTCTGACTACAAATAAAACTTGTTCCTGTGGTGGGTCAAGGCATTCTGAGCCATTTTTGTTCATACTGCTGATTCTGGAATCATAAATAATGCCAATTAAGATCTGAAAAATGAGCCCGGCGTGGTGGTGCATGCCTGCAATCCCAGTGGCTCAGGAGGCTGAGGCAGGAGGATCATGAGTTCAAAGCCAGCCTCAGCAAAAGCAAGGCGCTAAGGAACTCAGTGAGACTCTGTCTCTAAATAAAATACAAAATAGGGCTGGGAATGTGGCTCAGTGGTTGAGTGCCCCTGAGTTCAATCTGGGGTACCTACTCCCCAATACCCCCCCCAAAAAAAATCTAAAAAATGAGATGCAGGGACTGGGGATGTGGCTCAAGCGGTAGCGCGCTCGCCTGGCATGCGTGCGGCCTGGGTTCGATCCTCAGCACCACATACCAACAAAGATGTTGTGTCCGCCGAGAACTAAAAAAAATAAATATTAAAAATTCTCTCTCTCTCCCCTCTCTCTCCTCTCTCACTCTCTCTTTAAAAAAAAATGAGATGCATTGTAATTTTGTCTTTTAAACATGCACCCATTTTTCCAATGCATCATGGCATATCTATTACCCATTCAACCAATACTCTACTATCCACCTATTTTCTTACAAAGAATTATTTCTGGGCTGAACAGTGCTATGCCTTAATTCAGTGCTTCTGAAACACTGAATTTAACTCTTGCTAGTCTCAACAGATATAGTCTGCACACTACTTGCCTTATTATCTTTCAAAACAATTACTTTAAAAACAAATGCCTCCTCTAGCTTTTGCTCCAATATTTGGGAAATCCAGAGTACTATGTGCATGTTATGTTTATCCAACTATACTAAAAAATAAATTCATAAGAGTGGATTTAAAGCTGTTTTACCTACCACAGTCATCCCAAGCTTGAGACTCCATTTATCCCTGTCCTAACCTGTATAGAAAAAGATGAAACAGATAGGTCCCCTTTGTCCTTATTTTAGGACCTCTGCACGTAGGAGAAAAAAATCTAGAAGAATCCAAAGCTCCACCTTGGCCTGCGGCTCTGGGGAGTGCTTTCCTTCCCCACCTGCCGCCCTGCAATCCCTGTGCTATTGACAGGTTGGAAATGAGCTTGTTTTTCTGACCACCTTTGGGGACACCCTTGAGTCAATATTTCATATTCATTAACTAATGAACAGCTGGGGATGGCTGAACCTTTCAGGGAGGGCTGGCTTCAGAGCTTGCCAAGTCAATCTCTCTCTTTTGATGGTTCCGCCATCAGAGAGCCGCCCTGGGCTTCACTCCCAGGTGAGGCCACTGTCGCTGTGTTAATATCTGGTGTTTCTGTGCGGCCTCTGAACTGTGGATATTTACACTGTGGGTGTGTAGGGAAGAGCAGGAGAGCCGGGCCCCTCTGATCCATGAAGGTCCTTCTGCAGGTCCAGGGGAAGGTTTCAATCTGCCTCCTGCCCTCGCTGTTTCTCTTTGTTGCTGGGCTCTGTCTCCTCATCTCTCTTTCCCCCATCCCCTGCACCCTTCTTCCTAGACCCTTTTGAATTTATCTTCATCTCTTTGCATTTAATCTGCTTCATTTAATACAGACTTTTGGAACGATCTGCCTGTTTATTCCGGGTTGATCATTTTTCAGAAGACCATGTGGGCCAATGGAAAGAATTGCTACTTAAAAAAAAAAGAGAGACAGAGGCTAGCTTTGTTACTAGAGGTTTGGGGGAGTTTTGAGTACCTATTTCTTCAAATTGTTGTAGAATATTAAACAATGTTAACTAAACATAATGTTTATAATTAAACATAATGACCTGTAGAAATTTCTCCTTTAAAGTTAATTTTATCTGGTGATGCATGCCTGTAAGCTCAGCAACTTGGGAGGCTGAGGCAGGAGGATCGTGAGTTCAAAGTCAGCCTCAGCAACTTAAAATATTAAAAAAAAAAAAAAAGGGAGGGTGGCTGGGGATGAGGCTCAGTGGTTAAGCACCCATAGATTCAATCCCAGGTACCAAAAAACAAAAATAAAAACAAAAAAACCCATGAAGCTCAGGAAATAATGCCAAGAGTTGATAAATGGGATAGCATTAAATTAAAAACAATAACAAAAAAGCTTAAAAAGTAAATAAATAAATAAATAAAGTTAATTTTGTTATTTCCTTCCTCTAATCTCTACCCATAATCGTGTACAATAATAATTTATTTTTACCATAATTTTCCCCTAAACCATTGTAACAATCAAATTAAATTATTTGAGGGGGATAGCCTATGTTTGGCAGATTGTAAGTTTTATCCTAATTTTTGCCTTTCTCTCAGCAACTGACTTAGGCACTGTTGATTTTCATTCCCTAGTCATGTGGCTCCACAGATTAATTTTAGTTATCAAAATGAACTCTGTTTTTCTTTCCTATGCTTGAAAGCATTCATTGTACATAAAGGTGGGTTAGAGCAGTTATTTGCCACTTAAATATTCCTAGGGCGCCCCCTTCTGTTTCCTGAGAGTAATGGCATAGGTTATTTTTATCTGAGGCCAGAAACTCACTGTAATTACTTTTTTGTAAGAGATGTATGTATAAAGGTGGGGTAATGTTAGCAACAATTTTGGAAGGCCACGGAGGCTAAGAAGACTGGGGTGGCAGGGTTGTGAGAACATAGTAGCAATCATACTGCTTGACAAAGTTCTCTAGCAAATATTTCATTAACCCTGGTCTCTTCTATAAATTCACAACATTGGCAGGGAAGAAAAAATATGATGATTTCCTCTACCTATAAATGAGAAGGCTGGGACTAATTTTTCCAATTAATGATAGGTCCTCCCAAGTGAGAAGAGTCCCTTGTTTGCTGAATCTGTGTAGGTAGCTATTTTACCTATATTCCTGAAGACCTTTGATTGTAAGCAGTTGAAACCAACTAGATATTGACTTGAGAAAAAAAAAAAAAGGCAGGAAATTATCACAAAATAGAGCTGTTTCTCCTATAACCCAAAGACCACCATCCCATGGGCAAGGGAAGAATTTCGCAGAGCTCAGCCATCAGGATTACCATATTTCTTCCACCATTCTCAGCTCCCTCTGACCCTTGGCTGCTTCTGTTTCCAAGTTTTCTGTGGTGCCTCCAAGTTCTATGTCACCTTGTCTGAGACTACACATACTCTCTGGGACCAATGTTCTACTCATTTCAGTTACAAGTTTTGGGGGTGACACCATTGGCGGGTCTTGTTTGGAGTCAGTTTTCTGGCTCCAAACCAATATGGCGGGAGGTACGGTATGACACAGCAGAAACAGGAACTTCCCCCTGAGAGCTGTTCCTGGAAAGAGATCCTGGGAAGACAACCCAACAATGGACACCGGAGCAATGTGAACAGCTAAGTGAAAGGAGAACGAGGCTCTAGAGCACTTATCCTGTGCCCTAAGGAGGAGAAGAGGAGGCTGATGGCCCAGCCCCTCCCATTCCAGAACAGCTCTCAAAAGATAATGCCCTGAGGAGTGGGGCCACTTCAGGATGTGGCCAGAGACCAAATAACTGAATATATACTCCCAGAGCCCTCAAGCAAATAAAAAAACAGGCCTTTATCTATGTCCGGAAGGTCCTGAAGCATTAATGACAATTTAAATATATATATTTTCCTGTCCACTTTTCCTATCATTTTTCCCCAAATGGTAATTCATTATCATTATAAAAGCACTTTTCCACAGTGATAACATTATTATTATTAAAGCACCTTTTCTCAAGTGGTAATATATTATTATCATAAAAGCACTGTCCTTAAGTCCTATGGAAAGGTAACATAATAATCGAACACCTCCCTAATTTTTATCCCATCATGAGCAACAAACAACCAAAGAAACAAATGATAACACTTAAGATAAATGTTATTCCAAAACATTTGCCAGTGTACAAAAGAATCCATGTGAATCCATCATGAATTTATAACACAGCCACTGACCACAACATCCATCCATGTGTATTTTGCTGTCATTTAAGAAGGGGGGAGGGGGGGGACACAACTTTCCTCTTCAGTTGGAAGCACTCTCCCACAGAGCTACACCCTAGCTCTTTTAAAAAATTTTTCATTTTGAGACCGGGTCTGACTAAGTTGACTTGGCTGGCCTTGAACTTTAAATCCTCCTGCCTCAGCCTCCTGAGTAGCTGTAATTACAGGTGAGCACCACCATGCCTGGCTTAAATTTTTATTCTTGCCTCAGCCTGGCCCAGGGACAGTCTGGCCACCGGGGTCATAATCCCCAGGACACGGTATTCCAGGTCTCAGCCAATGTGTCTAGTTTTTCAACTCCAGTTCTCCCAAACTTCAGAGAAGTAGCCGGGCAGCATTCCCATGTAATCCTACACAGCCAAAACTCCCCTTCAGGTGAAAGGCTAGCTCGCTCACAAAACCTATGGAATATGCTTTTAAAATTAATTTTAGAGGTAGGTGACAAAACTCCAACCTGGCTCTATTCCATCCAAACTTATTTATGTATATTAAAGTCATTTAACAAGTTGACATTTCCTGAATGCCCCATGCAGTATTTAATTACTTAAATCTCCAGTTCCATGTTAATTATAACTATCATTTTCAGAAGTTCCCCATAATCCAGACACTATGCCAAGTTATTAGCTTCCTTGGAATTTTTTTTTCTTTTTTGGTTGTTTTTTGGTACTGAGGATTGAACCCAGGAGTGCTTAACCACTGAGCTACACCCCCTTTTAAATTTTTATTTTAGAACAGGGTCTCATTAAGTTGCTTAGGGCCTTGCTAAGTGGCAGAGGTGATCCTCCTGCCTCAGTCTCCCCAGCCTCTGGGTTTATAGGTATGCACCACTGTGCCTGGACCTTCCTTAGTTTTAACCCTTACAACAGTTTACAGATAATGAAATTGAACTTTAGTTATTTGCCAAGGTTATAGAGACACACTACCCAATAGAAACAGAACTCAGATCATATAGGTCATTTAAAATTTTCCAGAGCCACATTAAATTATAAAAAGAAACAGGTGAAGTTAAATTTTAAAGACTTCTAAACCCAAATATATCACAAGGATGAAAATTAAGAAGATATTTTACATTTTTTTTATACCAAGACTTCAAAATCTAGTAATTTCCCTCAATTTGGAATAGTCACTTTTGAGAATGAAGGTATGTATGTATTTAAAGACTTCTGCATTATGCTCAGACCAGCAGATTTTTTTGTTGTTGTTTCGGTGGGGATTAGGGGACAAGATGATGGCGGTGGCATTCTTGAGGAGAGTGCAATGTACAGAAACACAAATAATACTCGGATAGAACAGTATTATTCCCAAGCGATATCTGTTTCTTAATCCCGAGTCCTAATTTAAGCACTGTTCGTGGGGAGGCCTAAGGAAGTTAACTTTCTCATATATCTAACCTCTCATTCTGGTCTCCTTACCTTCCTTTGGTTCCTTTGGGGAGAGTTTCAGCAAAGGCGCTGATCTTTTGCAAATATTTTTCTAGGAGACAAGGAACACCATAGAGTCTGTGGCCTCGCAGGATTCTAGAAGCGTGCGCAGACCTGGGACACTGCACTGTCCTGCCAGAACTTCCAAAATAAGGATGCAATGAGAAGTCTCACAGAAGAAATATCAGGGAGTCTGCATAGCATCTGAATCATGTCATTTAAGGGATGACGCTGGGCAGAATCCATGACCAGACATACCCAGCAGGGCCCAGAGTGGGCAGGTCTCAAAACACAAGTGAGAGAAACTGGCCAAGTATCTCAAGTGGGCAGTTGCTGCTTTCACTGATGTAGTGGTTTGCTTTGAGGCCAATCACAGGAGCCTGATCAGCTGCATTCATCAAGGCCAAGTTTCGGCAATGAACTTGCTTCTAGGAGGAGCCTCAGCTTTTTAAAGTGACGCTCGAGGAGCTGCATTCTTTTGTGCAATTTCAATGAACTCAGAGATTTTCTTCTTTTATTTTCACTGAGATGCAATTCACAGACAGTAAGATTTCCTCCTTTTGAGTGTACAGGTTCATGAACTTTGGTTACCAACATCACAGTCAAGATGCATACCACTCTTTGTTAAATATATATATCCAAAGGACTTAAAATCAGCATACGATCGTGACGCAGACACATCAATGTTTATAGCAGCTCAACTCACAATAGCTAAGCTATGGAACCAACCTAGGTGCCCTTCAATAGAGGAATAGATAAATTACATATTACACATTGTTTATACACAATGGAATATTACTCAGGCATAAAAAATGACTTTATGACATTGGCCAGGCAATAGATGGAGCTGGAGACTATCATGTTAAGTGAAATAAGCCAGTCCCAAAAAAACCAAAGGTTGAATGTTCTGATATCCAGATGCTAACACAAAACAAGGAAGTGGGAGGGGAAGAATAGAATTCATTGGATTAGACAAAGGGGAAGAACGGGAAGGGAGAGAGATGGGAATAGGAAAGACAGTAGAATGAATGTGACTTAGCTTTCCTATGTTCCTATATGAATACGCCACAGTGAATCTCCACATCATGTGCAGCCACAAGACTAAGATCCTAATAAGAAGTACTCCATGTCTGTATAATATGTCAAAATACACTCTACTGTCATCTATATCTAAAAGAACAAATAAAATGTATTTTGAAAAAGATTAATAACTTCTCCTCCCCAAATTCTCATCCCCCTTTATAGCCAGTCCCTACCCTCGGCCCTGTCCCCTGGCAAACACTGCTCAGTTTTTTTGCCCCTGTAATTTTGCCCCTTCCAGAAAGTCCTGTGAATGGACTCATAGTGTATGCAGCCTCCTGACTCATGGTACCACTCACACAGTCTCATGCTTTTGAGACTCATCAAAGTGGTTGTGTGAATTACTCATGCATTCATTTTCAGTGCTGTGTAATAATCCACTGTATGGATGTGCCACATTTTCTTTTAATCGATAGCTCACAGCTAACTGGTTTGGTCACAGTTGTCAACAATTACAAACAAAGTTGTTGTAAAACATTCCTGTACAAAACCCAGAAGCACTCTGATTTTATATTGCCCAATTGCATAATTTCACAATACTCCCATTATAGGTTATGCCAACCTCCCCAAAGTGTCAAATTACACATATATAAAAGTACACACATAATATTTAAGTAGCATGTGTATCTATATCTGACTACTAAAAAAATAGGGTGAAATGATTAAAATGTTTTCTGTTGTTGACCAGTGGAACATCTTGTCCAGGATCAGCAAAGGCTGATTGACCATTTGAATTTTGAGCTCCTTCATTTGCTGGTTTTTGCTCAGTGGTAGTCACGCGTGGCAGTAATACAATAGATGCCTCCCTTTGATTTCATAGCAAATCACATTCATCTCATTTGCTGAAGGCCTGTGCTCTCCCAAACTGAGGCCAAAACATTCCATCTTTGGCAACCTGATGATTTACAGCTTCCTGTCTGTGTTCTCATGCAGCAAAGAAAAGCTGAAAAAAAAATCACTTAAATTTTTACCCAAGAAATTATCAGTACCTCTGCTGAATTTTGCTTTCAATATTTGCCATTTAACACAAATCCAGGCATCCGATCTTTTCTAGACATCTAAAAGGGATGACATGGGAGAGTGCTATTATTTCCGTGGTCAGGCCGGCCAGCTGCCCACTACAAAGGAGGGAACACCCCGCTTTGGTTATATGGCTACATATCTTTCTCTTGTTCTGGAAGGAAACTGACCAACGAAAACAAGCACGCTTTACAGAATCCTCACCTCATGTGGGAAGGGCAGAGGGCAGGGACTCCAAGTTCCTCTGGATTTCCTGAGAGTTAGAGAGATGTTCAGATTTCTTCCATCCTACCAATACCCAGTGGATTACTTCTGACTGCTTAATGGAGGAGGAGGGTCCATTGGAGATGAGAATTTTCTTCTTTTGTTTGTTTCCACACCCAAGCATTGGTTCCTCTTCTGCATTATAGAGCATCAGAAGGCAGGAGCTCTGTGATTAGGAGTGAATCAGACTCAAGTGCCTAGGAACAAAAAGAAAAGAAAGAACAATGGTAATTGATACCATTTATGGATACCATTTGTTATCTTGGCTGATATCCTGCAAAGCACTGTGTATTCATTACAGTACTTATTACTTACAAGAACAACCCTTAAAACTAGATACTATTATATTATTCCCTTTTTACAGATAAGAAAATTGAAGCTCATAGAGGTAAGAGAGTCTGCAGAAGATGGCTCAGCAGCCATATGGCAGAGATGGTGTTTTAGTCAGCTTTTTCCACCACTGTGCAATAAGACCTGACAGGAACAATTTTAGGGGAGGAAAAGTTCATCTGGGGGCTCAGGGTTTCAGAGGTCTCAGCCCATAGACAGCAGGCTCCATTCCTCAGGGCTCGAGGGGAGGCAGGACATCATGGAGGAAGAGTGTGGTGGAGGGAAGCAGCTCACATGGTGATCAGGAAGCAGAGAGACTCCACTCTCCAGAGACAAACAGAGACCCCAAAGCCACGCCCCCAATGCCCCCTCCTCCAGCCACACCCACCTGCCTCCAGTTCATTAATCCCCATCAGGGATTCATTCACTGATTGTTAAGACCCTTGCAACCCAGTCATTTGTCTTCCATACCTTCTTGTATTGTCTCAGATGTGAGCTTTTGGGGGACACCTCACATCCAAACCATAGCACACTCCCAACTGTTGAATTCCCAGTGCTATTAAAGCTGGCTCCCGTGGAGCAGAATGAAAGCATCATGTGTTTGGGTGCAAGCTTGCTTACAAAGCCCTTTGTGAGATGCTTGTGGTTCTCCTCGGTCAGGAGCTTAGAAAGAGAATCTGCAATATACAGCTGGTCCCTGAGGATAGCTGAGCCCTGCTGTCTGGGAAGCTGCCTTTGTATTCATAACTATATAAACAAGAGCCTTCTCAGTCTGCTGCCTGCCAGGCAGTTGTACCTAATGTGTTGACTATCTTAGAAATGCTCTCATCTGAAACCAGAGGTTGCACATCATCTCATGGGAATAACTGGATGGTTCTGGCCACAGGTCCTTGAAGCATGTTCCATACCATGATGAAAGTCTATGGGGGACCTTTGGTCTACAAATAAGGGTTTAGCAGTTCTAGTTACTGAGAAAGTTTATACCTAGGAAAGGATTCTCCAGAAACAATAAATGGCTTGTTTTCTTCAGTTTTCCCTTCTACAGAACACCTTTCTCTCAAATTCTTAGCCTTTCCTTTTTTTTTTTTTTTTTGGTCTTGTATTTAAGTAATCCATTCTTGTGTTTCGCAAACTGTTACCCACTTACAACTGAATCACATGGAAATCACAAAAAAAAAAATAAAACTTTATTCCTGATATTCTCCCCAGAGTTACAAAACTTCCCTATATAGAGCAGAATGATTCTTATTTTTATTGTTAATAAAAGTGCAGAATTTAATCTATGGGGTGCTCTAAAAGTTAAGAACCCACTTGCATAGAATTTTGAGTTTAGGCAAGCCATTATGATAAGATTCCTCTAGTGGACATTTATAGATATTTCCTGATAGAGAAATCACAAAACTTTTATTAGTTTTATGGGGTTTATTTTATTTATTTAAATTTTGCATTCTTGGAGATAAAACTTTTGAATGGGACACAGGGATGTTCTTAAACATAGATGTGAAAAGTCACGGAAAGTGTAAGGGACATGTCAATCACTTTGCACACTGCACCTCTCTTTGATCTTGGCCATCGCTGAGGGCACTAGAAGCAGATGCCTGGGCTGGACCAATCAGATTCTCGATTCTGGAAAATGCAAATTAGGTGGGGACAAGGAATGAGAGGCCGGGCAGATCAGGAGCTGTGCCTGGACTGGAGGTTAGGATCCTCATCTTGCTCTAACTTCATGGAGAAATAGAGAAACTTTTTTTTTGCAGAAGAGAACAGGATGAAGTTTAATTCCAAAATTTTATAATTTTATGCAGAAGTAAACAGAAGCACTAAGCTCTCAGAAAGAAGGGAGGAAGTCCAGATCCATGTTGCAGGTTCAATTTGAATGTGCAGCACTTTTTGGTAAAGAATGACTTTGTTTTTGTATTCACAGAACCAAGGTTATTTTTAAAAATCAAGGTGAGGAATTTACTGAGTACTCAATGAGGTACAAAAGTTGGAGATCAACAAATTTCATTATTTACCTTCATGTGCCTGACATACATCTAAGTGTTTTGACTCAATATCATTTTCCTATACCTGTGTTCTGATCTGATTTCTCCCATTATGTTATCCGATAATGCTCCTTCCCTTCAAAGTGGTTTTGAAATCGGGCCCCAGAGCAGGTGGATTTAATATTTGACTTGACTAACTCAGGAAGGCACTGTCACCAAAAGAAAGATGACTCACAAGAAACATTTGTCACTAACAAAATTAAACAATTTAATTAGCATCCTAAGTCCCTTTGATGTACTCAGAAAGCTTCTTTTTATGCCTTTAGCTGAAACAAGTATCCTTCCAAATAAAATCACAACACAATACCCGTAATTCAATATTGCATGAATCATGAGGATCCAGAAGCAGGGTTCTTTAAAGTGATGTATCAGGAGAGAAACTTCACCAAACTAGTGTGAAAGACAAGCTGTCTTCTGGTCTCTGCTTTTCTGGATATCTGCAAATCTGCTCACTACTGTCTACAGCATTTTAGGAAAGAAAAATGAAAGAAAGACTTTCCATTCCAATCCCAACATCAAGCATGATGAATCCAAAGGAATCTAAAATAATATGAAACCCAAGAGGCCATTTTCCTCATTAAGGGGCCCATTGTCTTCAGTTATTTGAGCAATGCCCAAGTTGATATTTCTTTTTCTGGGTGAGAACTTCAGAGGAGATCTGGGTAAAGATCTTGGTAAAGGATAAAAGAAAGACTCCAGGTCAACAACTTCCAGACTATGCCTTTGTTTTCTGCATTGGAGATGGGTGTCCTAACTAGTCTCCCACCGGGAGTGATGCCTTTCTTTCAATTAAAATCGCATCAAGAAAGCCACCAACACCAGACCCAATTATTCTGTAATTGGCACGAGGGTTAAATTACTTGGGAGTGATGAACTGGTCCAGCTTCAGAGTCAGGATGAGGGAAAAATGTGATTTTCTAATGCTCATTCTGAGATTCCCTGATGCAGCTGTCAAGCCCAGCATAGAGTGAGCTGGTACTTCTTGCTCAGGGTGCATATGGTTTCTTAATGTCGCTGTTTCTCCCAGTAATTTAAAAGGCTGTCCTACCATATGTCATCAGTTCGTCCTCTAGGAAACAAGACCTCCTCTGGCATTTTTAAAAGTACTTTTCCACATAACACAATCTGAGTGTTAGGGGGGTGCCTATGATTGACTCTTCCAGATAGGACTAGCAAGCATTTCTCAAGTGTTGGTCCTGGGAGAGGCTCTGCTGGAAAAAAAGAAATATATTCTGTTCTCAAATAAGTTTGGGAAGGTCTGCAAACTGCTTTCCCTCTGGGAAGAGCACAACTCATGTTCCATAGACTCTAAGTTCCATGAACTCAGGGACCATGAGTTTCCAGTCATTCTAGATCCTAAACCTCAGCCTAAAACTGACAGAGTAGGTGAATAAGAAGTGCTGATTCTGTAGAATAGTCTCTGAGAACTCTGTCAACAGGAAAACCTATTTACCTATACTGAATTTCCTTTTTGGGGGTGGGGAGTAACCAGGAATTGAACTAAGGTACACTCGAGCACTGAGCCCCATCCCCAGCCCTTTTTAAAATTTTATTTAGAGTCAGGGTCTCACTGAGTTGCTTAGGGCCTGGCTTTTGCTGAGGCTGGCTTTGAACTTGAGATCCTCCTGCCTCAGCCTCCGGAGCCTCTGGAATTACAGGAGTGCTCCACCACATCTGGCTTGAATTTGCTATTTTACCCATAGGTCTGACTATAGTACTCTTTTGTGGGTTTTGAAAAACATTTTTTTTAATTTAGAGTATTATAATTATACATATTATTTGGATTCCTTTTGACAAAATTATACATACAAGAAATTTTACTTCATTTCCCATTCTCCATCCCTTTCCATCTTTCTCCCCCCCTTTCCCTCCTCCTCTACTAATTTTCCTTTCAATCCATTATTTATTATTTTAAAAAAATATTTTTTTGTTGTCAATGGACCTTTATTTATTTGTTTCTATGTGGGGCAGAGATTCAAACCCAGTGCCTCACAGATGCTAGGCAAGTGTTCCACCACTGAGCCACAACCGCAGCCCCTTATTATTGTTTTTGATTGGTACTTTCCACATATACATAAAGGAGAAATTCCCTTGGGTACATTTACATATGTGTGTGTAACACGATCAGTTAGATTCATTCCATATTTCTTTCCCTTTTCCTTTCTTCCTCCCTCCTTCTCATTCTCTTTCCTCTACTCCACTAATCTTCCCTCTATCTTTATGATATCCAATTACTTCCTTCACTGACTTTTTCCCCCCATTATTTTGCCTTGACTTCTACATAGGAGAGAGAACATTTGAACCTTGATTTTCTGAGTCTGGCTTGTTTCCCACGGTACGATGCTCTCCAATTCCATGCATTCAGCAGCACATGACATCATTTCATTCTCTGTGGTTGAGCATAACTCCATTGTGTATATACACCCCAATTTCTTGGTCCATCCATTTATTGATAAGCATATGGGCTGATTCCATTATTTGGATATTGAGATTGATGCTACTATAAACATTATAGTGACTGTGTCACTACAGCATGCTGATTTTTGTCCTTTCAGATATATAATGAGGAGTGGGAGAGCTGGATCATGATGGTTCCATTCCTAGATTGTTTTTTCTTTTTTTGAGGAATCTCCACACTGCTTTTCAAAGTGTTTATACTAGTTTGCAGTCCCACCAACAATGTATGAGTACATCTTTTTTTCTCCACATCCTCTCCAGGACTTATTATTATTTCTGTTCTTAAAAAATGCCATTCTGATTGTAGTGAGAAGAAATCTTAGTGTGGTTTGAATTTGCATTTCCCTGAGTGCTAGAGATACAGAACATTTTTTCATGTATTTCTTGACCATTTTTGTTTTTTCTTGTTTGTTTGTTTTTTTTTTTTTAAGAAACTACTGTTTAGTTCTTTTGCCCATTTATTAACCAGGTTATTTGGCTTCTGGCATTGATCTGTAATTTTTTTTTTTAGTTCTTTATATGTTCTGGATATTAAAACCCTGTCAGAAGAGTAATCGGCAAAGATATTTTTTCCCTATTTCATACGCTCTCTATTCACTCTCTTAATAGTTTCCTTTGTGGTGCAGAAGCTTTTCAGTATGATGGCATACCACATATTGATGTTTGGATTTATTTCTTTGGCTTTAGACGTCTTGTTGAGGAAGCCAATATCTGAGCCTCTACAATGGAGAATTGACCCCGTGTTTTCTTCTAGCAGTTTGGTATAATTCCTAAGTCTTTGATCCATTTTGATATTTGACTCTCGTGCAGAATGCAAGATAGGAATCTAATTTCATTCTTCTACATATAGATATCCAGTTTTCCCAGCACCATTTGTTCAAAAGTCTATGTTTTCACCACCATATACTTTGGGCATCTTTGTCAAGTACTGGATTTGTAAGTACGTGGGTTTGTTTCTGTGTCTTCTGTTATATTTCATCCATCTTCATGTCAACTATGATGCCAATACCACGCTGTGTTTGCTACTGCAGCTCTCAGGCTATAGTCTGAGATCAGGTATTGTGATGTCTGCTGCATCGCTTTTCTTATTCAGAATTGTTTTGACTATTCTGGGTCTCTTATTCTTCCAAATGAATTTAAGGGCTGTTTTACTAAGTTCTGTGAAGAATGCCATTAGCATTTTGATGGAGATTGCATTGAATCTGTATAGTGCTTTTGGTAGATGGCCATTTTGACCATATTAATTCTGCCTGTCCAAGAACATGGGAATTCTTTCCATCTTCTGAGGTCTTCATCAATTTCTCTCTTCAGTATTCTAAAGTTTTCATTGTAGACATGTTTCACTTCCTTGGTTAGATTAATTCTCAGATATTTAAAATTTTTTGAGGATATTGCAAAAGGGATTGTTCTCCCAATTTCTTTCTGAGCTGAACTACTGTTGGAGTAGAGAAAAGCTACTGATTTATGAGCATTGATCTTACACTCTGCTACTTTGCTAAATTCATTTATTAGCTCTAGGAGTATTTGGGTGGTGTTTTTTTTTTTTTTGGGGGGGGGGGGATCTCCTAGACATAATTATCATGTCATCAGCAAAGAGAGATAGTGTGATTTATTTTCCTATTTGTATCACTTTAATTTCCTTTTATTGCCTGATTGCTCTGGCTAGAGTTTTGAGAATTATATTGAATAGAAGTGGTGAGAATGGACATCCTTGTTGTTACTTATTTCATGCAAGCAATCTGATAATGGGTTTGAGTTTATTATATATAGCCTTTATAATGTTGAGCTAAATTCCTATTATCCCTGGTTTCTCCAGCATTTTTAACATAAAGTCGGGCTGGATTTTATCAAAGGCCATTTCTGCATCTATTGAGATGATAATAAGGTTCTCAATCTTAATTCTCTTTACGTGGTGAATTACATTTAGGGTAATGTAAGGTATGTGACTTGCCTATGTTGAACCAACCTGTCTCCCTAGAATGAGCCCCACTTTGTCATACTGTATTATCTTCTTGATGTGCTTTTGAGTGTGTTTTGCTCATACCTTGTTAAATATTTTTGTTTCTATGTTCATCAGGGATATTGGTCTGTAGTTTTTCTCTCCTGTGTGGGTCTTGATCTGCTTTGGTATCAGGGTCATACTGGCTTCATAGAAAGTATCTGGGAGTTTTCCTTCCCTTTCAATTTCATGGAATAATTTGAGAAAGACAGGTGGTAGTTATTCTTTAAAGGTCTGGTAGAACTCAGCTGAGAATCCATCTGGCCCTGAGCTTTTCTTTCTTGGTAGACTTTTTTTTTTTAATTTGTTCTAATTAGTTGTACATGACACTAGAATGCATTTTGACACGTTATACACAAATGGAGCCCAACTTGTCATGGCTCTGGCTGTATGTGGTGCAGAGTCACATGGTAGTGTGATCATACATGTATATAGGGTAATAGTGTCCACCTCATTCCATGTTGGTAGGCTTTGTTGGCAATTGCCTTTTTTATTTCATTACTTGATATTGGTCTCTTTAGGTTTTCTGTGTCTTCCTCCTTCGGTCTTGGCAGTTCATATGTGTTTAGGAATTTGTCGATTTCTTCTAGAGTTTTCAGTTTATTGGAACATAAATTTTCAAAATAGTTTCCAATGACCCTATGGATTTAAGAAGTGCCTACAGTGACATCTCCTTTTTTGTCTTGAATTTTGTTAATTTTGGTCTTCTCTCTCTTTCTTTTGGTTAGTTTGGGTAGGGGGTTCATAAATCATATTTATCTTTTCAAAGAGCCAACTCTTTGAACTCATTGATCCTTTTGAACTTATTGAGACAACTCATTGATCCTGTGCATTGATTTTTTTTTATTCTCTATTTCATTAATTTTGGCTTGAATTTTATTATTTCCTTTCTTTTCTGATTTGGAGGAGTTAGTTTGTTTTTCTAAGGCCTTGAGATGGAGCATAAGCTTATTTAGTTGGTATCTCTCTCTTTTTTTAATGTAGGCACTTAATGAAATAAATTTTCCTCTGATCACTGCTTTCATACTGTTGCAGTGATTTTGATATGTTGTATCTTTGTTTTCATTTATTCCTAAGAATTTCCTCTCACACATCTTCTTTGATCCATTCTTCATTATGTTTACAGATTCCATTTGGATGGAAATTTTTTTGTCATTCTTTATCTTCACCCTGTGAGTATCTTTGCCTATGAGATGAGTCTCTTGCAGACAGCATATAGTGGATCTTGTCTTTTTTGACACCTTCTATTAATCTATGACTTTTTTTTAAAAAGAGAGAGTGAGAGGAGAGAGAGAGAGAGAGAGAGAGAGAGAGAGAGAGAGAGAGAGAGAGAGAGAATTTTTTTTTTAATATTTATTTCTTTTTAGTTCTCGGCGGACACAACATCTTTGTTGGTATGTGGTGCTGAGGATCGAACCCGGGCCGCACGCACACCAGGCGAGCGCGCTACCGCTTGAGCCACATCCCCAGCCCCAATCTATGACTTTTAATTGGGGAGTTGAGACTATTTCTATTCGGAGTCAGTATGGATATGGGTTTGTGATTTAATGCCATTTTAATTTTTTCTTGTGTTTAATTCTGTCTTGATTCTGATTTAAATGATTAGCCTTTCTTTGATATTCATCTATTTGGGAGTTGAGATTTGAGTTCCTCTGTGTACAGTTTCCTTTGAGAATTCTTTGTAGTGCTGGCTTGGTTGTCATGAATTCTTTTAGTTTATCCTTGTCATGGAAAGAATCTATTTCCCAATAAAATATGAAAGAGAGTTTTTCTGGGTATACAAATCTGGGTTGGCAGCTGTTTTCTTTCAGAGTTTAAAGTATTTCATTCCATTCATTTTATTGCTCCCAGTGTCTAAGAAGTCAGAAGTGATCCTAATTGATTTGCCTCTAAATGTCATCTGAGGTTTCTCTCTTGCAGCTTTTAATATCCTTTCCTTAAATTCTATGTTAGGCATTTTGATTATGATACATCTTGTAGAACTTCTCTTCTAATCAGGTCTATTTAGGGTCCTGTATGCCTCCTGTTATCCATCTATTTTCTGATATTGGGAAAGTTTTCTGTGACTATGTCATTGATAAAGTTATTAATCCCTTTAGCCTGTATCTCTATGTCCTGTTCTATCCAAAAATTCTCAGGCTTGATCCCTTGATGCTGTCCCAGCATTCCTATATATTCTAATCATGTTCTATTATTTCCCTTTTTAAAAAAAATATAGTTGTTGATGGACAGGATGCCTTTATTTTATTTGTTTATTCTTATGTGGTGCTGAGGATCGAACCAGTGCCTCACACGTGCTAGGCAAGTGCTCTGCCGCTGAGCCATAGCCCCAGCCCCTCCCCCTTTTTAATTCTGAGTACTCTAATTCATGAATTCTGTTTTCAAGTGGTGACATTCTATTTGCTACCCATTATGTTGGTGATGCTTTCAAGTGAATGTTGAATTCGACTCATTGTATCTTTCATTTCCAGGAGTTCTTGATTGGTTTCTTTACATTGTATCTATTTCTTTATTGAAGTTTCATTGCCTGTGTTTGATATCTTAATTCCTATGATCTTTCTTTTAGTTCATTAGAGATTTTAATAATCAGTTTTTGTAATCTTGTTCTGGGATTTCATCCTTGTCCATAACTGTAGGATCCTTTGTTGGAGATTGTGAATTTTGGGGGGAGATTTTTATGCCTCTTTGTCCTGATATTTTCAGAAGTCCTGGACTTGCACATCAACTGAGATAGATTCCCATTCCTCTTTTGTTTGTGTGTCCTTTTGCATGTAGCTCTTCTTTATTCTAGGGGTTGTTAGGTTTTTTGATATATGAGTATGTCAAGTGGTACAACCTGAAGTTCCTCTCTGGTTAGTCCTCCTTTGGGCCTGGTTTTTGGCTTGGGGTTTTTTCCTCCCCGATTCTATGAATTGGAGCAATGTTTACACTCAGGTGGGGCTAGATCATGTGTGGGGTGAGATGTACTGTTGCTTGGCTGATTCGTGAGTGTTTCTTAGCTGCAGAATTTCTCCTCTTTGGTTCTGAAGTGCTACAATCACCTTCCAGCCCCTCTCAGAGGAAGGAGGTAGCCAAGAATAGGATGAATGTCAGCTGCAGATGTACAGGTTGGAGATGAATGTCCAGCGTCCACTTTGACATCTACATAAGAATGGGGGGGTCAGCATTTAACCTCAATACCAGCAACTAAAACCTGTGAACTAGATCAAGCATTCAACATCAGGTGCCCACACTGTCACCCACTTTAATAGTAATCACAACCACATGAATGGGGTATGAATTACATAAACAATATGATTTTATTATCTAATGGAATTAAGGCTTTTTAAGAAAAGAGGAAATGAGGAGGGAAGATGAGAGAGAGTTTGAAATATGTTTTTAAAGAGATCAAAGGAAAGGCAAGTGGTAGTTAGCAGATGTCAGCAGTAATGAAGAAGGAATAAAAGACTTACAGAAAGTAATAAAGAGAGGATGTGGGGTTAGAAAGATTTGGCTGTTGGTGGGGAAGAGAGGGATGAAGGGGAGATAAGAGGGATGAGAACTGAGGTATGAATCAACTAGAAACTGTAAGATCAAAACTGTTCGCACCCTCAAATAATTGAACCCCACCTGAGACAAGTCAAGGCTAAATAATAAATCAGTGCAAAAGAAAGCAATTAACATGAAAGTAAACTTGTATAAATACATGTGTTTTTGGAACCTAGCCACATAGTGAGTACCTACACACCCCCACACATACTCACATACATGCACACAAAATCATACATAATAGAAAAAAAGCAAAAAGTAATGTAAGATGATGTAATGATATTTTTTAAAAATAAAGAATAAAATAAAAAATAAATAATCTTGCTAAGAAATAAAAAGTACTTGGGTCAGCTGAGGCGGTCAAAACTGCTTTCCGGGGTGGATGTTCATTCTTGGTATTGGTTTTTGGCTTTGTAGCCTTGGGATCAAGAACTGGGGGTTGTTAAGCCCAACATCTTTGTGGCTAGGAGCAAAGCTGGCTTTAGAAGACCTCAGCTTCCAGTCTCCCCATGTACAGTGGCATAACACAATGTGGGTGTTGACCAGTTGTGTGTTTCTGCGGTGGGGGTGCAGCAGAGTTCTAACTCAGAGATTCCAGTAACTGGGGTTTAGTCCACATTGTTAGTGCAGGACAGGCTGAGTAAGCTGTCTGCAGGGCATACCAAACAAAGTTAGCTGTAGGATGACCTGGCCACTCAAACCCTCTGTCTGGTTCTTTATCACCTGTTTGCTTCAAGCCCAAACGCCCAAACCCCGGCTCAAGGCTGAGCACTTAACCCCCCTTGTGCCAACAAGGCAGCTTGCAGACCCAGAGACCTCATTGGATTTGGGCTATAAAAACTCCCTCCTGCTGGGCCCCTCTCTCTTGCTCTCTCTGTCTCTCTTGCTCTTTCTCTTGCATTCTCTCTCTCTCTCTCTCTCTCTCTCTCTCTCTCTCTCTCTCTCTCTCTCCTTTCTCCTCTGTTGCACTACTGCAATAAAGCTCTCTTGGTCGTTCTGAGTGTTGTGAGTGTTGTGGTCACTTTTCTTTCACACATCAAACTTTGGCCCTCTGTGGTGGCTGTTGAGTATTGGGGGGGAATGCCAGTCTCTGCAGGACATCTGGATCTCTAGGGTTTCTGGTAACCTCCACTTCTAATGCCCAGGGACAAAACCTTCACGGGATTTACCCTCACTGCTAAGAGTATGACCCACTTGGCATCTGCCTTGGAGCACAGACGCTCCTGTGCAGCTGGGGAACTTTCTCCCTTGGAATCCAGGGTCTGAATGGTCCAAACTTTTTTTTTTGTTTGTATTTCAGTCTGTGGTTCAGGCACCTTCTGGGAATTTTTTGGTCAGCTGCATGGATCTCCTTGCTCCTGGCAGGAGGAGGGGGCCGGGTGCAGGCTGGGTGGTGGGAGCTCAAGCCTCTTCAGCCTGCACCTCCCCTGGCAGCAGGACCAAGGGGAGTGGCCACTTTCCTTGGTGGCTGTAGCACAAGGGAGTGCGCACTTTCCAGGGTCACAGGAACTCCTGGGGTAGCTGCTTTCTCCAAAAGTGGGAGCTCAACGTGGGGCCCCCTTCTCTGCTAGGGCAAGATTGCGCTCCCCCCTCCCTGAGCACTTGGCATCCTTTCTCCATGCGCAAACTGCTTCCCCTTGGGTGGGAGTTATTTTTTTGAACTTGCTATCACCGATTTGCTTCCCCTACCAACTCTATGTCTATCAAAATCAGCCTTCCTCTCTACCCCAAGTCAACTCCTTGCTTTTTAAATTTTTCTATGGCCCAGCCACACTGTCTGCTTCCTCTGCACCCCTCCTTCCCTATCTCTTCACTAATGCATTATGTCTTATGTTTGCATTTCTGACTTCTGTGACTCTAGAGATATATATTTTTATAGTTCAGTATTAAATTTTAGTGAGATTCCTCTGGTTATCCAGCTTGCTGAGAAGCCCTGTTTCCACTTTGTATGTGGCCGTTAAAGGAGCTGATGGGGCAGGCACCCTTCCACCATCTCCCATCCCCTGCTCTTTGGTATTTTTGTTGTTGTTTGGTGCCATGGATTGAACCCAGGGGTGCTTCACCACTGAGCCCCATCCCCAGCCCTTTTTAATATTTTATTTAGAGACAGGGTCTCACTGAGTTGCTTAGAGCCTTGCTAAGTTGCTGAGGCTGGCCCTGAACTTGTGATCCTCCTGGCTCAGCCTCCTGAGCCTCTGGGATCGCAGGGGTGCGCCACCATGCCTGGCTCCTCTTTGGTGTTTTAAAGCAATACTGGATTACAATGGCAGGACACAATGGCTAGGTTGTTGACCCTCAGTTCTCCTTTGAGGTTTAAGTGATCACTACAGTAAAAAAAAATGAAAACACTTATAAATTTGGCTATCATTGGAAAGTGTACCTCGGGTCTAGAAATGGAAAGCATTATTTTCTGTTTCAAAGGTCAAGAAAGAATTGAGGGGAAGTGAATCTTAAAAGGATAAGTTCTTCTATCCCACCGGCAGCCATGGCCCATATTCAGGTCTTTGATGATTTTCATGTACTAAATGAGCTTTTCTGAATAATCTGACTGTGCAGTTTAAAACATGGAGCTCCGTACCATAACCTCTGCCATCCTCTCAGACCCTCCTCCCTTGCATCTCCCTTGCTGTGGGCCATACAGCCTTCCTTTGATTTCTGCTCTTTCCCCCCCCCCCCCCAGCAGGGACTTCAGACAAGCCTCCTGAACACTCTTCTTGCTCCTCCTTACTCACATAGTTAATTTCTTCTTAACCTCCATATGTGGTTCAATCATCCTCTTTTTTCTCAGGGAGGCTTCCTCAGTTCTTTTCCCTACACAGTGTCTTGACATTCTCAACTTTGACACAGCAGCACGTTGCTAGTTTATTTTCTGTTGCTCATGCCCGAACACCATGGACTGGGCCATCTGTAAAGAATGGAGGTTGGTTTGAGTTGGTGGTTTGGGAGCTCCAACATCCGGGTCATAACCTTCATGCTGGCCAAAGCCCCAGACTATGCAGGGCATCCTGTGTGGCAACAGACAGGGAGAGTGTCTGCTCTGGTCACTTTCCTCTTACAAACCCACCAGTAATGGATCATGGGGACTTCACCCTGATAACCTCGACTAGTTCTAATCACCTCTAATGGCCCCACCTCTAAACACCCTAGATGGACTAAGTTCTGCTGTCTTCATGCCTCACAGAGGGGTGTTAAATTTTAGGACGTGAACCCTTGAAGGAAACAAACCACATCCAAACCGTAGCAAGCATTCATCACAATTTAAATCAGATGATTGATTGGGTAATTAAGTTGCTTAATATCTGTCTCTTCTATAAACTGGATGCTCTGTGAGACAAGATGAGATGTTGAACTTGCTCAGTCCACTCTAAAACTCTGTGCTTGATAAATATTTGCTGAATAAATTAGAACTTTCTTTTCTTTTCTTTTCTTTTTGGTACTAGGGATTGAGCCCAGGGGCACTGAACCACTGGGCCCCATCCCCAATCCTTTTTATATTTTATTTAGAGATAGGGTCTCATTGAGTTGCTTAGGGCCTCATTTTTTGCTGAGGCTGGCTTTGAACTCAAGATCCTCTTGCCTCAGCCTCCTGAGCCACTGGGATTACAGGCATACACCACCACACCCTTCTGTACTTTATTTTGCAATTAAACAGGGTGCAAGAATTCTCATAAAGCCATATTCACTAACAATTTTTTCCCCTAAAAGGACATTGTTCTTACTAAAAGAGATCAAACAGATAGAACTGTGGAAACCATCCAAATATTTAACTAAATTAAGACTGATAGCTTTGTGTAATTAAAGTTCACTCTGTGCCTCTTACTCATTAATGAGAATGATTCTTTTCTTATATACCTAGCCAATATTAGTTGCTCACTGCACTTATTTAATTCAGATGAGAACCTTGAAAAGGCTCAGTTCAATAGTTTTCTCCCCCGCCTCAAGAAGTCATTTGGTAGAAAGTTGACAGAGTCCTCATGGAAATCAGGACTAACCAGGGCCTAGAAGAAATTCCCTTCAGTCCAACTGGAATAAATAGTGGATCCAAGTGATTTCTACATGATGCCTTTTCCCAATCTCAGCATCGGCAGCAGTGGCTCAAAATCACATTCGAAGCGAGCAGAGTCGATTTCTCTGCTGTTTCCTCACAAATCTGACTTATTTTCCATTTTCTCTCTACTATACTTAGTCATCCTCACTGTCACCTCCCCTGCCTTTAGATGTCCCTGTCCAGAAAATAGAGCAACAAGAAAGGCTGAAGAAGAGTGATGGGGAAAGGAAGGATAAAACTCCTGCAGCTGTTAGTATGAGAAATCGTGCTGTCGGCAGTGATTTCCTTTTTCTTTTTCTCTTACTGGTACTGGGGACTGAACCTGGGGCTTTACCACGGAGCTAAATCTCCAGCCCTTTTTATTTTTAATTTTGAGACAAGGTATTTTAGTCAGTTTTTTTTTTGCCACTACAAAGACCCGACCAGAACACTGTAGAAAAGGAAAGGTTTATTTGGAGGCTCAGGGTTTCAGAGGTCTCAGTCCACAGACAGCAGGCTCCATTCCTCAGGGCTTGAGGGGAGGCAGGACATCATGGAGGAAGAGTGTGGTGGAGGGAAGCAGCTCACATGGTGATCAGGAAGCAGAGAGACTCCACTCTCCAGAGACAAATAGAGACCCCAAAGCCATGCCCCCAATGCCCCCTCCTCCAGCCACACCCACCTGCCTCCAGCCACCACCCAGTTAATCCATCAGGGATTCATTCACTGATTAAGGCTATAACCCAATCATTTCTCCTCTGAACCTTCTTTCATGTCTCACCTGTGAGCTTTTGGAGGACACCTCACATCCACACCGTAACACAAGACCTTGCTAAGTTGCTGAGGCTGTTCTTGACTTGCAATCCTCCTGCCTCAGCCTCCTGAGTAGCTGGTATTACAGGTGAGCACCACCATGCCTTGCTGATATTGATTTTCTATGTGTTTCTCTTCTTTTTTCCTTCCTTTCTTTTTCCTTTTTCTAACTTTCTTTTCTTCTTTCTGTTCCTCCTTTCTGTCTTGCCATTTAATCTTCTTAGTAGAGACCCATATTTACTTGTATCTACTGGTAGCTGATACCAAATTCATCAACAGTATGAATGGTGTTTTGTAGATTCTCAAGGGCCTCTGTGCCCAAGATCTATTCTTACCCAAAATTGAATGTTAAAAATGGATCCTTAACAAACAAATGAAGATTTCATTTATATTTTGTCACTTGTAAAATTCTCGCTGTCTCTATTAATTAATGCTCTTTAGTATGGAAATTTCTGCCTTTCTAATGTCAAAAGCTATGATCAAGTCCATAGATCATCAGGGAGCTATATACAAAGAGAAAAATGCCACCTCACAGGGTAAAGGGAACCTACTATTCCAGATGTTGACAATCTTAGGTAGGAACCTAGGCACGGTTTGTTTTACATTGGAGTATCTCACAATTTCAGATTCCTCCTTGAAATCACAACACTCTTCACAAATCACATAGTACTATGAACTTCAAATTTTTTGAGCATTGGAACCCATTCTTCAGAAACAAAATGAAAATATTAAAATGATTCATCAGGCTATTTGGGCTGACTGTGTAGTGCAAAAGAAATGATTTGTTAATTCTCTGCCTCCTCTGGTACCATTGATAAATTATGAAGTGCAGCACAACCCAGTATTAAAAACCATTGACTTATCCCAGAGGCTTGGGAGACTGAGGCAGGAGGATCGAAAGTTCAAAGCCAGCCTCAGCAAAATCGAGGCACTCAGCAACTCAGTGAGACCCTGTCTCTAAATAAAATACCAAATAGGGCTGGGGATGGGGCTTAGTGGTCGAGTGCCCCTGAGTAACCCCCCATCCACAACAAACAAACCAAAACATTATTGATTTAACTGTGTAGTCCTTGTAATTGAATGCCACCTTGGGTCATCTCTCTTCATCCTTGACATCTTTATGGCATGATTCACTGGTAGGTCACACTCAATGTGAGATAAATGAACTTGAACTGCCACTGCCCATCTATTCCCCAGATCCTAACTAGATTTGTTTTCAAAAATTAGGCTGGTGGGCAAAGTGTCGGAGTCCCTTCTTTTCCTTGGAGTCTTTCTCGTCCCTTAGCACAAGGCCAGGGTAGCCCACAGGGCAAGGAGACTCAAGGTCACAGTCTTTTGCAGAAATAGCATTCTATTGAATCCCGGCAAGTCCCATTCTCTCTCCATGGGCTAATCCGGCTGTTATTTTGTTATGAGGTTGTTCTTGTCTTTAGCTTCCATCTGCCTTGGTAGATGACAAGGATTTTAGAGAGCTCAAGCTGTTTTCAATTTGGGGGAAGAAGAAAAATTGCCCTGTCGTTTGAGTTTCCCAGGGTCTGTAATGGAGCGCTCTGCTGAGAAGTCGGGTTTTAGAAAGTAGCTTAGATCTTTTTTTTAGTTGGGGATTGATGTGGACAGACTCCTTAAAATGCACTGTGATCTTAGAAGGGCACATTGTGAAATCAGAATTTCATTTAATTTGGGGTGGATTTCCCAAACTCCTCCCGAACACATTGTTTAAGCGGCTTCGGTATTTCAGGCTGGCGGAGAGGACACCTATATCTGTCTTTTGTACTTGCTCTTATAGGAGAAACCTCAGATACTCCAGTCCTTATGCCTGCTTTATTAAAACTCTTACAGCCTATTAGTATTATATTTTTCTCTCTACTTATTTCCTTTGGGTTTATTGTTTTTTTTTCCCTACAATTAGGTTTTAAGATTCCCAAGGGAAAAGCCATGTCTAATATTTATTGGAGGATTGAGCAAATTGTTGAGATTAAAAAAAAATAATAAGGGATACATTAATTGATAACCCTGTCCATCAGCAGTCAATATAATCCATGAGGCAGGGTTGTTTCTTCTTTATTCTCTGGAAGAATGTTGCTAATTTATTTCTCTAATCCACAGACACTGGGAACAGGACAAAGCGTGAGGGGCTAACTTTTTTTTTTTTAATATTTATTTATTCTTTTAGTTTTCGGCGGACACAACATCTTTATTTGTATGTGGTGCTGAAGATCGAACCCGGGCTGCATGCATGCCAGGCGAGCGCGCTACCGCTTGAGCCACATCCCCAGCCCAGGGGCTAACTTTTATTGAGGTCCTACTATGCACTTGACACCAGGTGCTCTGTATGTTTTATTTGATTATATGCATGAGAGTCAGGCTTAGAATCCAATCTCTACCTTTGTTTCTCACCTGGAATGACTCTCAGAGTGTAATCAAAATTATCTGTAAATTCTCGACTCTTTTTTTTGTTGGGGGGAGGTACCAGGAATTGAGCTCAGGGGCATTCAACCACTGAGCCCCATCCCCAGCCCTATTTTGTATTTTATTTAGAGACAGGGTCTCACTGAGTTGCTTAGGCCCTTTCCATTGCTGAGGCTGGCTTTCAACTCGTGATCCTCCTGCCTCAGCCTCCCAAGCTGCTGGGATTACAGGTGTGCGCAACAATGCCCAGCTTCTACACTCTTTATCTTTTGAGAAAATACAACTTGATTCTATATACCTTCTGCTTGGAAGGTACTTTTCCTAGAGCAAAATAAAAAGGTCAAAGAGGGTCTATCTCAACTGAAAGTCTGTGTTCCCTAACATATTTTAATTCATATTTGCTCTTTTTAGTTATACATGACAGTACAATCTATTCTGATGTATTTATACATGCATGGATTATATCTTATTCTAATTAGGATCCCAGTCTTGTGGATGTATGTGATGGTGACATTCACTGTGGTGTGCTATATTCATATACGTAGGAAAGTTACACCAGACTTATCCCACTGTCTTTTCTATTCCCATCTCCCCTCCCTTTCCTTCATCCCCCTTTGTCTAATCCACAGAAATTATATTTTTCCTTCCCAATCTTGTGGTGGGTTAGCATTCACATATCAGAGAGAACATTTGACCTTTGGTTTCATGATAGTCTCCATATCTATCCAATTACCAGCAAACGTCAGAAAATCACTCTTCTTTATGGCTGAGTAATATTCCATTGTGTATATACCACAATTTCTTTATACATTCATCTGTTGATGGGAATCTGGCTTGGTTCTATAGCTTAGCTATTGTAACTTGAGCTGCTATAAACATTGATGTGGCTGCATCACTGTAATATGCTGATTTTAAGTCCTTTGAGTATATACCAAGGAGTGGGCTAACTGGGTCAAATGGTGCTTCCATTCCTAGTTTTCTGAGGAATTTCCATTCTGCTTTCCAGAGTGGTTGCACCAATTTGCAGTCCCAACCAGCAACGAATGAGTATACTCTTTCCCCAATATCCTTGCTAACATTTACTGTTACTTTTATTCTTGATAATTGCCATTCTGACTGGAGTTAGGTGAAATCTCAGTGTAGTTTTAATTTGCATTTCTCTAATTGCTAGAGGAGTTGAATATTTTTTCATGGTTTTCTTGACCATTCATATTTCTTCTTTTTCTTCTTCATATTTCTTCATTGATCTTCTTTTGGAGGATTGGCGTTTTTAATATAAGTTGTTCATATCAAATAAGTTTGGGTTTTGCTGATTGAAACAACATGAAACTGACTTCTTGGTGCTTTTCATTGATTCAAATAACCAATTCATGAAAATAATACAGTTTCACCTGTTCCAGGAAACAAACTGAATAGGAAGAAGCGATAAAACCAGATAAGGAAGGCAGCTTCTTGAACATACGATAGAACTTCTTCATCCACTTCATTTCTATGGTATGGGTTCCC
Organism: Spermophilus citellus; assembly: GCF_964194105.1. NCBI lineage: Eukaryota > Metazoa > Chordata > Mammalia > Rodentia > Sciuridae > Spermophilus > Spermophilus citellus. Next base: position 56,618,604 of record NC_138184.1, read on the forward strand.
AGGATCAACTGGAAATATTCAATGGAAAAGTTCCAGAGTTAAACAATTCATGACCTTCAAACTGTGTACCAATGACAAAGTCATGCACTGTCTTGCTCCATCCTGCCTGGATGTGAGACATTCTTTGTCCAGGGTATTTAAATTCCTCCTCTCATTGGTTACTTAGCAGCCGCCACCATGATCAGATTGACAGTCACAGTACTGTAGCTCCTGTGCTCCTGTAAATCTAATGGCCCCAAAGTGCAGGAGTTGGGGTGCAGACAAGCATCAGGACATAAAATATGATCCTAGGGGACAGACAGACATGAGTGGTATGAATATGAGGTTCAGGGAGTAATTCTATAACCTGGACCCACCGGGCTGACCCCCCCCCCCCATGTGATTTCCCCTTTGAAAAGCAATTTACCTGCAGCCCTGCCTGGTCAACAGGGCATGATGTGACATTCCTCAGCAAACTGCCCATTTTCTACAGGAGAAATTCAGGCCCCAACCTGCCAACAAGAAGAACAGGAATCAGCCTGAAGGGGGGAATTTTTTTGTGACTCTTATACAGACCAAATCCCAGATAATCCCCCCTCACCACAGAATCTGTAAAACTAGGTTCCAACTAGAGCCAGAGAACCTGGGCCTGAGTAACCTAGAGTTGCCATGGCAGTGGGGACTTGAAAGTCTGATGTCACTTTGCTGTCCATCAAAAGTCAAGAGGAGGACTTGAGTGGGACTCTCTGGAAACATCTCTGGGATCCCCAGGAAACTGGAGGACAGGAGAAGTACTCTGCCCTTGTCCTCTCTCAGAGGACCCACTCTCTTCCTCCAGCATCTCCCCTTTCCTCCCCTCCCTTCTAACAGACTCACACCTGTGACTCTGAGTGACATCTGAAATCTTTCTGACTTGATCACGAGAGTTGGGGTCTTTCTATCCTCATGGTGGCCTGGACCCTTGCCAAGAGGGAGTTGAAGATCCTTCTAATCAGAAGAGATACACAAAAGAAGGCTTCTGGTAGGAAAAGATTGCAAGCCCAAGAAACTGACAGGTGGCCAGGACATGCTCAGTGCAGAGGAGGAGAGAGCCCACACTGAGTGTGGAGAGAGGGGCATTAGGCCCCACGGGGCTGGGCATGGAGAGCGTGGCTTCTGTTCTATTTGGAGTGGGGAGACTCTGAAGAGTTTCCAACAGCTATATGATTTCAAATGTATATTTAAAAAAGCCTCCTTGCTGCTTTATGGGAGTGGAGGTGGTGAAAATGGAAGCATAACCCTTCATTTTGCCCACGTTCCTGAGTCAGGGCCGGGAGTAAGTAGCAGGTGCTCAATTAAAGTTCGTTGAATGCATGTTTCATTTCAAAGAGAACAGGAGTGAAATGAAGAAGTCCAGTGAGTGGGATATCAAACAAGAAGCAGGAGTCAAACAAAAATAAAGAGCCAGAGATCATGCAGTCATTAAGTGGTTCGTAGCAGAGGTGCTGATTACTGGGTTATCGCCTCTGGGTTGGAAGTCCAGCCTTGTCTCCTGGGCTATGCAAGGCTAGGGCTGGACTCTTTGAAAAGATGCTTTTGCTTGCTGTGGCTCTCTTTTGCTCTGCCAATAGGGAGCACCGGAGACAGAGGCAGAACTTGTGCCTTCTGCTCGCTTTTGGGTGGGCTTCCGGCTCCCCAGCCCTCTCCCTGTCTGCAGAGGTCCTTCCTTCCCAGAGCAGAGGTTCCAGCCAATCTGCTGTTTATCCACCACTCACAGAACAGCTCCCTTATTCTCTGCAAGCTCCCAGCACCAGCTGGTGCTCCGACCCCAGCGGCCTGCCTTTCACCCCTGTGGGTCTCCTCCTTTCAGCTTTGAATTTTAATAAGCCTCAACCTTGTCCTGTGTCCTCCAGGATGGCTGGCAATTCCTGCAATGGCTACCTCTATAATCACTGACTGGTCTTTGATTTTTCTCAATTACCTAGTTCACAACTTGAAACCTAGTTGCGTGAGCTATGTTCCCATACCTCCTGTGGTTTCTCTATCCCAGTGGGACCCTGAGGCAGGCCTCAGCCTTCTGATTGGACTGCTAGGATGTGGGGAAGACGGGGAGAGACCCAGATCAATCCTGGTGGGGGAAGAAAGGAAGAATTTGGATTTGAATAACAGGTTCGAGATGCCTGTGATAACCGCGGGTAGGGATGCCGAGCAGATCCTGGGGGAAATAAGCATAGGTTAAACTTGGAATATAATTGGGGAATTCAACAATTCAGATGCCATCGAAATTCACAAGGCTGGATGATTCCTTGAAGGGAGAGACTAATAAGGGGATTAAAAGGGATTTATTTCATCTAGGGAAAGAAGAAAAGTGCCTTAGGATTGAGTAGTGACTAGCTATGCTAATATTCACTGTGAATTAGTAATTGTTATGGAAACTCTGCTCTAGTCTTTGAGTAGGGAAAATTGAAAGGCAGCCAGGCACGGTGGCGCACCCCTGTAATCCCAGTGGCTCAGGAGGCTGAGGCAGGAGGATCATGAGTTCAAAGCCAGCCTCAGCCACTTAGGGAGACCCTGAGCAACTAAGAGAGACCCTGTCTCTAAATAAAATACAAAAAAGGACTGGGGACCTGGATCAGGGGTTAAGCACCCTTGGGTTTAATTCCTGGTACTATAAAAAAAGAAAAGAGAAAAGAGATAGGGACAGATTCCCCAGTCAAGAATTGGAAACATATTTATCTGCTGTAGGACCTTTTATGACCCTAAGCCCAGTGGTAAGCAGTCTGGAGAGAAGCAGACCTGGCTGAGGGGAAGAATATTTCAGCCCTATCTGTGACTGTCCTAGTTCCTTTGTTGCAATGAGCAGAGTTCTGTGGTTAAACACATAGGCTGCTTAGTCAGCAAAACCTGGTTTGAACCTTGGCATTAATACTGTCTAGCTATATAATTTCAGAACAGTTCCACTTTGGCAAGCATCAGTTACTTTGCTTATAAAAGAGGTATAAGAATTTGTTGCACATGGGCCATCGGGATAGCTAAATTAAATATCTTCAAAGGTTTAGCACAGGGCCACACACATCACTGGCCATCAGCAGACAGAAGCTGACGGTAGTAATTGTCACAATCGATACAGCAGAAGAAGAGTAACTCACACTTTTCCGTTGTTGTAAAGCTGGGCTCTTTGGAGAAACCAAGGCAGCACAAAGACTCCCTCCTTCGAGTCCAGATTTTTATGACCAAGTCGGAAAGATTTCAGACACGTCGCTCAGAGTAACAGGGATGAGTTTATTGAAGAGATAGGAAAAGGGAGAGGGGACACTCTCAAGGGAGAGAGTGAGTCCTTTCAGAGAGGAGAGGGACCATGTGCCTCTCCTGCACTCTAGTTTTATTGGGAATCCCAGAGAAGTTTCCAGAGAGTCCTGCCCAGGTCCACCTTTTGACTTTTGACTGACATCAAATTTTCAAGTCCCCACTGTCATGACAACTCTAGGTCACCTGGGCCCATACTGACTGGTTCTAACTGGATTCTTCACCATGCATTCTTACAGATCTATGGTTAGGAGGAACTATCCTAATCTCCCAGAGTTTCAGGATCTGGTCACCAGTCTCCTCCTTCAGAATAACTTGGGTTCCTCCTATTAAAGTTACCTTGGGCCTGCGTTTCTCCTGCAGGGAACAGGTAGTTTGCTGAGGAATGTGACATGTCCTGTCCCCTGAGGCCAAGCAGGGCTGCAGATGAATTGCTTCTTGCTCCTGGGGGTGAGCACCTGGGGCCCATTTTATGGAGTTATTCTCTTACCCTCGTGTTCCCTCCATCCTCACCGTCTGACCCCTAACATCATGGAGAAGACTCTGCTAGAATGTTTCCTGAGAAGAGAGTCATTCCTTAATATAAACTTTATGTGTCCTGCAGGTCATGTGTCAGGACCCTGCCTTTCTGGAGAAGACTTCAAGCGGCATATTCTTCTTGGTGGAAAATAGCCATGAGCTGCTCTGAGGAAGGCCTGGGATAAACGAGGTCAACTGTACTGCACAGTTTCCAAATGATTCATGGCTCAGCCAAAGCCTGACAGTGAGGTGATGAATGACAGAACCCAAGAATAGAAATAATATCCCAAGAATTTAGAATGACGGATCCCGAGGACGTTAAGAATTGGTGTTATGCCTTGAGTTTGGATAAAATGATATACTTAAAATTTTTAGAATGATTTTCAATTTTTTTTAAAAAATGCCTCCTGCCTTCAATTTTTTTTTTTTTTTAAAGAGAGAGCGAGAGAGGGAGAGAAAGAAAGAGAGAGAATTTTTTTTAATATTTATTTTTTAGTTATTGGCGGACACAACATCGTTGTTTGTATGTGGTGCTGAGGATCGAACCCGGGCCGCATGCATGCCAGGCGAGCGCGCTACCGCTTGAGCCACATCCCCAGCCCCCTGCCTTCATTTTTAACTCAAGGTATATTGGGAAGTATACAAGTAGCTGTAAAGAGATAATAATACTGTCTGGCTGTATAATTTCAGAACAGTGTCACTTTGGCAAGCATTGGTTTTTACTTTGCTTGCAAAAGAGGTCTAAGAATGTGTGGCACACAGGGATATTGGGATAGCTAAATTAAATCTCGTCCAAGGGTTTAGCATAGGGCCGCACCCATCACTGGCAATCAGCAAACAGAAGCTGATGGTAGTAATTGTCACAGTTCAGGCATATTATTTTTATGTGGATGAGTTAAAGCATTTCAAAATAAGTGCTAGAAAGTCCTTATTGTTCTTGGGTGTTGGATCAGGGCAAGATGGGCTAGGGCTAGACCTCAATGGTTTGACACATATACATGCATTTTTTTAACAACTCACAATAGCTGGGATTGGGCACACTCCCAGGCTGCTCTACTCCATACAGTGACTCAGCGATCTTGGTTCTCCACCATCTCCACCCTCCTCACAGAAGGGAAAGAGAGACGCTCAAGAATTATACAGGGAGGTTCCAGTCTAGAAGACCCAAAAGTTCTCCTCCATTCCATTCATGGGCCAGAATCATCCAACTAAACTGCCTGTTGATTCAAAAGAACACTCTACTGTGCCTCAAAAGGTCAAGAGCTCATAAACAGGAGTGAACCCGAGGCATGTTTGCCTGGGGTGATTTTGGATCTCAGTTTCCAGTTTGTAAATGCTTCTTGTTCAGTTTATCTCACATTTGCAGTAAAGGTGTCCTTGATTGGGCTCTGATGGTGGCGCCATTTTGGTTACTCTTGGGTTCTCTTTCATGTTGTCAACTTTTCCACCTGATGAGCCTTGGTGGGAGATGGGGTGGCAGCAGCTGTGACATCTCATGCTATATGGTGGCCACAGAGAGCTGCCATGATGTAGGACGAGGTTCTGACCTCCATTTTTCTCTGCCTGTCTTCTAATCCTTGTTTTTCACTTTTCCTGGGAATACTGACTTTCAGTCAACAGCCTTTCAAAATGTTCCTTTTCAAAACTGAACTCATGTAGAGCTGGAAGAGCCTAACATAGCACAAAATGACTGAGACGGGTGCAGACCTCACGGATTCAGCAAAGCCTTTATTCAGCAGTGGAGTCAGGCATTCAGTGGGCACACTTTCTGGATAGAAAATGGCCACGAATTACAGGAAGGGTCTGGGCTAATACAGGTTATACACTGGGAGGTGACTTAGCCATTGAAGATTTTAACAGGATGTGGGTATTCAGGAAAAAGGTTGCAAAAATCAAAAATTTGTTTTTACTGGGCAGTGTTTTTATAGGGCCAGGATGGAGGGTCCAGAGATCAGAGTCCTTGCTTCTCTCTTCCTCCAAGGTCCATTGTACTGTCCCTGAGAAAGGATATATTGGGAAAGGATCAATGCTCCCCCTTTTCCCAGGGATTGTCTTATCACTGGGTGATGTTTGCTTCCTTTCCAGGGATTGTTCTACCAGAGAAAAAGGATGTATTGGGAAAGGATCAATGTTATCAATGTGTTGCCTTCGTCCTCCATCCCTCGTCCCAGGCCACACTGTTTTGGGGGGTTGTCATTTACATATCCTCCAGCTGTCTTATAGGTACCATGCAGACCGAGACTAGGTAGCAAAAAATAAATAAAAAATTCCTTCTCCATATTCCCAGAGGATTTTCTCTCTTTGTCATTTCACTTTTTCTACATTCTGTTGTGGAGATTTACATACACATGTCCCTCCTCTGCTAGACCCTAGATGGAGTTCTGAGAGCAGAATTCTTGTCTGAACTTGTCTTTGCACACTTTCTGATACCCAGCTGGGTGCTGTGGCCGTGGTAAGTGGTCCATATATTTCTGTTGAGTAAATTCATTGTCTTCTAGTTCCATAAATAAGACATAGTCCTTGCCCTCAAAGAATGTACCCTCTTTTGGAGAAGCCAGACTTGGAAATTAACGATGGTTCGAAACTGAAAGAAATGAGTATCCTCTATTGCAGAAATGTGAGAGAAGATGTGACTCATTTTTATCAGGAGGGGTGGTGGGAAGTTCAATACAGTATAGTTGAACCAAGTACTAATTTCTCCAGCAGAAAAAAAAAAAATGGAATAAAGGGAGAGTTGGATTTTTGATGTGAGGCCCAGAATTTAGTGGAAAGTTTAAAAAACTCAGGGTGGAGTTGAGGTGGAATACGTGGTCCAGGGCATCACCAGGGATAGCACAGTGGGGCTCCCTGAAGACCAGGCCAACAAGTTTGGGCTTTATCATCTCAACAACGGAGAGCACTAAGGCATCTGTGGAGGGAAGGGTGATGGAGCCCCATGACTCAGCAGCCCGACTCCTGGTGGCCATGTTCTTCTCGGGCCTCGCCTGCTGTGCTCCTCCTAAAGACCACACTGAGCAATGGAGCGCCAAGAGGAGGCCAAACAGCGTCCCCTGGTCTCCCTGTGTCACAGCCCGGTCTCTTCCTGTGAGCACAGTGGATGGCCCACCAGGAGAGTCATGTCTTTTCTTGCCACGGGTCCCTCCACATGAGGATTTTGATGTTCCCAGATTGCAGCCATAACTTTTGCTCATGGATCCTCTCCCTGTGTCCCTTGGTGGAAAGTCCCAGATTTAAAAACCAAGATCTTCAAGCCTGCAAAACCCACAGTTGTGGGAATGTGAAGCATAATTGTACCCAGTGTGTCGTGGGGTGTGAGAGAAGCAGGGAGCCCATGCGTCCCGTGTGTCATTGACACAGTATGGATAATGTCATTGATGTAGAGTGTGTGCTGAGACCCGGAGGATGGAGCCCTCTGCCACAAGCATGGTCTCTGAGCTGCCTTTTCTGCTGGGCCTCCTACCGGTCCCTCCACTGCTCTGTGAAATTTCTCACTTCCAGGGGGACTGCCAAGTGATGTGGTCAGCCGTCCTCTCTAGGACACTCATCAACAGTGGTGAGATTCTCACCCCACGAGGCCGCTGGGCGGTCCAGCTCCAGAATCCCATCTTAGCGTGCACTGCTCAGACCCTCCTGGCTCGGACTCTTGAACACTGGATCACTAAGAAGACGACTCTGAGATGGAGATTGGCGAGCAGGAAGCTGATTAGGAAGTGCTTTTGAGATTAGTGTCTTTGAAAGGCAAGGGAATGAAATAAAAGAGGAAGAGGCTGGCGAAGAAAGAGTCGCTGGAGCAGGATACAGTCTTAATGAGGGCCTCCTTCAGCCTCTCAGGGGACTCTGACAGGGAGTTAGCTCACTTTGGAAAACACACAGGGCTGAGCACATACATCCCAGAATCTCTTAGTGATTGTTATGGTGTGGATGGGAGGTGTCCCCCAGAAGCTCATGCGGGAGACACTGCAGGAGGGTCCAGAGGAGACTTGACTGGGTTGTGAGGGCCTTAACCCAACCAGTGAATGGACCCCTGATGGGATTAACTGGGTGGTGGCTGGAGGAGGTGGGTGTGGCTGGAGGAGGGGGCACGGGGGGCGTGGCTTTGGGGTCTCTATTTGTCTCTGGAGAGTGGAGTCTCTCTCTGCTTCCTGATCACCATGTGAGCTGCTTCCCTCCTCCACACTCTTCCTCCATGATGTCCTGCCTCCCCTGGAGCCCTGAGGGATGGAGCCTGCTGTCTGTGGACTGGGACCTCTGAAATCTCGAGCCCCCAGATATACGTTTCCTCCTCTAAAGTTGTTCTTGTCAGATCTATTAGTTACAGCAGGGAAAAAAAAAAAGAAAAGAAAAGAAAAAAGAAAGAAACTGACTAAACAGTGATCACACATGGGTTGCCCTGAATGGAAGTGTGACTTTGAAGCTGGGTCTCTTCACGTGAGACAATTCCCTGAGGAGCTGCAGAGCTAGGAGCCATCAGTTATTCATCTTCACAGAAACGGAAAACTGACTTCCTGTTAAAGACTCCTAAAGCGCAAGAAAGTCTTTTCAGCTTTTAAAGGAGGATATGGGATACACAGCCCAGCCTGACCCCAGCACATGGGAGGAGGGGAAATGCAGATGAGCAAATCAGAAAGATAGTATGTTACATAAGATCCCTTTGGGGAACTTGAAATAAAAACCAGACTACAGTCACTTAATCAAATAGAGATGTATTTTTATCACATTAGGAAAAAAAAATCCAGACAGTATCACATTTCATGCTCTCAGGGTCTCAGCCTCCTTTTATCTTCGGGCTTCTCTATATTTAGCATGCAAGGCTTTGTCTTCATTGTCACCAAATAACTGCTCTACCTGGGGTTCTCCCATTCCTATTCAAGGCAGGAAGGAAAAGGGGTGAAGGGCAAAGGCCCAGGCAAGCTGAGCCTGTCCTTATTTAAAATCATGCAGGGGGAAAAAGACCTTCCAGGAGGAAGACCCCCACCAGTAGTCTTCCACTTAATTTCATTTGCTAGAAATGGGTCAAAGGCTACTCCTCACTCCGGAAGGGTCTCTGAGAGCGGAGTTTGCAACTGTGCTCATGCAGCCGCACACAATGGGGGTTCTGTTCAGAAGAAAGGAGGAAAAATCGACATGACAGTTGAGAGTGGACCAACAGCATCTGCCGCAGGCCGGCCAAGGCCAGATCGTGGAGAACCTTGCCAGGCACAGAAGGGAGTTTGGGCTTTATTCTAAATGCAGTGAATGACCATTGAAGGATTCTCAGGAGGAGAGTGATGTGATTTAATTTACTCAGAAGGCAGAGTGGGCTCTACAGAGGCAGAGAGGAAGCAGTGAGGCCCATCGAGGAGGCCACCGTAGGAGGACAAGAGAGAAGGGAGGGTGGGTGAGCCCGATAGTCTGCACAGACTCCCTGACATGGAATGTGGGACCGCCATCCCACCTGGACAAACCCATCCTGCCTGAGGAACCATCTACCCTGTGGGTAGAGAGGACACTGATATCTAAAGTGTCTCAGTCATCCTGCAGAATCCGTGGCGGCCGGGGAACAAGAAGCTGGCCCAAGAGATCATGACAGTCTTATTTTGGGATTGTTAAAGAACTGTCATTTTTATTTTATGAAACAGTTGAGAGAAGCCACTAGTCCGACTCCTTAATGTGTAATTAAAGACAATTAATTGCATTTACTTCTGAATCTGATGATAACACCCCCTCACATTTGTGAAAACTTTCCTTGTCATAATCGTTTCCTTCTCCAATCAAGATAGTCTGTACCTTTCTCTTTAGTTTTATGTCTCCTTTATTTCTCCTTAATTTACCTCACTCTCAAATTTCTAGGCTTCCTTCCAATTCTTTTTCTTTTTCTTTTTTGGTATCAGGATTGAACCCAGGCAGTGCTTAATGACTTAGCCATTTTTAATTTTCATTTTGAGACAGGGCCTCACTGAGTTGCTTAGGGCCTCACTAAGTTGCTGAGGCTGGCTTTGAACTTTGTGATCCTCCTGCCTCAGCTTCCCGAGTTGCTGGGATTTCAGGCTTGCGCCACCACACCTGGCCTCTACCAGTTCTTTAAGACTTAAGGCAAAGTTTCAAATATTTACAAATAACAAAGAAGGGAGAATTTCCGGGCAATCTGATATAGAAAATATATTCATTTCTGGCTTTTATTTTTCCTTGTATGTAAATTTTTAAAAAAATGGAATTGGCCATCTAGCTCCACCTAGTGGCTACTTTAGGAACTGCATAGGAAAATACTTCCTGGCCATCTGAGATCTGACAGAAAACGAGATCATATCACTTGATGGCTGTCATCTTAAAGTGATGCTGTGTTATGAGCTTCTCAGAGCTCTGGGATCCTCTCAGGTAGATAAGGGGAGGAAAGGTAGAGGCAAAGGACATTGCTTTGGACCTTTATTTTGATGTGACATATTCCTATCCCCATTTTCAGTTAGGGATATTGAGTCCAAGACAGCTTCACTTATTCAAGACCCCACAAGCTGTTAAAATAGAAAAATTGGGACTTGGTCACTGACTTCCATAAAGTCAGTCTTTAGGACGAGTGGTGGAAAATACCTACATTATTGTCTGAGGCTTCTCTAATCCTGATTTCTATATTGGTTAGTGGCATGCTCTCACCATTTGAAACTTCCACATGATAGGAATTTATCAAATGGTATTTTAACCAGGTGCTGTGGCACTCACCTGTAATCCCAGTGGCTCAGGAGGCTGAGGCAGGAGGACTGAGAGTTCAAAGCCAGCCTCAGCAATGGCAAGGTTCTAAGCAACTCAGTGAGACCCTGACTCTAAATAAAATACAAAATAGGGCTGGAGAGGTGACTCGGGGGTGGTTGAGTGCCCCTGAGTTCAATTCTTGGTAACCCACCCCCTTCAAAAAAATGGTATTTTAATAAATAAATGTGTGAGGTTTTTTTTTTCTTTTCCATACACCGAAGCTGGATGAAAAAAAAAAGTCATGTCCTTGACCACTGTGTAAACAGTGTAATCACCCATACTTCTTTTCCACTGGTGTTATTTTATAGGTACTTTGATATAGATAAGCAACGATGGGAATATGATAGTTATAATGTTTGGTTTAAACTATTATTTGTGGTTAATCCATTGAACTGCCAATTTTTTGGATGAGAACCAATTATTGCTGTAGAAAATATTAAGTCTGAATAGTTTTACAATATGGGGACACCAAAACCCTGTGATTATACTAATAGCTCAACTTTTGAGAAAAGTATTTCAGTAATCGCCAGAAGATACACTTTAGACCTCACTGTCAATCCTAATCCAAACAGTGACTTTGGTTTGGATCTGGGGATGTCCCCTGTGAAGCTTGCATGTTAGGCAAGGCAGCAATGTGCAGAAGTAAGAGTGAATTCTGAGTTGTAAACCAATCCATTTAATGGATTAATATTTGGATGGAGGCAGGTAGGTGTGGCTGGAGGAAGTAGGTCACAGAGGGTAATGTGACCTACTGAGAGGCTCTATCTTGTCCCTGGCCTCTTCCTTTATCCCTACCCGCTTCCTGGCTGCCAGGAGCTGAGCACCTTTCCTTCACCACTCCCTCCTACCATGATAATACCTCAAGCCCAGATCAATGGAGTCAGCCGGCCATGGACTGAACCTCCGAAACCGTGAGCCCAAGGTAAATTTTATTCCTTTAAGTTGTTCTTTTTAGTTCTTTTGGTCATAGCAACACAAAGTTCAGACGGTGTCGATGGGTCTTATATTTATTGCATCCTCATTTCTGTCAACCTCAGAGCCTTTATGCTTGAGGTGAGTAGAGCTTGCTTCTTACAACCCTGTCTCCTACACCTGTATCTATTTAAGTTTTCCAATTAGGATGCAGAAATAGCTGGCCCTTCAGGACAAGAAGTTCTGAACATGAACCCCGAAATTACCACTTATGAATTTGTGGGCTTTGGGCAAAAGAAAAAAATTAATCTTCTTGACCTTCAGTTTCATCAACTACAAATTAGAATTACTCATACTTTATTTTCAGAGACACTGAAAGGCGAGAGATATATAAAATACTGAGCCCAACACCTGATGCCCACACACCCCCTCACACAATAGGTGGTAAATAAAAGGGAGTCATTCATGTCATTATTATCATTAAAAAAGAGATGTCTACACATCTACTTTTTTTTTTTTTCAAATCAGCCTGTGTGTGTGAGACCATTAGAATGAGTGGGTCTCGTGTGTGCAGATATTCTAGGTCAGGAAAAAGTTCAAATGAGGGTATTTCCCCCCTCAGCACCCTCAAGGAACAGGGGAACTAATTAGTTTCTATTCGTGATCCCTCAGGACACTTTTCTGTGATGCGCACCGTAGCAGTTTTCTCACAGTGCAGAAGTTGAAACTGGGTTAACAGGGAATATCTGCACGATATCAAAAATAAAATCTGTATGGATTGACAATATCAAAAACATCAATTGCAATTGTATTTTTATTATTTGGGATAGGGGGTGGCTAATGTTGAATACAGGTACCTCTGCTCGAAGTAGAGCTTTTACATGAATTCAAATTAATTAAGTTACTAATTAATCATGACAGCATCTCTGTGATTTTGTAAACTTGTCATCTGTTTCTTGGTAAGGTATATTAATTCAGTGTTCTCTCATTGTTTATCATCTGGGTGAATTCTGAGATAACTTTGGGGTAACTCCAACACCTTATTAGGGATCCAGAGTTCCTGAAATCCCCCCTTTGATTTGGTACAGCCTTTTATTATATAGTCAAAGCTACTTGGATTAGAAGTGTGAGATGACTTACCCAAGGTCAAATGGACAGTCTGTTTCAGAGCCAGAAACTCGACCCCCAAATCTGAAGTTATTATCATATATTGATTCTACCACTTGCGCAGAATCAGGAATAAATATATATGAATAGCCCATGATTTGTTCATCTGGAACAAACTCCAATGACTTACATAAAACATCTTCAGAATTTTGTCCATGCCTTTTTATCACGATTAGCATTATTCACTTGATGCTTTTATTCAAATCAGATTTGAATTTGCTTATTTCTTAACACTTAATTGAGTCCTGAGAAATAATGTCCATGAAATCATTGGTTTTAGATGCTAGGGTTTTTTGTTTTTTTCTCTAATTCTCATTAAATGGATACACAGCTATTAAAATTTCTTCATGAAATGTATTCAGGTGCCACCTAGAATCATGGCAGGTCCATGAAGGACCACGTGGTACAATCCGGCCCTGTCCTCTGCTGCCTCTCTTGAGTAGGAATTTCAGCCTTCTTTCTTTCCTGAGGTCTGTTCCCCTTCTTGCATGCTTCACTGGATGCTCAGGGTAATCTTGCAAAGATGGAGCTTGAAACTACTGTGAATTGAGGCACTGTGTCTCCACGATCCAGAGAAGTGATTTAATATACATCTGAAATAACACTCTCATTTCTAATGTGCATATGCATAGCCTGTCTATGGTCTGTGTCCTTTTAATATATTTGCTATTTATTCTTCCTGTTTACAGAGATTCTGAGGGAAGGATTCTGAGCTATAGTAAATAGAGCATGAAAATCAGGTCTGGCTTGAATGTTAGCCTAGACATTAACCCTACCTCAGCTTTTGCAGGCGGAGTCTCTCTAGCTAAGATATGGCTAGTAAGTAATTCTTGTCCCCTCTCTTGAATCACCTTAACTTTAAACAGAATATAGATAGACATCGTATGACTGTTCAGAACTGGATGGAGTTATCCTCATAAGCATTCCCCGGGCACACATCTCTGTATGTCATTTCAGAATTGTACTTGAACTTTGGCTTTGTGTCAAGATTCTTCAACCTCCAGTTTTTGACATTAACATCTTATCTCATCCAAGTCTCAGCATCATCATCTTTAAAATAGGACTAATCATAGCAATCGTGCACGTAAGATTCTTCTGAGAAATAAATAAGATTTTATGGATAAATTTCCTATCCCAGTGCCTGACACTTATTAGGAGCTTGGCAAATTTTATTATGATAACAGTGAGTGAGACTGGTTTGTACCTTGGAAATTTGGAGTTTCCTGACCCATGTTATAGGTAAGTAGGAGGCACAAGAGATAAAATTTTAAAGGGCATGGAATAATGATTCACAGTTTCCATCAAAAAGGAGAAAGTGCTAGATCACTGCGTAGTGGCTCCCTCCCATCCTCTAATTAAATTCTTAAGTCATCCTCCTCAGGAAATTATCTCTATCAAGATAAAGAAGTATAGTCGTTGCTTCTGCTTGTACAGATGATACCATTTTTGGGTCTGCCAAACTCCTGGATCTGTAAGAAAGGCTCTCTCTCCATCCCTTTTAGCAGCTCTTGGGGGACAGCACCTTGTCTTGAAGCACAGGCTTCACCTGCTGCAAAGCCTTTCAGAAAAAAAAAAAAAAAAGGCTACATGTCAGAGGGGGAGGGGTCAAGAAAGAAGAAAGTTCAACCCTCTTGTACAGATTTCTTTTTAGTACCACGAATTGAATTTAGGGGAACTTTACCACTGAGCCCCATCCCCAGTCCTTTTTTATATTTTATTTAGAGACAGGGTCTCACTGAGTTGCTTAGGGTCTTGCTAAGTTGTTGAGGCTGGCTTTGAACTTTCGATCCTCCTGCCTCAGCCTCCCAGGTTGCTGGGATTACAGGTGTGAATCACTGCGCCCAGCCAGATTTCTTTGTCAAAGCCAAGACCATTTAAAATGTAAACTGACTGATGGATGGACCTTATTTTAACAAGATGAAAAATTAGAACTGCCCTGTTGCTCTCTTTCCTGATTCGTATAATTTTTTTCTTTACTTGAGTTGATGGTTAATCCTGGTTGTCAACTTGACAGGATGGATAGACAAATAGAAAACTGGTCGAGCACACTGCCAGGTGGGCCTGTGAGAGTGTTTCCAGAGATGAGTGACATGTGGGTCAGTGAACTGAGTGGAGAAGATGGTTCTTTGGAGTGGGAAGCATGATCTAGTCGGCTGAGGGACTGGATGGTACGAAGAGGTGCAGAAAGGCTATGCTCAGATGCACGTGTTCCCTCAGCTCTTTTTGAGTGAGAGGGATTTTTGCTGATGCTATCCCCCATGGATGTCAGACTCCAGAGTCTTTGGCTTTTGAAGGTGGGCCATACTGGTGATTCTCCAGTGGGCTTCATTTTTCAACTGGGATTCATCATTGGTCCCTCCTAATCTGAGGCTCCCAGCTCTTTGGATGGTGCAGCTACTGGTGTCCTTGGACCCTCCTTTCTGCTTTGTTCCCTGGCTGCTATGAGGTCAGAAGCTTCCTCTGTTCTTTGCACTGATGTTCTTCCTCACTACAGGGCAGGCCAAGCAACCATGGACTGAAACCTCTGTTTCTGTTTCAGCTAACATAAACTTTTCCTCCTTGAAAGTTGATTTTCTCAGGCATTTTGTCACAGTGACGAAAAGATGATTAACACCCATTGGCTGTATTTCTACCATTAAAAGCAAACTAATATATACAAGATGAAAAGGTAGAAATCAAAGAGCTATATATAATTCAGAGATGGTCTAATACCATGGAAAAAAAAGAAAAAGAGATATGGAATTCTTCATCTGCACAGGGATTTATAAAGTCATTAAATAGTTACTTCACACAGTTCTCAAGGGCTGCTTCGAATAAATATTTCAGACTTGAGTTTTTATTGGAACTGTAGCTGGAAGAACTAAAATATGATCATATAATGGCTTTGTTCTCCATCCCAGACACCTCCAAAATTACCTCCCTCCATAAGATGACATATAGGAAACAATATTGAATTCATGGTTGGGCCACCTGGGACCTAGTCTCTCCTATGCTACTAAACATAGACACCTTGAGCTCATGAGCTGTTGAGTTCATGTTTCTCCTGTGTTAAATGGAGAAGGTGGGCTATCTGTCCTCACCCAGAATGACCATGGGTTGGCAACTGAGGAAATATTTTAATTTGAAGTAAAACTTGATCAGACTAAGAAAACTGGGGGAAGTCATTTTTCCAAAGAATACTTTTCATTTTGACATTTTCATGTGTAAAAAGTGCCACATAACAATGCTTTAAGCCTTCCAATTCCTTTGTTTTTTAAATCACACAATTAAAATATTGTTCAAAAATCAAAATTTTGATATGCTACCCTCTAGTGGTGACTAGGACTATTTTTAAATTCCATCTGAAAGTGCATGCAGGTTTTTGCTCACAGGACAGGAGTAGGGAGAGTTTTATTTTCAACTTTGATCATTCACAGTCCGTCTCCAAGGGTGGCCCACAGAACTGGGGACTCACAATTCAGGGGTTCAAATGCAGCCTCCCAGAGCCCACTCAAGACCAGCTAAACCAGGCTCTTTGAGAGGGAGGCCCAGGAATCTCCGTGGTTAACAGAAAATCCGGCAGATCCTTCAGTCCACGAGAATTGGCAAAACCAGTGTTCAGCTCACGGGAAGTTCTTGTGAATTTAGGCATGATCGTAAATCTAGTGTGTAGGTAGGAAGCAAATCTATAAATCCTAGGAAGAGATATAAATTGAAATCCTCTTTTCTTCATGCCAAGGTTTAAAAGAGGCAACTAGCAAATACCCCATTTGTTCTCCATCAACCTCATCATAAGGATCCTGATCCTGAGCATAGCACACAAGGTCTTCCATCTCCAGCCACCAGACCCAGATACTCTCATCACTTTCTTTGCCTCATCCCATATTTATACCACTGCCACCTCTACACTCCATATACGGTTATTCTGAATCCCTAAAAGAATCTGTGAAAGTGATTCAGCGTTTCTGAGCATGCTATTCACTCTGCATGGGTAGAGTGAACTTGAACTTGAAATTGAACTTGATTAGTTACATCATACCCCTTGAACTTGAAAATCACAGTTAAATTAGTTACATCATACCACTCCACTCTGCATGGGTAGAGTGAACTTGAACTTGAACTTGATTAGTTACATCATACCACTTAATTACTCCCCCCCCCCCAAAATGAAAAGGATGATGCTACATAAAGTTGAGAAACATGGCCCAGGAAAGAGTTGTCTTCCAGTCTATACTTAGCCCATTGCATCTCTATAGTCAAGTTTGGAGTCATTCTCAATAACTGGGCAGTCTAAGTTAAAATGACATATTTGTCATGCAGAGAGAGAGAGAGAGAGAGCGCCTCTCAAACTGTTACCAGTTGCTTTCCCCATACCAGACATATGAAATACCCATATAACTCCATTCTTCTTTACCTAAGCTTAGGAATAATTGAGAAACTGACCTTGGATGGAAGATATACAAAGATCAAAGTGTTGCCGGGCACAGCGATGCCACCTGTATAATCCCAGTGGATTGGGAGGCTAAGGTAGGAGGATCACAAGTTCAAGACCAGTCTCAGCAACTTAGTGAGGCCATGTTTCAAAAATAAGAAAATAAAAAGGACTGAAGATGTGACTCAGTGGTATAGCATGCCTGGGTTCAATCCTCAGTATCAAAATAAATAAATACATAGGTAAACATTATTCCGATGAAAGCTAGGTTGGAGAAGGTAGTTTTGGTATATGGCAAAATAGATTTGCTTGTATCCTTCCCCATCTCCTAGATTTTTGGAAACCCAGCAGGGGAATGGTTTAGAATCACAGAGCAGGCACACTAACTGAAAACTGTGGGCTTCCATAGTTCACGGGTCAAGATGGAAATAAAGGGATTTTATTCTAAAATAGCCTTTTAGTAGACATGCAAGCCACAATTTAGACAATGAACAAGAATTGTCTCTAATCAACCCCAGCTGTGTAGAAGTTCTGATGCTGCCCCTCTGTGGTATTTATAGCTGAGAGACAGGCTTTGTAAGCTCCCAAGTGTATCTTTCAACATCTATTTCAATGAAGAATTTCCTGTAACCAGAGTTTTTGTTACCAGAATACAGTATGTTCTCTGTGGACCATTTGATGCTTGTTTCTCATGAAAGATGCAGTTTTGTACATGTTGATAGGACAGAACATAGTTAAATGCAGTTAAAAAAACCACATCATTTTGTTGCTGGGCTGAGGATCGAATCCAGGATCTTGTGCATGCTAGCCAAGCACTCAATCACAGAGCGACATCTCAGCCCAAACTTCAGTTATCATTGAAATAAGAGGCTCTTCCATTTTTTACAAAAAATTACAGATAATTATGGATTTGCATATAATTGTAAGAAACCAAATAGAGAGATCCTTGTACACTTCACCTTCACTCTTCCCCAATGAAGGAAGTTGGCAAAACTCAACTCACTTATCACAACCAGAATTCTGAACTTGATGCAATCCTCAGGTCTTTTTTATATTTTCCCAGTTTTATTCATACCATTTGTGTGTGTATGTGTGTGTGTGTGTGTGTGTGCGCACGCACGCATGTGCACCCTAAGTTCTTAACAATTTAATGCCCATGTAGATGCTCTTCATCAAGGTAAAACAAATTTTAGCACCATCACAGTCAAGATACTATTTCTAGCTCAGCAAGGACCTTTCATCTTTCCCTGACAACCATTAATTTGTCCTCTATTCCTAAAATGCTGGATTGGGAGGTCCTTATATTCTAAACACTAGTCCATTGTTGCGTAAAATGTTTGCAATTTTTTTTTTTGCCAGCTGAAACTTGTCTTTTTAGTCTCTTTGCATGAGTTTTTTCACAGAGCAAGTTTATTTATTTATTTATTTAAATTAGGTATATATAGCATCAGAATGGATTTGATTCATTGCACACAATTGCAGCACAACTTTTCATTTCTCTGGTTGGACATGATATAGAGTCACACCATATGTGCAGCCATACATGTACATAGGGTAATGATGTCCATCTTATTTCACCATCTTTCCTGCTCCCATTCCCCCTCGACACTATTCCCTCCCCTTTGCCCAATGGAAGTTCCTCCATTTTTCCCATGCCCCTCCCCATTTTGGATCACCATCCACTTATCAGAAAGAACATTTGGGCTTTGGTTTTTTGAGATTGGCTAACTTCACCTAGCATGATATTATCCAACTCCATCCATTTACCTGCAAATGCCATAATTTTATCCTCTTTTAATGCTGAGTAATATTCGACTGTGTATAGACCACAGTTTCTTTATCCATTTATTTATTGAAGGGCATCTAGGTTGATTCCATAGTTTAGCTATTGTGAATTGAGCTGCTATAAACATCCATGTGGCTGTGTTGCCATAGTATGCTGATTTTAAGTCCTTTGGGTGTAGACTGAGGAGTGGGATAGCTGGGTCAAATGGTGGTTCCATTCCAAATTTTCCAAAGAATTTCCATACTGCTTTCCAGAGTGGTTGCACCAATTTGCAGTCCCACCAGCAATGTATGAGTATGCCTTTTCCCCCAACATCCTCACTAACACCTGTTGTTTGTATTCTTGATAACTGCCATTCACCTTGGTGTGAGATGAAATCTTAGAGTAGTTTTGATTTGTATTTCTCTAATTATTTTAGATGTTGAACTTTTTTTCATATATTTGTTGGTTAAATGTATACCTTGTTGAGAAGTGTCTGTTTAGCTCCTTAGCCCTTTTATTGACTGGGGTTTTTTTTTTTTTTTTTTGATGTTAAGGTTTTCGAGTTCTTTATATTTCCTGGAGATTAGTGTTCTATCTAATTTTTGTGTGTGGCAAAAATTTTTTCCCAAAATGTAGGCTTTCTCTTCACCTCATTGATTGTTTCTTTTGCTGAGAAAAGGGTTTTTAGTTTGAGTCCATTCAACTTATTCATTCTTAATTTTATCTCTTGCACTTAAAGAAGTCAAGGCCTAACGCAACATGATAGAGATTTGGGCCTACTTCTTCCTCTATTAAGCTCAGGGTCTCTGGTCTAATTCCCAGGTCCTTGACCCACTTTGAGTTGAATTTTATGCAAGATGAGAGATAGGGTTTTAGTTTCATTTCACTGTGTACAGATTTCCAGTTCTCCCAGCACCATTTGTTGAAGAGGCTATCTGTTCTCCAATGAATGGTTTTGGCACCTTTGTCTAGTATAAAATAACTGTGTCTTATTTTCTGTGCCATTGGCATACATGTCTATTTTGGTGCTAATACCATGCTGTTTTTGTTGCTATAGCTTTGTAGAATATTTAACGTCTGGTATTGTGATTCTTTCTGCTTCACTCCTCTTGCTAAGTATTGCTTTGGCTATTCTGTGTCTCTTATTTTTCCATGTAAATTTCATTATTGCTTTTTCTACTTGTATAAGGAATGTCATTGGGATTTTAATTGGAATCACATTAAATCTGTATAGTGCTTTGGGTAGTATGGTCATTTTGATAATATTAATTTTGCCTATCCAAGAGCTTGTGAGATCTTTCCATCTTCTAAGGTCTTCTTTAATATCTTTCTTTAGTGTTCTGTAGTTTTCATATGGAAATCAAGAAATATAATTCATCACATCAACAGACTTAAAGATAAGAATCATATGATTATATCAATTGATGCAGAGAAAGTATTTGACAAAATACAGCACCCTTTCATGTTCAAAACACTAGAAAAACAAGGGATAGTAGGAACATACCTCAACATTGTAAATGCTATCTATGTTAAACCCAAGGCCAACATCATTCTAAATGGAGAAAAATTGGAAACATTTCCTTTAAAAACTGGAACAAGACAGGATGTCCTCTTTCACCACTTCTATTCAACATAGTCCTTGACACTGTAGCCAGAGCAATTAGGCAGACAAAAGAAATTGAAGGGAATAAATAGGAAAAGAAGAACTCATACTATCATTATTTGCTAATGACAAAAACTTCACTAGGAAACTTCTAGAACTAATAAGTGAATTCAGCAAAGTAGCAGGATATGAAATCAATACCCATAAATCAAATGCATTTCTATGCATTAGTGATGAATCCTCTGAAAGACAAACTAGGAAAACTATCCCATTCACAATACCCTCAAAACAAACAAACAAACAAATAAATAAATAAATAAAATACTTGGGAATCAATAAAAGAGGTGAAGAACCTCTACAAAAATTTTTAATTTTAATGAAGTACCATGTAACACTTTTTTCCTTAAAGGTTATGGTTTTGATGTTAAATCTAAGAATGCTAGGCCTGGCTCTAGCTCTCAAAGATTTTTCCCACACAATTTTTATAGTTTATGTTTTACATTTAAGGCCATAATTCGTTTAGTTTTTGCATAGAACATATGAAGTTGAGGATCTTTTTTCTTTATTTTTTTTTTTGCCTATGAATGTTAAATTCTTCTGACTCCCTTTGCCAAAAGGCTAATCTTTCCCCATTGAACTGTTTTTGTCATAACTATTTATTTTGCCTTATAAAACTTAGTTGGGTGTTGTTGTATGGATATAATTCTGGATTCTCTATTCTGTTCCATCTATCTACATATCCATCTCTTTGTTAATTCTACACCATTGTAATTTCTATAGCCAAATAGTAATCATTAGGGAGAGTAATTCCTCCTACTTCATATTTTAGTCAATAGTGTTTGAGCCTTTTTAGAGCCTGTGCTTTTCTATATAAACTTTTTAAAATGTTTGCATCTAGAAAAAACTTGCTGAGATTTTTGTAGAAATGGCACTAAGCCTGTAGATCAGTTTGGAGAGAACTGATATATCTGCTATGTTCAGTCTTTCAGTCCATGAATATGGTATGTCTCTCTATTTAGTTAGGTCAGCTTATCTTTCTTTCATTAACATATTATACTACTTAACATACAGATCTTCTACATTTTGTAAATACTTGCATATCAACCTCAGGAGTATTTTTGCAGGTTATTTGTGAGTTTTCATGTAAATAACCCTGTCATCGGTCAATAGGAAAAGCTTTATTTCTTTTCAATCCATATGCCTTCTATTTCTTTGGCTTATTGCAGCAACTAGAATTTGTGGTACTCTGTAGAATAAGTGTGGTGAGAGTGGACATTCTTGCCTTATTCTCCATACTAAGATGAGAACATTCAATTTGTCACTACTAAATATGACTATAACTATTTTTTTTGTAGATGCTGTTTACCAATTACCTTCCACTCTTTACATTGTGAGAATATTTATCATGAATTGGTGTTAGATTTTGTCAAATGCTTTTGTTGTATCAATTGATATGATCATGGTTTAACATGGTTGATATGTTTATATGATATATGTCATTATTGTCTCACAAAAAGGTCCCCGATGGTCTTTTCATTTTTTTCCTCAGTCTGTTTTCTCTCTTGTTCAGATTAGGTGAATTCTATTCTCATGTCTTCAAATTTATTGATTTTGTCCTTTGTCATTGTTATGGTTTAGATATGAAGTGATCCCTAAAACTCATGTGGGAGCCGATGCAAGAGTTTTTAGAGGTGAGATGATTATAAGAGTTGTAACCTAATCAGTGGATTAATCCGATGATATAGATTGACGGGGAGGTAAATGTAAGCAGGTAGGGAGTGACTGGAGGAATTAGATCATTATGGGCATGACGTTGTGGTTTCATTTTGTGCCTGGTGAGTAGAGCTCTCTCTGCCTCCTGCTCGCCATGTCCTGAGATATTTTCCTCCTCCACACCCTCCCACCATGACGTTCTGCTCCGCCTCAGGCCTAGACCAATGGAGTTGGCCAACCTTGGCCTGAGAACTCTGAAACCTTGAGCCAAAATCAACTTTTCCCCCCTCCAAGTTGTTCTTTTCAGGTATTTTTGTCACTGCAATGCAAAAAAAAAAAAATGACTAAAACAGAAATATCTACTCTACTTCTGAGGCTAACCAATGAGTATTGTATTAAGCTTTATTATATTTCTGAGTTCTATAATTTCCATTTTTAACAACCAATTTGCCTCTTTGCTAAATTTTTCTATTTTTCTAATTTGCTTTGAGAGAATTTATAACTGATTGTTGTAGCATTTTTAATTTGGCTTCTTTAAAACCCTTGTCAGGTAATTTCAACATCTGACTTATCTTGGTGGATGTTGGCATCATTCGATTGTCTTCTCTCAAGTTGTTATGTTCTTGGTTCTTAGTATGATGAATCATTTTCACCCATATTGTGAATATTATATTGTTATTAATATGATTTTTTTTATAATTGACTATGATAATAATGGTGATGATTATGCAGGGTCCCCCTTAAATCTTTGATATGGCATTTGGGAAAGCAGTCCCCTCCAAGGTTTAGCACCTAAATTTTTTTGGTTGTGATTTCCAGGACAGTTTAATTTTCAGAGGTTTTTTTTGCATTATTTTTTGTATTTTTGTCTGCTTGGTTTCTGTCATGCCCCTTAAGCTCTCATCACTTCTTGCTTTTCATTTCCCGGGGGCCTGGCCTCAGGATTCCCTGAGAGGGATGGACACTCTCAGGCCAAGAGGGAAGACAGTGCTGTCCCTGGATGTTCTTACCTGTGGACCTTTCCTGGTATTCCCAATGGGACTCATTTTTGATCTAGGGAGAATGAGCCACGCTGGACTGACTTCTCTCATAAGGTGCAGGATTGGGAAGCAATGCATCTGGGCCACCTTCCTCTGTTAGGTGAAGGGCCATGACATTCTGCCGCTGTGCGGGTCCTCAAGTCCTGAGGCCTGGAACCATCTCACCCCCTCACCACCTCTCAGCACTGACCTTTAGTTGTTTTCTGATGTTTTTTCAGGGCTCATAGTCACACCTCATGTTGAAGGACAGGGAAAAACTTGTCTCTGACATATTATCCTGACCCAGAGTGTTGAGAGCCACAGCCAAAGGGGCCCCAGCAAACTTCCAGCTGCCAGCAACCAGCTGCCAGCTGATGATTGGCTCACAGCGGCCCCAGCAACATCTAGCTGATGGGCTCCTCTGCGGTGATGTTCATTGGGCTGTTTCCCTGCCCTTCAGACTGCCAGCTGATGATTGGCTCACAGCGGCCCCAGCAACATCTAGCTGATTGGCTCCTCCACGGAGCTGCTCATTGGGGGACTTCTTTGGCTCCGCCCACGCAACCCAGCCAATCGGCCTCAAGAACAGGAGGATTGTGGGAGGTGGTGAGGGTTGTGTGGGGGTGAGAGGCTTGTGGAAAGCCGGTGGTGGCAGTTGGGCTCTGAGGGGTTTTTCCTGAGGAGCAGTTTTGTTTGGCGTTTGTAGTTCTAAAAATAAAGTTAGTTTCTTTTGACAAGTGGCTCCTGAATTGTGCCCAGCCAGACTGCGGCATTTGGTGGCTTGCACGGGGAGCGACTGAGGGTAAGTAAACTGCTCGCCCCTGAGGGCAGGGCGAGAGGATGGGTAGCCATTCTAAGTTTCCTCTTTTGTTTTGCTTCATTTTTGTTTTAACTTGCCTGTTCCTGGAGATGAGTGAGACGGAAGAAAAACCACTCACATCTGAGGAAAAACTGTTTGCGTCTGAGGAACAGATAGGGAGAAAGGACGGATGCACATTTCAGGAGGATAGAAAGGCTGATATAATGATTTTGTGTGGTTCCATTTTTATTGCATTCTGTCTCGGTTTTGTTTGGCATCATCTTGTTGGGTTGTATTATAGTAGAAATACGGGATCAGAAATTAGTAAAAAACAAACCAAAAGACTGTTAAGTAAATTGTTAGAGGAAGGAGGTATCTCAGTAAAATCAAGAACAGTCAGGGCATACGTTGATACAATACAAAAATGTAGCCCATGGCTTTTTAAGGAGGAGTTGTTAGATATATCACAATGGAACCATCATGGTGAAGATTTAAAAAGAATAGAAAAGAACAACCCAGGGACTCTGCCAGTTGGCACATTGACATTGTGGGCGTTGGTATCTGGTTTGCTTAGTCCAAAGCCTTCAATTCAGACAAAGGTAGAGGAAGGAGAAGACATATTGATTCAAGTAAAAGAGAAGGTCTCTCAAGTTAGTCAGAAAGAGGAAAAGATTCAAGTAAAAGAGAAGGTCTTTCGAGCTAGTGAGACAGAGGAAGGAAGTTTAGAGCAGAAAAAGCCATCACGGGAAAAGTTACAACAGGAGACTGCTAATAACACCTTTCTATCAGAGAGTGTAAGTGTCCAACCATCAGCACCACCTCTACAGGAGACTGCTACTAACAGCATTCTATCACCAGAGGGCATAAGTGTCCAATCAACAGCACCACCTCCATATGCTAGGAGACTCCCAACCCCCGCAGTTGATAGTTGGGATCCTGAGTCAGGATCTCAAGTATGCCCTGTATTTGAGGTAGGAGGGCAGCGAATTTACCAGGGTTTAAATTTCAAAACAGTGAAGGAGCTAAAAGAGGCTGTAACAACCTATGGTCCTCAAGCACCCTTCACTGTAAGCTTGGTCGAATCCATTAACAACTTGCACATGACGCCAGCAGATTGGGCTAATATGTGTAAAGCTGTGCTAAATGGAGGACAATACCTGTTATGGAAGGTTGCCAATGAAGAATTTTGCAAGGAGACGGCTAGGCGAAATGCAGCAGCTGGTTATTCTCAGAGAAATCTAGATATGTTGTTAGGAAAGGGACCTTATGAGGATCCGCAGCAACAAATTGCATATGATCCTGGTGTATACTCACAAATTGCTGTAGATGCAGTTAAGGCATGGAAGACTTTACAAGGACATGGAGGTTTACAAGGTCAATTATCTAAGATAATACAAGGAGCTAATGAACCTTACGCTGAATTTGTAGATAGGCTTATTCAAACAGCTACCAGAGTTTTTGGGAATACAGAACAAGCAATGCCATTGATAAAACAACTGGCTTATGACCAAGCGAATCGTTGGTGCAGAGATATCATTAGACCATGGAAACAGGAAGATTTAAACACATATATTAAATTATGTAGAGACATTAATGAACAAGAGCAAGTCATGGCAGCTGCAGTAAAACAGGCTTTAGATGCCAGAGACATTAATGAACAAGGGCAAATTGTGGCAGCTGCAGTAAAACAGTCTTTATATACCAAGCCAAGAACATGTTACAATTGTCAACAAACAGGACATTTTAAAAGGAATTGCCCCATAGGAGGAGGGTTTAACAAAACTAGGTATCAAAGGAGTAGAATACCGGGTATTTGCCCACGATGCCGTAGAGGGAGACATTGGGCTAATGAATGCCGTTCTCAAACCACCATAGAGGGTACTCCATTACATTGGGCTAATGAATACTGTTCTCAAACCACCATAGAGGGTACTCCATTAAAAAACGAACAAGGACAAGGTGTTTATCCACAATATCGTGGACAAAGGCATCGGGCTCCGTTGCCAAAAAATGGACAGGGGGCCCCAATGCTCCGGGGCCCCAAACCACAAATATACGGAGCACTGGAGGAACCCAGCAACCCCATCAGGGTAGTGCCCAGGACACATTGTCCATCAGATCCCTCATCAGACAAACCAGAGGGAGCGCAGGGTTGGACATCTGCGCCTCCGCCAGATCAGTACTAACTCCAGAGATGGGAGTTCAAATCATTCCCACAGGGGTAAAAGGACCTCTTCCCAAAGGAACAGTAGGCTTATTATTGGGACGCAGCTCTTCTACTCTAAAAGGACTTTTGATAAGTCCTGGGGTAATTGATCCCGATTATGAAGGTGAAATAAAAATTATAGCCAGTTCTCCAAAGGGTATATCAGTAATTTCACCAGGAGATAGAATAGCACAGTTACTAATAATACCAAGCCTACATGATAAATTTTCCAGTCATGCTGTAGAAAGAGGTTCCAAGGGATTAGGCTCCACAGGTATAGATTGGGCTATGCTTTCTTTAAATTTAGATTCTTGCCCCATGCTAAAACTAAATATTCAAGGACATGAATTTAATGGGCTACTGGATACAGGTGCAGACCTTAGCATCATCTCTCGTCAAGAATGGCCAAAACATTGGCCATTACAACAAGCCACTCAAACGCTTCGAGGCCTAGGAGTGGCGACTAATCCTGATAGAAGCGCAATGGTATTCGATTGGAAGGATCCTGAAGGATGTGAAGGAACTATACAACCATATGTATTGGATCATCTTCCCGTAAATTTATGGGGACGAGATGTCTTAGATCAATTAGGTTTGACATTAACAAATAACATCAATCAAAATGCACCCACTATTATGGCTAGACAAGGTTTTAGGAAAGGAAAAAGATTAGAAAAACAAGAACAAGGTATAGCAGCACCAATACAAATAGATCAAGGAACAGACAGACATGGGTTGGATTTTCACAAAGGGCCACTGAGACAATAAAAATTACATGGAAATCAGAAAGAACAGTATGGGTTCCTCAGTGGCCCTTGACTAAAGAAAAGATACAAGTAGCCCATGATCTGGTCAAACAACAATTAGCAGAAGGACATATACAACCTTCTGTATCTCCCCATAATACTCCCATTTTTGTCATCAAAAAGAAATCTGGTAAATGGAGATTATTGCAAGACTTAAGAGCCATTAATAATGAAATGGTCATTATGGGACCTGCTCAATCGGGGATTCCTCAATTGTCTGCTTTGCCAAAAACTTGGTATGTTTTAGTTATAGATATTAAAGATTGTTTTTTTTCAATTCCAATTCATCCTGAGGATAGTCCACGTTTTGCATTTACTATCCCTGCACTAAATCATGAAGGTCCTGATCAGAGATATGAATGGAAAGTACTCCCTCAAGGGATGGCTAACAGCCCAACTATGTGTCAAATTTATGTTAACAAAGTAATCCAGCCACTTAGAAATCAAAATCCTGAACTACAAATATTTCACTATATGGATGATGTATTATTAGCACACAAAGCTAAAAACACATTGCTAGAATGTTATGCCACACTTATAAATTTATTGAAAAATTATAATCTAGAGATAGCAATAGATAAAGTACAATTAAATTTTCCAATTAATTATTTAGGAGTTCTATTATCCTCAACCATGGTCCGTCCACCAAAAATTCAAATACGAGTAGATCAACTCAAATCACTTAATGACTTTCAAAAGTTATTAGGAGACATAAATTGGATAAGGCCTTATCTAGGTATTCCAACAGGAGAATTGGGACCTTTATTTGATATCTTAAAAGGTCCATCAGATCCAAATTCACCCCGAATGTTAACGCCTGAAGCAAGAAAGGCATTAAAAATCATTGAAACATATATGGAAAATATGCATTTGGATAGAATTGATATAAATTTGCCTTTATTATTTATTGTACTACCAACAAAAAATATTCCTACAGGAGTATTTTGGCAAGAAGGTCCATTATTATGGATACATTTATCTTATTCTCCTAACACTATTCTTACTAGGTCTCCTGAGGCTGTAGGACAATTAATACTCAAAGGAATAAAAACAGCAAAGGGAGTATTTGGAATTTCTCCCAATAAAATTATTACTCCATATACTATGAATCAAATTGATGAATTAGCTAATGAGTTAAATACTTGGGCAATAATCATGTGCAAATCTAATGTTTCATTTGATAACCACTTACCATCTAATCCTTTATTGTCTTTTTGGTCATTGCATCCTGTAATTTTTCCAAAAATGACAAGAAAAACACCTATCATGAATGCTCCAAATATATTCACTGATGGGTCAAATAATGGTACAGCAGCAATAGTTACACCTGATCAAACTTTTACATTTTTAGTACCCAAACAATCAGCTCAAAAGGTAGAGCTTAATGCAGTATTACAAGCTTTTGTGATGTTTAAAGATTCTGTATTTAATTTATTTTCTGATAGTCAGTATATAGTTAATGCTATAATATCCCTTGAAGACGCTGGTAGGTTTTCCCCTTCTTCTAATGTTTTCTCTTTTTTTCCACTATACAAAGTTTAATCTGGGACAGAAAAGATCCATTCTTTATAGGACATATCAGGGCACATACGGGATTGCCTGGAGCCCTTAGTTTGGGCAATGATTTAGCAGATAAAACTACACATGACATACATATTTTCTCTACACTAGAAGAAGCTATAAATTTTCATAAAAGGTTCCATGTCAATGCTAATACTTTACAAAAGCGTTTTAAAATAACTAAGGAACAAGCTAGACAAATAATAAAACAATGTCAAAATTGTGTGACCTTTTTACCACAAGTTAATCTTGGAGTCAATCCTAGAGGATTGATACCTAACCATATTTGGCAGATGGACGTCACACATTTGCCAGAATTTGGAAAATTAAAATATTTGCATGTTACAGTTGATACATCTTCTGGATTTTTGATGGGCTCCCTTCATGCCGGAGAAAAAACTAAAGATGTTATAGCTCATTGCTTACAAAATTTTGCCACTGTGGGCATTCCAAAACAGTTAAAAACAGATAATGCCCCTGGTTATACTTCTAGCTCTTTTAAACAATTTTGCTCATCATTTGGCATTACTCATATAACAGGAATCCCATACAATCCACAGGGACAAGGCATAGTTGAAAGAGCTCATCAAACTATTAAAATGTACTTATTAAAGCAAAAAGACGGAATTGGGAAGGGGTATATATTCCCCAAAGATAAACTTAAAATAACCCTTTTTACTCTAAACTTTTTAAATTTGGATTCATCAGGACTTAGTGCTGCAGAAAGGCATATGTGTCCAAAAAATGTACATAAGCCCAAGGTACTTTGGAAAGATATTCTAACAGGACAATGGAAAGGTCCTGACCCAGTAATTGTCTGGAGTTGGGGGTCTGTTTGTGTGTTTCCACAGGAAGAACAGCAGCCGATTTGGATTCCGGAGAGATTAACTAAAGTCCTGACCCAGTGATTGTCTGGAGTCGGGGGCCTGTTTGTGTATTTCCACAGGGAGAACAGCAGCCGATTTGGATTCCAGAGAGATTAACCAAAGCGATTTCTACAGACCAAAAAGAAGATGATTTGGCTCAAATCCATAACAGCTGTTATCCAAAACTCCAATTTGGCTATCCTTACATCTGCGACAGAACCAGGATGCTTTTTTCAATATCTATTTTATTATTGCCCTTTCCCATATCATGAAGTTCTATTTTGTTTTTTGAGCTCATACAGACCTAGGTTAATGTTTTGCTGATCAGTTCTATTTTTTTTTTTGACTATAGAGTTTTAAACATTGCAATGGAGATTTCACCTGTAAAAAGTTATAAGGCCTTTACTATTATGTTATGTGTTGTATGTATTATATTATGTGTGCACACTTGTGTTTTGTGTTATATGTTTGAATGTACGTATGTCCATATATCATATATGATGAGCGCTCATGAAAAAATGGATCCAAATATTTTTTTTTATTCACGTGATTTAAATGGTTTAATTTAAATTGGGTAAATAACTGTTAAAAATTGTTTTAATATGTAAACAAAAAAGAAGGTTAACAGATCTGTTTGTTTACTTTCACCTTTCCTTTTCATTATATTTAATAATTCTCTTCAAGATAATGTAAATTGTTAAGAAAATTGTTTTCTTTTAGTGTCTTCTGGAATGTTACATAATTTTTTCTTTAGCCATTATTGCCAGAATTCCTATCTTCATCCCAGTGCCGGTGAAGACAAAGATAAAACTAATCTACAGCTTCTGCAATAGCCATCACTGAACTGCTTGCAGAATTGCCTAAACTATGTGCAGAACTTGCAGAACTTGCCTAGACTTGCCTAGACTATGCATTGTGAACTATCTGTTGGTGCAGCGACTTGTGGTAGTGTTGGGGTATTTTTGCTGATGATGTCATCGGTGGTACAATTTTTCCAACAAGAGCCATCAATTGGCTTGGTGTATCTTCCTCCCTTCTGCTTGTCATGACAAAGACCTCTCCACAGGTGTGGCTGTATACTGGACCGGTAGTCAATGACGGGTAAGATCCAATTACAATGGTACCAACCTAAGACAGGAGGCTGACGCCCTGAGGTCAGCTCATCCGAAGACGGGTAAGGACCATATGTAGTATTGGACAACCTAAGGCAGGCATGGTCCCCAAGCCACATGCTTGTTGTTTAAACAGAGAGGGGGAGATGTTGAGAGCCACAGCCAAAGGGGCCCCAGCAAACTTCCAGCTGCCAGCAACCAGCTGCTAGCTTATGATTGGCTCACAGCGGCCCCAGCAACATCTAGTTGATTGGCTCCTCTGCGGTGATGTTCATTGGGCTGTTTCCCTGCCCTTCAGACTGCCGGCTGATGATTGGCTCACAGCAGCCCCAGCAACATCTAGCTGATTGGCTCCTCTGCGGTGATGTTCATTGGGCTGTTTCCCTGCCCTTCAGACTGCCAGCTGATGATTGGCTCACAGCGGCCCCAGCAACATCTAGCTGATTGGCTCCTCCACGGAGCTGCTCATTGGGGGACTTCTTTGGCTCCGCCCACGCAACCCAGCCAATCGGCCTCAAGAACAGGAGGATTGTGGGAGGTGGTGAGGGTTGTGTGGGGGTGAGAGGCTTGTGGAAAGCCGGTGGTGGCAGTTGGGCTCTGAGGGGTTTTTCCTGAGGAGCAGTTTTGTTTGGCGTTTGTAGTTCTAAAAATAAAGTTAGTTTCTTTTGACAAGTGGCTCCTGAATTGTGCCCAGCCAGACTGCGGCACCAGAGTTAATCTATTTCATGCAAAAGAAACTCACTTAAGAAAAAATTCAATTTCCACCTGCCGTAGAGGAGAAGTCCCTGTTAGTTTGGATCCTCTTTCCTCTCAACAGTTCCCTTCCCTCAACCTTCACACTTCGCTCCCTTCAATTCTCACCACCCCTCCCAGCTGCTGAGGTCTCGGGTTGGTCTGGTTTTTATACTAGGAGAAACTCAGAGCAGAAAAATGCAGAAACAAACAAATTTAAAAAAGAACAGGGCTTCATGTTAGGTCTATACAAAGGCAGCTGTAAAATACAGAAGCTTCTGCTTCTACGGTTTTCTTTGTGCTATTAAATTAACTGTGATAGAAAACAGGAAGATAGATGAGATTAATACGCTTCATTTTAATGCCTGATGGAACTCACATGTTTCAACAATTCTTAGGGGTTATCCATGCTTAATGTGGATCAAAGGGAAACAAAGTACAGCCCTCAAGGTGTAAGTTCAGAGAACTTGTAAGTGGAGATATCATTTCCTAATAGTGGTAGTGTGGTAGCCGGGGTGATTTTGTATGATTGTATCTTGGAAGAGGATGTGTAATCTTTAAAGCATGGATTCTAAAATTATCATTGCTTCATTAAGCTTTTAATCATAATGTTTCCATTTTTTTATCTTTTAAAAAAATGACCAAGGAATTGGTAAGATTGTCAGGCTTGACCGAAACCAAGAGAGAGTAATATCATTTCGGAGAATGAAATGGCACAAATTCCATCTTCTTTGGGGGCTGACCATGAATTAGGCTTCAAGTGTGCATGCACTTGTCCACTAAGTCTGGATTTGGGAAGCTGTTTTATGACCTTTACAGACAGGGACACAATATATGCTATTGCTGAGATTCCCACCTAGCACTCTGCCACCGTTCCTTCAAAACCCACGTTCTGTGCCCCTTGGTTGTTAATGTGTGAGAGGTGTCATGAACCTATTCCACCATGTCAGACATATCACATGACCATCTTACCACTATCGATGTCACACACCTACCCTGCCATTATACAGGGTGTAAGGTACCCACTCTGTCATTGTCAAGCCTGTCACACACTCACACTTCCTACCACTGCATGGACAAGTAACTAGTTAATACATAAAAGGACTCAGGAGGTGGAAATAGCTTATCAGTGGGACATGGGACCTTGACAATCTTTCTAATTTCTTCATGTCCCTAAAAGGCTAAGAAATTTAGTAAATTAGCTTGGGGTAATGTGTGAGATGGAATGATGTGTCTGATTGGCCTTCCTTTCATAATTATATACCTTGTCACTCCACACATCATGAGTTTTGTTATTTGGGTTTCTTTTTATTTTTCCTTTTGTTCTAATTAGTCATAATGACACTAGAATGCATTTATGCACTTTGATATATCACACATAGATGGGATATAACTTCTCATTTTTCTGAGTGTACATGTTGCAGAATCCTATTGGTCATGCAGTCACGTATACACATAAGTAATAATGTCTGTTTCATTCTACTATCTTTCCTATGCCCACATCCCCTCCCCTCCCCTCCCATCACTTCCCTCTACCTAATCTAAGGTAACGCTATTCTTCCCTAGTGCCCCCCCACCTTATTGTGAATTAGCATCCAAGTATTAGACAAAACATTCAGCCTTTGTTTTTGTGGCATTGGCTTATTTTGTTTAGCATGATATTCCCCAATTCCATTCATTTACTGGTAAATGCCATAATTTCACTCTTCTTTAAAGCTAATATCCCATTGAGTATATATACCACAATTTCTTTATCCACTCATTGAGGGACACCTAGGTTGGTTCCATAGTCTAGCTGTTGTGAATTGAACTGCTATCAACATTGATGTGGCCATGTCACCATAGTATGCTGATTTTAAGTCCTTTGGGTATAAACCAAAGAGTGGGATAGCTGGGTCAAGTGGTGGTTCCATTCCCAATTTTTATTCTGAGGAATATCCATACTGTTTCCCATAGTGGTTGCACCAATTTGCAGTCTCACCAGCAATGTATGAGTGTGCCTTTTCACCACATCCTCACCAACATTTATAGTTGCCTGTATTCTTGATGATTGCCATTCTGACAGAAATAAAATGAAATCTTAGAGTAGTTTTGATTTGCATTTCTCTAATTGCTAGAGTTGTTGAACACTTTTTCACATATTTGTTGATTGATTATATTTCTTCTTCTGTGAAGTGTCTGTTCAGTTCCTTACCCCATTTTTTGACTGGGTTGGTTATTTATTTATCTATCTATCTATCTATCTATCTATCTATCTATCTATTTATTTATTTATTGCTGTTAAGTTTTTTGTGTTCTGTATATATCCTAGAGATTAATGCTTTATTGGAGGTCCATGTGGTAAAGATTTTCTCCCAGTCTGTAGGCTCTCGCCTCACATTACTGTTTCCTCTGCTAAGAAGAAGTTTTTAATTTGAATCCATCCCATTTATTGGTTCTTGATTTTACTTCTTATGCTAAAAATATTTTTGTTAGTGCACTATTGTCATGCATAATAGGGGGGCTCATTTTGACAAAACCATACATACAGTATGTATCCATTTCAATCCCCAGTACTTCATCCTTCCCCCCTTTTCTCTATTCTATTGGTCTTCCCTTTATTTATTTATTGTTTTTAGTTGGTGCTTTGTAGACATATAAAAAGATATATTCATACATGTACATAGCAGAATTTGATCAATTTCATATTGAGTTCCTCCCCTTTTCCATATCACCTCACCACCCCCCTCAATCTCCTTTCTCCACTCCACTGAAGTCCCTTCTATTTTTGTGGGAACTCCCCATTTTTTCCTACTATTTTCTTCTAGCTTCTGCATTTCCTTTTGACTTCCTGAATCTGGCTTATTTCACTTAGCATTATGTTCTCCAATCCCATGCATTTACCAGCAAATGTCATAATTTCATTCTTCTTTATTGTCAAGTAAAATTCCATTATGTGTGTGTGTATATATATATATATATATATATATATATAAAATTCCATTATGTGTGTGTATATATATATATATATATATATATATATACACACATATATACACTACATTTTGTTTACCTACCCATCTGTTGATAGGCCTGGTTTAGTTCCATAACTTGGCTGTTTTGAGTTATGCTGTTATAAACATTGATGTGCTTGTATCACTATAGAAGCTAATTTAATTCTTTTGAATAAATACCAAGATTGGGCTAGATGGATCATATGGTGGTTCCATTACTAGTCTTCTGAGCAATCTCCATATACCTTTCCAAAGTGGTTGTACT
The DNA here is from genome assembly GCF_964194105.1 of Spermophilus citellus. Taxonomy (NCBI): domain Eukaryota; kingdom Metazoa; phylum Chordata; class Mammalia; order Rodentia; family Sciuridae; genus Spermophilus; species Spermophilus citellus. The sequence goes on from NC_138184.1 coordinate 56,653,042, forward strand.
AATTTGCAGTCCCACCAACAATGTATGATGGGACCTCCTCTCCCATAACCTCACCAGCATTTATTATTATTTGTATTCTTGATGATTGCTATTCTAACTAAAGTGAGATGAAATCTCAATGTAGTTTTGATTTGCATTTCCATGATTGCTAGGGATGTTGAACATTTTTTTTATATAGGCATTGGCTGTTTGCATTTCTTCTTTTGAGAAATATCTGTTTAGATCTTATGCACATTTATCATTTTTTAGTGTTAAGTTTTTGAGCTCTTTATATATTCTGGATATTAATCCCTCTCAGAGGAGTAGCTGGCAAAGATTTTCTCCCATCTGTATGCACTATCTTCATGCTCTTGTTTCCTTTGCTGTGCAGAAGTTTTTAATTTGATGCTATCCCACTTGTTGATTATTTGTTTTCTTTCTTGAGCTTTATGGATCTTGTTAAGGAAGTTGGTGCCTAAGCCAAATATGATAGAGTATTGACTCCATGTTTTCTTCTGGCAATTGCAAAGTTTCTAGTCTTTGATTCGTAGGTCTCTGATCTACTTCTAGTTGACTTTTCTGCAGGGTGAGAGATAGGGTTTAAGTTTTGTTGTTCTACATATGGATATCTAGTTTTCCCAGCATCATTTGTTGAAAAGGTTGTATTTCCTCTAACACATACTTTTGTCAAGTATCAGATGATTGTAATTATGTGGGTTTGCCTCTGTGTTTTCTATTCCATTCCATTGGTCTTCATATCTATTTTGGTGCCAGTACCATGCTGTTTTTGTTTCTAGATCTCTGTAGTATAATTTGAGATCAGGTTTTGTAAGCCCAGTGTTCCTCTTCTTGGTCAGTATTGCTTTGGCTATTCTGGGTCTTTTATTCTTCTGTATGTATTTTAGGAATTTTTTTCTAGTTTTGTGAAGAATGTTGCTGGTATTTTAATGGGGATTGTGTTGAATCTATATAACTCTTTTTGGTAATGTGGCCATTTTGACAACATTAATTCTTTTCAAAGAACATGAGAGGTTTTCCCCCTCTTCTAAGGTCTTTCTTAATTTCTTTCTTCAGTGTTTTACAGTTTTCATTTTAGAGGTCTCTCACCTTCTTGTCAGATTTATTTTCAAGGTTTTTATTTCTTTGTGTTTGTTTTGTTTTTACATTATTGTGAAGAGAATAGTTTTCCTGATTTCTCAGCAGATTCATTATTGGAGTATAGGAAAGGTATTTATTTATGTAGGTTGATATTGTATCCTGCTACTTTGCTGAATTTGTTTACCAATTCTCAAAGTCTGTTGGTGGATTATTTGAATCTTCTAGATAAACAACTATGTCCATCAGCAAATAGTGATAATTTGCCTTCTTGTCTTCTTATTTGTATCCTTTGATTTTCCTTTTCTTGCTTGATTGCTATGGCTTACTTTTCAAGAACTATATAACATGGGAGTGGTGAGCGTGGACATCCTTGTCTTGCTCCTAATTTTAGAGGAAATGCTTTCAGTTTTTCTCCAGTCAGTATAATGTTGGCCTCGGGTTTTTCATACATAGCCTTTATAATGTTGGGGTAAGTTCCTGCTATCTCTAGTTTCTTCAGTGTTTCTAATATGAATGGGGTTTGTTGATGTCTTTGTTTTTGGCATCTACTGAGATGATTGTGTGATTTTTCCCCCTTGATTCTATTGATGTGGTGAATTACATTTATTGATTTATTTATTTAACCAAACGTGCATTACTGTCATGAAACCCACTTGAACCCAGTGTTCAATGTTCTTGACATGTATTTTCATGTGGTTTGTTAATATTTTATTAAGAAATTTTTGTATCTATGATCATCAGGATATTGGTCTATGCTTTTCTTTCCTTGATATATCTTTGGTTTTGATATCAGGGTTATTAACAACTTCATGAAATGAATTTGGCAGTGTTTTCTCTTTTCTATTTCATTCAATAATTAGGAGATTGGTATTCATTCTTTCTTAAAGGTCTGGTAAAATCAGTTGAGAATCCAAATGATCGTAAGCATTTCTTTGTTGGATGTCTTTTAATTGGTGCTTTAATCTCATTTAGGTTGATCTATTTAAGTTTTCTTATATTTTCTTGGTTCAATTTGGGTAGGTCATATGTATCTAGAAATTTATCAATATCTTCTAGATGTTCCAGTTTTATTGGATTCTAAATTTTCCAAATATTTCCTAATGAGCCTCTTTTGTGTCTGTGATGATGTCCCCTTTTACTTCTCTAATTTTGTTGATTTGGGTCTTCTTCTATATCTTTTTATTAATTTGCATAAATGTTTATTGATCTTGCTTATGTTTTCAAAGAACCAACTCTAAATTACATTGTTTCTGTGTATTGGTTTTTTTATTGTTAATTTCATTAATTTTCAGTCCAGTCTTAATTATTTCCTGTATTATACCGATTTTACAATGTGTTTCTTCTTGCTTTCTAGGGCCTTGAGATACAATATTCAGTTGTTTATTTGGGACCCTTCTGGTTTGTTTTGTTTTGTTTTTAATGCAGGCACTTCCTGTTATAAACTTTTCTCTTAGAACTGCCTTCAGACTGTCTCAGAATGATATGTTGTATTTCTGTTCCCGTTTGTTTCTAAGGATTTTTTATTTCTCCCCTGATTTCTTGGTTGACCCATCTGTCATCCATAAATGTATTATTTAATCTCTGTGGGTTAAAATGGCTTTTGATTTTTGTCATTATTGATTTCTAATTTCATTCCATTATTGTCTGACAGAATACAAGGATTTATCTCTATTTTTTTGTATTTACTAAAATGTGCTTTGTATCCTAAAATATACAATATTTTAGAGAATATTCTATGGGCAACTGAGAAGAAAGTAAATCCAGTTGTTTCTGAGTTAAATATTCTATAGATGTCTGTTAACTCCATTCCATTAATAATATATTTTTTTTTAGTCTTTACTTGATTTATGTCTGGATGAACTATTTGGGCTTTTAAAAATATAAAACACATCAGAGATATAGTATTCAAAGCAATAAACACCGGCAATAGAAGAATTTGTTGATTTAACAGGATAAAAATGGTGTATCTACTTTAATGTAAAAACTTAACTGTTATAGTTTCCCCCCTACCCCTCTGTATTAGAAACATTCATCCAGTTTTAACTCGACACTCACCCCATAGCCCACACTCCAGGAGAAAGAGCAAATGTTATCCCTCACCATCTGGAAACTGTTAACGGCATTCTTGGAAAGAACTTTTCCTTTGGCTTATAGTCTATGGTCTTATTATATGGACCTCTGAACTCTAGAAGGAAATAAAAGAGCAGACAGGTGTTTATGTGACGGGATGAACTGGGGTGCAAAAACAACTGAGGCAATCTATAAGTGACAGTGACCTCAGCTCAGGGGCTTTATCCCAAATGACATAACAAATGGCACAGCCAGCAAGGGAAGCAAGAAGGGTCATTTTCAAAGGCATTGTTCAAAGGCCCATGATCCATAATGACTTGGACTCATTGCCATTTGTCCCCATAAGCCTTCATGTAAGTAAGAATTTTCCATTACTCATCTTGCAAATCCTGCAGCCTGTACCTGACAGCTTGTTCCAGGAGGAAAGGCGGAACCATTCATGGTCACCACGTTACCAGGTAACTCTCTGACTGTGGTAGTATCCCGCCATGACCTGAGACTTGGCATTCTCCCCACCCAATGACCTCCATGTCTGCCCCTCTCAAATATACCATTTTTTCTTCTGAAAAACTAAGTTTCAAAGCAGGACAGTGAAGAGTATGACCCATATTTATTTTGTAGCTGGTCCAGTCTGAAGATGGTAAAATAACTAAGCTTTGAACAGGCAAAGAGATCCCACCTATCAGGATCCACCTTTGCTCATACAGAATAGAGACAGAAATGATGGTGGCCTCCAAGATCTTTGGAGTGCACTATCAGGGGCAAGAGTTAGAAAGGACAAAGGAGAAAAGAGTGAGAGCCAATGGAGAGGAAAGGAGGCCAGAGAATGGACCTCTGTGTTCTGAATGCTTCATGCCATCTCTGAGGAACCTGAAAGTGACTATGGCAAACACTATTGCTTCCCTAGCCAGCAGGGTAACAGATTCCTGATATTGTTCAGTCATTAGTCAGCCCCGTTCTTCAGGGAGGCCTGGATTTGCTACCCACCCCAGTCTGAGTCTCATTTGATCTTTGCCATTTGTGTTAACTGTTTCCCTGGTCAGTAGTTAGTCTGAGAATGGACGTATGACACATTTCTAGTCAATGTGATACATACTCACCTAAGACCATCAAGAATTCTAGAGGTTTTTGTCTTGCTGTAAAAAGAGAGAGAGAGAGAGAGAGAGAGAGAGAGAGAGAGAGAGAGAGAGAGAGAGATAAGAAAAAAAGAAATTCTCTTCCATTCTTTCCTACATCTTGATAGATACTAAAACTGCCACTCTTGGAACTGCTGTACATATAACTGTGAGGAGAGAACAAGCTGTTCATGGTGAATTTGAACTGGAGCAGTAAGGAGCTACTCTAATAACTGACTCTGAAATCACCCTATTTTTTAGCCTTGGTTATGACAAGAAAATAGATCTTATTTTTTAAGCTTAGTTTAGTTGGGGTTTGTGGTTACTTCCCATCAAAAGTAAACAAAACAAATCAATAATCTGATGGAAAATTAACATACTATTTTGCAGTGTTTCAAGAACTCCTTGTGGATTCAAAACCAGCTTATAGTATTATTATTTTCTTTCTGGTAATGGACTATATGTACATCCCCCTTCCAGAAGATTCTGAGATTGCAGACACTATCCATGGTAGAAGAATCTTTCTATAATTTTCAAGTACCTTTTTTCCCCCAGCATGGTTAAAACAGGAAATAAAGCAGAGAAAAAGACCCCCCCCCCACATTCCCATCATTAGAATCTGAATTCATAAAATACCGTAATACGTAAGAGATGTGAATAGATGTGAATTCAAATCCAAAAACAAAAGACCGCTTTTCAGAAGTGGGAAGGAAACTCCAATCAGACAGGCTCTAATGGGTGTGTTTGAGAGCTTTGGTGCCTGTGCAAAAAAAAGGAGTTCAGGACCCAGGTGCTGTTCATACAGGGAACTGGAGCTGAGATACCTGCCACAGCCAGGAGTCCTAGGGATTGGGAGAATACTTCCAAACAGCATAGAGGTTAAAAAATGATGTAACCCTAGGAAAGGTGAAGCTACCACCCAGTACAGGAGCAGGTCCAAATTCATACCATCAGTATTGGAGAAAAGCTAAGAACTCAGCATGAAAACTGACACAAAATGAGTGAAATAGAACCTCAGAAGGATTGAAGTCCAAACATCCCAACAGGAACAACTCCCATAGCTCAGAGAACCCAGGGCACCCACAAAAGTCAGTATCAACTGAAAATAATTTCCTGGTCAAATACTCAAACCATGGAAGAAAATGAATTAACGGGATGGAACATGAGATGATATGACAAAAAGAAGAACTTGCACACTAAGAAAAGAAATAATAGGATTGCTTCTAGGAAACTTTAAAATTATGTCTAAAATGTTTTCAGATGTAAACAGCAAACATAAAGCAAGCTCAAAGCTATTAAGTGATCAAGTTTGAGAGGTGGAAAAGAATATATTGGGAATCTTAAAATAGAAGTTTAATTCACAGAAACAGGGCTGGGGTTGTGGCTCAGGGGTAGAGTGCTTGCCTTGCACACGTGGGGCCCTGGGTTTCATCCTCAGCACCACATGAAAATAAATAAATAAAAATGAAGATATTGTGTCCATCGACAACTAAAAAAGTATGAAAAAATTTAATTTACAGAAACAAAAAAAAATTGATTAACCAATGGAATGAAAAGGCACATACAAAAAACAATATGTATATGTTGGAGCCTAGAGCCAAGATAATAACCTAAAATGTGGAACAGAGAAATTAGGACAAGAGAAGATAAGACATGGGAGGTAAGAAGACAGGGTCTAATATATGTCTGATAGAAATTCTAGAAAGAAAGAATCAATTTGAGAGTGGGACGCCTAAATTTGGAGGCAACCCCAAGTTTATCAGAAGCAAGGAAGTCACTGCTCACCTAGGGCTGGAGTGAGAAAAGCAGGAGGGGCCATGGCAGAGCTGAGGGGTGGAGATCGCTTAGTGGGCAGGCTGGTGGGAATGGGGACTCTGGAGATAAGGCACCATCTTGCAGGAACTGGAGCCACACAGGTGTGGCAGCTTCTGCTGAAATGGAGCAGGGGTAGGAGTGGGGTCGATATCTTGGCTTTATCATTTGTTTGCTTCCCCATGCCTCCTTCAGAGACTTCCATTAGCTAGAACCATCCAGCAGCAGGAAGCAAGGGAGTCTGGGAAATGTAGTCTCCTGCACAAGCACATGGAGAAAGACAGAAACACAACTCGTCCAGGCTGACACAGGCAGGAGCTTCACTGCAGTGGCTCCTAGTTCAAGGATAGGTGTTTTCAGTGTCAGGGCCTAGTGCTGTGGTTGCACACCTCTCTACCTCTTCCCATTGCCTGAGAGCTTGCATTTTAGTTTGGTGGGAGACGTGCCACTTGGAAGAAATACCTTTGCTGAGTGACTCCACGGATTCCTCCTGTCACATGAAGACAACGTCTCTTTCCAGCGAGAGCCCCCGATCTGCATGCTCTCCAGATGGAACCTTATTTAAGCCCATCCTTCTATTGAGCTTTCTAGAATACAGATGTCCTCTTAAATCTGCTATGCCTAGGAGCTAATAGTGGGATTTAAAAATAGCTTTTGCTGTCTGCATGGCTTTTCTTATTTGTATTCCAAGTGAAATCACTTAGGCAGACACAGAAAGCTCTTCTTATTTGCATTCATTTTGCCCACAGAAAATGTAGAGTTCACATGATTGCTCTGCTTTAAAGAAACAGTCAACATGTCAATTGCTTAAACTGTGACGACAGAACTTGGAAAACTTAGGAGAAGGAAGGGAATCTAGGGTACATTTTAAACATAAATTAAAGATGTTTTTGCCATGGCTATCTTTAACTCACATACCCAAAGTACAAGTAGAAAAAGATTGTTAAAATTTACTTAGAGATGGGCATGGTGGCACACGCCTGTAATCCCAGTGGCTCAGGAGGCCGAGACAGAAGGATTGTGAGTTCAAAGCCAGCCTCAGCAATGGTGAGGCCCTAAGCAACTCAGTGAGATGCTGTCTCTAAATAAAATACAAGATAGGGCTGGGGATGGGGCTCAGTGGTCAAGTGCCCCTGGGTTCAATCCCCAATACCAAAAAAAAAAAAAAAAATAGTTCATAGGCATTTCATTCTTTCCAAAATCTTGTTTGTGACTGTTTAAGTCAGCTTTTTCACTACTGTGACTAAAAGACTTGACCAGAAGAACAACTGTAGAGGAGGAAAAGTTTATTTGGGGGCTCAGGGTTTCCGAGGTCTCAGTCCATAGACAGCAGGCTCCACCATCCCTCAGGGCTCGAGGGGTGGCAGGACATCATGGAGGAAGAGTGTGGTGGAGGGAAGCAGCTCACATGGTGATCAGGAAGCAGAGAGAGAGAGAGAGAGAGAGAGAGAGAGAGAGAGAGAGAGAGAGAGAAACTCTACTCAGATACCAAATATATACCCCACAGCCACACCCCCAATGCCCACCTCCTCTGCCTACCTTCAGTTGCCATGACCTTCAGCAATCCCTGGTGGGATTAACTGATTAATTCACTGAGTGTGTAAAGACTCTCACAACCCAGTCATGTCTCCTCTAAACCTTCTTGCATTGTCTCACACGTGAGCTTTTGGGAGACACCTCACATCCAAACCATAGCAGTGACCATGTGAGCCTAAAAAAGATATGTCTTCACATTTTGTTTTAATTTTGAGTATATGAACAGAATCTAGAATAAGATCATTCCTGAATAAAATTAAGCAATACTTGGTAATCATCTTTGTTTGCCTTTGAAGAATGTGCTATTAATCAAATGAAAGTTTTCATTTTTCATTTAAAATCTATCACTGCATATAATATTAAGCATTTGCCAATATGTTTAACTTTTGTTTGTGTTAGATTCAATAGAAGCTTATTATTTAGTGAAATATCATAGTATTAACACTGATGGGCATGTTGATGATAGAAAATATATGATTTTTCACTGGGCATGGTGTTACACACCTGTAATCCCAGTGGCTCAGGAGGCTGAGGCAGGAGGATTGTGAGTTCAAAGCCAGCCTCACCAATTTAGCAAGGCCCTCGGCAACTCATTGAAACCCTGTCTCTAAATAAAATGTAGAAAGGGCTGGGGATGTGGCTCAGTGGTTAAGCACTCCTGGGATCAATCCACGGCTCCGCCCCCCCCAAAAAAAGTAGATGATTTTTCATTGCAGTTTGTTTAATTATTAGCTAATCTCTCTAAAACTGAGGTAGGTTTTTTATTAAAGAACTTTATCACTATAAAAAGGCATTGATTTTCACTTTGTGAAATGCTCACGTGTCTATTTTCTACTTAATGTTCACAACATACAGTAAGTATCTGTTGATCAATGACATAAGAAAGCTTTCAAGTAGTGTGTGTGTGTGTGTGTGTATCTGTGTGTGTATGTGTGTGTGTGTATGTGTGTGTATGTGTGTGTGTATGTGTGTGTATGTGTGTGTGTATGTGTGTGTATGTGTGTGTATGTGTGTGTATGTGTGTGTGTGTGTATGTGTGTGTATGTGTGTGTGTGTATGTGTGTGTGTATGTGTGTGTGTATGTGTGTATGTGTGTATGTGTGTATGTGTGTGTATGTGTGTGTGTGTATGTGTGTGTATGTGTGTGTGTATGTGTGTGTGTATGTGTGTGTATGTGTGTGTGTATGTGTGTGTATGTGTATGTGTGTATGTGTGTATGTGTGTGTATGTGTGTGTGTATGTGTGTGTGTGTATGCGTGTGTGTGTATGTGTGTGTGTGTATGTGTGTGTGTGTATGTGTGTGTGTATGTGTGTGTGTATGTGTGTGTGTGTATATGTGTGTGTATGCGTGTGTGTGTATGTGTGTGTATGTGTGTGTGTATGTGTGTGTGTATGCGTGTGTGTGTGTGTGTATGTGTGTGTGTATGTGTGTGTGTATGCGTGTGTGTGTGTGTGTATGTGTGTGTGTATGTGTGTGTGTATGCGTGTGTGTGTGTATGTGTGTGTGTATGTGTGTGTGTGTGTGTGTGTGTGTGTGTGGTATTTTTCAATAAAGAACATTAGCACCCTCTTCTGGATGACTTTGAGGCTGTAATGAGAATATTCTGACAATCTTCCATTTCCTGACAATGAACCATCTGAATATTCATTAAATTTGCTCCTGATTAAAGCACAGCCTCTCAGTAATTTAATTATACTGCACATTTCCGAAACACTGATAAGTGCGGGAGTCAAAAACATTTCATTGCTAAATGTTACCCGCTGGGAATACGTGTTTGGCTTAGAAAAGGGAAGGAGATGCTTCTTCTACATTTCTCAAAGTGAGTGTCCCTGGTGACCCTTAAACATACAGAGCTATGGAGGGTGGAAGGGAACACAAGGGCAAATGAGGAGAACAGAATTGCACGTTCTTCTCCCAGCTGTCAGTTCTTGAAGGGGAAAAAAATGTATCCTCTTGCATGCTATTATTAAATTAGACTTCTTCACAAGATCAGATACCCTTTAAATCAGGCTTCCGGGAGTCCCCCAGATACTCCTGTGATAGACATTTCCTGAGGTGAATGATAGAGATGGAACTGCACTTGTTTGATTGATTGATTCTAGAAATATTGACTGTGTGCCAGGCTCCCTTCTAGGTACTGGAGACACAGGGAAGAGATTCAAGTTCATGGCCTCAGAGAGATTACATTTCTAGTGAGCAAGACAGATAAAATGATATGTGATAATAAGTTAAATGTACAAAACATAAGACAGAGTGGACATAGAGGGTGGGTTTTTTTACACCAAATGGTCAGAAAAGTCTTCGTTGATCAAGTGACATGTGGGCAGAAACCTGAAGTAAGGAGAGTTGAAATTTTGTGAATAGTTGGAGAAAGACCATTGCTGGTGAAAGGGACAGCACCCGAGGCAGGGCCCGTGTAGTATCATAACACGGTGTGTTACGTACATGTTTTTGAAGACGCTGTGTGTACACACCGCACTGGCACTCATGCCAAAGGAGAGCACAAGCCATTCAGTACGTCATACTTGATAATGAACCACTGAGCTACTGGCTTATGTATGTACTATACTATACTTTTCTTTTTTGGTATTGGTAATTAATCTCAGGGGTGTTTTTACCACTGAGCTACAACCCAACCCCTTTTTATTTTTTTATTTTGAGACAGGGTCTCACCAAGTTGCTGAGGCTGGCCTCCAAGATTCCCCTGCCTCAGCCTCCCAAATGCTGGAATTACAGGCACGAGCCACCACTTCCACCTACTTTTTATTATATTTCAGAATTGGCTACCCATTTTTTTAGGTGTACTGTAAAACGCTTTACTGTATTATGCCAGCAACAGCCTGATACATCTCATGTTGGTATGAGTACTCTGTGATGTTTGTCCAGCAACAATGAATCCCTTAACAATGAATTCTTCCTTCCTTCCTTCCTTCCTTCCTTCCTTCCTTCCTTCCTTCCTTCCTTCCTTCCTTCCTTCCTTCCTTCCTTTCTTTTCCTTCCTCCTTCCTTCCTTTCTTTTTTAGTTGTATATGGACACAATACCTTTGTTTTATTTATTTATTTATTTTTATGTGGTGCTGAGGATCAAACCCAGTGCCTCACACATGCTTGGCAAGTGCTCTACCACTGAGCCACAACCCTAGCTCCTAACAATGCACTTCTGAGAACTTATCCCCATCACTATGTGTCACATGACTGCATTAGACATTGGCAAATGATTTAAAATCTTTGAGCCTTAATTTTTTCACCTAAAAAAATGGGGATTTATACAATTTTATTTGTGTTGCAATTGTAAAGGTAAAGAATATTGCAGGCAAAGAGCTTAGCATGCTCCCCAGTATTGTGCTAACTTAATAACTATTGGCTATTATTTTAAAAAAAACTGCTTCTTGGGGAAACCTGAATTTTCTTCAACATTCAGATATGAAATCAATCGTGAGTGTTGGACTGGAACTGTCTTCTAAGTACTCGTTGAAAATTAGAATGTGAACAGAAATGTTTATTCTTCGTGTGATCCTGAACAAGCTCATTGGCCTCTATGAGTGGTAGTTTTTGCAAAATGAGGGAATTAAATTATGGTGGAGTTTTTTTTTTTAATCTAAAGCCTCCAGGAAGTATGAGAGTTTCTCTCTCTGTTTTAAAATCACTGGATGAAATTTTCTATTTACTTCGGGTAAAGATAATAAGGGACTCAGCCATCAAGCAGAACCCTCAAGGAAGGACTGAATTATGAAGCAGGAGGTTCGGTGGAGAAGGCCTTTGCCAGTGCAGTATGCCAATCTGCTCAAGGTGCCACCCTGAAAGGTTGCCCAACTGACATGTACCTCAAGAGCTTTGCGTTCCCTGAACTCCTGTCTTGAGCTATTTCCGAGGACATTTCCATCATCTAGGTCTAGCACCAACACTTGAACTACCATGGTCCTTTCCAGAGAGCTAAAATCTCTTTCCAACCCTTTCTTTCCAAATCCCACTTCTTCTCTTACTGCTTCTTGAGGGAAAGGCACTTTACAAGCTCTCCTGGTGATGACTCAGCCTGAATGGGGTGAGAGTCAGAAGACGGTAGATGAGCAGCTTATCCAAAAGGAGAAGGCAGCAACAGGAATGGGGTCCATGGAGGGCCATTTCTATCATGGAGAAAGCATGACCATGGAGCAGGAAATCAGGAATCCAGTCCCTATCTCACATGGTCTGTCTCCTTCTCCATTTTCAGGTTATGCAACACAGACTGCCTCATCTACCCGTATCATCTTTAAGCCATCTTCAACAGAACCGTCAGAGCACTGCAGGGACAGCCCGCTGCCCAGAGGGAAAGCAATGTACAGGCAACCTTGGCATTGAGACCTATTAAGTGATATTGCCAGCAAAGTCTGTTTCAAGAAATGCCACAGTTCATAGCAAAAATCTCCCTCATTTTTTTCTTTCTTCTCAAAATCTATCAGTCTTCCAGAACCTATTAATGCTAATCCTGCAATTCACTAGGTCCTGACTTTGGACAAGTTTTTTTTTTTAACTTCTATGAGTGTTAGTCTCTCTTTATAAAATGGACTGATGATATTGAAGCTGCAGGCTGCCTGCACATCATATGGAGTGAGGACATGGTACCAATTATGATCAAGAGAAAGGTAAAGCATAGTGGTCACAAGGAGTTAATGAAATTTCAAGGGTCTTTCCAGCTGGAAGGGTATATGCTAATTGGGGTAAAATATAAATAAGTATGAAATAGAAAATATAACAAATGGACAGGGAAAAAGCTCAAAGAATAAGAAGTCAGCTATTTTATTTTATTTTATTTTTGGTATTGATTATTGAACTCAGGGACACTTGACCACTGAGCCCCATCCCCAGCCCTATTTTTGTATTTTATTTAGAGACAGGGTCTCGCTGAGCTGCTTAGTGCCTTACTATTGCTGAGGCTGGCTTTGAGCTCACGATCCTCCTGCCTCAGCCTCCCGAGTCACTGGGATTACAGGTGTGCACCACTGCGCCTGGCAGAGAAGTCAACTATTTTAGATGTTACATAATGAGGGGGCTAAAAAGTGAAACATACAGTTAGCAGTTTCTCCGGCCATCTATCTTTCCTGAAGTTCTTATCTATCTTCTCTTTGCTTCTCTTTGTGGAATTCTTACTGGGAGCCAATCTACTCCAGTGGAAGCTCTTTGAGGCAGTGATGATATAGGACATGGGAAATGGGTGCTCTGTGACATTTGAATTGAAACCAAAATCCATTGTGCTAATGAGCTCTTTGCGTCTTTGCATAATTACACAGGCTCAGGGGACACTCGCTGATTGTGGTAGCTGTCTCTCAAGATGCTATCACGTGAGCACTGGAGCAAATGATATTTTTGCTGGAAACTAGCTCTGTGCTTGCACTTTGGAGATATGAAGACAATGTCGAAGCATAATTACTAATTCTGTGTGAGTGACTCCGTTGTTCATCCTCACTTTGGTCTTTGTCCTGTCCCTACATAAAAGTTATTCGATTGCCATCCCATGAAGGAGAGACCGGAGAGGACGTTGTCTTAAATTCTTTATAATCTGAATCTCCACACACAAAGAAAGAAATAAACATATAGCTGTTGGAAAAAAAATCCCATTGAACAAACATACTTTAGGATTACTTAACATGATCTTTTTCATTTCAATAAGCAGTTCAGGGAACAAAAGATGGAAAGAACAGTGGCTAGAACATCTGTGAGAATATATTCAATGACTCTTATAATTAAAGACATGGGGAAATTAGAAAACCAAGAGAGAATATTTTGAGCTGTCAGACTGCAAAAAAAAAAGAAAAGTATGTGATAAAAGTGGATGAAGAATGGAGAAACTGGTACACATATACATGATAGTGATAGCCTGACATTGTTAGAGCTAAAGGTGGTAATATCCAGCTGGGTGGGCAAGTGGCACACACCTGTAATCCCAGCAGCTTGGGAGGCTGAGGCAGGAGGATTGCAAGTTCAAAGCCAGCCTCAGCAAAAGTGAGGCCCTAAGCAACTCAGTGAGACCCTTTGTCTAAATAAAATACAAAATAGGGCTGGGGATAGGGCTCAATGGTTAAGTGTCCTGGGTTCAATCTCCAGTAACAAACAAACAAACAAAAATGATATCTATCAATCTTTGACAGACACTCATTATCCAGGAATTCTAATGCAAAGAGTTCTATTGCCAATATTCTAACTTAAATTTGCAAGCTCTGTGGACCAGGAGATTTATTGTAGTTTGTAACCACAACAGCAACATAAATGAAAATATCATAAATGAGGACCTCTAAGATATCATAAATAGGATACAAACATACATAATGAGATCATCTTTTGTCATCTCTGCTTTGTTTATTTGTTTATTTTGGCTTGAACTTCGTTTTCATCTCGTGTTTGGTATGACTTGCTTCAGGGGACACATGGCACAGCAGACTGCAAATAAGAACTAAATAGAGAATGTCTGGTTTTCAAATTTCAAAAGCCTAGACGTAAACAAGATATCTGAAAACTTGTGCCTTAACTGGGAGGAACGTGTGTACCTGTTCCCATAGATAAAACTCCGTGGCTTGGAAAGTTGGGAAGGACTCTGAAAGGATGTATGCATGTGTCTCCCCAAAGAAGCCTTCCATTGAAGGCTGGATCCAGGGAGGGTGTGTGTGGGGTGCTTGGGTAAGGAAACCTGTGATTATTTTGCTGAGTCTAAGAAAAAAATAAACTTGCCAATTAGTTAGATGTGTGGAAGATGACAAGACCCCAAATTTTTCCTATGTTCTGCCATAGTGATGAAAGAGTAGAATAATACTAATGGCGTGGTATAACACAGTGATTACTGTAAGACTGTAGGATTCCCCCCAATTCCAGCCTGGTACCCAAAGTCTATCTGAGAGTGACGGAACTGTATTAAGAAGGTCCAAAGGACTGAGGGTATGACCCAGGAGTAGGGTGCCTGCCTGGTATGCACAGGCCCTGGGAAACTAATGAACTAGAAAATAAAAAGAAATAAAAAGAAAAACCAAGCCCAAAGTTGGTTCTATTGAAACAACTGACAAATTCACAACTCATAATTTCTAAGATGACTTTTTACAGTAATCTTTTAAACACTTAATGTTTCATAAAATGCTAATCCAATTCTTCTGTTGTCAGGTAGTATATATTGTAGCCCACGTTGTTGGACCAGTAAAAATTTCCACTTGAAGCCGGGTGCGGTGGTGCATGCCTGTAATCCCAGCATCTTGGGAAGTTGAGGCAGGAGGATCATGAGTTCAAAGCCAGCCTCAGCAACAGCAAAGCACTAAGCAACTCAGTGAGACCCTGTCTCTAAATAAAAAACAAAACAGGGCTGGGATGTGGCTCAGTGGTTGAGTGCCCCTGAGTTCAATCCCTAATATGTGCCCCCCCACACAGAAGTTTCCATTTGCTACCAAAGGGAAACTGTGAAATGTCTGTACTTGAGTAATTAAAATAGAAAGCTCATTGGATTAAAACAGCATCTATATATGTTTGAAGCAATGGTGTATATTACAAATGATTAAAATTAAATTGACTGGGGATCTCAAAAACCAATAATGTATTTCTTAGGACCCAGGAAAAATTTTGCATTCCTGTATCTACTTTCATATCAGAAAAAGAAAATAAAACGTATTGGCACATGCATGTACACACGCGCGCGCGCGCACACACACACACACACACACACACACAAAGAAGATCTATAGGGCCTGGAGTAGAAGCCAGAGATGATCAGCAGAATCTCTCTGGATCATGACTGAGGTCAAGGTGGAAGGTGAACCTGCATGGAAAGACAATTGGCAAGCTGCCATAACTTTGCCCTGGCCCTCTCTTCTGCATGAGCCCTTTTGGAATCCACACAAATGTATTGTGGTGGGGGGAGGGGGAATTCTCAACTTGGCAGAGATGAAATTTTGACTGCCCAGGAGAATTGAATCCTCAGATAAAATGAATTTGAGTGAAGACAATTGAATGTCTTCCAGGCCTATGGTGGAGAAATGAGATAATCATGGAGTAATATGTACCTGTTAAAAATAATGAAGCAAGTAAATATGCTCTGATAAAAAAGATCTGCAAGGTAAATTTTAAATTAAAAAAAGGCAAGGTGAAGAACAATTTGAATAGTGCTCATTTTATTTGCATAAAAATGTTATGTTCTCAATGTTCCCAGGATATTGATGGTACAATTAACCATGGTCTCCTCTGGTGCCCTAAACTTTTCGTTTTTATGCTATTTTATTTTATAAAGATTTCACTTAATTCAAGAACGTGTTTGACTTTTATAATTCATAATAGAATATCCTCTTTGTCTTTATGCCATGCTTTGTGATCAATCTCATTGCCTTTAAATTCCAATTATGCAGCACTTATTTCGAAATAAGTGTCTTTGGTGTGTAGCATCCAGCTGCCAATGAGAATTCATTTGGTTTTCTTTTTCAGTTTCAAAGAAGGTTGCAATGTACTGCTAAAGGAAACTTGCCACTATCATTCTGTAAAAGTGGACATTTACAGAATTAGCTATTAGCTAGTCATGAAACAGAGCTACAAGAAACTTTCATGAAAATGTGTTGATAGCCAGAACAAGATCTGAAGACCTATGCGGATACATATGTTCACATATGTTCATATTCCCTATCACATGATCTTGCAAGCAGCTAATGAACACTGAAGAAGTCAACAGAATTTGCATATGCACCTGATAATGGCTCCTTGGCTAGGCATGGGTGCACACCTGTAATCTCAGCAGCTTGGGAGGCTGAGGCAGAAGAATTGTGAGTCCAAAGCCAACCTGAGCAACTTAGCGAGGCCCTAAGCAACTCAGCAAGACCTGTCTCTAAATAAAACACAAAAAAAGGGCTGGGGATGTGCCTCAGTAGTTGGGTGCCCCTGGGTTCAATTTGGCTCCCTTCAAATTACTCTTATAGTTATTTCTGAACCACTGAAAATATTTGGTAAGTTCTTTGGAGATTGCTTTATGGCAAAATCTTTTGACTGTCCTAATAAGAGTCAAATATTCACACTTTTATTTTTGGTACCAGGGATTGAACCCAAGGGCATTTAACCACTGAGTCACATCCCTAGCCCTTATTTATTTATTTATTTGTTTATTTATATTTTGAGACAGGGCTCACTAGGTTGCTGAGTTGCTGAAGCTGGCTTTGAACTTGTGATCCTCCTGCCTCAGCCTCAGAGTCGCTGGGATTTTAGGTGTGTGCTAACATGAATGACTTTCAGATAATCTTTTATTGTGTTTATTGTGATTCAGGTTGCCCAGTCTGGGGTACGTTGTTAAAACAGCACTAGCTGATTTTTACTCACTAGATGACAGTAGTAACTCCTTCTCAGTTGTGACAAACAAAAATTTCTCCAGGCATTGACAAAAGTTCTCTTGGGAACAAAATCACCCGTGGTTGAAAATTTTGCTTTAGAGGTACCTGATTGTACTAACATTGTAAATGTGAATTTCTTTTATTTTTTTTCTTTCCTTCTTTCTTTTTTTTAAACCAGGGATTGAACCCAGAGGCACTACCATTGTACTACACTGCCAGTGATTTTTATATTTTCTTTTGAGACAGGGTTTCACTAAATTGCTTAGGGCCTAAATTGTTGAGGCTGGCTTTGAACTGGCAATTCTCCTGCCTCAGCCTCCCCAGCCACTAGGATTATAGGGTGTGTCATTGCATCCAGATGAGTTTCTTATTGTGTATTGCTGTCAAGACACTTGAAAATCTTCCCCTTTGCACCCTGCCACAGCACTCTAGAAAATGATGATAGGATGGTGGGAATGCCAAGATATAAATCCTTCACCCAAGACATCCTGTAGTAATAGACCCCTGGGCCTGTCACCTCCAGGCTTGAACTAGTTATGCCAAAGCACGAACACAATTTTGTGTATGTTGTGATGTGAAAAGGCCCTGTGGTATTGATGTATGCTGTTGCCTTCTGCTGTTTAGATGGGAAAAAATGTGGATCAACTTAATTGAATGATATTTGTTGCATTTGTTGTTAATAGAAGAGGTGATTTTGATTTTAGCACAGGGATTATCATTACAATGTTGACATTTTAAAAGTTGTTTCTTAAGAAAAAATATCAGTAAACATATTATGGAGAAAGCACCTTGAGTTTTCTAGAAAGCAAAGTCTGAGACAAAATATTATGTGCTAATGCTATACTGGGATATATAATTCAAGGACGGAAAGAGTTAGGGCGGTGGGGGAGTAAGGAAGGAAGAGGTGAGAAAGCAGATACAAGTGATGCCTGACCACAATAGCCAGAGTTTGCTGAGAAACTTAGCTGGTAGCTTGGTCCTGCAAGAACTTTTCTTCCCTTTCCTTTTTAAAATTTATTTTTATTTTTTTATTTTTGGTATTCGTTATTGAACCCTCTAGTGCTTAACCACTGAGCCACATCCCCAGCCCATTTAAAAAAATTTTTTTTTTGAGACAGAGTCTTGCTAAGTTGCTGAGGCTGGCCTTGAACTTGTGATCCTCCTGCCTCAGTCTCCCAAGTTGCTGGGATTACTGTGCCCAGCTTGCAAGACCTTTACTTAAGAGACAAAAGTGAATCTTTGTGGTTAGGAACAGTGTGTTGGGGAAGAATGTAGGGAGAGGAAAATTGAGGAAGTTATCTAATGGCTTCTTCTCTCGTACAAATTTGTTCCACAGGACATTCACTCCCCTGTCCTTCTAGGCTGTGATACTTGACCCTTCCAGGAAGCGGATAGGAAAGCAGATCTTTCATGCCATAAGGTAAGGTGTTATCTGGGCCACCATAAGGTGGTGGGAATGTGGGTCCACTCAGGTTGACTGGGTGCTTTCATCGCTCTAGCCAGTGTGATGGAGGCCAAGCCAAAGCCCATCCAGAGTTTCATGAAAGACAGAGGCAGTCACCAACTCCTGGAAGCCATAGGCAAGCGGCCAAGGCAGAGGTTCAAGTGGCCCAAGGACATCTAGGAAAGCACAGACCCTGGCTTCACCATAAATAGTGTGGATTGCCTACTGGAGTTGCAGAGACCACCGTGAGATAGACCTCCAATGGCGGCATGCATGTTGGGTTCCAAGTCAGAAGATCCAACCCAAAGCACTTTCTCATTGCTCTCGGCCTTTATCTTTTTATCTGTATGATAAAGAAGTTGGGGTAAGCCAGAGGTTGAAAAGCCCACTGCCTGGTCAAATAGCCAGATAAGAAACATAGATGAGAGCATCGGCCAGCTTTGAAGGTGTGGGCTGGAGGAGGACTGAACCTGAGGCAATGTGTTCTGTATCAGGAAGACAGCCTCCCACGGCCACAGCTTCTTGGTACCTGTGGGAATGTGGATCTCATATTGCCAGATAGATGATATTTTTTTTTAAGGAGAGAATCTGGAAGTTCAAATTTTCATGAGACATCTCTATATTTTAAAAATATATGTTCATTTAAAAACAAATCCCACCTAAGCCAAAGGAAACATACCTGTCAGTCCCTTGTAACACCAATGAGTCACCTCTCACCCAGATGATCTCTAGGATTCTTGCAATGTTAACGAGTCTTTGGAATATTGAGGTCAAAGTTTAATGTCCCTTCTGAGTAATTTCCCTAAGATAATAAATTGTTAGGAGCTTCCTCTATCCTAGAATGATATGAATATGTTATGTTTATCATCTCCTTTAATCTTTGTTTCTATTAAAATTGCGGCATAATAAGCCATTCTCAACCTTAGTGACTTAAAATAAGCTTTATTTAATTCATTGATTCTGGACAGTGATCAACAGGGAAGGCTCATGTCTTTTCCATGTGGTGTCAGTTGGGCAGCTTGACCTGAGAGGCAGGGTTTTTCTTCCAAGACATCTCACTTACGTGACTGGCAAATCAGTGCCATCTGGATGCTCAGCCATGGCCAAGGGCCAGGAGCCGCAGCCTTTTCCATGTTTGTTTGTCCATGAGACTTCCCCAGATCCTCGCCATAACTGCATGGCTAGGTGCCTGGAACAAACACCTCATGAGATAGCAAGTAGAAGGTGCCAGAAACTAACTCAGTGTATTCTAATGGTTAGGAGTCTCAGAGCCGGATTAAATAGGAGGGGCCACAGCCCCACTTGGTGGGGTAAGTGTCAAAGAGTTTCAGGGGCATCTTGCTACATCTTCAAACAAACATAGGAGGTAGACTTGCTATTAATACATCCCAGTCTCACCAGGAAACTGAAATTACAGAGATTAATGGATCCAAGGTCCACCTCATTTAGGACTTGAGCTCAGGTCTTTCTGTCTCCAAAGCCCACACTACAATGACCCTGGTATTCTGTCTCTACTTGGGATTAGGGTGTGTAAAACTTCATGTAGTTCATTATTGATAGCATGGATTTGCTGTCTGAGTGTAAAACAAAACAGGCCTTCATAAACTGAGAAAAATTGATATTGAATACATGAAAAGGTGAAGCGCTCTATATGGAAACATTAACAAATAAGTGACCAAAATGATGCTTAAATTTAAGCAAAGTAAAATTATATCAGAAAGTCACACTTGACTTACAAGGCTTTTTGAAAAACTCATTTCAGTAGAGATACACATGTCCCTGGAGTTCACATATATGAAGCTTTTAAGAGGAAAAGGATTCTGGGTAAAGGGAAATTATATTATAAGCTAAATCAACTCCTATCAGCACACGGAAGCAGTACATGCATACTTTTATTGGGTTTCCAGAACTAAATGCCAATTAGGGTCTAGTTTCCCCATCCGCCAGGCTATTAGTGCTGCTTATATATTTAACATGAAACCCAGTTCTCTTTACAGAAAATATAGAAAATGTGTGATATTCAGAGAGCGCAAGGTACACTACAGACTTGTTGACCCAACATAGTTTTCCCTAGAAGGAAGACCCAGGAGTCACGGAAAACTACAGACATTATTCAAATGTGTTTTTAAGTATAGTATATGGTGGTGGCTTGGCTCCCAATGACGTTCTTAGAACATTCTTCCATAATGTTTAATATCCTAGGAGGGATGAACAGGGTAATGTATTCATTCCCCTACACATTCACAGTCCATGTGGGTTGGTGACATGACTATTGTAACCCCAATGCCTAATGCACTATTTGGGTTGAGTAGATAGTCAATAAACAATTATTAATGAATGAGGTGTTTTTTTTTTCATTTGTTTGGAGAAGTATTTAGATGTATCACCTCTGTCCACTTAATGGATTTAAATTGGATTCATCAATATTTAACAACATGTTTTATCTCACTTGCTTTAGTCATTCTGGAACAGTGGAGATACTAAACACCATATCTAATAGACCCTTTTTACCACTGAAAGAACAGTCTCAAAACATGGAATCCAGCAAACTTGGCCAAAATTCACAGGCACTACAGAGATCCATATCAGGTGGCCTCCTGTCTATCCCATTTCTCACTTGCATGAGAGACAGGACATTTAACTTTTTAATTCAGTTTGCAATATTGATTTTCATATGGGACAAGGAATTACAAGTTTCAGGATCAAGATTATTTTAAATGACCATACTTTTTTATTAAACATCAGAGTCATGACTGATGTTTCTTTCAGAGACCTGGGGAAATTTTACCCTAACTGAATAAATAATATTAAAGGAAACATGAGACATACACACACACACACACACACACACACACACACACACACACATACAAAGGCAATTTGCCCAGTGTCATCAATTTTGGCAAAAATATTCTAAAATAGTCAATAACTTTAGCAAAGTTTTCCAATATTTAGATTCCCTGCCACTTGAATATTCATTATTTTGCCCTAAGGAATAATTGTTCTTAATGTAAACAAGCAAATAAAATGAGCACAGATTTTTTGTTTACATTTTTTTGTTCTAATTAGTAGAATGTATTTAGACCTACCGTACATATATGGAGTTTAACTTCTCATTCTTCTGGTTTTCATGATGTAGAATTACATTAGTCATCTAATCATTTATGCACATAGGACAGTAAACGTCCAATCATTCTACTATCTTTCCTATTCTCATTCTCCCTCCCTTCCCTTCATTTCCCTTTTTCTAATCCAAAGTACCTCTATTGTTTCCTAAAGCCCCTCCCCCTTATTGTGAAGTTAGCATCCACATATCAGAGAAAATATCTGGCCTTTGGTTTTGGGGATTGGCTTATTTCACTTAGCATGATAGTCTCCAGTTCCATCCATTAACTTCTCATTCTGCATGCCAAGGTAAATTTACACATAATTTACAATTATTCATACAGTGACAACTTTGTAGAGTCATTGATCACATGATATACAGAGAGAAAAATAAGTCCCCAGAGTGATAGTGAGGCTGAGACCATTTTGCATTGTAGATTGATAATCAAATTCAGTCTATTATCCATTTTTATTACTGTAAGGAGCAAAAGCTTCATTTTTTTTTTTTAAGTTTAGCTTTTTGACTCAGTGCTTGTGCCTTCGACATTTTCACAATGGTTCTCTGCTCCTCCACAGAGAAAGCATGCTTGGTCCTGACACCAACCCAAAGAACAAGTGGAACCACCAAAAGCCCTGCCGCCATGTTTTTCCTTTTAGGCAATCTCATGAGAATTTCACCACGTGAACCCCTTCACGTCTGCCTGGGCTCACACCATGAGCATACTCTGGTGTTTTCCTGATCTTCCTGGCATACACATTTACGATTCTCTTACCAATGGTTCAGGGCAGCCTACTTATGTGAAAGGTTATGTTGTACGAAAACCCACAACAGTGTGTCAAGAACAGGACCATCTGGGTGCCCTTGGCCAAGCCAAAGAACTGGTCCCATGAGACCTCAGTCCCTGAATTTCCTCGATGGTAGATGAATGTACAGGGTATAAAGAAAAGAAAAAGCCACCCTACCTGGAGACAATCAATCTGTTCCTGATACATACAAGATGTGTTTGGTTGAGATAGTTTCTACATAAACATATTCATAGAAAATATAGAATATTTTGAAAATGATTGCAACTTACATAAACACATTTGTAGAAATTACAGAATATTTTGAAAATTTAGAGAACCTAATATTGAGCCTATTTTATTCCGAGGGAATTGAATTAGGTTATTTAGTACTCCAAGTCAGTATCCTGAACATATTATTTTTTGAATTTTTTTCACTATGTCAATCCCAGGCAAAGATTTCTTTCAATTTCCAGGCGATTTTAGTTGCATGAAGCATTTGGTAGAAGACTTTTTTAAATGATTTCAACAATAGTAACAAATTAATGAGGAATATTTAGGTTCCTCATATATTTATTCTCCTACTAACCTAAGGATATAATTTCTTTGTAAATAAGGAGATTAACTAGTGATGGATATTTCTCACAAATACTTGACCAAAGAAGTGTAGGTATAAGGGTTCAAATTGACATGAAGAAGCACACAACTGCTTTTAAGATGTCAAGGTTCATCTTAGAATTTACGTAGCAGCCATTTCTTTCTTGCTCACTTATTGTTATTATCAACAGTCCTATTTCACATATAAAGGAATTTAAAAATTCTTGCTCATAGAAATACTTCCAGATAAGCTTTTAGGTAGGGACATTCTGTACCAAAAATACCCATCAATGACCCTGCACAGAACCCATTATCCTAAACACTTCATCCTCTCTCCCTCTTATATCATTTAACACCATCCCATTCAAACTGAGTTTGTTGCAATTACTGGCTACCCAGGAGTGCCAGATATTGAGCTTAGCAATCAATGGCTACAAATCTATATTTTCTAACTTCAAGGGAATCATGTATTCATACAACAAACTATTTTTTTCCATACTGGGGATTGAACCCAGGGGTGCTTAACTCCTGAGCCACATACCCAGTCCTTTTTATTTTTCATGTTAAGACAGGGTCTCACTAAGTTGCTTAGGGCCTCATTAGGTTGATGAAGCTGTTTTTGAACTTGAGATCCTCCTACTCAGCCTCCCAAGTCACTGGGATTTTAGGCATGCACCACCACACCCAGCTTCCAACAAACATTTTTATGTATCAAATTTCTTTTGGGAGTTGGAGAGATAATTATCTAAAATCCAACTAAGATTCTTCCCATATGGAGCATAGACAGTGTCATGGGAAGGCAAATATTGAACAGGTAAATTCAAACAAAATTAATGCATAGAATTACAGGGTGCCACTGGAACAGTTTGGGGAACTTGTAACATAAGGTAAGGCTTCTAGAACTGGAAACAGACAACTATAATAAAACCAGAAGATTATAAACAGTAAAAGAAATATTTTCAAGGTATGAAGAAAATAGGATAAAAGTGAGTAGTTCTGATAGACAAACGACTAAAGGAGGTGGAATATGGGATCATTCTGGAAGTATATGCCATTTGAATGGAGTATTGGACTTTATATTAAGGACAAGCCTAAAGCCGGGCACAGTGGCATGTGCCTGTAATTCTAGCTACCCCAGAGGCTAAGGCAGGAGGATGTTGAGTTCAAGGCCAGCCCGGGCATCAGAACAAAACCCCATATCAAAAAAAAAAAAAATTGTTTGATAATCACCAAACAAATTCCAAAGTATAATGACATAAACAAAGTACTGGCCTGTGCCAGTGCAGATGTCAGCTGACTCTATCATCCTCCAGACCTGACAGTCATCTTGGGGTCCCACCATGCTGCTCTGCTCATGTTCCTCCCATCACATGTGGGTCCCAGCTGAAGGAGGAGAGAAAGGACACAGCAACACAGACCCTTTTCTTTGAAAACAATAACCCAGAAGACACCCAGCCCTGCTTATCACACCCCCTTGGTGTGATTGACCTGTCCAAAACACCAATTCAATGCATTTATCGTGAAAATGTTACTGTCTGCTTATCCTCAATCCCCTCCTTCTTTTAAAATAGAACTCCTCTGTGGGCACAAGTTACAGTTAGGAGAGATCAATTCTGGTGTTCTATGTCCCAGTAGATAGATATGGGTAGGTGTTTTGAGGAAGGTTGGGAAGTGTGGTCTTTACCCGTGTAACCATGTGTCTGCTAAAATTCAGATGTTCTATTTTTAAAAAATTCTTAATTGACACACAAGTACAGTCACATGGGAGTACAACATATGATGTTCCATATGTGTACGCACTATAGAAACCTCAGATCAATACAATTAGCACATCCATCACTTCAAACATTTATCACTTCCTTATGGTATAACATTCAAAATGTTCTTTTTTGACTATTTTAAAATACATATTAACAATACTATGTTAATGAGGAATGTTTAGGTTCCTCCTATATTTATGATAAAATATCAAAACTTATTCCTCCTAACTATAACTTGTACCCATAAAGGAGTTCTTGACTACAAGCAGACAGTAATGTTTTCATGACAAATTCCTTAAAAAATGCATATACAAAAAAAAGGATTGTTCTCCATGAAAAATATGGCATTGAATACTAACCCTTTTTCTGCATCCAGTAGTCACTTATGAAATTTACAGGAATAAAGATAGTAGGAGGCTACCTATCAGAACCTATTTTTTGACCTGAACAAGAAATTATGCTTCTAGGAAATGACATATAAAACCTTATAGAAACAGGGGAACATCTCTATATGCATGATGCTGCATTTACAACATGAAAATAGGTATAAATACCAAAGATCAACAGCACAGGATTGGTTAAATAAATTTTAGTAGACCTAAATAATAAAACAAAATGCAACCATTGAAATAATGAAGTAAATCTTCATGCAATGATAAGGAAAAGTAATCACGATTAGTGCAAAGTGAAAAACCAGGTTACACAATAATTTATGTGGTATTTCCTCATTTCTATAAAATGCAGGTATATGCCATTTGGAATATATATGTGTTTAATAAGTGTATAATATGTGGGATAGTTATATAAATCAAATATGCATAGATATACATGTTTACATATAGATAAACACATACAAATACACACTCATATATATGCACATAAATAATTCTATATAAAATTATTTATTCCAGGGCAATAAAAGTAGAAAGCAAAAGAACAGGGATTTTTACTTTTATCTTTTATAGTTCTATATCATTAGAAATATTAAATAACAGTAAAATAAATAAAAGCAAAAAAAGATACCAGAGGGACCGAGGTAATCCCAGCAACCCAGGAGCTGAGGCAGGAGAATTGTGAATTCAAAGCCAGCCTTAGGAGTTTAGAGGGATTGTAAGCAACTTATTGAAACCCTGTCTATAAATAAAATATGAAACAGGCTGGGGATGTGACTCAGTGGTTCAGTGCCCCTGGGTTAATTCACTGCTACCAAAAAAAAAAAAAGAGATACTGCAGATTTTAGTGTGATTATATTTTTTATATAAACACAAACACACATAACATACACACATTAAAACTAAGAACATTACCTTTGATTGGTCTTTATATAGATATAAGAGTCATTCAGAAAAAAATTGTTCTTTTCTCCTGGTTAATTTATAGATCATGCTAAAGAAGTAAACCTGCATTCATTTCACCATATGAAAGATTTCATAAATAGGAACCATGGCTTATTCTACCATTGAGAAAAATGGGTCCCCGACTGGGAAATAGCCAAGCCAAGTAGTGATTAACTTTTTAAAATTATATTTAAAACATTCTACAGAACTAAGATGAAAGAAGAAATCCTTCAGATATTTTACAAACATAATGAGGCAGTACTTTTCGTAAGCTCACATGATGTGGCAAATACCATGAGCAATAAGACTGAAACCCCGGAATCTGTATGGGTTGAGGATGTGTGCCACCCATCTCCATACTGATTAGGCCTTTGGGATTGGCTGCTAAGGAAAAGTCTTTTGAATTTCTCCAGGTTTCAGTTGTGCAAACAAGAAATGTGTTTTTTACTGGAAGGTATAAGATTAATTCAAATTCCCAAGAATTACTGGCTTCAAACTTGGCTTGGTTTAGAGTTGTATGGGCTTGAGTAATTTATCTTATAAATTTCTTATATAATAGTTGCACTATTTGAAAAATGTGGATGATAATAACTAATCCAAGCCAGGCGCTGTGGCACATGCCCGTAATCCCAGGGGCTGGAGAGGCTGAGGCAGGAGGATCACGAGTTCAAAGCCAGCCTCAGCAAAAGTGAGGCCCTAAGCAACTCAGTGAGACCCTGTCTCTAAATAAAATACAAAATAGGGCTGGGGATGGGGCTCAGTGGTCGAATGCCCTGAGTTCAATCCCAGGTATCAATAGTAATAATAATAATAAAAATAACAATAACAACAAAAACTAATCCACAGTGTTATGAGCAGCTTACTGAGGTACCTGACACATCGAAAATTCTGAATAGAAGTAAACTTCAATGATGTTGTTGATGATATCTCCCAACCACGATTTGGAGAGAAGGTTGTTTTCATTCTCTTTCTCTTTCCTCTATACTACCTTCCCACTTTCCTTTCTTTAATCCTTCTTTTTCTCTTTTCAAGGTTTATTATAAACCTGCCTTCTATTTCTGGCAAAATTAAAAAAAAAAGAGAGAGAGAATCTTTTTGTAGTTGTACTTTTCTTCGGGTGTTTCTTTGCCAAGCAAGTGTAAAAGTGCCGTGTAGTATAATTTAGTCAAATCCTAATTTTAGGTATCAGGTTTGTGCTTCTGTCTGTGTGAGTGGATTCAGGATTGTCCCCTCACAGCCATCAAGCTGTGTCAAAGACCTGGGACAGGCAAAAATATGACTGCAAAGGGCCAGAAGAGATCATTTTAACCTGCTTTTTACTTAAAGGCTAGACTAGGAAAGAAGTATATGGGTTTTTACAATAACTGAGCAAGCTAAGGTTTTTCTCCTTACCTCGTTTGGAGCAGCTGTGAAATCTTGTTTTGTCATATCGAAGCACAAGGTCTGAAGACGAACGAATTTAATAAGGTGAACACATCCAACACAATTTGGATTATACACCTTCATGTATATAAATTAGGAGAAGATCAAATGTATAACGTCATTCTTGCCATTAATGTATTTTGTTGTAAATTTCTTTAGAGTGATACCAATTATAATCAGGGGCCTTTGTAGAACCTTTCAGATCTTTCCAATATTCATCATTTATAAATTGTTGCTTCACATATAAATATTTCTTCCCTAAAACAAGAACAAAATATTGAAAAAGTGCAAATATTGGCAAGTTTAACTAACTTTTAAGGAAATCATAAAATCTCTGGCAAAGCTCTACTTATAATCATCAGTAAATGTATGGATCAAATTATCCCATGTACACATATGAACAGACCACAGCAAATTTCACTTTTATGTACATCTCCAATGCACTGATTTTAAACAACTATGAATAAATAGAAGACAGACCAGTGAGTAGAGGAAAGGGAACTAACTGGTCAGAGAGCTGGGGAGCCCAGGAACTGAACTGGATGGAGCAAATTGTATTGCATGCTTCTATAATTGTGACAAAATGATTATGCATAACAATAAGACACTAATAAAAAATAAAAAAAATGTATTTGTTAAAATTGGGTTACTTTGTTTATTTCTATACCATTTTTCTTATATAATTGTATTTCATGAAAATACATAGCATTCATATAATCTTAGGAAATATGTGTATATATGGAAGCTCTCCCAAAAGAATGTCTTGAATGAACCAATATTATTAACTTCAGTGAAAATTCCAAGATCAACGGTCAGGCTAGAGGTTCAAAGAGAAAAGAAAATTGGGGGCAGCGGGGGAAGAAATGAGAATTTGGCAAAGAAGGAAGTATGAGAAAGAAAGTGATTTCCTTAAATTGTTTATTGTGAGTAGAGATCATATGGTAACCATTCATGGGGTGATATCACAGACCATGTCTTCCCTTGTTTAAGGGAAAAAATATTTATATGTGCAAAAGCAATTCCTAGAACATTCCATTGCTATTGATCCCATTTCTTGATGTTGTAGTAGACAGCTACACTGATTTTCCTGGTACCAAATATCCTTCTGGGTGATTTATTTGCATGGAATCATTTGTTCCTTCTTACAAGTTGATGGGGCTGGTCAAATTATTGCTTCTATGTTTATGGATGAGCAAACTAAAAGACAAAGTGTGACTTTCCTAGGGTCATACAATTGGGGAGTGGAAGAACTAGGGTATGACAAACTTAATCTGATTCCAGAACTCATGTTAGTACTATTTTTTTTTAGTTGTTGATAGACCTTTATTTTATTTATTTATATGAGGTGCTGAGAATTGAACCCAGTGCCTCACACATGCCAGGCAAGTGCGCTTACCGCTGAGCTGCAGCCGTGTGTTGGTACTCCTTATGCTAGCTTCTTTCCAAAGAAGAAGACATCAGGCAAGAGACCTCCATTCTCTTGGGCTTCCTTTGCCTCCTTCAAAAAATTTCAGTGGCTATATACCACATTTTCTTTATCCATTCATCTGTTGAAGGGCACCTAGGCTGGTTCCATAGCTTAGCTATTGTGAATTGGGCTGCTGTAAACATTGATGGGCGGTGTCACTGATACACTCCACTGTCATCTATATCTAGAAAGAACAAACAGATAAACAAATAAGAATTAAAAATTAAAATAAATTGCAGTGGGTGTCATCAGATGAACTCAAAGCTATTGTGTTCTTCCAGTTACAAAAACCATAGAAATGATCCAAGCAGAACACTTTGGTATTTCAGGAGAAAAACAGCTAATGATGAAAGGCAAAAATAATTAGAACAATTGAGTCCTGGAGAAGGAGGAGAGGTTTTTCTAATTGTTCTAGAACATTCATGCAGTAATAGTAGTT
Organism: Spermophilus citellus; assembly: GCF_964194105.1. Lineage (NCBI taxonomy): Eukaryota > Metazoa > Chordata > Mammalia > Rodentia > Sciuridae > Spermophilus > Spermophilus citellus. Next base: position 56,682,328 of record NC_138184.1, read on the forward strand.
CTGGAAGGAATATGAGGCCCATCTTTCCTTCCTTTTCCCAGAAAAATTTTGCTTATGTTTCAGCAGGAAAAAAATATTTTTGCCTGAAGCTTGTGACATATTTGAATTTGCAATAGAAACTATATCATCTTTTCCCTGGGAAGTTGTGAGAGTAGGAGGAAAATCTTGACTCTGCTGTTTACTTTCCATAAAACCTTAGCTGAGATTTTTAATTTCTTGGAGTCTGTGATTTCTTGACTACGTAGAGAGAGAAATGGTACCCGGTTTTAAGGATCATGAAGAAATTAACTAAGTTTTCTTTTCAAATTCTATCTAATAGTAAGGTATTGAAAGGGTCATAATTATGATTATAAGCACTACTTTTCTTCCGTGGTGGATAATTCGATGCCATATATTCAGGCCTGTCCAAATTTACAAATTCATGCAGATCATTTTTGTTTAAAACATAGAAATATAAAAGCATTTTATGATGTGAGTTTATGTGAGTTATCTTTAGCAACTGGATATAGAAGGAAATGCTACTCCCATGTTATAAAATCTAAAATATTGGCATAAGCAATGAGTGTAAGTCTTGTCAAAATGTCGTATGTGTGCGCTGGTGCTGCTAAACCCCCAAATATGAATTTTTATATCAGTTAGGGTTAACCTAAGAATGACCCTATTCAAATGCTAGGAATTCCAATAGGAAGTTTATAAGATCTTATTTTGTGATTTTTTTGTTTTTGTTTTTGTTTTTTTGTATCAAGGATCAAATTCAGGGACACTTAACCACTGAGTCATATCCCCAGCCATTTGTTTACATTTCATCTAGACAAAGCATCTCACTGAGTTGCTCAGGGCCTCACTCAGTTGCTGAGGCTGGCTTGGAACTAGCAATCCTCCTGCCTCAGCCTCCCAAGATGCTGGGATTGCAGGCATATACCACCATGCTTGGCTATGAGTCACTTTGAATCATATCTTTATGTGTTATACTACATCCACTTAAGACAAAAACAAAGAAGTAAAGATGGTTTTATGGACCTTTAACTTGAAAAGTAATGCTATATTTATCATGAAATTAGAGTTCTGGGAAATATTTCCACTCCATCGCCTATCCTATTTATCAATAGCCCTATGTAAACCAAACACACATATCAGTATACAAGCATGCTGTTGGCCTTTGCTTTCATACTCATTCACTCAGTGACCTAAGGAAAGATTTGGAACATTCAGGTTAGCAGCACCATCACAATCAAACATATGACATTTGGACAAGATTTTCATTCATTACTTAAACAAATATTTTAGATTTTATAACGTGTGAGTAATGTTTCCTTCTATATCAAGTTGCTAAAGATAAAATTTTTAAATTACTTTTTTCCTCTTTCTCACAAGAGACATAAAAAAGAAACCCAGGTGTTTTTTTTATTTTTAATTGAAAACAAGATTTAATTTGCCTGAATAATCCAAGTCCTTCAGCATCATGATAGTTTGATGTTTGTACTTTGGCTTCCAGACCAACCCTCTCTGAGACAAAAAAAAAAAAAAAAAAGATTGCTTTTGTGACTTCATTTTAAAAATTTGCTTATTTAACCAATACTGAGCTTGAGGCCTAATATATTTCCCACTACCAAATAAGCTTTGTGAAGGCAGGGAATTAGGCAAGCTGTTTGGTCTTTACTTACTTACTTGGTCTTTACTTACTGAATGAGCACCAGAATTTCCCAACTTTGGCTCTATTGGTGTTTTTCCAGATAATTCTTTATCATGAACAGTTGTTCTCTGCATTGGAAGATGCTGTGTAGCATCTCTAGTCTTTACTACCTGGATGCCAACAGCACTCCTCGTCACCACCACTGCAGCTGGGACAATCAAAACATTGCCAAAAATATCTCCTGAAGGAGGGAAGGACCCAAATCACCATCTCCTGAGAATGAGATCCACTGCAAGATGGCCTTGGCATGTCAAAGAAAGTCTTCATAAATTTGAGCCCCTCATTTAAAACAAAAGAGCACTTTGGAAATTTCTTAAGTTCCACAGTTACCACTGGCCACTAAAGTGGATCTTATGCCCCACCAAAGTTAAAATGATCATTGAACCATTGCAATGGATTTACTAGAATAAAAGGGAAATTTTCTTTCTTTATCGTAGGGCAAAGGAGAAGGGTCACCCTCAGCCATAATGATAATATTGTGGCAATGTTTATATCATCTTGCCTGTCTTTCTCAACTTAGTTCTTCAGGGGGAAAAAAAACAAGATTTAATATGCTCAAATAATCCAAGTCCTTTGGTAGCATGATAGTTTGATTTTTTTGTAGTTTTGCTGCAAGATGAACCATCTTTGAGATGAAAGATGATTGTTTTTGTAACTTTGTTGTTTCCAGGTCTGAACCCGGAACTTCTAACCTCAAAGTCTACAAATTTTTCACATTGCAAACATGCTATGGAACTCTGGGTTATTTTGGTGATTCAGCTGTTAGAAATGTAGCTGTTTGCTACATTTCTGGAATGTGAAAAGCATCCTCTGACAATGTGCAATTGTTGTCTATGCTGTTACATTGCCATTCGTCACCATTCTGGCTTCCTTCACATGGTGTTTGGAGAACTGGAAAAATATGTTATCATATTAGCAACGAGGAATGTTGGGTGTGAAGAGAGACCTGGGGGAATAGGCTCAGTAATCACACTTCATCTTTGCCAAGTTCTCAACTCCAGTGATATGTAAGTAGGAAAAACTTCATATGCACCTCTCTCTCTTCCTGTCTAAAGAGATACAAATGTACAGGTGACCTCATGCAAGTGCCTTAGCCTTTCAAGGCATGGATATACTATTATCCATAAAAGGAGAGACTTAGGTGATTCTTAAATGAAGTATATAAGGCAGTTTATACAATGCTTAGCATGTAGCAGAAGCTCAAATGATATTAGCTGTTAAAATAATTATCATCATGATTCAACGTATGCAGGAGCTGTTATAGCCTGTACACTAACTGACTGTTAATACGATGAGCAAGGACAATGTCCTAGGATGCAAGAACAATAAGGTTATAGAGTCCTAGGGTAGAATTTTGGCTCATCAACTTTATTACCTGTGTGTGGCAAATGTGCCCCCCCCACCCCCTGTGGTACTAGGGATTGAACCCAGGGGAATTAACCACTGAGCTGAATCCCCAGACATTTTTATGTTTTATTTTGAGACAGGGCCTTGCTAAGTTGCTGAGTCTGGCTTTGAACTTGTGATCTTCCTGCCTCAGCCTCCTGAGTTGCTGGGATTACAGGTGTGCCCCACTGCGCCCAGCTGTGTGTGTGGCAAATATTGTTGTCAATCATCTTAGGTTATGTGGCATAATTGTAATAAAAGACTTCAATATCTCAGCTGCATGTCCATCAGGTTTGAGTTTCAGTTCTACTCTTCAGTATATTTGTATCCGGACCCAGGCTGCCAAAGTCGCCTCTAAGTAGAAATTATATTCATCATAGTAGAAGGAAATAAGCAAGATAACTGGTTCTCAAAACTTCTCCCCAGAGCTGGGAGCAATAGCACATGCCTGTAATCCCAGTGGCTTGGGAGGCTAAGACAGGAGGATCATGAGTTCAAAGCCAGCCACAGAAACAGTGAGGCCCTAACCAACTTAGTAAGACCTTGTCTCTAAAATATAAAAAGAGCCGGGGATGTGGCTCAGTGGTTAAGTGCCCCCCCCCCAATACCAAAAAAAGAAAAAAAAAAAAAACTTCTCCCCAGAAATGCAGTCACTCATTACCTCTCAAGTCCAGGGCTACTCCTAGGTTCATAAGGGCAAGGATATGCATAAGGGAAGGACACTGGAGAGAAAGAAAGGTAGTGTTACAATCTGCCAGGCCTCTGATGTGCACTTCACGTCCTCATCTTTCTTCTGGTTGAGAAATTACACTTTGAGAGATTATGAAGCACCGGACTCCGCCCTAGATAGGCTATCTACAAACTCTCACCCAGCACTCATAACAACCTTCTAAGGTCAATATTGCTGGTTCCATTTTACAGATTAAAACAAACTGAGGTCCTGCAGGAGTTAAGTAACTTGATCCATATGATCATAAATGACAGGGCACACATTGAATGATGCTAGTCCCCTCCACCCCCATCCCCCTGGAGTTGCATAATGGCTTATTTTGGAAACAACGGTTTCCAATTGTTTGAGACTCCCTCTGCCTGTAGGAAGAGCAGATGACTGCAGATGGTGCCGTGGCCTGTTGGAGTTCCCACTCACTCCACTGCTAGTCTTTCTCCAACAAAATCCATGGGCAGGGGGCCTCTACGCTAGGGCTCTTTCTTACCCAGTCTTGGCCAGCTGCCTCCCCTCCCAGACTGCAAACTACTCCTTTCCATATCACCCCCTACTCCTAAATATTAAACTCCTGCACACCCCACCCCCACAGAGACACGCACACTCCAAACCTTTTTGGCAAACCTTTGTAATAAACAGATGGACTAACTGTGTTGCTGGGAGACCACTGCATACATGGAATCCAGTCCAAAGAGAGGGAGAAGGAAAGGGACATGGCTTCTCAGGGTAGTGGTTGAGAGCTCTTCTCTTCTTCTTTCCACCTCCTCTCTTTTCTTTTTTCTGGCTCAGTTCCATCTTTGTTACCTGCTAACCGACAACCTTGAGCAGTCTACTTCCCTTTGATAAGCCTCAGTTTCCTCATCTCTAAAATGGGAATACTACTACCCCCATTGTGACTATTTGAAGAAATAATGCTCATAAAGCCCTTAGCACAGTTCCTGGCTCATAGAAAGAATTCTGTTGTTGTTATTGTTATTTATTATATTTTTCCATGTTAGACCAACAACAGAGGAAAAAAAAGAGTTTGAATAATTTTGGAAGGGAGACTCAGAGTCCTATTTGTGATTACTTTAGAGGACCTCATTGGGGAATTGGATCTTAGATAAAGGATCTCAGTAGAACCTGTATGGATTGGAAAGGTCCTTTCTGGGCTTGTTAATTCTTTCTTGACCTGTGTTACTTGAGTTAACTCAGACTCATTAATCTGTTTCCTACTTCAAAAATGGGCATGACAGGGTGTCTTGTCTGTCCCTCTGGGGAGATGGCCTGCATTCTCCTTTGAATGTGTGTTCCTTGCTTTGCCCTTAAAGCTTCTCACCCTCAAGATGGCCAGCATTCTCCCTTGAATGTGTATTTCTTACTTCACCCCCAAAGACACACATCTCTCCCTCCCGCCCCCACCCCTCTCTCCCTGCTTCTCTCTCTTGACAACCTGAATTCTCCCTTGAACATGTATGTACTTTCCTAAATAAATCTTTGAGTGTCTTTGAAAAATAAAATCAAATAAACTGGACATACTAATTTGCTTCCTATCTCACTCGTGGCCTTGAGGATTATCTCTCTGGTATAGGGTCCCATATCAAACTTAATTTGTTTCCACCTCTCTCTCCTCTAGCAGGTTCTTCCCAGTCCTGTTCTCACACCTGGCTGGGGGCAGATGCACCTGCTGGGAGCCCCATACCACCTGTGCTTGCTCTCTGCACCTTGGTCCAGACCACGTTGCAATTTCCTGCCCAACTTCTGCCCCCTCCGCAATGCCTATTCTGTTCTTGTTTGTTTGTTAGCTACCCCAACACCTGGCAGGATTTGGATACATGATAGATGTTCCACGAAAGAGTAACAAATAGAGATTCTCTGCTGTTCCGGGATCACCAGAACTCCTACACATGCCGGTGGAAGGCGTGGGGATTTTTCTCTCACCTGGAAACGCCTTCTTCTAGGGGACAGCCGTCCTGCCCACGATGCCAGCCTGCAGCTCTCCCCAGACGACAGCTCCAAAGTTTCCCCGGAGCCCGAGGGCAGCGGCGCGCGCGCCCCGGAGCCTGGACCAATGTCTGCGGGTTCTGCCGCGCCCACCTCCTGGCCCGCCCCCCGGAGCACGCGGCCGGCCAATGACAGCCGTCCCCCGGCGGCTCGGCTCTGCCCCCTCCCCTGTTGCCTGTACCCCAGCCCAGCTCTGCCCTCCCCGCCCCTCGGCTGGTTCAGCTGGCCTCCCGGGGCGCTGGGCTCCGGGGCGCAGAGCGAAGGCAGCCGAGCGCGCGCGGCGAGCTGGCGCTGGGCAACCGCTCTCCCAGGTCCCCTGCCCTCGCCTGGCTGCTCCCGGGCCTTGCTCCTCCTCCAGAGGGTCCCCAAGACCCTTGTGACCCTGATATCAGTCGAAAGAACTTCATCTAAAAAGGGAGCTGGTGGGTGAGAAGACCCAGCAAGGGCGAGCTATGGACCCTGTGAGTCAGGTAAGAGGGGACTGGGCAGGGCGACTGTCGCTGGGAGCTGGGCGGGAATGGCAGGGGATAGCGCGGCTTCCGGAGACGCACCCTTAGCCCCTTCCTCACGCCTTTGCTTTCTCTCTCTTGTCCACCCAAAGCTGGCCTCAGCGGGCACCTTCCGGGCGCTGAAGGAGCCCCTCGCCTTCCTTCGAGCCCTGGAATTGGTGAGTAGCGGAATGTGCACGGGGAGGGGACCCAGGCAACCAAGTATCAGGTGAGGACAGGTCAGGTGGGGTGCTCTCGGCTCGGTTCTGCTCAAAACCCGGTCTTTACTTGGTTCCTGCCCACTCCCAAGGTGCCATTGTGGGGTGGCAGGGCAGGAAAGAGGGACCATGGCTGGAAGCGGGAATGGGGGTTCGTTTTTTACAGAAGCCTGAGGAAGTGTCATCTCACCTCGCAGCTGGTAACCGACGCAGGAGCTGTTAGAAGAAGCCTCTTCCCTCTTTGGGAGATGGGGAGGGAGCGGGAAAAGCTGCCGCGGGGCTTTGGCAGAAGCCAGAATATCAACTGGACCTTTGCAGATGAGTGGGGAGGAGAGGAGGGACTCAGATTAAATATTACAGCGGGGAGGACTTGTCCAAGATGGAAAAGTTGGTCAGCACTGGGACAGCTCCTCGTCAGGACCATGGTTCACAGCTCCCAGGGAGCTCCAGTTGGAGAGGCGCAGTTGCTATGCTGCTAAAGATGCTGGAGTCAAGAGGGGTACCCCTTCCCTCCCATTGCAACTCCTGTGCTCTGGCCACTCCTGCAGGGCTCTTGGAGTACTTCCTAGAAGAGGCCACCAGCCTTCTTTGTGTAGCTTTCCTCAGCGACTGGGTTGTAGGAAGTTAGATTTCCTCCTCTGTTTTATCCCCCTTTTTTAAAAAAAAAATCACCCTGAACGTCTTATGGCAATTTGTCTATGGACAGAGGAAAAAGGCACAGAAATGATTTCTCACAGGGGGGCCATAGAACATTGTCTGTGTGGTTGGCTGAGATGACAGTTATGCGGAGTGAAATCTGCAGGTCACACATTTCTTCTTGCTGGGAGCTCTGAAAGGCAAGCAAACCTATCTGAACAGAAAGTTCAAAGCCCGTCATGTAGCATTAATCACAGGCCCTAACAGTGACTAGCTGAGAAATTATGTAAGAGCCTGCTCTGTGCTCCCAGAACTGAGCTCTGTATATCTGTCTCTGGCTACACAACTGTGGAGCTTGTTGACATGCATGATCTACAAGATAATCACATGTGCCTTGTTTGTAGGTCTAAATAAAATTGCCTGAGTATATCAATTTGACATCCATCAAGACAGCTTTTGGAATGCTTGAACTAGAGATTCTGAGCTCGCTAGTCTGATCATATTTTACTGGCAACCAAATGAAACAAAACAAGCAAATACTTGGCCTTTCAATCACCATTTTCTGTAAAAGAGTGGCTTTGGGGATCAACATTATTCTCACAACAAAGTTCAAAGACCTGACATCATTTTCTGACATAATGTCTGACTGTCTCACATGTCACTTACCTGAAATGTTATTCTGTGTTATTTCACATTCTGCTTTCACATAATTTTTTTTTACCATACCTTACCACATAGCCTCTTCTTGTATATTTCAAAATGGGGTCCATCTGGATGAGTTGGTTTAAATCACAGATTTCTAGACCCCAAATCAAAATATCATCCATCAATCTTCATTTTAAGCAAGCTATCTGAATGATTCTTATTACTTTCATATTAAAGAAACACTAGCCTGAGCTGTACCTGGAGGTCCCTCCAAAACTCAAAAGCTCTTTCTTGCTCAGTATCCTTGCTATTTTTCTTCAAACTGTTTGGAACACCCTTCTACCCAAGTCTAGGGGGAAAAATGTTGTCTTTTACCTCAGCTTAAATGTTAACTTCTCAATGTTGATCATTCTCATATTTACTTCTTTCCCTTAACTCTACCCCCAAATGAATGATTTGTTCCATTATTTAGACTCCCATTGCATTTTATTCATTCATTTGTTCAGAGAATTTATCACACCAAGTTGTACTGCAATATAGTCTTTTTTTCTTGGGGTGTGTGTGTGTGTGTGTGTGTGTGTGTGTGCGCGCGCACGTGCGCGCATGTGTGTAGGGAGGGGTAATAGAAGTTAAGTTACTATGTTTAAAATATTTTCAGCCCTTCTGCAAGGATTCCAAGGCTCTATGATGAAGGTTTCTTATTTTTTTCCCTAATAAATCAGTCACTGGACTCTTATTTGTGCAAGAGAGCATGAATAATGGACAAAGAAAACTTAAAAAAGCCAGATAAATTAGTTGGCTGATCTACATTTAAAAAGATCCATGTTAGAGACATAAGAGGGGAAAGAGAGAAAATGCTAGAGGCTTAGAATGCTTAAAGAACTGGATAGAGAGGAAGACAGTATTTTCTGTGTGCATGCAGTGCCATGAAGAGTCTCTCTGAGCTATCTTTTTCTGCAGGAGTTATTGACAAATGAAAGGGAATGTAATCTCTTAGTGCCACAAAATATGTTCCATTCATCTCTGCTTTTCTCTCTAGTTCCTTTCGCAGGGACTACAAAACAGTAAATGATCAACAAATGTTGTAAATTGATCATGACAACTTTAAAAATATCCTCTTTCTCAGTTTTTGTGGAAGTTTTACAGAGAAATGGACAGTAACTTGAAAGCTGGTAGTTTCCAAAGTTTTTAAGCTACAATCCTTTTTTTGGGGGGGGGTTTATGCTGTAGAAATAAAAGTGCATGTGAAGATATTTGTCATAGGGTTCTTTGGATGCTATAATTAATCACCATAAACTCAGTAGTTGGTAAACTACAGAAATTTATTTCTTACAGTTCTGAAGCCTGAACATGTGAGATCAAGGTGCCCGTAGATTCAGTGTCTGGTGAAGGTCCACTTTCTGGTTCATAGATAACACCTTCTTGCCATCTTCACATGGCAGAAGTGAAGGACACTGGTCTCTTCACCCTTTATGAGGGCACTAATCCCATTCACAAGGGCTCCATCCATCTAAGCAAATCATCTGCCAAAGGCACCACTGCCTAATAACATCTCTTTGGGGATTAGGTTTCTACAAGTAAGTTTTGGAGAGGACACAAACATTCAGACCGTTGAAATATGTTCAAGGATATTTACTGCAACATCTTCTGTAGTGTAAAGAACTGGAAACAACTAGTAAATCCATTACAGAAAAGCAATTAAAGTATAACTCATGTACATCATGAGATACTATACTTCCATTAAAAAGAATGAATGAAATGAATATCCATTTACCTAGAGGTCAATACATGTAATTGTGTGTGATAAAATTGTTACATAAAAGAAAATGGGTATTTTTTTTTTGCATTTGATAACATTGTTAAAAGGGGGAAAAGCAAGTTTGTTTCTTTGAATCAACATGAGAGTGATTTATTCCATCAGGTGTCCAATTAGTATACAGTGTGAAGTAGGATTTTTGTAAAAATAAAGTATGGTTTTCTGCATAAGTGTATGTACATGTGGAATTTGACAAGGATAGAGGAAAGCATAGATGTATACCACTGAACTAAAAAAAAGTGATTTTTTAAGGGTGTAATTCTGTGTGTGGTGGGCAGAGAATGGGTGAGACTGAAGAAAAACTGTATGTACAGTTTTTCACAGGTCTATCACTTGCAAACAGTTATACACACGAGTGGTTCTTAAAGATAACTCACATTTTAAATCATTTCCTATAGATTGTCCATAGAAAGTGGTATTACCTCTCCAGGCATCTGGATTTATGGCCTTATGGGAGAAAATGTACTTTCTATATATGTCCTTTCCTTAGGAAGCCTGATGGATACAGTAGATTTAAAGTCTTAATAACCTATAAATGTCAAGCCTTGAGGGAAAAGCTTTAGCCAATTTTGAAGACTTCCAGGCAAAGAGTCCACATCCTTAATCTCCACTTAAATTAGGTCAGGAGAGTTTTCACTAGCCTTTGGGTCAAAACAGAAATTCGGGACAGAGCACTGACTCTGGTGGTCTGTTCCATTTGTTCCCAAGTGATAAAATAGATTCTGCAAATCTCTTACGCCACCATTTTGGAGTTGGTGTAAGAAATCAGATTTATCCTCTTCTCATACTGACTCTGAACATCTGTGTAGGCATAGTCTTGTCTTGTACCAATCATTCTTATTTTTCACCACAGCAATACTTGACCAATGTGGTCCTTTGGTCTTTTCTTTTTCTTTTCCTTTTAAATAATTATTTTAAAATATTCTTTCTTTCTTCTGGATTTGCACGCGTGGGTGCATATGAAATGGAAAGTGGAGGACCTAGCATATCTGCAGTGTGCAGGACCACATTGGTACACTTGCAAGAGCATCAAAAGGACTTAACCTTCCCCCAAATGATGTCCTCATCATATCCTGGTTCAGCGCTATGGCTCCAGGTTCTGTCCTTATGGAATCAACTGCTTGAGTCAACATGCCTGGTTCCTCCAATTCTTTCATCTCCAGTCCTATTTTTTATTTTTATTTTTTGGTAATGAGATTGAACCCAGGAGCACTTGACCACTGAGCCACATCTCCAGCCCTATTTTGTATTTTATTTAGAGACAGGGTCTCCCTGAGTTGCTTAGTAACTTGCTGTGGCTGAGGCTGGCTTTGAACTTGCGATGCTCCTGCCTCAGCCTCCTGAGCTGCTGGGATTACAGGCAAGTGCCACCACCTCTGCTCCAACCCTAATTTTGCTTTATCAGTTCTGCTATGACTCGTGCACTTCACATTTCAATTTGATCTGTCTTTTCTGCCTCTGTGACTCCCCAAGGAGGCCAGCTCATCTAGAGATGCAGTGTGCCTGGTATTTGACGTGTAGTCCTACTTCATTTAAATGGAAGCAGTAGCAGTGATATCATATTTATTCCTGCACTTAAATTCTGAGCTGTTTCCCAAGCAACACCATACTGCTTTCTTGATCTTAATAGATAACATTTATGACTCATGTAAGTGATAACAAAGTGGAGCATGTCATTATAAATGCAATATAATAATAGTTACTCTTTTAAAACTCCCATGAGAGAGGTGACAAGTGCTAAGTTCCTTGCACAAACTTCCTAGGAAGTCCTGAACCATGGTACATCAGCACGGTGGATCTGTGTGGCTCCAGCCTTTCACCATGAGGTTCGAGGATGTTAACCAACTCATCAGGAATAAAACTGCAGGAAATGTCAAAGCCAAGGTGTAAGCAGTCCCACTCTAAACTGTACTTCCTTACATGCTACAATCTTCTGTTCCCTCCCACTGGGCAGACATTTGCTCTATCTTATCCCTAATCCTCAAAGAAATGTTAAAAGGTAGATGTTATCCATGTTTCATGTTTATCTCACTCATTAAGTTATATATTTGAGGTCTTTTCTGAAAATGCCAAGGAACATTTGTATTTAGAGACAAGTTCAACAGACATCATCTTGTGTATTTGGGGTTTTATTTTCTATTGGCTATTAATTGACCGAGGTAAAGTTCAATTAAAAACCAGTATATTTTCATTTAGAATGTGCAGAAGATTTTGATTATAAAGCAATTATTTAATCTTACTTACAGTCATTCATTTTTGTTAAAAATACGTGCACATGAGACAACTCTTCCCACCCCCCCAAGTATAAATAAGACAGGGATTTTTTTTTTTTTTTTTGGTACCAGGGATTGAACCCAGGGATATTTAACCACTGAGCCACATCCCCAGCCCCCGACCCTTATTTTTCTTTTTCTTTCATTTAGATATAGGGTCTTACTGAGTTGCTTAGGGCTTCACTAAGTTGCTGAGGCTGGCTGTGAACCTGCAATCCTCCTACCTCAGCCTCCCGAGCTGCTGGGGTTACAGGCTACACTGTGCAAGCAAGACAGAGAATTCTAATATAAAAATTTAAATCCTAAACAGCAATGTTCCATTGAGGGTGTGATGTAATTTAGAACTGCATTAATTATACCTTTCTAGCCTGTCAATTAGCGGCAAAAATTGTGTGCCGATGGAATAAGAATTGATAGATACATAATAAAAAGAGTAAATCCCCAGTGAGTGAATGATTTCTGCACTTGGTGCTTTCCTTAGTTTATGAAGACCTTGGTGTTTGGCCCCAAAAGTACAGAAAAGAGAGAGAGAGAGAGAGAGAGAGAGAGAGAGAGAGAGAGAGAAGAGTCAGGGAGATTTCCTATGGATTTGAATACAGATTTCACTCTTTACTCGCTTGGCTACCTTGGGCAAGTTATTTAGCTTACAGGACTTTTACCTTTCTCATCTAGAAGATAGAGGTAAAAGGTTGCTGTAGTGGTGAAATGACTTAACCCATGAAAAATACCTCACAAAATCTCTGGGCTATAAATAAGTGCTCGATACATTATTATAAAAGTGATAATAATGATGTTTCCAATTTTAATGATGATGAAAGAGGTGGAAAGAGAAATACATCAGAGAGTGATTTGGGGCATAGGGTTACCTTCTTGCAAATTAGATGTTTGAGAGTTTCTAAAGTACAAAAGCAATATATATATATATATATATATATATATATATATATATACCCTTGCTCATCTCTCTTTTGAGCCCCTCCATCTCTAACAACTAGATGCTACCACACTTATTTTACCACAGCACAAGTGACTTTCCAAGGAACTGCTTCTTGGAATATTCACCTTTTAGAGAACATTCCAGAAGGGCTAGTGTTGATCCTAAAGGAGAAGATCCAATGGAAGAATTTCAGGCACTGGACCCTCGAGGATTGTTGGGTGAAGTATGGAGAGAGAACGTCCCTGATCTTCCTCAAATCATAGTCCATAGACATTTGCCTACACTGGAAAGGGTTAAAGGGTGTCCAGTTGAATTTTCCAGAGTATAACTGACCCCTCATAGGGTCAGCAATGGGTACCTACTAACCAGATGCTCCATGACCTTGGGACTGTCCCAAATAGGAACCAGAGAGGAACCCTAGAATCCTGCTGAAGTAGAGGCAATCTCTGTGGCCAGGAGGATTTGCATCAAGCCCTGACCCATCTAGAAGGCCAGAAGAAAAATAATCATGCATTAGTAAGAAAAAAAGAATCCCAGGAATATGTGTTCAGAACCACGAGTTTCTGTTGAGTCTTAATCTTCTGCAGGCATGTATCCGACTTTTGCTGTATTTGTACAGCATTTTATTAGCTTAGCTTTCCTTCAAGAGCCTGTCTCCTCCTCATCTGTAAATTGGAAAGAATACCCCTTGCTTACTTCCCCATAGCATGGGGAATTTTTAAAAAAAATATCAGGCCTGTAAAGGCACATGGCAAACCATTAAATGTCCTCCAAAGGTGAAAAACAATTGTGATCATAGTTGAGATGATTACAAATACTTCCCCCCCCCCAACCTAAGTGCCTCTGGACAGCATAAGATAGTTGCTGGGGAGAAGCTATGGTGAACACGGGAAGCCGATCTCTTCTCTCTGAAGTGCTGAGCTCTTCCCAGCCCCTCTCCAGCCTCCAGCCTCCCTCCCACTCTCTTTGGTCTCTGGAACCTACATGAATGAACTGAGCTTCCAGTTGAAACGAATCCGACATCCCAACTTGTAGGATGGGAGGAGGCCCACCCTCACCCTTTTAACTCTCCTACCAATTTCTTACTCTGTCCACATTTCACATTTCTTCCATTTGGGGGATCCCAAAGATGGTTTCTCGCTGGTCTGATGGACTTTTGCACATTCTGATTCCACTCCATAGAATATGCTCTCTCTTGCTTCTCACTCGATCACACTTAGCTGGTGAATTCTTCTCCCCTCTTCAGGTGTCAGCATGAATGTCACCAAATAGGGGGCACTTGCTAGATGAGGTCACCTCCTGATGGATCCCAGGGCACATTCATTAGTGACATGTTGATGTTCTAGCTTCGTCACCAGACTAAATGCTCCATGAGGACAGGGATCTGGCTTGTCTCCGTCATCTGAATATTCTAAGGATCTAACACAGCACCTGGCACCTTAGAAGGGCTGACTCCATGAGCTACAAATCCTACCAAAATACCCAGACAACTGATGCTTAATAAGTACTGGTCGAAGGAAGTGAGGAGATGAAGAAAGAGAACAGAGACTGAATAAAGGGATGTAGAGAACATCTTGGATGGGGTTTAAATCCCCCTTCATCAAATCCATTGGGAAGAGGAATAGTAAGGACTCCCGTTGAAATAATTGTTTATCTGCTGGTCTTGGGTCTGGAGGAGTTAATTCACATAGGCTGACTGCTCTGTGGAGGGAAGAGGGTGCCCACAGTAGGGGTACCCACTGTGGAGGATAATTCTCCCTGAAACAAGTGCAAGAACTTAAACAGGCTGTTATGGTTTGGATGTGAGGTGTCCCCCAAAAGCTCATGTGTGAGACGGTGCAGGAAGGTCCAGAGGAGACATGACTGGGTTGTGAGAGCCTTAACCCAACCAGTGAATGAACCCCTGATGGGATTAACTGGGTGGTGGCTGGAGGAGGTGGGTGTGGCTGGAGGAGGGGGCATTGGGGGCGTGGCTTTGGGGTCTCTGTTTGTCTCTGGAGAGTGGAGTCTCTCTGCTTCCTGATCACCATGTGAGCTGCTTCCCTCCACCACACTCTTCCTCCATGATGTCCTGCCTCCCCTCCAGCCCTGAGGGATGGAGCCTGCTGTCTGTGGACTGAGACCTCTGAAACCCTGAGCCCCCAGATAAACTTTTCCTCCTCTATAATTGTTTTGATCAGGTCCTTTAGTCACAGCAGCAAAAAAAATTTGACTAAAATAGAGGCCCAGTCCTTGTGTCTTGAGGTTCATGGCAATAAGCAGCAGGAGTGTCATGGCTAGTTGCTGCCATAATGTGCCTTGGCCACTGGCCTGCCTGCCCTCTCAGCGTATTTATTCCCTTTCTGCTTTCCATGATTCTCATCTGATGTCCTAAGAGAAGGACCATGATTGTCCCAGCTATATACTTTTTTTTCAGTTTAGATACAACTTTCAGCCCCAGGTCAAATCATAAGTCAATAGCTACTCTATGCATTGGTTGCCCCTACGTCACATGCCTTCTGCTGTCCTGTCACTTGTGTCCTGAATAAAAGGGTCATGAGAGTCAAAACATTCCCTTCTGGACTGTTCTTTCAACTGGAACTGTGGGAGGGGCAGTTTTTCATTAAGGGTGTAACAGGCTAGTGAGAAGTCTACATATACGATGTAAGAAGACATGATCTGGTTCACCTGGGCTTCCTTCAGCAAAGTAACACTGGGGATTTTCTCAAGAGGTTGATATAGTTCTGGGATCTGGGGACCAGCATTCCTGAATTCTCTCTGATTAAGGATCCTGTGCTGGATTCACACTGCTGATCATTCAAAGGGATAAAATGGGCTCCACTAATTTGCACCATCTTGTAAATATTTTTTTTAAATTGTTCTTTTTAGTTATACATGACAACAGTATATATTTCAACATATTATACCTACATGGAGTGTAACTTCCCATTCTTGTGGTTGGACATGATGTGGAGTTTCCCTGGTCAGGTATTCATAGATGAACATGGGAAAGTTCTGACCCATTCATTCCACTGTCTTTCCCATTCCCATCCCCCTTCCTTCCCTTCATTCTTCTCTGTCTGATCCAGAGTATCCCCATGCGTACTCTTATTGTGTGTATTAGCATCTGCACCATCTTTTTCAACAGTGGAACAATCTTCTAGAAGGAATGTTGTCTAGTGATGAGACAGGCCACTTGTGAATGACAAGGTACTGCAGCTTCATTGCTATGTTGCTAGATTAACTCAGCTCTGGCCATTAGTGTTAGAAGACTATATTAATCATTGCATTCATGTGTGTGTGTGTGTGTGTGTGTGTGTGTGTGTGTGTATGTGTGTGTTATTAATGTAGTAGAAAACAGATTGCTCAGGGAAGAGGCATCAGCTTGCTTCCTGGGATACAACTGTTTGAGGCAGGAGAAAGCAAGAATCAGTTGATGAGGAAAAACAAAACACTGAAAAATATAGCAGGCCCCATGGGGCTCGAAGGAGCCTGGGTTTAGAATCTGTCTTAGGCTGGGATTCTGGATTTTTTTGTTCCAGCCATGGGATGTGGAGCAGATTGTATCATTATTCGGATCCTCAGGGATCCACAGCCATCAAATGAACATAATAAGAGTCTCAACTTTTGGATGCTTGGGATGGTTAGGTTGTTATGAGACCACTGCTCAGAAAACACTCTAAGTCCAGATTTAAATCAAATTAGAGAGTCTTTTTACTATCTGACCAGAGACTGTTCTTCCCAGAGTCCAAGTGACTTTAGAGGAGAACAGCAACAGTCTGTGACTGGGGCAGAGTATTTAAAGGGAGAAACCACATGTTATGAAATCTGCAAGTTACAAGCAAGCAGGATACAAGGGCTGAGAACGCAGTTAGCAGAGCAAAAACAACCGTATTGTCATCTATAGGGGTCTACACCCGCATTTGTATGGGTATATACACACAAAAAAATTTAAGAATATTAAGAACAACCTATATAACAAGTTTAGAGAAGAGTCATAATATGGAGTAACTATGGCTAATCTATAGTCTATGACTATATTGACTTAACCTTGAGCTATGTTAACCTATTAGCCTGTACTTACCCATACAACTCACAGCTTAAATCCTGTGTCTTATAAATCTTAGCATTATAAGATTATTGTCCTACTGTTGCTTATGCTTACTCATGAGAAACTTATGTCTATTGCTCCTAACTTATAACTAGAGTAACTTAATATTATTTACCTTATGATAATATTATCTTACTTATTAAATTTTATAATTTATAATCTCTAATCTGTTATTATATATAATTATATATATCGACTGAGCTTAGACCATAACAAGGTAAGATAAAATTAGCATAATGTCCAGCAATGCTGGTGCCTACTACCACCCCTTGTTACTGAGGAAGAGGTTTTTAAAGATGATGAGGTATTTAAAAATACAGTTAACATTCCTAAAGTTTCTAGCACTTTACAAATATAAAGGTTGCTCAATATTGTATTGTTATGTTGGGGTTTTGTTTCTATTATCTTCCTAAAAGGAGAATGTTTTGAGATGATCATAAACAATACCCAGATGGTATTAATACTAATGCACAGAGACCAGCAGTTTGCTAAATGCCATAGAGACATTATTTCATTTGATTTGGAATGCCTTATAAAGGACTAATCAACGACTTCTTTTATAAGTGGAAGGATTGAACCATTTCCCTAGATTCACACAGCTAGTGTGGGATAGAACTGAGGCAAATGGATGCCAGACCCCATGCGCTCAATCATTTTTTTGCATTGTCTCTCATTAATACAGATTATCCAGTTATTCCTGGTCTTGGTTTTGAATGATTTTACCACTGTAAACATCAGGAAAAAATATACACATATATTTTAAATATATATATAAATATATATGTGTGTATATATATATATATGATATAGACACATATACATGATATAATGTACATAATATATATTACATATATATTATATACATATATGTATTTAAATAATGTCTTCCATATGTATGGAACAATTTTTAAATTGTTCTAATTAATTTATTTAAAGATTTTAAAAGCTCTTCTCATTACTCACTCAGTTCCTTTTCTACTATCTCATGCAACCAGAGAACAAAGCAAAATTTAAGTACCCTCCTAATGTCTAGATTGGTCAAAACCTTCTGAGGGAACTTTTTTACTTCTCAAAAATATCCTTCTTCCCTGAGAAAATGGTTTTGATCTTGTGCATCTTTTCTAACAAAAATATCCATTTACTGATCCTATAAAGAAATTTAAATTCAGAAATGGGTTGTTGACACATGCCTACTGTTTTAGTCACCTTTTTCACTGCCATGACTAAAAGGACCCAACCAGAACAAAGAGGAGCAAAGGTTTCTTTAGGGCTTATGGATTCAGAGGTCCCCGTCCCTAGACAGCAGGCTCCATTCCTCAGGGCTGGAGGGGAGGCAGGACATCATGGAGGAAGAGTGTGGTGGAGGGAAGCAGCTCACATGGTGATCAGGAAGCAGAGAGAGACTCCACTCTCCAGAGACAATAGAGACCCCAAAGCCACGCCCCCAATGCCACCTCCTCCAGCCACACCCACCTCCTCCAGCCACCACCCAGTTAATCCCATCAGGGGTCCATTCACTGGTTGGGTTAAGGCTCTCACAACCCAGTCATGTCTCCTCTGAATCTTCTTGCATGTCTCACACGTGAGCCTTTGGGGGACATCACATCTAAACCGTAACACCTACAAAGACATCTGCAGAATTCAGAAGGTATCTGGATATTTAGTGAGATCATGAACATTTAAATTATTTTTGGATTCTCAGGAGATTTTTAAACAGTTTCCGTCATGGATGATGGGGAAGCGAAAGCATTTTTTCTGCATATTATGTGATGAGTGTGTGTGTGTGTGTGTGTGTGTGTGCACGCGTACTACAATTCTTTGGATGTGTTAGTTGGGAGGATTTGTGAGCCAGATAAGAAGACATACCCTTGTGGCTTGAACAGGAAGTGCTCACTCATCCATTTGGTCTTCTTTGAGGCTGTTTGGTTGCAATGATGCTTTGGTCTGCACCTGATAGATAGTTGGTACTCCTGCTGAGGTCTTTCCTGAAATAGGTATTCAGAAGAACTGAGAAGGTAAGAATGATACTAGAAAATGACAAGGCATTAACCTGTGGCTTGAGACAAGCATGGAGAACTCGAGAGACATTGTAACTGGAAGAGGCGTTGGCTGGTTGAATAGTGCTTATTATTTTGATTTAGAATGTGCTGGATTGGAGCCATACAAGTTTGGGCTCAGCATAGACCTGGGATATGTTCATGGGCAAATCGGCTTCATGGGACCTCAAGGTTTTTTAGGGATTTTACCCTAAAGAGGTGCTTACATGATAAAGACAAACTAACAACTGAGAAACTTTGGGCAAACTCCTTTATGTCTCTGTCAATTTTTTGAACTGTGACATGAGGATAAACATCAATAACACAGAATTGTGGAATAAAATAGTATGTGTAAAATTTCCCATCTGAGGACTTAGTCAATGTTATCAGTCCCTGAATCTTGAAAACTAAACATCAGGGACCTGGGACATCTTTCCTATAGGAAAGCCATGTCCAGTGTGCCCTTTTGTAATGTCCATCTGCACTACTCTTGTTTGAGGAAATGAGAAAGGTATATTTTCATGTTTCATTGACTAGAGTTTAGGCAAAAACTTTTGTTGTCAGACGCATAGTTCTGTTTATGAAGCATTTGAAAGAAAAGCATGGTTATTTATGTGATCACAAAAATCACCCAGTGGATGTATTTGTAATTTGTTTTTTTAAATGTGCACTATTGGTTAAAAGAAAGAATGTTTGTGAAATTGGTAGTGCCATCAACCCCTAGCTCTTCTGTGGGGGGGGAAGGCTACATTTATTAGCAACAGTATATAAATTTAAAATGCATACACTATTTTCTCTCTCTTTCTCTCTTTGCT
Organism: Spermophilus citellus; assembly: GCF_964194105.1. Classification (NCBI taxonomy): domain Eukaryota; kingdom Metazoa; phylum Chordata; class Mammalia; order Rodentia; family Sciuridae; genus Spermophilus; species Spermophilus citellus. The sequence goes on from NC_138184.1 coordinate 56,702,068, forward strand.
CCATGCAGATACATAAATGTACATGGTTCCTTTAAAAAAAAATCTGCCTTTATTCACTACATTCCCACGTGATTCTAGAAAGAATATCATGTTTGACTGTCAGCTCCATTACTGACAAGATGTATGACCTTGAACCCCCTTCATCTCTCTGGTTCTTTCATATTTATAAGAGTAGAAATAATGATAATTGCCAGGGAGAGTTACTGTGCTCATTAAATGAAATAACATTTGCAAAGAGTGCTTCCACATAAGAAATATTTAAAACATCCTGATTGTTCTTTCCCACTTTTTTTTTTTTTTTTTTTTGGTACTGGGGATTGAACTCAAGGGGACTCAATCAGTGAGTCGCATCCTCAGCCCTATTTTGTATTTTATTTAGAGACAGGGTCTCACTGAGTTGCTTAGTGCCTTGCCTTTGCTGAAGCTGGCTTTGAACTCACGATCCTCCTGCCTCAGCCTCCTGAGCCGAGGGGATTACAGGAGAGGGCCACCATGCCTAACTTTCCCCTACATATTTTTTTTTACTGTAACGTTTGGAAAGAAAAATTGGAAAATCTCAGGTCTTTTCCTCCTATAGATGCTTTCTCACATTTCTGTGTGTGCATACACATGGGTGTACACGTGCATTCTTTATACTATAATCCTGAAGAAAGAGTCTATGTAATTGGAATGAATTTGAGTGGGGACGGTAAAATTTGGCAGCCATGGTTGGCAAGGAGAGAATGATTAGATTGGAGTGTCAACTCCTAGATCATTGGAGCCCCAGGCTTCCTGTAGCCTTTGGCAAGGTGACCATGAATTTGTGAAGCTGTTTTAAGGGAATGACAGCTTCTTCATTTTACAAAAGCACTAAGTGCTCATACGGGATAGAAGTACATGATCATGGCTTCAAATGATTGAGCACTTGCTGTGTACCAGGCTGCACTATGTCCATAATATCTACTCTGTGCTTTCATTCAGACCTTACAATGACTTTATACGGTACATGTACCCAAAGTGACATACCTGGTAAGGGACCAAGGCAGGATTTCAAGCCAGGTGTGTTTGATCTCCCCGTCTCCCTTGACTGCCATGCAGCCAAACATACCAAGCGTATTTGCGATTGCATTTGAGAGTAGGTGGCTGTCCTTGATTCAGAAAAGTTATTTAGAGCCATTTTATGCATGTATGTTTATTCATTAAAATCACAAAATAAACAAAACTTTGTAAATAAAAATTATCCACTGCTCTACCAAGAGACAACTAAGCTTAATATTTTGAAAAAGTTTATTTTTAGACATTTTTATGTACATGTACCTTTTTTCCCTCCAAAAAAAAAATGATATAAATCTGCTAGGTCTCTAGTACATAATAAAGTATGGTCTCCCACCACATAAGGACACTCAACTAGTTGAGGATGGGCTGCAGGGATGAACTGTAATGATGTTGGTCCCATAAGACTATACTGCAAGTGACAATGTAACCGCCTTAGTTTGTGTAGATAAGCCTGTGAGATTTTGCATGGTGACAGCGCATTTATGAAAATGTGTCCCTATCCTTAAGCAATGCATTGCTATATCCTAAACCTAGTGGCTTCAACTCTCTCACAGTTCTGGGGGTTAAAGTCTGTGACAGGGCACTGTTAATTCCTTCTGAGGGTCATAGGCAGAGTCTGCGCCTCTCCCTGGCTTCTGGGTCTTGGCATATGGATGGCGTATTGCTCCCTCCCTGGCCCTCTTCCTCACAAGGAAGGTGTGTCTAGAATTCCCTATTTATATGACACCAGTTGTATTAATTAGGAACCATCCAGTCCCAGCATGACTTCATCTTAATTACATCCCTGTGACCTTGTTTCCAAATAAGGTCCCATTCTGAGGTACTGGGAGTTAGGATTTCAACATGAATCCTCAAGGACAGATGGGGACAATGCCACCCATACTACTTGGCTCCTTAGAATGGGTGCTATTTTGTCAACTGCTTTCCTCTCCTCAGTATATTATGAACTGTATTTCCATGTCACTAGAAAAAAAAAGTATCTTTCTCCGTAATTCCAATGGCTGTATATTATCACAGTGTATGCCTGTTCTGGAGATGAACTAATTCCTAATTTAGGTAGTTTTAAAATATAGATTATAGTATCTTTAAGACCTACAAGAAAATCCTCCTTAAAGATAAATGGTTCCTGTACTTCTATAATTATTGACTTAGACAATTTCTGGATGTGGAATTGCTTGCTCCAAAAGTTGCACATTTTCAAGGTATTAGAAAGGATTACCAAGTTGCCTTCCATTGTGGGAAGGATCGTTTAAATGCATTGCCATTTGATTGATAGAAATAAGTCTTGAATGAACTTATGCTTCTTTAATTTTGCAATGACATTGCACATTTTACATGACAATGATTTATATTGTGATTTTGATTTGGAAGTATGTTAATAAAAAGAATGAATTTATACAACTGTAGCGAAGACCGCCAAACTCATGCTTCTGCTCATGTGAATTTTTATATAAGCTGCCTTAAACTTTCTAGGTCAGTGTACTACTCTACCATTGGGAAATTATTTAGGCTATTATCCTCTGACTCAGAGGAAGAGATGAATACTGTCTTTCCTTCTCTGAATCATTATGTAGAGATATATATTTTTTGAATGTCCAAATATTTTATAATGTAGTTTTAAAAAATAAATTTACCATTCTATTTGTATTTTGTCTGAATTATGTATTCATTTTACATATCGTACTAATACATTATTTTTCTTTCAATGATACTCTTCATGTTTAGTCCCTATTCAACATCTTTCTGAAATCCCAGTCCATGCATATATGTGGTTGAGACAGATAAACACAAGTCTATGCTGTACCTACTTTGGGGATCAATCTGAGGCACTTGGAAATTTTATAATTCTTTTGAGGGAAAAGCAGAATGTATGAGTGCTACTGTATCATCCGAGAAATTGTGGGAATCTAGCTTTTGATTGAAGAAGTCTCTATCAGTAAAATAGTAAAAAAAAAAAAAATAGTGAAATAAATTCAGCCTCTGCCAGATGCCAGGGGCACTACCTCTTTCTTGGATCACATTCCTGACCAACTTGATATTAGCTGAGATAACATTACCTATGCACTCTGCCTTTGCCTTGCATATGGCTCTTTTGGGCCACCTTGGCATCTCTGTGAATTAAAAATAACAGTTGTTAACATCTATTGTATATGTAATGTGCTCCAGGCCCTGTGCTAAATGTTTTCTATATGCTCTAGTATTTCATTCTAACAAGTCTATTAAAATGTGTCAACCTAAATGACAATCAGAGATTCTCCAAAGGATAATGATATGTATTTGGGAATAGCAGAACATCGCAATGGGAGATATCTATACCGTAGTCAATTATGAGCATTTCAAGGAGATTGAGGATAGGGAAAGTTTTCAAGGGCAAATGAAGAGAATTATATAAGATATTCTGAAACGATAATCTTGACTACAAGGATTAATAACAAAAGTGGTACCAGCGTGAGGTTGAATGGACAGTTAACTGGAATCCTGTCCTTACAGAAGTTTTGTGTGTGTGTGTGTGTGTGTGTGTGTGCGTGCACGCATGCATATAGGCCATTGCACTGTACATGAGAACCTCTCCTCTGTATCCTTCTGGTAACTCCGTTTTCATTCTGACAACTTTCACTAACGGATGCACCAGGATGTTCTTTGTTTTTAGGAAAGGGATCTGAGGCTTCGTAAAATAAGCAAAGGTGTGTACAGTTGATAATAGCAGACCTGAGATTTGAGCCCAGGTCTGGAGAGCTTCAAAAAGACACCATGTGTTTAATCAGGCAGTAATAGAGGAAGAAAAGTTCTGATCCTGTTCCAGAGATGAGTTTCCAACATAAGGGACCAGTATCTGTCAGAACAAAACCAACGACGGTGGTGGTTGGACTGAAAGCACTTAGTGTTCTTTGATGGTGAATGCAGTTGCAGGCAAATAGAATAAAATTCTTAAAGTTCTCTTTGCAGTTCAAAGGCAAGGTACCTATTTTTAAAAGTTTTTTTTATGACTATACTTGATAAAACAAGAAATAAGCAGATAGTTTCAGTTTTATTTGAACTGGTCTTATTGTATTTATATAAAGCAAAACCACTGTTGCATAGGCAAATGATGGATAAAATTTAGAAAAAGTAGTGGGATTGCATGCTCCCTGACTTTTCTGTCAGTGGTTTTCCTGCTGCTCATCTGTCCCTGTTTACTCATGAAAATGCAAAAATTTATGAACTTGTAAATCTTTTGTTTTATTGATTTTGGGGGGCAGTTTCTTCTCTCATGTTGGCGAGGTGCTTTTGTAGAACCTGGGTAAGATGCTAAGCCATCTGGCCAGTGCACAGAGGGGCCGGAATACTAACTAGGTCAGCAGGGGTCCAGCAAGATGATGCAGGAGGAAACAGGAAGCAGGCAGTCACATGGGGCTGCACAGGTGATAACAGGGTGGCACATTGAACGTGGGTTTCCACCTGTAGGGGTCGCTGCCTCCTCCCTGGACAGTTGTTGGTCAATGGTAACAAGGGGCCAACACATCCAGAGAGTTTCACTTCTTTTGGGAGAGCAAAAATAAGACTTTCGATACTAATATTACCAGATTTTAGTTGTTGCTGTTGGTTTTGGGGACAGGATTGTTGTTTTGTATTGATTGGGTATGTTAGGAGTCAAACTAGGGCCTTGTGTATGCTAGGCAAGCACTCTGCCACTACGGTACATCGACAGCCCCTACAAGGTTTTTTATTTTGGGGGGAAAGGGGGTACTGGGGATTGAACTCAGGGACACTCAACCACTGAGCCCCATCCCCAGCCCTATTTTGTGTCTTATTTAGAGACAGGGTCTCACCGAGTTGCTTAGGGCCTCACTGAAGCTGGCTTTGAACTTCATATCCTCCTGCCTCAGCCTCCTGAGCTGCTGGAATTACAGGCATGTGCCACTGCGCGTGCGTGGCTTTACAAGATTTTAACGTCAGAAATATTTTCTATGTTTTAAATATCACGAGGCCCATTCTTTGCAAAGCTCAGTGGATTCTGGAGATGGCTGGAAGTCTCCAGCTTGTTCCTGTAGCAGCTCAGCATTCTGGCCCCCCTGAGGCCTCCTCTCTGTTTCCCTCAGGACCTGGCCCAGTTCTAACCAGCAGGTTCTCAGGAGCCATTTGTCTGATGGAGGAATCAGAAATTTGGTAATCAGAAATTAACCATAGCTTGGTTTTTGAGATGATTGAGTTAGCCGTTCGAAAGGTCTCCTTTGCTTTCCTTCAAATAAATTGCAACATTTTCTCTTTCAATATCTAGGAAGCCTAAAAAACAAAACAAAACAAACAAACAAACAAAAAAAACCAGAGGGTTTCTATCTTGAGCTCCAACTTCAATGGGACTGGAGGCTGTTGCTCATATTAGCAAGATAGAGTAATAAATAATAGTGCTCTGAATATCACGTAATATAGGGAAGAAGTGAATTTCTCAACCAATCAATGTAATCTCCAAGAATTAATTTTCCATGTAATCTCAAAGAATTAATTATGTTCTTTAAAAGTGCAGTGTAAGCTGAGCATGGTAGTGCATGCCTGTAGTCCCAGTGACTTGGGAGGCGGAGATAGGAGGATCACAAGTTCAAAGCCAAGCTCAGCAACTTAGCAAGGCCCTAAGCAATTTAGCAAGAACCTGTCTCAAAATTTAAATAAATAAACGATAAAAAAGGAGCTGGGGATGTGGCTCCCTGGTTAAGTACTCTGGTTTCAATCCCTGATATCAAAAAATAAATAATAAAAGTAAACAAAATGCAGCGGGCATGATAGTATATGCCTGTAATCCCACTGGCTCTGGAGGCTGAGTCAGGAGGATCACGAGTTCAAAGCCAGCCTCAGCAACGGTGAGGTGCTAAGCAACTCAGTGAGACCTTGTCTCTAAATAAAAATACAAAATAGGTCTGGGGATGAGGCTCAGTAGCTGAGTGCCCTTGAGTTCAATCCTTGGTACTAAAAAAAAAAAATGCAGTTTAGTTGTTTGTGGCTTAAAGAATCAACAAATAAAGGGATTTTTTAAAAAAAAAATATTTATTTATTTATTTTTAGTTAGAGGTGAACACAATGTCTTTATTTTACCTTATGTGTGCTGAGGATCAAACCCAGTGCCTCATACATGCTAGGTGAGCTCTCTACCTCTGAGCTACAACCCCAGCCCAACAAATAAATTAATTTTAAAGGGGAGATGACTCTGGACATTTGTCTATACAGTAGGGCCATCCATTAGAACATTCCACAGCAATGGAAGTATCCTGTGTCTTCCCTGTGCACCTCAGTATCACTAGCCAAATGTGACCATATTTGAAATGGGGCCAGTGTGACTGAGGAACTGAATCTTTATCTACTTTCAATTAATTTAAATTTTAATAGCTACTGATTACCGTATTGGACAGAGCACGTGTTCAATCCATCAGTGCAACCATGTCTGGTTTGCAAGAGGAATATGCTAAACTTCAGCAAGTACCTTAGATTTTGTGGTGAGATGATGTTCATTGAAAAGGGTTCTTGTCTTTCAAACATTCACTGTTACATTTGTAGTTTAACACACATCACAGGTTGTTGATGGCAGTGAGTTTTTGAAGCCAACTTCTAGAAATTAATTGGGTCCTAGATTTTCCATACTTTAGTTGTTCATCTTTAGTGTACTTTCTATATTTCCATATGTTTATGGATTTTATACATTTATATAGTCATGCCTTGCTTACCAGCAGGGATACGTTCTGAGAAATGCCACACTCAGTGATTTCATCGTTGCACTCACAGGTTTCATCCATATTGAAGATTTGCTTCTGCAAGTAATTTTCTTCTACAATCAGCTTATCTAGAGTTTCCAAAAATCCTTCAGCTGCCTTCACATCAGCACGCATAGACTCACCGCTCGCTTTCACATTATGGAATGAATAACAATTTTTGAATCACTTAAACTACCCAGAACTAGCAAAAAAAAAAAAACAACTTTTTTTTGCTTTTGGCTGTGATCATCATGGTGCTAAAAGAGATGTGCTCTGTGTCTTCAATTTAGATGATTCAGAGTTTCTCCATGTTCATGTGGCTTTTCTGGAACTTTTCTTCATCTCTTTGCCTTCCGGGAAGCAGATCCGATAAGAGCGTTCATCCCTTCCTTCTTGTCCTTCAAGGTCATGCTATGGTAGAATGGACATTCCTGATGGGCAAGCAGAGGCCATCGCTGATTCTTTCTGTTTCTGTAGTCCTCCATTCCTTTAATTCTGTTTCCGGATCAGTCACTCAATGTAGAATATTACTGGCAATATCAAACGTGGATTTCATATGCTCAGGGGCCATGATAAAAAGGACAATGTGAGATTAATCAAGCACAAAGGAAATGATACAATCAAGAGACGCAGTTAACATGAGCCCTGTGAGGCTGCTGTTGGTGTAACGTGGTGCACTGTTTTACAGACAGGAGTTTTCAAATAACTAAAGAATATGCTCTAAAACAATGCATAACACCATAAACACATAAACCAGGAACACAGCCAGTATGACCATCATCAAGCATTAGGTACTTGATTTTATGTGCTATACCTGACCTGGCTAGGAATGCAGCAGGTCTGTTTATATCAACATCACACCAATATATATCAGTAATGAGATTTACCAGGATGTCACTAGGTGATAGGAATGTTTCAGCTCTTTTATAATCTCACGGGACCACCATTGCATATGCAGTCTGTCAATAACTGAAGCACCATTATATAGCACATGACCATAGGTCAATTTTAAATATTGAAATAAAAATATAAAACAAACTAATAACCTTATCTGTTTGCCTCCAATATGCAAGATGATGGTAATTGTCAAATTTTGGGCCAATTTTTAGCACAAGCTAAATTAATTTTTAAAATAGACTCTTTTTTGGGGGGCAGGGGTACTTAACCACTGAGCCACATCCCCAGCCCTATTTTGTATTTTATTTAGACACAGGGTCTCGGTGAGTTGCTTAAGTTGCTGAGGCTGGCTTTGAACTTGTGATCCTCCTGCCTCAGAGAGGGATTACAGAGATGCACCACCGTGCTCAGCTATACATTTAAGAGGCAGACTAAAAACTACCAAGATCATGCAATATTATGTGAATCAGAGAATGGAAACAATCTCAACAAGATTTAATTAGCAAAAAAAATCACGTTGACATATTTTTATTCTACGATTCACAAGGTAGTTTGAAAATATTTTGGCAATGGCCACATAAGTGGTACTATTGGTGTATAAGTGCCAATTTAAGAGGAATAAGAGAATGATAAACAGACTAATGGCATCACAATTGGTGAGTTGGCTGTGTAAACAAGACCTGAGATTGTGTAATTCCATGCCCATCACGGAATTGATGGTTTAAAAAAAATAATTGAGGAAAAGCTGGAATTTTGGAGATGACCAAGTGCCCGGTTATGCATCACTGTGCTCTGGATTCCCCTGTGAGCAAAACCTAAGTCAAAGACATCTGTGGAGAAGTGATCCCAGGGAGCAGGCATGAGAGACCAGAGAAGTGACCTGGGGAAGGATTTGAGACCGATACAAGGGCTCACAATGGAGCTGGTCATCCCTGCAGGAGACTGTTGCTCCACCTGGGACCCCCTAAGCAACCTTAGGCATCGTATCCCAGAACTCTCTGCATTGGGCACAAAAGGCCCAATACAGAGAAATCTTTCTACCCCTGTTGCCCATTGGCAAAAAAATGGCTTCTGGACATTAACTCTTGTTTTCCTTTGGATTCCCCAAAGCCAACTCTGAAATCAAGTTTAAATTAATTTATTTGAGAGGTAATTCCAGGAAGCAGGGTAAGGGAGACATACAGAGAAAGGACGTGGAACAGTGGGGGATCCAGTCTCTAAAAGGCTAGCACCGTGGCCAGCTGGAGCTTAATCCCACACGGAGACCCTGGGACCAGTGCAGAGCACATGGTGGGTACGTCATGTTACCTGGCTACCCCTCCCTGCCAAAGAAGCCTAGAAATATCTTTTTTGTTGTTGTTGTTATTTTGGGGGAAGGTGCCGGGGATGGAACTCAGGGGCATTAACTATGAGCCACATCCCCAGCCCTATTTTGTATTTTATTTAGAGACAGGGTCTCACTGAGTTGCTTAGCACCTCACTAAGTTGCTGAGGCTGGCTTTGAACTCCCAATCCTCCTGCCTCAGCCTCCTGAACTGCTGGAATTACAAACATGTGCCACCATGCTCAGCTAAAATATCATTTTTAAGTGGGCATTTGATACCTCTAACAAAACTTATTAAGGAAGAAGAGAGAGAGAGAGAATGGATCTGAGGAAGAGAGTTATTTTCTCTGATATTGTCTCTGATATTCCATGGGTAATAAGAGCCATTTAGATGTTGGGAACACTGATCTTGAGGCCATCTTCTGATCAGCAGGATGAGGCACTTTGGTTTTCTGAACATATCATGACAGATATCTTCGAATAGTTGCTGTATTCTCTACTTTGCTTTGCCTGAGCTTGTATTTAAAATTATTCTGGGCTGGGCATGGTGGCGCATGACTATAATCCCAGCAGCTGGGGAGGCTGAGGCAGGAGGATCTCTAGTTCAAAGCCAGCCTCAGCAACTCACGTAGGCCCTATGTAACTCAGTGAGATCCTGTCTCGAAATAAAATACAAAATAGGGCTGGGGATGGGGCTTAGTGGTCCAGTGCCCTGGGTTTAATCCCCAGTATCAAAAAAATAAATAAATAAATAAATAAAATTATTCTGACCCTTTAACATATCAGCAATCATTTGATTACAAGGAACAGTAACCCACTCAAACTGGCTTATGGGAAAAAGAGGATATTTTGGAAGGAATCAGAGTTATCTCCAGACAAAATGTGAAGTCAGGTTTCAGGAGGGAGAAGGAGAGGGAAACAGAATCTTGGAGCTAGAAAATCAGGGAGGAGTTCTGAGGCCTCACCCAGCTGGGCCCTTGTTCTGTCCTCTCTGCGTCTCTGTGTCTTTGGTCCATCTCGCTGATTCTTCCTCTGCACGCCCTGCTCTGTCTCTTTGCATCTAAGGAAGACTGTACTTGCCCCAAGCCTGATCCTAACCTCAGAGTTCAAGTGCACAGCCCTAGTTTTCTTGCCCCATATTCTCAAAAGAGGAGAAAGTGGCCGCTTGGCCTCACCTATGGCATGCTCCCGCTGGGTCCCACAGCCAGATGTGGGGGAGGAAGGGGGCTGATGTAGTGCATGAAGCCCCCTACCCCAGCATGGAGAATACAACTTTATGGAGGGGCATTGGATGAGCAGGAAATGGTCACTATCTCTACCTTACTGACAAAGATACTTTTAAAGTGTGGAGAAACGCACAAATTATAAGGAAGCAGGGTCCCAGGTGGTTGGTAATCAAGGATACATCACAAAAATCCACGATTCAACACAAAAATTCACGGTGGCGCACACCTGCAATCCCAGTGGCTCCAGAGGCTGAGGCAGGAGGATCAGAGTTCAAAGCCAGCCTCAGCAACTTAGTGAGGCCCTAAGCAACTCAGTGAGACCCTGTCTCTAAATAAAATACAAAATAGAGCTGGGGATGGGGCTCAGTGGTGGAGTGCCCCTGAGTTCAATCCCTGGTACCCCTCCCCCCCAAAAAAAAGAAAAATTCATAGGAGAGTGAAGGTAGTATCATCACTGTAATTGAGAAACTATCACAAAGGAGGTGTCTCTGTGGGTGACGAAAGTCATTTCCATGTTGGGGACACTAATCTGGAGGCCATCTCCCGAGCAGCAGGATGCGGCAGTTCCATGATTTGAACATGGCATTGTTGAATTCATTAATCATTAGAGGTGCTTGGCATTCAAATCAGCCGCAGATGATGAGTGTCCTTGATTGCAGCCTCGGGATCTAGTTTTCATTTAGGATGCTCATGGGTGATTCGGATATGTTTTTGATAATGGCTCCACATTTCCTTGCCAGCGTCAGAAGGGCTCTTCATGGAAAAGCTGATGGGGATAGAGAGATGGGAGGGAGAGAAGGAGAGGACAAGACCCACCTCTAAATCCAGCCTCTGGGTGCCTTGCAAATTATTCCTTGACAATTCACATTTTAAAACATTTTCAAATACTGCTTGTGGTTCTAAGTGTGAATCCTAGAAGGCACATCTCATCTATCTTTCTGTTTGTCTAGCATCTGTGTATACATCCATCATCTTCTTCTAAGGTAACACCATCATGGAACTATCAACTCAAATGCTTTGGCTAAAAAAAAAAAATTTTAAAAATTGTGGCACGGTGTCAATATTTAGCAGCCTGGTGACAACTTTTTGTTGTTGTTGTTGTTATTACCAGGTTGTTGAACCCAGGAGCACTGAGCCACATCCCCAGCCCTTTTTCATATTTTATTTGGAGACAGGGTCTCAACTGAGTTGCTTAGGGCCTCGCTAACTGGCTGAGGCTGGCTTTGAACTTGCGATCCTCCGACCTCAGCCTCCGGAGCTGCTGGGATTACAGGTGTGCACCACCATGCCCTGCACAACTTTCAAATATGCATTTAAAATGAAGAAATTGTGGTAGACGCTGACCAGTGGGGTCCTGACCAGATCCTGTTACTAGTACATAGTAGTCTCTGTCTCTTCCTTAGAAAATTACCTTTGGAGAAATGGACACGGGCTTCCACCTTGCTGAACTGGTAAGCCCACAGCCAGTACCAGCCTAGCACTGGTGTACAAAAGGCCGACTCCCTTGCCTTACGATGGGACTGACTCTGGTACAACTCACACTTCATAGCATCCAGGGGGTCAGGCAAAAGCAAGCCTCTGACTGAAGCCATATAAGCCATATTCTTGCTCTATTGCTTCCCCAGCTGTATCCTGCCCTTGGTCATGACCTCGTGAGCACTCCCCAGTAATTAAGGGCATTAGAATTTCTGTCGAAAGCTCTGCCTCTACAGAACCTGAACAAAGATGGGAATGTTACCATAATTAAAAAATAAGTAGACCCTATTTATCTACAAAGCATATTGGCAAAGGAAAATATAGAGTGCTGGAAATAGTTGTATTAAATGTGATGAAATATTCTTTGGCCAAGAAAATAGAGACCTGAATTTTCCTTTTACCTTTAAGTCATGGAAATAAGTAAATCACTTGCTAAGCCTCAGTTTTGGACAAATGAGGAGACAAATCCTTCCTTCATCATCTTTCAATACTTTGATGTTTTGTAGATATAGCTTTTACTTTCAGTAGTATTACTGGGATAGGCTGGAATAATAACTCTGGATAGATAATATTTTAGATGACTTTTAGGTCCTCTAATATTGGAAGGGCTCTCAGTAAGTGTTGTGAATTTTGAGCAGCTATTTTTAATTATTTATACTTAAGTAGATAAACATTTATAACTTAAGAGTTATATACTATAATTTAAGTTATTGGCTAACATAAGAGATAGCTGAAGCCACAGGACAATGTAGAAAAGTATCCATTACAAGAACTGATTTTTTTTTTTTTGAGTTTTGTTTTCCTGATAAATTGCCGTGGGAGAAGTAGATGAAAAGCATTATTTGCAGTCTGAGTTTGATGCATACGCTACAATTCACTATTTTAAGAAATCTGTTTTGTACTAAATTGTCTGAGTCATTAAAATTTCCTTCAGTACTCCTTCACCAAAGTAAAAGGATTTTCTGTCCTGATTCTATAATATGGATCTTAATCTCTAGGATATGTAAAGATCTCAAAAAACTTAACACCAAAAGAACAAATCACCCAATCACTAAATGGGCTAAGGAACTAAACAGGCAACTCACAGAAGAAGCAATACGAATGGTCAACAAACATAGGAAAAAATGTTCAGCAACACTAGCAATTAGAGAAATGCAAATTCAAACTACACTGAGATTCCATGTCGTGTTGTAGTTCATACAGTTCTTCCAAGTCTGTTGGAGCAAGTTTGAGCTTGAATACATAGGATTTAATGAAATGAGTTTAACTCTTCTAGAAAATTCTCTGTAGATGCTTAGGGATGACTAGCAGGTGGATGCCTAGGATGCTAATTCTTGTCACATCTTGACTCTTCTGGATTTTATAAGGTTGCTATCTTTCTGCTTCAGCCCAGGAAGAGTTAAGTTCCCACCTGTTGTCTAATGAACTAATTTCACTCTTGCTATTGAATGTTAGCACGAGCCTCCTGAGATACACTCTGCACGAGAATGAGGGCTTTGACCCCAAACTTCACCTCCACGATGCCATCACCTAGAACTGCACCCGCTCCATCACAGCTATCCAGATATTTCCTGAATGAGTAGATGAGTCGATGAAGGCCTGGTTTCCTCATTCTGAATGCCATATACATACACATCTTCTGTTTCCTAGTTTTCTACCCAATGGAAATTTTACTCTTGCTTCTAGGACCTTCTAAAAATTCCAGGTTATTCCTCTACTTATGTGGATTTTCATAAAAGAAATGTTCTGCTTGGGAGAGTCATGGTTTCTCCCTCGGCCCTCAGGAGTTAGACAGGTGTTTCCTAACATAAACCAGCTTGTGCAGTAGGAATCCAGGCCTATTATCCTTCAGACAGATGTATAGGAAGAAAACTAAGTTTTTTAAAGCATTTCATTCATGCCAAGCAATATGTGAAGGGTGCTATGTCCTCTAGGCACCCTGTGCAGTTGCTATTTTTTTTAAATAGATTCAGAAACTGAGTTTTGGAAACATCATTAATTTAAATGCCACATGGCAAATAATTTATATAAATATGACTTAAATCTTAGTGGGTCTGACTCCAAGTTCGGTATTATTTCTCCTAATCAATTATTTCATTGGTCTTCATGTTACCTAAGCATATAATCTATTCAATTCTTCAGTTCAATAAAAAGAATTTTTACTAAAATGCTCTATGTATTTATTTTCATTATTGAAAAGAACAACCAATAAGTTCAGTGGCTACATTGAATCAATGTGTAAAATTTATCATATTTTTATTGAAATGTTTGTTCCTTTAGAACTATGTTTTTCTAAACACAAAAATAATGGATAGCAGTCATAACAGAAATGAACAGTACAATAATTCATTTTTTTTTCAATATAGGGAATTGAACTCAGGGCCTCGGACATGCTAGACTGGCGCTGTACCACTGAGCTAAACTCCTAGCCCCAATAATTGACTTTTAAATACTTCTGTTTTAAGAGGTACAGGTTATTTACCTTTTAAATTTTACAAAGCATTCATTATGTCCTGAGGGCATTGCAAACATTTTTTTTTAATTACAAAGCATTTATGTAGACATACTGGCTTTGGACATATTCTACCATGTAATTCTGAACTCGGGGAAAAAATGAGAATAAAATGTCCTTGTATGAACTTTACACTCCTCACTATCCCTTCTGTGGTCATAGTGCCATATTTGCAAATACCCCTTTCAAACAGGGTGGTGTAGGTGAAGGGGGCCTGATTGAGTTTGCCAAAAGACCCCAGTCTGGGTCTGCCTCTGCTCTTGAGATCCTGGGCAGACCATCTCCCTGAGCTGTAGGGTGCTCTTTTCTAAAATGAAAACACTCATACCTGCTCAGCCCATCACCCAGGATTTGGAGATTGAATAGCATGTGAGCCATGTGCAGAAGCATGCCTGAAAATCAATAGTGCATTGTATACACAGATGGCATTTTATTCTAGAAGACTGGAGAGAATCACTTCCAAGTGAGCTCAGCCACTTCCAGGTGTGGGCAAGTTATATAATCTCATCTGTAAAATTGCAATGCAAATACTTCCTCATAGATTTACCATGCTCAGGATAGTTAAACATGCATGTAAAATACTTGAGAGAAGAAAGATGCTCAGGAAGCACTCAGCAGAGGATAGCTACTGGAAGTAGTAATGAAAACCACTAAATGTGAATTTCAATTTCTTCTATTCAACTTTTTTTAAAATCAGAAATCACTTCATGCACATGACCTTTTGGGCTCTGCCAAATGAGACTTCTTAAACAAGTGTGCATGATCTTCTCCCCTAAAATACAATGGTCTCTGCCAGTTTCACCAGGAGAATGTAGTTAACAAAACTATCCCAGTGGGTAATTCCAAGCAGTTGAAGACAAAACCATCTTGATCCCAAGAGCTATAGAATTGATCCATTATTTAAATTAAAAAAACAAAGTCTCCAAATCTACCTTAGAGACAGAGACAGCACATGAATTCTCCAGGGCCTGCTTTTGCCTTTCCTTTACAACTGTTCTTAGTCTAAAACTATTTAAAAAAAAAATCTATTTAGTCTACAGTTAGTGACGACATGTAAATGGAAATTTTTCTTGGAAAAAAATAAATGCTGGTTTAATTAATTAATTTTAGTTTTTTGGTACTAGAAATTGAACTCAGGGATAGTTTACCACTGAGCCTATTTTATTCTTCTATTTTAGACAAAGTCTCAATGAGTTGCTTAGAGCCTCACTAAGTTGCTTCGGTTGACCTTGAACTCGCTAAGTTGCTGAGGTTGACCTTGAACTTGTGATCCTCCCATCTCAGCCTCCTGAATTGAGTCACTGGGATTCCAGGCATGTGCCACCATGCCTGGCCCCCTTGGTTAATTTCAAAACTTGGTATAAATAGCTGCTAGCAGATCATTTCCTATAAGTAGTTTCCCTTATAGGCAAAAGCACTTAGGAACTCAGGGGAGATTTCGGGAAAGGTCACTATTTCTAGTCCAGCTGCCCACACAATGAGACCTTCAATCACATTGAGGGTCAGGTAAGGAAAAAAGAAAGTGTGTGTGTGTGTGTGTGTGTGTGTGTGTGTGTGTGTGTGTGAAGGAAATTTTAAATTACTGGTCATTTACTTATAGTTTTCCTTTTTTAATAATGTCTGAATTACTACAAAAAATATAAAGATTAGGTCAGAAAAATTGCATAATCTGCAAGGGAATTGATCTTCTAAATTGCAGAACAAAGTACTACCTTTCATATCTTGTGAAAGAATTTTTCTCCAGAAGCTTCCCAATTATAATTCTATGGCATAAAAATATCAGGTGTAAGAATCATGAATAACTCATACAAAATACTCAACATTTTCTTACTCATGTTGTAAGTATCACAGACATTTAAAAAAAACCTATGACAAAAAAATGGGGAATAAGATTGATCAAATTGTGTTATGAACAAATATGGTGTAATGAATCTCACTATTATATATAATTATGCACCAAAAAATTTAAAAAATCATGGGTCTCACTGGAAGAAAAGGAAGGGATTTGTGATGAATTGTTGGCCTTTCTGGAAGTTAAATTTATGTTATTTAATTTTATTAATTTCAATATCCATGTTAAATTTAATTCAATATATAATTTAATGGTTTATTGATGAGGTAAATCAGCATCCTAGTAAATGGAACTTTGTACAGTATTTTTTCTTAAATGATTTTTTATGAAGAACAGGCAGTAGTTCAAACATTTTGCATCAGTTGAGGATCAGACAGACCTGATTTTTGTACTTGGCCTTCCATGTTACCCATAGATCAACGGGGAAAGCTACTTTATCTGTGAGCCTTGTTTTCCGGGTCTGTAGAATAGGTGCAATTTGGGAATGACATCATGCATTAGCTAGCATCTGAGGTGACCCCCCAGTGACCACCTGCTGTTCACATTGCTCACATTTTATGTGGCCATCCCCTGCATTCCACTGAGTCAGTCTGCCCAAATGTTTAGTCCATGAGGCAGGGAACAGAAATTTCCAGGTCACAGCCAGGGAAGCAATGAGGCTTGCAACCACTACACTATGACTTTGAAAGTCTATTCTCCAGCTCCAGTTGAGCCCAGGGATAACTAGCCCTCACTAATAGCTTGACGACAGTCTCATGAGATGCTTTGAGCTGGAACCATCCAGCTACATTCCACCTGGGTTCCGGATCTTCAAATTTTATGTTAGATAACAGATGTTTGTTATTTCAAGCAGTTAATTTTGGAATTAATTTGTCACACAGTAAGTTGATAATCAAAAACATGACATGCCAGGTGTGGTGGTGCATACCTTTAATCCCAGCAGCTCAGGAGGCTGAGGCAGGAAGATCTTGAGTTGACAGCCAGCCTCAGCAAAAGTGAGGCCCTATCTCTAAATAAAATACAAAATAGGGCTGGGGATGGGGCTCAGTGGTCAAGTGCCCCTGAGTTCAATCCCTGGTACCCCCCCCCACACACACACACAAAAGAAATGATAGGAAAAAAAAACCAGTTTATCCTTTATACTCTGAACAATTGGAAGAGTACTGAATATTTGAGTGCTATGTGATATGTGTGTTTTAGACATTTTTAGACTTTTTTCCTTACACAACCCTTATTTATTTATTTTTTTACAACCATTATTTTTAAACTAGATTTTGATTAATTACAACCTGGAGAATTTGCTTGAAATGCATACCCATAGGCCCCACCACCAGAAATTCTGATTTAGTAAGTCAGGAGTAGGGCCCAAGTATCTTTATTTTTAGTTACCATCCCAAATGTTTGAGATGTGGGTCACCTACCCACACACCCACTCTTGAACTCTGCCCTTTGTCAAACTGAGCTCTTAGTGGCTCTCAGACCTTATTCCAGTCCATGTTGTATATTCTAGGATTCATCTGGGTTTACCGTGAGCTTTCCCAATTCTTACCCTGAAAATCCTGAGCCCTGGAGAATCCCTGAGTCCTGGGCAAACTAGAACAGTTGGCGCTTCCAATGACAGTCTGAGCAACTAGAATAATCCTTCCACCCCAATCTCTGCATTTCCACCTGCCAATGCCTAACCCATCATTCAGGGCCAGTTCCAATGCCATTTCTCCACCCGCTCACATTTTTCAGATTCATCTCCATCATCCTCAGAGCCTTTGATTTGTCAAAGCATCTTTTTCTTTTACAGCATTTTGTAAGAGTAACACTTGTACCTTCTTTATCCTTTGCAAATCCCTGGAGGCCAGGACGGCTGTGTCATTCATCCCACGAATGTCAGGCTCCTTGATTTCAGGTGTCAACTCAAGTTCAGGTGCAGTGCTGAAGAGCTAGCCTTTGGGGGAAGAAGAAAGCATCTCTCTTTAGTGAGACTTCTCAATGTGCTTCTTTTCAGCCCATTTGAATTTAAATCGGTCTCCTGCTCCTCACTCCTGAAAGATTTCCAGAGGCGGCCTGATAACTAGGACGGCTATACCAAAGCAGTTGATTCCTTTTCTGACAGCTGATAAATCTTCACCAGAAGACCCCACGGACAGGTTCCTGGGAACTTTTACTGATACATACCCTCCCTCTGCCTATCAGGTTTACCAGTGCTGAAAAAACAATATGAAATTAGTTTGTAGATGATCCATTAAAATTTTCCAAAGGGTTCATTATGATGATAAAAATCAAAATCGCAGGGAACTCAATGTGCTTAATTATGACTTCCAACTGCCAAGAAGTCAGTCAAAGCTCTCCCTCATCCTTGAAAAGGATTACATTTTCTTTGCCCGATTTCCGCCATACTTCATGCAGAAGAGAGGCTTAGCAGTGGGGGCACAGGTGATTGAAATCAATGGTTTGACATAAACTCGGTTTAGACTCAAGAAAGGCAAATCCATTGACCCAGGGAAAAGAGGGAGAGTTTTTGTTTTTTCAACTATTATGAGTTTTATTATGCTTGCTCTCCTAAATTATAAAATTTATACTCTCCACAGTGAAGGAAGAATAACTAGAAGAATTTCTGGAACAACAATAATGCTAGTTTTCTCATATTGAGTACTTAGTCTGTGGTAGGATACATGCTAATGAAAGCATCTCTCTTAAGCTAGTATTGTCCATACACTTTCTTTCCATAGGTTTGAACTTAACCTTGGGCTTTATCTGATTTTGGATATTGCACAGTCTAGCTTAATTTTCACAATCATCCAAAGGAGGAGAATTATTATTGTCTGCATTTTTGCAGGTGAGGAAAGGAGAGCCATCTAACGATGCTTCTGGGGTCATTCTGCTGGGTGCAGGTGTAGGCGAGGATGCAGAACATGCAGTCTGACTTCCACTCCCAGGCTCTTACCTCCTGTCTTACATCCCCTACCAGCCTTCCTTCCCTACCAGACTTGCAAAAGAAATGTCTAGTGCAACCCATTTTCTTCTTGAAAAGTCACTTTTCAAGTGGTAACTGAAATAATAACAAAGCACTGAGTTTAATTCCTTTTAAAATTTTGTTCTTTTTAGATATCCATGGCAGTAGAGTGCATTTTGACCTATCACACACACATGGAGTCTAACTTCCCATTCTTATGGTTGGACATGATGTTCCCTGGTCGTGGGTTCATATATGAACACAGGAAAGTTCTGTCCCATTCACTCCACTGTCTTTCCTGTTCCCACCCCCCTCCCTTCCCTTCATTCCCCTTTGTCTCATCCAATGAACTTCTAATCTTCTCCCTTGTTGTGGATTAGCATCCACACATCAGAAAGAACATATGGCCTTTGGTTTTGGGGGATTGGCTTGTTGTACTTAGCATGATGGTCTCCAGTTCCATCCATTTTCCAGCAAATGCCATAATTTCATTCTTCTTTATGGCTGAGTAATTGCTGGTGGGACTGCAAATTGGTGCAACCACTATGGAAAGCAATATGGAGGTTCCTCAGAAAACTTGGAAGGGGAACCACCATTTGACCCAGTATATACCACTCCTTGGTCTATACACAAAGGATTTAAAAACAGCATACACAGTGGCATAGCCACATCAATGCTTATAGCAGCTCAGTTCACAAAAGCTATGGAACCAACCCAGGTGCCCTTCTATAGATGCATGGATAAAGAAAATGTGGTCTATATACACAATGGAATAATTTCCTCATGTTTAATAAGTTTCCCCAGCAGTAGTACCAATACATGCATATTTTAGCATCAACTTACATCATGATTTCAGGAATGTTCCAGCATCCTCCCTCTTTGCCCTTTAATTAGCAGCTTCCTGAGCCCCTTGCAGGCAGGCTTATGGTCTCTTCCTACCTTTGCTATCCCATCACCTTTGCCTTCCTGTCAAGTAACCTTTTTTTAATTATTAAAAATTGAAGAAAGTCTTGTGAGAGGCCTTTTCTTTTGCAGATAATCAGCCCTCCATTTACAAGTTCTGTAAATTTTGATTTTTATATGTTAAGTTTGTTAAAAGAGGTCACACATGGAGATGAAGTGAGAAATCCTGTGTTGATAAGATTCTCAGGAGGAAGCCTACTTAGGCATTTCACTTCCGAGAAAAACACTTTGGCTCTGGTCTAATTGCAGTTGGTACTAATAGAGATCAGAAATCTGGCTTGAGAAGGACAAAGTTCATGACCTTTAATCTTGCTTTGACATTATGGAACAAATAATGAATAATGATGATTTTTTAAAAAAAAAAAAACAAAGTTAAGGACTTTGAAGGACAAAATGAAAAGGAAGATTACCTTAAATAATATTAAGCAACATTAAAGCAACAGAAAAAAGAGTGTCTAAGAATTAATTAAATATAAGAATACTAAAATCAAATGCCTCATTTTGATAGGCCTTTCAGCTGAGAGAGAACAGAAACTCTACTATCTTCGGTTTTTAATTGTTCATTGTTGGTGAGATGTAAAACACTCTAGGACAAGAGATCTATATAATTAGCATTGGTATTTTCACCCTAGAAATGTCAAACATATAGTAGAATGTGCTTTTTAGCAAATTTTATGTACCTACACATATTTGAGATAGACTTGATGTATAATAAATCATGAGAAACTTTTTATTGCTTTTCATTTTTGTGCATAGATCCACATTTCATCTAATATCTTCTTCCTTCCATTCAAGATTTTCCTAAACATTTTTATACTGCACATCTATTGGGGGTAAATGTTTTCAGCATTTTTATGTCTGAAAAAGTCTTTATGTCATCATCGTCAAGGACATTTGTACTGGGTATAAAATTCTAGATTGTGAGGGGTTTCGTTTTGGGCATTTTTTTATTATATACGTTTTAAATTTTATGTTTGATTTATTTCCAATAGATAGTTGTAGTTTCATGGATAATTTGAGGCATAAAACTGTAGCAATTTATTCAAATTTGCTTTAGAAGTTAGAGATTTTTAGTCTCATAAGATAAATAATACTTTTTTTATTATCTGTATGGTGATTTTTTTATATATTTCTTACATACAGGACAATAGTGGAATGCATTACACTCATAATTATCCATCACAGCACAATTTTTCCTAACTCTGTATATAAAGTATGTTCACGTCAAATTATGCCATTATACATGAGCTTTCTTATTTATTTATTTATTTTTTGCATTACAATTCTTAATACACCTTTATACAACAATTTGGCATTTTAAAGATGTTGCTTCACTATCTTTTTATTAGCATGGCTTCTAAAAAGAAATTTTTCTGTAGTTTTCATCTTTGTTTCTACATAATGTATCTTTTCTCCCTAGACTTTTTCTTTATCATATATTTTGAACAATTTTACTGTGATGGAAAATTTCCTTATTCCCTTATAAAATTCTATATTGTACACTGCTTATGTTTACTGTGCTTGGGGACTCATTAGATTCCTTGGATCCAGAGGTTTATAGTACTGCAATTATAATCTAATTTTAAATTTTAATTAAATGTAAATTTTATGGTTTTCATAAAATTTCAACCATTATTTTTTTTTCAACCATTATTTTTTAGTTTCCTTGTCTGCCCTCCACTTCCTTCTCTGGAGACTCCAATTTCTCATATTAGGCCTCAAAAAATTGGTCCCACTGATGCACTGATGTTTATTTTAAAATCCTTTATTTCATTTTGTATAGTATTTATTGCTATGTCTTCAAGTTCATGATTTTTTTCTTTTAATTCTAACCTGTCATTAATCTTATCAAATACATTTTTCATTTTAGATATTGCAACTTTTATCCCTAGAAGTTTAAGTTGAATTTTTGTTTGTTTGTTTGTTTTCAAATGTCTCCACTAAACTTCTTGAAAATCTATAATAGAGTCATAGCTGTCTTAATGTCCTGGTCTGTTAATTCTAATATATATGTTGCTTCTGGTTCCATTTCAACTTATTTTTTTCCTCATCATGGGCTGTATTTTCTTGGTCATCTTTGATTGGATGCCAGATTTTGTGAATTTTACCTTGATTGATGCAGGATTTTTTTGGGGGGGAGGATAGGGTATAAGGATTGAATTAGGGGCCCTCAGCCACTGAGCTACATCCCCAGCCCTATTTTGTATCTTATTTAGAGACAGGGTCTCACTGAGGTGCTTAGCACCTCACTTTTGCTGAGGCTGGCTTTGAACTTGCGATCCTCCTGCCTCAGCCTCCCAAGCTGCTGGGATTAGAGGCATGTGCCACTGTTCCTGGCCGGATTTTAAATTCTGCAAATATTATTAAGCTTTGTTTTAGGAATCAATGTAGTTACTTGGAAAGAGCTTGATCCTTTTAGGTCTTTGCTCAAAGATGTGCCCCATCTCAACAAAGACTCCTACTTTTCCATTGGCTCTGATGGATTCACATAGCCAACACAGTGCCGATTCTAAGGCCACTCTGGAACACTGGCTGGATTAGAGACCTGGGTCTATGTTCCAGTCCTGAAACAGCAGTGAATCCCTACCTGAACCACATGGCATGAGGTTGAGAGGGAAGCTATCCCAGAAAGAAATCAGAAAGAAGACCTATGGACCAGGTGCAGTAGTACATGCCTGTTATCCCAGCAGCTTGGGAAGCTGAGACAGGAGGATCAAAAAAGCCTCAGCAATTTAGCAATTCAGCGAGACCCTGTCTCTAAATAAAATACAAAATAGGGCTGGGAATGTGGCTCCGTGGCCAAGTGCCCCTGAGTTCAATCCCTGGTACCCCTAATTCTGAAAAAAAAGAAAGATCTGTCTCACAGGAGGCTCTTACCAGAAGGTTTGTTTTGTGTGCCTGGGTTAAAACATTCATTCTGGTATGTTGGGGGTGTGCCAATGAACTATTTATTCCCTGCAATTATTCCTCTAGCTCTCTGATTGCTACCCACAATACACA
The DNA here is from genome assembly GCF_964194105.1 of Spermophilus citellus. Classification (NCBI taxonomy): domain Eukaryota; kingdom Metazoa; phylum Chordata; class Mammalia; order Rodentia; family Sciuridae; genus Spermophilus; species Spermophilus citellus. Next base: position 56,725,020 of record NC_138184.1, read on the forward strand.
CAGATACCATGTAGTGCAGGCTCTTCATGCACCCTTCCAATAATCAGATATGCAAAGGTGAATATGTGCAAGTGACATAGGACAGAAGAGGCAGGACACCTGAAGGATTTTCAGGAAGAGGTTTATTTAGCTGCAGAAGTCAAGGGTGGCTATCACCTAAAAATCTCTGGACCCTGACCCTGGAATTTTTTTAGATTTATACTCAGTAGTGTGGTTACGTGTCAGTGGATGGGTACTTGGCAGTTACTCTTTGTCCCACATTTCTTAGGTGAGACAGAAGTTTCACGGGTTTTGTCTGCAAGCCTAGCATTGACAAGAAAGAGGAACTTTAAACCACATTGAGCTCTCTGCTGCTGACATCTTGTGTAAAAATCTTTCGGACAAGAAGAGAAGCTTAATTGTAGGGGAAGGGTCCTGAGAAACATATATAATACAAATAAAGTAGGGGGTCTCTTTGGTGGGGGTATGTGCTCTGCTTTATAAGTGCAAGTGAATACAAGACAAGAGACAGTATTTTTCAAACTCATTTTTTTTGGTTTTTGGTGGGTTTTTTTGTTTTGTTTTGTTTTGTTTTGTTTTGTTTTGTTGGTACTGAGGATTGAACCCAGGGGCACTTAACCACTGAGCCACATCCCCAGCCCTTTTTTATATTTGATTTGGAGACAGGGTCTCACTGAGTTGCTTAGGGTCTCACTAAGTTGCTGAGGCTGGCTTTGAACTCGCAATCCTCCTGCCTCACCTCCTGAGCCACTGGGAATGCAAGTGTGCACCACTGCACCCAGCCCTTATAAGACTTTTAAAAAGAAATTTCCTCTTTTGGGGCCTTACTTTCCTCATCTTCAAATAGAGAAGGTAGTTACAACATCATGGTCCCTTTCAGACCTAGAATTCTGTGATTCTCTAAATCCCTGCCCCCCATTAATAATGTAAATTCTAATGTTGTGCTAATATGAAGTAGATCTAACATGAAATAAGCCACAATAAGTAATCCTAAAAATATACCTAAAAAGCCACTCAACCTGTGAGGAGGACTATTTAACATGGTGTATGTTTTCTAGAAATCTCTTTGTGGATGCACCCAATAACATTATGTATATGATTTTACATGCATAAGATTGCCCATACTTGTGTTTCTGTAAACTGCTGGCCAAGAACTTAATTTACTGTTATTAAAATGATCAGTTTTCAACCTCCTATCTGTTGGGAGTTGCCCCGGATCCAAAGACTAACTTCCCCATCCCCCAAGAAGAGCCGCCCAATGGTGAGCCCTGCTGGCTCACATGATCCTTACCCACCAATCAGACTAGCCCTGCTGGCTCACATGATCCTTACCCACCAATCAGACTAGCCCTGCTGGCTCACATGATCCTTACCCACCAATCAGACTAGCCCTGCTGGCTCACATGATCCTTACCCACCAATCAGACTAGCCCTGCTGGCTCACATGATCCTTACCCACCAATCAGATTAGCCCTGCTGGCTCACATGATCCTTACCTACCAATCAGAAAGCACCCCATGCCAACTGTCAAACCACCCCTGGCTCTATAAATATGCAGAGCTGTTCCTCAATAAACAGGCATTTTCCTCCAATGGCAACCCTTGATCGTTCTTTCACTATCAGCTGGGACCTAGGTGCTACCCAGCAATCTCTCTGTTTCCTTAGTCAGCGCTCTCTCTCTCTCCCTCTCCCTCTCCCTCTCCCTCTCCCTCTCTTTCTTGAGAGGGGAACATTGGCTGTAATGGATTCATGTACTCAGATTTAAACTCTGTTGTATCTTCTTAAGCTCCCACTCCTTTCATCTTCTTCTTCTCTATCAGCAGAAACATTCATTTCCTGCCTCCACAGAAAAGAAAATTCATTTCCTCCAACTTCCTGTGACCAAGCCTATTACATAACTTGCCTGGGTTGGCATACTCCTTTTCTTCTTCCTTCATGACACACTGAGAGATGCTTCCTGGTTCTGTTCCCGATGGACTTCTCCATCTGTGTCCTGGGGTCTCTGTCTCTTCCCAACAAAGCTTGGCCCCAGGTTTTGAACTGAGGTCCCCCCAATTTTTCCCACTCCAGGGCCACTGATTTCTGCTCAGTTGTATGAGCGGACCAACCTCTTTCCTGACTTAGGACTCTTGTTCTTTTCTTGGTGGTGGGGGGATTGGGGACTGAACTCAGGGGCACTCGACCACTGAGCCACATCCCCAGCCCTATTTTGTGCTTTATTTAGAGACAGGGTCTCACTGAGTTGCTTAGGGCCTTGCTAAGTGGCTGAGGCTGGCTTTGAACTTGCAATCCTCTTGCCTCTGCCTCCCGAACCACTGGGATTACAGGCGTGCACCACTGCACCCAGCAAGACTCTTGTTCTTGTTCCTGTTTCTGGAATGTTCTTTCCTGTGCTTTTTCCATGACAGGCTTCTCTGTCCTTCCCGATCTCCATTTAGACATCCTTCCCTTGCAGAGGCTTCTCAGAAAGCCTCAGCACTCACCCCTTCACCTCAAGTGGCTCTAATCACCAACACTTTTGTTCCGTTCATTGATTTGACCACTGGACTCTTGGTTTGTTCTTTTGTTTATTGTCTGGTTTCCTTTCAAACTTAGCAAATCCATAAAGATAGAATCTCTGCTTTTAAAATTGTCAGGGCCTCACAGAGCACTAATTATCTCCATTTTTTAAATGAATGAATGAATGAATGAATGAGTATCTTCCTAACATGAGAGGTCATTTTGGTTGAATTTGATCTGATATTTTATCTGGGCCCCCCTTGCCAACACGGCTGGATTACACTTTGTGGTGTTGACTGCAGGACTTCATGATTCCAATACAGGTCTTCTAGAACTAGAGTCGCACTGTCTCCTCAATCCACTGAATCATGAAAGTCAGATGTGAGTAGACATTTCAATAGGCTTTGTGAAATGACTGCTTTTCCTTATTCGTGGTGGTAAGAAGTGAATGTAGACAGATTTCCGTATGCAGCAGCCCTTATTTCATATAATATAACACTGGAAAGTCATGTTGCCAGACATAAGCTTTATGGGAGTTCATTCACATATGGATTTGGGGCTTGGAAAAAAATGTTTAATTGTGTAAGGCCATGTTATTTATGTCACTACATTTTTTTGGGGGGGGGGGTAAGTATAGGGAATAGAATACAAGGGTGCTTAACCACTGAGCCACATTCCCAGACCATTTTTTAATATATATTTTTTTTATTTTGAGATAGAATCTTGCAAAGTTGCTTAGGACCTCACTAAGTTTGTGAGGCTGGCTTTGAACTTGTGATACCCCTGCTGTAGCTTCCATATGTCATTTCGCTTTAAGCCTGTTATTTCCAATCTGATGAAATCAGTAAGAAAAACGTATTTGAAAATCACTTTATTTACCTATAAAATATTAAATAGCCCAGCACATAATTTAATCAATGGCTAAGGAAGGAGTGCATTTCTTTGTAATTTACACTTATTCAATGGTCCGGTCAGCATACAGTAGGACAGCTCTTGCACCTTGAAGTTACTGATGGGTTCTTATCTAATATTGAGTTGAATAATTCAAAAAAAGTTAAATTATTATGTCATCTGCACATGCTATAATAGAAATTAAACTTTCACTAAAACAACTTTTGTTATAGAAAACAAATTGGGATAATACTTTAGTTAAATGATATATTTTATTGATCACCAAAATGTTGTATGTTGTTAAAATTTAGAAAATATAGAAAAATGAAATAAAAAGCATACATATTACCCATACTTGGATTTTAGAACATCTGTATACTTATATAATTAAAATTATGTTGAATTAGAATTCTGTTGTTTTTAACTTTATTTTTTTATATTCTATTGTGAAAAAAATTCTATGGCATTAAGAATTTTTCTTTTTTAAAATTTTTTATTCTTTTTTGACATATGAAACAGCAGAGTATATTTTGACATATCATACATACATGAGTATAACTTAGTCTAACTAGGATCCCATTCTTGTGGTTGGACATGATGTGGAGTTTCCCTGGTCGTGTGTTCATATATGAACATGGGAAAGTTCTGTCCCATTCACTCCACTGTCTTTCCTGTTCCCATCCCCCTCCCTTCCCTTCATTCCTCTTTGTCTAATCCAATGAACTTCTATTCTTCCCCTCCCCCACCCCATTAAGAATTTTTCTAAAAAATTGTTTGTGCTTGTTGGAAAGTCCTACATGATTGTGCTTATCATAATTTATTTAAGCAGTTTCTTAATATGGAGAAATTGGTGGGGTTTTTTGCTTTCATCATCTTATAAAGCTATAGTGAATATCTTTAGGAATGCCTTTTTAGGTACATTTTTAATTATTTGCAAATGGTAAATTCTTTAAATGGAGTTAATGGATCCATGATAAGTTAGCATCACTGACTTTTTAATTCTTTAAAAAGGTTGTCAAGGTCAAATAGAAGGTGAAAAATCACCATAGCCACCATCTCTCTTAAAAATGTTCCTATTATTTCTAATAGATATTTGGAAGCCACACTGTGGGAAGCCATGTTCAGGTACCTGGTGGAGCATTGTGACAAAGGCACAAGACTCTATAAGGAGAATTTGAGATCCCCTAACTTTCTGCAATATCTTCCTGGCCCTGGCCCAGGTTTATCTCCATACTCTCATGTCCACATATTTTAGAGAATTGCCAGGCTCATAGTAACAAGTTAGGGAATATTTCATGAATAATCAAATGAGCCAATAAACCATTATTGACTCATAGTATACCGGAAATTTTTACACCCTAACAGTTCATGTATAGATTGCAGGAACTATGATTACTATTCTGTTCAATGTCCTTCTGCATAGAAATGGCACCACTTTGAGAGGCAGATTAAAATTTTAATCTTAGTTTTATGATTTACCAGGTGAACTCCTTGTTCTTGTTGGCTTTTCTGAAAAATGGGATGATAGTACCCAATTTTTCTGAGGATGTGAAATATTTTTGTTATTGTTGTTGTTTTGTTTGTTTGCTTTTTATACCAGGGATTGAACTCAGGGGCACTTAACCATTGAGCCCCATCCCTAGCCATTTTTATATTTTATTTACGGACAGGGTCTCACTGAGTTGCTTAGGACCTCACTAAGTTGCTGAGGCTGGCTTTGAACTTGTGATCCTCCTGCCTCAGCCTCCTGAGTTGCTGAGATTACAGGCATGTGCCACCACCCCTGGCCATGACAAAGAAAGAATTCCAAAATTCATTCTCTTTCCACTTCCTTTGATTAAGTAAGGCCATTAATTTTGAGAGTTAGAAGCATTGACCATGCTCAAAACCACAGATTCCACAAACATTGGGGAGAATAAAATTGGGTAAACATTAAATGTGGATTGTATTTCTTGATGCAGAATAGTCTAGTTATTTAGATGACAACTTTGAAGTTTATTCCTGCAAGATATTTCTTTCAAACACAGAAAAAAACCCTACATATTTTAGAACTTATTTTTAAAGCATCAGTATTATATTATAGCACCTTAATTTTGTTAAATATAACTTGAAGGGGTTTAGTCTATTTCTGACCTTTAAATACAATAGCATTTTTTCTTTGTGATGACAAAGTAAACTTTTTTTTTTTGTATAATCTGTGGATACTAGAAAGAATCTGAAGAGAAAAATATATTTTATTCTCTTTCAACCTTGTTCTGTTGAGTTGTTCAGGTCAAATATTTCTATAAGAATCCATTTCTATTATCGGAATAATTTTATGATACTGTTATATAAGTTAAGAAAGTATTATATGTGGATAAAGAGAAAGAGGAAATTCTTCCTGAGCTCCTAAAGGAGCAGTAAGTGAGTTAATTATCTCCTGTAAGATCACTGGTTCCTTAAAAGTAGGGACTAGGCTTTTTTTCCCTTTCTTATAGTCCAAATATACAGCTTATTGCCTAGTGCACAGCAGGTGCTTATTCTTCAATATCATGGAGAGAAAGAAAACTCTCTCTGCGCATCTTTTAGGGAGAAGAGTTTAATAGCCCCATGGGGGTGCACAGAAGTTTCCATGTGTTCACCCACACCCCTGAGAATGGGGAACCAATCTGAACACAAAGAAAATTCCCCTCAAATGAAATCACCAAGGGCTTCTTTGCATCCTGCATCAGCTCTAGTCGGGCCCTCTGAAGTGTCCCTGAAGCGGTCAGCCAAGAGGCGACATGTCAGGCTGGCTGTCAGGGAACTAGCAGTCCCCATCTTGGAAAAGGTTGAAATTGTAACTACTCCTTATGAGTGTTTATGGCTGGCCTGTCACCATTTGGGTCCACTGTTGTCACCAGCCCAATTAGGTCTGTTGAATCAGCCAGTGAGGAGAGACGACCTCTTTGTGTGTGTGTGGGGGGGGGTATGGGGGATTGAACTCAGGGCCACTCAACCACTGAGCCCCATCCCCAGCCCTGTTTTGTATTTTATTTAGAGACAGGGTCTCACTGAGTTGCTTAGGGCCTCGCTTTTGCTGAGGCTGGTTTTGAACTCCTGCCTCAACCACCACACTCAAGGAGAGACAATCTCTAGCCATGTCCCTGCTTGGAGAGAATGTTAGGAAAGGCTTCGTAATGGAGGAGTAGGATGTGCTCTGACTCTGGGCTAGAAAGTGTCCAGCAATGATCTGTACATGTCAAATGTATTCAGGGCTTAGAGGAATTAGGGTTTCACCTGAAAACGTTTATCTGAAATAGACTATCCATTAAATAGATAGATAGATAGATAGATAGATAGATAGATAGATGATAGATGATGCTGGAGATTTAAGCACACATAATCAGAGGAGGTGGACATATACTATCAAGTACCACTCAAGGATGGGATGCTGGCTAGGCACGCTGCTGCTTCTTGAACTCATGGACTTACCATAGATTTCAAAAAAGTGGTGTTATTTCCGCTTTACAGGGCAGGAAGCAGAGGATATGAGAGCTGAAAACATCTTCCAAGTCACACAATTTTTAGGGAATAAGACAGGTCTTAAATGTAGAACTGCTGGTGCCCCAGATCTGTGCACTTGACCGCTAGTCTCTATGGTGCTTGCACAAATAAAAATTCATTGAAAGTATGTTGATTATATGGAAGCTTTTCCACAGAGGCTTTAGGTCTTTAATGTTCTCAATGATTCTGTGAGTTAGGCGGCCCCGTCCCCTTTGTAAAAGGGGGGGAAAATAAAACAGAACCAGGAAAGTCCTTTGCCCATGATCTTTTTTATTTAATTTGATATTACCCTTACCACACAGTTGTTGATGGACCTTTATTTTATTTATTTTATTTTACATGTGGTGCTGAGGATTGAACCCAGTGCCTCACACATGCTAGGCAAGTGCTCTACCTCTGAGCCACCACCCCAGACTCCATGATCTCTTTATTGTTAAGTGTCAAAGTTTGGATTTGGGTGGGGGTTGGGGGGCAGTGGTAAAAGCCTACTAAATCTCACTGGCTCCTCAGTCTTAGAGAACCTTATAATCTAGATGAATAACAAAGAGAGGCAAAGAATCATATAGGTTCCAATCTAAGACTTAACCATAAGAATGATACGACCTAGCTCCACCACCTCAGTATTTATCCTAATGAATTAAAGTTATCATACTACAGTGATACATGCACAGCCACGTTTTATAGCAGCACAATTCACAATAGCCAAACTATGGAACCAGCCTAAGGGTCCATCAATGGATGAATGGATAAAGAAAATGTGGTGTATACACACAATGGCATTTTACTCAGCCATAAAGAAGAATGAAATTATGTCCCTTGCAGGAAAATGAATGGATCAGTAAAATTTTTAATGGAAGGGACTACAAAGTCAAGGATGTTAGGCTTTAAGGGTTATCTGTGTCATAGGGCATTTCTCTAACTTAAGAACCCCTTTGCCGGGTGCGATGGCCCATGCATGCAAGCCCAGCAGCTCCGGAGGCTGAGGCAGGAGGATTGCAAGTTCAAATCCAGCCTCAGCAATTTAGCAAGTCCCTAAGCAACTCAGTGAGACCCTGTCTCTAAATAAAATACAAAATGGGGCTGGGGATGGGGCTCCATGGTCAAGTGCTCCTGAGTTCAATCCTTGATACCAAAAAAAAAAAAAAAAAAAAGAAGAAGAAGAAGAACCTTATCATCTAGATGATCTGATCTGATGGTGGAATAGTGGAAGCTTGGGGGGATTATTAGTGAGAGCCCCTCCAGCAGGCACTACAAAGAAAAGAGTAGAAGAGAAGATATTAAACCCTGAAGAGGCCTCTTTTCCAAAGTCCTAGAAAGGCTCAGAGCAGAAGGACCTTTAAGTGCCTCAGTAGAAGTCAGAATGCCAAGTCTCCTGCAGATGAGTGACAGCTTTGCCATTTGTCAGGGCAAAGCTTTTGACATGTGTTTCTTGCTCTTTTGAGAGCTATTGGATCATTACAGTCCTTTCTCTTAAAGGACAGAGTGCAAAACTGGGTCCCAAGGAAATAAGAAAGAACCACAGTAATGCTCTAGACAAGAATGTGCTAGCAATTCTGACTTTCCAGGGTCTGTCCATTTTACTTTTCTTCACTTCATAACTTCAGTTCCTAAACTCCCGGGCCCTTTAGCAAATGAGATGGGAACCGGGTGAATCGAAGTGAGTTCCGTGAGCATTATTCGAGATCCTACTCTGGAAGTGATATGAAGATGAAATCCTGGAACTGCTTTTGCTGAGTTCTTCTAAGAATTATGGTTTTCACATGCATTCTCTCATTCAATATTCACAACATCCCTATGAGTCAAGTACTCACTTCACGTTGTTACTAAGAACAGAGAGATCAAGTAACTTGTCCAAGACACACAGCAAGTCAGAGTCAGCACTTATGCCCAGTCTCGTTGCAAAATTCTAAATTTTTAATTTTTATACTTCCTCTATAGGTAATTAGATATGGAATACTGGCCAACAGTGAAAGCTAATGCTGAAAAGTAATTGTAATGATCAGAGCCATCACCTGACCCCCGGTGGGTATTTCCGGTGCAAGAGTACTAGGCAAATTATCTTCATTTAACTTAGTTCCTGCAACAGTCTTTACTATTAATCTCATTTTAAGATGAATAAACTGAGAAAGGAACTAACTCCATGAAAGGGTGTTAAAGAAATAGTGCACACAAACCAGGAACCGGTACCAGTGACCCCAGCTTGAACTCTTCATGCCAAGACTAGGACAGAGGATAAAGAGCCCTGCTTGGGCACTCAGGAAATTGGCATTTATCCTGTGGCCAACAGGGAAATATTAAGAGCTTGTGACACAAAGCAAGGTGGTATGACTTGATCTGAGCTTTTGGAGGATTCATCTGGAATCAGCAATGGATAGATCATGAAAGAGGAAATCAGAACAGAGGCAGTCCATCTAAGAAGATATATCCAGGTGAGTGGTCCTCAGAACTCAAAAGGGAAAGACAGAAATACTTAGCACTGACCAGGCACAGTGGTGCATGCCTATAATCCCAGCAGCTCAGGAGGCTGAGGCAGGAGGATCTCGAGTTCAAAGCCAGCCTCAGCAACTTAGTGAGGTCCTAAGCAACTCAGTGAGACCCTGTCTCTAAATAAAACACAAAACAGAGCTGGAGATGGGGCTCAGTGGTTGAGGGCCCCTGAGTGCAATCCCTGGTACACCCTCTCTCCCGAAAAAAAGAAATACCTAGCACTGGGCTGTCAATCGCAGGAGTTAGCTTCAGTGCGTATATATCTGATCTCTTGCTGGAAAGTGAGGCTGCCTGTGTTGGAATTTGTTCACCAGGCAGCAACTCGAGCTAGCTATTTAGTATGGAGAGAACCTGGAGCTGTGATTACCGGACACTGGGCTGCAGCTGCAGCCACCCCAAATTAGCCTGGCCAGATGGTGGTGGGTGACTGGCTGTTCTCCACGGACCTCAGGAGAAAACACAACGAATATACAAGTGAGAGAGAGGCCCATGGCTTCCTACCAACACATCAAAAAACCTGCTCTTGTGAGTCTACGGTTCTCTCAGGCATGCTCCTCTCATATTATCTGATATGTTAGCTTGACAACGGTGAAGAACACTTTATAAAAATCAGATTTTTTTTTTTTGGCATTACGAAATGAACCCAGGAATGCTTAGTCACTGGGCCCCATCCCAAGCCCTTTTTTATATTTTACTTAGAGACAGGGTCTCCCTGAGTTGCTTAGGGCCTCACTAAGTTACTGAGGCTGGCTTTGAACTTACAATCCTCCTTCCTCAGCCTCCTAAGTCTCTGGAATTACAGGCGTGCGCCACTGTACCCAGCAAAAAGATCAGATTTGTTTTTGATGAGGCTGTCTGGTAAGATGTCTGCGTATAAATCCTGATATCCAAAAAATATTCGGTTAGAAACTGAAAAAAAAAATCTCTGCTGGTAAAGTCTTAGTAGGAGTTATTTATAGCATGGCAGAACAGCCACGGTAATTACAACTTAATTCTTGGGTGACAAGAGACAGGATATTAATTAGATCTTGCAGATAATTATAATGACCATTTACCCATGCTAGGCATTTTTTTTTACATGCAATAGGTGTGACTTCTCAGTGTCGTTCACTTGGGGTGTACAAGAAACATCATTTTAATTAGTTTCCTCACTAAAGTAATTTGGACTGCAATCTCTCTAGTGGTCACAACATCATCTACACACCTCTGGGAAGGTCTGATGCAGAAACGTGTTAGTCACTGCAGATATGGAACCCAATCCTATTCACCTTGTCCAACTTATTCCTCCTTTCCACCAGGCTGGCTTTGAACTCACGATCCTCCTGCCTCAACCTCCTGAGCTGCTGGGATTATAGGAGTGTGCCACTGCACCCGTCCAAATGATGTCATTTTTTATTCAATGGTCCATTTCTGTGGAACCCCAGCCCCAGGGCAAATGGTGGCCCCCTGTGTCTCTACCTGTGTGGGGATGCAGAAGGGAGAATAAAAAACCCAGATGGCTTGACGCAAGCTGGTGACCGAAGGGAAGGGGTGGCCATTTCTCTGTCTGGACCTTGTGGTCCCCCAGCTAGCCTCAGAGCAAATTCGATTCATCAAAACTTAATGTGCCTACAAAGAGTCTGGACACAGTGCCAGTCTCCATCTGATTCCTGGCTCAGGTGGCCCGGGAAGGTGAAGTCTGTCCTCTCAATCATTTCCAATGGAAACTGTCCACACAGCTGACAGCTGACATAGGGCTATTTGTCCCACACAAGTGGATTCTGGGCAGGCTCTGATCATCTCTCCTTCCCGGCCAACTTTCAGGTTCTGCTCAAGACCTTTGGAAAATTAAAGATGCCCTGTTCCCACAGCATCCAGGGCTCTGGAAGACTTGGGGCAGTAAAGGGAGATTCATTTTGTTTCCATACTCTTCTACCTTCAAGACAGAACAAGAAGCTAAAATGGTGTCTTTTTAAAAAAAATTTTTGGTACCAGAGATTGAACTCAGGGGCACTCAACCACTGAGCCCCACCCCCAGCCCTATTTTGTATTTTATTTAGAGATAGAGTCTCACTGAGTTGCTTAATGCCTTGCTGTTGCTGAGGCTGGCTTTGAACTCATGATCCTCTGCCTTAGCCTCCCAAGCCACTGGAATTATAGGAGTGTGCCACTAGGCCAGGCCAAATGGTGTCATTTATACTCATGGGTCCATTTCTGTGGAATCCCAGCTCCAGGGAAAATGGCAGCCCCATGTGCCTCTACCTGAGAGGGAATGCAGTATGACCACACACACACACACACACACACACCACCTCAATAGATCTCATACCTCTTGGTAGTAGATGTGATGACTTTGTCAAAGTGAGACTTAGGCAAGAGAAGGCACATGTTGCAGGTTCACTGCAGCCACAGTAGCGTGTGCAGGAGGGTGGACGCCTCCGTCTGACTCTGCAGGGTGAGCACACATCTGGGACTATGAGAATCAGGGTGCCTGACAAGAGGTCTACTTTACTCTTCCGTCACCAGTTACTAATGATGATGCTTAAACCATGTCCACGGGGAAGGCCTCCTTTATAACAAAGGGACTAGACTGAGAAGCCAGTGGGCAGCACCTTCCTATGGACCAACTCCAGGGGGCTACAGCTGGACTGCGCTCCGTCTCAGACCATGGCGGGGCCAGTCTTGTCTGGAAGGCGGGAGGCCCAGGTTCTTGTCCTAATGGTCCTCTACCTTGGTACAGTGATGTCCTTCTCCACCATCTCTTGGTTCCTCTCTATGTTAAATGGCACCAGGAAAGGAATTCAAGCTTGCCACCAACTTTGAGATCCTCAGAAGGCAGGCAGATGCGTGTAAAAATCGAACTCTGGAACTTATGGAAGTAATGGAAGAATTGTGCTTGTACTCTTTTCGAGTTATTTTTAATAATAATTATTATTTTTTAGTTGTACACAGACACAATACCTTTATCTTATTTACTTATATATTTTCATGTGGTGCCTCACCCATGAGGGGCAAGTGCTCCTCCCACTGAGCCCCAGCCCCAGCCCCAGCCCTACATGTGCTCGTTTTACGAGGTGCAATATGAAAACATTGTGAATTTCCATGTCTATCTGCTCTATTTCCCCACTCTTAACTTTTACCAATTTCAAGGGCAATATTTTCTCAATCCATTAGAAGACTACATTCCTTATAGAAATGAAATGAATCACTGACCCTTTATTTTTAGATTTTTTGTTTTACTTTTTGCAGTGACTCGATATATGTTAATTGCTAGCTGTGTTAAAGTGGCAACCATTCACGCAAATTGGGAAGGCAAGATCCTGACGAGGAAGAATGTGTAGTGGAGAATGAAGATAAATATACATACTATAAAAGGAAGTCTTTCTCTACCAGGATAGCTAAAAAGAAAAAGAGAGGTTCAGGGTACAAGCTCATTGGTAGAGTGTTTGCCTAGGAAGGCCCTAGATTTGATCCCTAGCACCAAAAGGGGAAAAGAGTGCGTAGAAGATAACCCCAAGTGATGGCAAGATATAGAAAAATGAGAATTTTCTTACCCTGTTGGTGGGCAGTGAACTGATGTAACTTTAGAAAACTGTTCAGTAAGCTGGGTGCAGTGGCACATGCCGGTAATGTCCATGACTCAGGAAGCTGAGGCAGTAGGATCACAGGTTCAAGGCCAGCTTCAGCAACTTAATGAGGCCCTAAGTAACTTAGCAAGACCCTGTCTCAAAATAAAACACAAAAAAGGGCTGGGGATGTGGCTCAGTGATCAAGTGCCCCTGGGTTCAATTCCTGGTACCAGAAAGAAAGAAAAAGAAAGAAAGAAAGGAAGGAAGGAAGGAAGGAAGGAAGGAAGGAAAGAAAAGAAAGAAAGAAAGAAAAACTAAAACTGTTCAGTAGCACCTATTAACAAGATTAAATGTGTCTGTTTACATATAGTATATGAAGGTATCATATAAATGTGACACATGCAATATGTGATATATATACACCTATAAATAGTGACTCGTTTCAAAGGAAATTAGTTTATTCTGAGCCAAATATGAGTGACCCTGGCCTGGGCACACATGAATTCAAGTTAATCTGAATGACAAGTTCCACTATGAAAGAGGTTACATGAACTTTTTAGTCACAGAATTTAAAAAAGCCACAAGTCAATACATTTATCAATGAATTAATGGGAGCATCAGGTACGAAGGCCATGACAAAGTGCAGAAGTTGCTCCCTTAGGTTTCAGATGCCATCCGATGGCATTCTTACTTTGCGGTTGGTGGAAGCTGCAGGTCTGCTAAGCTGAGAGTTTTACCACATTGTCACAAGGATGTTAAGTCAAATACAGAGATGGATGCTGAATGGCTACTGAAAGGGCCTGAGGTGGCCCTTGGTGATTTGGGCTCATGATCTGCCACATTCTGTCTCTTCCTAAGCATGAGGTCTTACTCAACCCAGCTCCAGCAGGCTGCAGGATCTTTAGTAGATGTGGCCTGTCTGGAGAATTTCGGTTCACATTACCTGTCTATCAATCCACCCATCTATCTATTATAAATACATTATGTCCAAGCACTGCTATTCGCAAGTATATGTTTCACAATAGACACTGATAAGTATGTTCATGATAGACTACTTAAAAGACCATGCATGTCCCTGTGTAGTTAGCATAATGACCAATACATTGTGGTATGTTCATATAATGAATTACTTACAGTAATAAAAAGGAACAAAGTTGGAGTTCCGACATCAGAGACGACCAACAGAAATACTGAACAAAATAAATCAAATACAAAGGAGAATATAGTAGACAATTCAATTCATTCAAAAAAAATTTTAAAAGATTTCTAAGAGGTCTTAGAAATCAGGGATAGGAGCTAGTGTTTTTGCTGGGAAGAGGTTTCTGGTATTCCAATGATGGTCTGTTTATTGATCTAGGAATCTAGCAGATAAGTGTGTTTTCTCCAAGGAGATTGGTTTGGCTGTCTGTGTGCATGGAATATTCCAGAACTTTCCCTTTAAGAAGGCCATGTGCGAGAAGGACCTGGAAAGGTGCAGATGGGAAAAACAGGACAAACTAAACATCCTTAGCAAATCAGTCGGGCAAAAATTATAAAATGTTGTTCAAATGAGGAATACGCTGAATCTAAACTGGATTTCAGTGGCCCCATCACTAGGTTGTAATGTTCATTTTAAGAAATAATACAAATCTAGCCAGGCGCACTGGTGCACACCTGTCATCCCAACAGCTTGGGAGGCTGAGGCAGGAGGATCACAAGTTCAAAGCCAGCCTCAGCAATTTAGTGAGGCCCTAAGCAACTCAGTGAGACCCTGTCTCTAAATACAAAATAAAAAGGGCTGGGGATGTGGCTCCGTGGTTAAGTGCCCCGGGTTCAATCCCTGGTACCAAAAAGAAAAAAGAAGAAGAAGAAATTAAACAAATCTCAAATCTGTCCCAGGACCAGTTATATCATTCAAGACACTAAGATATTTTTTTTAACTACCTCATCCCCACCCTACCCCCCGGAAAACAGTGATATCTGTAATGCCAAAGTTTCTTCCTTTTTTTTTTTTTTCTTTATCCCAGAGTTCTGGAAGCTCAGAGCTTCATCTCCCTCTTTGGGGCTTTCCAGAATCTTCCATTCAGGCTGCATATTTTCATACAATGAGGTGACCTGCTTAGCATGATAGGCCTGAGTCAGCCCATTTCATATCAAATGAAACGGCTCTATATTTAAAAGGAGGAATTCATAATGCACCAGGGTGACCTAGGAGTTTAATCACTAGGTTGGGTGCTCCAAGCTCCAATTCCCCTGACATGCCTGTTCTCTCTGGCTTTGACTCACAATCATGTGTTTTTAAAATGGACAAGGGAATGAGCATTAAAAACAAAATTGCTGGTAACTAAGAATAGTAGCCAGCGGTCCTGGGAAGAATGCAGTCCTTCAGGGCTTGACAGTGAAGCTGTAGAGGCTGTGTACTCTGCTCCTGCAAAAGGAGCCCAGGCTCCGAGGACTGCTGTGACCCCCGAGCAACCAGGCAGCCACAGCTCCCAATTCCCAGGGAGCTGATTCCCAAATCCACAGTGGTTAAATAAACTTGCTTCATTGGTTAGTGACTTCCGTTTAGACAAGAGTCTTCTGTGGCTGAGCAGTGGTGGTGGCTTTATTTTTTCTAGCTTTGACTTATTTTTATATCTGTGACAGGCCAGAAACTGTTTTCTCAGGTTGATTGCTATGAGCAGGGCGCAGTGGCACATGCCTGTCATCCCCAACAGGCTCGGGAGGCTGAGGCAGGAGGATGGTGAGTTCAAAGCCAGCCTCAGCAACTTAGCAAGGCCGTAAGCAACTCAGTGAGACCCTGTCTCTAAATAAAATATTAAAAAGCCTGGGGATGTGGCTCAGTGGTTAAGTGCCCCTGGGTTCAGTCTTTGGTACAAAAACAACAACAATAACAAAAACAAATTTACTGTTGTGTCTTCGGCATGGGCAAAGAAGCAGCTCTATAGGAACTACACAATCTATCTGTTATTAGAATGATTTAAATTCAGTCTATATATCTGATCCAAACCTGAAGCTATGCTGGTTCTTAAAATTGGAGCAGCCCTCGAGTCCTTAGATGGTGCAAATGTAACTCTTGTCAGTACACCGGGAAAAACACACTTCTGGTTCAATTAAGTTAATGAGACTTTGTTCAGAAAACTGGCTACAGAATGCTCACCCCAGCATCCAGGGTTATGTGAATCTTAAAAAGAATAGAGAGTAATAATTAAGAGTTTATTACGCATGAGCCACTGAGCTGGTCACTTAACCTCCATGGTAATTAAACGAACACAACAGTCCAGTTTTAGCCCTGTCTTATATGGAGGAAACTGAGGTCCCTAGAGGTAACTTATCCAAAGGGGTACAGCTGTTTAGCAGTTGAGCCAGTATTTGAGCCCAGGAATGAAAGCAGTTCCTTTAATTAAAATGCCCACTAGCCTTTGCCCATGTCCTCTTGATGTAGAAACTGTGATTGGAGTTTTATTCCTATCTCAGAAATATTTCCGGCATCAGAGCCCGGCATGGTGGCATATACCTGGGATCCCAGCAGCTCAGGAGGCTGAGGCAGGAGGATCGAAGGTTCAAAGCCAGCCTCAGCAACTTAGCAAGGCCGGAAGCCACTCAGTGAGACCCTGTCTCTAAATAAAATACAAAAAAGGGCTGGGGATGGGGCTCAGTGGTTGAGTTCTACCCCTGGTACCCTCCCCCTGCAAAATCTCCTGCATCAGAATACATCTCCAAAGGTAACGCAATACATTTCTGGAGGTGAGAACTGTGCTCCCTAATGACTAGTAAGGTAAGCCACACGTCTTTACACTCCCCTGGTTTATATCTGGCTCCTGGGACACTTGACAGTCTCCCCCTCCATTCCCGCAGAGTATCCCTGGATAATAAACCATACAGGAACATATCTGCCGTTGCTAGAAACACCTGGACTTTCTCAAGTTTATCTAGACTGTCTCCAGACCTTGCCTAGGATGCCTCCAACCAAGCGAAGCCAAAGATGAGCATGATGTCTTCCTGACATGGGGCTTCCAGGATCCAGACTGGGTTGATTCTCGGATAGAAACGAACAACCAGCTCCTCCGGGTTTTACCCACACGGTGGTCCTTGCTTGGCCAAGCAGGTACCCGTCTTCCCTGCCTCTTGTTAAAATAAGAAAGTAAGTGTTAGGACGCAGCCTTCTGAAATCTGATGGCCTAGGGGAGGACGTGAAACCCCTTATTCCCAGGGTAGGGGCATTGGTGCGGGTGTCTTAGCATCCACTTGGACCAGCAGGGCTGGGAGCCTCCTGTTCTCTGCTGGGTGTAGGTCAGTTGCCTGGTGTTCTCTGGAAGCTCTGTGACCCTCTCTGGGCTCAGAAGTGCTTCTTCACCCTCCAGAGCCTTTTCTCCAGCAAAGGAACTGATGAAAGAACACTCTTCCAGCCCTGTCCGTCCCGGGGTCTGCACTAGTCCCGTTCCTTGAGGTCTTTCTTCTGGAACAAGTGGTTCCAGGAGAGTTTTGTACTTAGGAGTCCTCCAACTGTGGACACCAAGAGCTTTGCTAAAATTGACTTTGGAAAAGAAAGAACATCCGAAGAGACTTAAAATCTAAGCTCAGATTCCCAGTCAAGATAGGGCTGGATCCAAGCCTTCCAATGATGTCCCCAGGGTTTTCCATTTGTCTCTGCTTCTTCACTGTTCTTCCCGATATTCACAGACGAGTCTTAATTCCAGGCAGCTACAGAGATGAGAGCCAGGTCCCAGCTTCAGTGATTCTTTTTTTCCCCCAGTGATTCTTGATGCTCAGGAAAAAAAAAAAAAGAGACCATTTTGCTGGATGCAGTGGTATACGCCTGCAATCCCAGCGACTCAGGAGACTGAGGCAGGAGGATTGTGAGTTCAAAGCCAGCCTCGGCAATTTAGTGAGGCCCTCAGCAACTCCATGAGACCCTGTCTCTAAATAAAATACAAAGTAGGGCTGGGGATGTGACTCAGTTGGTTAAGCACCCCTGGGTTCAATCCCCTGTACAAAAACAAAAGAACAACAAACAAACAAAACAGCCTTCTGCCTAATCCTTGAGTTTATCTTGGTTTTCTTTAGCTGAATTCAAATTAATGAAACTTCCAAATCAGGTGAATTCTTGTCTACAGTTAGATTGTTTAGGGTCTTGAAAAATATCAAATTCCCACCACCCACTGCCCCCTACCCGCTCCTTCTACCCCATCCTGGTGTCCTCTCCCAAGGCCCTAGTTGCTCAAACTCTGCCTCTGAAAACAACAGAAAGAATTTCAATTTGAACACAAGGAGAGCACAAAAGTAAAAGTTCAGGCTTCAAGGAAAGAATTTTTTTTCTTTTTCTTTTTTTTTTTTTTGGTACGGGGGATTGAACTCAGGGACATTCAACCACTGAGCCACATCCCCAGCCCTTTGTAGTTTTTATTTAGAGGCAAGGTCTCACTGAGTTGCTTAGGGCCTCGATTTTGCTGAGGCTGGCTGTGAACTCACCATCCTCCTGCCTCAGCCTCCAAAGCGGCTGGGATTACAGGTGGGTACCGCTGTGCCTGGCCCATGGGTCTTCATTCTGATTTCTCATTCTCAGCAGTCACCAGACCATGAATAGTTACAGAATCAAATCTACGACTAAATGTTGTCTTTCCCATCAAGTTCATTTTGTATTCATTTGTATTAAAATACGATCCACTTCTATGTCTGTTCTCATTCAATGCAAGGGGAAATAATTAGAAACTAAAATATTTCACTGAGATTTTCTAAATGGTAGAAAGAATGGAGAGATGATCTACAGTAGTAGAGAAATTAGTGCCACCTGGTGGTGGAGTTTGGAATACTCCCTAGATTTAAAACAAGGTGGTTGTTGTTGTTGTTGTTATTATTATTATTATTATTTTAGAATAATCTGTGCTGGTTTAGCCAAGTACCATAAAGCTGTTTTGGTTTGTCTTAAATTTGGTTTGTTTTGTTGGTACCTGGTATCGAACCCAGGAGTGCTTACCCACTGAGCGACCTCCCCAGCCCTATTTTGCATTTTACTTAGAGACAGGGTCTCGCTGAGTTGCTTAGTGCTTGCTTTTGATGAGGCTGGCTTTGAACTCGGATGCTCCTGCCTCAGCCTCCCTGGTTGGAGTTGCTGAGATGGCAGGCGTGGTGCCTGGCACCATAAAGTATTTTAAACTCACAGCTGTTTTAGTGAACAGGGAAGGAGTGCATAACAGCCAAGCGTTGGGATGTAGGATTTTAAATCAATAGTACATTATTTTTCCTCGAATGCAAAAGTCTTGTTCACAGGAACACAGAGCAGAAGCAAACCCATAGGTAAGACCTCCACCAAGAACAGGTTTTGGTTCAAGATTTAAGATCATAAAGGTAATCTTGTGTCACTCTAGAAGGTGGTCCACCTGGAGAGGGGGTGACTTGGCTGTAGTTGCTACAAGGAAGAGTCTATTGAGGTGAAAGCTGAATGTCAGTTGCCTAGGGTGGCAAGGGATGGCATTAGGGGACATCAGGTATGCAGAATAATAGCTACCTTTTATCAGTTCCTCTACTGAAGTTCAGCCTGCAATTTCCAGGCAATTGTCTCCATTAAATGTGTGTGTGTGTGTGTGTGTGTGTGTGTGTGTGCAGGCAGATGGATTTGATTAGAGACCACCACAGTGGTCACAGACCCTCAGATTGCAAGCTGGCCTCCTCAGAGGGAAATGCTTCTCCTACTTTGGAAAACCCATCATATATATTTGAATCTTGGGCAGATTGACAATTAATTGATGTTTCACTGCAGTCACTCTTGACCCAGCCTCTGACTGATGAGCATTTTCTTTTCTTTATTTATTTTGTAGCTATGTGTTTGGATCAACTTTTTCAATGCTGTAACTAAAAGAACCCAACCAGAACAACTGTAGAGGAGGAAAAGTTGATTTGGGGGCTCAGGGTTTCCGAGGTCTCAGTCCATAGACAGCAGGCTCCATCCCTCAGGGCTCGAGGGGAGGCAGGACATCATGGAGGAAGAGTGTGGTGGAGGGAAGCAGCTCACATGGTGATCAGGAAGCAGAGAGACTCCACTCTCCAGAGACAAATAGACCCCAAAGCCACGCCCCCAATGCCCCCTCCTCTAGCCACACCCACCTGCCTCCAGCCCCCACCCAGTTAATCCCATCAGGGACTCATTCACTGATAGGTTAAGACTATAACCCATCATTGTCCCTCCAAACCTTCTTTCATTGTCTCACATGTGAGCTGTGGGGGACACCTCACATCTGAACCATAACACTACAGAACTGAGTTCCACCAACAGAGGCTTGCAAACTTGCCAAGAGGAGTACATATGATTCCAGAATGGGGGATGAGCTCTCACCTGCACCTTGTACTTTCTAGCATTGGGGATATTCATGGTACCCAGACCTGTACTCTGGGGCACAAAGTCCAGGAGAGAGACAATGGTCCCATGAGACAGGCTTGGTGCTGTGCAGACAGTTCTTGACTCGCAATGGACGTGAAGTAGGACAACCAGTGGACACCAGTATACCTGGAAGTCCAGGAGGTTTCCATTTTCCTTGAGTCCAGTTTAGCCAGTGTCCTGGGAATGGCCATGCCTTTGGGAGACAGCCTCTGTAGGTTTAATCAAGGTATTTTCCTGACACACAAAACTCCCTGTGTCACCTGACCGTGGACCTCTGTCTGGGCCACGGTGCTCAGCCCATGCTCTCTGTTTTTTTTTTTTCTTCCCTCTCTCCTAATCTTTTCTTAAGACCACTTTCCTGATCCACTCACGACTAGATTACCATACCTTTATTTTGTATCTCATTTAGCGACGAATATAAAACAACCTAAATGTCTGACCACTAGAATTTGGTTAAATGCATTGTGCAATAATATTCAGTGACATAATGTGGAAAGTCACTTGGAAAAATGTTTACAATATTTGGTTAAGCAAAAACTTAGATTGTAGAAGAGTGTGCATGATATTTTCCAAAGGCCACAATGATGAATTTCTGCTTCAGGATGAATCCAGAAATGATATTGGTGTAGTACTAGGGAAAAAGGGGAGATCATGAATAAGAGAATCCTGAATACGTAACACACAAATAACAGAATGAAAGACTGAGAAATGTTCACCAAATGTCAACTGCAGCTGGGTAAGGTGGTGCACACTTGTAATCCCAGTGGCTTGGAAGGCTGAGGCAGGTGGATCATGAGTTCAAAGCCAGCCTCAGCAAAAACAAGGCCCTAAGTAACTCAGTGAGACCCTGTATCTAAATAAAATAGAATCCTGTTCAGGAGATCAGAGGCCTCAGATCGCAGTGCCTTGGGGCCACAGGGAGTGCTTGGGTGGTAGTGTCAATGACTTACAGCAGTAAAACAAACAAACAAACAAAAAAAAACCCCACCATTCTTGGAGATTATATATATATATATATATATATATATATATATATATATATATATATATATATATAATCTATGATCAATAGGCATCATATATCCACCATTGCATTACATATATATATATATGTGTGTGTGTGTGTGTGTGTGTGTGTGTGTGTGTATGCAGGACAAATGCAGGCCCAAGATAATTCTCTTTTTTGGGGGGTAGGGGGGTGCCTGGATTGAACTCAGGGCCACTCAACCACTGAGCCACATCCCCAGCCCTGTTTTTTGTGCTCTACAGGGTCTCACTGAGTTGCTTAGCACCTTGCTAAATTGCTGAGGCTGGCTGTGAACTGTTGATCCTCCAGCCTCAGCCTCCCAGGCTGCTAGGATTACAGGCACTTGCCACCCACCTGGCCCAAGATAATGTTGATAAGACAAACCAAAGTTACCCTGAAGGATGACTTTTGTGACCAGATCCTGGAACTCTGGAGATAAGGATAGTATGGAATAAGGAATTTATAATTAAGAACCCAATTAGAACCAGTCAGCGTGGGTCAACATGACCTAGGGTTGCCATGACAATGGGTAATTGAAAGTCTGATGTCATCCTGCTGTCAGTCAAAAGTCAAGAAGTGGACCTGGGCGGGACTCTCTGGAAACTTATCTGGGATCCCCAATAAAACTGGAGTACAGGAGAGGCACATGGTCCCTTTCCTCTCTGAGAGGACCCACTATCTCCCTTGAGTGTCCCTTTTTCCCTTTCCTGTCCCTTCAATAAACTTGTTTCTGTTACTCTGAGTGAGATGACTGAAATCTCTCTATCAAGAATCATGGTGTAAAGAGAGGGTCTTCAGTGCCTGAGTTTCCTAGGAGGCCCAGTTCTGGAACAGTATGAAAGATCACTCTAACTGCTCTCTTGTGGTTTGGATGTGAGGTGTCCCCCAAAAGCTCACGTGTGAGATGGTGCAAGAAGGTCCAGAGGAGACATGACTGGGCTGTGAGAGCCTTAACCCAACCAGTGAATGGACCCCTGATGGATTAACTGGGTGGTGGCTGGAGGAGGTGGGTGTGGCTGGAGGAGGGGGCATTGGGGGCGTGGCTTTGGGGTCTCTATTTGTCTCTGGAGAGTGGAGTCTCTCTGCTTCCTGATCACCATGTGAGCTGCTTCCCTCCACCACACTCTTCCTCCATGGTGTCCTGCCTCCCCTCGAGCCCAGAGGGATGGAGCCTGCTGTCTATGGACTGAGACCTCGGGAACCCAGAGCCCCCAGATAAACTTTTCCTCCCCTAAATTGTTCTGGTGGGGTCTTTTAGTCACAGTGGCAATAAATAAATGAATAAATAAATAAATTTAATTAAATTTAAAAAACTGACTGAAACATGCTCTGTGTAGAACGTACAGTGGGAAAACCAAGAATCAGATAGAGAAGCCATGGCTGTGGCTTGGCTCTCAGGGGCCGTGGTCCTGATGGGGGACAGTCAGTGAGGACATGGACAGGAAATACTGCATCTGTCCCGTTCGCCCTCCTGGTCTGAAGTACTGTTAAGAACAAAGCACAGCCCAGCCCTTCCTACAATCCCAGTGATTTGGGAGGCTGAGGCAGGAGGACTAAAAGTTCAAAGCCAGCCTTAGGTCCTAAGCACCTCAGTGAGACCCTGTCTCTAAATAAGTACCAAAAAGGGGGGCTGGGGATGTGGCTCTGCCATCAAGCACCCCTGGGTTCAAACCCTGGTACAAAAAACAAACAAACAAAAAAAAAAAACCACAACCATTTTCCAGCATAGTTACTTCTTTTCTAGACCTTCTCAGTCCATGAAGTACAGACAACCAACCCCCCCCCACACACACACACACACACACACACACACTCTATTTTGGCTTTTCTTTTGCAGTATAAATTACCCCAGAAGCCATCTTGTGCAGGTCCACCTAACTTCACAGGGTCTCTGGGGAAGGCCTCAGCCTTGGGCTTTGTCCGAGGTTTGGGCCATTGTCAAGTGTGCAGAGATAACACACGGGAGGGCACCACTTAATGTGCTACAGATGTCTGGGACGGTGACTCAGGCTCCTGGCAGAGCTCCAACCCAGGAAAGCTGCAGTTGCAATTCGTATTCTCTGTCTCTATCCCGGAAACGGCTGAGCTGTAATTGCAGAGTTGATAGTGATGTAAATGCGGCCAAACCCAGCGAGAGTCTGCAGATGCTCCTCATTAGGAGAGCAGCGCCCTGGCTCCTGGGCTGTTCAGGGGCCATCCGTTTGCAATCCATTTCAAAGACTCTGTGCATGAGAAGAATGCTCTTTCCTATTGTCTAGCTCGGTTTCAAAGGTGCCCTCCTGACCTATAAATAAAAAGGGAATAACACAACCTCTGCGTTCAACAGAATGTGCCCATAATAACAAGCCCAGATTTTAAAATAATAATAATAATAATAATAATAATAATAATAATAGAAAAAAAGTATGGACAGCCCTTTTGAAATGGAATACACTGCTTTCCATTGGACCCCCACTTCCTCTGTCCTCTCCTAATTTTGTGAGCTCACAAGTCAGAAAGCCCTGGATACAAGTTTCAAAAGTGCTGGGTTTTTTTTTTTTTTTTCCTCTATGTAAAAGTCCAAAGCAAAAAAGAGGTTTGTCGAAGGAAATATGTTAACTTTTAGGATCCTAGAGGAAATCGTTCAAGGTCTGCTTAGGATACTGAGTTAGATTTTGTACCATGATCCCAAAGGGAAACGGATGCACAGACGGAACAGTCTGGTTTCTTTGCATTGAGAGCATTCATAAGAGCCAAGTTCAGGTGGTGGGAACAGGGTAGAGCAATCACCTGGGGTACCTGGGGCTGGAGGTAGCAGAGCCATGCTCACCCCCTGGCCCTTCAGGATGCAGAAAGGAAGACTTTGGAGGAAGCTGGGAGGAAGGAAGAAAGGGAAGGAGGGAGGGAACTGTCCCAGGAAGATGGGAGACTTCCAGGAAGGGGCATTGATTGTTGGGTTGAAGTGACCTTGTAGGACAAAAGCCTGGGGACCCCTCCCCTGACCTCATCTCCCCCTTCCTCCGCTTGCCAGTTGGGCTGGTTGGCAAATCTCACTCAGCCAGAGCCCCAGGGGGCGCACTGTGTGGTCCACCCAGGCAGCCTCCGGTTTCTCCCTGGGGATGGCAGGCAGGGAGAGAAAACTGGAAAATGAATCTGGAGAGACCAATTCATACTGTAAAATAAGATATTCAGCCTGGTGCAGGGGCACACGCCTGTAACTCTTGCAGCTTTGGAGGCTGAGGCAGGAGGATCACGAGTTCCAAGCCAGCCTCAACAATGGCGAGGCCCCAAGCAATTCAGGGGGACCCTGTCTCTAAATAAAATACAAAATAGGGCTGGGGATGGGGCTCAGTAGTCAAGTGCCCCTGGGTTCAATCCCTGGTACCCCCACCCCCACCCCCAAAAATAATATATTCATTTTGAAATGTCGCCTCTTTATCTACCATAGCAATCTCCCCAAACTATTTTATTCAAAATCTTCCTACGTGTTAATTGGGTTTTCATTGTTTCATTGTTAGAGCCGCTCTTGAATCATCTCACAGTTAGAGTCCTTTGCTTTTTTATTTTTTTATTTTTGGAGACTTCTGCATTTGATTGGAATCAACCTGAAACAGAAGACATTTACATTTTTCTTTGTGTTTTTTTTTTTCTAAAAAGAATGTCCATCCATCTTTCCTAAGGGAGCACATATTTGTAAAATAAGCATTATTTATTCCGATATTTGGAATTTAAAAGTATTTGAAGTTTTAAGAACTGATATTTTCAATTTTTAAAATTTGAGCAGGTTTCTATTCTAAACAAACAAATGAACAAAGAGAACTGCCCCATAAACAAAAAAATAAAGCAGACTTTAACAGGGAGCCCAGTGGCGTGGCCCATAGGGACAGCCCCAGTCTTTACTATGCTTTGTACACAGTCATGAGATGGTTTTGAACATGCTCTGAATATGCAGTAAGTTGAGGACCAGCTTCCTCTGCAAAGTCCAGGTTGAAAGTCTGAAGACCAGAGGATCAAGGACAGGAGCCCTGCTACTGGGTGGCATGGCGGTGGGGGTGGGGGGGTGACTTAGCCTACAGATTCATGAAAGGACAACAGGGGAAAGTATCCCACCTGTAGTATCTGGTTTCTCTGAGATTCCTTCACTTTTAAAAATGCATGTATGGGGTTTTTACATCTATGACCCGGTTACTGGTACCCAAGTCATAAATATAGATTCATTATTATTATGACAATATTTTCGCTTTTTGTAGATACATGTTTACAAATACCTGGTACAACTTATTGTTTTGCTGTCTAAAAATTAGTTATCATTTTAATCATTCCTTGCAATTGAAAGGTCATATGAGTGCAAAGTATGATAGAACACATTCTAAATTTCTTTGCCTTTCTTTTCTTTTCCTTTCTTTTTTTTTTTTTTTTTTTTGGTACTAGAAATTGAATCCAGGGGTGCTTAACCACTGAATTACATTCCCAGCCCTTTTTGTATTTCATTAGAGACAAGTTCTCCCTAAGGTGCTGAGGCTGTCTTTGAACTCGTGATCCTCCTGCCTCAGCCTCCTGAGCCACTGGGATGACAGATGTGTATGACTGCACCCAGCTCTTTGTCTTAATAATTCTTTTAATTTACCTAAGCATTCAAAATGGGACCCACTGAGATCACTTCAGAAACTTTGTGTTTAAAAAGAAAAAAAGAAATGCTGTGTCTTCCCAATTGGCACTTAATATATCTTATAAAATTGAAAGACTTTATAATGATATGGATAAAAGGATATTCCCTTTGATTTCAGGAAGAATTCTGTAGAGGAAACCATTATTTGGATAACCATATATTATGCTAAAACTATCAGACTTCAGCTTCTGTGAAGTGATAACTTCCCAGAATTGAGAAAGTTTGGCATAATATAATTAACATGTAGTTCAGGGCATAATAAGTGCTCAATTTCATTTAGATTGTATTGGTTTTGTTTTGTATTAAGATGGAGACTCACTATGTTGCCCAGGTTGGCGGCAAATACCTGGGCTTCAGAGATTCCTTCTGCCTCAGCCTCCTGAGAAGCTGGGATCCCGAGTGTGCATCAGCTATGTGTTCATCATTCATAAGGATTTTTTTTTCAGGGAGGGGGATTGAACCCATTTAACCACTGAGCCACATCCCCAGCCCCATTTTTATATTTTATTTAGAGACAGGGTCTCACTGAGTTATTTAGAGCCTCACTAAATTGCTGAGTCTGGCTTTGAACATATGATCCTCCTGCCTCAGCCTCCCAAACTGCTGGGATTATAGGCATCCACCACCACACCAGGTTCATAAGGGTTTTAAATAGCCATCAATTATCTGTCTCCTTAAAGAATTATCTTCTTAATTAATAATCACACTTTTAAAAATTCTGACTCGGGTTGATTGTTCAACAGTGTGATCTGGCAATAGTGAAATGTAACCCTAGTTGAAAAGCATTTCCATCTTATCGCTGTGGATTAAATTCTAGCATTTCCTCTGTGCATTTGGTAGGAGATGGGTGCTGTCTGGACCATTAGAGATGCTCTTGGCCTGAATGACAGGCCACCTCTGTCCCTTCTGAGTGTACTACTGCTGAGTCTACACCCAACTCTCATCTTTTCTTCCAGCTTGAAAATGGAAGGAGTGATGATGAGTGATGGGGGCTTTTGTCCACCAGGTCGAGGAAGCGCAGAGCTCTCTGGGTACCCATCCAGTGTAGGAGAGGGCTGCTTTGACTTAATTTCGATTTTCAGGTTTTGGTTTCATTTTGCTTTATTTTTGCCTTACTCATAAAAGCCAGATGCCTGCCAACAGTTCAGATAATCCATGGAGTCGGTCCAAATACACATAAGCTAATCAGAGCTTTGATATAAACGGTTCTCATATCTCATATCCTGACATTGTATTTCCAGAACACAGGTCTTTGGTGGTTGCTTTATACTGAAACGAATGAGAACAGTGAGTGTATCATGATTTTACATGTTAGTGTCCTAATTATTGCATTTGAGGCAAGAAATCTTAGTGACAGGGTGAAAATGTTCTTTTTTAAAAATTATACTTATTATATAAAAATATTAAGAGGGAAGGAAAATATGTAGGTCAATCCTCTTCTCTCTCTCTCTCTCTCTCTCTCTCTCTCTCTCTCTCTCACACACACACACACACACACACACACACACACACACGCACCCTGCCATGGTTAATTTCTGAGGAAAAGGGGAGATTTTTCCTTACACAAAAAGCATGGGTAGAAAAAGATGACTCAAAGGGACTCTAGAGACCCCAGACCTCAGCATGTCATTCTGTCACTCCCCCTAGATAAATTACAACACTATGCTGGGGACAGGAGTCCAAGAATCTGTTTGTAAGTTTTGTTTTGTTTTTGTACTGGGGAGTGAACCCAGGGGCACTCCACCACTGAGTCCCATCCCCAGCCCTGTTTTGTATTTTATTTAGAGACAGGGTCTCCCTGAGCTGCTTAGGGCCTCGTTTTTGCTGAGGCTGGCTTTGAACTCGCCATCCTCCTGCCTCAGCCTCCCCAGCGGCTGGGATTACAGGAGTGCGCCACTGCACCTGGCTCATTCTGTCTTGTGGCATATCATGATGAAGGGAGAAAGAAAACCTGCATTGCTACAGCTGTGTGTGTAGCCTGGATCTGCGTCAGAGCCCGTCAGCTGGTGACCTCTTCATCTCTGGGTCAAGGTACCTCCCCTTTAGAGCCACCTCTTCTGAGTCCGTCCTTTGTTTTACCAGTGAGGAATTCGACCCCAGTCAGGTTGCATTTAGGTCACATCCTGTCTCTTGCCTGTGTGCCTCTTAATCATCCTCCTTTCTAGCATACTTTTCCCTCTGCTTAATCCTATTCATTTCTTTGACTATCCTGGAGAACAGGTATCCTTGACCTTGGCTGGTCTTACAGGAAGAAATGCACCCTGTGTCTCCAAGCCAGAATGTGGCGTGATCTTCCTAGTGGATCTCGGTGAACTTTGCTCTCTGCTCCTTCATTTGTTGTGGGTCTTGCTCTTTTCATCTGCTTACCTCATCTGGTTTCAGGGTAACAGGGCACCTGACACTCCGTGCCTAATGGATCTGACAGTTTGAGTTCAAGCTGCAATGCTGCCTATGCCCAGTAGAGGGCGGGAGTGCCTTTCCGATGGAGTCTTGTAGGGAGGGAGGGAGGGGTGGTTGGAGCTGGTTCTGTTCTCCTCCAGTTATTTCCAACAAGTGAGGACTTCTTGCTTCTTTGCGGTTTTTAGGAAATGTCGTCTGGCTCTCCCTTCTATGAGGACAATTAAAGTTGAAACACAGGCTCCTTTTACTCTTGCAGGCAACAGAGATCCAATTTGGGAATAGTGGGTGATAACCCTGAGGAACAGGATCAGAGATAACAGGTTCCCAAATGTAAATGTGACCTTCAGTTTCATCAATCTCAGCAGATGCAGAGTAGTGTTCTAGGAGAATCCGATGTTCCTGGACTCCATGTGCTCAAAGATATCGGCCTAGAACCTTGTATGAGGCCAAGATTCAGGGGTTGGGAACTGAGTCGTAACACAAAGACCGCTCCTGCTATCATGGAGTTCAGGTTCTAAGTGGGGGAGAGAGGAAACCAGTTATCACCGAACCAGAGCGTGATAGTGGGGGTTCAGATGGTGATAGCTGCTATGAGGCTGGCGGTGGGGGGTGTTTCGGGGCACTATGGGATAGGGATATGAACCCTGCTCTCTGCAGAGGAAGATGTGGAAGCTGACCTGAAAGAAAGGAAGAAAAAAGCTGGCCACATGGAAACCTGGCAGGAGATCCAGGCTGAGGGGCAGCAAGTCCAAAGGTCCTGGGGTAGAAATAAGAAGCATGCCAGTGAAGCGTGAGTACAATGTAAAAGAATCTCCTCATGAGATTGTAGGCAGATTCTCCCAGAAAATCCAACTAGAAGATCAAGGGTGGGTCCTGTGGATCCACATCTTCCGACTTCAGGGAGTAGGATGTCACGCTGTCTGTCCTCCTCCCCCTCCCCTCCTCCCCCTTCCCTCCCCCTCCCCCTCCCCCTCCTCCTCTCTGTAGTCCTTTGCACACTACAGTTTTGTCTTCATCTTCTGGATTTTGTGGACATATATGGGCTCCATGGTCCCAGGAAGGATGGTGGTGTTCCTTGTATTCCTAGCAACTAACACAGTGTGAAAGCTGGGTTTGAGTTCGTTGAACCAAACACTGGGGTCACAAACCACCAACAGTGTGTTAGCTACCCTGGTCCATCTGGACCACTTCTGAGTTGTTCTTTGGGACTTTGTCCAAGGGATCCAACAACGACATGGCACTTATTAAACCCAAGTTTAAGGACACTCCCCTACATGCTTGGCAAGTGGTTTCTCATTTCATCCTCACAAAACCCTACGAGGGCCCAGTTATCATCATCTCTACTGTGGATGAGACAAGAGCAAGGACAGATTGAACAACCGTCTCAAAGACACTTGGCCAGAGCACTTTTCCTGAATCCCAAGACGGGGTCAGTGCCTTTCCCAGGCCTCTGTGCGCCCAAGTGATATAGGACAGGTGAGGCTGGACACCTGAGGAGTGTTCAGGAAGCAGTTTTATTTAAGCTGCAGCAATCCAGAGGGGCTCATGCCTAGAATTTTCTGGACCCTAGGTCTGGAAATTCTTTGAAATTTAAAATTTATACCCAGGGTATGTGTGTGTGTGTGGGGGGGTTACATGACAGTGGGTGGGCACATAACAGTTACTCTTTGTCCCATATTTTAGGCTACACAGAGCTCTCACAAGTTTTTCACCAAGAAAACAGAGACAGTATCTTTAGCACAGCAAGAAGCTCGATGGTAGACCTGGCTTTTACAAGAAGCGGAAGCTACAGACCATCGTGAGAGCTCTCTAAGATGATAATCCTGCTGACATTCTTCATAAGGGTCTTGTTGACTAGGGTCTTTGCGGGGGGGCTACTTCACAAGGACCTTATAGCAATGGCCACTGTGATCATTGCTCCTTTCCCATGAGATTGGGAGAGTCAGAGGCCTGTCACCTTTCATGTCCCTGTGTCTACCCTCATGGCACCTATTAAATCCTTGGTTATTATTTATCGAATATGAAATAGATTCAGACACAAACCCATAAGCAGATATAGAGGTAAAAAGGAGAACTTCTCAATAGATTATGAATAAATAAGATGAATAGTGAATAAATGATGACTATGATTATGAATAGATAAAGCAAAGCAATAGAATTGGTGGATGTCACCCATGTCAGAGTCATATGTCATACAATAGAGGTTAAGCAGACTGGTCCGAGAACTAAAGAATCTGAGTTCTGATCTTACCTCCTCCTCACAGCTGTGTGACTTTTAGAGAAATATTTGCCTATCCTAAGCATTGGGTTCTCTAATAAATGGATTATATGTAGCACACACCTGTGATCCCAGTGGCTTGGGAGGCTGAGGCAGGAGGATGGCGGGTTCAAAGCCAGCCTCAGCAACTTAGCCAGGCCCTAAGTAACTCAGTGAGTGAGTCCCTGTTTCTAAATAAAATACAAAAAAAGGGCTGGGGATGTGGCTCAGTGGTTAAGTGTCCCTGGGTTCAATCCCTGGTACCAAAAAAAAAAAAAAAAAAAAAAAAAAAAAGAACATACTAACCATGTCTATGTGTATGTTCCTATAAAGTTGTTGTGACATTAAAATGAAGTAACTAACAGGTTAAAAAAATAAAGTGCTTGGAATAGTGGTTTTTACTTAAGAAACAAGGTGTAGTCTCCACATGGCCACCATCATTGCTCCCCGTCTTTGTGGCTTGGCTGAAAGGCTTGATCCTCAGTTGCTCTGTTTCTCGGGTCTTTGCTACTGGATTTGGCTTGGGGACATTGGCAGTTCTAGGACCTGAGTCTCTGCTTTCCTGTGGCCCAGCCTGGTGGGCTCACACCTCCCCTGGCGTGGATCTCTCACATCAGACTTCCTCTAACCAAACTCAAGGGAATGTGGAGCAGGACCTCTTTCTCTGTCTTGCTTGCTCTTGTGAGGGGCATTCGATGTCCTGACTCCAGGCTGGGTTGTGCCCTTCTCAGATGCTCAATTCTTCCATCGCAGCTGCTAGCCCGGGTTCCTGTTTCTAGTTCTGGCTGGGGCCGTTGTCTTCCCACATCAGACCTTTAGGACAACAAGACTCTACTGAGATCCTTCATATTCCAGAACCCACCATCCCTTTAACCCACCTGCCACAACACAGGTGTCCTGTACTCTGCCTGCCGGTCTCTCATTTGAACAGCATGGATCTGGGGTGGGAGGTTGTAGGTAGGAGATGCTTAGAATCCAAGACTGAAGTTCTTTAACTATTGCATGCATATAAAAATCACCTGGGAGCTGGCTTTGTTTGTTTGTTTGGGGGGTTTTATTGTAGTTTTAAATTTTACATTTGCTTCTTGTTGCTTTTACTGCATTTGTTGGTGATTTATTTATTTTATTTTATCGGTTCTTTTTAGTTATACATGACTGTCGAATTTATTCTGACATAATGCAGATTCCTGGGTCTTCACCTTGACATCCAGATTCAGTTCCTGCACCTGGTGCTGAGGAAACTGCATTTTAATTAGCATCTAAGGGGATTACCCTTGCATTTAATTAACATTTCCCTGGAGCTTCAGATATGAATCAATGTATTAGCAGCCTGACATCTCCACACACTTTGTGACCCAACCTTGATACTCCACGGAAGGAGTTGATTTGAAATACAACCTTATAATAAGAGGTAAAATTTTATTTAAGGTCTAGGAAAATCTTTTCTTGCAAAGTAAATCCAGGGGAAGGTTGTTGAGTGAATTATTTGCATAAAACCCATGCTATGACACCTCCACGCCAGGAGGGGGCACCACATTCAGCCATGAGCTCCTTGAAACCAGGCAGTGAGTGTGACTCATCCTGGCACCCCTTGGAGACAATCAAAAAATGGTTCATGAATATGCATTGTGTATTGCTGCTGTTACCATTTAGCACACACTCAACAGCTGAAAACAGCACAGATGTGTTATTTTACAGTTCTAGAGGCCGAGTCCTAAAATCAATATGACTACAGGCCTGGCTCCTTGTGGAGGCTCTAGGGGAGGTCCATGGCCTTCTCTTTTCCAGCTTCTAGAGGCCACTCAGTCCTTAGCTCATGGCCCCTTCCCTGCATTACCCCAGGCTCTGCTTTTATTTATTTATTTGTTTATTTTTTCTTGTTTTGGGTACCGGGGATTGAACTCAGGGGCACTTAACCTCTGAGCTCCATCCCCAGCCCTTTGTATATTTTATTTAGAGACAGGGTGTCACTGAGTTGCTTAGAGCCTTGCTGTTGCTGAAGCTGGCTTTGGACTCATGATCCTCCTGCCTCAGCCTCCCAAGCCGCTGGGATTACAGGCGTGTGCACCATCACACATCACACCCATCTAGAATATGGACCTCTATAGGAAACCATTTATTATTATATAATATATAATTATTATTATTATAGGAAAACATTTATTAATACACAAAAAATTATGTGTATTAATAATGATGATGTTTTAAAAAAATACCTAGGGATGAGAACATTTTTCAAGAACAGGAATGGACCATGAGATTAATTAGAACTAAAATGTAATACTTACATACTGTGAACCATGTACCATTTTAGATTTTTCACATAATTATCTCATTTAATCCTCAAAACAGACCCCAAGTTAGGTTGGCTTAGTAGCCTCAATTTATAGATAAAGAAACTGAATTCTAATTAAGAAATTCTCCTAAACTGGCATAGCTAGTCTGTAACTGAGACAGGATGATAACCCAGGCAGTTTAAATCAGAATCATTGGACATATAGTCCTTTAAAACACACTTCTCCTTGTGATTTTTTTTTTTTTTTTTTGGTACTGGGGATTGAACTCAGGGGTGCTCAACCACTGAGCCACATCCCCAGCCCTTTTTAATTTTAAATTTCGAGACAAAGTCTCACTAAATTGCTCAGGGTCTTACTAAGTTACTGAGGCTGCCTTTGAAGTCACCATCCTCCTGCCTCAGCCTCCCAAGCTGCTGGGATTACAGGAGTGAACCACCATGCCCAGCAACTGGGATTCTTCAAATTAAAATTTCTATAAATACGTATTTATCAATTAATTTTTACAATACTAAATTTCAAAAATCTTTTTTTTGTGTGAAGAAACTAAAATATTTTCTTTATATTTATTTGGAACATGTATTAAGCTTCTGCTGAGTCCCAGGTACTTTGCAGCACTCATGGGGGAAGGACCCAGTGGAGAAGTGCTGCTCCCCTTATGGTGGGTTCACCTGGGAAGACGTGATCATCTGGGGAATGAGACTGTGAATAAGGAAAGCGCTCTCTCCTAGGTAATGACCTCATGGGAGGCTGACCTGAAATGGAATCCACAAGCCCATGTTTTTGGTGTCATGTAGATAATCTGATCAGATTTTCCAAAATAGAGAATTTATTAGCCTCTGAGAATTGGGGTGTAAATTTAATTTTTCTGCCTGATCACAGAATACCAGCTTCCTTCCTCCTTGTGGACCCAAACCCTCTACTG
The DNA here is from genome assembly GCF_964194105.1 of Spermophilus citellus. Classification (NCBI taxonomy): domain Eukaryota; kingdom Metazoa; phylum Chordata; class Mammalia; order Rodentia; family Sciuridae; genus Spermophilus; species Spermophilus citellus. The sequence continues at coordinate 56,758,878 of NC_138184.1, forward strand.
TCAGGAGACCCCATCCAAGAATTGAATCCTTGGCACAGGAGGGGCTCCATGTCAAATCAGAATGTACCACCAAAATAAAAAAGAGCAAGCCCCCTGTTGCTGCATGATGTCTCCTGGAATTTCCCGTTGGCTAGTCCTGGCTCTCCCAGAGAGATCCCCTTTTCTGTTTGAAGTCCTCCAGCCCCTCTCCTGTCTTTCCCTGTCACTGTGGGGTCACTTGGAACAGCACCCTGTAGCTGCGGGCCTTTGAGGCCCTCTTGTGCTGCAGGCCGGAGCTCTTTCATATTCTGGAGGGTGAGTGACCTACCAACAGACCTGGCTTCGCGAGTCTCAGTTCTGCCCCTTATATTCTCTGCAGTCTTAATCTAGTGTCTTAACCTCTCAGAGCACTCAGGAGCACCTCAACCCCTGAGCCCCATCCCAGACCTGTTTTATATTTTATTTAGAGACAAAGTCTCACTGAGTTGCTTAGGGCCTCGCTAAGTTGCTGAGGCTGGCTTTGAACTCATGATCCTCCTGCCTCAGCCTCCTGAGCAGCTAGGATGACAGGCATGAGCCACCGTACCCAGCTAGAAGTAATTCTTTCTCAAAAATCAAAATATTTCTATCCTCCTTGAACCCTCTACTTACTTTCTGTTACATTAAAAATGAAACCCAGTGGTCTTCACCTACAAGATACAACGTTGTCTGGAGCCTGGTTTTTACCTTCAAACTCACTGTGTGGTGTTCTACCGCCCCCCCCCTTTCCTGGTGCATTAGGGTCCTTGCTCTCCTTGGACCAAGTTCATGCACTGGCTCGGGTCCTGGGACTTGCTGTCTCCTCCCGGCCTACTTCACCTGTCTGTCTTTACCACTTTATTCTGACCCTGAATCACCTTCTTAAGAAGCATTCCTGATTACCCTATTTCCATGATGGTTCATATGCCCTTACATTTTAGCTATTAGCAATTATTGCTATCCAAGACCATACCTGCTGTGTGTGTGTGTGTGTGTGTGTGTGTGTGTGTGTGTGTGGTGGTTATTGCTTATTTACTTACCAGCATGTAAACTCCATGAAGGCAGAAGAAGCGTGGCTACTGCTGAAATCCCAGAAGGCTTCCAGGCACACAATCGATCAATCGTGGAATAAATGAATGGGTATGTTTAAGAGCCACGACTGACTGCTGATCAGATTCTCCAAACCAGAGAGTGTGTCCCCTTCTGAGAGTTTGGATATATTTTTTGCCATTCCATATCTTGGAGACTTTCCTGTCCCCAAGGGTCCCCAAGGGTCACCATGGTCTATACTTGGTCGCATGCCCATCCCTTGGTCAGGGGGGAATAAGGGTTCTGTTTTGATCACACTGCAAGGCTGTGTGCAAGAAGGAAGGAACTTCCTTCCCTGAAGGAAGCTTGGGGTGACCTTAGCAGGAGAAGGAAGGAACCCTAACAGGCCAGAGCAGCCGGGGTGATGTTCCTCTGACCTCCTCTCAGGGTTAGTGTGAGAGCCATGAGATGCTCCCAACAGGCCACTGGGTACATAGGGACTGTGGCTGGAGTTTGGGGCGTGGGCTAATTTCTTGAAAGTTCTGCTGTCTTTTCCTGTATACAAAACATGGCATCCGGGGAGGGGAGGGGAGGGAAGGGGAAGGGGGATAGTAGAGAATAGGATAGACAGCAGAATACATCAGACACTAGAATGGCAATATGTAAATCAATGGAAGTGTAACTGATGTGATACAGCAATCTGTATAAGGGGTAAAAATGGGAGTTCATAACCCACTTGAATCAAACTGTGAAATATGATATATTAAGAACTATGTAATGTTTTGAACGACCACAATAAAAAAAAAAGAAATACAGATTACAAAAGTGTATGTTCCAGAAAACGTTAATGTTCATTTGACATTTGTTTAAAATAAATACAATAAAATATCTTTTTGGTTTACTTGGAAAAAAAAAACATGGCATCCTTTTGCAAAATAAGGAATTGGTAGCCTTATGGGGCAGTTGAAAAAAATAGGAATTATTATCAGATTGTTTTCTAAAAAAAAAAAAAAAAGTATTTTATTTGCAAAGTCTCACTGAGTTGCATAGGACCTCACTAAATTGATAAGGACTGATTATCAAAGGAAAGGAGGGCTAACACCTCTAGAGCGCTCCTCTCCCCCCCCTCCCCCCAACCAGTTGCTAACACCTCCCGGGAATCGGGAATCGCTCCACCCAACACAGGGAGTGGCTAATGAGTACCCCCTGGGCTGCTCTTTCCTGCCCTTGGGCAGGTGTGAAGTGTAGACGTGGGAGGTGGGGATCAGGAGAGGAAATCTGAGATCTGTAAAATAGCAAGATACCCCTCCTGCAGGCACCCACCTCTGGGCCTGGACTTCTCTCCCAGGAAGTCTACTATCTCTGTTCTGTCTGTTTCTCAATAAAACTTACTTTCTGAGCTTGCCTCTCCATTTCTCCGGTGTTTAATCTTCAACACCAGAGGAATGAGGACCCGATCCTGATTTCCTCATCTGTAAAATAGAGAGCAATACCTAATCCATGGGGCTATTGTAGGGATTCATTGGGGAAGGGAAAGTGCTCCTCTATATTCATGTGACCATTTACTTAGCTATTCGTGTAACTGTCACAGGCACCCCACTTGGTGCCAGGCACTGTCCAGATATTAAGGACATAGCCCTGCAGAGGAAGGTCTTTGCTTTACCCAAAGTCCAGATTAGTAGGTACCAGTGAAATGGGTGTGCCCACTGGATAGGAGCCCTGCCCTTATGGAAAAAAAAAAATCCAGATTAGTAGGTGTCAGTTAAATGTGTGTGGAATTAACAGACAGAAACATTCTTTTGTTAGGCTTTCTGTTCAGCTGAAAAGCAAGGCCCACATGTGGGCCCTTGATACCTGCAGTCACCTCTGCTGATTATTTCTCACATAAAACTATTCTGCTCAGACTCTTCTAGAACCTTCTATGTGGACTCATTGCCTTCATCAATTAGGAGACTTTTCACATTAATGAGGAGAAGCCTTAAGGATAAAAAGGAAATTTATCACCAGTGCCCAGTTGCTTCCACTGTCACTAGGCTCCCTGAAGACTCAAATTCCCTGATGTGGAAAGACAGGAAAATGCTAACAACTGATACCACATCACAGGCATGCTGGAGTTCATACCTGCAGAAGCTTTCTCTCAGGAAGCTCCTATTTATTCTCCATTTATTCTAACCAAGGGCGTGACCATTGGCCTAGAAATGTACTACATACCACAGCTAAGGGTATGGAAATTTCCCAAAGAGGAGGGAGTGGAAATCTAAAAGAGTCCATGTCCCTGTTCTGTAGGAGTTGCCTGTATCACTGTTGGGCTCTGGGTTAAGAGGGTGTCTGGATTTGCTTCAATATTGGTGATGCTTTAAAAAGCAGGGGGAGATAAGTGGATAGTATGATTTACAGGTTTAGGAGCTCATTGTCAGTCCAAATTGTCACTGAAAGTCAACATTTAGGATAGGTAAGCAAATCAACGGATAGAGAAGGAAGAAGGCAAACTGGAACTTCTAGCTTCTTCTTCTTTTTTTTTTTTTTTTTAATTAGTCTTAGCCTGGCTCAGTGGCACACACCTGTGATCTCAGCCAATCTGGAGGCTGAAGCAGGAGGACTCACAAATTTGAGTCCAGCCTCAGCAATTTCAGCCTGTCTCAAAAGAAAAACAAAAAGGGTTGGGGATATATCTCAGGGCTTAAATCCTCAGTATCAAAAACAAACACAAAATCAGAAAAACATTTCAAATAGATCTGAATTTAAGTAAGGGGAAAGTCTATGATCAGGAATTGGAAAAAAAACATTTAGAGGTTAGCTGACTCCAAAGTGAACACATACCAGCACAGGGCTGTGGCTTCTCATTCTGCTGCTGGGAGCCGAAGCACAGGATGCTGGAGAGGGGCTGAGGGTTCCGCCAGATGATACCACGGCTTCGAAGGTCCTGTGCAACAATCAGAATGTCTTAGAAAGATGCAAGCTCTAAGACCCTCTAAGACCAGAGAGGGTTCCGTGGGGACTTGAGGGCTATCTGTGAGGGTAAGGGAAGTCCATTCTCCCATCCAAGGGAACCTATCCTTGGAGCGGCTTCACTGTGATTCATTCTGAATTTAGGTGCAGGTCCATGTGAGAAATTTAGTTTTAAAATTGGGTGATTAAAATTTAATACAGGGAGGCCAGGCATGGTGGCGCACGCCTGTCATCCCAGCAGCTCCGGAGGCTGATACTGGAGGATGGTGAATTCAAAACCAGCTTCAGCAAAAGTGAGGCCCTAAGCAACTCAGTGAGACCCTGTCTCTAAACAAAACACAAAATAGGGCTGGGGATGGGGCTCAGTGTTTGAGTGCCCCTGAGTTCAATCCCCAGTACCTACTGCCACTAAAAAAAAAATAATAATAAATAAATAAAGTTCAGGAGTTCAAACAAAAGGATCAGTAGGATTATTTCCTGAAACAGACACTGAAAAAGAAAATAAGCATATGAAATGCTATTTTGATCAATTTGAGCAAAGCTCTTATCCAGGGGAAAGAGGCCCTGTGTTGATTCAAAGGACATATATATTCAGAAGATATGTGTGTGCATGTGAGTGTAATTAGATAGCAACATTCCTTCATTACATTCACTATTGAGCTAAAAAGCATTGCCCACATTTTGACCCTTGCTACCACTTCAGTATGATGATCTATTAATGGGGACACACCTCCTATTCCGATCATTTTTCACATAAACAAGGTGAACAGATGATCCACGGGAAGCTTTTGATGTTCTGTTCCCTGATTCCTGCCCCCCCCCCTTTTTTTTGCAGCCAGAACTCTTTGCTAATTGAAATGATACCGAAGAGAGTACAATTCATAAATATTTGCATTTAGTAATTATATCGATAAAAGATTTGGGAGACTGAATTATGCTGCATCCATTTTCGTTTCTGCAAAAGAGGCAGAATCTTAATTAGCTTTACTTCTGGTACTCATTAACCCATATGTAATCTCTGATTATGTATTGGACTCAAGTAGAATCTAAATCTTTTCAAGACTTCTTTGATACAAAATGGAAGTTTTTTCCACACATATTTCTTTTTTTCTTATCTTCTTTAATTTTTAGTTTTTTTTTTAAATTCTTCTCTCTTTAAAATGCTGGGATTTTTGTTTGTTTTGTTTTGTTTTGTTTTTTGGTACAGCAGTTGAACCCAGGGGCGGTTAACCTCATCCCCAGTCCTTTTTATATTGTGTTTAGAGACAGGGTCTCCCTGAGTTGCTTAGGGCCTCGCTAGGTTGTTGATGCTGGCCTTGAGCTCAAGATCTTCCTGCCTCAGCCTCCCGAGCTGCTGGGATTTTACGAATGCTGGTTTTCTTGGGGGTGAAAAGAGAACAGGGATATTTATGATCTTGGAAAAATCTAGCTGATCTTTGTCACTGTCATTGTAGGACTAGAACTGAATCATTTCCAGCCTCTATGGGGAAAAGTTCATATAAGCCAAAGGAGACAGACCACTCTCAGGAACTTTGGGGTGTGCATCTTGATACATCTCAACATTACCTGGCAAATCTCTCATTCTCATCTTTTGAGCAAGGATTTCTATAAGCTGTTTTCTTTTGTGAGTAGAACAAAGCCAATATAAGATGAGTTCTCTCTTGAGTGGGTGCTCAGCAATCTAGTTTCTAAAGCAGGAGAGGGATAGATAACGTAGATGACACTTAGTTTCACCATCTATCCAAGTGCTACAATGAGCATGGCAGACAGAAACCCAGTACCATTCAGTACACTCTGTGTCTGCTTCCCTGCCTAGGTACTTTAATTTGCATGCATTATCACATTCAGGCCCTACAACACTTGGTTTTGAAAATCAGAAACACCTAGTCAAAGAAAAATCCAGAAACTTGCTCCAAGGTCACACAGCTAATATGCAGAGTGAAGATTAAATGAGCTACTGCTGGGGCTGGGGATGTGGCTCAAGCGGTAGCGCGCTCGCCTGGCATGCGTGCGGCCCGGGTTCGATCCTCAGCACCACATACCAACAAAGATGTTGTGTCCGCCGAGAACTAAAAAATAAATATTAAAAATTCTCTTCTCTCTCTCTCTCCCCTCTCTCACTCTCTCTTTAAAAAAAAAAATTAAAAAAAAAAAATAAATGAGCTACTGCTGGCAGGTAACAATGACAGTGTCTGGGCACTGTGCTTTATGGATTCTAGCTGGTAGATTAGCTGGTGGTGGTGGTGGTGGTAATTGTGAGTGCCAGTGTCCTTTACAACAACCCTATGAGCCAGCTACCAATTTTAATACCAAAATTTATTATTTATTTATTTTAATTAGGTATATAGGACAGCAGAATGCATTTTGAGTCATTGTACACAATCGCAGCAATACTTTTCATTTCTCTGGCTGTACACGATGTAGCGTCACACCCTATGTGCAGTCATACATGTACCTAGGGTAATGATGTCCAACTCATTCCACCATCTTTCCTGCCCCCATACCCACTACCCTCCCTCCCCTTTGCCCAATAAAAGTATCTCTATTTTTCCCATGCACCCCCCCACCCCAATTATGGATCAACCTTCACTTATCAGAGAGAACATTCAGCCTTTGAGTTTGGGGGATTGTCTTACTTTGCTTAGCATGATATTCTCCAACTCCATCCATTTACCTACAAATGTTATTATTTTATTCTCTTTCAATGCTCAGTAATATTCCATTGTGTATGTAGACCACAGTTTCTTTATCCATTCATCTGTTGAAGGGCACGTGGATTGGCTCCATAGTCTAGCTATTGTGAATTGAGCTGTTACAAACATTGATGTGGCTGCATTACTGTACCATGCTGATTTTTTTTTTTTAAAGAGAGAGTGAGAGAGGAGAGAGAGAGAGAGAGAGAGAGAGAGAGAGAGAGAGAGAGAGAATTTTTAATATTTATTTTTTAGTTCTCGGTGGACACAACATCTTTGTTGGTATGTGGTGCTGAGGATCGAACCCGGGCCACACGCATGCCAGGCGAGCACGCTACCGCTTGAGCCACATCCCCAGCCCACCATGCTGATTTTAAGTCCTTTGGGTATGGATGAGGAATGGGATAGCTGAGTCAAATGGTGGTTCCATTCCAAGTTTTCTAAGGAATCTTCACATTGCTTTCCATATTGGTTGCACCAATTTGCAGTCCCACCAGCAATGTTTAATACCAAGATTTCAGCAGAGGCCATAGGTTCAGAGAGGGTGTGTGACTTTCCTGAGAATGTCAAACATATAAGTAGCAAAGCAGGCATTCAAATCCATACTTTTCTTTTAGTCTCCCTAGCTCTTGAGAATTTGATTTTTATTTTTTCCAAGGGGCCAGGATACTCACTGACAATTTTCTGCGGGGAGTGACAGTGATCATAATGATAGTTCAAGGCTAATGTTGAAGTGATGTTCTGGAGAGATTGGGTGATGAGGGTGAAGTACAGTGGAGATTAGAGACGTAGGGTCAGCTTGGAGTTTATTGCATTAATCCTTTTGTGATAAAATTGATGCAGTGAAGAGCGAGATGCTGGTTTTGACATTGAGGGATTTTTAAGGTAGAGATGAGCCTCAGCATTGTTTAGACAGGAGGATTTGTAGAGTTTAGTGACAGGCTGTGGGAAGACATCAAAGAAAGACCTTTCCTGGCCAAGAGCAATTGCAAAACTAAGGACTCTCTGTGTTTGGTTGGCTGGAATCTGCCCGACTCAGCAGTGGCTTTCTAGCAGGACATCAGTAAATACCTGTATAATACATTCATGAGTGACCAGAGATCATTCCAGGCTCTGAGCCTAAACCAAGGTAAAGAAAGAGCACAGGAGACGCTGGAGGGCAAAAGCAATATAATTTTGCATATGCTGACTTAGAACTCAGAAAATTAATGAAGAGATTCAACTTGCATGTAGGACACCCGCATTCTGAGGCAAATCAAGATTCTTAAACGGCTTTATCTGGGTAAGAGGTGAAAATTGGATTTGTTAAAAGGGCAGATTTTTATTTATTGATTTATTTTGCACTGGGGATTGAACCCAGGGGCACCTAACCACTGAGCCACATCCCATCTCTTTTTATTTTATATTTAGAGATAGGGTCTTGCTGAGTTGCTTAGGGCCTCACTAAGTTGCTAAGGCGGGCTTTGAACTAGCGATCCTCCTGCCTCAGCCTCCCAAGCCACTGGGATTACAGGTGTGTGCCACTCCACCCAGCTCAAAGGGCAGAATTTTTAAGGATAAGTGGGAACATATGGGCTAGAAGAGTGAGCCCAGACCCCAAAGATAGAAGCAAAAATTGGAGAAAGGACAAGAAGTTTTATGGTGTATAAAACCACGGTCACAAAGAAAGGAACATAATTCCAAAAGGAGGCACAGTGTCCAGTTCCACCAGCTGATCCTGGAGAGCTCAAATGGAAATGGTCCTTGAATGTGGTCAACGCTATTTATCAAGAGACATTTTTTTGGTGGAGAAACTGTTTTACTGATACCACACTTTTCCAAGTCATGTTGCAAAGATCTGATGAAACAATTACGGGGGAAAAATGAAGACCACTCACAGACAGAGGGTCAAAAGAGACTTTAGCCATAGCATTTCTCACAGTTTTGAAGGACATCTTACATTAAAAATGACATTATTTTCTTTTCACAAAATATTTAGATTACTTTTAGATACTTTTAATTAAAAAATAATAGTTACATACATTTATGGGATACAATGTGGCATTTTGACATATGTATTCAACATAAAATTTAATCACACTAATTAACATATCCATCACTTTGCTAACCTTAACCCTTTTTTAATGGTAAGACATTTGAAATGTACTGGGTTTTTTTTTTGAAACATATGATACATTGTTGTTGTTGTTGTTATTATTATTATTATTAGTGCTGGGACTTGAACCACTAAGCCACATCCCCAAGCCTTTTATATAACTACATATACGTGTGTGTGTGTGTGTGTGTGTGCATTTTATTTTGAGACAGGGTCTTGTATCTTGCTAAGTGGCTTAGGGACTTGCTAAGTTGCTGAGGCTGGTCTCAAACTTGTGATTCTCCTGCTTCAGCCTCCTGAGTTGCTGTGATTACAGGCATGTGCCTCTACACCCAGCACATTAATATTGACTGTGACCCTATTGTGCAATAGATATAAAATTTGTTCCTCCTATCTCTATGAAAACTTAGATTCTTTGATCAACAACTGTCCCATCCCTCCCTCCCCACACCACCCCCAGCCTCTGGTAACCCCATTGTACTGTCCCTTAGGACTTCCGGTTTCCATATTATTTGAGATCATGCAGTTTTTTTTTTTTTCCTTTCTATGCCTTGCTCCTTTTTCTTAGCATAGCCTTGTCTCATTTATGTTGTCACAAGTGACAGGAATTCCTTCTTTTTCAATGCTAAATAATATTGTGTGTATGAGTCCCTGTGTACAGGGATGAATGTATGATGCATGTATATATTATATATATATATATATATATATATATATATATATATATATATATGCGCCACATTTTCTTTATCTGTTCATAAACACCTACATTGCTGTTATTTTCAAGACAAGGAAAAACAAATCATGCTTATGGTCTCTGTTACGTGCTGAACTGGGTGTCCCTGAAAATTCACATGCTGTCCTCCTAACCCTCAGTGCCTCAGAATGTAACTGGAAATAAGTTCTTTAAGTCAGTAGGAAGTTAAAATGAGGGATCTACTCCAGTTATGTCTGATGTCCCTTATAAGAAAAGATATCAAGGCCTCCTGGACTGAGGGGGTGTGGGCAGGGAAACAGGTAAAAGGATGATCATCTACGGGCCAGGGAGACAGGTTTCAGGAAGAACCAACCCTGCCCACACCTGGATCTCAGACTTCCTGTCTGCAGAACCGTGGGACAGTGATTTTACCAACAGTGCTAAAGGCAATTTGCTATGCCCAACCAGTAGAGCCTGCAGGTGGAGGCGGGCCAAGTGTGGAACTCTGGAGGAGTAGCCCTCACAGGGAAAACAGACCTCAGAGAACACATGCGTGTGCAAAAGAAACATGAAGTCAATCAAATTTTATTTATTTGTTTGTTTATTTAATGTGGTGCTGAGGATCAAACCCAGTGCCTCACACATGCTAGGCAAGTGCTCTACCACTGAGCTATAACCCCAGCTACTCTTAAAATATTTCAATATTTATCTTTTATTTTTCCCAGGGAATACCCCAAAGCAATCTTTTGAAATTTGGGACCTGATGTTCAAGCTCCCTAAGAACTAATCTCTTTGTGTTATTTAATGTAACCATGGTGTGGGGGGGGGGTGCAGGGGCTGAAGGTAAGGAGCCCAAGGGGGTTCCCCTCCCTGCTGTGGGTTTTTTTTTTATTTGATTGTAATTGGGATAATCAGCAGTCATCTAGTGCCACACTGTACTTATCTTTGGAAAGCATTTGGAGACGCCTCTTCTTGTCTCTTAATTGCAGTATAGAATTCTGAGTTTGATTTGGACTGGGGAAGACCGGGAAGAATTTTCTTCTTCCTCCCCTATGGAACTCAAAGACTCAGAAACTCAGAAACTTCTTCCTATCGTTTTCTTGTCCCATGATCATTTGTCGAAGAGGGTTGTGAGTGAACCCTTTGAGTTCTCGCCATCGACAGCCCAGATCTAAAAGCTAAAATCTAAAAGCTATTTGAGCCTGGCATGGTGACACACCCCAATAATCCCAGTGACTCGGAAGGCTAAGCCAGGAGGATCGCAGGTTCAAAGTCAGCCTTGGCAATTTAGTGAGGTCCTAATCAACTTAGTGAGACCCTGTCTCAAAATGAAAAATAAAAAAAGACTGGGGATGTCACCCAGGGGTTAAGCGTCCCTGGCTTCAATCCCGAGTACAAAAAAAAAAAAAAAAAAATCTGTTTGAGTGGCTTCATCCTGTCAAGCATTCACATTCTTTCTGATTTTTGAAAGTCCAGCTAATCAGCAACTGGCCAGAGAGATGAGGGAGGAACATAAATAAGTGATAAATGGGTTGACGCCTGCAGGACTTGGAGATGTTAATCCCCTTCACCCTCTGAAATCTTCTCTAGGGGAAGCAGTTTTGTGTCTGGTGAAGACACCTCCCCCCCAGTCTCACCCAAGATGGGAACAATGATATTTTAAAATAGTTCGCAAGATTTCATTTAGAAAACCAGGCCCCTGAGAGCCTTCTGAAAGGATGGTTCTGTCTCGGTCCAGGATTTCTTTAATCCTTTGATCGTCCTTTAAGTGAATTAAAAAAAAAAAAAACATATTGACAGGCTGTCTAGTGGACCAACAAAAAATCTACTGGATACTTTCTTTTAATAGAACTTCATAATCTCCCCTCTCAGAAGTCCAAAGGGCCGAATTTGTGCTCATCCAAAAAAAAAACAAAAACAAAAAAAAACATGCTGCTGTTTAACTGTGGCAATCGCACATAGTGGTGTTTTATTTTATATACGTATAAAATAAGTTTTTAGTTATACATGACAGCAGAGTGTATTGTGACATATGCTACATACATGGAGTCTAACTTATTCTAACTAGGACCCCATTCTTATGGTTGTCCATGATGTGGCGTTTCACTGTGGTGTGTTCAGATATGGACATAGGAAAGTTCTGTCCCATTCATTAAACTGACCTTTAGTCTATGATTTATGAACATAGTTGAAAATTTCTAGGCTATGGGAAAACTTCAGGATGGAGCTCTTGGGATTTTGTAGAAGAATAAATGTGTCTACTACCTTCTGGAAATTTTTAGATTATTATTCAGGTCCACCAAAGAAAGCAAGGAGGAATTTTATATTTTATACCATCAGGTCAAATTTTGAGTTTATGTGTAAGAGCCTTGTAAAAATTTTGAATGTCAAAGGACTCATAGATAAATGTTATACATTCAGAAGCTCAGGAAACATCACACAAATAAAAATAAAGGGGAAAAAAAAGACCATATCTAACTTTTTCACTAATTATATTTATAGAGCGTAAAACAGTTTCTAGCCCAAAATAAATGCTTAAATAAAAAGTCATGTCAGTGTTATATTTTTTTCCTTTCTTTTTCTGTACCAGAAATTGAACCCACAGGACACTGAGCCACACCCATCCCTTTTTACATTTTATTTTGAGATGGGGTCTTACTATGCTTCTTAAGGCCTCGATAAATTGCTGAGGCTGGCCTCGAACTTGTGGTCTTCCGGCCTCAGCCTCCCGAACCATTGGGATTACAGGTGTGCACCACCACTGCCTAGTTTCGTATTGTATTCTTAATATAGTGGGTTTTTTTTTTTTTGCAAAATCCTGCCTTAGACTAATTTCCCTCCTTATAATTTTCCCTTTGACATTCCATTTTTTCAAGTGTAACAAACTTAGCTGTGTATAAGCTGGAGAGATGGTTTCATTTTTTTAAAGTTTTCGACAAAATGATTAAAAGAAAATCCAACCCTAAAATTATCTTCACAGAGCTGATAGATCCTGAAACACATCTGCTGTTAACCGGCTTAAATACTTAGGGGAGCATTTATGTATGACTCATGCTCAACTTAATTACAAGCAGCCCCAAACCAGCAAGGGAGATCTGGAGTTCAAGGCCAGCCTCTGCAACTTATCGAGGCCCTGAGCGACTCAGGGAGACCCTGTCTCTAAATAAAAAATCAAAAGGGCTGGGGATGGGGCTCAGTGGTTAAGCACCCCTGGGTTCAATCCCAATACGAAAGAAAGAGAGAGAGAGAAACCCCCAAAGTGTTTTCTAACTAAATATCTCAACAAAATGTGCATTTTATTACCAACTTCTCAGCCAAAGCCTCTCTAAATCTCCAGAGGCTTTAAACAGACGGAGTTTACAATTCTGGGTTTAAAAGGCAACCTGTGCCTGTGTTAGAAGCCCCGTTAAGTAAAGAAAAAGAAGTTGTATTTTATAATTATCAGGTTTAAGTGAAAGTGATGGTGTGGAAAGTGCTTCAGGACAATAGCAGATCCCAGGAAACTAGTGCCAACCCGTCACCTTAAATGAAATCATGTACTTTGAGCTAAAGTCTTTGTTTTAGTGTACAGTAAAATAAAAGATGAAAAAATATATATATATATTTTTTTTTGGCAAGAATGTCAACCAGAAAGGATTTGAAGTAAACCAAGCATGATCCATTTTAGAAGTTAAAAAAAAAAAAAAGAAAACCTTCACAAAGACCCAGCACTCCAGAAAATTCAAATCTGTTATTAAATAAAAAGATTAATTACATGGTTTTCATACTTAGCAGAACATTGTGGAGTCGTTATACAAAATGTTCTGTTTCATTATTTTCCCTCTTGCTGCCAAGTCGAATCTCTAATAAAACAAATATAATGAAAATTAGAGTATATGAGTCTTGGAATATCTGAATAAATGTGCACATGGTATTTTGTTTTTTAATCACCAGGACATTAAACATTAAACAGCTTGGATCTACTAAGAAATTGTATTGGTTTATAAAGTCAGGATCAGGCCTGGCACAGCGGCACAAGCCTGTCATCCCAGCAGCTCAGGAGGCTGAGGCAGGAGGATCATGAGTTCAAAGCCAGCCTCAGCAATTTAGCAAGGCCCTCAGCAACTGAGTGAGACCCTGTCTCTAAATAAAACATAAAAACAGCTGGGGATGTGGCTCAGTTAAGCGCCTCTGGGTTCCATCCTTGGTTTAAAAATAAATAAATAAATGTCAGAAGTCAAGGTCAAAGAATTCAAGTAAGAATTTTTTTTTTTTTTTTGGAGTTGATCTATGGGTCTATATTGAATTTGTTACAAAGTCATAAAATCAAACATTTTAGAAAGAAAGATGATCAAATATAGTAGAATATTTTCTATAAATAGCTCCATATGTATTCTTGCATATAAATCATATCTGTTTTATTATATAAGAGTTAGAATTGACTGGATGCTTACTCTTAATGTGGCAGCATATTTCATAATATGGCTTTAAGGGTCCAAAGTCATAACATGAGATAATAGTAAGTCATACAGTAGGAAAGATATTCACTTTCAAATTCTTTCACTCTTGATAATTCTTCATTATGGAACTTTACAGGCACACCCAAAAGTAGAGACTAGAATGATAAACAATAGTTGGCGGTAGAGTTTAAGGTTCATTGTGTGTGGCAGGCAATCACTCCGGAACCGTTTGTTGAAAAGCTACCCTTCCTTTGTTGAATTCTTTTTTGTGACTTCATCAAAAATCAGTTGAACATGTTTGTTTGAGTCTCTTTCTGATTTTTCTGCTCTATTCCATTATCTATGTGTCTACTCCTTGCCTGTATCACATAATCTTCGTGACTATATAAGTCTTGAAATTGGGTAAACTGATTGAGCCTAAGGTCTTCTTCTTTTTCCCCAAAGTTGTTTATTATTCCAGTTCTCTTGCCTTTCCATATTGAATCTTGCTGGATATTTGGATAGAAATTGTATCAAGTGTACAGATTAGTTTAGAGAAATGATTTCTTACTATGTTGCTCATCTAATCCATAGGCAGCCTATATTTACATGTGTTTAAATTTTTTTCCTCAGCACATCCTAGCTTTTGGTATGTAAATTTTATATAGGTGATCAATTAAAATAAGTACTTCATTTTCTCCAGCAATAGCAAATAATATTTCCTTTTCAGTTTTATTCCCATGAATACAATACTAATATATAAAAATATCATTAATTTTTTGGGGGGAGGGGATGGACCGGGGAATGAACCCAGGAGCACTTGACCACTGAGCCACATCCGCAGCCCTATTTTGTATTTTGTTTAGAGACGGGGTCTCACTGAGTTGCTTAGCACTTGGCCATTGCTGAGGCTGGCTTTGAACTCTGGATCCTCCTGCCTCAGCCTCCTGAGCTGCGGGGATTACAGGTGTGGGCCACCACAGCCTGCTAAAAATACCCTTGATTTTTGTATGTATATGTTGTATCCTTGACCTTACTCAACTCTTTTATGATTTTTTGGAGCCTATTTCCTTAGGTAGATTCCTTGGGATTTGCTACCCAGAAAATCATGATGTCTGCAAATAAGGACTGTTGTATTTCTTATATAATAAGGACTGTTTTGTTGTACTTCTCCTTATGTCTTTTATCTATTTATTTAGCTTCCTGGTTTGCACTGGCTGTAACTTTCCATACTATGTTATATAAGAATGGGGAGAGTGGACAGCCTCGATTAGCTCTTGCTATTAGGAGGAAGTGTTCGGTCTTTCATTGTTAAGTATTAATGTTAATTGTGGGCTTTTTAAAGATGATTTTTGCCAAGACATAACCCTCTTCCTATTTTTCTGAAAGTTTTACCATCAAGTAGGTATTGAATTTGTCTCTTGTTTTAATGCATCAATGTGTATGATGGTTTGATATTTCTTTTTGTAACCCAGTAATGTGGTGGGTCATATTGATTGTATTGAATGATTTTGAAATATTGGATGACTTCTGTATCTCTGAAGAATTCTTGCTCACGATCTTGATCATGTTGTAATAACTCTTCTTACATGTTGCTGAAATCTATTTGATAATATTTTGATAAGGATTATTACAACCATATTCATGAGTAGTCTATAGTTTCTTTGTACTCATCTGGTTTGGGTATTAGGATAGTATTAACTTCATAAAATAAATTGAGAAATATTCCCTTGTATTTTTGGGAAAAAAGTGCTTACGATTTCTGGAATTCATGGTAACTATTCATTGATATTTGTTAGAATTCTCAAATCAAACCATCTGGGTCTGGAAATTTCGATTGTACTTTCATTTTCATTCAATTCCATGTATTTTTTAAAATTTTCTCTTGAAATTTCCCTTTTCATCATTTATTATTCATATATACAAATTTTTGTTTGTTTCTTCATGTTTGGGAAATTTCCCTTTTATATTTGTTATTGATTTCTAGTTTGCCTTCTATGAGGTCACAAAATATCCTCTGTATGATTTTATTTCTTTTAAATGTGCTGAGTTTTGTTTTATGGTCCAGGACATGACCTCTCTTGGTACATGTTCCGTAGAGACTTGTAAAGTAGGTACATTCTAGATTGATGGGTGGAGAGTTCTGTAATGTTGATCAGCCTCTGCTGACTGGTGAAGTTGAGTTTTTCTCTATCTTTGGCCATTTCTTTCTAGTGTTCTATCAGTTACTGAAAGAGGACTTTAGAGATACTAAAGTCTCTATATCATAGATTTGTCTATCTTTCAATTCTGCTGAGCTTTGCTTTAAATAGTTTGTGGTTCTGTTTTGCTTTGTTTTGTTTTGTTTTTGGTGCATACACATCTAGGGCTACTGTGTCAACCATTGGGTTGACCCTTTTATCATTATATGATGTCCTTCTCTGTTTTGTTAATTTTCTTTTTTCTGAAAACTACGTTATCTCATGTTAATGTTTCTAGTCCTCAATTTTGATTGTTGTTTTATGATAAATGGTTTTCATCCTTTTGTTTCCAACATGCCTATGATTTTATTGCTGAAGTAATTTCTTATGATGAGCATATAGTCAGATTTTTAAAATCTATTCTCCTAACCTCTGTCTTTTCATTGGTGTATTTATACCATTTACATTTAATGTTATTATTAATATATTTAATTCTACCATTCTTTTTTTGAGATACATACATACATATATATGTGTGTGTTTGTGTGTGTGTGTGTGTACACACACACACATATAGTTGTAGATGGATACACACTTTTATTGTATTTATTTTTATATGGTACCAAGGATTGACCAGAGCCTCACACGTGCTAGTGAATGCGCTACCACTGAGCTATAAACCCAGCCCTGCTTAAACATCTTTTAAAATTCCATGTTGATTTATCTCTAATGCTCTTGAGTATATAAGTTTGTATATCTCTTATAGGTTCCTCCAGGTATGTATGTGTATTTATTTATAAAATGTAAACACTTTATAGTTTTAAATGAAGTGTAGAAAACTTACCTCCATTTGCCTCCCTTTTCCTCAGTGTTTTATAATATGACTGTCTTAAATATTTCCTCTCAAAATGTTGAGAACTACACCAGAACAATGGAACAACTCTCTATGATCATGTTTAACCATCAAACATAATTTAGAAAATTCAAGAGGAAACGGAAAATGCATTGTTCATCCATATTTTTTAGCTTCCCACCATTTTTTCTTTGTTCTTTCTACTATAACAACCAAGATGTTTTGAGGTTCCTCTTATCATTTCCTTATGTCTAGAGGGTTCCTAGACATAAGGAAATGATAAACAAATGGCCTGGGGTAGGCCGGCTGGTTTTATTTATTTCCCCTTCCAGGTACAGAATTCTGGGTTTAGGTTCTCTTCTTTCACACTTGTTAAAAAAAAAAAAAAAAAAAAGCATTAGCCTCTATGACTCAAAATGAGAAGTTCACTGTTATTCGAATCAATCAATCTTCCTTCCTTCCTTCCTTCCTTCCTTCCTTCCTTCCTTCCTTCCTTCCTTCTTATAAGCCAAATTGTCATTTCTCTTTCTTTGCTTTTTTATGTTTCTTGCTAAATTGGGGGAAATTTCAGTCATAGTGTTTTACAATGTTCTTTCTTCCTCTTCTGCCATGGACTCCACTGACATGACTGCTAGTTCTTTTATTATAACCCCACAAATGCTTTAGACTCTTTATGTCTATTGTTCCAATTGGGTAATTTCTACTGTTTCATTTTCAAGTTCACTTTTTCTTGTTTCTCTCTTCTTCCATTCTACTGTTGAGCCCCACTTTTTTTTTTTTTTTGGCCAGTTATTTTTTTTCAGCTCACAGTTTCTGTTTAGTTCATGTTTATATCTTCTGTTTCCTTGTTGAGTCTTTCTGTCACTTTGCTGAGACTTTCTACTTTTTCCATTTATTTCAAGCATGTTGGAAATTGCTCACTGGCGTTTTATTCCTGTATAATTCTTGTTAGATGATTCTAACTTCTTCTTCTTCTTTTTATCTTGGATCTTGGATCCAAGTCTTGGATCTAATGATTTTTTTTTCCAATCATTTTCAATTTGGGATTTTCTTGGTTCTTAGTATGATGAGTGACGGTTTCATGGAGATTTGTGCTTTGGGGGATTTATGTGGTGAGAATCTGCATGTTATCTAAACCTCTCTTTGTAACCGGCTCCCTGATCATCATTGCCAGTGGGAGCAGAAGTCCAAGTTCCCCACCCAGCCTCCACTGATACCTGAGGAGAGACAGTATACGGGATAGTGTGGGTGGTAACAAAGATGGGAAGATGGTATGACTTGGGCTACAGTCCTAGAATATTTTATTGCAGCACTGTGAAGGCAGGACCTGTGTTTCTCCTATTTATTGCTGCATTCCCTCCCAGCACCTAGTAGAAAGTATGGCACAGAGTAATTGTTCAATAAATATTCCATTAATTTTTTTGAATAGTTATATATGTGTGTGTGTGTGTGTGTATTGCAAAATATGTCATTTTTTAAACTTCTAAACAGCATCCTTTAATGAGAGTCAGTAAGAGAAATTTTTCAGCTCTCTCTTTTCCCCAAAGTCCAGCTATTTGTGACAATATTTTCCTTGACCACAGTATATACGTTTGGTTTCCCTATATCTCAACCAATCTAGTCCTAGCAATCAGCCCTATAATTCCCCAGCCACAGTTAGGCTTTGCTTTGGAAGGGAGTGAAATGTACATACTCACTAAGAGAGATTAGCTCATTGAGGCAGGTGGATACCAAGTTCAAAGCCAGCCTTGGCAGTAGCGAGGCCCTAAGCAACTCAGTGAAACCTTGTCTCTAAATAAAGTACAAAATAGGGCTGGGGATGGGGACGTGGCTCAGTGGTTGAGAGCCCTTGAGTTCAATCCTGGTAGTAGAAAAACAACAACAACAACAACAACAACAACAAAACCCTCTGGAATGTTTCAGGATTTGGAAAAATTCTTATTTTTTAAGTCTTTGAATCAGTATTTTTAGAAGATTATTTAGAGTCCCTACTATGTGTTTGGGTCTGTGCTAAGTGTTTTATTTTTATTTTTATTATTAGAATGCCCTGTGAGTTAGATGCTATTATTATCCTTATTAACGTAGAGACTGAGGGTTAGAAGTGTTGAGGAATTTATCCAAGGAAGCAGAGCTCAGGGTGCTAAAGCTGGATTTCACTTAAGATCCTCTTACGGAGAAGATTATTTTTTAAAAATTGGTTCTTTTTAGTTATACATGACAGTAGAGTCCATTTTGGTAAAATTATACATGCTTGCAGTATATCTTACTCTACTTAGGGACTTGTAAATGTGGTTGTTCATGACGTAGAGATTCACTGTGGTATATTCATATTTGTACATTGAAAATTTATGTCTGATTCTTTCAACTGTCTTTCCTATTCCTATCCCTCTGCCTCCCCTACATTTCCTTTTGTCTAATCCTCTGACCTTCTATTCTCACTCCCCCACACACATCCACATATCAGATAAAACCTTCACCCTTTGGTTTTGGGGGATTGGCTTATTTCACTTAGCATGATAGTCTCCAGTTCCATCTATTTTCCAGCCAATGTCATAAAGTCATTCGTCTTTATGGTTGAGTAATATTCCACTGTGTATATATACCACAGTTTCTTTATTCATTCACCTGTTGATGAGCATCTAGGTTGGCTCCTTACCTAAGCTATTGTGAATTGGGCATGAATAAACTTTGGTGTGGCTCAAGCAGAAGATCTTAATAGGTATTAATATCTGATTTGAAAGGAGCCCTTATCTGCAACTATCCCAAGTTCAGCTGTATAGCCAAACACCAACTATGACTATAGACTTGGGCCATATAAAACCACTTTCTCAATCTTTGCATGACATTGATACCTCCTGTACAATTATTTATTCAATATTTACTTGATATTTTTCTTTAAGAAGATAACACTAAAAATAAATATAATGATGAAAATAGCATTATTAAATTCAAACTAAATGCAGCGCAGTGCCTGAAAAACGATGAAGATTCTTCCCTGCATCTGTTTCTCTTTCCCTCACTTCCCTCTTTCCTCCCATATTTTCTAAGAGGTTACTAAAACTTTTGGAGATATTAGGACATGCCAGCACCAAATGGGGGTTTTTATCCTTGATGTAATAAGAAAAATTGAAAAACAACTGAAAAGAGAGTAAATTTGTAAGGTTACCAAAGTCATTTAATATTACTTATTTATTTATTTTTGGTACCAGTGTTTGAACCCAGGGGCTCTTAACTACTGAGGCACATCTTGGTCCTTTTTGTATTCTATTCAGAGACAGGGTCTCACTGAGTTACTCAGTCCCTCACTAAGTGGCTGAGGCTGGCTTGGAACTTGGGATCCTCCTGCCTCAGCCTCCCGAGCCACTGGGATTACAGCTGTGCACCACCACGCCCAGTTTATTTAATATTATTTATCTCTTCATATCACCTCTATTTTAAGTATGAGCTGTAAAATTTGAGAATCACTGGCTTGGACTCTCTGCGTGTATTTGTGAAAAATATACAAGGAATGGACATGAAATTACTCAGGAAACTGAAAAGATCTTTTATAACTCTTGCTTCTGGACTGTAAGAAACAAACTCATAATGTGGCCATAGCATTAATAACACCTCTGACTCTTTTCCCTGAGACTACTAATTTAAGTTTTTCCAAACATCAAGTGTTCTCCAATGAAGTAGTGGCTGAGAATCAGGGGTCTGTGGTTAGAATTCACCTGAGAACAAGGAGATCCAAATCTCTCTTGTCCTCCTCCTGGGACATGCTGTTTACTTGTTTAACAATAGAAGCTGTCAGTGGCTTTTGATGTAGCATGCACTCTACAGAGAAATACCAATGTGGGTCCAACCTCCCAGAACTAAAGGTTTTGCAAAGATTGTCAAAGCCAAGTGTTAGACCTGTTGTTTTAGTCAGTTTTTCACTGTTGTGACTCAAAGACCCCATCAGAACAACTGCAGAGGAGGAAAAGTTTATTTGGGGGCTCAGGGTTTCTGAGGTCTCAGTACACAGACAGCAGGCTCCATTCCTCAGGGCTCCAGGGGAGGCAGGACATCATGGAGGAAGAGTGTGGTGGAGGGAAGCAGCTCACATGGTGATCAGGAAGCAGAGAGACTCCACTCTCCAGAGACAAATAGAGACCCCAAAGCCACGCCCCCAATGCCCCCTCCTCTAGCCACACCCACCTGCCTCCAGCCACCACCCAGTTAATCCATCAGGGGTTCATTCACTGGTTGGGTTAAGGCTCTCACCACCCAGTCATGTCTCCTCTGGACCTTCCTGCACTGTCTCACACATGAGCTTTTGGGGGACACCTCACATCCACACCACAGCACTGTCAAGACTTTCCTGGAAAGGGCTCAGGTTTACTTTGGACATTGTGAGTAGCTAGACATTTGCTCATCTTGACTTCATCTTGGCCATCCTGTACTGGGTCCCAATAATCCTTCAGGTTCTGTGGTCAGTGCTCATTATTCCGGGATTACCTTTACAGAGTGCTGACTACAAACGAGGCTCCGTGGTCAACCGCTTTACCTACGAGGGCAGCCATCTATTGAATAACCCTTATTTTGTAGTCGGGAAGTAAAGGCCCAGCAAATATGCATGGCACATGGTCAGTTGGGATTGGAAAGCTCTGTTCCAAATGACCCCAGAGCTGCTGCTGTGTGACTGAGCCTTGTTGCCTTACCTCAAACACAGCGACAGAAACTTCTAGCCTGCAGGAGTCCCCGAGTTCTGTTGCCACCCGCCACCTTGGAAGGCCTGGGGCAGGGCCAAGTTCTCGAGTAATGACAAGGTGTCTGCCTTCCTTGTTAACAAGCTTTGTTTGAACCATTCAGATGGCGTCTGGAATGTTCCTGAGACCTGCTTTGTGTTTGTTTAATTATAATATAGTCTGGCACTTTGACATTTAATTTTCTTGTTTGGTTGTAATTATCTTCCATGAGCGCAAGAGCAGAGTTGGATTATATTTACTTCCTTCCTTCCTTCCTTCCTTTCTTCCCCTCCCCACAACGTGCAAATCTGACTCTGACTCATTGTGTTTGGATCAGCCTCAGTCCTGGGGAAATGACCTCGGATCAGCCTTCAGGGCTCTGGCTGTGCCACTGACTTAGGTCAGCCTGGGGGGCAGCTGATTGTGCACACTTCAGAGTGGAACACTGCGGGGTGCTGCTGTAGGTGAGCTGATCAGACTCTGAGGTGCATTGTCTACCTCAGTGAGCTGATGGTGTGGCTCAGGCCGTGGGCCGGGTGCACCAAGACCAGACAGCAATGTCCTTGCTAAGCGGCCTCAGCTTTTCTTTGAGGATAATTGGGATTTTTTTTTTTTTTTTCAAAATAAACCCCAGCGATTCCTCAAGAATCTTGCTTCTCTGAGGCCAGGTGATATTTAGCATGAGAGTCCTCTCAGGAGAATTGCCACCTCTTTAAATCAAAACTAGCCTTTAAAACATGATGCAGTTTTCAAAAAGCTACACAAATGCCTTCCACTTACACATAGCATCTGTGCATGCCTGAGGATGTCCCGGGGTCCCACAACCCTGTAAGAAAGGGTTTGCTAGGCTACAGCTCTGCCTATAACCACCTTTGCAAACTTTGCCATATCCTACTATTTTATTTCTGATATTATTTTTTGAATCACTCCATTTTATTGGAATCCATGTAAAAGTTTTAGTGCATAATTATATTAGAATTCCACGATATTCAGAAGGGGGGATAAAAATCCGTGAGCTTCCATTGGAAATGGACTTCACATCTCTTAATTCAGAATTTTCCCCCTGGCATGTCCACGAGAATGACCCCTAAATGCCTCTGGTCACACACTGCAGTCCTCTTTGAAGACTTTACCACTCTCTAAAGACAACTTTGGCATCTCTCTGAGCCAATGTGGTGGGAATAACTTTGTACTCTCCTGAAACCTTCCTCATACAAAGGAAGCCAAAGAACCTTCTTGGAGAACTTGGGTCAACACCCCAAAAGAGCAAGGAGTGGGAAGCAGAGTCGGGTAGAGGAAGAAGAGTTCCAGGGTAGTCACAGAAGACTTCTGCTTGACCCTGGAGGGACTTCTGATGTCAGGGGTCCCTTCAGAGCTGTTTCCAGTTGTGAGGAGGGAGCTGGGCTTTGGCACCTGTGTCCAGTCATTGAATGTGGGTTGTTCCAAGAAAAGGGAGTGACTTTAGGCAAGGTGCCATCTTCAGCCCAGGTAATCCTGGAAGGAGCTGACAGCTGGGGAAGGTGACCAGCAGTGAGAAGAATGTGCCCTTTATTCCTGAGGAAGTGTCTGGATGGGATACTGCAGCATCCTCTACCCTGTGGGTTATGAGCTGAACTTCATTTAATATTTTTTCTACACCCAAGCCAAGTTTGGAGGTACTTTTTGAAATGTGACGGCAGAGGTTAGCCACATGTGGTCCCAGGAATTATTAGAGCTATGCCCAGAAATGTAATTTTCAACTCTTAAAGCCATTAGTGGATACCAGATCACACAATATGATTTCCCAAAAGCAGAAAAAAAAGAGGGGGTAAGGAAAATGGCTTTTCGTATGTTTTAATAAAACAGTCTTGCTGGCCTCTAAAATTAGATCTTCTTAGCCTTTGCAGAGGAAATTGAGAATTTCAGGTACATCTGGGATTTTAATTTTATCAGATTATGATTAGCAAGAGTAAGTGTGGTGGTCTTTGTTGAGTTGCTGTCAGAGAAATTAGGAATGAGAAATATCTTTTGTGGGCCCCTTCTTTGATGCACAGCACCTTATGAAATAATATATTAAATAAATGGAATTTGAGTTTGGACTCCATTTTAGTCAAATAAACAAAAACTTCCTCAGGCATAAAAATAACCCAAACTCTCTTACGTTGTAAAACACAAGAGGGGTAAGAGAGAATTGTTGGACTTAATATATATTAACAGGGGGATGGTTCAAAGGATGGGATTAGGTTGGCTCCATTCCAAAGCAGGTGCTCTCAAATGTGGTGATTGATAGCTCTGGGATCACGGCCGCTGAAGTCTAAGCAGAAAGGGGGTCTCTTCTGCCCACTCTGTAGGGACTGGACTCTTTGGCTCCGATTGGATCACTTGGGTCACATGCCAACCCTTAAACCAATCGCTGAGGTTGGTGATTGGGCTCTCCTCATTGGCTGGGTGGGTGTTCTGTGCAGAATACCCGCTTAGCTCCTCTGGATGCATGTGGATTGATAATTTGGTGGGGGTGATCCCCCAAAGGAAAATCAACATGCTGCAAACCCCAAACAAAAAAAAAAAATGAATTGCAATCTGACAAAAACACTGAGTTTCACTCTCCTTTTCAAGCCAGGGTAAAAATTCTGCCTCCTCTTCTTTTATCTGCCAAGTTATCTCCTTTCTGTTTCCCTGGCTGTTCTCATGTATACAGAATGGGGCTGGTCATTCTAACCTGGCAGGATTGTTGTAAGGACAGCTGTTCACGGACACATGAAAGCTCTTTGGATCATAGGAGGGTCTCACTAATTAAGAACTCTCCTTGTAGTTAATGGCAGGCAGAGTCCCCGGATCTCTGCTGGTGAAGTATTGTCTCACTTCAGTCCAGGGATCTCTGAAAGCCTTTCAATTGGAGCAAGCATTAATGGCTTCAACCTTTTCACAGGATATTTAATATCGTTCCAATACCATGAAGAGAAAAAAATGCATGATAGCTCAGCATTTTTTTTTTTTAACCTGGCACATAAATGAGGAACAGGGAAATTATTCTCCCTCTAAAGAGCATGCATGATAAACAAATGGGCTTTGTAGCCTAATTGTGAATCTTCATCAAAAGATGGAACAGAAGTAGGTAGAATTTCCACGGGGGTCTTTCTCTTGAGGGTCCATTTAGCAAATTGGAGCAGCAGAAGAGAACCTCCAATTGGTACCCAGGTGGCGGCTGAATACATCAAAGGCAGGATGAATGACTGTGAAATCCAAGTGTGATGGCTTTTGATGTGAGTAACTGGAAGGTTAGAGAAAAAAAGGAGACTGTGCACCTAAAAGAAAGGGTCTGGGCTGACCCCTGAGAGAGGATAGGGTGTCATCTCCCATTGCTTCCTGAGGACATGCATCTCATTGGCTATTGTGGGAACACAAAGCTCCTGCTCCTTGAGAGAGGAGGCACGCACGCTCAGTTTTATGAGCAGACAACTTGGGCATGCATCCTGCTGTGCAAACTTGGACAAAATGCTTTCATGCCCATGACTTCAGGTTCCTCATTCCTTTTATGGGTTTCTAGGCACAGTCTGGCTCTAGTCCCATAGATTTTTTTGTTGTTTGTCTTTTTGGTGGTGCTAGGGATTGAACCCAAGACCTTTTATACATGCTAGGAAAGTGCTCTACCTCTGAGCCACATCGCCACATCCCCAGCCCTTTCGTTGTTGGTGGTGGTATTTTGACTCTCTTAAAAATGATTTCAAACCAGGCATGGGTGACGGCATACACCTGTCATCCCAGCGGCTCGAGAGGCTGAGGCAGGAGGATCGTGAGTTCAAAGTCAGCCTCGGCCAAAGAGAGGCCCTAAACAACTCAGGGAGACCCTGTCTTTAAATAAAATATAAAACAGGGCTGGGGATGGGGCTCAGTGGTCAAGTGCCCTGAGTTCGATCACTGGTAACGGCACCTCCCCTCAAATGCATTCATCTTCAGGGCCTCTCCCACATTATTCAGGGCCTGGAATGTTCATCTCCAAATTCCTGCTCCTCAGCTGAGACCCCCTCCTTTGAAGTGTCTCCATTCCTCTGGGTTCCGTGACATTTCCATAGCTCACTGTACTCCTCCAGAGCCCTCTGTTCATTTTGTGTGTGCTGTTCCTTAATCTATCAGCCCCAAGAATCTGAGAATCACACCTCCTGTGCTTCTGTTGTATACTCAGAGCTCAGGACAGTGCCAGAATCTAATGAGTCCTCCATGTTTTTTTTTTTTTTAATTAATGCATGAATTATCATTCAAGTGGGATACACTGGAGTCACAGCAACCCAACTCCTTCCAGATAATTAGCTTTGGGCCTGTTTATGGAGACCAACACATGGGGATAGCTCTTTCTAGAATTCTGTCTTTATCCAAAGCTCTGGCCAGGTCTGCAGAGGGTCTTATGGATCTCCTATCTCCCACCCGAATTTCCTAGTCCCTCCCTGGGGCCTACCCTCCCTGGGCCACTGCCACATCTGCCTCACTGTGACATGGGCAGTTGGTATAACTCGCACTGATGGGTCTCTCTGACTCTGTGTTCCAAGGAGGCATTTATTTTGCCATGGTGAGGACATTTTTATGCGTCCATCAAGTAATGGGCATCCTCTGAGTATCCATTTTGCCTTTCTTTCCAGATGCAGCAATATGGTCTCGCTTTGGTTTAACGCTAAAAAAATTCTCTTTCTGAAAGTCATTTCTATTACTAGCCCTGTTAGCATGCATTGTGTGTAGTGCACATTTACTGCATGCTGTATACCAAGTTGAGGATACAAACAATAGCCTATGAATTCCCTAAGAACTCGTGTCCCCACATATTATATGTGTGTATGTGTATATATATACATAAATGCATATACATGTAATGAGTTAATATATATCATGTTATGCCTATGTTTTTTAAAAAATTTTTGGTAGTTGTAAATGGATGGAATGCCTTTATCTTATTTATTTTTATGCAGTGCTAAGGATCAAACCCAGTGCCTCACATGTACTAGGCTAGTGCTCTGTGTAACCAAAGTCTCACGGCTAGTAAACAGCAGACACCAAATAATAGCTCAGACGTGCCTGACTCTAGCACCTTGGATCCTACTGGCCATGCCCTTTGGAGCTCCCCATCTGAGCTTTCTGAATATGAGCTCTTCTTATAAGTGACCCCCAACTCCATTAGGACTAGCAACTCTATTGCCTAACCAAAATGCACTATTAATAATTAATATCTGGGCAATGATACATTTATTATGGAAAAGAGAGGACACGAAGAGTCTCAGATGGTACCACACATCCCTCCTTCTTCGAGGGCCTTGCATTAGGATGTTCAGAGAGTGGAATATTAGATTGTCTAATTCCAGGCAGCCAGAGTCATGATTTCAGAAATGGGACTGCTGTGTGTCTTCAGAGACAAAAATCAAATAGAGTCTCAGGTTACAGCATCGTCCAAACTCCCTCAAATTACTATTTTCCATTCCATATTAGCTCTACCCGAAGGATGACCGTATACACAAAAGAACCTCTGAAATAAAAGCTATTCATGACCCTTGGGACAGTAAAACAGTAAGACAGAGAGAATGGGGGGGGAATGTTAGTTTGTGGAAGTTTGGAAATCTGTTGTCTTTTGTGTCCACTTGAGCAACATCTGAGGAATAAAGCTGCATCTTCAAAAGACTGATGGTGAGGATTCGTGAAATAATGTATGTGGCAAGAACTTTGGAAACTGTAAAGAGCTTGACAAATGGACAGCCAAATTATCGTTATTATCTCTGGAATTCAGTTCCAACTCAGCCGCTTGATGGTTCAGTCATAACACCCAGCCCAGGGAAAATGGTCTTTTCTGGAGGGTGGTGATAAAGTAGGCTTCTATTTTCTTGAACTTTTATGTATGCAAGTAGCTCACGTGCCAATATTCTTGGGAAAACTGCTAAAATTCACAGGTGAGTCTCCAGTTTTTCTGGACGCACGGCCCAATTTCCATCTGCCTGCCTTCCTCAGAGGCAAGCCCTGTCGTGATTGTATGTACATGTTCTATACATTTTTATGGTTTTCCATGCATGAGCATGGCTTTGGAAAAACTAAATGGCATGGTTGGGAGTCTTTAGCAGGATATCAATCCAAAGGTACTGTTCTGCAACTTGGAAGCCACTGAAATATATGCATTGAATGTTTACTTGTTTATTTTCTACACATACAGACTACTCCTTGAAAAAGTCACGTGGTATTACATAGGCTCAAATGCATCAAAATACATTTTACCCCTGTCCCCACTGATGAATACATGGGCTATTTCCTTTTCTTTTTTTCTGTATTATAGACAGGCTAAAATAAACAGTCCCTACATATCTCCTTGTGTGAACATGGGAGAGTTATTCTAGCATAAAGATTAAGAAGCACAATTATTGAGTCATAGAGTATATAGGTTTTTGATGTAACTACTCATATTTATTCCTTTCATTATTTTAGGATGTGACTTCATCTCTACATTGTCTTGAAACTTTTGTCAAAGTTCTTTGTTTTCTAATTTAAAAAAAAATAAATGGTATTGTATTGCTGTCTCTTGGTGATGGAGAGACTTTTCATTGTTTGTCTACTGAACATTTTCTTATTGATTTATAGGAGTTCTTTACATATTATAGCTATTAATTTTGTGTTTAATATGTGTTACCAATATTTTCTAAGCAGGTATATTTTATATCAGTTTTGCCTGTAAGAATATAATCTCTATAAGGACAGGGTTGTGTTTATTTTAACCAGTACGTTTTTCCTAGTTTATAGCACATAGTAGATACAAACTAAACATTTGGTTGATGATCAGAGGAGTTTTAGAATAGACAAAATTAAGTTAAAATCTTAGCTGTTTCCCTTTTCCACATAGGTGATCTTGAACAAGTCTTTTAACTTCTCTTAGCATAGGTCTCCATCACCTATAATATATTTTGTAAATCTATATTCTGCTCACTCTTCCTTAAAAACAACCATTGGAGTCTAACTTTAACCCTGCTCTTATAACCCAGAATTTGATACAAATTAAATCTGTCTTGACTCTGACCAAGGGATTATTACTAGAGAAAACAAGAAAGCTTCTCTCACAATGAGCAACTCCTGGTTTGGTCCCTATAGATAGCATTAAATTAAAATCTAAGTGTAATTACTTCTTTTTTTTTTCCTTTCTTTCTTTAAGATGGCAAAACCTCTTACCTTTTTAGCAAATAACTTGAACCCTTTTTGGGTCATAGAAGCTTTTCAGCATCCCTCCCATGGCAAGAGAAATGCTCCCTTGATTTCCCTGGGCAGTAAGTATGCTAAATTGCTACAGGCTGCACTGTCAAGATGTAACCAAAAGCTAGAACACTGAGTCTCATTCTGTTCAGATTTATTTCTCCAAAATCATAGTTTGGAGAGACTATAAGTATTTTTAAAAAAGCAGAAAATTTTTAAGCAACCATTCTTTACTATTTTTTTTTAAGTGGGCTAGGGATGTTTCTCAGTGATAGAATACTTCTCTAGCATGCGATGAGGACCCCGATTTTATACCCAGCAGTATACACACACCTATTAATGGCAAACATTAACCACCAAAGTAATTCTGAGTATTTGCACCCGATAAAGTTTTGAATTTGTAAGGTACAGTTTATCTAATAAAAAATCACCAGTATAAATAGATGCATTCACTAAGATATAGTTATTAAGCATGCCACCATATGAAAAAAACAGACACTCTTAATCCCACATGTAGTAGGCTTTAACGCCCTAAAACAGAACTGCTTCAGGGTCTGGCTACTGATCATCAAACAATTTCAATACTTGAGGGGACAAAACATATCCACTCCTAGTTTCTGGCCCCAGTTTCCATGTTATTCAGAGTTGCTGGAGTTTATCCTTCATTGTACAAACTAGAAAGTTATTGGGGATAATACTACCAAACGCAATTTATGTATTGATTCTTACCTCTGTCAAAGTATTTTCTTATAATAAATTTCAAGAAGTTTGAAAATGAGCTTTTTGGGGGGGTTGTAATTGGGATTGAACCCAGGGGCACTCAACCACTGAGCCCCATTCCCAGCCCTATTTTGTATTTTATCTAGAGACAGGGTCTCACTGAGTTGCTTAGGGCCTCACTAAGTTGCTGAGGCTGGCTTTGAACTCTGATCCTCCTGCCTCAGCCTCTGGAGCCACTGGGATTGCAGGTGTGCGCCACCATGAATTTTTGTGTTGAATCCTGTGGATTTTTGTGATGTATCCTTGATTACCAACCACCTGGGACCCTGCTTCCTTATAATTTTTGTGTTTCCCCACACTTTAAGCGTATCTTTGTCAGTAAGGTAGAGATAGTGACCATTTCCTGCTCATCCAATGCCCCTCCATAAAGGGTCTCCTACTCTCCATGCTGGGGGGGGGGTCCATGCACTACTTCAGCTCCCTTCCTCCCCCACATCTGGCTGTGGGACCCAGCGGGAACAAGCCATAGGTGAGGCCCAGCGGCCACTTTCTCCTCTTTTGAGAATATGGGGCAAGAAAACTGGGGCTGTGCACTTGAACTTTGAGGTTAGGATCAGGCTTGGGGCAAGTACGGTCTTCCTTAGATGCAAAGAGACAGAGCAGGGCGTGCAGAGGAAGAATCAGCGAGATGGAACAAATGATTGCTGATATGTTAAAGGGTCAGAATAATTTTATTTTATTTTTTTGGTACTAGGGATTGA
The DNA here is from genome assembly GCF_964194105.1 of Spermophilus citellus. Classification (NCBI taxonomy): domain Eukaryota; kingdom Metazoa; phylum Chordata; class Mammalia; order Rodentia; family Sciuridae; genus Spermophilus; species Spermophilus citellus. Next base: position 56,789,167 of record NC_138184.1, read on the forward strand.
ACCCAGGAACACTTAACCACTGAGCCCCATCCCCAGCCCTATTTTATATTTTATTTAGAGACAGAGTCTCACTGAGCTGCTTAGCGCCTCACTAAGTTGCTGAGGCTTGCTTGAACTAGAGATCCACCTGCCTCAGCTTCCCAAGCCACTGGGATTGCAGGCAGGCACCACCGTGCCTGGCTGAAAATAAGTTTCTTGAGAGTTCTTTTTTTTAATATTTATTATTTTTTAGTTCTCGGCGGACACAACATCTTTTTTGGTATGTGGTGCTGAGGATCGAACCCGGGCCTCACGCATGCCAGGCGAGCGCGCTACCACTTGAACCACATCCTAAGCAAACCATCCTGGGGTTTTCCCAGAAGGGTTTGCACACATTTTCGGAGCTACTGGCAAAATATGTGCAATAATAACAACAGTAACAAAATATTAGCTTTTGTTTAAGTAGTGGTTGCTGTGTGCCAGGCACTGTAGCAAGCACTTTATACACATTACCTTATCTGAACCTCACAACAGCCCTGTGCGGTAGGCCCCATAATTATGCCTGTTTCAGATGGAGATGAGGGAATTCAGAGACTCACAGAGGCTATGTAAGTTACATAAGGTAAAACAGTTCACATTTGCTAGAGCTGTCTGCTCATTACATGTGAAATAATAAAAACAAGTAACAATAATAGATAACAAATACTATGTATTTAAGAATCCCAAGTACTGTGCAAGTATACATTATATCAGGCATATATTATCTTTCAATGTATAGTTATATCACGTAACCTGATCTTCTTTGTATATCATACTTTGAATTTTCTTCCTTTTTCTTTTTATTCTTTTGTACTAGGGATTGAACCCAGGGGTACTTAACTCCTGAGCCACATCCCCAGCCTGAAAAAAAAATATTTTATTTAGAGACAGGGCCTCACTGAGTTGCTTAAAGTCTCACTAAATTGCTGAGGCTGGCTTTGAACTCATGATCCTCCTGCCTCAGCCTCCGAGCTGCTGGGATTAGAGTCATGTACCCCCTGCGCCCGGCTTCTTCTTTTTTCTTATGTAACAGGCCCAAAGTATTTTGCTGACCTTTGAATTCTTTTTCCCCCCTTTTTTGTTAATTGTGAAGATGTGCCTCCCTTTTGTTTTACGGTTTCAATTTTGTTAAAAATCTGGAGACATGTTCACTCTATCTCAAGTCCAGCTCTTTGTTTTTTCCTTAGTCTCTCTTTGCCTCAATTTCTCATGTCTTGAGAGGAAAGGTGAGAATATGCCCGGCATTCCAAGTAGTTCCTGGTCCACACTGAGCAGCCTCTTCCTGCTTGCTGTTATGGAGTAGTAACTGACACGCACACACGCACGCACACACATGCACATACACACACACACATGCACACACACACACACACACATGCACATACACACACACAAACCACGCAATTAAACAGAGCAGCTACTTCTCATCACCTCCCTGGGGTGATCATTCCTAAGCACTGGGTGGCCCTTTGTGTGACATCAGCTCACAATAATTAACTCTGGAGTTGCTATGTCCTCTCTCTATGAAAGGACCTTGTCATTGTCTGTCACCTCTGTGACTCATTCATACCCACACCAATCACAAGGCTCCACAAGATCTTCCTTCTTAGAAAAGCTGTTAGCCTAAAAGTGAAATTTCCAGAACTTCCTCTCTGACAGCGCAAGATGTAAAGAACTAGAACCCCAGAAAGAAAATCATCAAGTCCACTCCAAGCGAGGGCTCTCAATGTCCTGGGTCAGCCTGAGGAAGGAGGGGAGCCGTTTTCCATCCCTCCTTCCCCAAGACATCCTAGATCAGTGTCCCTCTCAGAAACAGTGGGCAGCTCGGGGATCCCTGCCCTTTCAGCCAACATCTTTGCTGCCCAGACTGACAGCCTCCGTTTCTTCACATGTCAAGATCGCTCCTGGGTATGTCTCTGGGCTGCCCGGGATTTTCCTTTGAAAAGATGGAGAGTCAAGTTCTCCCTCCAGCTCAGGGTCCATCAATACCATCTGACAAAGAAGAAAAGAGTAAAATTTGAATGTTTCGTACCTGGGTTTTGCTTTCTTTCCTCTGAGAGCCCTCTGCTTCTAAGTTCAGGCTTCTCAAATATTCAGAAAAATAAGAGGGAACAGCCTAAAGCCTTGAAATTCAACACATGGTACTTGGCGTGAGGGGAAAGTCTCAAGAGCCTTCCAGGAGGGAGGGCAGAGGAGGCAATCACGGAGGACAAGTAGTTTGGAGTCGTCTGTCATTACCATTATTTACTGAGACCTGGAGACAACCACCTGCCTTCTCCCCAGAAACCTGGATCCAGAAAATGGAAAAGTTGATTTAACTTAGTAGTTTTAAAACTTTAAAAAAAAAAAACCCATTGGAACTCCTAAAGCCCTTGGTTGGTGCCCCAGGATATGAAACACACAGAAATCAAGGTGCTCCAGTGACATAGAAAGGAGGGGCCCAGAGTTCTACCTGCATAGACACCCCACTCCTTATTCCTTTGCATCCTTCTCCCTCCCTAATCCTTCCTCCATCCTCCTTTCTGGAACCTTCTGAGGCACCTCTGAGAAGCGGATCAAAGGATCCATTACAGACCAATTCCTAAGGCCTCGCTAGTTCTGAAGTCCTGGGATACCAGAATCCAGGTCAATGCTAGGCCATGTGGAATGGTGTCAGAGAATTAGGTAGACAGGTTTCAATCTATGCTCTGCCATGGAATGAGTCAGTTACCGTTTCTATAAAACCCTCTTGTTATCTGGAAAAATGGGGAAGATGGCAGCTTTCTCAAAAATTGCAATAATCGCCCCTAAAAGAACATTCAAGAACTATTAATTCCCTTTTCTTCTGTGTCCCAAGCACTTTTTTTGGGGGGAGGGGAGTACCAGGATTGAACCCAGGGGCACTTGACCACTGAGCCACATCCCTAGTCATTTTTAACTTTTATTGACAGATAGGGTCTCACTGAGTTGCTTAGCTCTTTGTTTTTCTTATGGCTTTGAATTCAGGGTCCTCCTGCCTCAGCCTCTGAAGACGGTGGGCTGACAGGTGTGCACCCCTGTGCCTAGCCCAAGCATTGTTTTCGAAGAAAATAAAAAGTAACATTGAGACTGGCATTGAAATAGCTAAGCAGATAAATCTTTGGGGGGATATATAACATACTCATGACATAATGGGAAAAAATGGACAAATGGAATTCCCCAATTGTCCTTGGAGGTGGGTGGAGGAAGGAGAAACTGGCCCCTATTCTGAGGAGGGTGTGGTGAAGAGGAGGGGTGAAAGTTTTCTTAGGAAACTAAGAAACTAAGTGTATTAGTTAGTTGTTGCTGCGTAAGAGCCAGCACTAAATCTTAGCATTGTTTTCCTTACACGTTAATGGGTGATTGAGTTTGCTCATTCCTTCACAGGACAGGCTGGGAACTGGCTCACCAATGGGGTTTTGCTTCCCGTGACTCTCATTTCCAGCAGGCTGGCTTAGTCATTTTTATTCTCATGGAAATGGCCAAAGTTCAAATATTGAGCAAAAAAAATAGGGGAAGTCTTTTAAGACCCAAGTGAGGAACTGACCCACTTGTATTTCCATCTCATTCAGTTGGCCCAAATGAGTTACATATTTCAACACAAAGTCGAGAAGCAAAACTACATCCTTAAGCGAGAGAAACTGCAAATCAAATGGCCAAGACTATGGATGTGTAATTTTCTTACTTGAAAGTGGGTAAAGTGTTGGCACCATAACCTAGTCTACCACAAGCCAGATCCCAGATCTGTAGCACCTCAATCTTGGTCTTCTCACTCTTTAGAACTTTAGAAATAAATTCTGTTGTTTGAGAGCTGCTTGGCTTACGGTATTTTGTCATAATAGTCCTGATGATCTAAGATACACTCAGTGTTGTAGGCACTGTGACTCAAGCTGATCTCATCAGATGGTCTCTTCCAGGAACGTGAATCTTAAAGTCCGACATGGTGCATCTCATTCATTCTGGCCGTAGGCTCTGAGGAAGCTTTTCCTACCATGAGATCAGTAACATATTCTTGCTTCCTGGGTGTGGTGGTTCATACCTGGAATCCCAGGGGTTCAGGAGGCTGAGGCAGGAAGATCGTGAGTTCAAAGCCAGCCTCAGCAACTTAGTGAGGCCCTGAGAAATTCAGTGAGACCCTGTCTCTAAATAAAATATTAAAAGTGCTGGGGATGGGGCTCAGTGGTTAAGTGCCCCTGGGTTCAATCCCTGAAAGACTACAGTCAAGACCACAGCAAGAGATTTCCTAAGAGAGATCAAGGAGGAAGCCCCAGGTGCCTTTTCAAGATAACCTGGGAAGTCCCGTGCATCACTGTTTCCATTTGCAGACAGTAAGTTTAGCCCACACTTAATGGGAGGTAACTTGGCTCCATCATTCAAAGGGGGAAGGGGATGGCAAAGAATCCATGGGCCTATGTTAAAGCCATGGCAGGCAGCTACTAGGTCCTTGAATTGAACAAAATGGGGAGGGTTAATTTCTCAGCATAAAATAAGAGTGCTACAGAGAAACCAAAGTGGAGAAGCACAATGGTCTGACTACCTCACAGGCTACATCCCCAGCCATTTGTATCCTCACGTAGGTTCATAAAACCTACCGTGACTTGAAGCCTCTAATGCAGATGGATAACAAAAGAGAAATAGAGATGGAATCTGGGTTCTCATAAAGGTGTTAGGAAGAAATCTATGAGAAGAGCTACAGTTGAAATGGCCAAGCAAACACTGGGAAAAAATCCTTGAATGTGCCAATGAGTGGCCTGCAGGTGTGTATGACCTAAACAGACGGGCCAGGAATCTAATAAATGCTCCATGAGAGCCATTCAGTCAAGAGCAGGCGATGGCCATGGTCAATCAGAAATGAGAAGCAAAGCCTGGTGATGGCCTTTATTTCCACTGCCAACTGTGTCAAGGGGAGGTGAAAGTGCTCCTGCCATCACAGCCACCCTCACTGTCTCCCATGGGGTGGCAGGTGAATCAGCCCAAGGACAAAGAGCACCACATCATTATCTGAATGCTGGCTCATCTGGGTGGTCAGTGTAGTTTTAAATAGATTTCATGGAACTTTTTAGAGGATCTTGTGTCTAATCCCAGAGCAGAAAGTGACCAGGGGAGCAGGTTAATGACAGAGCAGAAGTCTTGGATATTCTATCATGAAGAGATGGCAGGTACCTGGGACTTGTGCTCCTGGTGGCAAACTGGTTAATTGCAAATTCTGTGTTTGCAGAACCTGAGTGTGGCCTTGGGAATTCTTATGGGAATAAATATGGTGCTCCAAAGAGTCTCTACCAAACTCTGTAGAGTTGTTGTATAGGGTGCTCCCTGTATGCCACCCCTGGATTCAGTCTTTTTAAGAGATTAGGACCTCTTAGGAGATAAAGACAGCAGGGGATTTGCCCAATCTGCCACAGCCAACCTAGAGAACAAAGCTACCCCCAGTTTGCTGATCCTAAGAGACACACGTTCCTCCCTTGAGACAAAGAGCCCCTGCCAATCATCCTTGATTTCATGTATTCAATACTCTATGTCCCTGTTGCAGACAAAGGACTCTTCGTTAAGGATGGACTCAGAAGCAGGGAGAGCGTGTTAGAGGAAGACCAACTCTCCAGCTCAAACACTGTTGCCATTTGGGGCTGGATCGTTCTTGGTGATGGAGGCCACCCAAGACATGGAGTGATCTTTAGTGACATCCTACCCTCTAAATGCCAGCCATGCTCCCCCACTAAATGCAGACTCTCCACCAGTTGAGAAGACATAAGAAAAGTTTTAGATGATACAAATCAGAGACTGGAAATCCAAAGTGAATTCTAGTTTCAATCTCAAAGTGTTATTTATTTTTTTATTTGTTTTTGGTGCCGGGAATTGAACCCAGGGGGTTCTTAACCACTGAGCCACATACCCAGCCATTTTTAAATTTTATTTAGAGGCAGGGTTTCACTGAGTTGCTTAGCTCTTTGTTTTTGCTGATGGCTTTGAATTCATGGTCCTCCTGACTCAGCCTCCCAAGCCTCTGGGATTACAGGTGTGTGCCACTGGACCATTTGGATATAATTATACCTGTACGGAATATATCTTATTCTAGTTAGGATCCCATTCTTGTGGATGTCCATGGTGGTGTGATTCACTGCATGGTTTTCATAAATGGGAAAATTATGTCAGATTTGCTGCAGTCCGGCTGGGCAAAATAACCAGGAGGTGACAAGCAACTTGAAGGTTGAAGCAGGAACTTCTTTATTTCGGGGGAACTCAGCGGGAACTGAGCGGGAACTGAGCGGGAACTCAAGGTAATGGGCACTCGAGGTAGCGGGAGCTGCTTTATTGCGCAACAGCAGAGGTATACATACCTAACTGATTACACAGCTTGACTCAATTAGCATCATCTAGATACAGCAGTCAGCCAATAAGGAATCCCCACCATCTTAATGGCTCGGTGGCGTTGCCTCACAAACCACTGCTCCTGGCAAACTTCGAGGCGCCATCTTGACTTGATTTGCGGTCCCCAACAAGATTCATTCCATTGTCTTTCCTTTCCCTATTCCTCCTCCCTTCCCCTCATCCCCCATTGTCTAATCTACTGACTTTCTATTCTTCCCCTCTACCCATTATCATGGATTAGTCTCCACATATCAGAGAGAACATTTGGCCTTTGGTTCTTTGAGACTGGCTTATTTCACTTAGCACAATAGACTCCAGATCCATCTATTTGCTGGCAAACATCAGAAAGTCATCCATTCTTCTTTATAGCTGAGTAATATTCCATTGAGCATGCATACTACGTTATCTTTATCCATTCATCTGTTAAAGGGCATCTAGGTTGGTTCCATAGCTTAGCTATTGTGAATCGAGCTTCTATAAACATTAATGTGGCTGTTATCACTGTAGTGTGCTGATTTTAAACCCTTTGGATATGAAAGCCTTTCAAGAGAAAATATCCTAGAACAGTAAAGCAGATATTCTAGGGAAAAAAAAATGGCTTCAAATGCAAAACCAGGAAACTCTGGCAGAAGAAAAAATGCAATGAAAACGCAATAATAGTTTACCCATACACACGCTTCATTCTCCAATAACCCCACGAAGTGGGAACACTTGTTGGATTACATTAGCAGACAAGAAAACACAGGTGCCCAGAGGCTAAGCTAACACACTCAAGGACATGGTGCTGATGGTGTGCAGAGCTGACACACGGAACTGGAGGTTCTGGGGTCAGAGTCCATACTGCTAACCATCATGCTGATGGAAGAAGACAGAGGAGTAGCATCGCCAACGCCCTGGAGGTGGGCAAGAACATGCTGTTGGCACTCTGGAAGACACTCAGGAGGCATCATGCAGAGGGGACAAAGGAAAGTGTGGTGCGGGATGGCACGGGAGCCAGGACCAGGAAGGACTCATCCAAAGACCATGCTTGGCAGGCTGGGGTCACCCTCGATCAGCCCCAGCTCCTACACTCACAGGAACATCAGCACTCCTGCAACGGACCACAGGCTGGATTCCCAGGGACCTGGCCATGGGAATTGTCAGCTGATACACTGACAATATTTAGAAAGGTGTTCATAGTCGCTGTCCCACCTCCAATCACCACTCACGGGGAGCACAGAAACACGAAGCCCAGGTGTTTAGGATCCTCGTTGGTTGTATTATTATTATTATTTATCATTATTATTATTATGTTGAAGAAAAGGCAACAGAGCATCAGTTTTTGTATCCTGGAATAGATGGTTTGTCCAGCTGCGGATGCTGCAGAGAGGATGCCGAATGTTAATTAGATGTCAACAGTAATTATGGTGATTATGGCTTCTGAATTGCTATTGGGAATAGCTGGATCCACATCTAGAATGCGATGTGGATGACATTTTAATAGTTTTTTAAAAGAAAAAGAGAGCAGCTTGTTACCAAGGAAATTACAGTGAATAGGATCATAGTAAAATGGATTTCTTAACAAAGAACCTCAACAATGATAATATTCTCACGTGGGGCATATAATATGTATTGAGGAAAACCATGAAAAAAGTTTCGGTAGATTAGACAAAGGGACACAAAAGGAAGGGAGGGGGGATAGGAATAGGAAAGACAGTAGAATATATCTAATGTAATTTTCCTATGTACACATATAGGAAAATACCTAAGCATCCCCATCATTGTGTCCACCCACAAGATTGGGGTCCTAATTGGAATAAGATATATTTCATGCTTGTATGATTTTATCAAAATGGATTCTACTATCATGTATAACTAAGAAGCAATAAATATAACAATAAAAAATGTTTCTGAGATAGATAGTACTGCTTATTTAAAAGGAAATCTATTATCTTAAGGCTTTATCTCAAGGTTTCGCAGGCAAGGGTTAGGCTACACATATCTTTCTGATTTTCCTTAGACCTGGGACAGACTGCAGTTTTTATAAACCTATCATTTCACTGATACCTTAATTACATTCTTTTTCATCTACAACGGGGACCTCAGTTACTGCAGTTACCTGTCTGAACATCCTCTTCATAAGACATTTTAATTGAATTCCTTTATTTTTCAAATACAATTCACCATTTGAAGTATCGAGATTTAAGTCAGATATATATCATATTTTTTTACATTGAAGGAACTCTTCTTTTTATTAAAAAAAATCTCATTTGGTTTTTGAAAGAATGTGCTTCTATTATTTAACACATTTCCTTCAAACCTCAGGGGTAAGACAAGAGTCGCCTGGACTCTCGAATTGGAATCTTAAAGTCTACAGACAGGAAAGACGCGGTACTAATTCTTCATTGTCCGCCATGTAGACGGATGTACAGTTAGTCATTCATTCCACAGGTATTTGTTGAGCACTTGATGGAAGTCATCCATCCTGAGAACTGAGTGGGCCCAGGAATCTACACCATCATCTGGTGACATTCCAAAGGAACAGGACATGTGTCTGTCAGGATCAGTGGCTCCCAACCTTAGCTACTGCAGTGTGGGTGATCTCTGCCCCTCCCCTTTCCCAGTTGTTCACACAGTGAACAAAAAGACAGACTCTGTCTCTCCTCCGTCATCCACGAAAAGACCTTCAGAATTCAACAGGAAATGGTAGGCTATGTGTAGAATGGTCTCACCTCAGAAAGCATGCAACCCAGGTTAGAAGAAATGGTCTCCAGAGAGCCAGAAAGGCTGTACAAGATACCGAGATCAAACAAGAACAGATACTAAAGAATGGGGAGCAGCCCTTCTGGAGGGAAGTGCACGTGGTTCCTGGCGACTGAGTCATAAAGGATGGAGGAGGCCAAGCTCAGTGTGGGGATGTAGACAGGCATTCGGTCCAGACCCTGCAGGCCTGTGGACTGTGGTAAAGACAGGATTTTACCTTCAGAGCAATGAAAAGCAGATAAACCATGTTGAACAAGAGAGTGAGATGATCCGATCAATCCTTGAGAAAGACCCGGGTAGGCCGTGGTTTGGGGAGAACAAGGCTGTGAGCAGGGAGAACACAGAGAAGATGATTGCAAGATTCTGTGCCAGAGATGGTGTGGCCTGTGCTAGGGGAGAAAAGAGCCCAAATAGATTAGAAAAGAACATTAAGTAATGAAATGTACAAAACTTTGTTCCCTGTGGTTCCAGGGCTGCTTTACTGGAGAACATTTTGATTTGTACTGACTCGAATAACAACAGCAAGATAGTAACAGCATTCAAAATGATGGCACAGAATGGGTGTTTATGATGAGCACTGAATCAGCAGCACTCCTTACTTTTTTTTTAAAGTTCAAAATTCTTTAATATCTTCAGGATATCATGAAAAAGTGGAGGGCATTTCTTTTAATCTTTGACATGCTCGTAACTGTGGTACAGAGTACATCTCAAATCTTCACAATGACACCATGAAGTAGACATCCTTATGTTATTCTTCCCACCTTATAATGAGAAAACAGAGGACCAGAGAGGTTAAACTTCTTGCCCAGATTCATGTTACTAGAACGTGGCAGAATTGGGACCCAGGTACTGGGGCTCTGGCTCCAGAACCTGTTTTGTGTCTCACTGGCAACGAAGGTTAGAAAACAATAATGAGGTTACTATAATAACCAAGTGCTGAGGTACTGGGTTAAAAATATAACTTTAATTTTTGTTATTATGATTGTGGGGTGGACTAGGGATTGAACTCAGGGGCACTTGCCCACTGAGCCACCTCCCCAGCCCTATTTTATATTTTATTTAGAGACAGGGTCTCACTGAGTTGCTTAGGGCCTCACTTTTGTTGAGGCTGGTTTGAACTCCAGAGCCTCCTGTCTCAGCCTCCAGAGCCTGAGATTTACAGGTGTGCTTCACTGTGCCCGGCTATTATTATTATTATTATTATTATTATTATTATTATTATTCTCTACATAATTGTCAGGATCAATAGACCAATATCTCTGTGATATTCACGTGTCCCTTTGCTTATAGAGAAATTATAGCTTTGGGGCAAGAAAGAGGAAAAAATAACAGCACAAACATGGACTCAGGGCGCCTACATTCTCTTCGTCCTGCTGGGTGCTGTATTTTTACTCCTCCCTAGGTGCAGGGTGATGTAATAGGTTTAGTCTTCCAAGAAGCCCATGTAGTAGACAGAACCTGAGACTGAGAAAGGTTTGGTTGTATCTGCAAGGTCCTCTAATCAGGACAGGTTAGACCTCAGCCCGACTCTCTGATCCTCCAAGAGCCTGTTTTATTATCTGTTTCCAGATCATGTTCTTTCCTCTCTCAGGGAAAAGGAAGACAAGAATTATGCAAGGAAGGTCCACCTTCCGGCAGAAAGAAATAAGGATTTGAAAAGAGAGAAAGGCAAAGGAAAACTTTATTAAGCACAGAATTTGGAGCTGGGCCATCTTACAAACAGGTCTCATTAGAATAACAGAAGGGGTCTCTATGTATATTCTGGATATTAGGACTCTATCTGAAGTGTGAGGAGTAAAAATTTGTTCCCAGGATGTAGGTTCCCTGTTTACCTCTCATATTGTTTCTCTTGCTGAGAAAAAACTTTTTAGTTTAAGTAAGTCCCATTTGTTGATTCTTGTTATTAACTCTTGGGCTATGGGCGTCCTATTAAGGAATTTGGAGCCCGACCTCACAATATGTAGATCAGAGCCAACTTTTTCTTCTATCAGGCGCAGAGTCTCTAATTTGATATCTAGCTCTTTGATCCATTTTGAATTAACTTTTGTGCATGGTGAGAGAAAGGGATTCAGCTTCATCTTGTTGCATATGGATTTCCAGTTTTCCCAGCACTATTTGTTGAAGATGCTATCCTTCCTCCATTGCATGCTTTTAGCCCCTTTATCAAATATAAGAAAGTTGTCATTTTGTGGATTGGTCTCTGTGTCCTCTATTCTGTACCATTGGTCCACCCGCCTGTTTTGGTACCAGTACCATGCTGTTTTTGTTACTATTGCTCTGTAATATAGTTTGAAATCTGGTATCGCTATACCACCTGATTCACACTTCCTGCTTAGAATTGCTTTTGCTATTCTGGGTCTTTTGTTTTTCCATATGAATTTCATGATTGTTTTATCTATTTCTACAAGAAATGCCATTGGGATTTTGATTGGCATTGCATTGAACCTATAAAGAACTTTTGGTAATATCGCCATTTTGATGATGTTAGTTCTGCCTTTCCATGAACAGGGTACATTTTTCCATCTTCTAAGATCTTCTTCTATCTCTCTCTTTAGGGTTCTATAGTTTTCATTGTATAAATCTTTCACCTCTTTTGTTAGGTTGATTCCCAAGTATTTTATTTTTTTTTTGAGGATATTGTGAATGGGGTGGTTTTCCTCATTTCCATTTCAGAAGTTTTGTTGCTGATATACAGGAATGCCTTTGATTTATGTGTGTGATTTTATATCCTGCCACTTTGCTGAATTCATTTATTAGTTCTAGTAGTTTCTTTGTAGACCCTTTTGGGTCTTCTAGGTATAGGATCATATCGTCCGCAAATAGTGATATTTTAAGTTCTTCTTTTCCTATTTTTATGCCTTTAATTTCTTTTGTCAGTCTAATTGCTCTGGCTAGTATTTCAAGGACTAAATTAAATAGAAGTGGTGAGAGAGGGCATCCCTGTCTTGTTCCAGATTTTAGCAGGAATGCCTTCAGTTTTTCTCCATTTAGGATGATGCTAGCCTGAGGTTTAGCATATATAGCTTTTACAATGTTGAGGTAAGTTCCTGTTATCCCCAGTTTTTCTAGTGTTTTGAACACAAAAGGATGCTGTACTTTGTCGAATGCTTTTTCTGCATCTATCGAGATGATCATATGGTTCTTATCTTTAAGTCTATTGATGTGGTGAATAATATTTATTGATTTCCATATATTGAACCAGCCTTGCATCCCAGGGATGAATCCTATTTCATCGTGGTGCACCATTTTTTTGATATGCTTTTGTATTCGATTCGCCAGGATTTTATTGAGGATTTTTGCATCTATGTTCATTAGAGATATTGGTCTGTAGTTTTCTTTCTTTGAAGTGTCTTTGTCTGGTTTTGGGATCAAGGTGATGTTGGCCTCAACAAACAACCCTATCAACAAATGGGCCAAGGACCTGAACAGACACTTCTCAGAGGAGGACATACAATCAATCAATAAGTACATGAAAAAATGCTCACCATCTCTAGCAGTCAGAGAAATGCAAATCAAAACCACCCTAAGATACCATCTCACTCCAGTAAGATTGGCAGCCATTATGAAGTCAAGTAACAATAAGTGCTGGCGAGGATGTGGGGAAAAAGGTACACTTGTACATTGCTGGTGGGACTGCAAATTGGTGCGGCCAATATGGAAAGCAGTATGGAGATTCCTAGGAAAGCTGGGAATGGAACCACCATTTGACCCAGCTATCGCCCTTCTCGGTCTATTGCCTGAGGACCTTAAAAGAGCATACTATAGGGATACTGCCACATCAATGATCATAGCAGCACAATTCACAATAGCTAGACTTTGGAATCAACCTAGATGCCCTTCAATAGATGAATGGACTAAAAAACTGTGGCATTTATACACAATGGAGTATTACGCAGCACTAAAAATGACAAAATCATGGATTTTGCAGGGAAATGGATGGCATTAGAGCAGATAATGCTAAGTGAAGCTAGCCAATCCTTAAAAAACAAATGCCAAATGTCTTCTTTGATATAAAGAGAGCAACTAAGATCAGAACACGGAAGAAGAGCATGAGGAAAAGACTAACATTAAACAGAGACAAGTGGGGTGGGAGAAAGGGAGAGAGAAGGGAAACTGTATGGAAATGGAAGGAGACCCTCATTGTTACACAAAATTACATATAAGAGTTTGTGAGGGGAAAGGGAAAAAAAAACAAGGGAGAGAATTAAACAACAGCAGATGGGGTAGAGAGGGAAAATGAGAGGGAAGGGGAGGGGGGATAGTAGGGGATAGGAAAGGTAGCAAAATACAACAGTCATTAATATGGTATTATGTAAAAATGTGGATGTGTAACTGATGTGATTCTGCAACTTGTATTTGGGGTAAAAAATGGGAGTTCATAACCCACTTGAATCAAATGTATGGAAGATGATATGTCATGAGCTTTGTAATGTTTTGAACAACCAATAAAAAAAAAAGAAGGGGTCTCTACGCTTCACCCCCTCGCTGAGTTCCTGGATAGCAGGAGTGTGTTCTATTAACTTTAGTGGCCCACAATGAACTCCACCACAATTAGCAGTTGAGGATCAGAACATAAGTTCCAGCCCAGATATTTTTACTGCTGATAGAAGTGATTTGGTGCCCTTTGGATTGTCACAGATGGGTCCATGTTGAATAATTGGGACTCAGAGGTATGCTAGCCTGTCTCTGAACTCTCCTAGAGCGCACAGGACCTTGTGCTCAGTCTGCCTGTCAGAGCCCCAGGGCCTTATAATTGGAAGACTGAAAATATCTAACAGGTAACAAAGCCCAGGCAGTTTAAATGATTTATTTACTCACTCAGGGTCACACGTGGAAATACTGGTGGAAATACTTCTATGAGGTTATTTCCATTGCATCTTGATTTCCACAGAGAACTCGCATGAACACTGAAGCGGTATGAACCACACAGCAGCACAGAGTGCTCCAATGCAGCAATGCTGGGTCTAGTTGCTTTCTTTGTCTTTGTGATGAACAGGGTGCCTAAGTTACAGCAAGCTCTCAGCTAACGTCTGAATGAATAAATGAAGGCCTGCAAAGAGAGGCAGAGTGAGGAGCCATTTATTTCCATGTGAGAAGGGACCAGGGAGTCTATGGACGCTGAGCTCAAACTCAGTTTGAATCATCTTGGCTCCACGAACGTTCAACAGTTAGGTCTCAGGACTTCAATCTTCTCCTTTATACAATGGAGATAGACTACTATAAAATATTTAAAGTGCTCAAAAGGGCCTGTCGTAACTGCTCAGTAAGCCTTGGTTGTTATTTATCAGCATGAATAGCCTACAAGGAAAATACCTTATTTTATATTTTATAATCTGAAATAATCCTCCAATGATGTCTTTGCTCAAAAAGAAAGAAAGAAAGAAAGAAAGATGAAAAGGAAAATACCATAAAGAAATGGTTCCTTTGAAAACTGGATTCAGAGGTGCAATCTAGTCTTTTGGGGAACAAAATGAAGGTGGGGTGCGTAGAAGGGGTCCTCAGAATTTAGACTGTGACCCAGAGTTTTCTTCCAAGTACACATGCTAGGCTCTCCCTCTAATGCCACCATGTTCATATCAATCTCCTATTTTTGAGGAGATTAGAGTATCCATGGTCACTTGAAGGAAGTAAGAATGTCCACTAAGGGCTCAGTAAAGATACCAAGACATACAAAGGGTAGGTTTTGTTGTTGTTTTGGGGTATTTTTTTTTTGTACCAGGAATTGAACCCAGAAGTTCTTTAGTTTTCAACAGACACAACATCTTTGTTTGTATGTGGTGCTAAGAATCGAACCCGGGCCACACACATGCCAGGCGAGCGCGCAACCGCTTGAGCCACATCCCCAGCCCGAACCCAGAAGTTCTTAACCACTGAGCCACATCCCTAGCCCCTTTTCTTTTCTATTTAGAGACAGGATCTCACTGAGTTGCCCAGGGCCTCCCTAAGTTGCTGAGGCTGGCTTTGAACTTGTGATCTTCCTGCCTCAGCCTCCAGAGCCGCTGGGATTGGATGTGTGCGCCACTGCACCTGGCCTAAGGGCGGTTTTCTATTGAATGAGACAACAATATGTCTTCTTAGTAGTGCCCACCAAATGGCATTGGAAATCTGTGGACTCTTGACTTGGGAAATTCTTTGGTCACTGTATTAATCAGGATTCTTCAGAGAAACAGAACCAATAATCAATAGGTGGACAGGTAGATGATAGATACATGATAGATGTTAGATAGGTATTAGGTAGATAGCTGATACATAGATGATAAATAGACGATTGAGACAGATTGATAAGGAACTTACGTGGATCGGCTCATGTAATTATGGATGCTAAGGAGCCCCACAACACGTGATCCCCAGATAGCCAGGGAATCCAACAGAGCAACCCTCAAGTCCAAGGTTAAAGGCCTTAGAACCTGGGGGGCTGCTGGTGCACTCCTGGAATCCCAAAGCCAGAGGAGCTCACATATCTAAGGAACTGTGGAAAGTTCACCAGGAACAGTGTGAAGTTCAGGAGAAGGTCACCCATGGTCATCACTTTACATCTTCACGGGCACAAGACAGCAGAGCCCAGGGACCAATGTTAGCAGATAGTCAGCCAGAAGAGCCGACTCCCTGACTGGAGAGTGGGAGTCAGAGCGAATGGACGTCCTGCAGCCAGGTACGATGTAAGCCCCTGTCCTTCTTCTTTTCCCCCCATTCGTGATTATGACTCTTCCTTCTTCCTTTCAATCAGTCGGAGGCACCAAATGCCTCAAGGAGAACTGGAAATGTAAAGAGAACAAAAGAAATCAAGGATTAGGAATCAGTGAGGTGAAGAGAGAGCTTACATTTTGGGAGTAAATTTTTGCCACACACAGGTCAGACAGAGCACTCATCCCCAGGATATATAAAGAACTCAGAAAACTTAACACCAAACAAACAACCCAATCAATAGATGGGCCAAGGAGCTAAACAGACACCTCTCAAAAGATGATATACAATTAATCAACAAATATATGAAAAAATGTTCAACATCTCTCGCAATTAGAGAAATGCAAATCAAAACCACTCTAAGATTTCATGCCACATCACTCAGAAGGGCAGTTATCAAGAACACAAACAACAATAAGTGTTGGCGAGGATGGGGGGGGGGAGGCACACTCATACACTGCTGGTGGGACTGCAAATTGGTGCAGCCAATCTGGAAAGCAGTATGGAGATTCCTTAGAAAACTGGGAATGGAACCATTTGACCCAGCTATCCCACTCCTCAGTCTATACCCAAAGGACTTAAAAACAGCATACTACAGGGACACAGCCACATCAGTGTTTAGAGCAGCTCAATTCACAATAGCTAAACTGTGGAACCAACCTAGATGCCCTTCAGTGGATGAATGAATAAAGAAACTGTGGTCTATATACACCATGGAATATTACTTGGCATTAAAAGAGAATAAAATTATAGCATTCGCAGGTAAATGGATGGAGTTGGAGAATATCATGCTAAGTAAGAAGTTAGCTAATCCCCCAAACCAAAGGCTGAATGTTCTCTCTGATAAGTGGATGCTTATCCATAAAGGGGGGAGAGGGAGCATGGGAAAAATGGAGGAATTTTGATTGGGCTAAGGGGAGGTAGGGGTGGGGAGGGGTAATGGGGGCTGGATAAATGGTGGAATGAGATGGCCTTCATTACCCTAGGTACATATGACTTCACATATGGTGAGATGCTACTTCATGTACAACCAGAGAAATGAAAAGTCGTGCTGCAATTGTGTACAATGAACCAAAATGCATTCTTCTGTCATATGTACCTAATTAAAATAATAAGTTTTTTAAAAAGCAAAAAAATATGAGTGTATATATATATATATAAATATGTGTTTCAATTAAAAAAAAAGAAATCAATATTTAGGGGCTGGGGGTTGTAGCTCAGTGGTACAGCATTTGCCTAACATGTGTGAAACAGTAGGTTTGATCCTCAGCACCACATAAAAAAGTAAATATATAAAACAAATAAAGATGCTGTCCATCTAAAACTACAATTTTTTAAAAATCAATGTTTAGTTTTTCTGAATTCCAAAATATGCCTTGAAGTCCACATCAGAAACATGAGCTTTGAAAGCCACAACTTTTGATCCATGGGTTTTGTTGAGAGAAGAATGGGCTTTGAGAAAGAGTAGAAGGCTTTGAGGAATTGATGAGGGACGAGAAGAAAGCAAAATGATTGTGGATCCCTCCCTACGGAGACAAGACACGGCTCTCCGGGCTTGGTGGGGTAGGAGGGTTTGAGACCCTGGAGGAGGTTGGTGGGAGCAGCTAAGAGAGAGCTCATGGAGAGGAAGGGAGGGTGCAGTCAGCTTGGAGACTGCAAAGATGCCCGGTGGGCAGCTGATGGTTATTTTTAGGTGTCAACTGGGCTGCATGAAGGGGTACCCAGAGAGCTCATAAAGCATTATTTATGGATAATGCTTTAACTAACAGGCAATAAGGAATCATTAAATAATTTAATTAATATGCAAAACTTAATAATGCAACAATTTATGGATTTTTTTGGTTCCAAGGGTGCTTAACCACTGAGCCACATCCCCACCCCTTTTTGTATTTTATTTAGAGACAGGGTCTCACTGAGTTGCCTAGGGCCTCACTTTTGCTGAGGCTGGCTTTGGACTCTTGATCCTCCTGCCTCAGCTTCCCACGCTGCTGGGATCACAGGTGTGTACCAGCACTCCCAGCTCTAAATATATTGTTGAGGGTATTTCCAGAATGGAAAAGAGCGGTGAATTTGCACTCTCCTCTTCTTTCCCACTCTCCCTCTCTTGTGGAGCTGAGACAATCATTGTCTCCTGTCTTAGACACCAAAACTCCAGGTTCCTGGGCTCGTGGCATATCCAACTTGCTTCCATAAGAAAATATGAGTGGAAATGACACAGGTCCCATCCAAAGTAGGTGTTCTTAGAGCCCATGCATGATTCACCATGTTCTCTTTCCCTGTGCCCAGTGATGTTCTTTATAGCAGAAACTCCCTTCACCCATATCCTTGAATGAAGTGATATGGAAGATGAC
Source organism: Spermophilus citellus (assembly GCF_964194105.1). Taxonomy (NCBI): domain Eukaryota; kingdom Metazoa; phylum Chordata; class Mammalia; order Rodentia; family Sciuridae; genus Spermophilus; species Spermophilus citellus. Next base: position 56,807,325 of record NC_138184.1, read on the forward strand.
CCCATCCACCCCTTTGTAGACATACAACAACAGTGAAGAAAGAAAACTTGTTGTTTCAAGTCATGGAGTTTTGCCTATTAACAGTTCAATCTTGTTCACTCTGATTAATACAGAAATCACTCATTCATGCAATTATTCATCAGTGCATAATTCCTGACCACCGTGTACCAGATGTGAACTAGGTACTCTGAGAGTCCTGGTATTGGTCTGGCCTCTGATGACTTATCTACCCATTGTGTACTTAAATGATGGTTTTCCATTACCAGCTCAGATAATTGGATTCCAGAGTCTGTCGTCTGAAATATTGCTTTCTACTCTCCCAAACAGATTTCTAGCATGGTTTTAGCAAAGGTTCTAAAAGCCTTTCAGGGTCTGAGTCTGAGTCTATGTCGGGCAGCCTCATTGGCTGAAGACCTTCTGAGCTGTCAGTTTAGGTAAAATAAGGTGAGAAAATTGCTGGGGGCTTAGCATCAAAGAGAGGTTGAGCAGGTTGCCAAAATTTGGGCCATGATTTATGGAATGAGCATGGATCATGTTTTCTGGCCACCTAGTATCTTTTAAACACCGTTATGGATTTTTCCATGATGAGTTCCCAAAGTGGGAGCCTGAGGACTCACTTTCAAACTCCTTTGCAGCTGAGACATATGCATCTAACTGTGCTTCACCAACATATTCACACACTCCCCAGATTTCAAGGCAGAAACCAGTACTCAGAGGAATAAGGCTTCATGTGACATTCGGTTCACTGGCGAGGGGCTGCAGAACCCCAGTTTTGGGGAGGCCTGTAATGGCAGGGGTGGTACCTGGTCCAGGAGGCTCTGGTCCTGAGGGGAGAGCCAGCCACATTCTTCTCATCAGGCGAACTTGGGAACCTGATCTGGGGCATTATTCCTAGAAATCTGGCATTCGGCCCAGTTCTCCAAACCTCTCAGTATCTGAAAGCTCCTTGTATCCTTTAATGAACTAGTTTTCTGCTTCATCAGCCTCAGTCGGTTTCTGCTTCTTCAAGTAAGAACCCGGACTGATGGTGAGAAAGCTGAGTCAGAAAAGATTCAAGCCTGATTCTCAGAAAAGAGAACAGGAAATGGCTAATCTAAAGGTGGGTGGGTGGGTGGGTGGGTGGAGAACTGAGAGTCTGGGAGATCTGAGACTGAAAGGGGTAGGAGGTGAGCTTCAGATGGACCTTGAACAAATTGGTGTGGGCAGCAACCTTCTGTTGGGTCCACGTCCTCCTGGAACTGCTCGTTCAGCCTCGGAACAAATATTTACAGAGCAGTACACCATGCTGGGCCCCATGCTGGGCGATGGGGAGCCGGCGATGGGTAAGCCTTGTGCTGAAAGTCTGGGAAGGCTGACCACGGTCAAGAGAACACGGTCATGGATCAATATATAATTACAAACTGATAATAAAAGAATTATATTCTAAGTGCATCACATCATCAGGGAAGTGATTTTGGAGTTGAAGTCTAAAGGACAAGAAAAAAAATAATAACAGGGTCTAGAAAAGAGAAGAACATTCTAGAACATGCTTGAAAATACAGGCTATGGAGTGAATCTGGTGCATTTGAAAAACTGTAAAGCTGATGGAGTTGAAGTGAAGGAGGGAGATGAGGCTGCAGAGACACTGGGAAGTAAGGGCAAAGCTTGCAGAGTCTCGAAGGCCTGTTAAGGCTTTTAATCTCTTTTCTAAAGTCTGTAGGTGGCTGTTGAGGAGTTTTAAAGTCTGTGACCACACTGTTAGGCCATGCTGAATATAGTGGTTGGAGTAGGCAAGTGGGATGTATACAGGAAAGAGAATTAGGAGGCTACTGCAATCATCCAGGCAAGAGCAGGTTGCTACATCAGGCCGGATGGTTGGCAGGAGAGATGGAGAAGGGTCGAGTGATTGCAGAGATATTTAGGAAGACAATCAGTGGAACTTCATAATGGGTTAGAGATAGAACGTGGGTGAGTCCGGCTTTTCTGACTTGGACAAGTTATGCAATAACTGCTAGAACCTCATCACAAGGGGCAGCCAAAGAGTGAGGATCATGTCTTTAATCTTGTATTTGCTGACATTGGGATGTCTTTGAAAAATGTTTAGGAAAAGACAGTAAGTAGATAGTTGGAAATGAAAAATTGAAATGCCAGTTGTCTTTGCTTTTTTTCGCTGCTGTGACTAAAAGACCCGACAAGAACAATTTTAGAGGAGGAGAAGTTTATCTGGGGGCTCACAGTTTCAGAGGTCTCAGTCCATAGACAGCAGGCTCCATTTCTTGGGGCTCGAGGGGAGGCAGGACATCATGGAGGAAGAGTGTGGTGGAGGGAAGCAGCTCACATGGTGATCAGGAAGCAGAGAGAGACTCCACTCTCCAGAGACAATAGAGACCCCAAAGCCACGCCCCCAATGCCCCCTCCTCCAGCCACCCCCACCTGCCTCCAGCCACCACCCAGTTAATCCCACCAGGGGTTCATTCACTGGTTGGGTTAAGGCTCTCACAGCCCAGTCGTGTCTCCTCTGGACCTTCTGGCACTGTCCCACAGGTGAGGTTCTGGGGGACACCTCACACCCACACCATAACACCAGGGTATATTGTATACTGGTGAAGTCTCTCTATTGACCTTAAGAAGCAGCATCTGCTGAAGGTAGAACTGACTGACCCAGACAGGTAAACCCAAGTTTAGAACATGCATCCATTTATGCAAATGTGGTTTTACCAAACACATTTTTTTTTGCTCTGAGCATGGGGGATACAGAGTCAAGAGGAGCTTATGGTATAATGGAGAAACAAAGGGTCGATATGCAAACAACAAAATGTAAATAATAGAGGACTGTGCTTTTTCCACTATTGATTTTATTTTTATTAGTAGTAGAGCTTTATAATTATACATAGCAGTTGGCTTCCTCCCAACGAACTCATACATGGATGTAAATTGATTTCAGTTTATGATCCTCCCCCTCCCTCCCTTTTATCCCTCCCACCTTCCCCGATCCCCATTCTCCTTCCCCTACTACACTTCCCTTTGCTCATCTATTACTTTGTATTTGATGCGTTCTTTATGTTACCCCACCCTTCCCTCCCCCTCTCCCTTATGTTTCTGTAGTTTCCACATATGAGAGAAGACATTCGACTTTGAATTTCTACGTCTGGCTCATTGCACTTAGCATGACAGTCTCCGTTTCCATCCATTTACTAGCAAATGCCACAATTTAATTCCTTTTTATGGCAGAATAGAACTCCACTGTCTATACATACCGCAACTTCTCAATCCATTCATCTACTTACAGGCATCTGGGTTGATTCCATAATTTAGCTGTTGTGAATTGGGCTGCTATAATTATTGAGGTGGCTGTGTCCCTAGAGTGTGCAGATTTGAGATCTTTGGGGAAAATACCCAGGAGTGGGACCGCTGGGATATGTGGTGTTTCCAACCCTAGTTCTTTTGAGGAATCTCTGAATTGCTATCCAGAGGGGCTGTTCTAGTCCACAGTCCCACCAACATGGACTAGACTTTTTTCTTTGTTTTTAAAGGCACCTCTTTAAGGGTCGCTTTTAAGGGCTGAGATATGGGAGTAAATTGTGTTTTAGGAAGGGGAGATGGTCATGCAAAGACTGAGCATCAGGGACAAAGACACCTAAGGAGTCACCAGGGTTAAAAATGACTGGAGCAAGGGGCTTCCAGGTGGGCATGACCGAAGCTGAGGCTAGAGACTTAGTTAGGAAGCTGGTTTCTGCAATCCTATAAACACTTTGAACGTTAGCCTGAAGGTTTCTAGATATCATTGAGGCTTATCATACAAAGGGAAATGGGATCTGATTGTGCTTTAAATAGATAATTTTGCTGAAGTCATGGTAGATTCTTTAATAAGGCATCTGAAAAATGTCATTCAAAGTCCACATTTACTATCTGCATCTTATTGACAGGTGGATTTTGTATTTATTAGTCCTTTGGGGCTCCAAGTATTCCTGTCTTTGTCTTATCTCATGTGAAGCACAGCCACTGGGAAATCTGACAACAATGTACTATTGTACTTTATTCTTTTCAAGATTAAATTAGATAACAATGACAAAATGGCCTTTGCTGGCTCACCTGTTGGAAACCACAAAATAACCTTCCTTGTTTGGTCACCAATTTTCTATCACAAAGCAAAGATGGAAAAAGATACTGTGTGTCTTCAATATCTCTTTAGTTGATATGTATATGATTTCCTATTATAGTTTACATATAATAAAATATATTTTTCATTATATATCCTATATTATATAATATATATTATATCATTATATATCATATTCCCCAATATTATTTCATAAATTTCATGACTCCCCATATTTTGAATATAGGTGATCTGATTTATAATAGTCTCTTACCCTTTTATCACAATTTGTCAAAATCTCACAGGGCCAATAGGAATGTTGAAGTAAAAGTTTGGTTTTTGCTTGGTGTTCTTTTAAGTGATGAGTAAATAATTGAGAACAAATCCTAAAGAGTCCCTGAAGGTTCAGGTAATGGCTTATTTGGGCTACATAAAAAGCAAGATAGGAAATTAAGTTTTGCTAGTTAGACTAAAGCTATTTTACTTCCCTTCATTGACATGGGTGATAAGGAGAAAAAAAAATCATCAAAAGACCCTTGGAACAAAGAAACCCTCAGATGTCACTGCAATAGAGAATACATATGCTAAGATAGAATTTTACTCTTTTAACTTCATATTTTTCATTTGTTCTTTATAATTACATGACAGTGGAATGTATTTTGACATATCACACATACAAGGAGTCTAGCTTCCCATTCTTGTGGATGTACCTGTTGTGGAGTTTCCCTGCTCGTGTGTTCATATAGGAACATGGGAAAGTTCTGTCCCACTCACTCCACTGTTTTTCCCATTCCCATCCCCCTCCCTTCCCTGCATTCCCTTTTTCTAATCCAATGAACTTCCATTCTATACCTCCCCCCTTATTCTGTGTTAGCATCTGCATCTCAGAGAAAAAAAAAAGCCTTTGTTTTTTTGGAGATTGGCTTATGTCACTTAGCATGATAGTCTCCAGTTCCATCCATTTACTGGCAAATGCCATAATTTTATTCTTTGTTATGGCTAAGTAATATTCCATGGTATACATGTAACTCATTTTCTTTATTCGTTCCTATGTTGAAGATCCCCCTAGGTTGGTTTCACAGCTTAGCTATTGAGAATTGAGTGGCTGTAGACATTGATGTGGCTGTGTCACTGTAGTATGCTGATTTTAAGTCCTTTGAGTATAAACTGAGGAGTGGGATACCTGGCTCAAATGGTGGTTCCATTCCTAGTTTTCTGAGAAATCTCCATACTGCTTTCCAGAGTGGTTGCACCAATGTGCGGTCCCACCAGCAAACTAAGAGTGTATCTTTTTTCCCCACATCCTCACCAACATTCACTGTTACTTTTATTCTTGATAATTGTCATTCTGACTGGAGTAAGATGAAATCTCAGTGGAGTTTCTTTTTTAAAAATCTGTTTTGTAGGTGTAGATGGACAGAATGATTTTATTTTATTTGTTTATTTTTATGTAGTGCTAAGAATGGAATCCAGGGCCTCACATGTCCTAGGCAAGTGCTCTGCCATTGAGCTCTAGCCCCAGCCCTCAATTTAGTTTTAATTTGCATTCCTCTAATTCCTAGAGATGTTGAACATTTTTTCATGTATTTGTGGACTGGTCATATTTCCTCTTCTGTGAAGTACCTATTTGGTTCCTTTGTTCATTTATTGATTGGGTTATTTGTACTTTTGTTTTTAAGTTTTTTGAGTTCTTTATATATCCTGGAGATTAGTACTGTGGGGTGCAGGTGGCAAAGATTTTCTCCCATTCTCGCTTCTCCTTTAGCCACACTATGGATATGTCTGGCTTATTGAGATTCTATTGTCTTCTCCTGTGTTGTTACCTTGAAGGTGACTGGCAGTAGCTGCTGGTGGTGGGCAAAGGGGCCTGGGAAAGAAGATACCCCTCCAACTCCGTTTTCCATATGCTGCCAGATGCTAGTTCCCCACTGCCCTGAAAAGATAATGGATGAGTTGCATGTTAACAAAAAAACAAAAATAAAAACAAAAACAAAAAAATCTTTAAAAGCTAGGAGCTACAGTATCATCAAATAGGAGAGTCTTTCCCCATTTATTTTCTTAGTAACAATCAGAGGTGAGAAAAAATTCCCCGAAGACTGTAAATTTCATATGTATCTGAAATAAAAACAAAGACTTTTAGTGTTCTATTTTTTTCAGGCAGTGACTTGTGTGTGTTGATTGACAACCTATGTTTGGAAGCCAATATTGTGAATAAAATCATGCTTCTTATGTGGGAAGAAAATCAGAGAAAATCTACAGTGGTTTAATAACAGCTTTCTGCTGGATAGGTATCTGAAAGCTTAAAGTGCAGTTGACAGTAATTAGTTTTGTGTTTCTTTTTTTTTTTCTTAAAAACATAAAACATTAAATATCTTTTTTTTTAACCCACACACCATAGAGACCCAGCTGACGGATTCCTAACTCAGAGTTTTAATGGGCCATGAGTGGGTCTCCCTAGCCCTGGGTCCCAACTCTGTTGAATTTGAAGAAGTGTAAAAAGGACCCAATCCATTCTTCAAGAGAACAATGATACCTCCCTGCGGTGTCAATCAGGGGGGTGTCAACCAGGCTGCAGCCAACCTATCCCTGTCTCTTCATGACTGCGATCCAGAAATGTTGTGAACATCCCAATTGATCACAGAAGCTTTTCAGAGCCGAGCTTCACTGATGAAAAGACTGGAACGTGTCTGATCTACTAAATTTTTTGAATCCATCAAGATCAAATGCACCTGCTACTGTTGTTCCTGAAGCTGCAAGAAAATTGACTGAGGAGTGGTGGTAAACGTGTGAATCTGATGGCCAACTGTCCAGAGAAACTGTGATTTTTTCAGTTTAGGTAGATTCTAATTTCAAGCAATATCCTTTGCCCACACACTGACATTAATTAGCCACTATGTTTATGCTGAAGTCTTCCTCAAGGGGAGGAGTCTATTTCGAAACATAACCACTTCCTAACTTACACAGCAGCCTGTCCTTTTTCTTAATCTCTAAATGGTGCAAAATTTCCTAAATTCAATATTGTGCCGGAGCAGGCTGTGGCTGGCTTGCAACAGCCAATTGTTCAATTTTCAAGGATTTTCTAAGCCCGTCGTCTTTAATCCATTTTATTGTTAGAAATTAAATTATACAAACTTACAATTGAATAAGTTCTATTAAAAATTACAAACACTTGAGACTCCCTACTAATTATTGGACTACTATTTATCATCTATGCCCTTGAGGATATTTATGTGCACTGAATCTGTATGGTGACAACACTGTAACTCGCTACTAGGACAAGCTTCCTTGAAATTGTCCCTTGCTCCCCGTCCCTATGTCCCTATTGCCCTTTCACCCCTTCCCAAATCCTGTCTTCTTCTCCTTCTCCTTCTCCTTCTCCTTCTTCGTACCAGGGATTGAACTCAGGGCCACTCAACCACTGAGCCCCATCCCCAGCCCTACTTTGTATTTTATTTAGAGACAGGGTCTCATACAGTTGTTTAGTGCCTTGCTTTTGCTGAGGCTGGCTTTGAACTTGTGCTCCTCCTGCCTCAGCCTCCCAAGCTGCTGGGATGACAGGTGTGCACCATCAGGTCCAGCTAAATCCTGTCTTCTGAAGAGCATTCACTCTTTCCTTAGATTTCACTTAACTAGCTGCAGGATATTCAAGTCCACTGCTATGTTCCTGCCTAAGAAGAATAAGAGGAGGTGCCCCCCCCCCGTCGATGAAGATCCCATTCTGAGTGTAGCCCTAAGCCTCTTTTCCCCTCCCTATAAAAACTTTTTGCACTCCTGAGGACCCCCACCCCAAGATAGAGCTTTGAGAAGCTCCCACTTCTATTCTTCAGTTTATTCTTTGAATAAACCTGATTCCTTCCCACCAACTCTTCTGTCCCAAATTGTGGTCACTTTGAGTGACAGGCAGCTTGGACGCTAAGGTCCGGTAATACTACGGCACCTCTCTTCCCAACACTGCAGATTGGTAGCTTGAAACTTATCACAGTGGGAATATTTACACCATGGCAAGTAGGCGAATGCTACAAATCAGAATTATGACCTATTGTTTGGATGATTCAGACCAGAGATTGGGCAAACTATAGCCCCAAAGCCCAATCCTGTCTCACGGAACTAAGAATGTTTTTAACATTGTTAAAGGATTGTTTCAAAAAAGAAGAAAAACATAACAGACATATGACAGATCATATGTCGTAGACTTACTTATTTTTTTTTTCTGTAAAGAAGTAACAGTAAATGTGCTACCCTTTTGAGATGGTTTGTCTCCCATGGAACTCACATTGAAATTGGGTCTCCGTGGAACAGCACTGAAAGATAGTGGGGACTTTAGAAAGTGATCAGGCTATGAGAGGGAATTAATTAGTGCACTTACTACAGGACTGGATTCGTTTTCATAAGAATGGTTGTTCAAAAAGCAGGCTGCCCTTCTTTTTTCTCTGCTTACCCTTTCATTTTTCTACCATGTAGCATGAGGCCCTCACCAGATGCAGCCATCTGATTTTGGACTTCCAGCATCCAGAACTGTGATAAACTTCTTTCCTTGATAAATGATCCTGTGTCAGGTATTCTATTATAGCAACAGAAAACAACAAAGACAAAATGCCCTAAACTCTGTGGGTCATAGAGTTGTGATCACAACTACACAACTCAGCTATTATAGCATAAAAGCCACTGTAGACAACATGTAAACAAATGGACATGACTGTATCCCAATAAGAATTAACTTGAACAAACAGCTGGTGGGCCTGATTTGGCCCTCCAGACACAGGTTTCCTAACCATGGCATAAGTTAGAAGCAGAAATAATGAAGTCTTGGTTGTAGAAGAGTCTTTCTAATCAATAAGTCATAATTGTAATAATAATCTGTATATCCAAGTAATGTCATCAAGGAATTCAAAACATCAATGACCTTTCACTGCAGCAAATTGCAACACAGCTTTGTTTGCAGTTCCACTAAATGGAAAATTCCGTCGCTGATGGGCTCTTTGGCCAACCCCATGCTGGCTGTTGGGAAATGAAGCTTTGTGGTTTGCAAGCCCATTTAAGTTGCCTGATGCATGAAACCACACAGGTTAACTCTCCAAAAGTGATGGCAGGTGACAGACAAGGCTCCTATTCTCATTCAAGCCTCTGATCTCGTAAGTGATCCAGAGTCAAATGGCTGGGTGAACAGGCACGAGTCTCTTCTGTTCAATCACCACCAAGCGGTGCATTTCCATTCACCTGGCTGCTGTAGTAAGAGCCTGGCATTTAGATCGTATTTCATTCCATTTATATGAGCATATTTATGAGCAGCCCGAAAACGGACCCATATCCAAACTACATTTCAAAAATGCCTCACTCAAAAATGTAATCGCTAGGCTTGATCTTCCTACTCACTAATCTGAAAAGTCTGGTCCCCGCTGACTTCAAATTCTAGGCCTGTGCACCACTAAGAATCTATAGTTTAATAGAGCTCTAACAGTTTGTATGTATTGTTTTGCTAGAGCTGTTGTTTGGAGTGCAACATTTAAGTGACTAGACATCCTCTCCCCATGCATTCCCAAAGGAGCACTAACTCAGGAGCATGTCATGTGTCCGGGGAACTATGCATCTGAGACCTTCTGGGAAGAGTCCCAGCCTGTCCCCTGAGGGCCCTGCGGACTAACGGTGTACCTGCTGGGTGTGGATGCAGATCACCTGAGCTCTGCTGACCTTGCCTCTGGGTCTCCGTGGGAACCTGGGCTGGTTGCTTCCCTGACTCAGCTTCAAAAATGCTATCACCACGAAAATTGAAGTAGGATAAATATTAATGTCTCTTCAAGCTCACACTCTGGGATCGCAGATACTTAAAGCTAGAAAATATGTTGCACACGTAGTGGGACTGCCCTGGCCTCCTGGATGGGCCACAGGAATGTGGTCTGAAAAAGAGCAGCTCTCCTGCTCACCAACAGGGAGAGAGCTTTCTCAGAGGTTGAAAACTAGCAGCCTACATTGCCATAGGGGTCTCAGTCCTGTTTAGTGTGGTCCACATCATGATAAACATTTCTTTTAGTTTTAGACAAATATTTAAAAGTCATGTAAAAAAATTGGACTGTTAAGCCACGCACAGTGGCTCACGCCCGTAATCCCAGTGGCTCAGGAGGCTGAGACAGGAGGATCGCAAGTCAAAGCCAGCCTCAGCAAGTAGTGAGGCCTTAAGCACTCAGTGAGACCCTGTCTCTAAATAAAATATAAAAAGGCCTGGGGATGGGGCTCAGTGGTTGAGTGCTCTGAGTATTCAATCCCTGGTGTGTGTGTGTGTGTGTGTGTATGTGTGTGTGTGTGTGTGTGTGTATAAATGGACTGTCAGCTTTTCTTAAAACATTAGAAGATCTTTCTAGCAAGCCCAGTGCCCCTTATTTCCAATTAATATAATCTGGAGTTGAGTAGCAGCTGTCACCAGCCAGTGGGTCAGGGAAGCTGTAAAAATTCCAGCTCTTAAATGCAAACTATAGAAGGTGATTTTTCCATGAAATGTAGGCAAGGCTCTCATGGGAGAGATCACAATGAGCTCTTTTTTTTTTAACACAGAACAGAAAAAATATCATTTTAGACATCCGCTCACACACAATTCTAGAAGTAGATTTCTTTTCTTTGTTGTAAGTAGTCCTTTTAGTGACATTACAATTTCTTCACATTAAAAATTTCAGAGAGAAATAGCTATAATAATTCACATAAAATTTAAGACCATATCTATGGAGGAATGAATCTAACAAGGGAAGTTCAATATCTCACAGGAAAAAAAAAAGTGAAATGTTGTTAAAGCATCCAAAAGAAGACAAGGAAAATTGTGAGATATAATATGCTCATGGATGAGAAAACTCAGTTTGTGAAGATGTAAATTTCCCCCCAATTAATCAATACATTTAATACAAGTGTAATAAAAAAGGCACCAATATTTTTCAGATATGCTGATACATTTATCCTCGATTTTATTTAAAGGAGTAAAATCTAAGAAAGGCCAAGCTAATTCTGAAATAGAAGACAATAGAGAAGATGTTATGAAACCCATGGAGGCTGAAGGCCAGGATATTATAATGAAAACAGCTTGGTTTGAGTTTGGCAGTAATCAATACACACTGCACCAGAATACAGAGCTGGAAACTGGATTTGTGCATATATTATTGGAATTACTGTCTGACACTGAAAATCAGTAGAGAAAGGATGAGCTATTTGATATTAAAATTAAGAAAATTGCCTTGCTAGGAAAAAGAATTATATTCCTACCTGTCTCCATACAAACATAGACTCCAAAAGGATCGAAGATCTAAACGTAACAACAATGACAAAAGACCCTCTGAAACTATGATTTGCTTTTAGAGGGTGGGTACTGGGGCTTGAACTCAGGGGCACTCAGCCACTGAGCCCCATCCCCAGCCCTATTTTGTATTTAATTTAGAGACAGGGTCTCCCTGAATTGCTTGGGGCCTCGTTTTTGCTGAGGCTGGCTTTGAACTCATGAGGCTCCCGCCTCAGCCTCCTGAGCCACTGGGAGCACAGGCGTGTGTAAGTGCGCCTGGCCTGAAACTATGATTTTAAAAATTAGTAAAGTCTGGCACAATGGCACATACCTTTAATCATAGCAGCTCAGGAGGCTGAGACAGGAAGACTGCAAGTTCAAGTCAGCCTCAGCAAATTTAGTGAGGTCCTAAGCAACTTAGCGAGATCCTGTCTCAAAACAAAAACAAATACAAAAACCCAACTTTAAATGGCTCCAGATGTGGCCCAGTGGTTAAGTGCCCCTGGGTTCAATCCCCAGTACCCCCCCCACCAAAAAAAAAAAAAAAAAGAAAGAAAGAAACTATGACTTTTGGCCTGGGAAGAGTATCAAATAAGAGCAAACTAAAAAAAAAAAAAAAAGATAAATTAGGCTTTCTAAAAACTTTAATTTTTATTAAAAAAAGATATTTTAAAGTGAATAATCAACTGGGAAAATATACTTTAAACATATATCGGGAAAGGATTTGTATTCACAATACGTAAACCCCTATAAATCCTTGAGAAGAAAATACAAATAGTTCAATAGAAAAATGGGCAAAAAATACTGATGGGATTCATAGGAGAAGCATCCAAATACACAATAAAATTTGACAACATAATTGACCCTACTAGTTTTCAGGAACATTCAAATAAGAGAAATAAATTTTGTCCACACAAAGCCTTGCAGTTTTAAAAATAGCCAGGAGACTAGAAACCCAATGTCTATGTTAAATGAATATATACACAAAATGTAGTATATGCATGCTTTGAATAAAAAGAAACAAAGAACTGATGTACAATAAGATGGAATAAACCTGAAAATCATTGTTAAGTGAGAAAATACAGACCAAAAAAATGCATCATGCCTGATTCCATTTATTAAAAAAAAAATCTAGAAAAAGCAAACTATTCTATGGTTAAGAAAGCAAAGAGAAGATCTTCTGTCTGGTATATTTGGGGTTTTTTGTTTGTTTTCCTTACAAATAATAGCAAAAAATATGAGTATTTTATTGAAGAAATGGTAGCCATCAGAAACAACTTATATAGCCATCTGTGGGAAACTGGTTACAGTGTTACATATTCATACAATGAAGTGCAGTAGTTACACTGAATTAATTAGGTACACATATTAAGAGGAATATGAATACATCTCTAAGTCAGAATTGAATTTATGGCTAAATTTTTAGATGGTGTTATATTACTTAGTTAAAGGTTGAAATACACAGAAACACTGTATGTGAGTGGATTCAGACACACTAAGTAATAGGTAACATTAAGAGGAAATACAAACGCCCCAACATCAGGATGGGTTTTACACCTATGAAGACAGAGGAATGAGATCATGAAAGGGACAGAGAGATTTTAGTACCAGGGATTGACCCCAGGGGTGCTTAACCCCTGAGCCCCATCCTCAGCCCTGTTTTGTATTTTATTTAGAGACAGGGTCTTTCTGAATTGCTTAGTGCCTCACTTCTGCAGATGCTGGCTTTGAACTTGATCCTCCTGCCTCAGCCTCCGGAGCGTGAGGATTACTCGTTTGCTCTTGCTGCATGGTGAATGACGGAATGCTTAATGATGTAAAACAGCACCTTTCTAATCTCCCAGGTTCCATGGGGCAGGATTCCTGGGTGCTCTGCTCAGGCTGACACCGTGGTGTTACTCTCATCTGAGGCTTTGGTTATTTATTTATTTATTTATTTATTTATTTTGCAAACACTCTGGTCATAAGCAGAGTTCAGTTGTTCCTTCCAGCTGCAAGACAGAGGTCCTAAGCTCCTATAGGCTCCTGCCTTTCAGTGCCAGGTGGTGCTTGGTTCTTCCAGAATATCAGGGGTCATCTGCTTTTTCAAATCTTTGTGGCTTCCACTATGACCTTTAGAACCTCTTGCAAAGAGCTCACAGGATCAGGTCAGGCTCATCTGAGTTAAACTCCCTTTGGATCCAAGTCAACTGGTTAAGTTTATGAATTATATTTGCAAATTCCTCAGCATGACCGCATCATGTGGCCTACTCACTGGAACCCTGTGCCGTGATCTTCAAAGGTCCCCTCCACCTTCAAGGTGAAGGGATGACACAGAGGGTGCATACCAAGTGGCCTGAAACTTGAGGGTCATCTTAGAATTCTTCTTAGTATACCCAGTGTCAGAAGTTGAGGGGAAGATATCAATAATATCTTGTTTTATTACAGTTCTTAATTACTGTCTATATTGCAGTCAATTTCCCCTTTTGATAGTGGGATCTTTTTGTTTTTCCTAATAAAATGAAAATGCAATTGTTATCCCCTTTTTTATTGTTCCATAATGAAGACACAAGAAAACAAATTGTCTGGGAGAACAACATGACCCATGTCTATGGTGCATCATCAAGTTTAAGAATCAAGGGGAGTGGAGGTGCTCACCTGTAGTCCCAGCAGCTCAGGAGGCTGCAGGATTGCAAGTTCAAAATCAGTCTCAGCAACTTATCAAGGCCCTAAGTGACTCCATGAGACCCTGTCTCAAAAAAAAAAAAAAAAAAAAAAAAAAAGGCTGAGGGTTTGCAAACGTTCAGTGGTGAAGTCCCCTGTGTTCAATTTCTAGTACTACTACTACTACTACTACTAATAATAATAATAATAATCATCATCATCATCCAGGGGGTTGAGAAAGAGAATTGTGCAAAGAGGAAAGAGGACATTTTGGAAGGAGATGGAAATATTCATCAACAGATTGCAGTACTGGTTTTCTCTCTCCCAATTCATCAAATTATACTCTTAAACATACATAGTTCCTAATACAGCAATTAAGCTCAATAAAGTTGTAAATTAAATAAAAATATGTTCCATCAGATTGGTAAACCATTGAAAGTCTGAATGTTCCAGATGTAAGGAGGCATCATAGAAACTTACACTACTGAGGCAAAAGTATATAAAGGAGGTGCATTTGTCTTACCCAGAAAAAAAAAAGTGAACATGGCCATACTTTAAGACCCAGTATTTACAGTACTAGAGGAACTCAACCATCTCCACCAGGCATAAATGCAAGGATGCTCATTGCATATTGTTGCAATAACAAAAATTGAAAAAAAAATTGTCTAACATGAGACAAGTAGATAAACATGGTATATTCGTAGAATAAACCACTATACAGGAGTTAAAAGGAATTATATATATCAACATAGATTTCAAAAATCTAATGTTTAAAGACAGTAAGTTGCAGAATAACTGTTGATGATAACATCTATACAATCAAAATGCAAAGTATTCTGCAAACTATTTATTGACGAAAACATGTAACAAATGTATATAAAAACATGGATGAGAAAAATGCAAATTCATAAATTTGGAAGAAAAGGGAATAAAACTGGAAATGAATACAAAAGGGACCAAAGTTAAAGCTGGGCACAGTGGCACACACCTATAAACCCAGTGACTCTGGAAGCTGAGGCAGGAGGATGGCAAGTTGAAGTCCAGCCTGGGCAATATAACAGGACACTGTCTTAAGGTAAAGAAAATAAAATAATAAAAAGACTGGGAATGTAGCTCAGTATTGAAGTGTCCCTTAGTTCTGTGGGGGGTCGGGTGGAGGAGGGAGGGTGAGGGAGAAACTAAGTTTCATCACTTTTTATTTAAAAAATTTTGAAAGTAAATCTGGAAAACATAATAGTTGTTAATTCTGAATGGTAGGTATTGAGTGGGTTTCATTTTAAAATTATTACCCATAGACTCTGTTGACCCATAAAAAGAATGTCACAAAAATCTAAACCGAGAGATATTCTATAAAATACTGCACCAGTTCTCTTCAGACTGTCATTATCGAAAATAAGGAGAATGTGAGAAGTTGTCAGAGCCTAAAGTAGCTTATGGAATATGACAGATAAACGCAATGTGGTATCATGGTTTTTATTCTAGAACAGAAAAAGTCACTAGGTCAAAAATTTTTAAAAAGCAGAGCTGGGGATGTGACTCAGTGGTAGAGCATTTGCCTAAATGTGTGGGCACTGGGTTTGATTCTCAGCACCACATATAAATAAATAAAATAAAGGTCCATTGACAACTAAAAAAAAAAATTAGCCAGATGCAATGGCACACTGCTGTAACCTTAGGAATTTAGTGAAGCCTTTAGCAACTCAGGGAGACCCTGTCTCTAAATAAAATATGAAAAAGGGCAGAGGATGGGGCTCAGTGGTTAAGCACCTCTGGGTTTAATCCCCAGTACCAAAAAAAAAAAAAACCCCACTAAGGAAATTAGAATAAGGTAGAACTTCAGTTAATAATCATCTCCATATTGGTTCCTTAGTTGTGACAAATGTGCCACAGTGTGTCAACCACAGGGGAAACTGAGTGTAAGGTCAATAAACTCTTGAAATATCCTTGAGACTTTTATGCAAATCTAAAACTCTTCTTATTTTAGAGTAGATGTGGTATTTTAAAAAAAAATACCATCACTTACAGCTCGAAGAAAACAGGTTGGTGGGTGTCACATAGAGAAATGTTTATTAATTTATTTTTAAGTGACAAAAAAATTAAAATCATACATATTACATATCATATATCTTGTGTTATACATTACATGGGCACCATGTAAGTTTCAATACATGTGAAAATTGAATAATGTTCCGATCAGATTAAAGGCATCCATCTCCTCTAGCATTTTTTGTTGTAATATGGTGAAAACATTCAAAATCTTTTCTTCCAGCCTTTTGAAATATGCAGTGCATTACTGCTATTTATAGTCACACTATTGTGTGACAGAGCACAGAGCTTCTTACTCCCATCTATTTGTGACTTGGTACACATAGATCAACCGTTCTCCATGCCTCCCTCCCTTCCCCACTCCCCCAGCCTCTGATAATCACTCTTCTGCCCTCAGTTTCCATGTCTCCACCTTTTCTGGATTTTCTTCTATGCCTATGAACATACACATTGCCATTCTGCGCCCGGCTTACCTCCCTTAATACACAAGTGTTAGGGTTTGGATGTGAGGTGTCCCCGAAAGCTCACAGGTGAGACAAGGCAGGAGGGTCCAGAGGAGACATGACTGGGCTGTGAGAGCCTTAACCCAACCAGTGAATGAACCCCTGATGGGATTAACTGGGTGGTGGCTGGAGGCAGGTGGGTGTGGCTGGAGGAGGGGACATTGGGGGCGTGGCTTTGGGGTCTCTATTTGTCTCTGGAGAGTGGAGTCTCTCTCTGCTTCCTGATCACCATGTGAGCTGCTTCCCTCTACCACACTCTTCCTCCATGATGTCCTGCCTCACTTCGAGCCCCGAGGAATGGAGCCTGCTGTCTGTGGACTGAGACCTCTGAAATTGCAAGCCCCCCAAATACACTTTTCTTCCTCTAAAATTGTTCTTGTGGGGTCCTTTAGACAGAGCAGTGAAAAAGCTGACCAAAAGAACAATCTTGTAGTTCCTTTCTGTGCCTGTCTTACCCCCTTTAATACACAAGTCTTAGGGTTTGGATGTGAGGTGTCCCCCAAAAGCTCACGTGTGAGACAGTGCAGGAAGGTCCAGAGGAGACATGACTGGGTCGTGAGAGCCTTAACCCAACCAGTGAATGAACCCCTGATGGGATTAACTGAGTGTTACCTGGAGGTAGGTGGGTGTGGCTGGAACAATCTAGTTCCATCCCTGTGGTTGCAGATGGCAGGATTTCATTCTTTGCAGGCTGAGCAGTATTCCATGGTGGATATGGACCACATTTCCTTTATCCATTTATCCAGTTGATGGACCCTTAGGATGTTTCCATTTATCGGCTGATATGACTAGTGCTTCCACGAACCCAGAAGTGGAGATGTCTGTTCAATATACTGAGTTCATGTCCTTTGGATATGTACCCAGGAAGGGGATTGCTGGATCCTAGGCTAGTTCTGTTTTTAATTTTTTGAGGAAGCTCCCCGGTTTTCCATGATGGCTGCCCTAATTTACATCACCACCAACAGTATACAGGGCTTCCTTCCTCCCCCTCCTCTCAAGCCCTCGTTACCTTTAGACTTGATGGCAATGACCATTCTTACCAGAATGAGGTGCTGTTTATGGTGGCCATAATTTGCATTTCTCTGATGGTTGGTGATCCTGAGCCTTTTCTCATATACCTTTGGGCCATGGGTTTGTCATCTTTTGAGAAATGTAGTTCTCTCTCTTTGCTCATCGGAAACACAGTTTTGGAGGCAGGCGAGTGTGCACTGAGATCTTGCATGAAATTCTCTCCCCATGGAATGACTCCCAGATTCTACTTCCTCTTTTGCAAAATATGAACAATTCTACCTTACTCATGGGGACGTTAAAAGAGAATGTGACCGGGCGCAGTGGTGCACGCCTGTCATCCCAGCAGCTTCGGAGTCTGAGGCAGGCGAGTTGAAAGCCAGCCTCAGCAATTTAGCCAGGCCCTAAGCAATTCAGTGAGACCCTGTCTCTAACTCAAATACAAAATAGGGTTGGGGATGTGGCTCCGCGGTCAAGTGCCCCTGAGTTCAATCCCTGTTACCATCCTCCCCCACAAAAAAAGAGAACATGTAAGCATTGAACACAATGTGGGCTCAGTGGCCATTTCTTACTGCCAATGTATTATGTTTATTATTTGTTTTATTATTACCTCTTATGTGTTTGTTTGGGACAGATAAGACAACCCTAACATCCACAGACCTGTTTACTAAAACGAACAAACATTAGCACCCATTTTAAAAACCAAGCTTGCCTTGCCTGATTTTCATATACAAGCGACCCTGGGTAGATTTGCAGTCACTCTTAACAAACACCAAAATGCTCCTTGTCCCTTTGACACCCTGGTGCCCTCTGTGGGAGAGGAGCTATGAATAAGTCATACTGACCCTTATGCTTAGCCAGGAGAATTTTCACTCTGATTTTTCACGAGTCCAAACTCAGATCTCAGGATGACACCACTCTGTCTCCAACGGGAAGAGATGAGATGAAAAGACAGTGCTGTGACCACGGCGGTCTTCCTCCCTGGACCTAGCAAGGGAGGGCACCAAATTCAGAAGAGAGAGCAAGACCCTGTGTGCATGGAACCCAAAGATCCTTCTCCCCAGTTCCCTGCCATTCCCTCTTGCCTAGACCCATCCTCTGGGAAAGCAGGAAGAGGGCAGGTCCCCACCCGTCTCCAGTTTATCCATAAAATGAAGTATACCATCTGAAAATCCTGTTTTCACAGAATAGCACATGGGATGAAGAAAATGCCCATGATACAATTTTCATGGGGGGAAGATAGGATTAAACCGTATTTATAGATGATATACATTTTAAGAAAATAATAGGCGAATATTCATTTGCCCAGAGGAAAAAACCTGGAAGAATAAACTCTCCCACAAAGGGTAATCATCTCAATGGTGGAATTCAGTCCTTTTTATTCTTTAGACTTTTCTAAGTTTTCCAGACAACAATAGACCCCACTTAAAGGAGAATAAAAGGGGATGAGGTGGGTGTAGGTTAATTTTTTATTATGGGTCGATGGACCATGAATCAGCAGAGGTAAACAATGACAGGAAGCTTGGGGTCCCAGCAGAGGGTGTCTTAGGTAGGTGTGTGCCTCAAGGTGATCCTCTGCCAATAACAGTATTAGAGGTACCATTTCTGAGCTCTCACTATAAGCAAGAATATTTATAAGCTCTTGGCAGAGACTATTCTGTTTGTGAAATAGGTTAAAATTCAGGTTCAGATGTGTGCTTTATCCTTTATTACCTGTGTGACCTTGGGCGAGACCTTGAGTCTCATCAGCCTCATTTGTAAACTGGAGATAAAAATAATATGTGTCATGGGGTCATGAAAACTACAGACGAAACCATGGAAAAAAGACCCCTTAAAAATTCTTGGCATATAGTAAGTGTTCAACTAATGTTTGCTATGGTTATCCCCATTACATGGATGAAGATGTTAAGACTTAGAAAAGCCGAATCATTTTCCAAGGACATGAGTTTAGAAGGATAGAAGTTCTCAAACCCTGTCTTCTCAAACATCAAGGTTTTAGTGATGAGGTTAGGTATGACTTTTGTTGCTAAGCCATAGGAAGCTTAAGACTCTATACACAGTTGACTTGCCTTGGAATTTTTCTTTCTGCCTCAGTCAATAATTTAAGTTGCTTTGAGTTCAAATTCAACTTAAAAATTAATTTAAAAAAGTTTTTTTTCAAATACATCTAAAACTGTACCAAGCCTCCTAGTTCTACCAAAATGAATACGTTTTTAGGGTATATCCATCTCTACCCCGGCGCCTGATAGATGCATGTCCTCTCCAAGTTCCAACTGGGAAGGCACAAGAGTCTCCTGCCATTTGTTAGCAAGGATGAGTTATATAAAGCAGTAAGTTCTTTATTAAAAAGGAAAATGTATTTCAAAGCCCCAAGGAGACAATAAAATTTAAAGGAATCCGTTACCTTGATTTTATTTACTGCTTTTTATTTTTATGTTTGAAAGCGAACATGGGGCTATATATATTGATGTACAGACAAAGCATTCCTTGTATATTTCAACTTGTCTGAGAGTCAGTTACTTTGGTTTCAATTCACAGGACCTGTTCTCAGTGAAGAATAAAAGATGGGATCACATTAATCATTTCCCCAGCATCTAAAGCACATATCGACTAGAAGCGGGAAGTCCTTAGAAGCAGGGCCTCTGCAGCTACTTGTCCTTTGATGCACTCAGCCGAGCTGCCCTGGTTGTAAGTCAAGCCGGAGGCCTGGGCTCCCAGAGGAGATTCGAGCTTCGACCATTTTTTTTTAATTGTAGATGGACACAATATCTTTGTTTTATTTATTTATTGTCATCTGGTGCTGAGGATTGAACCCAGGGCCTCACTCATGCAAGGCAAGTGCTCTACCACTGAGTCACCACCCCAGTCCCTCAAAGTTCTACTTTAACCCTTCTTGGTCTTGGTCTCCCACTTTCAAAATGATAAGGCAGTCCCTTCTCAAATTGGCCAACCTGGTCAGTCTCCCTGGAGGAAATCTCAGAATATTATTACCGGGCTCAGTTCTCCATTTCCTAGCTATGTGGCTTGAGAATCTGTATGTGAAACAAGCTCAGTCTTGGCCCTCCGAGTTCTTGCTGTGCACTGATATTTGGTAACCACTAGAATAGCGAGCTGCAATTTCCAAGGTCCAGCACCAGCCAGTCACCTTTTCTAGAACAATGATTCTTTGATGCCTCAATCCTTGAGAAATGAACGCTGAACAAATCTGCAGTGACCTCTAAGTGCTAGTGTTTTTTCTCGTCTATTATCATCTCCTTATTTAAATTAAACCTCATTCCAAAATTGCCTATAGACCACATGGTGCACTCCTGAGATGTGATCCAGCAGTATTTTTCCTTATCTCTTTGTCTTCATCTTTGAACTAAAAAAAATGTGTGCCTGGGAATTGAATGAATCACTACATTCTTTAAAATTTATCTTTAATTTATTAATCGATTACCCTGCATTCTTTTTAAAATTTTATTTATTACTTTTAGTTACACATAATATAGAATGTATTTGGACCTATTATACAGACATGGAGTCTAACTTCCCATTCTTGTGGCTGGACATGATGTAGAGTTTCACTGGTTGGGTATTCACACATGAACAAAGGAAGGTTATGTCCTGTTCATTCTATGTCTTTCCTATTCCCATCCCCTCTTCCCTTCATTCCCCTTTCTTAAACCAATGAATTTCTGTTCTTCCCTCTGTCCCCTGTTGTGTTAGCATCCACATATCAGAGAACATTTGGCCTTTGGTTTTGAGGGATTGGCTTATTTCACTTAGCATGATGGTCTCCAGCTCTCTCCATTTACGAGCAGATGCCATAATTTTATTCTTCTTTATGGCTGAGTAATAGTCCATTGTGTATATGTACCACATTTTCTTTATCCATTCATCTGTTGAAGGTCACCTAGGTTGGTTCCATAGTTTAGCTATTGTGAATTAAGGCGATAAATATTGATGTGGCTGCATCACTGTATTATGCTGATTTTAAGTCCTTTGGGTATATACTGAGAAGTAGGATAACTGGGTCAAGTGGTCATTACATTCCAAGTTTTCTGAGAAATCTCCATATTGCTTTCCAGAGTGGTTGCAACAATTTGCAGTCCCACTAGCAATAACTACACTACATTCTGACATTGGATTATCACAAATCAGATTGAGCATTTGGAAAACATCTCAACATATTATTATTTCTATTTCATAGATGAGGAACCTGGAGTTCATGGAGGATAAGTGGGCCAAAGCCACTGATTTCACAAT
The DNA here is from genome assembly GCF_964194105.1 of Spermophilus citellus. NCBI lineage: Eukaryota > Metazoa > Chordata > Mammalia > Rodentia > Sciuridae > Spermophilus > Spermophilus citellus. Next base: position 56,829,106 of record NC_138184.1, read on the forward strand.
TGGAAAACTCAGGATTTGAAAGAGTTGTTAGAAGACTGCTAAAATGTGCCCATGCCCATGCATCATGTACTAAGTGACTGTAGACACCTAATTAGATGTCAGCTGGAGAGGAACATTTAGGTAAATTATTATGTATCAACTGTATGGCACATAATATGGCTTCTAGAAGCATAATTTACAAAAAAAAAACTGTGACTAGGTCAAATACACCTGCATATTGTATCAACAGTCACTGCCTAACAAACCACATAAAACAAGTGCTTACAACAACAGACCTGGCGAAGTGGTGCACACCTGCAATCCCAGCAGCTCAGGAGGCCGAGGCAGGAGAATCGAGAGTTCAAAGGCAGCCTCAGCAACTTAGCAAGGCCCTGAGCAACTCAGTGAGACCCTGTCTCTAAAGGGCTGGGGATGTGGCTCAGTGGTTAAGCACCCCTGAGTTCAATCCTTGGTACCAAAAAACAAAACAAAAAATGAGGCATTTAAGTACTCATTCATCTAGGTGTGAACAAGTGATTCTGCTGTGTTATGGTTTAGATGCTAGGTGTCCCCCAAAAGCTCACATGTGAGACAATGTAATAAAGTTTGGAGGTGAAATGGTTCGGTTGTGAGGGCTTTAGCCTAATCAGTGCATTAGTCTCCTGGTGAGGGTTGGGAGGGTGTGGCTGGAGGAGGTGGGTCATTAGGGACATGACATTGGAGTTTATATTCTGTCTATTGTGAAGGGGGCTCACTTTGTGTGTCCTGGTGCTGTGTCCTGAACTGCTGTCCTCTGCTACACCCTTCCACCATCATGGTCTTCCTCACCTCCGGCCCAGAGCCATGGAGTTGGCTGACCACGAACTGAGACCTCTGAAACACGAGTCCAAAATAAGATTTTCCTCCTTTGAAATTATTCTTGTCAGGTCTTTTGGTCACAGCAGTGAAAAAGCTGATTAAAACATGCCAATCTTCTGGACTTGCTTGCTGACCGGTCTGGATGGCCTCACTGTCCTATCTACTGGTTGGCTAAATGTTGGCTGGTACAGTGATGGTGACAGTGTCTTTTCAGTGTCATCCAGTCGGGTTGTCTTCACATGATGGCTTAGAAATCTCAGGAAAGAGGGTGGAAGCTTCAAGAGCAATGGAGACCTAGGCTCAGAATGAGCACCTCTTCACTTCTGCCATGTTCGATGAGCTAGAGGAAGGAGTGGGCAGTCATCTCTGTTTCCTGTACTACAAAAGCTGCAAAGTGCCACTGAATGAGTGTAGCTCAAGATAAAGACTAATAAGGGTCCTTTTTAACCAATATACCATGCATGTTGTTATGGTGTGGATGTGAGGTGACCCTAAAAGCTCACGTGTGAGACGGTGCAGGAAGGTCCAGAGGAGACATGACTGGGCTGTGAGAGCCTTAACCAAATCAGTGAATGGATCCCTGATGGGATTAACTGGGTGGTGGCTGGAGGCAGGTGGGTGTGGCTGGAGGAGGGGGCATTGGGGGCGTGGCTTTGGGGTCTCTATTTGTCTCTGGAGAGTGGAGTCTCTCTCTGCTTCCTGATCACCATGGGAGCTGCTTCCCTCCACCACACTCTTCCTCCATGATGTCCTGCCTCACTTCGAGCCCCGAGGAATGGAGCCTGCTGTCTGTGGACTGGGACCTCGGAAACTGTGAGCCACCAGTTGTTCTGCTTGGGTCATTTAGTCACAGCAGCAAAATATCTGACTAAAATACATATGAACAAGACCTGGAAAACATAAAAATGCCAAGAATTGGTATGTTGGCAAGGCAGGGCTATGGGTAGAACATCACCAACTTCCTTGCTCAGGACGTGGAAGGGATTGTGTCAATCATTTGCATGTCATAAACACATACAGTTTTCTTTTCTGTTGAGCATGCAGATGGGTAATGATGAAAAGAATCTCAAACTGCCAAAGTCAGGGAGGTCTCTAAGACGTATTCCGTGGCCTTGGATCTCAAGTGGAGTTCAGCTGTGAGGTGCCCCGTTACCCTGGCGGTTGGTTCTGCACTCTCTGCCCATTAGGAGAGTGGCGCCTTCTCTGGGCTCTAGCACTTCTGCAGGCTCAGGAAGTTCTAGGGAATGATCCTTTCTCAGTAGCCGTGATTTCTGATGGCTGAAGCTCTGCCTATTAAAGTATCAAAATGTTAGTCGTTTGAAAAGATTGTAACCCGTTGGAACAGAAATTAATCTTGAAAAGTATAGTATATCCACGCCCTTGTGTTTTAAAATAGAATTGATAGAAAGCATTTTCGCAGATTTTGACGGTATTGTTCTTTGCCATAAGGCAGTGACATCCTCAGAGCCTGTGGAGCAAAGCGGGGTTTCTTTGCTCTTACATAAAATATTCGGAGGATGCTGAGCTCTCAAGTCCCCATTTATATCCTTCTCATTGTTTCTGGGCTCTTCCTTCTTCCCACGAGACTCTCAGTGGGCCCGCCTCTTGACAGCCTGCTTCATTTAACAAGGCTTCTGCTAATAGTCTATCAAATTAGACAAACCAAATGTATTAGGGTTATTTCTAAAGAAAGAGTAAGTTTGCCGTGAGCAGGGGCCAGGAGTCACCTCATCTTAGCAAGATTCACTCCAAGATTCATTCCATCCTCGCATGGAAGGCTTGGTGGTGGGACTTTGGCGGGCTCTGTCCTGACTCCAGACACAGGCACAGACAAGAGCCAGGCTGCTGAGGAGGTAGAGAGAGGAGAGGCCCAGATGGATAAAGAAATACATTTGAGCTACTATGCTCAGGACATAGTAAAATATGGATGAATTATGGACTTCTGCAAAGCGTCGACTTATTTTTGCATCTTATTTTGGAGCATGGGGTGAGTTGGCCCATTCATCCATTCATTGTAGGCTTTCATCCATTCACCCCTACATGGAAGAGGTGCCTGCATACACACACACAAACACACACACACAAACACACACACACGAACACACACACACGCATACATGAACACACACACACACATACATGAACACACACATTGATAGAAGACTTGCCCTCAAGGAAAACTGTCTTTTTCAGAAGACAGGAATATAATCACATAATCATAAAATATTAAGTCAAGTACAATAACTGAGTCAGGTCAGCCACTACAGAAGGACAGAAGACACAGGCAGAAAAGGACCTCCTAAACCTGTGTGTCTCTCTAAAATGTGTTCATAATACCCAACTCACAGGTTTTCTGTATGGATTTGTATTAGGACACCAGATAAGGACATAGGTATTCAAAAAATGTATATTGTGCCAGTCTTGGTGGTGCATGCCTGTCATCCCAGCAGTTCAGGAGGCTGACGCAGGAGGATGGAGAGTTCAAAGCCAGCCTCAGCAAAAGCAAGGCCCTAAGCAACTCAGTGAGACTCTAACTCTAAAAAAAAAAAAAAAATACAAAATAGGGCTGGGGATGTGGCTAATGGTTAAGTGCCCCTGGGTTCAATTCCTGGTACCCTCCCCCCACAAAATGCATATTGTATATAAAGGATGTTATAGGGGTACAATCTGGGCTAGTAGAAAGTATGTGCATTTTGCTATGTGAGAGACCTGGATTCAAATATTGATTTCAGAACTTATTAGGTAGATTTTTGCTTAACTTCAGTTTTCCTTTGTGGAAAACAGGGCCAACATCTGCCTTGCCAGGTTGCTGAGATCACAAGATGAAGTAACTTTGGTATCCACACACAATGCCTGGAAAAGTAAGAGCTCCCCAAATATCAGCTTCTTTCCTTTTTCCCCTTCAGGGGGTGTGAAAATTGGGCTGGGTTTTGACGCATGCGTAGGAGTCAACAAACCAAATACCAGATCTCCCACAAGGAATCTGGCTTTTCAGCCAAGCCAGAGACAGGGATTTACTTCTGAAATTGGAAGACAATTTGGGAAATGGTTGCTCCCTGCTCCACAGAGTGAAAATGGTCCGTCTTTATCTTTCTTTAATAGCGTTTGCACCCTGACCTGGTAGATTTCTCGACTCCCTTGTGCCACCTTCCCAATAAAACATAGCTGAGCCTCAGTTCCATCAAAGGGTGATGTGGCATCTACTGTGACATGAAGGACAGAGGGGAAGACAGTAAAAATCAATACCACCCCATAAACTAAGAGGATCTTTAAGATGAGCAAGGGAAGCGTATTCCTTCCTCAATATGCCCAGGGTCTGGAGTTAAATCAAGTAGAACTCCTAAGAAGCATGAAATCCCTTTATTTAGAATAAATAGATCTATCCATCCGGTCTGTGCACATGGAAGGAGCACTTCCCACTGCAAAGTGTTGAGTTCAGGGGTGGGAGAGGGGCAGACCCCCAGCATGGAGTAGAATCAGAGCTATCAATGAGGCACAAACTGCAAATGAGGCTGGCAGCAATTTTCCTGGCATTTTGAAAGTGCAGTTAGAGTTGACGGAGAACAGGAGCAAAGAAACCCATGAGTGGAGAGAAGAAGGTCAGCTAAGGGCGGGGGCTCTCAGGGACCTCACTGGAAGGAGAAGCCTGATTGGCTCCAAGAGGCACCAAGCCCATCAAAAACAAAACAGGCAAACACACACACACACACACACACACACACACAAAAAAAAAAAAAAAAAAAAACTCAGAAGGACAGTCAGATGCAACATGATCTTCTTCTTGGAGCCCTCATTTAAAAAAAAAATCATGGTTCTGTTTTCTCTCCTTTCCCACCTGTGACTTGGGCCTCTCTGAGGCCCCTATAGGCATTCCAGCAGTTGCTGAGCCCAGCTGTGCAGCCATCAGGGATCAGAGGCCTTCTGTCTCTTCCTGCAGGGAAGGGTCTCTCTGTCCCAGGGCAACAGACTCTCAAGTGGAAAAGGCAGGAGATTTATTCATGCAGGACCCATGAAAGAAGGGACATAGCGGGTCAATGACCAGCTTCCTGTCCCTGCAGGTAACACCTCTGATCTGTGCTCACCGGTCTCCCAGACTATCTCCTGGAGCACCCTAGTGAGATCAATCCTGGTGGCCCAACGGGGTCACCTGCTCATGAATGCGACCTTCGTCAACTTCCTCTGTTCTCCTGTTCCTTTCCCTGGAATTGCTTTTCAAATAAACTGCTTGCATTTATATGCTTGTCCGAGGAGGAACTTTCCAGAACACAGCTTTGCTTAAGCCTCTGGGAGATACCCAGGGCAGCAGGTTGATGAACTAACTCACAGAGTAAAGATTAAGGAAGGTCAAGGCAAGATAGCAGAATCCAAGCTGACTCTAGGGAAGGGCCTTAGCAGTCTTTATGTTGGTCTTTGAAGTTTGAAATTTTGTTTGGTTATATCTTAAGGAAGATTAAATGAGTTAATTCCTATGAAGTATTTAAAAAAGAACTTGGAGTGCAGATACAGTAGTCTCCCCTTTTCTGTAGGGAGTATATTTAAAGACCCCCAGTGAATGCTGGAAACAATGGATAGTAGCAAAATCTCCATATGGTATGTTGGTTTCTTACGAAACCTGCCCTATTGCCATATAATGCCACAATTAATCTATCCTTCCTTGTCACATGCTCTGGTGCCTCCTTTGTGTCACCACTCTTGTATTTGGGGGCAATTATTAAGTAAATAAGGATCATGCTGTGAGACTGCAGCAGTCATCTGGTGACTGAGATGACTATTAACTGACTGGTAGCATATACTATGTGGATACACTAGACATCCAGTGTATCCACATAGTATATGCTACCAAGGAAGACATGAGTGAGACCAGTGTAAGATTTCATTTCAATTCTCAGAATTAAAACTTACAAAATTGTCTCTGAAATGTTCTATTTAATATTTTTGTACCATGGTTGACTGCAAATAAACTAAAACTTCAGAGTAGAACCACCGATAAGAAGGATTATGTATCAACCATTTATATAACTTCTTGCTCTGGTATCCATGTGTAAGAGCAGTGTTCCCCAAAAGACGATGGGTTCAAACAGAAGAGAGGCTTGAGAAGGACTCCTGGCGGATCATTGATGATGCTTCCACACCATGATGTAGCAATTCCATCAGCCACTGTCTCTCTCTTTGGATGGGACTTCTCTGCCTACTTAAAGACTTCATTGGATATGGGACTCATTGATGGTAACTGAATGGAGTCCCTGGTTTCATGCTCTGAGCAGAAGCTCCTGGACAAATCCCCCTGGGGAAGAGCTAGTTGGGAGAGTTGGTCAATTTCCAGACTTGCCTCCTGCCACCCTGGTTCGGAGTCAGGGGATCTGGGTTTGGAACTGCTCACTCATATCGTTTATAAGCCACCCAGCAGATGTGCAGCCAGGTTTGAGACCCCCTTGCTGTGTGGTTCTGGTCCCTACTGTCCGTATCACAGAGCTTTGTGATATCATAACGGAAAGGGTGGATTTTCTTTCTTTCTTTTTCTCTGAGCCAAATCTAACACCGACTTCTTTCTCCACAACTAATGTCAGCACAAGTGGCATTACAAACCTTTACAGGGAGTTTCTGTTTTTACCCTTTTCAAAGAAAGGAGAGGAAAATGTTACTCTCAGTGTGGCGATAAGTGACATTCTGGAAATATCTGGATGTCCTGTTCTTCAGACTGGCTCTCTTAATTTGTATCCTTTCAAGAGCTGGGGATGGTTTAACAAGGAACTAACATTTTAAGGAAGACATTGGTAAAACATTCTATTTTAAAAATAGATGCACAGCTGAAGGAGAAATCGAGACTTTCTCTGTGTGTGCACATGGCATTTTGAACTGTTCTAAATAGGCCTGCAGTGATAAATAATCAGCTACTGGAGGAAAAAGAGTTTCATCTTATGTCTATGGAGAGACGCTGAGCACAGAAATTAACAGTAACTCTATATGGCATTGCAAATTCCAGATCTGAAGTTCTTTCGCAGGAGCCGTCTGGCTCACGGCATCCAGATGCCCTTTGAGACAGCTGGAGCTGTGCGTGAATCCAAGAATTTGGGGAAATGGAAATCAGGAATACAGGATGCAGCCCCCAGATAGGAGGGATGTGTGTGTTGTGTGTGTCTGTGTGTGTGTGTGTGCGAGTGTGTGTGTATAAATAATAAAATTGTAGAAAATATTTTTGGCTAATGGATTACTCCATACTCATTTTAAAAGAAACTCCAGACCACCATTTGGCCCAGTTATCCCACTCCTTGGCATATATACCCAAAGGACTCAAAATCAGCATATTATAATTATGCAGCCACATCAATGTTTGTAGCAGCTCAACTCACAATAGCTAAGCTATGGAGCCAATCTAGGTGCCTTTCAACAGATGAATGGATAAAGAACATGTGGTATATATACACAATGGAATATTATTCAGCCATAAAGAAGAAGGAAATTATGGCATTTGCTGGTAAATGGATGGAACAGGAGACTATCATGCTAAGTGAAATGAGCCAATCCCAAGGAACCAAAGGCCAAATGCTCTCTCTGATATGTGGATGCTAACACACAATAAGAGGGGAAAGAAGAATAGAAGTTCATTGATTAGACAAAGGGGAATGAAGGGAAGGGAGGGGGATGGGAATGGGAAAGACAGTGGAATGAATGGGACAGAACTTTCCCATGTTCATATATGAACACACGACCAGGAAAACTCCACATCATGTCCAACCACAAGAATGGGAAGGTAGATTCCATGTTTGTGTGATGTATCAAAACATATTCTACTGTCATGTATAACTAAAAGGAACAACAAAAAAATCCTCTAGTATAAGACATACTCAGCCAAAGGGAGGGGTTTTCCAAAGAGTTCCTAAGCCCTTCAATTAAAATATTGCCCTAGATGCACTCTGGTCAACCCCATTCCCTTGCTGATCAGCATCAGAAGCATGTGCATGCTTCAGACTGGGGCTGGGAAGTGGTTGGAGGTGGAATCCCGGGGAGATGCTGTGGATGGAGCCACAGCCGGGCAGAGCGTGGCTAGGCCCCAGACCTCCAGGGAAACACCCAAGTGTCGTGCATTCTAGAAGCCGTGACCCACATGCCGAGAAGCAGACTTCCCCCCTCTTTCCTACCTGCCTCTTATTTTATTAAGAGCTGCCCTGTGGTCCGAATGCTTGAGGTGTGCTTGTGTCACAGAGGATGGTAACTTGATTTGTTGGGAAGGAAAGCAAATCCTGAAGGCTGTTTTGCACGTGTTTGAGTCTCTGATCCATCTGGCCTGAGGCAGGAGCAAGAGACGGAAACACAGTCCACATGGCCGCAGTCACCAACAGACTTCTCCGTATGTTATGGACAGAACCCGGGTTACCATCCCCATTTCACAGATGGTCAGAAAGGCCAGGGGACATGCGTGAACCTGGAAGACACGAGGTTAAGTGAAATAAGCCAGGCACAGAAATGCCCCATGATGTCACTCATGTGTGGAATCTAAAAAAGTTGCTCTCACAGAAGTGGAGAGTGGGGTGGTGGTTCCCAGAGGCTGGGGAGAGTGGGAAGGAGGAGGGACTGAGGAGGCGTGGGTAAAGGGTACATGATGACTGTTAGCAGGGAGGAAGACGTTCAAGAGACCTCTTAGACAACATGTTGACTCTGGTTTAATCTAGTTTAATCTAGTTAGAAGTGCCAAGAGCCGATTCAAGAGTCTTCACCATAAAGATGACTTTCCTAGATAACGTATATGAATACGCCAAAGCAAATCTCTATCCCATGTACCCCCACAAGACTCACAAGACTGGGATCCTAAATGGAATAAGATGTACTCCATGTTTGTATAAATATGTCAAAATATACTCTACCATCACGTATAACTAAAAGGAAAAAATTAAAAGTATTAGGTAACCCATAAATGCTTACAATTTATGTATTTTTAAAAAAGCCTAAGCAAGTCCCACTGGTATGCACAGTTTGCAATGATACCTTTCCTTCCTGGAGAATTATCGGTGAAAATTCACATAGCTCTTGATCTAATTTACTATTAATTTCTCAGTATACTGGGCGAGATTACTGAAAACGATCTCCATGTTTTCCTCCCCTTGTTCTAATACATTGCTAACAAGACTCATGTAAAAACCAGACCTCAGGGATTCTTTCTGATATAAAGTCTTAATCCTTAATCATAGCTACAACTATTCCTCTTCCGCTCCCACACCAGGCTTTGAGAAATCTATGTCAGAAACAGCCCACTTCCTAAGCCCCCTGTTTGCTGATAGCATAGTCTGTACTACAAAAAAAAAAAAAAAAAAAAAGGATAGGAAGAAAACAGGGAGCGAATACCCTTGCTATTTCTGATTAGATTTATGAATGTGAAAATAAGAAAAGTCACTCATTTTCTGTAATAACTGGGCAGAGACTGATTTGGTACTTATTGTGTCCTATGGGAGACTACTGGACAAATGAATCTGCTAGGGAGAGGTTTATGATAGTTAGTGCCACTTTTACCCCCCTACACAAGAACAGTAGATGAGATTATCAGAAACCATGTACCTGAAGTACATCATCACTTTGGATTTCTATTAAGTATATACTAAGAAAATAATAATAATAATAATAATAATAATAATAATAAATAATAATGGGCAATGTCCAACGGCTTGACTTTTTTTTTTTTTTTTTTTTTTTGGTACTGGTACTGGGGACTCCTGGGAGCTTAACCGATGAGCCACATCCCCAGCCCTTTTTATTGACTGATTTATCTCGAGACAGGGTCTCACTAAGTTGTTTAGGGCCTTGCTAAGGCTGGCCTTGAACTCATGATCCTCCTACCTAGCCTCCTCAGTCACTGGGATTACAGGTGTGTGTAATTCTGCTCAGCCAACTGCCCAAATTTTGTAAGCTTTATTTGCTCCCATCAGCAAGGCTCAGCAATGTGGACTGTATTATACTACCCAGGATCAAACCCTCATTCCAATATTACTCTCTATGTAGACTTGGGCTATTTACCAAATTGTAGTAAGCCTTAGTTTTCTGGTTTCTAAAATGAAGACAGCAGTACATTCTAGTCCACAAGGCTGAGCAATAATCAAATAAAAGAATGCATGAATGATGCTTCAGCTAATACCTAGAAATAAAGATAGGTATCATTATTGGTATCAGAAAGGCTCATGGCAGCTAATGACAACTGTGGAATTTCTTCATTAGAGCAGTAGTTCTCTGCAGTCTTTATTTGAGATGTAAGACTTTTTATTCAAAACCAATCATGTTGTCGGGCATGGTGGCACACACCCGTCATCTCAGTGGCTTGAGAGGCTGAGGCAGGAGGATTACAAGTTCAAAGCCAGCCTCAGCTACTTTGTGAGGCCCTAACTCAGTGAGACCCTGTCTCAAAATAAAAAATAAAAAGGGCTGGGGATGTGGCTCAGTGGTTAATTCCTCTGGGTTCAGTCTCTGGTACAAAAAAAAAAAATCATGTTTGCAAACCTGAATTGTAAAGAGAAAATGATGGAATGGATGATTGAAGCAGAGAAGGAGTATGGATCTCTGATTTCCTTTCCTACCTGACATTCCCATCTCACACATGGAGCATCTTTAGGAATTCTTAGCATTCAGCTTAAAAAGTTCAATGTTAAATTTTATGCTTCCAATTATTTAGAAAACTGAGATAATCTGGTCATGTGTGCCATCTAGTACCCGTAGGAGTTTCACTAACATACTTTAATACACGCTGACCGCTGTAATTAACAACACACCATAGTTATGCGGATGCTACCGCCCAATAAATGGTATAGTTGGGGGCGAACAGAAGTTCACTGGATTAGACAAAGGGAAATGGAGGGAAGAGAGGGGGATGGGAATAGAAAGACGGTGGAGTGAATCAAATGTAACCTTCCTTTGTTCCTATATGAACACACGACCAGTGAAACTCCACATCATGTCCAACCACAAGAGCAGGAAGTTAGGCTCCATGTATAATATGTCAAAATGCACTCGACTGTCATGGATATCTAAAAATAACAAATAAAAAGGAGAAAAAATCACAGTAATGTGAATATCCACATTATTCATTCAACCATTCAATAAACATACATTGAGAATTATTTACATCGCAGGCCCTAGAGGTTTCTTGATGGTGCAGATAATGCAAAAGTTACGACTTAATTCTAAGTTACTTTGGAAAGGTACTATTTTTATCTTTTTCCTCACTGTATCCACAGAATTTAGCATGAACCTGTAGCATGTACCCCACTAAGACATGTACCTCTAAAATTTTTAGGCTAATAAATGATGGCTCTTTCACTTCTTTAGAAAAGTCACAAAGTTCTCGTAGATTCAAAGTTGTTCCTCTCTGTAGAGGAATGAGGCCCACGTAGGTTTTAATCTGACCTAGGCCACACATGTATTCCCATCTCTTCTGGGCCAAAGCCTCTTTGGGCCATTAAAGGACTTTCTAATGAAACACAGCCCCTCCCTTGACTTAAAATATTTCAACAGGAATGAAAGCAGAAGTTTAATCGGTACTTAAAGCATCTGGAATTACTGTCAGCTCCAGAGCCCTTGGAGCCACACCCGAGCACCCAGTTCAGAAAAAAGCAGCTGACCACACCCCTATCCCACAGGCTGAGTGGATCGACCAGCACACTGTGGGCACTCAAAAATGCCCATTCTCAAAGCCATTTCCAGCAAATATTTTTCTCCTGAAGCCCCATGCCTCAGTGATGTTTCTAGGCGCCTGATGTGCAAGTGGGGGAAATCTGAACAGGACACAGGCTTTCCTTCCTTTCCTCTCTCAAAGCACATCAAGCTCTTCCCTCCAGAGGGGAAAGGAAAGAGAAGCCAGCCAAGGGGTCCCGTGGTTGCTACTGTTGGGCTTGCTGTGCACCTGGCACTTTGGATGCATTCGTTTGCAAGTGTTGGATTTTATAGGTGAGGCCATCGCTCAAGACCCTGTGAGTGCTAGGGGACAGGGCGGGAATCAAAGCCACCTGTGTTCCTTCCTGAAGCCCCAGGTAGGAAATAGCAGGCACAATGAAACTGAGTGATGGGGAGCTGTTAAAGGAGATGAATCTTAAAAAGGGATGGGGAAAGGTCTAGGAAAGCAAGAAAGGAAAGGGCCGTGCAGGACCTCAGTACTCAGCAGCAAGAACACTTACCACCTCCTGACTGAGAGACCAGAGAGAGCAAGAGGGGAGGGAGGGGAGAAAAGGGAGGCAGATGCATGGAGAAGCCTACTTTACACGTGGTCTTTGCTAGAGGAGCCAACTTAGGGACCCATCAGGAGGGACCAAAGGAATAAATGGCCTCCCCTCAGCCTCCTCTCAGCCTCTACTCTCCTGGAAGCACCTGCCAATGGGATGCCTCCGAGAAGGGGCGGTCCCTGCTAAGGGCCATTCAGGTCAGCCTTCTGGGCACAGAGTGGTTGGGGAAGTGGCCTAGAGGGACAGGCAGGAGCTGTCCATCATGCTGAGTGCCTAAACAGGAGTATGCTGAACCACGCATCTTCTGCCCCAGATGAGTCTGTTCACCCCACATTCAGCAAATACACATTGCTAACCGCCCCCTGTTTTGGGTTAGCATCCACAAATCAGAGAGAACCTTCAGCCTTTGTTTTTGTGGGATTGGCTCATTTCACTTAGAACAATAGTCTCCTGTTCCATCCACTGATCAGCAAATGCCATCATTTTATTCTTTATGGCTGAGTAATATTCCAATGTGTATAGATACCAGATTTTCTTTATCAATTCCTCTGTTGAAGGGCACCTAGGCTGGCTCCATAGCCTAGCTATTGTGAACTGAGCTGCTATAAACATCACTGTGGCTGCTTCACTGTAGTATGCTGATTCTACATCCTTTGGGTATAAACCAAGGAGTACGAAAACTGGGTCAAACCACTCAGTCTCATTCTGCTATATTTCTTAGCTTCTGTTATTCCCACAACCTCTGTTAACCAGCCTTGAACTCTACTGAGGACAGCTAATGATTAATACAAGACTGAGTGATGTTGATATTATTTTATCACAGTAGGCATTTAAAAGGGGAAAAAGAGAGAAAATTGGAGAAAAAAAAACACTCTCTCCTACCAAAGACATAAAAAGATAAGGAACCCGGTGCTATATACCTTGCTCAGATCTGAATAAACTGCATCTTTATCCACGGTAGGAGCGGTGCTCCATCGGAGGAAGGGAGGCCTCATTAGAGATTTCAAGGTTGCTCCCTAAGTGGGTTGGATGTAAGTCTTTCATGGAAGAGTCGAAATTGTTCTTGGAGCAAAATGTAAGAACTTTCGCTCACTCCCTTGGTCATTTATTAGTATGGCCAGAGCAGTCTGATCTTTGATTACCTCCCTTCCCCGTGGCAATGGAGAGAGAGCCTTGTGGCTCTGGAATTTTCCACTCAGGGTTTGCTGAATGCTTAGACATCTAGGACTCCCCTGAGACAGATGGGCCTGCAAAAGACCCTTTGCAGAGACCAGATGTCTAGAAATAGAAATGCCAAGGGTAAGGAACTGTTGCATCCACCAGGAGGTATGTCCACCAAGGGGGGGCGGGGGACAAGTCTTTTCCATTCCGAGGGGAACAGAAATGCTTTTGAAGTGGTCTGAAGGCCACGCTCCATTGAAAGCTCTGAGTTGGAGATCTGACCATATTGGAAATTAGCATTGCTAATGAGTTGCTTCGGAGAATCACAGATTATTTTAATCCACTTAACCTTTCCATAAATACTCAGCGTAGAAGACACTGGACCTCTATTTTCAACAGTCTAATAACGGGTAAGTGTTATTTTTAAGGCAGTAGCAACAAATGCCCATATCAGTTTTTCAAACCAGAACCATCAAATAATGGCACATTGCTTTATTTCTGTCGGCTCCCATTCCACGTGAGAGTGGCAGCCAACTGTCTGGACTGTCTGATAAATGCGGAGGTGAGGACAGCCTTAAGTGGCTTGCTGACAGGACTATTTGTTCTGTCAATGGCAGGTGTATGGGAAGGACCCAGATCTCAGACACTCTGTGAGCCCAGGTGAACATCTCGAGGAATCCAAGCCTTCCACACACAACAGATCTGTGGGGTCCACAGGGAGCTGCCCGCCATCTTGGACATGGCCCCGTCTTGGGAGGACAATGAAGTCTACAACCCTTCCAGAATGTTCCCTGAACAAGATGGCAAACACAGGCTGCATTCACTAATGCCAAAGATTCCGTTGCCCAGGGTTGAGGCTGAGCGCCTCTGAAGAACTTAGGTTTTTTTTTTGTTGTTGTTGTTTGTTTGTTTTTATTGCTGTCTGTAGCCACACTCATTCTAAGGTTGATTCATTGATTTGATCATTCATTTATTTACCCACCAAATAACCCCCTTGAACATCTACTCTGTGCCAGGGGCTTTTCTCAAGACAGAGGAGACACTCTCCTAGATGTACCCTGCATTTGTAGAAAGGAGATAAGAATTAAATGAGAAAATATATAAACAAGAGGGCCAGGCACAGTAGTGCACACCTGTAATCCCAGAAGCTCTGGAGGCTGAGGCAGGAGGATTGCAAGTTCAAAGCCAGCCCCAGCAACTGAGCAAAGCCCTAAACAACTCAGTGAGACCCCTGTCTTTAAGTAAATAAAAAATAAAAAGTATGGGGCTCAGTGGTTTAATCCCTGGTACCAAAATAATAATAATAATAATAATACAGTAGAAAGTACAAAAAAATCATAACACACACATACATAACAACAACTGTTACTACAACAGAAAAAAACAATATGCTCTCCTATCCCCAGTCAGCACTCAGATTAGGTGGTCAGCAAAGAAGGACCCTCTCAAAAGCAGAAAGTACAGCTAAGGATTGAATGACAAAGGAGATCTGAGGGGAGAACATTCCTGGCTGAAGGAACAGTCAGACCAGTGTGGCGAAGAGAAAGGGAATGAGATCAAATCAGGAAGGCACATGGAGGCCCAGCATGGAGGCTTTGAAGGAGCCCCAGAGAGTCTGGATTTTCCTTGAAGCCTATGGGATGAATGAAGTGACCAGATCTGATGGACATTTTAAAGGGATGAACCTGGGTTCTTTCATGGGGATCTACTTGGATCCACTCTGGGGAGAGGTGATGGTGAGTGGTGGCAGGGACACTTAGCGCATGTGACAGCCTCATCTGGAACAAAATTGGAGGCCCGAAAGGCTGACCCAACCAGAAGATCCGACTCTAGTCTAGGGTGACCCTGAAAGCCCTTGAGAGGTGACGCAGTCGAAAGCCTTCCATTGAAGCATGAGCAAAACTGAAACATGAACAAATTCAGGGACACCCCCAGGGTCCTGGAGCAGATCCGTAGCAACCCCAAGACGATGGAGCAGCTTACCTCCCCTCTTCTCGGGTCTTGAATAACATGCCAAGTGCACCTGGAGCCCAGCCAGGCCGGGGACTGGACCTCCTGGGTCTGGTGGACCCTGAATCCACAGAGTGGGTACAGCCAAGGAGTTCTCCCAGGGTCCCTGCATGCATATGTGGATTAGTCATTCTCCGTACACTAAATAAATAAAAAGACAACAGGCATCACGAGGCCTCTGCGGTTAATGGTTGGAGAGCATCCTGCTAGGTTTTAGTCTCAGCTTTGTTAAATATTAACTAGGCACTTCCAGATAAACCACTTCACTCTTGGGGTCTTGGTTTCCTCATCTATCAACTAGAATGAAAATAGTAACTTTTTAATTTTGTGAGACCTCAGAAGCTGATGCATCAGAAAAAATATCACTAATAATATCTGGCAGGGAAAATATTCAGGAAATGCTCACTATTAGTATGTGAAAGACAAAAAAAAATTTTTTTTTCTTTTGCTTGAAATGGGGATCTTCGTGTTCCAGGTTGGTGAGAATGG
Source organism: Spermophilus citellus (assembly GCF_964194105.1). NCBI lineage: Eukaryota > Metazoa > Chordata > Mammalia > Rodentia > Sciuridae > Spermophilus > Spermophilus citellus. The sequence continues at coordinate 56,844,801 of NC_138184.1, forward strand.
CCCCCCAGCCTGCAGAACTTTCAGTCTGGTTCTGTCCTATGGGTACCTTGCTGGGAACAGCCACCTCCTCGACTCGGCTCCAACCTGGCTCCAACTCTGGCAGGAGCTGTGGCCTTAGTATAAAGATGTCATTTGGGGGTCAGTTTTTCCTCTATTTATTCCACCGAGCCTTGCTGAGTGCTTATTCAAGTGCCTGGTATCTTTTTTCTTTTTTTTTTTCCCCTGCCTTATCTTGATTCATTTGCTTAGTTCACTCCCTGGAGTCCCTCATTTGGAATGGGACGTTTTAATAAGCAGGTGAGAGGTGGCCCTGGGAGAGTGGGGGTTGGGGAGAAGTTCAGAGCTTGACAAGAACTCTGCAGGCTCATGCACAAAGGATCAGCAGGAGGAGGAAGAGAAAGAAAGCTGGGGGTCCCTGACCTGGTCTGCACATGCGTGGGTAGTGTGGGTTCAGAGCACTCTCTTGGGTACATTTCATTTCTTCCCCACAGGGCCCCACCAGCAGCGTTGTGAGATGCTACTGTATCCATTTTACAGAGGGCAAACTGAGGCTCAGAGGCCCAAAGGGACTTTTCAAGTCACATGGCCAGTGAATGGAAACAGGACCTGGAGACTCCAAGTTGCCTGAATTCTTGTCGTTATTTTATTAGATGGCTGGTGGGGTTCCCCAACGCCCTCCCCCTGCTCCCCAGTCATTACTGTGTGCCTAGGAAGGAAAGGGAAAAAAAAGAGTGGGGCCGTCAGAAAGAGAGATGATGGTGATGACCTCTGTGTGTTGGTGACAGTGGCTGTGTGTGTGTGTGAACAGGGAGACAGAGAGAGGGACCCAAACAAAGTCTGGGATAGATTCTGCACTAACCACCTATTTAAAACATGGCCAGCTTATGTGAGTTTCGGCTGGACCGTCTTCAGGTGCACTGAATAGGAAGCACAGTTACCTGGGTCAACCCAACAAGACACCTGTCCCGAGTGGGGCCCTGAATTGAGGGAGGGGAGCATGCAGGTTTCGCCTCCCTGGGAGGCCCCATGAGTCACAGGTAGAAATCGTCCTGGGAGCCCCTGTGGGAGCATAGCATGCAACTGGTGGGTCAGCCTCTCTGTGGATTTGGTGCCAATCTCCCCAAAACACATTTTCTTGGGGGTGCCATAATTGCAGCGCCTGGAAATAGTCAAACTCAACTCCTTTCTGCAAAGGAAAAAAAAAAAAAAACCTAAGTCACATTTAAACCAGTGGAACCCTTCTAATGTTGAGATTTTGCAGAAGGTTTTAAGTACCACTCCAGGGATGAACCCAAGTTGCGATCGGTCCCTTCCATAATCGCCAGTGTCTACAGTGTCAAAAAAAAAAAAAAAAAAAAAAAAAAAAAAACCTGTCTTCCAAACCATCATCTTAATGATTATTTATGGACAGCGTATGAATTTCCCAAATGGAGATCATGCATAATACCCGTGCATTTCCATAAAAACGAGGGCAATTCTTTTCTAACCAGCATACCCATGTTAAACCTAATCTATGCAAATCTATTCATAAGGATTTAAAAAAAAAAATTATAAAACCATGGCTTCCCCTCTGCACCCTCAACGTGCAAAATCCTGCCTCCTTAGCGTCTTCCAGTTTGTTTTCAAGCGCAGTGGGGGAGGGAGGAGGGGTCTCGGGAGTAACAGGGGAGCCTGTGCCTTTCCTGGTGATGCGCAGCGCTCCCTCCGTCCTGCACCATGGGGCAGTTGTGAGCCTAGAGCCAAGTGTGGGAGTTTACCATGGTGGTAGCCACCTCCCCCAGAGCAGGCAGCCTGTCACCAGAGGGAAGTATCAGGTTCCTGCACTCGGCTGTGGGCTGTCCCTGTCTACTAATATGACCGTTTTGCCATCTCTCTGCCAATAAAGCAGGCGCTGCCCCTTGATTGGTATATAGCCTCTCACTTTCCCTCTGCATTGATTTTCTTGTTCTCTTCCTTGGCTTCACAAAAAAAAAAAAAAAAAAAAAAAAAAAAGAGAGAGAGAGAGAGTGAGGGACAAGTGGCTGCCGCTGTGGACAGAGAAGCTTTATTTTTAGTATGAGACAACCTCTATTTTCTTTCAGGAGAGGGAAGTTGGATTATCAATTCTTTTGTAAATGTGTATGGTGATATTTGCTCCGGTAAGTTTATCTCTCTTGATTTACAGTTGGCTCGTGTGTGTGTGTGTGTGTGTGTGTGTGTGTGTCTGCCTGCCTGGGTAGATTTGGGCTGTACACTTTTCTTTCCAAATATGATTTTGAAATCTTTCATGATTGTCTTTTTTTTTTTTAAATTTAACTTTGCTTTCTTTGATTCTTATGTTTAAACCAGAGTGGCTGTTATGTGACAGTAGGAAGCTTTCATTAGCTGTTGGAGTATATGCCGGGTGTCTTCCAACAGAGTAAGGAAACTATTTAAGCAAACTTAGAGTTGGCTTTATAAAAAATGTAATGTCATTCTACCTGAACCTTCTTTGAGAGTGTTACATGTCCTGGGTGCCTTCGCGTGTTACAACCTGCTGGCCATTTTTAATTAAAGTTTCTTCGTCAGTGTCACAGTGAGACTGTCTTAAACTCCATAAATAGCTACCAAATATTGTGTGCTGTGCCGAAAGATGTGTGCTAATCTCCTAAGGTCTTACGCAAGGTAGAATGAATGAGATGAATTTTCCCCAAGATCCAGGAACATACACCTTTAAAAAAAAAAAAAAAAAGAGCCAAATTTTTGTGCAAAAAGCATTCAGATCATTAAAGTCCGTTTCACATTATTCCCTGAAAAGCTGGATCCTAAGGAGATGTTGTGTCTTTTCTGTTTCTCTGCACTGTGTATTAGGACCACTATCTGTCAAATGTCCATTCCTAGCTATGGTGTTTCCATATCCAAAGCTAATCGGGAGAAAAGTTGCTATTGTCAAATGCAAACTAGTGTACAATGGCTGTCTGATCACTTTTGCTAGCAATGGTTTCTAAATGCATTACCTGGTTAACTGCTGTGGGTTTTTTTTTGGGTTTTGTTTTTTATTTCTTTCAAAGTGTAAGAGATGGTCTCAATTCTTTGTTTTTAATTCCAAAGTCTGGGAGAAAATCTATTAATATAATTATCCTAGACAGAGATGATAAGATGATTAACTAATTACGCTAATGGAAACAAGTGGATGCTTTCATCTTCTCTTTTGGTTACACAATCAACAAATCTGCATAGTCCTTTCCATGGTGAAATGAGCTACAGAATATATTCATAATGAAAGTTAAAGGCACCACTGAATGTGAACCAAGAGAAGATCTGACAATTTTTTTTCAGGGATTGTGAAAGTCAAGTTGGGAATTTCACATGTGCCTAGATCTCTTAGGCATGCACTCTTTTTTCTGAACAGCAATTTCTCTGATTTGAAATCATGTCAGGGCAGCTCATGGAAATAGCGATGTGTCTCCAGGAATGTACTGACCCTCTGTTCTGCTGCCTTTTGGGTATTCTGAAACTCGAACACAGCCTTCCCACGCTGGAATGAAGCTACTCATCCTGACAAATAGACTAAATTTGGATTAATCTGGCTCAGCCTCAAAAAATGCCAAATCGCCCCCAAGCCCATCTGAAATTTTATATTACCTTGCCACCGGCCTCTGTAAGCGTGATTCTAATAACACTCTTGGATGTCCTAAGTCCTAACAGCCACCCAGTGTGGCTTTGCAGGTAGTTTCTTGAAAAACCAAACACAGCTTTTATCCTTGAGCTATTGCTGGTCATTGCTAAGTGAGTCCATCAGCGTAAATATCCCTGTCCCCTTCTCAATGAACACACACCAGGTTCCAACATCCCTTACTGGTGGCAGTGATTTTCTCCTTTCACGGCCGGTTGTAACAGGTTGTCTATAAAGTCATCAGCTGCTAATGGAGATATCATCATCTCAGGCTGTTCGTTCATCTAGTCATGAAGTTTGAGGGCTGCTCAACTGGCAAATATCTATTTTTTCCTCCAGGTTGCCAGTTTCCAGAAGAATAAAAGCTCTGAGCTGGCAGGACCCACTGACAGGGAAGACAACAGGGCATCTGATTCTTAAAAGAGCTCAGGATTTTCATCTGAGTTAGAGCAAATAGGCATGGTCCTTTCAGATATCACTTCTAGAAAGTCCAGAATGTTATGTCCAGAAAATCTGTTGTCATGACTTCTGAGGAATAAAATTCTGTGCCACATTGGGAGAAATAATGAAGGGATTGCTTAAAAAATGTTTTACAATGAGATCATTGATGCTTTTTCCACAATATGAAAGATGCTGTAGCTGTTGACACTTAATAAGCACCTACTGTATACCTGTCACCGTGCTAAGCATTTTATGTGGCTTCTCTCTTTTGATCTTCTCAACCACTCTCTGGGGGAGATAACACTAACTCCCCATGTTATTGAAGGACACCGGGTAGGTCTGCTGAATGCCATTAGCAGTGAAACTCAGTGGCACTTTGATTCCGGAGTTAGACTCTTCATATGTCCCCTGGTCAGGATTTTACGTCGTCAGTACAAACCTTAGAGGTTTAGATTCAGGCTTAGATTCAGCCTGGCATGATTTGCAGGGATGTTCAATAATACACCATATTTGCATTAGTACTTTTTTTCCTCTTCTGACACCACATAATCTCCGTCTTCTCACACTGTGCCTTTGTGACTCCAAGCTAATTATGTGTTTAAATCTGAAGAATGTGTTCTTTATTTCCACTCCATTTGTGTAGTTACCACAATGTGGATGTAACGCAAGTGAGCCAGCTAGGGAGAAGTAATATGCAGAAGAGGCTAAATTAAGGTAGCTTTTTCGTATTGACCAAAATAAACCCATTCCTTGAACTTGCAATCTTTTGAACACAAAGTCAAGATACAGAAGCCGCAAGAGCTGAGAAATATCAATATCTCCAGGTGTCTGGTTTGTCGTGGATGCAAAGAACAAAAGGCGATTCCAAGAGAGTTGGTGCACTTGTGGAGAACTTTCTGGAATCCTCACCTCCCTTTGACTTTACCACCACTGTGGTTTTGCTTTCTGTGGTGAAAGGGCTGAGTTGGCGCTTCATGTAGCCTACTGCAGAGTGTCTCTACCACCTGGGTAATTAAAAAATGACCAGAGCTGGCTATGAGGGATTTTCGACGCTTGATAAAGTGGCCATTCCAAGCCCTCAAATGCATGCCTTTGCACCTGGCTGCTGACTTCCCCATCTGAAATCCATTTAAGCCAATAAAATTCAGATGAATCCTCTGGGGGGAAAATGCCACTAACCGGGAATCAATACGTTTGAAATTTCTCCTCAAGCTGCAGCTTTAGCAAGCCGGTCCTGGGTGAGTCTGGGAAATGCTGCGTTTTTTTTCCTTCTCATGAGAAAGCAATTATGAGAAAACTATGAATGATTTAAAAAAAAACAATGTTGCCTGAAGACAGAATCCAGCTTAGGACATCTATGTTATGTTTTACCAAACCCCAGAAAGATCTTAAAAATTAAACAACCAAACAGAAACCCCCCACCACAAATTGGGAGCCCCAAGAGTCAAGTTCCTGAGTGGTTAACGCGAAATTGAATCTTGGCGTGAGGCACTGTGTCTAATAAGTGACAGATTTTGAGGGATGCAGGTGTGGACACCTAGTTGAATGAAGATTTCAGAGTGCAGTACACAATAAAATGTTTCCAAATTGATAGTCATTTTTTTTTTTTGCCGGAGGCAAGCTTGATAACTCATTTGATTCTATAGTACTTCTTTTTCTTCAGATCTTCTTTTGAAAAATATTAGAATTGGCGATTTAATCATAAAATGTGGCATTAGAGCCAAGACCCATAAGGAAATTTAAATCTATTTTTTTTTTAATTTTAGTGGTGCTGGGGATTGAACCCAGGGCCTTGTGAATGCTGGGCAAGCACCCCACCACCTGAGCTATATTACAGCCCTCAATTTGGTTTTTGCAAGAACATTTCTCTGGATTCTAAATATATCATCAAATTAGAACTTTTCCCTTTATGAAATAATGTTGTGTTTAGTCATAGTATTTATCAAATAAGGCTATCTCTTAAAATCAACCTTAGAGACAGTTTTATAAAGTGTATTTTTTTTTTTTTTTGGTTTGAGATGTGTGTACTAAAACATATCGAACATTAAGTTCTTAAAAATAATCTGATAAGTATGGAGAAACTGTCTGGCATTAAGACATAATGAGTGTTGGCTAGTCTTGAGTTTATCATCAGACATGGCAGACAGATGTGCCAATAGAACTGTTGGTCTCATTACATGCATGCATAAGAACAGAGAACCAGCGAGTGTTTTTTTTTTTTTTTGAACCAGCACATCAAGCATCAAATCCTGTTCAAGAGGTTATTGGTCATTGGTGTGTCTTTAAAGGCTTAAAGAAAAAGGAGTGTGCTGAGATTGCAGACACCTCTGTCTCTCCACCCTGCAGACTAATGGAACTGCATAATTGATAGATGGTGCAGTGATCGTTTTTTAACACAGATTCTAGCCAACGGTACTAATGGAAAATTGTTTCGGGGGAGCTTCTAACACATCCCACTGTGGTTTCTGGAAAGCTCACTCTAAGCGCAGTCCCTCCATTGTGGAGCGTTAGTTGGTCCATGTAAGTGGATAATCATGTCATCATGGTCCCTTGGGAGAATGGTTGTGTTAGGCATAAAAGGTTTCTCTTCACAGTTCCCATGTGACTTCTGTGGCTCTGCTTATAGAATCCTCCCAAATTGCCTCACACTATCCAAGTGTTGACTTTCTGAAAAAGATGTGACTGATAATTGAGGCTTAGTTTTATTTCTGGTAAAGTGTACCCAGCATGATTTATTATTGCAAGAACTTTTTAAGTCCCCATATTGACATCTACTCCTCAATGATGAATTCAGAATCATAGATAGATAGATAGATAGATAGATAGATAGATAGAAAGAATTTCCAATAGATCAAGGTTTCTCAATCTTGGCACTATGGGTTTTTTGTTGTTGTTGTTTTTTGTTTTTTGTTTTTTTAAAGACAGGGTCTCACCAAGTTATTTAAGGCCTTACTAAATTGCTGAGGCTGGCCTTGAAGTTATGATCCTCCTGCCTCAGCCTCTGATTCACTAGGATTGCAGTGCAGCATGCTTAGCCACTCTTAACATGTTTACAATTAAAAAAAAAAAAACCTATAGCATTCAAATTATCTTTATACAAATTTCCCCAATAAAAAAAGATGTTTTAGTTGGAAGCAGGTCTGAGGGAAGGATTGCAGCATAGCCTCTGCTAGGTTATCCTTTCATTTAACAAATACATGCAGATACCTACCATGTGCCTGGCACTGAGAGAGGGCTAGGGATACAGAAATGAACAAACAGGTCGGGTGCAGAGGCTCACGCCTGTCATCCCAGGGGCTCAGGAGGCTGAGGCAGGAGGATCATGAGTTCAAGGCAGCCTCAGCAACTTAGCGAGGTCCTAAGCAACTCAGCGAGACCCTGTCTCTCAATAAAATATAAATTGGGGCTGGGGATGTGGCTCAGAGGTGAAGTGCTCCTGAATTCAATCCCAGGTACCCCCCCCCACCACCCAAAAAAGAAATGAACAAAGAGATACAATATCTGCTCTCCCATGTGGTAGGAGAGACAAGAGCTTTCCTGTTCCATTTTCTTGCATAACTTTGTTTCTATTTTATGGTTCTATTTTATGGATTGCGTCTTCTTAAAGGTGTAATTGGACTGCTTTGCAAGACATTTGTAGGAAATCTGTGCTTTTGGACTTGGTGAAGGAACAAGAGGGAATGCACTTATTTGCTAATGTCGTTACCGCTCACTGACATGGGGTGCTTTGAGGCAGGGAGCTGGCAGCGGTTCGCGGGGCTTGTGTCTTATAAACATTATTTGGGGCTCCTGGGCATCCTCAGACTTGACGGGCTATCCTTATCCTCATTCTTTCCAGGGTTGGGAGAGGAATGAAGGTGAGAGTCTCTGAGAGCACAGAGAAGTAAAGATGGCCCCGTAAACCAAGACGCTGCCTAGAGGAGCCACGATTTCCCCGACACTCAGAATGGTCTGGTTTCTGTAGGCATCCATTGACTCTCCCATTTATTCAACAAATATACTGATGTGCTGGGAGCCTTCTTTATGCCAAGCATAGTACTAAATTCAAAGACACAGCAATAAAAAATATATACTAGTTTCTGAATGCATTGAACTTGAAATAGATCTCAACCCTGTTATTTTATTTTATTTGGGGAGGGGGGTTACTGGGAATCAAACCCAGCTGACCACTAAGCTATATTCCCAGCCTTTTTTTTTTTTTCTTTTATTAGACAAGGTCTCACCAAATTGCTTAGGGCCTCCCTAAGTTGCTGAGGCTGGATGCAAACTTATGATCTCCCTGCCTCAGCCTCCCATTCACTGGGATTGGGATTACAGTGTGGCATGCTTGGCCACAATGAACATTTTTTTGGCTGGGAGTGCTGGTGCACACCTATAATCCCAGGGGCTCAGGAGGCGGAGGCAGGAGGATCATAAGTTCAAAACGTAGCGAGGCCCTAAGCAACTCAGCAAGACCATGTTTCTAAATAAAATATAAAAAGGGCTGGGGATGTGGCTCAGTGGTTAAGCGCTCCTGTGTTCAATCCCCAGTACAATAGCTCATTTTTGCCAGGGAATGTTTTATATACTGTTAGATGTTTAGCAACATTCTCAACCTCTACCCACTAGATGTCAGTAGCAACCTCCACCCCACATTGTAACAACCAAAATTACCTGGACGTTGTCAAATTATCCCCATCTGCAAAGAGAACCCCTGCAAGGAACTTGGTGAGGACGGTCAGCTTTGACCACATCTTTCCCGCTGGATTGCTACTCTTTGGCTTTTCAGATGGATGCGTGGTTTACCTGGGGAGTTTTAAGTGGCTTTCTCCAGATGTGCTGGCACAACAACGGCACTTCTAATTTTTTTTTTCTTTTTAATTATTAACCCTTACTTTCGTATAATGCTTTGCCACTTTAGGTAAGCTACAGGATCTCGTTTGATTCTAGAAATCAACAAATGAGGCAACATTACAACATGACCACCTTTAACATGTGACTACACAATGGGCATTCAAACCTGGATTCAGATTCATGTGTCCTAACTGACATCCCAGTTTTTCTCCAAAATTATAATATTTCATGGGAAAAGGGTGGATATGTTTAAAGCATATTTTTTTCTGAGAATCTTTTGTGGGGGTTTTTTTGTCTTTTTTTATTTTATTGGTCCTTTTTATATATATGTGACAGTAGAGTGTATTTTGACACATTTATGCAAACATGGAGTATATCTTATTCTAATCAGGATCCCAGTCCTGTGGTTGAGCATGATGTGGAGTTTCACTGTGGTATATTCCTATATGAACATAGGAAAGTTCTGTCCAATTCATTCTACTGTCTTTCCCAATCCCATGCCCCTCCCTTCCCTTCATTCCCGTTTGTCTCATCCACTGAACTTATATTCTCCCCACCCCCTTATTGTGTGTTAGCATCTGCATATCAGAACATTCAACTTTGTATTTGGGGGATGAACTTATTTCACTTAGCATGATAGTGTTCAGTTCCATCCATTTACTGGCAAATGCCATAATTTTATTCTTCTTTATGGCTGAATGATATTCCGTTGTGTATATAGACCACATTTTCTTTATTCATTCATCTGTTGAAGGGCACCTAGTTTGGTTCCATAGCTTGGCTATTGTGAATCCAGCTGCTATAAACATCCATGTGGCTATTTCACCGTAGTATGCTGATTTTAAGTCCTTGGGGTGTATGCCGAGGAGTGGGATAACTGGGTCAAATGGCGGTTCCATTCCTAGGGTTTTTGTTTGTTTGTTTGTTTTTGTTTTGAGAAACCTCCATTCTGCTTTCCAGAGTGGTTGCATCAACTTGCTCTTTTGGACAGTGAGAGGATGAAGCAGTGGATGGTGGCTGGTCACTGGAGGTCCGCAGACATAGCCCCGTACTCGGCAGCTTATGCACGTGTTTTGTATGGTCCACACTCAAGTTTCCTCAAGAGTTTGGGGAAATGTAAGTGAAACACTTCAAAAGCCACAAGAAGCCTTAGAGATCATTCTAGTACTGTGGATAGGGCACAAGTTTTGAAGTGAGTCAGACCTGCCGTGTGGGTCAGCATCCTGAGAGGAAATGGATGATACCCTGAAATTATCTGGCCCTCACTGGTGACCCCAAGACACTGAAACTTAATTTCCTTAGGCCAGAAAACAGAAGCCCCAAGAGGTGATCTGACTTGCCTGAGGCCTTATAATGAATTCCAGACAAAGAAAAACAATAGCAGAACTCAATCTCCTTCCTGCCAATGGGATGAAGAACTGTTTCTAATGGGGACGGTAAATGGACAGAGGTGGCCCCCATCATAAATATATGTGTTTGGGATTATACAGATGTCTGTATAATTGGGGGGTTATTTTAACTGAATCTCAGCCTCTTAAAGGCTGCAGAGACCCAGCACCCCGGGATGGATCTTAGAAGAGGGGGAGGCATAGAAAGCACAGTAATGGCAAGTGGTGGCTTGCAGGGGCATTCATCCCAAATGCTCCAGAGCTTGGACATCTGTGAGGCTTTCCCAGGAGAGGAGGCTCACGCTGTACTTTGGCACAAAGCCTTGATGTTTCAAAGGAGCTATTGAAAGGTATTGGTAACTCTTGAGACCCTTGGCACATTTTTCAAAGTCAAAGACCTTCCAAGTGTATTAATCTGGCAGAATTCCCAACAAGAAAATTTTACTCTTCCTGCATTGTCTGGGAATACCAATTTTGCAATGAGAGGAAATAGTTCCAAATCCCAGCTGTGTGACTTCGGTGTATTCCAGGCCTTGAGATGAGGCCTCCACCCTCTCTGGACCTCGGTCTCTTCTTCTGTATAATGGAAGTCATGAGTTCCCTCCCCAGCGCTCCAGCGCTCCTGTCCTAAGTGATACAGGAAAGCCCTTTTGAGATGGTGTAGGTCTAGGCAGCGGCCATTATTTCCTTCCCTTCACAGTCAAAGTCCATTTTGCTATCGATTTTCATCCTGTGTCCTCAATGAGTGGATGAAGTTACGGGAAATGGTTTCCCCCTGTCTACCAGGAAAAGGACTATAGTTATGGGACGGGTCTAAAGTCATCTGGAAAGGCTTTGATGGACCCTTGGCTCTCCAGGGGGAGATTTATACCACGTGACAAACTGCAGAGACAGAGCATCATCACTAAAGAATAACTGTAATAAAACCAAGTGCACTGTGGATCAAGCCATTCCCCAGGCCAGCTTAACAAAGGGGAGGCATCTGAATTTTCCTGTCTCTTTCCTGGCGATCCTTCGGACGCCAGGGGTCCTGGCATGTCCTGTGTGTCTTGTAATCAGTAGAAGAGACTGACAGGCCCTTGGACCACAGACCATTCTGTGCTGATAATGAGTGACTTTAACCATTTCCTGTCTCCATGTGATTCCAGAAGCTTCTAGGGTGGGGGTGGGGCTGACAATTCATGATTTTCCTCCCCAAGGACAGTTTCTCAGGAAAACCTCTCTGCCTGCCCTGGGTTCCTCATTAGCCCCTGCTGCACACAGGAAATTCAAAGGTTTCTCATTTCTCATGTTTTATTTACAAAGCATTCTCCTGACACATTTGATCAGAAAATCCAGTTGGCACGTATTTTTTTCCAAGACCATTATTGGGGGGCAGTCTGCTCCTGAGCGCCTTCCACCCTCAGCTCATCTCTTCACTCTGACTGGTATTTATGAACTCCTCATCCTCTGAGGCATTTGGAAACCCCTTCCCTTGCCGTTCCCCCTCCAGATGGGTTTGTTGATTGAATTTTTTCCCCTCTCCTATTGCTTCTATACTCAAAGAAAGTGTTTCTCACACTCTTCACGGAGGTCAAGAATGTTTTCTTATTCATTCATTCATTCATTCATTTTTTCATCAATTCATTCACTATGCATTCAGCTATTTTTTTTAAAATTTTGGGGTACTGGAGATTGAACCCGGGGTGCTTAATCACTGAACCACATCCCCAGCCCTTTTTATTCATTATTTTGAGACAGAGTCTCACTAAGCGGCTGAGGCTGACATGGAACTCATGATCCTCCTGCCTTAGCCTCCTGAGCTGCTGGGATTACAGAAAAGTGCCACCGTGCCCGGCTCAGCTGTAATTTCTGAGAAGCAACTGTGTGCCAGGCACTGTGATAGGGTTTAGGAAATGGAGGCAACTAAAACTGACATAGTCCCCAGTCTTGTGAGGCTGACAATCTAATGGGGTACTCATTCAATTTCAAAATACCTAAAAGTGATTTAATTATCATTGTCATAAGTGCTAAAAATAAAGCTAAACCATCTTGGGTACTAATTATGTTACAGGCACAGTTCCAAGTGTTTTTATGCATATTAATTCATTTAATCCTCATAAAAGCTCTTTGAGGGAATTATAAGAGGAAAGGATTAGAGCCCATAAAATCTGAAGGGCATGGATTCCATTAGTAAATCCAGTCATACTGGAACACAGATAACTCAACAGGACAAAGTAGACACCATTTATACAGACTGAGTGTCCGCAGGCACAATGCTCTAGGCCCCGCAGAGCCTGTATCTTCCTAACAGCATCATGAGGGATGACTATTATTATTTTAAGGTAAGGAAACTAAAAGGCAGAGATTCTGAGCCACTTATCCAAATAGTGATTTCTGAGATGCAACTTACAGGTTGTCAATCCCAACTCTGAACCCTTTCCCAGGCTGCTCATCTGTGAAAAGCTGATACAAAACATTCCTCCTTCAGTTCGTGTATTTAGTAAAAGGTAAAAAGAGGATCATTTTAATGTCTATTGGAATCAGGACCACAGGGATTCCTCATGGAAGTAAGATGGAACCTCTTAGGCACTGGGAGTGCTTTACACATCTTTAACCTTTACACATCTTGTATTTATTTATATATTTTGGGCTACTGGAGATTGAACCCAGGGGCACCTAACCACTGAGTCACATCCCCAGCCCTCCTCTATATATTTTATTTAGACACAGAGTCTTGCTGATAATTTGCTGAGGCTGGCTTGGAACTCACGATCCTCCCACCTCAGCCTCCCGAGCCGGCTTCTCCATCAGCTTCCCATGCTGAGCATTGACTGAGGACCAGCATCCCTGGTGTGACTGAGTGCTTCTTAGACATGCTGAATCTCAGGTTCCAGCCCAGACCAACTCACTATCAGAATCTGTATTTAGATGATTTCCAGATGATGGACGCGTGGTTAAGTTTGAGTAGCTCAGATCTAGAACAAGCTAAGATGGCACTCGCAGCCTGGCTCTGATGCTAACAGGCCAGTTGTTTGACAGGTGCAATTTTTTTTTTCTCCTGCGTGTCTTCAGTGGAGAAGACCTCAGACTTCCTCACAGACGGGGCCAAGAGCCCTCCTACAGGAGAGTGCTGGGAAGAAGATTCTGTAGAACTCAAGAGTCTCTTATTGACCTCTGGAGTCCGTGTGGCCCCTGGAGCACCTATATCAAATCACCTGGGGAGCTCATTAAAAAGGATGTTGAAGTTAAAATCAGACATCTCAGGTAGCACTCAGTGCCCAAATATGGTATAATAAGGTTTTCAAACACCGAGAAAAATGGTGATCAGGTGCAGAACAAGGACTCAGTAAACACACTGTCAACCTAAATCACAATGGGAAGGACATTCTTTTTTTAATATTTTCATTTGGTGCATTATAATTATATATAATAATGTGACTCACTGTGTTACATCCATCCATACACAGCACCTAATTTGGGATACTTCATCCAAAAACCCATCACCATTTTTAATAGGCATTAATTTTTATAACCATTTTATACTTACGGGAAATCGAGACGATACCACAGAGTTCCCATGTACCACCTCACCTGTTTTCACCCGTTGTTGACGTCTTATGTTTTAAACTCCTGTGACACATTGGAAACTTTTTTTGTTTATTTGTTTTTATTGATTCTTTTTAGTTATGCATCACAGTAGAATCCGTTGTATAATTAGAAGAGCATGGAATATATCTTGTTCTACTTCAGTCCCCAGAACTACTCCTTCCCCTATCCCCCTCCCCTGCTCCCTTTCATCTATTGATCTTTCTGCTATTTACCCATAGTTTTTTTTTTCAAATTAATTTCTTGTGAATGTACATGCTGTTGAGATTCCCTGCAGTGTATTCATATATGTACATAGAAAAGTTATGTCAGATTCATTCCACTGTCTTAGAAATTTTTCAAAGAGTAATGATTTTTTTTTCTTTTTGGTACCAGGGATTGAACCCAGGGGTGCTTAACTCCTGAGCCCCATCCCCAGCCCTTTTTATATTTAATTTAGAGACAGGGTCTCACAGAGTTGCGTAGGGCCTTGCTAAGTTGCTAGGCTGGTTTGAACTCACCATCCTCCTGCCTCAGCCTCCTGAGCTGTCGGGATTACAGACGAGTGCCACCCTGCCCAGCAGGATGATGAACAAATTTGTCTTATTTTTGCACAGTACTGGGGATGGAACCTGGGGCCTTGCAGATGCTGGGCAAGTGCTCTACCATTGAGCCCCACCCCTCGCCTTGGGCAAATGATTGGTAGTGGTAAGAGTTATGGAGAAATATAAATCAGGTAGAGGAGAAGGGCCATCCTTTCAAATCTATATTTTAATATATTGATCCAAATAGCAAATTTACCAGGGGAAAACTACAGAGAAAAAATTGAAAGTACACAAAGTGATTTTTTATCCTTGTGAGTTTTAGGATTGTCTCTATAGGTTTTATTTAAAATGAAAGTGACCTTGTTTGGAAATTTGAATGGATTCAAAGCTTGCTGGAAAACTGGTCCTGCTAGGCACGGTGGTCCGCACACCTGTAATCCCAGTGGCTCAGGAGGCTGAGGCAGGAGAAGAGGAAGTTCCAAGCCAGCCTCCAAAAAGCAAGGCCCTAAGCAACTCAGTGAGGCCCTGTCTCTAAATAAAATACAAAATAGGGCTGGGGATGGGGCTCAGTGGTCGAGTGCCCCTGAGTTCAAACCCCGGGACCCCAAGTAACAAAACAAAACAAAACTGGTCCTATCTCTGCCTTCTCCCCACAGAATGTGTGACTCCCGGGGGATCAGGGGACTTCATGGTTGACACAATCATCCATCAATCATTTTGATGCTAACAATAACCCCATGAAACAGACAGATTCATTGTACATAGAGTTTTCCACCAAATGAAAAACTTATAGCTCAAAAAGTCCACTTGGAGTTGACCAGAGTTTCGCATCCCTGGTGAGCAGTAGTGTACAAAGGCTCAGGTCCCTGCGCTCCAAAGGCAACGTGGACTTCAGACCTCTAATTATTTGACAATCCCTAAAAAAAACCTCGGGGTTGGGGGTGGAAATGTAAGGGTTCCAGGGTAGTGAAGGTCCCTATGTGATATTTTTGTTCTACATCTTGGGGTCTTGTTGAACTCACTTCGTGTTGAAGCTATAATCATGGTTTAAGATGGTAACATTCTGAAAGCATTTTTCTTCCACTTTTATGGTGATGTTGCAGAGAATGAAAGCAGAATAAGAGACATAAAGAAGCAAATGGTAATTATGAGGCACGGATCATTAGTCTCCAACTGATTATACATATCTATACATATACCAATATATTTGTTAAACCTTGTTAGGCTATTATATGCCGGGGGCCAGCCCCGGCGGGGTCCAGGGAGTCTCGAAGGAGGAGTGGCGTCGGCGAAATGATGAGACAGGAGTCGTTCCCTTTGAGCAATCTTCAGAGAGAGAGCTAAAGCAGCTTTTCTCTGGGTCCCCTTTTTATTACAATTTTTCTCATCATTATAGATTCACAATACGTCATTGATTATATAACTTAAAACTTTGCCAAGACATGACATTTCCTTAACCATGATTGAGAGCACACCGATCTACATTCTTCCAGGATATGACCCCCAGCCATACAATCATCAAAGTACAGATTCATCAATAAAACATGTCACCAATTTACATCCTTCAGATTTTCCCAAGATTTACTATTTTTCCCAAGATGTTATTTCCTTATTAACTAACGTCAAGCTACGTAACCAGACTCTAAGTCTCCTAATTAATCATTAACCTAAAGTACACCTGCACTTTATTTTTAATCTAAAATTCCCATCTAAAAAAGTCCCTTTAAATCTTATATTTAAAATGTCCTAAAGTTTATGAATCATCCTTAAAGTATATCAGAAACCTATATAACTAAAGACTTAATAATTTCTAAACTTAAGAATCTAAATAATATTTTTAACATTATTCTAAAACTGTGTCTTATAAAGCTATTTTAATTAATTCCTAAATTTATTCTCATAAAACTGGTTGAGCTGCTTTCTCAGAGAGTTTCTTTTGTTTCTCAGTCAAGGTACACTAGTTCTCAAAGAATTTGTTTCTCAGTCAAGGTACGCTAGTTCTCAAAGAGTTTGTTTTTCAGAGGATGATTGTTGTCTGTTATTAGGTTTGTCCACAATGTACTAAGATAGAAGAATAGCCTTTTATTTTGTCCTTGATATGCTGAGGGGTGGGTAGCAGAACAGCTTCCAAGGCATGAACTACCTGTTCTGTTCTAGCCATCTGAAATTTAATTGTTTGGCATTTAACATACTCATGCCTCCTGTGAGAAACATAAGCATGAAAATGCAAAGTCCCAATTACATAAAAAAGGGTCTCATGGTTTCGGCTACCCACCAACCAGTGTGGCTTTGCCAGCATTCATCCTCACTGTGACCCTGTCAAGACAGTGGGAGAGCGGCTTTGCCAACACTTTTTCTCACTGTGACCCTGTCAAGACAGCGAGTGGGGGATCGCCTTCACCAATTATAGAATTCTCTGAGCTCAATTTTATTAAGTTTCAGAATGGACTTTTCAAGCAGTTACTCCAGATAAGCTCTCTTTTCATACTCTTCTGCCTCAAATTTTGGAACGGTTTTGTTTGTACTGACACAGAATGGAAATGGGATTTCACCAGGATGTGTGCTTGTGAGTTCCACCAGCAAAGTGTTCGATGTGTCACTCAGAAATACAGTCTCTCTCTTCTTTCCCTCAGTAGTCCACAAACAATACCATGATCTAATAGCTGAAATATGAGGGCCAACATATTAAAAGAGAAAAAAAATAGCCTATCTAATGATAATGCCACCATTTCCCGTACCATCACAGGGAAATTGGTCACCAGTCAGGCTGTGTCCACCCCAAACTCTAGAACGGCCTCATTAATTTCCTGGTCTTCTTAGATTGAGGTTAAAACTCACATTACACTCTTCAAATGCCACTTGGAATTATTTATATAATGCAATAATGACATTGTCGTCTACTGTCAGAATTGGTCTTGTCTCTGTTCCTTCTCCACATACTGTCCTCCCCCCTGCAGGATTGCTTTAGGGATGTGAAATTCATAAACCAGTAAGAAACACCCTGGGGTGTCTAGCGATCCTTGGGAGCCGTCCAAAGAGCCCAAGAGGTAACGCAGATGGAGTCTAACGTGTGTGACCCCAAAGCTCTGACGAGGCAGATGTTTATACAGTAATTTGTCAACTGACATATAATTTAAGATTGTCAGTTAAAAAAAAATTAGTTCTTACATAATAAAGCATGATTGAAGGGTAGTTTCCCCTGTAATCATCACTTTTAAGGTGGTAAGATTCTGAAAGTGTCTTTCTTTAACCTCTTTCTTCCAAGTTCTCAAAGTTAAGTTGAACTGTATTCTTTTCCCCCTGGGTTAACCATGGAGTCTGCCATGGACAGATTATAATTGGTCTTGTCTTACCGTGGTCTTACCCTCTGCCTCAGTGAGATTGGTTAGAGTCAAAAGTAAGAACATGGATGAGTAGAGGAATCTGGACTTAGAAAATAATAATTTTATAGTGTAAAAGCATGGGAGAAGCTCTTTAACAAATCCTACACTTTGCATTTGTTGAATTAACTACTGTTCCCAAGTCCCTTCATTTAAAAAAAAAAAAAAAAAAAAACTTGCTTATGTTCCTAGCATGCTAAATAATCATGGAAAGTTGGTGCTGTCAAGCCCTACTAAAACTAGGTGTGATGGCACATACCTGTAATCCCAGCAACTCAGGAAGCTGAGGCAGGAGAATGGTGAGTTCAAAGCCAGCCTCAGCAACTTAGCAAGGCCCTAAGCAACTCTGTGAGACCCTGTCTCTAAATAAAATAGAAAAAAGGGCTGGGGGTATGGCTCAGTGGGTAAGCACCCCTGGGTTCAATCCCTGATACAAAAACAAAAAGTTCCTTACTGAATCCACCAGTTGTGATATGTTCATTCATATGGTAAGTTTTATTAAAAGTAGAGAAAAACGTTTTTGTCTTATTTGGCCTTAGCATGTAGTTGTATATGTGTGTATCTTCCAATGTTCCCAATTTCAAATGTCAGCTATTTTATCCTGTTCCCATTAAATTATTTATTCTGAAATAGACTTTGAATATCAAGACCTTCTGCCACCCTGTCACTCCCCACATGGTGTGTGGCATGGAGGAGGCTCTCTGTAGATGTTTGTTGAATGAACAATTGACAACCAGTCAGGATTTACACTTTCAGCAGGAGCATTCTTTTTGCTTCAGTATCTTGAAGCCTCCTCAGGTTGAGCAGCCAGGTAAAGAATAACTTATTGGATGAAATTGGTCAGAAGACAGGAATGGGATTGGAGGGAAGAATTATAGCTTCCATTCTTGTGACCCCTGACTGTGGGCCAGGCAAGGAGGAGGTCATTTTAAATACATTTCACCACGGAATTCTGTGGTGAGGTCAGGTATCACCTGTGCTCATGTGAGAAGAGGAAACTGAAGGATTGATGAGCTTAAGAACTTGTTCAGGGCTGGCGCTGAGGCTCAGTGGTAGAGCGTGGCACGTGGGAGGCACTGGGTTCCATCCTCAGCACCGCATAAAAATAAATAAGTAAAATAAAGGTATTCTGTCCGTTGTCAACTAAAAAGTATTTTAGAAAGTAAAAGTAAAAAATAAAAGATATTGTCCAAGGTCATAGAACCAGGAAGGGATGGTAGAAACTGTACCATCAGATCAATCTGAATCCTGGACTGTGGTCTTACCCTCTGCCTCAGTGAGAAAGGAGAGATCTGATTCATGATCGTGGTTTCTTTCCTGAGGTCTTCCTGCCTGTTGCTTCTGACAAACCTTCTCTGGACCCTGGACCGTTCTTTGTGTCTTTATATTACTTCCCCTGTCTTGAAGTCCTTTGTCCTCAAATGACCTTTGAATCGCTGGAACACTCCATGTCAAACGGAAACCAAATCCAAATAACACCAAGAAAATCTGCCTTTTCTGTTAGAGCTGGTGCAACCAGAGAAGCTCCAGTCTTTGCTAAGGGGGTCTCCAAAGAAGGGGTGGCTGGTCGCCTCTTCCATCACCTCCCAAGCTGAGAATGGTTTGCCAAGCTTGGGGACTGGGCTCTCATGATCTTCCTCTCCCACTAAGATAAATTCAGCCCCCTGGTGGATTCCTCAGTACTTGTCCTTTGAGGAAACTCCAACTCCCCAACAGTTTCCAGTCCCACCCAGTTATGATCTTTACACCAGTAATGCCCTTCGGTTCAATGTAGATTTCTATAGATCCTTTCCATTTTTTTTTTTGGGGGGGATAAACTGGAATCTTTATGAAGTGGGTTCTCTTTTTCATTTTTAAGGTCTTAACAGGTCAATGCTTTCCCCCTAAAAGTTTCTGGGACATCCATTTGCTTTTCCCCTAGAACTTTCTGGGACATTTGTGTCTCTGTGATAGGCGTAGCACTGGGAAGCACAGAAGGTTCATTTTAATGAGCTCTTGGGTGATGTTTCTTGCATCTGCTAAAATAAATGAGGTCAAAATAAGATTGAAGAGATCTTCAAGTGCTTCAACATCTAACGAACTGACTTTATTACACAGAAAACAAGGGGGGAAAAATGAAAAGACCCTGAAGATTAAGAAAGTAATTGAACTCCTGTACTTAGTGAAGGATAAGTCTCAGTGGAGCAAATTCCAATTTGTATTACCTGTGAAAGAGGGAGAAGATTGCATAACCAATTACACACACCCACGGAGCTCAAATCATACCACGGACACATTGAATATTCAGCAAGCTTTGGTCCAGAAAGAGAGAAGACTTTACTGCCTCTCTGAGTTTTTGACTTATGAGTGTAAGTCTACATAATTAACTTTACTCTTGGCTGATGCTTTGGGTATGATGAAATAAAATCCACTCATAAAATCCACTAAGATTAATTCCTCCTTGAATTTATGTGTCTTAGTCTGATGGCACTGTCCTCCACTTCTTTCTTGATACTCTGCCTCGGACTTTTTGTATCAGGTAGCTTGTGCTGCATAACAAACCATCCCAAAATTTAATGCCTTGAAACCACACTATTCATGTAACTCATGATTCTTTGGGTTAGCAGTTTAGCCTGAACTTAGCTGGGTCTACTGTTCTGCTGGTGCTGACTGGACTCACTCATATATCTATGGTCATTTTCCAATGAACACAGTGGTTTCTTTTCCATGGGTTAGTGATCTGTCAAATAAGAAAATGGCAGTGACTGAGTCACTTATTTCTCATCATCCAATAGGCTAGCTTGGTGTGTCCTCACAGCCATCTCCAGGTTCCAAGTCAGTAACCAGCCTGCAGGGTCTCTTAAGGCTTAGGCTTGAGACTTACAAGATGTCATTTTCATCACCTTCTGTGGGTTAAAGAAAGTCACACAGCTGTCTCAGATTGAAGGCTGAGGAAATGGACTCTACCTCTTGGTAAAATAGCTACAAAGTACTGTACGTATTTTTATAGTATTTTTGCTACTAAACCATCATCTCTGCAAGTCCAGAATCCAATCGTTCTCTCACTTCTAGAATCCAGTCATGTGGTCCTATCAGCTTTGAGTTTAGATCTCTTCCAATCAGGTCTGACTATTGCCTCTCTCTCCTTATAAACCATTCCTATCAGTGAATTTGTCACTTTTCCACACTGTTAAATGAGAGCCTTGAATTCCTTTCACATCCACCTCCCCCTACCTCCTTTGTAGCCCAAACCTTCAATTTCAAAGAGAATCCTTCTGTCTCTTATCTCCCACGTGGATTTCTCCTTGATCTCTATGTTGCTAGATATCTCATTCAAACCATCCAGCTAACTCTCTTCCCCTAGTCGTGCTATTTTCTCTCCCACCTCAGAAACATCCCTGGCTCCCCAAGCCTCCTTGTACCAAGCTCAGTATTTTCTGCCAAACCACACTTTCTGACTTGGTCCTAATTTCCCTGTCTAGATTGACTTTCAACACTGTCCACCACTTTAGACTTTCACACATTGGTGAAATGAGCCACTTTTATTTATTCATTTTATTTATTTATATATACTTTTTTTTTTTTTTTTTTTTTTTTTTACCAAGGAATGAACTCAGGGGCGCTTAACCACTGAGCCACATCCCCAGCCCTTTTTAAATATTTTATTTAGAGACAGGGTCTCTCTGAGTTGTTTAGGGCCTTACTAAGTTGCTGAGGCTGGCTTTGAATTCAAGATCCTCCTGCCTCAGCCTCCCTAGTCGCTAGGATTACAGGCATGTGCTACAATGCCTGGCTGAAATCAGGCACTTTAAAATCCCTACATGTTCCACAATTTCTTCGAGTTGTTTATTTTACTGTTTTTCTTCATCTATTTTGACTTTTAAACTCTGACTCACCTCCAGGCATCAGAACAAGTTCTTCTTCCTCTGCGGAGACAAAGGATGATAATCAGGATGACTTCTCACCTCCCAGTCCCTTGATGTCCCATGATGACAGTGCTATATATTTTGCCGTGGAATTCCATCTATCCTAAAAATATCTCCATACTCACATGGACCAGGGTCTCCTCCAGAAAATTTTGAACTCCATGAGAGCCAAGAAGCTCATCCTGTGTTCTTTTGGATTCTCTAGATCTCTTTTGACTGGACAAAGGGCAAAATAGATATTCAACAACAACAACAACAACAACAACAACAAAACTATTAGATTGAATTAAATCTCATTCTGTGAAACTCATTAATTCATTACATTTCATTAAATCAAATTAAATTTAATTTCATCAAATCTACCATTTTGTTCCCATTATTTGAAGAAGGAAGATTATGTGGTTTATCTGTTCACAAAGCCTAAAGTTTAGGGACTGGGAGGAAACTCTGCACTGATCTGGTAATTTTTATTCAGATTCTATAGTCACTTAATTCTGCCAAATGTTTTCCATGATTCAAGTTATAAGAAAATTCTGCATATCCTCCTCCAGCAAAGTGGGGCTTGATACCTCCCTCACCCACCACCATCCAATTCAGCACTAAACCTCATTGATTTTTTTTTCCTCAAAAATATCCTTCAATCTGTCCATCTCCACTCTTACACACCTCTCCCTCCCTCCCCCCCCTTTCAACCTCCCACAAAAATTCTTGCTGTTCCGCTGGGCGTCCGGGCACATGCCTTGAGAGGTTAAGATGGGAGGATCATGAGTTCAAAGCCAGCCTCAGCAAAAACGAGGCCCTAAGCAACCCAGGGAGACCCTGTCTCTAAATAAATACAAATTAGGGCTGGGGCTGGGCCTGGGGCTCAGTGGGCGAGTGCCCCTGAGTTCAATCCCTGGTACAAAAAAAAACATTCTCACTGTTCCTCACTTCCCCCACCCACATCACCCTCCAAGCCATGCTTCCTAAGGGATATGAAGGATGAATTTCAAGTTCAACTTCATTCAACCAGCTTCCCTAAATAATATATCCCAGTAAATTCACTTTGCTCTTCAGTTCTAGGTCAATAAGACCCTGTAGCATCTAGCCCTGCTTGAATCTTCAGATTATCTCTCCCTATAATGTTGTTTTAGTCAGATTTTTTTTTTCACAGCTGTGAGTAAAAGACCCGTCCAGCACAACTGTAGAGGAGGGAAAGTTTATCTGGGGGCTCAGGGTTTCAGAGGTCTCAGTCCATGGACAGCTGGCTCCATTCCTCGGGTCTCGAGGGGAGGCAGGACATCATGGAGGAAGAGTGTGGTGGAGGGAAGCAGCTCACATGGTGATCAGGAAGCAGAGAGACTCCACTCTCCAGAGACAAATAGAGACCCCAAAGCCACGCCCCCAATGCCCCCTCCTCCAGCCACACCCACCTCCTCCAGCCACCACCCAGTTAATCCATCAGGGGTTCATTCACTGTTGGGTTAAGGCTCTCACAGCCCAGTCATGTCTCCTCTGGACCTTCCTGCACTGTCTCACACGTGAGCTTCTGGGGGACACCTCACATCCACACCAGAACAAGTGTCCATTATATCACTGCTTCCTCCAGCTCTGTCCCTCAAGTACTTTAGGCAATCCTCCCACACGGCCTTTGAATATGCCACTCTCTCTGCCAGAACACCTACCCAGCTGCCCTTCATCCACTTTTAGACATCTTTTAGTAAAACTGAACTTATTTTCATGACTATATTTAATCAATGTCTGTCTCCTCCATCAAACTATAAGCTTCTTGAAGCCAGAAAGCCTCTCTGCTTTTGCCCTATGAAAGCAGTGCCTGAACACAGCAGTGTCTGTGCGTATTAAACTTCATAATTATGTGAAATAATGAGTGATCACATGAATGAATGAATGAACAAATAACCATCTGCATCCCAGCCCTGTGCTCACGCATAGATATGCCTAAGACATGGTTTATGTCCTCAAGAGCTTATATTCTCATTAGGAGAGGCAGATGTGCATGCAGAAGGTTCAAGAGGCCAGTTTTGCTTGTGATGGAGGGAAGGAAGAACAGGAATATATATTAGTTTCATTTCTTTTTTTTTTTTTTTTTGATACTGGGGATCGAACCCAAGGGTACATAACTCCGGAGCCACATTCCCAGCCCCCTTTTTATATTTTATTTAGAGAAAAGCTCTCACTGAGTTGCTATGTACCTTGCTAAGTTGCTGAAGCTGGCTTTGAACTTGCGATCCTCCTGCCTCAGCCTCCCAAGCCACTGGGATTACAGGAGTGCACCACCACACCAACATGTATTGGTTTCTTATTGTTGCTATAACAAGTTATCAAAAACACTGGGGGTGTACCTTGGGGGTACATAATTTGTGCCCGGTGAGAGAGGAACACTCTCTGCTTCTCGATTCCCATGTCCTGGGCTGCTCTCCATACCCTCCCACCGTGACGGTCTGCCTTACCTCAGGTTCAGAGCAATGGAGTTGGCCAACCATGGACTAGATCTCTGAAACCATGAACACCAAATCAACTTCTCCTTCTCTAAAGTTGTTCTTGTCAGGTTGTTTGGTCACAGCAGTGAAAAAGCTGACTCAAACAGAAGGTGTCTCTGGATTTGGTTAAGAATTCGAGTCAGATAGCCCAGGGTTCAACTCCTAGATTTCTCACTGACTCCCTGTGGGATGTTAGAGAAATCCACATGTAATCAGCCTCAGTTTCTTCATGGTAGAGCAAAAATAGTGTCTATGTTGCTGATATATTTAAACATCACTTCAGATAAATGATTGAAAGCACTTGCACAGTGAATGCTCTTGAGACACCAGTTATTCTTTTGATTATCAGTATTTTTTTTTTTTTTTTGGTACAAGAGATTGAACCCAGGAGCACTTAACCACTGAGCCACATCCCCAACCTTTTTTTTTTTTTTTAGAGACAAGGTCTTGTTAATATTTTTAAGGCCTCTCTAAGTTGCAGCAGCTGACTTTGAACTTTCTCGTGCCTCAGCCTCCCAAGCCGCTGGGATTACAGGTGTGCACCACTGAGCCTGGCTTTCATGATGAGTATCTTCCTATGAATAATTACTACACAATGAATTCTAAATAAATAACAGTGTTTGGGTGTTGTATCCAGATTCCTTATAAGGACCGACTTGGTCTTGCCTCAAATCTCATCTGGAAGTATTCTCCTTGCCCACTGTAGCAGCAATAACTCCAAACGGTCCACCGGGAATTCTTCCTTTATCTCCAAGTCTTGCCAAGGCTAGCTCCTTCTCAGTCTTGAGGCCCAGTCTTCTCTCCTCCAAGAAGTCTCTCCAATTCACCTTATCTAAGAAGACTCCACTGTTATCGCTCTTCTCCATTAAATACTTCTTATGAGTAAGCAATGCCTTAAATTCCTTTATCACGACTTTATATTTGTTTATTCACTTATTGCTTGTTTTGGTTACTCATACCAGACTTTAAGCTCAAAGAGAGCAGCAGCTATTTATATGCACCCCCCCACACTCACACACATACACCCCACCTACATAATGCCTGGCACTTTGGATACAGTCATTTAGAAGACAGTGGTTTTTATGTTAAGAAGTAAAGTCTGCATAATTCAGATGAAATGCAACCCCAGGAAGAGCCAGCTATCAAATAAAACCGTGAATTCAGAGGTATGATTTTATACCCAGCAACCTGTCATCTAAGTCATGGAATTATACTTTATTTCCAGAACTTGTAGGTAGCAGCTTCCTAGTCACTGATAACACAGGTCATGAAAGATTCCCCTCCTAAAGTCCATACTGATATAAAATGATCTGACGTTAGCTGGGTGCCATGGCACATGCCTGTAATCCCAGGGACTCGGGATGCTGAGGCAGGAGGATCGATAATTCAAGGCCAGTAGGGGTAACCTAGCAAGACTGTCTTAAAATAAAAATAAATAAAAAGAGCTGAGAATGGAACTCAGTGGTAGACTACTCCCCTCCCCCCCAAAAAAAGGAAAGAAAAAAATTTTCCCCTAATGAGCTGACATTTATCTTTTTCAAATGATAATATCCTGTTACATCTATTAGGACCAGGAAGAAATGAAAACATTAGAATGGAAAATTATTCTTTGCATACTTCAGTATGCATCCTATTAAAATATGCATCATCAACCAATCTCTGCTAAGGAAGTCAGAGCTCCATAAGGCTTTCATGGTTTCCCTCCGCCTCTTGGGCACCACTTTTGGTTTCCTGTAAGGGGAAGTAAGCTGGTGCGCACATCCAGACCCAGGGCCGTCAGGGAAATGAGAGGAGCCTTGTCCTACTCTTCCTTTTGCTGCCTCTGTCCTGCAGACACGCAGATCAGCTGTCACGGAAAGTTCATGCCCGGGTTGCTGCTTGCCACATCCCTCAGAGACCAGGTGATTCCATTAGAAATGAATCCGATGCCTCGCATAGTCACTGGGGTCTCACATATCCCAGGAGGATTTTGCCATATCTCCTGTGAGGCAGGAAATAAGATGCAGATGCTCGTTTTCTGATGGAGCATTTTATCATTCACTTTTGCAGTGAAGTGGTTTTCATGCATGTTAGCTCCCCACTAAGAAGCAGCCTGACTCAAAAAAAAAAAAAATAGGGAGATCCTGGGTTTTTCTTAATACACAGAATTTTGGTGCACATGGGAATAATATTAAAGGAATTAGTGATGAATTCTAAAGGAAATGACTTATGGTAAATATGGGAGAAAACTAGAAAATTTGGAATTAGAAATCTAAAAGTGGAAGCCGGGTGTAGTAGTCCACACCTATAATCCCAGCCGCTCAGGAGGCTGAGGCAGGAGGATCACAAGTTCGAGGTCAACCTCAGCAACTTAGCAAGGCCCTGAGTAACTCAGGGAGACCTGTCTCTAAATAAAATGTATTTGAAAACGGCTGGGGATTGGCTTAGAGGTTAAGCGACCCTGAATTCAATCCCCAGTACCAAACATCATCATCATCTCATCATCATCGTCGTCATCATCATCATCATCATCATCATCATCATCATGTAAAAGTGGGAGTTAGACCTGGACAGTATTCTGGAAATAGCAGTTTCCCAAAATGACAGCAATGAATGACCATGATGTACAGATCTTAAAGGACACATCTATAAATGCATCAGCAACTGTGGCACCTGGGAAGTGTTCTTCTTCTTCTTTTTAAGAGAGAGAGAGAGAGAGAGAATTTTTAATATTTATTTTTTTAGTTCTCGGCGGACACAACATCTTTGTTGGTATGTGGTGCTGAGGATCGAACCCAGGCTGCACGCATGCCAGGCGAGCGCGCTACCGCTTGAGCCACATCCCCAGCCCTGGGAAGTGTTCTTCTGAATAAGCCTGTGGTTCTTGGATCTCTGAGTTGGTCTGTTAGAGATCCCTGAGGGATCCCTGAATCCACTGAGCCTATAGAATGAATTTTACATATATGTGCAGAGGAGAAATTTCCTAGGGGGTCAGCCCATAGCTTGCAGTTTTACTTGATGACTGCTATCAAATTTCCCCCCAGACAGGTTCATTTATACCAACTTCCCAGATGAACTTACACCAGGAAACATGGTGGTCCCAGTATTATTACTTGTATTTATCAAATTTTGTGGCCTCTACCTCCTGTCCCCCGATAAGTCTTATTTGAGCCCTTTTTTGTCTATCACATCCAGTTCTACCTGCTTCCTTCTAGACTCTTCCTTGAACCTCATCAAGTAGACCCTCTCTCCACTTTGATATCAATTTGTGAGTTTCCTCCTGTTTAGAATGAGGGAAGGGTTATGTTCTTATTAGTTCAGCTTCGAAGTTACTCCTGTTGGGCTGATCTTCATTCAATTTCATCAAAGAACTTCTCCAATATTTTAAAGCACTCTTTTTTTTTTTTTTTTTTTTTTAGCTGACTGCTGCCACCTATCTGACTGGAGGTTTGCTCTGAGTTTATTTGACCTCATTGAGGAGATCAATTTACAGCCATTTAATTTAGACTTGCTCACAGGATGGGGGATAAAGAACCCAGGGATGCCCTTAATCTCAAAGGGTTCCCAACCAGGCAAGGAAAAGAGTGTAATATCATTGTGTCTTATGTACAATTCTTGTTTCATTTTTACTTTTAATATTTATTCCTTTTAGATATACATCACAGTAGAGTGTATTTTGACACATTATACATACATGGAGTCTATCTTATTCTAATTCGAATCCCATTCTTGTGGTTGGACATGATGTGGAGTTTCACTGTGGTGGGTTCATATATGAACATAGGAAAGTTCTGTCCCATTCACTCCACTGTCTTTCCTATTCCCATCCCCCTCCCTTCCCTTCATTCCCCTTTGTCTCATCCAATGAACTTCTATTCTTCCCTCCCTTCAACCCCTTGTTGTGTGTTAGCATCCACACATCAGAGAGAACATTCAACTTTGGTTTATGGGGATTGGTTTATTTCACTAAGCATGATAGTCTCTGGTTCCATCCATTTACCAGTAAAAATGACAAAGTCAATCTTATTTATGTCTGAGTAATAGTCCATGTGTATACAGATCACATTTTCTTTATCCATTCATCTGTTGAAGGACACCTAGGTTGGTTCCATAGTTTAGCTATTGTGAATTGAGCTGCTATAAACATTGATGTGGCTGTGTCACTGTAGTGTGCTGATTGTAAGTTCTTGGGGTACAAATTGAGGAATGGGATAACTGAGTCAAATGGTGGTTCTATTCCCAGTTTTCTGAGGAATCTCCACACTGCTTTCCAGAGTGGCTGTACCAATTTGCAGTCCCACCAGCAATGGACGAATGAACCTTTTCCCCACATCCTCACTGACATTTATTGTTGCCTGTATTCTTGATGGTTGCCATTCTGACAGGAGTGAGATGAAAGCTCAGTGGAGTTTTAATTTGCATTTTTACTTAATGAAGTACATGTTCCCACTTTTCCCCTAGTTTCTCAAATTTCTAATTTCCTCCTTCAGCTCTACTGGTTATTTTATTTTACTTCTTCACTTACTAAGAAGATTAACATGCTTCCTCATAGGACCCTCAATTTCCTTCCTTCCCAATGCAACATAACTCTCTGGAGTTCCATTTGATTCCTCTTTCTTGTCTCTTGGAGGAAAAATTTCCTTTCATATTTATTAAACACATATTTTTTAGATAGTACGATTTGCAAGGCACCTTGCACTCATGCGACTGTTCGCACAACTTCCAATTTTCTCCATCCTGTCCTTCTCCTTTAACAGTCATGTCTTTATTCATTGCATCCTTGCCCTTGGTCTGCATGAACAAAGAAAATGAGTCTGCTACGATTATTATTTGGTGAGGGCAGTACCAGGGATTGAACTCAGGGGCACTCAACCATTGAGCCCATCCCCAGCCCTATTTTGTATTTTATTTACAGACAGGGTCACCCTGAGTTGCTTAGGGCCTTGCTAAGTTGCTGAGGCTGGCTTTGAACTCGTCATCCTCCTGCCTCAGCCTCCCAAGCTGCTGGGATTACAGGTGTGCACCCCAGCACCCAGTAAGTCTGCTAGTATTTTAACCTTTCTAGATGTGGTCCAAAGTGGGATAAGGTTAGTTTGGGAATCAAAAGCTAATATTTTCAGAAAAGATCACTTCATCTTTTTGGGAGGAATCCTCTCTTCTGTAGGGCAGGAGTTGATGGGATAATATTTATAGCTCTGCTTATCATTCTATGATTTTATGAGTTCCCCTCTTCATTTGAATTCAGAAACCAAAACCAATATATTAAATCTTAAGTAATTTGATATGCTTTATTGCCTCTTGGATTTAATCAATAGACATTATTGAAAGTGGTGTGGGTTTTTTTTTTTATTGCAAGGAAATAACATCCTTTACATGGAACATATAGCCCTTGAAGCTATGATGATCTTTCGTCTCATTAAAACATAATGAGAGAAAATCTGCCTTCTCATAATGAGGCAGAACTAAAAGGCCCCTTAGAACAATCAATAAAAGATTATTAAGACAGAAAATTTTTGTTAAAGAAGAGAGAGTGTATTTCCTTCTATGACTGCAGTATTATAATAATAGAGCAGGATTAGATGTCCTCACTTTAAAAGTGCTCACATCATAGATTTGGATCAAGGTTACTTTTGAATATTCTTTTTAAAACATGAAAACTGTTTGCATATTTATTCAGTGAAAAAAAATGATTTAGTTTTGTCCATATGTAGACACTCATCCGTAGATTGCTTTATAATAGGATCTCAGTTTTCAAAAACTTTTAATGATGGAAAACTTCAAACATATACAAAGAAACAGAGTGATCTAATGAGCCCCCTCGTCGCCTCCTTGTCTAGCTCCAACAATAATCAACTCTCAGCCAAAGTTGCTCCTTTTATCTTTTTATACCCCCATCCTTAGGCTCTCGGAGGGATATATATCATTTTCCCCTCGAATACGCTGGTGTGCATCTCAAAAATATTTAAAGCAAAAATATCACAGTGTCAGGCCCCATGTTTAAAATGAGCAATAATTTAATATCATCAGATGGTCACACATTTCTAAATGCCTCACTCTCCTGATTTTTCTTAGAGTCTTCTCAGATCTGGATTTTTAAAAAAAAATCTGCACATGGTGATTGATATGTCACCTAAAAGCTCATCATCTGTAAATTCTCTCTCCCTTTTTCTTTCTCTCGTGCACGTGCCCTCTGTGGACACTTTTTAGTTTGCTGTTGCACTTGGTAAACAAGGTCTTTTCCTCTAGAGAGCTTTTCGGGGTCAGGGTTTTACGGATTTCGTCCCTGTGGTGTTATTTCACACACTCCCTCTCTCCTATATATATATATATATTTTTTTTTTTTTGGTCAATTGACCTTTGTACCTAACAACTGGCTCAAGTTCATGGTTCGATTTTTCTTTTTTTGCTTTTCCACCAAGAATGTCTCAAAATCGGTGTGGAAGTCTTCCCTGAAAGACAGATCATCCTGTTGTTTCTCTTTTTTGTGATATCAGACATCATGGCTTAGATGGTTTAGCTCATTTAGGGTCCCGTCTTAGAGCTGCTATCACAGAATACCATAGACCGGGCGGCTTTAAAAACATAAATGTATCTCAATGGGAAGTCCAAGGTCTAAGGTGCTGGGAGGGTAGGTTTCATTCTGAGGGACCTCGCCTGGCCGGTGGGCAGCTGCCATCTCACTGTGTGCTCTGTGACAAGGAGAGCAAGAGAAGAGCAGGTGCTCTGACACTTCTTCTTCTAAGGACACGGATCCTGTTAATCAGCTCCCCTCCCCCCAGACATTATTGACCCTAGATACTTCCTTGGGGGCTGTATCTTCAAACACAGACACAGGTGGTTAAAGCTTCAACATATGAATTGGGGAGGCCACACAAACCTTCCCAAACAGTTTACAAACCAGTGACCTTCTAACTCTATCCTTCCTTTTTCATTCTAGGCTACATAGTTTTATAAAGAGAATATCTGCTCTACCCTTTGCTCACCTACTGATAGCACTCTTTTTTTTTCTTTTTTTTTTTTGTACCAGGGATTGAACCCAGGGGTGCTTAACCACTAAGCCCCATCCCCAGTCCTATTTTGCATTTTATTTAGAGACAGGGTCTTGCTGAGTTGTTGAGGGCCTCGCTGAGTTGCTGAGGGTGGCTTTGAACTCACAATCCTCCTGCCTCAGCCTCCTGAACTGCTGGGATTACAGGTGTGTGCCACTGCAGCTGGCCTCTGTAACACTCTTATAGAAACAACAAGAAGAGAGGTGCACACCTGTAATCCCCGCAGCTGGGGAGGCTGAGGCAGGAGGATCTAGAATTCAAAGCCAGCCTCAGCAACTTAGTGAGGCCCTAAGCAACTCAGAGAGACCCTGTCTCTAAATAAAATATAAAAGAAAAAGGGCTGGGGATGGGTCTCAGAGATTAAACACCCTTGGGTTCAATCCCTGGTACCAAGAAAAAAAAAAAAAGATCAATCCTTTTCTTTTCCTTGGCAATTGTAAACAAAGTGGTTTGTTCTCTAGTATCCTCTAACAGTGACCAATTAGTTTTGTATGTTCCCTTTTCATGCAGTTATGAACTCGTGGGTTTAAACCAGCCTTCTCTGTCTGTGTGGCTTGGGACAAATCACTTACCCTCTCTAAGCCATGGATCACTTAGCTTTGTGTTGGGAACAACATGGCATCTACCTCCTGAAGTTGTGAGATTTCAGTGACATGGTATCTGCAAAGCACCCAGTGCCTTGCTGGATTCAAATAGAAAGAGCAGCCACATTGTTATTCTTTCAATTATCATAAATATAGACATAAAGTACAACTTTAGCTTTTATCCTTCAACTGTTCCTCTCTGACTTCTGCTCTGAGATCTGAACTATTTTCCAGTATGAAAGATGCCATATGCTGCCTTTGAACTACTTGACTAAGATCTGTGTCTTTGCCACTAAACAACCAGCCCAGTGCACTGGAGTAAGTTCCCTATTCATGGAGGGTGATTTGAAGACTGTGTGTCATATTTAAGAGGTGTGCACACAGACCACCAGGTCAAGGATCAGAATGACCAAAACAACTCCATGAATGCCTTCAAGTGAGAGTACAGAGAGGCAGTTTGCCATGAGCCCTTCCAAGGAAGGAGGGTGTGGGAAGAGGTTCAAATCTCCGTGCATGATTATTTGCAGGTTTCAAATTTTTTTCTGACAGTCAACAGTTCCATGTCAGATTCCTGGTTGCTGCCTCCTTAGATCACGAGCTTAAGTGTGATGTGTGTTTCTACTCAGGACCTCTCGCGGATAAAGCACACACAAAAGTCCTCCCCCTAAAATCAATTTCTACTATTCTTTTAATGAAACTCTGTGCTTCTGTTAAGGTAAAACTAGACTTTTTTAAAAAGGAGGGGGATGAGAGAAACATTTCTGTTCAATGATTCTTCCTGTCTGGTGCAAATACATTAATTGAATGGAGCCAATTGATTATGGATCCATTTTTTTTACCCAAAAATAATTCTATGGTATTCTAAATTGCTTTCTGGGTATAAATACAACTCCAGCTGATGAAATATTTAAATGTTAAAGAAGACATTCCAAATGCACTAGATTCAACCAGGGCTGAATCCCAACTTGAATTTTACATTCTATTTGCAGAAAATGAGATATGGCAATCTGAGGTCTACTCTAAAAAATGAAGACAGGGGTAAATTAAAGGTTGTGACTTATCTTCATTTTTTTAAAAATCCACATTATTTTGAAAGTTTGGTTTCTGGCAAGGCATACATCATTCCAGTACTTTCACGTGTACATTATTAAACTGCAGAACTGTTCTCTATAGAAATGTCTCTATTTCTCACATTCCTGTCAAGCAGAAGTATAAAGTTAAGAAGTTTATCATCAGTGATTTTCTTTAATGTGCTATGATAAGGCTAAGGAAATTGTACTAGTTCATTTTACATTGCTATAACAAAATACTCGAGGCTTGGAACTTTGTAGAGAAAAAAGGTTTATTTATTTCATCATCTTGGAAACTGAAATTTCAAACAGCATGAAACCATTGAGAAACACTTCCGCATCAGCCCCGGCATGGAGCTGGATCATGGATATGTCTACATCATAGCAGGAGTACCTGTGAACAGGACAGGTCATGTGGCAAGATGGGACCCTAGACAGTAGACAGACAGTCTTACTCTCTTATAAAAACGCTTTTGCAAGAACTAACCAGGGTCCCACAAGAACTACTTTAATATCTCCCAAGGTTGATGTCCCCAATGACCAAATGACCTCCAACGAGGCTCCACTACTTAAAGGTTTCAC
The DNA here is from genome assembly GCF_964194105.1 of Spermophilus citellus. NCBI lineage: Eukaryota > Metazoa > Chordata > Mammalia > Rodentia > Sciuridae > Spermophilus > Spermophilus citellus. Next base: position 56,878,238 of record NC_138184.1, read on the forward strand.
CAGCTCCTACTACCCCCAAACTGAGGACCGAGCTTTGAACCCATGAACCCTGGAGGCACATACTGAAACCACACCCAAACTACAGCAGTGTGCACAAAAACTCAAGAAGTCTCTGCTGTAAACATATCTAGGAAAACTGTCAAGTTCAAAATTACTTCTGTAGGCAAGAAATTAATTCCCAAGACTGTCTAACTAGGTGTCAGAAGAACGTTGTCAACTCTAAGGAGAAAACTGTGGCAAATTTCATTTTATTATTCCATATAACAGATACCAGAGAATTGGAGCTGATTCATTTAAAGGTAATTATCTTACTCAATCTGATGGAAAGATAAGTTGCACTTTTTACTCAACTAAGAACCGGCACTATATCTGAGCCATATGTATTGGCGTATTTTGAAAATGTTTACCTTGATTCTAAAGGATGACTTTGCAAAATATTTTATTAACTAAAAAACAGATCAAAACATTCTTCTACTTGTAGTTTCTACAAATATAGTAAATGTGGTTTCTTTAAATATGTTTAAAGTTATTAAGGACAATTCTAAAAAGACATGTATTTTTTTTAATTTTAATTAAAGTTATAAGTCTCACACAGCCTGAATTTACTTTGCTCAAGTTAATTAGAGATTGTCTAAATTTGTAATTTTCAGAAAATCATCTTTTTGGTTACAAAAGCCATAGCTCACTGGAATAAATTAAAATAATTCCAAGATAATTAAAAACTGAGATTCAGTCTCCATGTTTCACTCCTCAGTGGTAACAACTAATATTACTTCAGTGTTCTGTCTCTAGATCTTTGCCATGTCAGTGAAAATCTCAATGTGTATTTATACAAATATTTTATTTCACAAAAATGCAATACATCTATGTTATGCTTGGCAATTTATATATTTTCCCCTTTGGTTCTATAAGAAATTATAAACAGTGTTCAGTTTTCTACACTGCTATTCATCCTTTAACCATTGTATAACATCCCATTGGCTGGATGCCTCTTCGTTTATTACTGTATTTTTCATAGGCATGAAGATTATTTCCAAATTATTCTTACTATTTCAGACATGTGTTTTATTTTGTAGATTTGTGTCAGAATTCAAGCACAGATTAAAATTTCAATCCATGGGCAAAAGTTGCATTTATCCAGTTTTACATGAGGCACACTAATGGCACCATGTAGGGATAAAAGCAACTAGATGCTCAGTGGGTTTGAGCATGATGACTGGCTTTTATAAATTACCTTGGATGCTTGCTTTATTTCTGCTTTCTCCCTTCAGTTCCTGGTGGCAGGCCTTGGAGAATGACTGACTCAGCAGTCATTCCCTACCCTCAGCCCCTTGCCTATAGATCTCTTCCCTACAGAGCTCAGGAAAATAGAAGATTCACTTCCTAGTCTCCCAGGCAGCTAAATGCACCCAGGGACACAGCAGCCATTTTGTGACCATGAGGCAAAATACATAAGTACTGAAGATATATTGGTTCAGACATCATTAATACCCTCAACTATCTAGCTCCAGACTTCCTCCTCTGTGTGAAAAACTCCTATTTAAGCCACTGGAGGTGAGACTTTATGTTATCCTCAGAAAAATACTTTAATTGATCCAGTCCTCCAGCTGCAGTATTAAGAAAATGGAAATAGAATTTCTTTTTGTCATGTAAGTAATTTGGAGTTCCCCTTTCATGGGGCCTGGTCAGAATGCCCCAGTTGATGATGCTAATTTCCAATTCTATATGGCTATTTTAAAAAATTAGTGTATTATAGTTATATATAATATTGAGGTTCATTTTGACATAATTTTATAGCATGAACTATAATTTGCCCCAATTCAGGCCCAGGTCTTCCCCTTTCCCACTCCTCTTCTTTCCCCATCCCCTTTGTTCTACTCCACTGGGCTTTTTTCTGTTTATTCGTAGTTTTTTTAAAAAATATTAGTGCACTGTAGTTATACCTAAAGGTGAATTTTTGTCTAGGAAGATAACATAAATCACAAGGTAGCTCTTCAGTTTTTGGTAGTATGAAGTAGAATACAATATGGAAGATCATTGGAATCAACTAAGAACACAGCTACATACCACAGAGAAGGAATCCCCACAGTTTTACAGGGGAAAGATTTTGAACAGTGGTCTTCAATGTCCTCCCATTAAATGCAATTCTGCTGTCTTCCGGGGACGACCTGCCATTTTCACTTTTACATGAAGGTCCCATTTGAGGGTTTTCATTTGTTTGTTTATTTTGGCTTTTTTGGTACCCAAGATTGAACTTAAGGGCACATCCCCAGCCCTATTTTGTGCTTTATTTAGAGACAGGGTCTCCCTGAGTTGCTAAGGGCCTCAATAAGTTGCTGAGGCTGGCTTTGAACTCACGATCCTCCTGCCTCAGCCTCCCGAGGGGCTGGGATTACAGGCCTGCTCCACCACACCTGCCTCATTTGAATTGTTTACCGGGTTGTTTGCCAAAACCTTATGGGTCAAAATATCATATCCCTCTGCACTAACAAACTATGCACTGATGGCTGAGAAGATACTTGGGTCCATTTCCTTAGACAAACCCAATTATCAGTAGGAAAAGAAAAAGTAAAAGAGAAGAATTAGACAAAAATCAGGAGCAATGGAACATTAAGTGTTAAAGGAGTTTTTTAGCCAACTGAGCCGTTCCCGTGTCGGCGGAGGAGCTTGAGAGAAGCTGTGGTTAATCAAAAGATCTTTCTGCCCTGGAAAATATCATGACAGTCTCTATTTCTCACTTTTCAGGGCTACTAGGGAGGTAATCAGCTCCTATAAACAGCTGTGTTTCCAGAACTGCCTTTTAGGCAAGATGGGCACAAATGGCTCCTCAGTCCAAGAGAAGTCACCAGAGGAGGAGGGACAAGAGAGGCCCTGCAGGGGGGATGCAGGGGGCGGGCCTGGGTCTCCAAATCCTGTGAGCTGTTGAAAGATGGAGCTGAGTGCATGTAAGAAAGCCAACACACCCAGCTGGGGATGGCTGGCAATTGGGAGGAGGGACTTGTCAGGAATCATTGGCACCCTCTGCTCACATCAGGACACCCTTCCCACCCGCTTGGTGAGTCTGTGGTGCTGCAGAGTAAATAATAATAATAATAATAATAATAATAATAATAATAATATATTATTATTATAATTATTACAAAATATATTATTACTATTATTAGTAGTAGTAGTAGTTGAAAGGAAAGTGACCACAACACTCAGAGCAACCAAAACATCTTTATTGCACCAGTGCAACAAAGAGAAAAGAAAGAAGGAAAGAAGGAGAGAGAGAGAGAGAGAAAAGAGAAGAGGAGAGATGAAGACGGAGAGAGCAAGAGCAAGAGACAGAGAGCACACGCAAGAAAGATAAAGAGCAAGAGAGAGAGAGCAAGAGAGAGGGGGGCCTGGCAGGAGGGAGTTTTTATAGCCCAAATCTAATGGGGCCTCTGGATCTGCAAGCTGCCTTGTTGGCCCCAGGGGGGTTGAGTGCTCAGCCTTGACACAAACAGGTGATAAAGGACCAGATAGAGGGGGGTTTGAGTGCGTGGGCTATCTTGCAGCCAACATCTGTTCAGCCTGCTCTGCAGACAACACAGTTCAGCCTGCTCTGCACCCAACATTCCTCCCTTTTTGTTTTTCTAAGTGACATGGGGGGACAGCGGCTTAAAGTCCTCTGGCTACTTCCTGCTTAATGGTGGGTGGCGTTAGACCTAGAAGGGGAAGTGGAGGAATGTTTGGGGGACAGGTCTGAGAACACCAGGGCAGCCAGAAATAACACTCAGTGGCTACAGACAACTACTGTGGTAGGGGTAAAGTCCATAAAAGTTCCTTGAAGCCACAAGTCCTCGATGGCATCAAACCAGTCCTGGATGGAGGAGATTCTTGGTATCAGCCACTGGTCCTGTAGCAGGGACTCTAGGAAGTATTGGAGGTGGCTTTGTTGAATCCAGTAATGTTAAGGGTGACAGCCCGATTGCAGCCAGTGGAAGGGCAATCGCCTTGACCCATAAACTGAGAGTGGGTGGTGTCAGCCCGGTGTCAAGTCGCTTGGATGTAGAAGCGGTATCTGTGGTTTGAGATAAAAACTTAAGAGAGAATAATGATTAATAAATGAAGAAGAGGGTTGGCGAGAAATTTTGAGTTTGGTGGGCGTGGTGGAAGTCCAGGACTGGACATTTGGAACAAGGTGGGAGACATGGTGGTACCAGGGGGAGTTTAGGTTTGATGCTTTCTTATGGGGATACTTGCTTCCTTGTGGGGATACTGTAGAGCAGACAGAATAAGCAGAGTGGAAGTGCTGGAGAGTAGTTCTCATTCCTAGGAAGTGAAAGAGGGGTTGTGAAAACTGGAAAAGGGGTTAGAGAGGGTTTTAGATGGGCACAGAGTCTCTGGAGCCAGAGGAGTTGGTCATGAGTCGTAGGTCTCCTTGGGCATCAGGGCTGGTAGTCTTAAAGAAGTAGTTGATTGACCAGCTTGTTGGTGAATTTGTGTATCTGATCTTGCAGGAACTTCTGTAGGCAATTTAATAGACATGGTCCTATTAGGAGAAACAGAGAGAGGACTAACAGGGGTCCTGTGAGGGGGAGGAGCCAAGGCCATACTTGACTGAACATTCCCCATGGAGCCTGTTGGCCTAGTTTCTGTCTCCTCTTTTCTAGCTGTTTTGTCCTTCATTACTCCCAGGAATGACTGTGTTTTGGCTTAACTGGTTTTGGTAGGTGTTTAAGATCAAGTTGGTCAAAATTGACTTTGTTTCTATCTATTGTTAAGAGTCAGCCGAGTTCCCATAGGGGTCACTCCTGGGGGAACTTGAGAGCAGCTTCTTAGTTCTGCTAGTGCCATTTGCGCTAGGATGGGTCGAGGTCTTGCTTGACCATGTAGCTTCCCTTGGAAGCATCAGGGATGTCTCCCTTCTCCAGTGACCCTCCTATTCACAGCAAATGCATGGATTGGCTTTTCATTCTCCAGTGGTCTCAAAAATCTCCCTGATCAGGAGGTTATGTGGCCCAGAGTTGCAAAGCTCTGTAGAGAAGTTCCCTGTTTCCTGGATTCAGACTGGCTCAGAGGGCCAGAGCCAAATATTGGTTTTCTTGGCCATTTTAATTTAAGTTTAAGTCTTGATCTTAAACATCCATCAAAGTCAGTTTCACCTTAAATTAAGAGTATTGGGCTTTAGCTCAAGTCTGGCCTACTTTGGAGTCATTCTGACATGTAGTAAGATGGGAAGCACAGCCTTATCCCAGGTAAAGCTAAGATTTATAAATCTTAGGTAAAGTGTTCTACTATCGAACTGCTCTTTGTTTTTAAATATCATTTTATAAAGTTTATATATGTTGGTGCTTGATGTCACATGAATACTAGGTAATACAGTATATTATATTTAAATTGTACTCAGTGTATAGAATTTTATATTAATCTCATTGATAACAGGTCCAGTTATAGAACATTAAATGATATAAATAAATCTCCAATAAGTTATTTTTATAAGCCTAAAATAACCATGCAACCTTTTGGAGAACACCAGCTTGATATACTTTTTTAAAGCTTCTATCTTAATGACATATACCTGGAAAATATGAACACATTTAATATACAAAGAAGAGTAATAGTACCACAATTATTATTTATGTTTTTATATTAATCAAGTTTAGCTCTTAAAGAAATAACATATTACAATATTGCAAAATAACAGTTGTTGTTTAACCATAGTTATATAACCCTTAATTCCTTCAAGATTACTTGCTCAAAAAACTTACATATATAACCAACATACACAGACCTTCTTTATCACTTTCTTAAACCTATATAGCCAGCGTACACAGACCTTCTTCATCACTTGCTTAAACCCTTTTATTTACTTAATAGACTCTCTTATCCAGAAACACATTTTCCTTGTATTAAATCCATACTTAGAACCTTTGAAACAATCCTTGTAAATTTATGAACCCAGGCAAATTATTCCATTTTAATAAGAGATATTTTGTTATTTGCAGCACACAATTAATCACATCTGTTGACCATTTCATGAAAATATAAACAGTGTTTAAGTGTATAGAATTATACTGTTGTAGGGACGGACAAGGCAAGGCACCTAAGATAGCAGTGAAGATAGGGAAACAGTCTTATTTGGTTGTAACCGGATTCAGAAGGCACAGCTTCTGTTGTAATCAATTAATCCCTGAACCCCAAGTTTAGGTTGTTTCAGAATTTTGTACCCAACATGTAAGGGAAGGGGCTCAGAAGTTCACAGTCTGCAGAAGTTCACAAAAAGCAGTTTTTGTGTGTTTGTGTGTGTGTGTGTGTTCTGGGCAAGTTAACCCTTCCAAGGACACACCTGGGAAGGGGAGAACTTTTTCTTCCCTTTCTCTCCTCTTTCCTCCCCCCTGACTCCCCCTCGCCAGCTGTTATCATGGAGCCCATTTGGTAACCTCCTTATCTTAGACTTGTAGCCTTCTCTGTGAAGCCCCAGCTCAAGGCCAGAGGCCTTGTTTACATATTTTGTGAAAAACTAGTAAGGGGGTGTCCAGCGCCTGGAGTGCTGATTTTTCCAGACACTGGCCAAGTAAAACAGGGCCATGGGAAAATAGAAAGTTTATCTACATTAAACTTTTTTGTAGAGATTCTTTTGCTGAAAGTCCTAAAATCAGCCATGGTGAAGATTTCTGGAGAAGGTCAGTTAAGACTTTTCTGTGGGCCTGGGTAAGGAGGGGTAGACGGGAAGGTGGGCCTGAGAGCAGCTCAGTGGATCTGAGAATGAGGAAGGAGTGATGTAAAAGAACAGGATTTTCCCTAGCAAGGAAAACTTGAGCAGTAGAACAGGTAGAGCAGAGGGTAGGATGGGAGTGAATATCCCAAAAAGCCTGTAGGGGACAATTCTTAGTGACCTGTTTTCAGTGATGACAAAGCAACTTTAAAGGTCATTTCACCAGATCTCTGATAGGGGTCCAAGGGCTCTCCTCAGCTCGTTGAACTTTGGGTTAGCTGGTGTGGGCCCTGACAGGAGAATAGAGGAGTGAGTGGGTGGAGGGATTCCTTCAGTACCTGCTACCTCAGGAAAGAGGCAATGGTTTGAGGAAAGGCGGTTGTTTAGTTTTTGATCTAGTGAGTGGAGAGGAGAAGTCAGGTTGTTCAGGTGGGTGAGACAGTGGAGGGGCTGGGGCAGAAGGTTGAGGGTGAGGACCTATTTGAGCCGGGCGATAGGGTGGAAATTCATCAGTAGGGTCAAAAGTAGTGGATGAGTCCGGAGGAGGAGGAGATTGGGGATCAGTGGTTGTGGGTGTTGGTTTGCAAGCTAGAAAAATTTGCAGAGGTCTGCAAGAGGTGCAGAGAGCACAAGCAAGAAGAAAGCTTTGGCATAGCAGCTTTTTACCCATTTTTTCAAATGCTCACAGTAATTGTAGAGATGCCTTAGAATGGAGGGATCCAGGGACCCAAAAGGGGGGCCATCTGCTTTGGTTGTCTAAGGAACAAGTGGGCCAGGCCTGGGTGCTATATTTGATCAATTTTGGGGGGTTGATGTCTGGTGTCAAGGAGAGGGTTTTGAGGTTATCCAAGAGGCATTGTAGGGGAGAGTCAACCGGCAGAGAGGACACATTACCCATGTTGCAAAGTAGTATAAGGAGGAGGGAAGAGGACGCAAACTTGGTATAGAGGAGAAGGAAGGAGTCGCAAACGTAGTATAAGGGAGCGGGAAGGAGATGCAAAGATAGTATAAGAGAGAAGGAGGAAACTGATTTATTGGCTAAAGGGGCGTCCCCGCTAGAGCCAAAAATCAGGAGTGCCTTAGTGGCAGGTTCGAGCTGCAGAGATTGGTCGTCACCGAATCCTGACAGTCGAAGCTCTCATCCTGGACGAAGCCGGAGCCATAGGAGACCTTGGCCAAGGCTTTTTGGGACCCCTCCTGGAGAGGCCAGATACTCCCAGGGCCAGAAAGAGGGGAAAGAGAGAGACAGGGGAAGAGGGAGGAAGGGGAGGGTAAGGTTCTCTCTGGCAGCCGAGTCTTGAAGGTGTGAGGACTAGGATTTTAGGAGAGCCACGGAGACTGTGAAGGTCTGGGTGGAGTGTGATGTTCAGTTCTCTGTTGTGTGTCCCTGGAGGTTACAGAGTCCTTCCAGGGAGACCTACAAAGCCTATGCTGGGAAACTACCAGCTGGGGAGGGATGGGAATAATTTTGAACCCAGGAGTCTATTCTGCCCTAGGAAGGAGTCCCTGAGGGCCACCATGCCCTTAAAGGCTGTGGTGGGGTGTTTTCCTCCCCGCAGGTGGGCAAAGAGGTTTGCCGGACAATCAACGGTCAAATCCTCCTGACACCACCATTGGGTTTAGGACTCCAGGAAGGGGAAACTCACCAATCGAAGGTCGGTGGTGGATGGAGTTCTGGGGTCGAGAAAATGGGTTCAGGCCTGGGTTCAGGCCGTCCAGTGAGTGGCACTTCTGAAGGAAGAGGGACCCAAAAGTGGGTTTTAACCCTCTCCCGGGTTTCGGCACCAATGAAAGGAAAGTGACCACAACACTCAGAGCAACCAAAAGATCTTTATTGCAGCACTGCAACAAAGAGAAAGGAAAGAAGGAGAGAGAGAGAGAAAAGAGAAGAGGAGAGATGAAGAGGGAGAGAGCAAGAGCAAGAGAAGAGAGTGCGTGCAAGAAAGATAAAGAGCAAGAGAGAGAGAGAGAGAGAGAGAGAGAGAGAGAGAGAGAGAGAGAAAGAGAGAGGGGGGCCTGGCAAGAGGGAGTTTTTATAGCCCAAATCTAATGGAGCCTCTGGATCTGCAAGCTGCCTTGTTGGCCCCAGGGGGGTTGAGTGCTCAGCCTTGAGCGGGACTTGACACAAACAGGTGATAAAGGACGAGATAGAGGGGGGTTTGAGTGCGTGGGCTATCTTGCAGCCAACATCTCTTCAGCCTGCCCTGCAGACAACACAGTTCAGCCTGCTCTGCACCCAACAGTAGTAATACTGGGAATTGAACCCAGGGGCCCTTAACCACTGAGCCACATCCCCAGCCCCTTTTATATTTTATTTTGAGACAGGGTCTTGCTAAGTTGCTGAGAGGCTGGCTTTGAACTCACAATCCTCCTGCCTCAGCTTCCCAAGCCTCTGGGATTACAGGCATGCACCACTGTGCCCAGCCTGATTTTATAATGAAAATCACCATCATGAGTCACTTGATGACATTTATGTGCCACCTGCAGTGTCCCAGCATGAGGCACACAAAGATGCCCAAGGCCTGGTCCTGATGGCCAAGGGTGTGTAGGTTGGCTGGGGAGTTAGACACCCTCTTGTCTTTAAGACTCTAGTCCCACCCTCTTCCAGTTCATGATTTATGTTGCAATCTGGGTGGCGTGGCACACCGCAGCTGTTTGGTCCTGTTCCTTCCTTGTGGAAATCCTGATCTGGTAAGAGGTAGGTTTCTTCACATTGACAAACAAGTTCTGTATGGGTCAGAGAGCAAATAGGTCAGGAACCCGGGTCCTGGTTTGCAGGTGTTCAACTCTACTTTCATAGCAGGAAAGTAGCCACAGACTGTTGTATAAATGTAGAGATGTGGCTGGGTACACTCCAGGGCTGTAGTTTTGGGATCCCAGCTGGACCACACCCAACACATCTCCGATGCTGTTTGCTCCAGTTATACCAACTGCCCACCCGAAACGTGCCTCCCTTCTCTCCTGTGTGCTTTTGGCTTGCTGCTCTCTCTGCCTGAAACACTCTTCTTCTCACTCCTACCTGGATAAATGAGGCTTGTTTTCCTGGTTTCTGCTTAGCTCTGCATTCCTCCAGACAGCTAGTGTGGCAAGACAGGATGGGGACTTCAGCAGTGTAAGAGGTGACGGGCTGTGGCTTTGCACACTCACACACAGCAGCTCTGCTGACTGACATTTAACCACAGAGGCCTGCAGTGGCTAACAGGTACCTGTAAGAGATAACTGCAGTGGAAGAAGCAGGAAACACAGCAACGGGACAGAACAGTCCCCCTTTAGGCTTAGGGCAGTGGAAGTCCCCATGCTGTGAGCTGAGAGTCCCCAGGCTGTTGATGAGCTAATACCTATGCAAGGAATGTCGAATGCACCCTCCAACAGAATTGCACCTACTCCCTTGCCTCAATGTGCCCCAAACTCACTTATGTATAAAAGCAAAAGCCCTGCTGTGCTCGGGGCTCAGACCTTGGGAATTATTCCTCTGGGCTGTGGCACCACTAATAAAGTGTTGCTTCCAGATCTCGGTGTCCTGACCCCCATTTCCCACTCACTTCATCCTGTCTTTCTGGTGCAGGTATACACTATTTTTTCCAACATGCTGCAAATACTGCCACTATAGGAATGTACTGTTACAGTGCCGGTTCACAGAGAGAAAATTCCCTGGAGATGGGGAAAAGAAGGTCTTTGTTCTATTGATTAATTTAATTTTAGGAAGAGCATCTGGTTCATGCCAAGCACTGTTCAAGATGGTAGAGTCTCGCCAATTAAAAAAAAAAAAGTATTACCTTTTTTTTGGGGAACACAAAAAGGAATAAATAAGATCACAAATACAGGTTTTTAAAAGTCTGTTCATGTTTAAGAAATAATAAAATGAATTGATGAGGGAAGGGTGAGGTCGCCTGATTTAGGTGGTGCAGAGACTTCTTGTCTAAAACGGAAATGGAAGGGTGAGAAGGATCCCTCCAGGCAAAGCAGAGGAGGAAGGAGATTTCAGGGGAAGGAGACGGAAAACTCACAGGTCCTGTGGCTGGAAGGAGCTCAGCTTGTTTGGAGGGAGCCAGGGAGGCATGAGCTCAGGCAGACAGAAAAGGGTGGTTTCCTTTGTGAATTGAGTCCTGGCTTCCCTGTCAGGGGCTGGAAAATAGTGGATGCTCACTCAGCCACTGTGTTGAGTTGCCTTTCCCAAAGCAGATCTGGAGATGAGAACTGTGGCTCAGGAGGTGGGCTGGGGTGGTGGCTCAAGAGGCAGGGAGGTGGGCTGAGGTGGTGGCTCAGGAGGTGGGGGGTGGGCTGAGGTGGTGGCTCAGGAGGTGGGGAGGTGGGCTGAGGTGGTGGCTTAAGAGGTGGGGAGGTGGGCTGGGGCGGTGGCTCAGTGGTGGAGCTCTTGCCTAGCATGTGTGAGGCACTGAGTTTGATTCTCAACACCACATATAGAAACAAATAATAAATGAAATAAAGATCCATCAACAACTAAAAATAATTTAAAAAGAAGTAGGGAGGTAATGCCGGAAACCAAATGATAGGGAGGAGGAGGCAGGAAGGGAGGAAGGTCAGCCACAGGAGCAGGTTGCTCATTCTCATGGTGCAGCCTTAAAGAAATGGGGTCAGCCCCACCTCCACAATACACAGAGAGGCAAGAACACTGGCATCTTCACCCACCAGGCAACGTTGGTTGGAAGTAGCAGGGGTACTAACTTCCAGAGATTTCTACTTTGCTTTTCTGCCTTGTGTAGCCGAGCAGGCTCCTGCTGCTTGAGAAAGCGCCTGATGGAGGGACTCAGGCACAAGAGGGAGGAAGCCTCCGTGAAGCTCGGTTGGCCCCTAGAGAATGTGGGAAAGCCACCAACTGGCCCTGCTATGGTAACTAAGAGAATAAGTAGCCGAGCGGATAAAGGAGTGCAAGAATGACTAATCGTATTCGAGAGAAATAAGCCTAAAGAAATGAAGGGCCCTGTCCCAGGGGACACCTGTGGTGGCAGTTGGGCTGGAGGATGGCAGATTGTGCAGATCTCTTCTCACCGAGGGGGGAGGCCCCATGTTGGAGTCTGGTGTTGGCCCTGGGGGGCGTATTCACATTCACACTCTGGGAATTGGCAAATGTTATAGGTCACAGCTGCAGCCCTGAAACCTAGTTGTGTCACTACTGGATCCCAATTCCTTCCTTACATCCTGTGGCCTTGTTTTAGTCAGGGATGTTTTTATTTATTTATTTATTTTTTTCTGCTCTGACTATAAGACCTGACAAGTACAATGTTAGGAGGAAAAGTTTATTTGGGGGCCCTCACAGTTTCCGAGGTCTCAGTCCACAGACAGCAGGCTCCATTCCTCGGGGCTCCAGGGGAGGCAGGACATCATGGAGGAAGAGTGTGGTGGAGGGAAGCAGCTCACATGGTGATCAGGAAGCAGAGAGAGACTCCACTCTCCAGAGACAAATAGAGACCCCAAAGCCACGCCCCCAATGCCCCCTCCTCCAGCCACACCCACCTCCTCCAGCCCCCACCCAGTTAATCCCATCAGGGGTCCATTCACTGGTTGGGTTAAGGCTCTCACCACCCAATCATGTCTCCTCTGGACCTTCCTGCACCGTCTCACACGTGAACTTTTGGGGACACCTCACATCCACACCATAATAGGCCCGTTAGGTCCAAGGCATCCTTCCTGGGGAGGCTTGTATGCCAGGCCCTGGAGATGGTGCCCCTCCCTGGCTTCATGCAGAATGAGGGCAAGAGCCATTCATCAGTCTTATTTCCTGTCCTCCTCCAACCAATTGTTTTCAACTCTGACTTGCAAATCAACCAGAAAGATTAATAGCATCTTCCACGGATATTTCTCATTGGCTTTCATTCCTTCCAAAGTGGAAGAGGCTTGCCCTTCTTCCCAGGGGAAAAAAACCTGTGGAGCCATTACCTGTGCAAAGACCATCCCCGCCCTGGCTGATGGTGGCTTATGGATGCCAATTATGCTAGGAAACGCTGGGCCATGCTTCTGTTCTCTCTCACCTGCATGTATTTCGAATCAGGCTAACAAAAGAACTCTCTGTGGGCTAATTTTGCCATTTTGAGAGTAATTTTTTTGTTGTTAGGAACAGAGTCATAGATCACCCCCAGACAGTGGTGAAACGAGAGCCTTTGCCGGAGATTTATGTAGGTCTCCTGACCTCAAGGGAGGTGACTGATTGGGCTAGTGGTCATGATGCTGATTATCTTTGGATGTGCTAGAGAGCAGGTTACTTTTTTCATTGTTTGAATCTGGAGCTTGAGGAAACCTGGGAGCACAACGATTTGATAATTCCCTTGATTGGGAAGATGGGCTTTTGTTCCCAGGGTTGTACCTGCAGTGTCTGTGAAGGTGAGCGACACAGCTTCATTACTAGAAAGGTGGGTACAGATGTGCAGAGTCCAGATTTTGGAGAAAATGACACTCCCCCCCTCTCCCCCACACAGTGTCTTTATGCCCCTCATCAAGTTGTCTGTAGCCATTTGTTTTAGTCAGCTTTTTTGCCACTGTGATTAAAGGACCCCACCAGATCAACTGGAGAGGAGGAAAGGTTTAATTGGGGGCTCAGGGCGTCAGAGGTCTCAGTCCACAGACAGCAGGCTCCATCCCTCCGGGCTCCAGGGGAGGCAGGACATCATGGAGGAAGAGTGTGGTGGAGGGAAGCAGCTCACATGGTGATCAGGAAGCAGAGAGAGACTCCACTCTCCAGAGACAAATAGAGACCCCCAAAGCCACGCCCCCAATGCCCCCTCCTCCAGCCACACCCACCTCCTCCAGCCCCCACCCAGTTAATCCCATCAGGGGTCCATTCACTGGTTGGGTTAAGGCTCTCAGGACCCAGTCTCACACTGAAGTCCTCTGAACCTTCTTGCATTGTCTCACATGTGAGCTTTTGGGAACATTCCACATCCCAGCAGATGCACGCCTGTAATCCCAGCAGCTCAGGAGGCTGAGGCAAGAGGATGGTGAGTTCAAAGCCAGCCTCAGCAAAAGCGAGGCCCTAAGCAACTCAGTGAGACCCTGTCTCTAAATAAAATACAAAATAGGGCTGAGGTGTGACTCAGTGGTTAAGTGCTCCTGAGTTCAATCCCTAATACCTCCCTCACCCCAAGGAAAAATTTTAAAAAATAACTATATTTAGTGGTATAAGAGGAAGAAGAAAAAAGAAGATGAAGTAGAAGATTCACACACATACCTGCATACACACACCAGGTATTGGATCCAGGGGCACTTGACTATTGAGCCCCATCCCCAGCCCTTTTATTTAGAGCCCTTCTATTTAAAGACAGGGTCTCCCTGAGTTGCTTAGGGCCTTGCTAATTTGCTGAGGCTGGCTTTGAACTCATGATCCTCCTGCCTCAGCCTCCCGAGTAGCTGGGATAACAGGCATGTGCCACCACTCCCAGTCAGGAGAAGATATTTTAACACTTGTTGAGGATTATGAGCCTGAGATGTTCTCTCAGTTAATATGGACAACAATCCTACGAGGTAGGCAGTGTCCATCTCAAACCCTTTGACCATCCAACTACCAAATTGATGTTTTGTCAGCTTCTTGAATTTGTCACACTTTTCCTCCCTGAGGACTGTCACATAAGCTGCTGCCTCTGCCTGGGGCACTTCCTCCCCTACATTTTGCATGGCTTCCTCTTCTTTATCTTCTAGTTCTTATATCCTATATAGCATCCTTTCTGTCTAGAACAGCTTCCCCTTCAATCATTATATAGACACAATTTCTAATGATTTTATTTGTATATTCTTTTGGGTTCTCTCTCCTTCAAGCAGCATTAAGCTCCGTGATAGCCAGAGAACTTCTTTACCTGTCTTTTCTCTGGTGTGCTGATCTTTCTGCACTCCAGCAGCAGGAATACAGTTGAGTCGACCATTAAACATCTGCTGAAGGAACCGGTGGTTCAGCCCTGATTTAGCAGATGTGGTTACTGGGATGGGGAGTGTGGTAGGACAGGATGGGAACTTTAGGTGTGTAAGAGGTGACAGGCTGTGGCTTTTCACACTCACACCCAGCAGCTCTGCTGACTGACATTTAACCAAAGAGGCCTGCAGTGGCTGACAGGTACCTGTGACAGATAACTGCAGTAGCAGATGCAGGAAACACAGCAATGGGACAGAACAGTCCCCCGCTTTGGCTTAGTGCAGTGAAAGTCCCTAAGCCATATGATCTAGGAGTCCCTAGGCTGTTGACAAGCTAGTACAATATATAAGCAATGTAGAATGCACCCTCCAATAGAATGGCACCATCCTGGGGCCTTAATGTCCCTCAAACTCACTTAAGTATAAGTAAAAGCCCTGCTGTGCTCGGGGCTCAGACTTTGGGACTTATCCCTCCGGGCCATGGCACCACTAATAAAGTGTTGCTTCTGGATCTTGGTGTCCTGACCCGCATTTCCTGCTATAGGCGAAATACAGTAATCTACCCAGTGTTCCCTGGCTAGCAATTGGCTCCAACTCAAATCTGCCTAACTCCAGAACTGCCCTGCTCTGTCACTTGGAGTGAAATGGCTGAGGGAGGACTAGAAAGGGAACTGCCTTCATTTCCTCCCACTTTACATTGGCTCTGCAGCACTAAGAGAATCTCAACAGCTACCCCAAGAGATGTGTGTCCCCTTTGCCTTGACGGTTCTATTTACAGGACCAGGCCCCCCGTCTGATGCACTGTGGGGGAGCTGATTTCACTCTCTCAAACATGGAATCCTCGTCCCTGTAATGAGTTAATCACTCAGCAGGATCTGACTCTTCCTGTGTTCCGCAGACATTATCCGCTTAATCCTCACCAAAACCATGTGAATTTCATGTCAGTCACACAGTATGATTTCCCTTTAATCAACCTTAAAGCCACAGGTATCACATTTACCTGGAGTCTAATGCTTTGTGTTCTCAAAGTTCAATAAAGGCTCCAAGAAAAAAACTAATGGTGTACATGGTTTAAATAGTTGGGTGCCTCCTTTCCACACCTATAACTCTTTGAACAAGTTAAATACATTACTTATCATTCCCTCTTAAGTTTCAAGTGGCGGTATTCATCAGACCCTGCTACCTAATACACAACTTTAATATGAGATGAAAAGCCAAGGAGTTTCTACATAACTATTAAGCACTGAAATGAACAAGATTCATCTTCAGGTGCTTTAACTTTAACTTGAACTTGATGTGTTTTAAATGCCCCCCAAGGAATTTTTTTTAATTACAAATTTGTGAAGTGGTTAAGTGTGATTAAGTGATTATTCTATTTCTATTTTCTATTCTGTTTTTTTTTTTTTTTTTGGGGGGGGGGTTGGTACCAGGGATTAAACCCAAGGCATTTAACCACTAAGCCACATCCCCAGCCCTTTTAATTAATTAATTTATTTTTGAAACAGCGTCCCATTAGGTTGCTTAGGTTCTGGATAAGTTGCTGAGGCCGGCTTGAGATCCTCCTGCCTCAGCCTTCCCCAAGCTGCCTGCCAAACTTTTAACATAGGAATATTAAGCTTCACACGCTCATCACAACACTGTTGTCTTCAGGAAATATGATCATGTGGGTTACGTGTTGGGCACAACAACTGGCCCATCAAATGGCCACAGTGGTCAATGCTACCACATGTACTTCTTTGGTTATACTGAATGCTGAAGTGTATCCTTCAGTGTATCCAAAGGCTCTTACCCTGAGAAATGCATATGTGCAAATATCACACAAATCTCTCTGTGAATTAGGAGAGGGTGGCACGTAAGTATATATTCCTCTTTTTTAATTCTAGCAGGCTGCGTGTGGTGGCACATACCTGTAATCCTGGTGACTTGGGAGATTGAGGCAGGAGGATCACAGGTTCATGGCCAGACTCAGCAACTTAATTTTCTCAGCAGTTGAGGGAGGTTTATAAAATGACCCTGTTTTACAGATTAGGAAACTTAGAGCCGGAAAGAGTTCTCTCTACAGCTACAGTCCAGGGCTTCAGACTCCATGGTAATTTCTAGAAGAAGTCTTACCAAAAATGCTATTTTGACATGGTAGAGGGGGTGGGATATCCAGTATTATATGATGAAATATAGATTCAACTACTGAACAATTAAAATCACTTTCTCCTTATTCCCCATTCCTACTGATAATGAAATTATTTGGCCATGAAAAAAACCAGCAAATCTGCACCCCAGGGACAGAGATGGGGGTCCCCTTCAGCCTTGGTGTTCTGTACTTTATTCCCAGATTATGGAGTGGGCTGGAGTGGCCTCTGAATGCCTGTAACCCTATGGGTTAGGTAGACTATGAAGGAAAGCAAGCACTCTGAAAAAATCTGTTGCTAGGATGTTGACTCCCGAGAGCTGAGGGTTGTGTGGATTTGCCTAGGGAGTGAATATAAATTTCCTACCTTTTGGCCTGGAACAACTTATCATAGCACCTACTATTTACAGTAATAATGTCTGCTAATATTTGTTGAGTGCTAACACTGTGCAGGGAGGATCTGTTCTAAATGTTTCACATTCATTAGCATATATGAATATATCTTGCTTTCTACATCTACTATATATATATATATATATATATATATATATATATATATATATATATATATATTTTTTTTTTTTTTTTTTCCTTAATGGAGCTGGTTTTTTGTTTTATTTTGTTTGGTACCAGAGGCACTTGACCACTGAGCCACATCCCCAGCCCTTTTTTATATTTTATCAGAGACAGGGTTTTGCTGAGTTGCTTAGGTCCTCACTAAGTTGCTGAGGCTGGCCTTGAACTCGTGATCCTCCTGCCTTAGCCTCTCAAGCTGCTGGAATTACAGGTGTGCACCACTGCACCTGTCTTGTTTCTAGTTTTTAAATACTGATTTAAATACAAATAAAACTGTCCACAAAACATTCCCTGTGAAGGATTCATAAGGCATTGTTATCATTAACCAGTCTCTTCCATTGGTGACCCATTAGCACACGGCTTTCCAGGTCATTGACTGTGACATTACATCTCCTCCCTCTGATGCATGGCAGCTCTTTACACACTGAGAAGGGACACAGCCCTGGTCCCCAACAATTCTTCAGTAACATTCCTCTAGCTCACCAGATTATTCTCTAGACCTCACCATCGTTGCAAGTTTCAAGCCCCAGCCTTAACCAAATATGAGAGAGTTCTTTGAAAGGACCACAGCCACCCTTGATCCAGACCCTAAACTGCTAATTTTAATTATTATATATAATTAATGCATATGTAAAATAAAAAAGATAAAATACAAACTATTAAATATATAATAATATGTATAATAAATTATATTAAATAGACTATATTAAAATATTACATATAAATATATAATAAAATATATAAAATATTATTCTATAAAATAAATATTAAAATTTAAAAATATATAATATATAACATATATGTATTACATATTTTTGAAATATATAAAAACATTAAAATATCATATGTAAAATATATATAAATAAATAATATTATAAATAAATATGTATAAATGATATACACCATAATAAATAAATTATATCATAAGTAAGTATTTATATATCATGTATAATGTATATAATTTCATTTCACGTACATATTTTAATTTATATATTTAAGTCAATATCATCCTAATAACATCTTCTCTCTCTCTCTCCCCCACAGCTTTTTGCCATCTTTGCATTTGCAACATGTGGTGGCTACTCTGGAGGCCTTCGGCTAAGTGTGGACTGTGTCAACAAGACAGAAAGTAACCTCAGCATCGACATAGCATTCGCCTACCCCTTCAGGTAGGCCATGGCCGTTTGCTTCCCAGCTTCCCAAAGAGGGGGCTTTCTTCCATCTGGGGTTTCTCCCAGGGGCTTCTGGGTAAACTGAAAGGACTCTGCTCACACCCGTGAGATTCCCAAAGGGGTGTCCACCCGCTTCCCCACCCCAGAATGATCATGAGTTGTACCTGCAAGTCAGAATGGACTGTCCTCCAAAACAAAACAAAACAGAAAAATACCCCCAACAAAATCAACTTATTACCCAGGATATTGGGGGTGATCAATACAGATACCCCAGTTCTACAGTTCTCCTCCATTCCATTTCTCCATCCTTAGGGTTTCCAAATTCTCTCCAGATTTGTGTTACCTTTCATATCCTATTGACTATGCAGTTCTGGCTATTTAATGCATTTAATAATATTAATACTGAATACTTTCCCCTGGGCCGGGCACTCTGCTCAGCCGGTTGACCTGTGTAATTGCATTACATCATCACACTTACCCTGAAGGGTGTACTATCACCCTCTCCATCTACAAATGAGGAAACTGAGGCGCAGGTGTGTTTGCTCATATTCCCTTAGCCAGTGAGAGATGGGGTCAGTGTTTGAGCCCCCCTGTCTTGAGCCAGGGCTCAGATCTCTATTGATACACTTAAACTGTGAGGAATGTAAGCCTCTTTACAAATTGCCGCAGTCTTGGCTGAGCACAAGATCACGAGCCACTCACAGCTTTGTAGATTCAAACAGCAGTTCTTTATTCCCGAACTCACACCGGCCTCCACACACACGTTCTGGGGAAATCCCAGTTCTGCCGCCGCCCAATTCACCTACTCCACCAGGCTTTCTTTTCCAATACTTTCTGAATCTCACAAGAACTCAACGGGAACTCAAGGATCGGGTGTGCCTGAGGCAGCAGGATACGCCCTATTCCCCCGGCAGGGTACACCTTAAACCTGGAACTTCCCTAAACCCAAGGACGGGATACTCCCTAAAACCTGATTAGCTCTAAACCCGGATCCGCCCTGGTCCTTGAGCAAGGTCACCTTACTAAAGCATACATGCAATGTCCCAGCGAATGTCCTCTAAGCAACATGGGGTACACTGGCAAGGAAATTTCATGTCATTCCTACTTGGAAATGGCCCTCAGCAACAAATTCAGCATGAAAGACCATGCCTTATCTATGTTTGTGTCCTGTATACTAAATGATGGCTCAATGCCTATCTCAAACCTCACATCTTTTGATTCGGATCTATATAGCCAAAGTGGATTAATTGAACTCAAGGAAAATATGGTGAATTTATGTAAAACTCCCGTATAATTGGCATCAAATTACGGGTGTGTTTTTCAAAAACAACATACAATGCATTATATTGACATCTTGTTACTATACTCTCCTGTTCCTTTCAACTAAGGAATGTTTGCTAGTATTCATTTTGTACCAAGCATGGTGCTGGTGCTATGATTACAGAAAACAAGTAAAAATTGGCACCCCCACACTTAAAAAAAAACCAGATAAGTACAGTGTTTTTCAAGACTATTTTCATGGAGACCTAGATAACTAATGTTACTAAATGGAAAGAAATGAAGGAGGAAAAATAGGAAAGGAGAAGAGGTGGGAGAAAAAAAGAGTCACTGGGAGGAAGAATTTTAAAGTAGAATCAAATCTAAGAAATACTTTTTAGCACTTTTTTTTTTTGGTACTGAGGATTTAACCCAGAAGTGCTTTACCTCTGCACCACATCCCAGCTCTTTTTTATTTATTTATTTATTTTATTTTGATACTGGGTCTCACTAAGATGCTTGGGACCTCACTAAGTTGCTGAGACTGGCCTCAAACTTGCAATCCTCCTGCCTCAGCCTCCCCAGTCACTGGGATTACAGGTGTGGGCCGCCATGCCTGGCTAGCACTTTATCTTTCTAATGCTCATTTTGAAATCATCTAAAGAAGCACAGTATTCCCCCCAAATACACAAAAACTCATTTTTTCCCACTGGATATCTCAGAGGCTTTGTATATCATGGAATGTACCTTTTAAATATTGGTCTATCAAACTTTTCCTAGTCTAAGACAAATCGGCCTCAATTCATAGGTAATGAATCACAGAGAAGTGACATTTATACTAATATTCTTACTGTTAAATTTTAAGATTTGCAGACACCCTTGCACCAGGACTGTTTTTAACTAATTACAGAGTAGAGCTCAGAAATACTAAGCATGTCATCCCTGGCAATCTGATGGTGATAGCTAGCTGTGCTGGTGGACATGGGCTGGGGGTGTTTGACACTTCTGAAAGTTCTAGATGAAGCCTTGTGGAGGAGAGTGGCCATGCTGATGCCTGCTCACGGAAGAGCATTCAGGATCTAGGGTCAGAGTGGAGAATTGGCAGTGGACAGGAGATGGGCATGGGATGTTCACTAACCTCAGTCAAGAATTCATTAAGTCAGAGTCAGTAGCAGTGGCACACGCCTGTAATCTCAGCAGCCTGGGAGGCTGAGATAGGAGGATCATGAGTTCAAAGCCAGCCTCAGCAACAGCGAGGTGCTAAGCAACCCAGTGAGACCCTGTTTCTAAATAAAATGCAAAATAGGGCTGGATATAGGGCTCAGTGGTTGAATGTCCCTGAGTTCAATCCCTGGTACCCCTCCCCACCCTGTAAAACAGTCAAGGTTGGGAGGACATGAGCTCGAAGCTCTGGGCTGGTCCTCCTGGGCTCTCTTCCTCTGCCACACAATGGTCCATCCCCATCATCCCATACCCTGCAGACTCTCCAATACCTCCTGGGAAGCCCCAGTCTCCTAAAAGCAATGTAAAATCCACCGTTCAGGAAGAAAGGAGCCTTTTATCACAGGGCCTCAGCAACTTAGCCAGGCCCTGTCTCTAAATAAAATATAAAATGGGCTGGGGATGGGGCTCAGTGGTTGAGTGCCTCTGGTACAAAAAAAAAAAAAAATTAAAAATGCTGGGGGTGTAACTCACTGGTAGAATGCCCCTGGGTTCAATTCTCAGTAAGGGAAAAAATTCATGTGCTCCTAAAACTTCACAAGCCAATGCCAATGATTTGCTCATAACCCGAGAAATAAGAGCATTCAGTGTCTTCTGTTCAGTTTATTGCAAAGATGAGGACAACAAATTCAAATGCCAAGTCATCTGAACAAAAACAGTTATTTTGCAAATGACAGATCAAAGAAAGCTACTGAAGTGGTTATCAGACAAATATTTCAAGATGTAAAATAATGTCAACTAGAAAAATCCTAGCTAACTCACAAAATACCCAAGTGCTGCTTTTGATAACTTGGCCCAAATAGGCAATTCCTTTTCCACCTCCACACATGTGTATTTTTGACTTGTGCTTTCTTTTGGGGCGGAAGTACCATAGATTAAACTCAGGGGCGCTCGGCCTCTGAGCCAAATCCCCAGCCCTATTTTGTATTTGATTCAGAGACAGGGTCTCCTGAGTTGCTTAACACCTCACTGTTGCTGAGACTCGCTTTGAACTTGCAATCCTCCTGACTCAGCCTCCAGAGCCTCTGAGATTACAGGCGTGCACCACCACGCCTGGCTTAACTTGTACCTTTATCAGAAAGAATTTCCACTCAACAACCTGTTATTTTACTGTGGAGAGAAAACATTTTTCACCTGGCCTTCCTTTTGATTTGTGAGTAAAACACATAGTTTTCTCATCCACTATAATATGCTCTGTTGGTATGCAGTTTGCTTGATGAATTGGGAGTAGGGTCCTTCTGGACTCAGTACTCTACTTTCTTTATAAGCCAAAGCGTGAAATGCTAGGCAGCCATTGAACATCATTTTCTCAATATTTAAAGATATGTAAATATCAATGAAAGATCAGTAGAATGGAGGAAAGGGACCAGGAGTGAGAAGAGGTGGGGGGAGTGCTGGAAAGTGATACTGACCAAATTATAGGGTTCTATCATGTGCATGGACAGATATGTAGCAACAATTCCACCATTATTTCCAGTACAATGCACCAATAAAAAAGTAGGGGAAAAAAGATACGTGAAATACACTCTGCATAGAATACAAGACTATATACTGTGTCATGATTTTGATTTGTTTTATACAGGCAGGCTGGAGCAGATATTACCACTGCCGTCCATCTGCCCTATCTCCGTACCATTCATGCCTACCCTTCTCACTATAAACCCCCATAACCATTAAATATTTTTCTTTTTTTTGGGGGGGGGGTCAGGGATGGTTACCAGAATTGAACCCAGGTGAGTTAACCACTGAGCCCCATCCCCAGCCCTGTTTTGTATTTTATTTAGAGACAGGGTCTCACTGAGTTGCTTAGGGCCTGGCTTTTGCTGAGGCTGGATATGAACTTGCCATCCTCCTGCCTCAACTTCCTGAGCCACTTGGGATTATAAGTGTGTGCCACTGCATCCGGCAAATATTTTTGTTTATTGCAGAATCTTGACTGATCAATAGGCAGGACAGGCCAGAAATCCTGGGAAGTTAATGTCCCCTACAGTAGCCTTCATGCAATGACCAGCCCTTGGGTGGTACAACTCTAAGGCATTTCCTGTCCCCTTTGCAGGGTCACTCCACAGGCCGACTCCACCTACAGTGCAGATCTGATCACCAACAAGCTTTGATTATCTTCTTTGCCTGTCCCGTCTTACTTTGCAATTGCCCTGTTGGTGTTTGTAAAGATGAATTCTCTCCAAATGAGTTGCACTCAAATCCTGACCTCAGGGTCTGCTCCTAAGAGGTTGAACCTAAGATGCTGGCATTGCTTGAGAAATTTATCATCATTAAGGAAGATCGATCAATCAATTAATCAGTCAAGCAGATCCTCACTTACTCTAGCTATGAATCATGTTACAAAGTGTTGCATATGCCAAACTAACAAACAAACAAAAGCTTAGCTGTGTAATGTTGAGAAAACTCATTTATCATTCCTGTTCCTTGTCTGTGGAGCAGAGATAGAATGACCTCTTTCACAGTAACGTTAAATATATTAAATGAAATACATGCAAAATGTTTAAAATAAGGCCTGGCATTTGGTGAGTTTTCTTTTAGTACATTATTTTATTTCATAATCAAGTAAGAGTAATTAAAAATAAACGAGAAAACTAAAAAATAATTATTCTAGTTAATTCGCAAACAAATGACGTGCTCCATCCCCAGCCCTTTTTAATGTTTTATTTAGAGACAGGGTCTTACTAAGTTGCTCAGGGTCTCACAAAGTTGCTGAGGCTGGCTTTGAACTCACGATCCTCCTGTCTCAGCCTCCCAAGCTGCTGGGATTACAGGCATGCACCAACACATCAGGCCAACCTTTTCCTTACATTGTATTTTATCCAGAATCACAGCAACTCCCACGATAAGCAGGGCCTATATGCAGACACTAAAATGTGCACCTACTTTATTGCCTAACATTGATTGATTTGCTTTTAACTCTCTAATGTTTATTTAGGAGTCTCTGTGAGGTATTATTATGAGTCCAATTTTTTTTTTCTTCTCACTAAACTTCAAGGAGAAATGAAGTGACAGATGGAGAAGTCATCGGGGCACTAATGCGGTATCTGGGAGGTTGCTTGGCATCAGTGAGGGAGGAGAAATGAGGCTCAGGCTGACCCTTGTGATCCCTGGAACAGAGACTTCAAAGAGTGGGTGCTGGTACTGAGGAGAGGCCAGCTGGGCTGCCCAGCAGGGCACAGGCTGCATAACAGGCCCCTTCTTTCGCCTCATGAATCCTCCCTTGCTCCGTGCTCCTCTTTGGAACCCGGGGGTCGGTGGAAATAACTGTCAGGAAAGCTGTGGGAGCAGGGCCATCACCTAGCAATGCCGGCTCTGCCTGGTGGGAACAGGAGGAATATTCATGCCCAAGAGTGATTATGATAAGCATTTTTTTTTAACCAAAAAGGGCCAGTTTGGGGAAAATAAAAATGTTAAGGGCTGCAATTTTTTATGTCTTGTGTTCAGGAAATGCTTCGTTTGCAATTACATTTAAGCATTCGTTTATGGTTTCTCATTACCAAAAAACGTCGCTCTTTCTGGCTAAAATGGTAGAAACTTTATAACTACAGGATGTCATTTTAATGTTGTGCCCCAAATTAAATTTGCCGGGGAAGATGAGACTTGGTGGCTTCGTGGAAATGTGAAAGCAGTGGGCTGCGGGGTCCAGGACAATTTCCTGGCTTCAATCCAAGCTCTGCCACGCAGGGGGTGGACGGGTTACAGATTCCCAGCCTGAGAGCAGGGCTGGGCAGTGAGCCGTGTGGAGCCCAGGACTCCCGGGCTCCCTTACTGTAAAAGGAAAGAATAATGGTATCTCGCTCCTGCTCTAGCAACGGCCTCTCCTCTAGATAACGCAAGCTAATCAGGTAGGAGAGTCTCGCTCGTATCAAGTGGTCCCTGAATTGCATCATCGCTGTTACCATTAATAATGGGGTCTAGCAGAAGGAATGGGCAGCAGAGTTCCGCAGTAGGCCAAGGACAAGACATTTTTTAGGATGAAGAAAGGAATAATCATTTGTAGAGAATGTTTGTAGGAATCACAAAAATTTATACAAATGTGCACAATGACTGTTGGCATGGAAGACGTTAATTAGTGAGTGATAAATTAATCTATACCCTACCCCACAGGGGCCCTCCCAGCCTGTACAAATGCCAGGTTGAAATGCTTTAGTTGCAAGGCTCTCTAAAAGGAGAGTGGTGGGTGAGGACTTGGCTATAATGCATGTCTCAGTTGGGGTTTTCCCCAGAACACCTTCTTCTCTTTATTCCATTTTTTATTTGTTCTAATGAGTTACACATGGCAGAAAAATTCAGAATGGACCCATTGCACACAAATGGAACACAGCTTCTCATTCCTCTCTCCATTATTCCTCTGTACATGACTGTACGTGATGCAGAGTCCCACGGCTCCTGCAATCATACATGTATATAGGGTCATAATATCTGTCTCATTCCACCATCTCCCCACCATACCCCTCCCCTCCCCTCACTCCCCTCTGCCCAATCCAAAGTTACTCTTTTCCTCCCATTCACCCTCCACCCCAGATTATAGATCAGCATCCACATATCAGAGAAAACATCAGGCCTTTGGTTTTTTAGGATTGGCTTATTTTGCTTAGCATGATAATGTTCAGCTCCATCCATTTACCTGTGAATACCATCATTTCATTCTTCTTTAAGCTGAGTAATATTCCCTTATGTATATAGACCACATTTTCTTTTTCCATTCATCTGTTGGAGGTTCCATAGTTGTTGGTTCCATAGTTTAGCTATTGTGAATTGAGCTGCTATGAACATAGATGTGGCTGCATCACTGTAATAAGGATTTGAATTAAAGTAGCTTTCTTGGTAGATCCCTGGAGTATACCATTGAGGAATGAAGATGTGATGTAGGAGAGGGAAGAAGCAAATGAAGAATGGATTATGGGGCAAGTTATCACCATGAGCAAGTGGAGCACCCAAGACTCTGGGACACTTCGGGCACCATGTTTCAACAGTACCTGCGTCAGGCAGGGGTCACTATCCAGCTGCTCCTGCTGGTCATTGGTTGAGAGCTGCTCCGGCAGGTGCTAACTCCCTGGTGTGGCTTGCAGATCAAGCATGAGCCTGCCATTCAGAAAGACTCCAGTCAGGCAGTGTGAATACTGGCCTCAGAAAGCCAGCATTGTATACAGAGATGGCCAGAGCCAGAAATATGGGTGGTTCCCCCAGAACCTCTGTACCATGGGGAGATTCTTCAGTCATTTTCCTAGATCTATGGATGAGCTCATCCTGCATCATTTATTCATTCTCTCCATAAATACTGATTGATCATCTACAGTGGATGAGGCCCTGAACATACAGATACTTGGTATGTATGGGTGGGTATAGTAGGCCTGGCTTCTTGCTCCAGAAGACAATAAAGAAGTAAGAAAGATAAATAAATATGTGTGTGTATACATATGTACACATATCCTTTTTTCCCACAATCGTCATTTTTATAAGAAAATGAGCCTTATGCAGAGAAGTGTTGGTGGGGCTGGAGAGGGTCACGTGATCTCGGCTTTGATGGTCCAGAATGCCCTCCCTCAGGAGGAGGTCTGGACAAGTTCTTGAGGCAGAGTGAATGAAAGAGAAAGTAGGTATGAGATCAGAAAGTAAGAGTTAAGGCAAAGTGTCAAGCGTTAATGAAAGTCTTGAAAGGCAAAGGGAGAGGTGGTGCTATTTCAGATTAGCTGATTGGAGAAAAACCCGAATGATGAAATGACATTTCAGAGCCCACCTGAAAGGAAAGAGAGAGAAAGACCACCTCACAGATCTCTGAGGGTTGTATTCCAGGGAGAGAACAAGAGCAGGGGCCTGACGTCCAGCGTGGGGAGGGTTGGGGGTCAGCAAGGAAGCCATGTTTTGCTGGACTGGAAATTGCAAAAGGGACCTGGCAGAAGATGGAGTGGAAGAGAGAGGCAGAGGCCGGGTCCCCGGGGTCTGGTGGGCTAACATGAGAACTCTGGATTGTACAGTGATTGAAACGGGAAGTCACTGGAGGGTCTGAGCAGAGGGGCCCTTGACATCTGTGTTTATAAAAGACCTGGCCCAGAATGATCATTCATAAAAAAAACAGACTATGTTCAAATAAAAATGGATATTATGATTTAAAAAAAACGATCTAGCTGTTAAAGTAGATAAACGTCAGAGAGAGGAAGCAGGGGTGAGGTCAAGGGGGACAGGAAGGAGGTCATCACAGCCATCAGGGAAGACACAGGGGTAGCCTGGAACAAGGTGGGGTCGGTGGGGACGGTCAGGCACGGTGTCTCTGCGTGGCCCTCCACGTCTCACATCTGGTGCTCACTCACATCTACAAGTCAGCCCTTTTGCCGGTGAGGTTGGGTAGCACAGCTCAAGATGGAGAACGACTTCAATATTTTAAGATCCTTGTTCCTCACGCTGGTCTATGGGTATCCCTGGGGGCCGCTGGCCTTTCAGCACCACGTAACAGCCTCCACCTCGACAGGCCACACAAACAGGCAGCCATCTGGCTGGACTGGAAGGACGGGTCCCCGCGATTGCTTTGCCACGTGTTTGTGCATGCATTCCCGGAGACCAGAAGACACACAGAGATTTATGGAGTGGTTAATAGCCCCCATTGCACAGAAGATGGCTTGAAACAGGTCATTGCCTCTCAGATCCGTCAGAATCTATTCAGGGCAAAAGAGCTTATGCCAGATGTTCAATTTTTAAAACAAATATAAAGAATGAAGCTCACAGAATGGTTTTTTACATTTAAAAATTATTATGTATTAAATACTGCATAAGTATGTATCAAATATCCTCAATGTTGCCTCTTGGCCTATAAAAGCCTAGAGTATTTAATATGTGGCCCCCAAAAGAGAAAAAATTGGACTGACCCCTAAGCAAGAGGCATGAATAGGGGTTGATCCAATTAGGGAAGAGATGTGGCCATTGCCAGAGATGCTCCCCAGAGGCCCAAGAAAAAGGGGGAGAAATATGTTGGCTTCTCCTTTGTTCCTGCCCTCTCCTCTCCCACCACTGGAAGCCAGTGAGCCAGAATCAAGCCCCCAAGATGCAAAACTAGGCGGGACAGGATCATCAGGGGAATCGAGAACACACAGGCAATGACCAGCACAGACCCCCGACTAAACCTCAGTTCCCTGATGTACCCAACGAGAAGACAAGTTTGAAGTCTTCTTAAAAGACAAGTAGACCTCTAAGTCAGGAGAAAATAGAACCTGACCTTGGCCAGGAAGGGTCCCTGGTAGCACCCCAGTCACCCTTCTTGCAGAAAAAGCAAGAGATGTAAAAATTCCAGTTTCTTTCATTCACCCTCACAGGGCTTGCCGGGAAGCTTGCCCTATTTAGGTAGAAGCTGAACAAGCTTTGAAAGATCAGGATTTGGGCACAGAACAAAAATGATTGTAGGTTCTGTAATCAAGGCTTTTGTTTCTGTTGAGCTCCCACAGGGAGCTGACAAGTGGCAGAGATTAAATCAGTGTGTGCTGAGTGGGCTCTTTACATAGTTCTTAGTTCTTGGTCTCACTGTGTGTCACTTGCAGAGCAGGCGTGGGGGACACGGTGAGAGCTTTATACCCCAGAAGAACACAGACAGGACTTCTCTCAAAGTTGCAAAAACTGAGTTCCAGTTCTCTCTTACATAGGTCATGTGTTTTTTTTTCCCCCTCCTCCTAGAGTAAGAGAGAGTTTGAGTTGTCTGGAAAAGAAGAAGTCAGCTGCCGTGTACATCAGATAGAACCATCAATTCATATCTCTATGTTGTATAACTGGTGAAGGCGATCCCCCACTCACTGTCTTGACAGGGTCACAGTGAGAAAAAGTGTTGGCAAAGCCGCTCTCCCACTGTCTTGATACTTTGACTCAAGCTAACACTTGCCTTGTTTATTATCTTGAACATGACAAAATAGAAAAAGGAAAGTACCAGGAAGAAGCCAATGGATGCCTCCATTTTTTGTTGTTCCTAAATTATGTATTACAGCATATGTTACTCTTCGAAGGCAAACCCATAAATTTCACAAGAAAGCAAATGTAATTTAAATGTCATAATAATGGGCAAAGTGTAGCAATTTCACTGCCTCCACAATATGCTACTGAGCCTGTCTCCTGAAAAAAATGAAGAAATACTAGTTGCCTTTTCCCTCTAGGCCAACCGGAAATGAGGGTGGAAGTCAGAAAGAATGAATTTTGATGGACTTTTTTTGATCTCTGCAACCAAAAGTTATGATAAGAACAACTTAGAGGAGGAAAAGTTAATTTTGACTCATGGTTTCTGAGGTTTAGGCCCTTCCACCATGATGATCTGGAGGAGGAGAGCAGCTCTGGACTTGCAACCAGGAAGCAGAGAGGGAGCGCCATTCATCAGGGACAAGATTTAAACCCCAAAGGCACATCCTCAATGACCCACCTTCTCCAGCCACACCCTAACTGCCTACAGTTGCCATCCAGTGGATCCATATCAGTGGATTAATCCATTGATTGCGAACACCCCTTCTCCACGGTCACATTTAGAGCCCACTCTGCATTGCAGGCAAGTGAGGCAGGCCAAGAGGGACTTGGGGACTGGTTCTCAGGTGCGTTGTGCTCTTCAGGATTTAGAATGACTGGCATTTATTTTTCATTTGACTTCTCAAGTCCAAGAATAAACAGGGAAGTTTGCAAAACAACTCCAGGCTGGATCTGAAATGGTCAGCCTCTTTTCCTTTTTGCAGCTGGTTGGAATTCGAACTAAATGAGTGGTTGTTGATCCATCTGCAAAAGCTCATACGTTTCATTTTGAAAGACTCTCCACCAAAGTGGCAGCTGTCACTTGGAGATGGGTGGTAAGAAGTTCCATGAAGTACAGGATTTTCTGAAATAAAGTTGTTCCAAAGGTTTTAATGCTATGGTAGGTTCTCGCTTCCCTGGTGAAGAGGTGGCTTGTGAAGAGAAGCTGCAGTTCAGAGTTCCCAGATATTAATCAGGAAACTGGAGCATCTTTGATTGCAGTGGAGAATCTTCTGTCATAATGCCCCTGGAGCTTAGCACAGAGATATCAGAAATAAGTGGAAAGCGCAGAACCACTTCTAGTACAGAGGTGGAGTTTCTGAGGTCTACTTGATTCGCTTTGAACATCTTTGGAAATGAGCTGTGAATTTTGCTCAATGATCTCTACATATGTTTTATTTTAAAATATCCACCGGGGTTTCATTTTCCACCCTTGTTTATGCCGTCTTACTTTCCATTGTCTAAAACAGATTCTCTGTTGCTTATTACCACATTTTAAAGTATCTTTTTTTATTAGAAAAAGCAAATTTTTTATTCTATTCTAAAAATCCTGCTAGCAAAATGATGGAGGCTGTAAATAAAAAGATCAGTGATTACCAAGGATTGGGAGTGGGAGAGAAGGGGGGAATCAGCAGAATAAAAAAGGCTTTTTAAGGCAGTGAAAATACTGTGGATGGCACTGTAATACGGAATACATCCTATCGTGTGTTCATTTGTCCAAGCACATAGAATAGACAATACCAAGGGTGAACCTCAATGTGGACGATGGACGTTGGAGGATAATAACACGTGGAGGCAGCTTTATTAGTTGTGACACATCTACCTCTCTGGTGGGGGATGTTCATTATGGGGGAGGCTGCGCCTAGGTACCGTGAAAATGGAAGATCTCTGGACCTTCCCCTTCAATTTTGCTGTGAACCTGAAACTGCTCTAAAATAAAGTCTTTATTCTTTCAAAATGATTTTATTATACAGAAATGGATGAAGTAGAGTATCAGAATCCCCTTTAATAGAACTTCTCAGAGATAATCACTGTGAGGAGTTCTTTTTTTAAAAATAATGTCATTGTATTTTTATTTCTTATACCTTTATTTTATTTATTTATCTTTATATGATGCTGAGGGTTGAACCCAGGGCCTCACACATGCTAAGCAAGTGCCCTACAACCACAGCCCTGTGAGGAGTTTTGATGTGGATCATTTCAGAATTTCTCTTTTTAAATTTTATTATTATTTTTTTTTAGTTGTAGATGGACAGCATGTCTTTATTTTATTTATTTATTTTTATGAGATGCTGAGGACTGAACCCAGGGCCTCACACATGCTAGGCCAGCGCTTTACCACTGAGCCACAACCCCAGCCCTCAGACTTTCTCTTTATATATTTATTTGCCCTCAAGTCAATTCTATGTAAGCAAAGTAAGCCCAATTATCCAAATTAAGTTTTACTTAAAAAGTCTTTTCACTTTGGCTCATATTTTTCTGCCTTGAAGCTCTATCATAACTACACAGCTATACCAAAATTTATGAAGCCAATCACACATTGATGCACATTTAGATTGTCTCAGTTTCCTACTATGGCAAACAATGCTATGACTAACACAGTCTTGTAATTTCATCTGTAGGGTAAATTCCTGAGCCCAGAGGTATCGCTTTAAATTTTTATAGATTTTGCCAAATTCCTCCTTAGAAAGCAGCTTATATGCCTAAGAGGAAGTGCCTGTTTCTCTGCAGAGAGAGGTTATTTTGCCCATTCAAGATTTATAGCAAGACCTCAATTATACAGAAATTTGCACAAATGTTCCAGAAGCATCTACCCAGTTGACTATCAGAGAGTCCCACTGTAGATAATTAGAACTAAGGCTCTGTGAATCTTTACTAATGACAAGGAATTCTATAACAAATTGCCTCAACTAACAAATTGGTATTTACACAGTATAATAGAAATTCCTGGGAATAAACAATATTGAATTAATTTACATCATGGTGTTTATCTTAACATTCATTAAGTTCTGGCATTAAAAAGAATTCATCCAATATGTGGTTATGAAAGAGATTTGCTGATCCTTGTTCCCTCACCGATTTAAAATTTAAAAAAAAAATCTCATGAAAGAGTTGGTCTTCAGAGTTAATTTCTGAGCATTTATTCATATTTGTCTCTAGATTTCGTTTATTGCCTGCCAAAATGAGAAGACTCTGTTTCCTTCGATCTTCTTTAAGTCATCCCAGCAGTAGTGGAGAGATAGGAATGCCAAGGGTGATACACCATTAAATATGAGTTTTTTTCTCAGTAAAAGACACTGTCTTAGGCTGACATGAACTTTACCACTTTCAAATCTAAAATTACTGCTCCGATTACCATGGACTTTACAGAGGGACTACAGACCCTTTAGAGCAGGAAGGTTCTCTAAAGAATGAGAGAGTTTAATGTTTGCTTTATGCAGATTTAAAAACAGGGAGGAAAGCATAAATATTCCCCATAGGAACAAAAAGTGCCATAGAAGAAAATGAATGTAAATGTCTTCTGCTGCACAAGGCTAGATGAAAATGTAATGTGAATTCCCTCCCAACTGAGGCTCAGCCCTGGTGCCAGATGAGTTTCTATAGTTTGAAAAATCACTTCGATTTTCAACCAAATGCCGCAAGCTAGATAAACAGCGCATCTCGGGCCCTTTTAATGATGTTTTCTGCGAGAGAGATATAGATAGTAAAAGAGCATCAGAAACAACAATAACAACAACAGAATAACACACTCAGCTCTTCTTTCTAAGTCTCAGTGTCCATCATCTGCAGGTGTCCCCAGAGACAGGTTGGACTTTTGAGTCCTTGTCCATTCACTCCTCTGCTCAGTAAGTGCTTGCCAAGAGTGTGGACAGAGGGCGGGAGGGTGCTTGTCTTCTGCTACAGATCCATCCCGTGCTTAGCCATGTGTGGGACCTGGTGACCCAGGCATTCTGGCCAGTTGGATGATAGGTGGGTACCACATTATTAGTCATTCAATGGGGTTTATGAATGTTTGTTGGCATAAAGCAGAGATTCATTCATTCATTTTTTAAAAAAATACCTTGTGCCAAGAATTGTTCTTGGTTCTGGAGACCTAATGGGGGACAAGATGGATTGGCTTCACCTTGTAGGGAGGGGAAGGAACAGAGGAAACTAGTAAACAAGTAAAAATCCAAGATGGTAGCCGATGTGTTAGGTGCAATGGTGCAAGCTAAATGGGGTGATGAGATGGACAATAACTGGAGGGGAAGGAGGCAACATGCCTCTCTTGTGAGGGGACTGAGATCTGAATAATAAGGAAGATGAACCTCGCAAAGATCTGAAGGAAAGATCCATGTGGGTGGAATAGCAGAGACCAAGGTGGGAAAGAAGAATGTGGTAGTGGCTGAGGAGCCTGCTGTGAGGCAGGCAGGAGCCTGGGACACACGGGCTCTGGGAGACTGGTGAATTTTATCCTAGATGAAAGGGGCATTCTTTGTTTAAGACTAGAGGAGTGACATGACCTGACTTAAATATTTTATGAATTATTCTACTTGCTCTATGGAACAGATATTTTTCCCAGTGGAACAAGGAGACGGATCAAATGTCAAAGTGGATCTAGGCAAGGAACAATGAAGGATTCCTTTGGATGAATTCATTTGTTGGTTTAGGAGAAAATTAGAAATCTTATAAGGATATATTTAAAGGTATGATCTGTCGCAGTCTGGCTGGGCACAAATCACGAGCCACTCAAGCAGGAACAAACTTTATTTCTGAACTCCACCAGCACACTCCACACACGCTCCCCGGGAACTCTCCCGAACGCCATGTGGCTCCTCCAGGGACCACCAACCGGAAAATCCCTCCTCCAGCACTTCCCCAACCAATGCGAACTCTTCAGGAATCCCGCTAGAGCTCAACCGGAACTCAACGGGAACTCCGCGAGAACTCAAAAGTCATCATCTTAATGGCTCCCTGGCGTCACCTCTCAACCACTACTTCTGGCAAAAATGCCATGCATCATCCCTACTCGGCTGTGGCTCTCAGCAATGATCCGTAGAACTGGTTGATAGAAAGAATAAAGAAGGCTGAGACCAAATCAGGGTTTGAGTCCTACCACTATCCTCTGATTGGTGGGACGTTGATCCGTTGCTTTAGTTTGGATATTTAAGTTGAGATATTGATTAGGTGCAATAATTGGTCATGTTTTAAACAAGTGAATGAATGACTTCTTGTAGAAAACTGCAAGGTACCAAGCAGATTCTCTATTTGGTGAGTTTTCACGAAGAAGCTAAGGTGGAGGGTGGGTGACAGAAGGAAGGGATCCTTCATCCATGAGGAGTTGATGTCCCGGGCAAAGCATCCATGAGCTCCAGATTAGCCAAAATGATTAGGAACAGAAACTTGGAATGAAAAGGAAGCCCTCTTAAGGACAGATAGTGCCAGACAGAGTGGCAGTCACCTGGAGAGACCAGCAGGGAGAGAGACGGGAGGTCGCTTGTTGCCTCTGTCCTACTTTCTGGTTCTGTTCATGCATCCATCTAGAAATACACCCCTTTCTCGGATGCTCCAGTGGCCCAATTGGTCAGCGCGGTACTTAAACAGAAACACGCCCTTTTCTTGATGTGACTTAATGTGTCTCTGTCTCCTCCTAATAAGCTTGTCTAATGGCAACGAATAAATAGGCACACTGAAGATCACAAAGACCAGCAAGTCAAAGTCATTGTCTTCAAGAAGTGCACAGTTCAGTGGGGAAGACAAGAATACAAAGAATTGTTATACCACGGCAAAATGCAATGCTCAGAGCATTAAAACATGATTTATTTGCCACTGGGATGAGATGTTCTTTGGCAAGAAAACAACAACAAAAAAATAAAATAAAACACGCAACGTGATCCTTCCATCAGAATCTGCATTCAGTAACACAAAAGTCTGAATGACAATTTCTATTAGGAAGTACATGGCCTTATGTAAAGTATTGAATTTCCCAAATTTTGTTCATGGTTTTTACCCTATCGGAAAACCACCTGGAATTTTACTGGCTGAATCTCACTTTTGTAATTTAAATATATGCTTTAGGCCCATCCTGGGCAATTATGTTCTGGAAATAACAAAATACTTTGCAAATAAAGACCAGTCCTCCGTCCACTTAAAACATTTAACAAACACTAGGGCTACATGAACCGATTCTTGGAAATATTGTTGTAAGATCTGACTTTGGACTTCATTCCTTCACCTAGCAATTGTGGGTCTGGGGTGAATCAATCTCTTTTCCCCTAAAATAATTAAATCATCATATAATATCTGCCCTGTCCATCTTATGAGTGAGTCCAGGATCACAGAAGCCAAACTACGTTCAAATGCTTTGCAAAAGAAAAAGAGCTCAGTGAATGACGGATCTTTATTATGTGAACTGCAATACTCCTCAAGTCTTCATATTAGTGCCAGGAGGGAAAATGTTGGCATCTAAAAACCCTCAAAGAACGATTTCTCCTCTAAGCTGGGTTCCCAGCGTATTCCAGCTCTTTCTAATATTCTCCGAACGTGCCTTCACTCATTATCAGAACCACACAGTTTGGACCCAGCTCATTCATTGAACTTGTGGTGTTTCAAATTATTTCTATCAAGTAAGACCAATTTTATCAGGTATATTAAGAAGTACCACTGAGAGCGGTGCAGCATGCCTGTAATCCCAATGTCCCGGGAGGCTGAGGCAGGAGGATCACAAGTTCAGAGCCAGCCTCAAAAAAGCAAGGTGCTAAGCAACTCAGTGATAAATACAAAATAGGGTTGGGGATGTGGCTTAGTGGTCGAGTGCCCCTGAGTTCAATTCCCACTACCAAAAAAAAGGAGAAGGAAGGAAGGATGGATGGATGGAAGGAAGGGAGGGAGGGAAGAAGGAAAAGAAGGGAAGGAAAGAAGAAAAAGAAAAGAAATAGTTATATCAGGTGCAGTGGTACCTATCTGTAATCCCAGCAGCTTGGGAAGCTGAGGCAGGAAGATTGCAAGTTCAAAGCCAGCCTCAGAAAAAGTGAGGTGCAAAGCAACTCAGTGAGACCCTGTCTCTAAATAAATACAAAATAGGGCTGGGGATGTGGCTCAGTGGTCAAGGGCCCCTGAGTTCAATCCCTGGTACCTCCCCAAAACAAAGAAGTACCTAGAAGAGGAAATTTTGTTTGTCAAATGAGCTAACAAACATAAATTAGATGGTACATTTGAGTATCTAGCATGTATCTAGCATGGGGTGAGCCAAGATTTTGTGCCAGTAATGGACTAGAATCTTTGTAGAAGACAAGTAATCTCTAAGAATCTATTTCCCAATTTGGAAAATAGAAGTATTCTTCCTATTTTGCTAGATTTTGTGAAAATTGAATTAAAAAAAAGATAGTTAATAGCTTAACAATGCCTGGCTGATAGTAAACAGTACTCACTATTATTGCAAGAGAGATGATAATCACTCTTCACATTCATGGCATGTCTTTATCAGGGGTCCAAGATTCCAAATACCATCATCCCGCCACAATGAGTTATTGTGGGAATTAAATGAAAGTTATCACAAACACTGTCAAGCACAGGATAAGTGCTTAATAAATATTTGCTATTGCCTTCAGCTTTTGTTATCTGTGTCTATTGTGGTGAGTCTTATTTTGGATACAGTGAGATGTGCCGGCTCTAAGAATTCTTAGTTATAGAAAATTCTGTGTTTAATCAGAATTGATTGCCTGTGTTGTTATATATTGTTTGAAATGCTAGGACAATTTAGCTCAATGTTGTAAAATAATAGATGCTCCAAGGATGAACAGGAGAAATTAGCATCTGGTTTGATTTGAATAAGTAAAACTCCTTATTGATAAAGGTCTAGGCCTGTGCTATGATATCCTAGCTCTGTGTGGCCACTCAGCACTTAAAATGTGGCTGTTCTGGATGGTGGTGTGCTGAAGGGTAAAAAATACACATGAGATTCCAAAGATTTAGAATGAAAATAAGGAATATTTTAACATCTCGCTAGTACATCAATGTGAAATCAATAGAACCAAAATATTATGATTTATCCAATGCACACTGATGTGGTAATATTGTGGACCTGTGGGTTTAAATAGATTTGTTTTTAAGGTCAATTTCACCCATTTGTTATTATTTTTAGTAGTTTCCAGAACATGTAAAATGACACATGTGACTTGCTTTCTAGATCTATGGAGCAGTGGCCATCTAGGACATTTTAAGACTTTATTTTTTAGAGCAGTTTGAAATTCACAGCAAAACTGAAAGATAAGAACAGAGATCTCCCAGCCTCCCCCAACCCAACATGCACAACCTCCTCCATTATCCCCATCCACCACCAGAGTGGGACATGTGTCACAACTGATAAGCCTGCATTGATGGGTTCTTACCACCCAAAGTCCACAGTTGGGATTAGGAAGAATTCTTTGTCTTTCTGTGGGTTCTATAGATCTCAACAAATATATAATGACATCTACCCATCAGTAAGAGTATCTTCACTGCCCTGAAAGTCTGCTGGACTCCACTTCACCCCTTCTCCCAATCCCTGGTCGCCACTATTTTCTGAAAACTGTCTTCACAGTTCTGTCTTTTCCAGAATACCCAGAATCATACAGGATACAGCTCTTGGGGATTGGCTTCTTTCCCTCACGGATATGCATTTAATGTGGTACACTGAAGGGTAAAAAATATACATTAGATTCCAAAGACTTAGTATGAAAATAAGGAATATTTAAAAATCTGTGGATTTTCAAGATGTGTTAGCTATTTCCTTTTAAAGCTGAATAATGTTTCATTGGATGTACCTCAGTTTATCCATTCGCTTATGGGAGAACAGCTCATTTGCTTCCAAGTCAGGAGAATCATGAATAAAATGGCTAAAACCATCCATGTGCAGGCATTTGGGTGGACACATTTCCAGGTCTTTCAGGTGGATAGCTAAGAATGTGAGAACTGGGTATGTTCATATGATCTTTGATTTTATAAGAAACTACCAGACTGCCTTCCAAAATGGCAGAAACATTTAGAATGAGAGCCCCTGTATCTCCACAGCCTGGCCAGGATTTGGTGGTAACAGGGCTCTGTATTTTGACCGAATAGGTGTGTATTGACATTCTTTGGTTGTTTTCATTTGCATTTCCCTGATGATATATAATGTTGAGCATCTTTTCATATGCTTATTTGCCATCTGTATATCTCCTTTGGGGAGGTGTCTGTGAAGATCTTTGGCCAATTTTTTTTAATTGGGTTGTTTGTTCTTTTATGGATGGAGCTTAAAGATATCTTTGTACATTTTATGTAATAGTTCTTCATTAAATGCCTTTTTAGAGTACTTTATTCCAATGTATCCTTTATCTTGTTCTCTTGAGAACCTAAGACACTTCTTGGCTCAAATATTGACAAAATATTATGGCCCATCTTATAATCCTGTGATAGCAAAATGGCTTTTTAAAATTGAAAACAATAGTGAAGTTCTTTTGTGAGGTTGAATGTCTTAACAGTCTTTGTGTTTTTTTTTAATGTCTTTTGAATCCACATTCTAGATGTATTGTTTTGTAGTAAGCCGGAATTTTAAGTAGGTAGAATTTTGTCATCGATTTCAATTTTGTAATTTGTATTTATCTCTTCTGTTAAATTATTTTGCAAAATAAGACATTTATGGAGTCGTTTCCACTGAATTGAAAAGTATAGAAGACTGACAGGAACCCCCAACATGACCAAAATAAACCCAGAAACAGATACTGTTAAAATCATATATAATCTTAAGGGACAGTTATTAGGTGATAGGGCTGAAAATAATTATGGACTATTTGTATATCAATAATATTTTTATTAATTTATATGAGTAGAACATTGCTTTGAGTAATTCCACCATGCCAAACAATAACAGAGACCATGTACTACTTTATTCTATGTAATATTCCAAATTAATTTATGAATCCATTGAACTTTTATTGAAAATAACTTAACATTCACATTTCTAAATTTCTATCAAGTAGACAGTATATATAACAGGATGACTTATAAATCAGTTATTTTGCATTTATTGTTGAAATGAAAACATCTTACACAATAATCTCTTGGTAATGCTTTACATTTTATTTGTATGCACGTATCCATGGGTAAGTTTGAATATTTGGGACCCCGGCCAGCTAAGAGTCAGCTCTGGTTCATAGAGATCTTGCAAACAACATTCTAAAAACATCTGAAGCACCCAAAATAACTTTCTGTATAGAGATATTAAATTCCAACTTGTTTATTCTTAGAGTTGGCAATTTACAAAATAGAAGAACTAAAACATTGCTTTCTCTCTCATGTACTCATCTCTTATGTTCTCCTTCAACCCACGGGCTTTTAACCCCCTCCCCTCTCCCATATTTATGGAATATTTGGTTTTCCCAAGTTTGTATGCAAATCAGTCATTTGTCTCTTGCTGGCCTTGTGTGTCAGTTCCAAGGCTACAGCCCACTCAAACTCCACTACAGTCAACACCGCTACCCATCTGCAATGAACACCTCAGATGCAACACAATTAATAAAAAGAGATTGCTATAGATGCAGACATTAATTTAAAAATGTATCTTGATCTATACATGAATAAGTTTTTTATTGTAATTTGTTATACATGACAGCAGAATGCATTGCAATTCGTATTACACATCTAGAGCACAATTTTTCATGTCTCTGGTTGTATACAAAGCAGAGTTACACCATTTGTGTCTTCATATGTGTACTTGGGGTAATGATGTCCATCTCATTCCACCGTCTTTCCTACCCCCATGCCCCCTCCCTTCCCCTCACACTCTTTTGCCCTAACTAGAGTTTGCCCTAATCCTCCCGTGCTCCCCCGCACAACCCCAAGAG
This sequence comes from Spermophilus citellus, assembly GCF_964194105.1. Lineage (NCBI taxonomy): Eukaryota > Metazoa > Chordata > Mammalia > Rodentia > Sciuridae > Spermophilus > Spermophilus citellus. The sequence continues at coordinate 56,917,727 of NC_138184.1, forward strand.
TCAGCCTCCTTATATCAGAGAAAACATTTGGCATTTGGTTTTGGAGGATTGGCTAACTTCACTTAGCACTTTTTTTTTTTTTTTTTTTGGTATTCTATTCAGAGACAGGGTCTCCCTGAGTTGCTAAGCACCTCACTGTTGCTGAGGCTGGCTTTGAACTCGGAGATCCTTCTGCCTCAACCTCCCAAGTCTCTGGCATTTCAAGTGTGTGCCTGAAATGTGTGCCACTGTGCCCGGCTTAAAAAGTAGTTTTTAATTAGTAATGAAGAGGGTAAGAAACTTCTTTGGGCATTCTGAAAACTGCTTGGGAAATGCTCAAGGACTGTGGAGGCTATTTCCAATTGTCTGAGTGTCTCATGACTGACAGGGTGCATATCACTCTCACACAGAGGAGTCACTGCTTGGTTCCTGTGTGACTCACATGGGCAAAAGGGACAGAAGGAGAGCTGGACAGAGCAGAGAGATTTCTGAGATGATTAACAAGGAGGGAAAGATGGGAAGGTGGGTTATCAGATTGTCTATGAGTAAGAGAAACTAAAGTGAGAACAGGAGGAAGAGAGGACGTACTGGGCATACTCTAGGTAGCCAGGGATAACAGTTCCCGTTTATTGACTCTTGCTCTGTGCCAGGACTGTGCCAACTACTTTAGACACATGCCATTTCACAACTAAATGCAGTATTATTATAGTTTATGTGGAAAAACCTGAGACCCAGAGGGTTACGTGTTAGGGTGAACCAAATGAAGTTGCCAGATTTATAGATCAAAACCAGATGAATATTGGCAATTTCACTTGGTTCAACCTAACTCAACCTTATCCAAGGATACAGAGCCAGTAAATATTGGAATAAAATTCCCAATGCCTCAAATACCTGACTTCAAAGCACTAATTCTTTTTCTCCCACCCTTCTACACAATATTGATGGGAAGATAAAATATGTTTTGGGAGAAGTATGCATCAAACAGGACCTCGTTCTCGCAGGATGGGCACATTGAAGAAATGATGACAATAGTCTTTTAAGGTAGATTTTAATTAAGTGGGGGACAAAACAGACATGATCATTTGAATGCATGTGTGTCTGCTATTTGTAGTTTGCAGATTATCTACCTTAAATTGTTCCCATATATAAAAAAGTTAATTGATATGCTGAAGGCCATTTTCACAGTAGTGTGCTTACACTGTGATGTGCTAATAAACAAGGTAGACCCTTTAATCCCCCTCATGCTAAGAAAGCATGGTTTTTCAGTTATTGACAGCTAGAGAATGTATGCGGATTATTGCATTCCAATTGGCGAAAAGTTTCAGTCGACAGCATTCTAACTCATCTAGAGGTCAGTCAATGATGTTTGATGTCTTATGAAGGAACTTCTTTGCAGGTACTTTTTTTTTTTGCATATGACTAGTTTCCCCAAAGGAACTCTATAGAAAATGAATTATGTGATGCTGATAGATATTATAGGTTTAAGAAAATTCTCTATGATCAAATGAGCATGGGAAATACAGAATTTTCTATTTTCATGTCCCCTGAGATTTCATTCATGGACCAAAATCTCTGCCCATCAATAATCTAGCCGTGTCTATTGTTCTGGGTTAATTCATCATTCTTTCTGGGTATAAAAGCAGCACGGAGATTCTGCACTTTGCTGTCAATCCAACTTAGACCCTCCTTCTCGCTCTCACTTTCTCCCCCATCCTTTCTCTTTTCCCTCTCTCCTTCTTTTCTTCCTCTTCCCTCCTTCTTTCCTGCCCTTATTCATTCTTTCCTTTCTCCTGCACTTCCTTTAGACAATGGAAAAGGCTTGGTGTGGCTGATATACAGCACATCCTTCCTTCTAAATTTGTAATTCTCACTTCTCAGTAGTGCATACAAAAAAATTAATATTTATCAATTGCATGCCACAAAATTTCACTAATATCCTTTCTCAAATATTTGAGAAAAGTTGTCATGTCCCTATCGGGCTGATGAATTAGGACATGAATCCTAAAGTGATTTCTGAGAAACATTAGTCCTATGACATGCTCTTCAAAGAAGGAATGCAATGACTTTTGAGCTACACTGTTCCCTCCAATGCACACTGGAGAAATAAAAGTTCTGAGAAATCTGTTTAACTTTGCATTTCCCAAACTCATTTAATCTTAGAAACTTTTCTTAGAATAATATAACATCTGTGAGCACCACATAATTTGTTTTCCATGGAGTCCTTTTTTGGGAAACTACTTAGACAATAGCAAATTTTCATTCTCGATGCAAAAGAAGAGCTGTATCTTTTTAAGAAACCATTTATAATGGAGAATTTAAAATCTCTGTGCTGCCTCACACCCAGGTGAGAATCCCTGAGCACTGGACTGGGGTTCACTTGGCTTTGTACATGAGAGCCAATTTCGAGCTACTGCCCTGCAGTTCTATGAAGATCTAGTCCCAGAAGTGATGGGACTTAGACCCAACAGATCTAAAAGCAAGAGTTTAAGGAAAAGTTGAAAATTTGCCTATTTTCAAAGTGTGTCCTTCAAGGTATTGATAAATTACCAAGGAAAAAATAATTTATATTTGATATGATAGACTAAGATTACTAAATGACTTCTGTTTCCCTTTTGGTACAAATGCCTATCCTCAATCGAATAGTAATAAAAAAGAAATAATATGATCCCAAATCAAGAAACAGTGTCACAGACTTAAAACCAGGAAAAATCAGGAACTGTTACAGATTGACGTAGACTAAGAAACCATCACAACTGAATGTGATGTGTGATCCTAGATCAGATTCGAATACAGAGAACGAACATTAATGAGAGAAGTGGTGAAATTTGAATGAAATCTGCAGTTCAGTTAAAAAATATGGTGAGCCAGGCTCAGCTGTGCACACCTGTAATCCCAGCCACTGGGGAGGCTGAGGCAGGAGGATCGTGAGTTCAAATCCAGTTTCAGCAACTTAGTGAGGCCCTAAGCAACTCAGTGAGACCCTGTCTCTAAATAAAATACAAAATAGGGCTGGGGATGGGGCTCAGGGGTCAAGCGCCCCTGGGTTTAATCCCTAGTGTGTGTGTGAGGGGAAGTATGATGAGACATTAATATTAGGGAAATCTGTGGAAAAATACATATAATCAATTACTTTTGCAAATTTAATAACAATTTAAAATTGCTTTAAATTGAAAAGATAAAAAATAAGGATAGTAGAAAAAAAAAAAAGAAAGAGATGATGGGATTCAGGGTCCAGTGCAGCGTTAACCTATCAAATTATAGTATGAGCCATGAATATGACTCACATGAGTAATTATAAATTATATAACAGCCAAATTAAAAAAGTTAAACAAGCAAAATTGATTTTAATAATATATTTTCTTTAACCCAACATATCCAAAATATTAATGTTTCAACATGCAATCTATAAAAATTTTAATGAGTTCTTTTTTGGGGAAAGGTATTGGAGGTTGAACTCAGGGGCACTCAACCACTGAGCCCCATCCCCAGCCTCTTTTTATATTTTATTTAGAGACAGGGTCTCACTGAGGTGCTTAGCACCTCACTGTTGCTGAGATTGGCTTGAATTCTTTATCCCCTTTCCTCATCCTTCTGAGCCACTGGGATTACAGGTGTGCACCACCACACCCGGTATAATGAGTTCTTTATCATTGTTTTTTATATGAAGTCTTCAAAGATGAAATTAAGTATTTGCCAGTAAATGGATGGAGCTGGAGAATATCATGCTAAGTAAAATAAGCTAATTCCCCAAAACCAATGGCTGAATGTTCTCTCTGATATGCAGATGCTAACACACAATAAGGGGGGGGGGATAGAAGTTCACTGGATTAAACAAAGGGGAATAAAGGTAAGGGGGGATGGGAATAGGAAAGACATCAGAACAAATCGGACATGACTTTCCCAGGTTCATATATGAAAACACAACCATTGAAACTCCACATCATGTCCAACCACAGGAATGAGTAGTTAGACTCCATAATATATATAGTGTATCAAAATAAACTCTACTGTCATGTATATCTGAAAATAATAATTTTTTTAAAAAATAAGTATAATTAAGTCTTAAAATCCAGACTCATTTCAGATCAGCCACTTACCATTACTCTTGATTCACATTTGATCCACATGTGGCTAGTGGCTTGCACATTAGACAGCATAGCTCCACCACCACTAAGACACATTCTCTGTATTGTGTTTCTGCTTCTTCCTATGAGTGCCTTGTTCTTTCCTTCAATTGATTCCCTTTCTTTCCTTCACTCTCTCCCTTATGAGTACATTGTGTTCCTGGTATTGTCCTAAGCATAAAACTGACAAAAATTCCTAACTTCCTGGAGGTCCCACTCCCAAGAGGGAGTGATTGACATAAACAGTAGCTGTAGTAAATAAGCAAATTATATGGTGAGAAGTAGTAAATGCTATGGGGTTAAAAACAAAGCAGGGTAAGGTGACTCAGATACAGTGGGGGTGAGATTCCAATTTCAAATGTGATCTCAGGGAAGCCAACAATGGAGCAAAGACATGAAGGTGGAGAGACATGACTATGTAACTCAGGCATCAGAGGAACAAAGTGCTTTATACCTAGCTTCAAATACAAAAATCCTGGGCAGGAATATGATTGGTCTGATTGAGGTCATGTGACCTCTTCCTGACCAATCACCATAAGCAGAAGGGTGGCATAAAGCCCTTCTGACAGAGCTAACTTGAACCATTCATCAACCAACCAGTCACAAGCAAAACAATGGCAGCCACAACTTAGAACAGAGGAAAAAAAAATAATCCCACCCACCAGTGTTTTCCTTCATAAAGGGAAATGATCTTAGAAGAAAGGAAGGTACTATGAAGAAAAAAATAATTCACTAAATTTTTTAGGGATTTCAGGAAATATCCTAGTCTTTATTTTTTTTGTGATTTCCTATGCAAAATTAATGTTCACCCTGTCAATTCACCTCATCGCTTTATAGACTTTTAATAGCTGGAATGCAAAATGGAAGAACACAGAATTTATGGCTAGTCCCAGCTCTTCCAAGATCCACTGCATGGACTTGAATTTATTATGAACTTTTCAGCCTCAATTACTTGTATGTAGATAATTTAAATAATATATGTAGTTTTTCTCCATTTAGAATGATGTTGTCCTTGGGTTTAACATAGGTAGCTTTTACAATGTTGAGGTATGTTCCTAATATCCCCAGTTTTTCTAGTGCTTTGAACAGGAAGTGGTGTTGTACTTCATCAAATGCCTTTTCCTGCATCTATTGAGATGATCATATGATTCTTGTCTTTAAATCTACTGATGTGATGAATTATGTTTATTGATTTCCTTACATCCCTGGGATGAACCCCACATGATCATGGGGCTCTATATTTTTAATATGTTTTTGCATGTGATTTTCCAGTATTTTGTTAAAAATTTTTACATCTATGTTAATCAGGGATATCGATCTGAAGTCCCCTTCCCATTTTGGTTTGTCATGATAATACTAGCTTCACAGCATGACTTTGGAAAGGCTCCCTCCTTTTCTATTTCATGGAATAACATGAGGAGGATTGGTGTTAGTCCTTCTTTGAAGATTTGATAGAACGCAGCAATGGTCATGCAACCAAAACTGCTATACAGGTTTCATAAAATTCCTCTTAAAATCCCAAGGATGTGTTTTATAGAAATAGAAAAAGCAGCCATGAAATTCATTTGGGAAAATAAGAGACCCAGAAATAGCCAGAGCAACCTTCATGAGAAAAGCAAAGTAGGAGGCATCACAATACCAGACCTTAAATCATATTATTGAGCTATAGTAACAAAAACAGGATGGTATTGGCACCAAAACAGACATGAAGACCAATGGGACAGAATAGAAGACACAGAGACAAACCCACTTAAATAGAATTATCTCCTAGTAGACACGGCACCATAAACACACATTGGAGAAAAGACAGCCTATTCAACAAATGGTTCTAGTAAACCTGGAAATTCATATACAGTAGGATGAAATTTAAACCCTATAATTTTTAGACAGTAAAACTCTATGCTACACAATGTGAAGCAAAACAAATAATATGTACCATAATAATCTCTGAAATCATCTTAAAGTTCTTTTTTATTGAAAAAAAATTAAAATAACAACTGTATTATAAAGCAGTTTATAATACAGTTATAAACTGTGGGCTCTCTTGTTTAATTTTTATTGGGAATATGTAAATAAATTTCTTATCCTCTTGGGGTTTATTTTTAAGAGTGGGCTTGGCGGTGAGTGTGTGGTAGTGAACGGGGAGGAACAAACATAAGTAAGGGGAAATTTAAAAAGTTAAATTAACTTGAAAGCATTATGTGATCCACAGGCTGAAGCAGGAGGCCCCCAGCTAGCCCGGGAGATTCTTGCAAGGTAAATTTGTTAACAGAGGCAGGACTTAAGTTCAACCCCAGTCACCTGTGACTGCACGATGGTTCTTCCCATTCTTCAGTTTCAACAGACACCTTTCAATGAAGATACGGATGGGAAATTTTTAAACAAAGCTTTACTTTCATTTATTTGGTATTTAATAGGGTCAGGTGCAATTCAAATAGATGAGTACCCTTGTCGGCTGTTTCCATGTGTGGTTTAAAGGAGGTGACAGCATTCTGAACCACCCGCCTTCCAGCTAAGCAGGGCAGGAATATGAATGAGCTACTTTTTGTTTTCTTGGTCCCAGGGATTGAACCCAGGGGTGCTTAACTACTGAGTCACATCTTCAGCCCTTTTTATATTTCATTCAGAGACAGGGCCTCTAGAGACAGTTGCTTAGGGCCTCACTAAATTGCTGAGGCTGGCTTTGAACTCACAATCTTCTAGTCTCAGCCTCCTGAGCTGCTGGGATTACAGGCATGCGCCACTGCATTCATCAATGAGCTATTCTGTGAGGTCAAGCCTGTATCAGCAGACAATGGAGGGCTTCCAAATTATGTGGCCTGTCACATTTTTTTCCATGAGTCCATACACGTTTGATCAATAAAGTATGATTTTTTTCTTGCCCTGAAATTTGAATAATTTTCTACAACTTGGTGAAATTAACACATTAAAAAAATTGATTACTTATTTCTGGAGGGTTGCAAATTTTGTTTTACTGTTCTTGTAATAGAGAATGAAGTTCTTTGTATGTTTTTAAAACTTCTGATCAATAATAGCTCCTCACTTAAATACCTCCCGATCTCAGGATCTCAGTTCTTTATGCTCTGGGATAGAAGAAAAGAGGAAAGGCTGGGCATGTGTAAGTGTACCCACATTTCTGCTTCTCAGAATCTGATATCCTTTAAGTTAAAAGGCCAAAAGCGTAACAGAAAATGCGTGTGTGTGTGTGGTGGGGGGGTGTGGTGTGTGTTCTATAAGCGCAGTCTCCTGCATCGGATTACTTGGCCTGCTTGCTGAAATGCAGATTCCTGGACTCAGCCCTAAGTCTCCGGATTCTGAATCTGTTAAGGGGACAAGTTTCCCAAGCAATGTTTCTTATTGCCTTTTTACGCGTGGGGAATCCTGGACCCTGGCAACGGAAAGGCCTGGGTACAATCCTGAAGCCCCCGCTCCCTGGCTGAGGTGCTCAGAGGGTCCTTCTAAAGAAGGTGATGCCAGTCTGCCCCCTGGCACTGTGGTTGGTTCTCTGCCTACCAGACCTGGCGAGGAAGAGAAGAGGGAACTCAGATGGAGCATGCTGCAGCCCCCTGTGGAGGGTGCGGCAACAGGATGCTTCAGAGCTTCCTAATTGTGACATTTTAGCAGACTCTCCATTCCAGTGTTTTAATACAGTTGGAGTCAGGCTGCTTTTGTGTCTTCTTTGGCAAGGGAAATGCAAGCATTTGTTTTGGCGTCTTGTCTTTTATCTTGGATCCCTATGATGTGCATATTTATAATCCGAGGAGGCGAGGAAGGGAAACTAGGACAAAGTTGTACTTTCAAGACCTGCCTTTTGGACCTGGATCCGGAGATGTCACCCCACCAGGATGAGCCAGCAGGCTCTTTGTTTGTGTCTCTGAGCAGGGGCCTTTTATCTTCTGTGGCCTCTTCTAAAGAGCTCTTCTGAAAGGATAAAGCATGTTATCAGGGCCTACGAAGCAACTTGTAATTATTGGCTCTGGAGTGGACTATTTAAATGCACCAAATGAAAGAGAAAGTGTTGAGATTTCTGCTACTTGAGCCAGACCTTCGAGCCCAGGGGGAACTTAACATTTTATACCATAGCCGCTGTTTTGGCTTCATCTTTAAGATGATAAAAGTGATACCTGCCCATTGCATAACATTCACACAGTAGATACCCATGAAGACAAAAATAAAGCTACCCATACCAGCCACCCGATCCCATTCCCTGCTAGTCTTTCTAGATTTTTCCAGACATACTCAAACGTATTTGAATACATATACACAGACACACGTGTATAACTGGGACTCTTTGAAATATAAATCAAAGAATCCCATTCAAAATTTTTTTTTGTTCTTTTTAGATATACATGACAGTGAGTGTGTTTTAACACACTATACATACATGAAGTCTAGCTTCCCATTCCTGTGGTTGTAGATTATAGGGAGTTCCACCAGTTGTGTATTCATATATGAACATAAGAAATTTATGTCCAATTCATTCTACCCTCTTACCTATTCCCATCTCCCTCCCTTCCCTTCATTCCCCTTTGTCAAATCTAATGAACTTCTATTCTTCCCTACCCACTTGTTGCAAGTTAGCATCCACTTATCAGAGAGAACATTCAGCCTTTGCTTTTGGAGGGATTGGCTTTTTTTCTCTTAACATGATATTCTCCAGATCCATCCATATACCAGCAAAAGTCATTAAGTCTTTCTCCTTTATGGCTGAGTAATATTCCATTGTGTATAGACACCATATTTTCTTTATCCAAACATCTGCTGAAGGGCACCTAGGTTGGTTTCATAGCTTAGCTATTGTGAATTGAGCTGCTATAAACATGGATGTGGCTGTGTCATTAGAGTCTGCTGACTTCAATTTGAAATATTTTTAAGCAAATGGGAGGCTATCTGTAGCCCTCAGCTTATTCCACATCTGGAACAAAATAACATCTATACATCCCCACCCCCAGCCATATGCACAGCACAATAAAAAGGCAAGTCTACATCCTAATATCCAGCGCCCACAAATAGTTGCCTAATAAAAAAATAATTAAGGTTATCAGCTGGCCTTAAAATAGGGGTATTATCTTGCATTATTTGGGTAGGCCCAAAGTGATCACAGGGGTCCTTTAGAGTAAAAGAGACGGGAAGAGAGAGAGGAGAATGGGATTCTGGAAGCAAGTCAGAGAACCGTGATGTGAAAAACAAATTTGAAGATGGACAAAGGAGCCCAGAGCCCTGGAATATAGTGGCCTCTAGCAGCTGTAAAGAGAAGGAGATTCATTCTCCTTTTTACTATGTTTTACTCAATGTTGTTACATGAGGGAGGATAAAGCAAACACTGGTGTCACCAGTAGAATATTGGCCCTGTAAGTATGCGTGGAAGTCCTAACCCTTGGTGCCTGTGACTGTGGAAATAGGGCCTTTGCAGAAGCGATGAAGTTAGGCTTCTCAAGATGAGATCATCCTGATTTACAGTGGGACTGGAGGCCATTGATGGTTATCTGTGTTATAAGACACAGAGACTCAGGGGAAGGCCACGTGAAGGTGGTAGAGATTGGCCAGGAGCGGGGGCATGCACCCGTAATCCCAGTAGCTCAGGAGACTGAGGCAGGAGGATTGTGAGTTCAAAGCCAGCCTCATCTAAAAAAAGCAAGGCTCTAAGCAACTCAGTGAGACCCTGTCTCTAAATAAAACATAAAAAGGGCTAAGGATGGGGCTCAGTGGTTAAGCGCCCCTGAGTTTGATCCCTGGTACCAAAATAAAGATGGTGGAGATTGGAGTGACATACCCACCCAAGCCAAGGAATGCCAGGAATTGCTGGCAGGCACCAGAAACTAGGGGAGAGGCATGAAGCCTTCTCTCTCAGAGTCTCCAGTAGGAACCAACCCCGATGATACTCTAAATTCTGATATCTGGCCTCCAGAATTGCATTGCGACAGAATAAATTTCTATTGTTGAAAGCCGCCTTGGCCTATGATAGTTGGTTACGGCAGCCCGAGGAGAACAACAGGTTTTGAAAACAACTGTTTCTCTTGTCCTACTTCATCTTTGCTGGCGGCTGATTCTCAATGGCCTGAGAGACCAATGTGGAAGTTAAAGTCCTCTAGAGTTACGGAGCTTCCAGCTGGGCTTGGGAAGGCGCTTTGTGGTGGTGGTGGTTGTTCTAGGGGTATTTGTTGAAAAAGAAAAAACAATGAATCAGTCTACACCCCTGCAGCATCAGACATCCATGTACAGTGGGCCCAGGGAAGGCCCGGTGGACCCTCCTCTCGAATGACAGGTGAGGAATCTCCAGAGGCCCAGCAGGGCATCTTGCTCAAAGTAAGCCCTTTGCATTTGATTCAGAAACATGGCTGAAGATGCTCAACATGTGCCTGATACTGACTACAGACTGGCTCTCTCCCCCACTGTCACCTCCAGGGAGATTGCTGCCTCCAGTCAAATATCAGGAAGGCAGTGAGCATTATTATCCCAAGCAGTGAGCTCAAAAATCTGATCTTACAAATATTCTTTTTTTTTTAATCAGTAAATCACTGAGAAAATGTAATAAGACAGGAAGTGATGATCAGAGTACACAGGTGTTGGATTTTTTCTCATCTGGTTTCTTACATGTGCCAATCATCACGAAGCTGAAAGTTGGTGCATGGTCTTTGGTGGCTGTATTTTTTTTTAATTTTATTTTTTTTATTGGTTGTTCACAACATTACAAAGCTCTTGATATATCATATTTCATACATTAGATTGAAGTGGGTTATGAACCCCCAATTTTACCCCAAATGCAGATTGCAGAATCACGTCAGTTACACATCCACAATTTTACATAATGCCCTATTAGTAATTGTTGTGGCTGTATTTTTATTGCAGGCTTTCATAGTTTTTATTGCCTGTCTTCAGAGTGGATAATGGATCACTGCCCTGCTTTGAACTTGCTCAAGGAGACTGAGCAAGTCATGAGAGGTCATGAGGTTTGGAACACCTCTAAGAAATCTCTGCCTATTGCACCCAGCGGAGCAGAATGGAAATCCTTCCATTGGCTTTTGGGTCTCTGCATTTGGCGACCGACACATTCTCTCTTCTGGAGTTCTCTCTTCTCATCTAGACAGATTGTCTCTTCATCTTACAAGACCAACTGCAAATCCTCCCTCCCCTCTTCCTACCCTGGAAGGAACTTCAAGGAAATGTCTTACTGATCTTACTAAATTATAAATAAGTAATATATATGGTCTCAGCTCATCTTGGGGCAAGGAGTGAAGCAAAAAAAAAAAAAAAAAAAAGAAGAAGATAAGTATTGACAAAAATGGAATCAACTGAGAACTGCAGGTTTTAAAATGAGAGATTTCACTTTTGCTTTCTCTTGAGCTCTTGATGAATAACTTAGGATGCCTGAGACGGGCTGGTTTGGTAACCTCGGATGTACTCGTGTTCTCGGTACATTTAAATTGGATCATGGGGCAGGAGCTCAGTGACCCTGTAAAGGCTCCCCCAAGAACGTCTATGATGCATATTTAATGCTTGCTCTCTGTTACAGAAGCTGTTGTCAGTGATTCTGAGTGACAGGCCCAGTGTTTCCACGGCCACAAGAATTATTGCACATTCTCATATTTACAAGGCACCGCTGAATGAATTAATGATATGGAGTTCTAGCAACTTCCTTTCCTCCATTTCTAGTATCATAGTTCCTTTCCCCTCCTGTCTTTTCAATTTATTTATTTATTTATTTATTTATTTATTTTGAGGTTCTGGGTTGAGAAATCAGCTGAGATCTAGATTGGTTTCCTCTAAATATTACCAGTCACTTTTTTCTGGCAGGCTTTAAAATTGTATCCTTATTCTGTATGTTAAGCATTTTCATAATAATGTGTGGATCTGTTGTAATTTTGTAGATTTGGGGTCCTATAAATAATTATGCTTTTTTTGGCTTTCAGCCCTCAAAATCTCTGAAATTATGAGAGATCAGGCCTCGCACTGAATTTCGCATCAACCACTCTTCTCATTGCCCCTGGGTTGTTTGCCTCTCTTCATTATCCAGTGGCCCCCTCACGGGTCTTAGATTAAATCTGTCACTCCTGTCATCGTCCTCCTTGCTTTCCTAAATTAGATCATGATTGAGACAGCTCTGCCGTGTTAAGTGGAAATTTTGTTATAATTATTATCTTGAAGATTCACATCACTCTAATCAGCTTCTCTTTTATTCTTTTCTCTCTCTCCCAGTTGGTTAGGTATGAATAATGAAAACCATCTTTCCTTAAATGGGAAAATCAAAATAGAGCTGAATCCTTTCCCCTAAGTGGCCTGTTAATGGGAATTGAGGCATATCCATGTGGGTTTTGAACTGGGAAGAAAGAACAGGGAAGTTTAAGACAGGATAATGTGTGTTTGGAATGATCAGGATCTTGGAGATGTTTTAAATGACTCTTTTGGTTATCAAACCAACACAGAATCCTTGTAGAGATTTTGGATAGTTATGAAAACACACGCAGGAAAATATGTATCTCATGGATCTCCTCTTTCTACATTTTGGGTGTGTGCCTGTGTACTATATTCATATTAATCTTTTCTCACCTACAAAAAAAGGTCAATGTGAACATAATGTGTTCTTGCCTACATCTTAAATTTAACAAACTGTGAGTATTCAAATTTTCATTACCCCTTTTATGACCATGGTGTCTCTTCATACACAGATCAATCATAACTTCACCAGACCCCCATCAATGAACAATTAGTAGATTTACAATCAGCAATTAGTCCAACTCTTTTACTACTATAAATAATGCTACAATCAATATCTTTTATGCATAGCCATGAGAGTTGTTTTTTTTTTTAATAATGAATCCTTTGGAAAGTTTCCTAAATTATATTTGCTGGGTCAAAGGTATAAGGACTGGACATTTAGAATGGCATCCAGAAAATTGTTCTAACTCATGCTGCCATCTTGGTTTCCATTAGAAGAGGACATTCCCTGGCAGGGAGTCCCTTTCCTGGTCTTAGCTCATCTTGGACAACTAGCATGAGACTGGTTTTCTTTCTAGCTCGCTGTGCTTTGGAGGTCCTGTATCCTTGGGGACATCAGATAAATGAGGACCCAGTTCTCCATACTTAAAATGAAACATTAGAAGCAATCATTCTGGTGTTATGACAAATTGGAAGGAAAATTCTAAATAAAGGAATGTAGACAATTAATGTTCATTGATGACCTATGGAGTGCTAACACTGTGCTCTTGACAACCTTGTAAGATAGGTGACATATGACCTTCATTATATGGTTGAGCTTGAGCTTACCAGTTAGACTAGACATAGGAGAGCCTAGATGCAGATTTATCTATTTAATGCCAAAAGACCATAGCCTTTACTTATCTCTGCAATTCAGCTGTACAGTTTAACACTTTAGAGTAAAGATTCTGAATCCAACTTAGCCCTATTGATCTTCTGTTCATTTTCCTTCATAAAAAATATAGGATTTTTTCTCTTGCTTTATATGTGATTTATATTTTCATTAGAATCTTTGATGTATTAATGTATTCTTTCTTTACCTGAAATTTTAATATATATTCATGAAGATTTTGAACAATGTTGTATAAGGGATGTCATTTTATCCGTCTTGCAAATCTGTTTATAAAGCAGAAACTGTGTCTGTAATCCCAGTGGCTTGGGAGGTTGAGGAGGAGGACTGCAAGTTCAAAGCCAGTTTCATCAAATTATTGAGGCCCTAAGCAACACAGTGAGACCCTGTCTGTAAACAAAATATTTTTTTAAAAAAAAGGCTGGAGATATGGCTCAGTGGTTAAGCACACCTGGATTCAATCCTAAGTACAAAACAAGAACAAAAAAAGCAAGACCTGCTCTGTTAGAGATTTATATTCTGACTCAAAGGGAACACAACCTGTAAGCTTCTGAATGATCCATCCCAATGTGATATCACATGAATTCTTAAGGAGGATTCTGAAATCACTAGACCTTGATGTTTTACAAACCAAACAGGAAACTTGAGAGCTTATCTGCACAAGCTGAGGAGTCTAGAAAAGACAGGGTGTTGTAGGCACAGGCAGAGAGACTTAGAAGGAATCCTAACTCTATATCTCAGTTTCCTTCTCTATATAATGGGGAGATACCAATGTTCACTTGGTCCAATGAGTTTATGTGCTTTCAAGGGTTCAGTAGAGTTCTTGGTACATGACTTTGATCTCAGTGGTTAATCATGGAAGAAAAGATATTTTAAGTAGAGAAAACCATGTATTAAGTGAATTTGTACTGGAAAAACAAAAAGCATGTAAAAACTGACTATAAACTGAAGATATATATATATATATATATATATATATATATATATATATATAAATCTTCCTTTTTTCTTTATTATAAAAAGTATGATGCAGAACTCAGAATTAATTTATAAACTTAATTTTAACCAGTTACATCCAAAAAGTTCTTACTTCTTTTAGAAGAATGCCCCCCCCATTTAAAAATATGAAATTCTTGAATTCTTCATAGAAATATGTACATTCGTATAACATTTTGCAATTTCAGGGAAACCCATCTGCTCCAGATTAAGATTTCTCAAAAACATAGAGGGTATAACACATTCATTCACCTGAATGAGGTCAAGGAAGGGAGGTTATGGGCAACTCAGAGCCTCGCTTGGGCATACCTGACCCCAAAGCCAGAGATCCTAATCACCTCCATGTAATGAGCACGTTCTCTGCCCTTGAGAACTCATCATGTAGAAAGGGAGACAAATAGAGTAATAAATAAATCCAGCACAGCGTGGCAGCCTAACAAGAAGTCCACGTACCAGAAGAAATTATTTCATGCTGTAGGTCTGTGGAGGCAGGGGCTGCAAACATCAGGAGAATAGCTTCTACCTAGGCTGATTTTGCAAGTGAGCAAAAGTGCCAGGGTGTGTCAGGATTGAGGGAGAGTGTTTATGCTATATGTCATCACTACCCAAATCCCGGTCCCGGATCAGAGGTAACTCAGAGAATCACCTGCCTCCTTTCTTATAGGATCTATCCTCCTTATCTGTATGAGAGACCAAAGGGGGAGTGGGAGGGGGATGGAAACGTTCCAGAAGACATATCTTCACCCTTTGCTTGACAAGTCCAATCTCATCAAATGTTCTATAAAAACCATGATACCCACAGATTGCTGGATTCTTAAGTCCAGATAGAGGAAGGAGCAAACATACTTCACCCCTCGCATTTATAGCCTTATTTTTGGAGGGCTCTGTTCATGACACAGTAGCCTGCTTGTTGGGCAAGATTCTAACTCAGACTAGAAAGAAAAGGAAAGTACTAAGGAAATGTCCTGCCCATTCAGTGATGCTGGGGAGAGCATAAGGGCACAAACTGAATGATTTATCTCACTTCAAATGTATCGCCCACTGCATCAGAGATAGACCTGCACTGCTTAATGATTTCTCTTCAACACACCTGAATTCAATATCCCTACCACCTTCCAGCTTCAGGCAGGTGACCTAAATCCTCTGAATACTCAGTGATCATGTATTGATTGCCATATGCAATGGCACCGTTCCATATTTTCTATCTGTGACCTCAGTCCACCATCACAATTACTCCCTGAAAAGGAAATGATAATTATTACGATTGAATATCAATCAATCTGCTGAGGGTCACAAGGCAAGTGGGTGGAGCCAGAAATGGAGCCCAGAGTGCCCAGCCCCAAGCCAACAGCCTTATTTGCAATGCCTGGTTGCTTTCAGAACAGCAGGTGAAGTCCAAGGTCCGTAATAATGAGATGATGATATCCATTCTTTGGGGAAGTATCGGGGATAAATAAGATTGGATTGGATAATCAACAAATCACAGAGTTCTTGCCAGGAGAGGAATCCTTTTGGAAGAGTCCACAGGTGGGGGAGGGGTCCAATCCGCCATGGAGAGAGGCTGTTGTCACACAATGCAGACCCACAGCAAGCAGGGCCACTCTGTAAATCAACAGTGTTTTGTTTTTTTAAATCTGTTCTTTTCCTCATCTTCCCACCTTCTGTTCTCTTCCACACTACTCCCAAATGGCTGCTCAAATGAGTTAAAATGATCGTATTTTATTTCCTTGTGGTTTTCATTTCTGGCTATGCTGATCACAGTCTCTCAACAAATGACTTGGCTTTCCCCAAATTGCCTGGGTTGATATGTTTCATTTCAATCGCAATATGTTCTTTCAAAGGTGATTGATCAGAAACCGTTATGGGGAAGTCACAAGTACACTCAGAGGCAGAGAGCTGATACGATTTCGTTCGAGGCTTTAATTATAGTGTATGTGTGCTGAGGGTTGGGTTGGGTTGGGTTTTTAACTGCTGCTGTTCCTATTGAAATGAATTGAAGGCACATAACTACGTCTTCAGTAAACATCCTGTGAGTCCTGGTTTTATGCAGAATGCAGGGCTTGCATTGAGCAAAGGAGAAAGAGACTTCTAGATAAATCAGATGTGGGAGCTGATCTTCAGAATGGGATAAAAGTGGGCCAGAGTTGATGAAGATTTATTGTTATAAAGGAAGATGACCTTCTGCAACGTGGAATTAATGGGGAATAAATCACATTAGCATCTTTGATCTTATTTTTTTTTACCCTTCTCCCCTCTTTCAGGATTCTTCCTGTAGACTTAACTCTTGATGACTCTGGACTTTGCACTTGCCATATCCTCTGATTTGTGCTTGGCTGATTCTGCTTGTCTTTCATAACCTGGTTCAAATAACCCCTCCCCTAGAGTCTCATCTGACCTCTCTGTATGTGCAGCTCTTGGGCAGTCAGTTACTACGACCGCACCCTTGTTTGTGTGATTCATACCACTTTGCACTCCACCTTAGTCCCCGACCTGGTTCATAAAAGCCTCAATGAATGTCCACTGAATGAATAAATGAGCTACAGCAGCTGGTAGACAGGCTCTTAAGCTCCAGAATCAGATCCTGGCTCCAATTTTCTGATGACTACCCGTGTCATTTTGAAATCGTGAGAGAATCGCTCAATCTTTCTTAGCCTCATCTCCTCATTGCTAAAAAAGATACAATAATGATAATTACCTTATAAGATTGCTGCAAGTTTTAAAGAAGACAAAGCCCTTTGTTATAGATGCTCTGCCCATGTGAGCTCTTCTTTTATTTCCTGAGCCCTTCGTGGACACAGGAGATCTTGCTCAGAGCTGTGCTCCTTGACCTCCTGGCCCACCTAATCCACAGCCAGATTCCAACCCCTCCTTGTCCCTGAACCAAGCATCAGTGACTGCCCTTCGGCACCCTCCTCAAGATGGGCACGGGTCTCTTTGCCACTGAATTGTGCTTTGCAGATCTTTGTCCAGCTGCTTCTCAGGGAGTCTGGGTTTGTACGACCACGTTGCTATGGTAGTACTTTCTTCTGTTTCCCAACTCTGATGCTGAGCAGTAATGCACTCAATTAATAGAGGTGGTCAGTCTAATGTATCTTATTTCCTCCAAAATAGAGGGTGATCTTTAATGTTATCTTTAATTACAAAAAAAA
Organism: Spermophilus citellus; assembly: GCF_964194105.1. Lineage (NCBI taxonomy): Eukaryota > Metazoa > Chordata > Mammalia > Rodentia > Sciuridae > Spermophilus > Spermophilus citellus. The sequence continues at coordinate 56,935,300 of NC_138184.1, forward strand.
AGAAACATGAGAATTGTAAGGAAAATTCTTATAAGCAAAAAAGAAAACATAAATCCTTATAAGTTATATATCACTCTGAGATAACCACTTCCAACATTTTGTTAAATAGATGTATATACATATGTGTGACATATATGAACACATGTATCTCCATATTTATAGCTACAACTCAATGTATCTTGAATGTGGAATCATATGATATGTTCTATTTTAACAAGTTGGGTTTTTTTTAACCACTGGATAGATTACAAACATGTTCCTGCATCATTAAATATCATCTTACAACATAACTTTAGAATGTGGCCCAGTATGTGCCACATAAACCATGAATTCTTTAAGCCCTTTCCTCTATTATTAACCATTAGGTAGATTTTTTATGTTTTATTTTAGTTACACATAACAGTAGAATGTATTTTGACCTGTCATACATACATGGACTCTAACTTCCCATTCTTGTGGTTGGACGTGATGTGGAGTTTCACTGGTCTTATATGAGCATAGGAAAGTTCTGTCCATTTCATTCTTCTGTCTTTCCTATTCCCCTTCCTCCTCCCTTCCCCTCACTGCCCACTGCCCCCTCCTCCAATCTGGTGAACCTCTATTTCCCCACAACCTATCGTGAGTCAGCATCCACATATCAGAGAGAACATGCAGCTTTTGGTTTTATGGAATTGGCTTATTTCACTTAGCATGATAATCTCCAGTTCCATTGATTTACCGGCAAATGCCACAATTTCATTCTTCTTTATGGCTGAGTGATTTTCTGTTGTGTATATATGTTATGATGAGATTGCAATAAATCACCAAATTGATCTCTTTTTTAAAAAATATTTTTAGTTGTAGATGGACACAGTACATTTATTTTGTTTAATTAGTTTTTATGTGGTGCTGGGGATCGAACCCAGAGCCTCACCTGTGCTAGGCAAGTGTTCTGCCACAGAGCTACAGCCCCAGCCCCTCCATCTTAAAGTAGGAAACGGAAACTTGATTCACCTGTCCGGATCCACCAGCTGGCAGGCCAAAGGTCTACACCCTTTGTTCTTGATTGTTTCCTTTGCTGTGAAGAAGTTTTTTTAGACATGCTACATTAGGAAGAAGACTAAATTGTGTGTTAGAAATAGAATTCTTAGGTCCCCCAATTTTTCACTCAGGTTTTCCAGTGGCCCTGAGGACAGCTTAGACGGCACCAGGCCCTTTCTCCACCACCACCACACACCATCATTAGGATGGTCTCCACCCCTATTATTGTCAATATAATAGCCTCAAAGTGACTTCCTGGCTTGTGGGAGGTGAGGCCAGATTTGAATCCAATTCACATTTGATAGCGAAGTTGTGATTTGGCCCCACGTGCTCTGCAGGGTCTACCTGTCCAAGCCTTCGCTAATGTACATGAAGTCCACAAGGCCCAGGGAGTGAGAGCCGGACTTGAAATGCCAATTCTGCCTCTTCAGAGTACAATTTTTTTTGTAGGAAAAGATCAAATGATTGCACATGTGTGTCCATTTGTATGAAAGTCTCTAAACATTATCAGTTAACAGGAAAAATAATAAGCAAGTAAATTACTAAGAAGGGAAGGGATTTGTCCACTTCTCTGTCTGAAAAGAAGGTGCTACATGGCAGAAGTCTCTGGGCCTTGCTGGACCAGCTCCTCCCTACCCATTTCCTGTGGCTGCTGGACCTCTTAAAGGCAATGCTTCTTCTGACGGGCTAGAGTTCCACCTCTCAGAGTCACCTGGGGCTCCTCAGCTTTAAAAACACAGGTTCTTGGCCCCCCACTTCATGGCTTCTGAACTAGAACGTGGGATGGGTGCATGGAAAGATATTAAAAGTGACTTTTGTAAGTGATCCCCCAATTTAAGAACCATTTTTTTTAAAATGTCATCTGCAGAAAATTGCCCACTAAAACCCAGCTTTGTGCTGGTACAGGAGCCTTGTTGACATTTCCGGAGTGTACACTGTGTGCCAGACACTGTTCTCAACAATTTTCCAAACATCAAGCCATTGAGTGTACATAGCAATCCAGTGACCTCTGTGCTGATAGTAGCTTCAAAAAGAGAAACTGAGGTAGAGAGGGGTAGGGCCAGGTTTGAAGCCATATGACCTGGCTCCTAAGGATCATGAGATAGCCTGGTCTGGAATCTCTGATGAAGTGTTCCTCTAGTCAATATGCTGGATGCAACATGCGCATGTCTCAGGAAACACTGGACCAGGCAAGTCTGGGTCTGAATTCCTAACCCAAGACCCCTGCAGAAAACATGGTACACTCTTTTTTGTTGTTATTGTTGTTTTTCAGTGCCAAACACTGAGCCACATTCCGAGCCCTTTTTTAAATATTTTATTTAGAGACAGAGTCTCAGTAATTTAGGGCCTTGCTAACTTGCTGAGGCTGGCTTCGAACTTGCAATCCTCCTGCCTCAGCCTTGCCAGCCACAAGGATTATAGGTGGGCAATGCCAGGCACAGCAAAAACCACATATTTTTAAAGCTTCCAAAGATTCATTATTCACATGCATCATTTGGGACTAACAATTGCACCTACACACATGGATGTCAGGTGAGAGGATGCTATCAAAGACTCAACATAGGGCAGAGCTCACAGTGCCCATCCCATAGAGTTTCCTGTCATGCCATGTGTTTCCCTTTGAGAATACATTCCCAGTCATGCCAAGAGTCCACCAGGCTTGATGTACTCTTGCTACCCCGTATGGTGCTTCCCTCACTCACCATGCTCCAGCCACAATGGCCTCCTTATAGGTCCGAAGGCTCTTCCTACATTTCCTTTTCAGGCCCTTGACACCTACTGTTCTCCAGACTCCTGATTCTTTACCTCTAGATGGTTGCACCATTTGTTCTTCCAGGTCTTTGCTCAAATATCACCTCCCTGGAGAGGCTCTTCCTGACTTCTTTATCTAAATATCACTCCAAAGACTCTCCCTTGCCATGCTTTATTTTCCTTTGTAACATTTATTTTATATTTAGTGTTTATCTCTGCATTTTGTGTTCTCTCCCAAAGAGCATAAGCCCCTAAAGAACTAGGATTATGTCCTTCTTATTCACGATTCTCTCCCCAGCACCTCGCACAGTACCTGGTACAGGGTCAGTGTTCAATAAGTATGTGTTCAATGGATGAATCCCAAATGTCTTGTTCTCATTTTATTAAGGAACATGTTTATCTTCTATTAAGGGCACGTGACCCTGGATTTCTGTCTAATGTAGAAATAGATGGTCCACTTTTTAAATGAATTAGTGCAGGCAAAGGGAGAATCTATTTAAAGAAAACCCTAAGTAGAGAGGAGCATAAACGGTACACAGAGAGGATGTCACTCACAAGAGCAATAAGAGAATGAGCAATGTTTGCAAAACACAGGCCTGGGAAGTCCAGGAGAGGAAGACCACCTAGTCATTGAAAAACAGAATGCTGAATGACAGACGTTGCCCACTTTCAATTGCAATCTTCTGCAAAAGGCTGAGATGCCATTCAAGTGGCATTTATGGAGTTATTAGCTATGAGCTCAGTGCTCGAGGAGGGGATGACAACATGACTTAGAGTTTAATCTCATCTTCAAAGGGTCCAGACTGTGGACCTTAAGGATGACCATTGGCTCCATGGTAGTAGAAATCAACATGTGAAAATTCTGTAAGAAAGGCCCCCACAGGCAAAAAAAAAAAAAAAAAAAAGGGGGTATTTGTTCACCCAGAGGTAAAGAGGAAACTCTTCTCGGAGAAGAAGTTCGTATAGGGCCTTGAAGTATGGGTAAGATTTCAACAGGAAGAAATGGAGGCCAAGGCAGTCCAGATGGAAGGAACAGCTGCAGAATAGTAACAGAGAATAATCTGGGGAAATGAGACCACAGGGCACTCTACCAAAATGGAACATAGGGGCTCTAGTGGGAAACTCACTCAGATGGCACTGCCCACGGGCAGCCCTGCCTGGCCTGCTCGTTCCCAAGTCACCCTCCCCAATGCATTTGTGGTCATAGTATCCATGGCCTCGTGGAGAGGAGCTCCAGGGAGACATCTCTGCCTCCATATAACCACCATCCCCGCTTTGCTTTCCGTAAAGAAAATATGCAGCTGGGCGTGGTGGTGCATGCTCATAATCCTCCTGAGCAGCAGCTCAGGAGGCTGAGGCAAGAGGATTGCAAGTTCAAAGCCAGCCTCAGAAACTTAGTGAGACCTTGTCTCAAAAATTAAGAAATGAAATAAAATAAAGAGATAAAGATGTGGCTCCGTGGTTAAGCGCCCCTGGGTTTAATCCCCAGTACCACACCTCCCACCCACTCCCCAAAAATCCAGAAAACCCTATCACTAGAGAACACACAGGCAGGGATCAGTAGTTACCCTGGATTTGCATTAATGGGATATGTGTCCTTGAGAAAACAAAAAACCCTAGGGACTGGTGGCATGGCTTTGCCAGAGCCCTGAGCATCTCGGCGGATTGAGTTGCTGTCCGTCAGCACCAGGAATCCAAATAAATCTATCCTCGGAATTATCCAGTCTCCATCTTGAGAAGAAAACAGTCTCCCCTTTTATCTCAAGGTGGAAAAGTATCCCTGAGAGCCTGGTGTGTCGGCCCCTCTGCCCCCCTCCCCTGCTGTTGGACCCAGCAAGCCCCTGATGGCTAATGAATGTCCTTGTGTGGTTTCATCCTGACACTTAATACTGTGTCCCAAGTGTCAGGCACATGACTTCAGTGTCCATCATAAAAAAAAGTCACAATTTAATGTGGCACTGGATCTTCCCAATGTCGTTTGGAGTGAATATCCTACTTTATTTTACCAAAGATCTTTGTCTTGAGTTATAGCATGAAAAAGAAGATTTCAGGGAGGACTTTGTGGTCTTTAATAATGCAGAGAGAAGGGAACCTCTCTTTCCCTCGGGTCAGATGTTCCCTCCGGACCCTCACTCATTTGCCAGATGCTAATCTCTGATTTCCAGAAAATCCCATTTGGAAGATAACTATAGGAGAAAAACAATCTCTTTCTCCCTCTCTGTCTCTCCCTCCCTCCCTCCCTCTCTCTCTCTCTCTCTCTCTCTCCCTGTCTCTCTCAATCATGAAGCGATCAATGAAGGGAGTCTCCCTTTAGATCTCCCCTCATCATTAACATCTCATTGAAAACCAAAATGTGTATCGCGGTATGTTAATAGCTGATATGCAACCTCAATTAGGGATCCAATAAACTTGAGGGAGGACTCAGTTACACAGAGTGAAGCAGGTATGTTTATTGAGGTCATGTCCAAGCCGTTAGTAAGTGACTGCATCATTAATATTCAAGTGGAACACATAATACAAATTCAATTTCTCCGTGGAGTCCTCTTTTGGATGCAGCCTTGTGAAAGACGGGAGTTCTTCCCCTGCTATTAAACTAAGAGGCCTAGCGCTCCAACACAGGCTCCAGTCCCTCCTGAACTTCCAACTCCCAAGGAAATTACCATTGGTGCCTGAAAAAAAAAAAAAAACCACTAGATCTACACTACTAGCCTATTAGGCCTGTTCATATTTACTCTTCTCCTAGCTTTTATGTGAGAATAATCCATTTTTACTTGCACAGGTGGAAAATTAAAAATTATTTTTACTAAAATTTCCTAACCAGAAACCACATTGGCCCACAACATATAAACCTCACTCAGTATCCACTGGGTGTCATGCCATCTTTCTCACCCCTATGTGGCCCAGTGACATCTGAAAAGAGAGGGTTGACCCGAGTTGGGTATAACTCTCTTCCTCTAATAAGATTTTATCTCTACTTGCACTTTGGATGTACTCTGGAATTATCAATCATTCTTTCTTTCTCTCTCTCTTTCTTTTTTTAACCAGGGATTGAACCCAGGGGTGCTTAACCACTAAGCTACATCCCCAGCCTGTTTTTATATTTTATTTAGAAACAGGGTCTCACTCAGTTGCTTAGTTCCTCGCTAAGTTGCTGAGGCTGGCTTTGAACTTGTGATCCTCCTGCCTCAGCCTCTTGAGCTGCTGGGATTACAGGCATGTGCCCCCATGCCCGGCTCAATCGCTATTTCTAATAAAGAACTAAGCGAGCCACAAAACTGATACCCAAAGAGAAACCAACTATCAACTTTATTAATGGTACAGCTGGACTAAAGAACCCCCAAGCCTCCTCTCTGTAGCAATCCCCAGTCAGAGTGAACTGGCTATGGCGGTCAATATGAGGTTCGACCATAGAATCTGCACATTTAATCACAACATTATCTTGTTTCTGTATACTCACATATGTGTGCATCAAAGGAATACTATGTTTGTTGAATACTATGTGTTGTCATTCACAGAGGATCTGTGGTTTCTCCAGGTCTCATGCTATAGAGACCAAATGATTCTAGAATTCATATGCAAATTTCAACAGGACTCATACAATCGATAGGAGGCAAAGCTTTGCCAGATAGAAAGAATATCAAAGAAAATTTATTAATTTAAGAGATTCAGAGAAAAGCATCTTAGTCATTAACAAATCTTCTCAATAAAATGTTCATTCCAGGTTTTTAAAAAAAAGGAAATTCAAAATGGAGTTGACCTGTAAATGGGTTTGTTGAAATAATAATTACTAAATAATTAAGTAAGGATTGAAACTCAGGGAATTGGGTTTTGGGAATAAACTCCCCCTTGAGACATAAATTAAGAGGTCCCTGTTGACACAGAAAAAAAAAATTAAGGTCTGCCTTGCATCTGGGTCTATGACGAGTGGGTACTATATATCCACAGCTCCTGGCACAGATACCCCACACAGCCGGATAAGGAGGATTTGGTGCTCTTGGGGCTGTGCATCAGCCGTAGGTTGGTGGATGGCATGCTGTCGGAAAGGATCATGCCTGACTTAACTTCCCCACTCCCACACACAGCATTGTACTGCAAGTCCAGTTTTGTCTTCTGTGTATTGGGAGGTGACAATACCCACCTCACAGGATTGTCCATAGAATCACTTCAATGACTAAGTTGAAAAATGTAAGTAGTGATGCTCAGAAAAGTTGTAGCCGTGAAACTCGCATTTGATTCGAGGTAGCTGGCATGGCCAAGCCCTCTGGGGAGTGCTGCTTAAGTTGCACTGTCTACATGTTTAGGCAGCTTTTTCACTGCTGTGACTAAAGGACTGACCAGAACAACTGTAGAGGAGGAAGAGTTAATTTAGGGGCTCACAGTTTCAGAGGTCCCAGTCCACAGACAGCAGGCTCCATTCCTCCGGGCTCCAGGGGAGACAGAACATCATGGAGGAAGAGTGTGGTGGAGGGAAGCAGCTCACATGGTGATCAGGAAGCACAGAGACTCCACTCTCCAGAGACAAATAGACCCCAAAGCCACGCCCCCAATGCCCCCTCCTCCAGCCACACCCACCTGCCTCCAGCCACCACCCAGTTAATCCCATCAGGGGTTCATTCACTGGTTGGGTTAAGGCTCTCACCACCCAGTCATGTCTCCTCTGGACCTTCCTGCATGTCTCACACGTGAGCTTTTGGGGGACACCTCACATCCAAACCATAGCAGGACACATGTCTCACAAGAACTGGGTTTTAATTCAGATTCTGGCCAAGGATCTGGGGTGGGTCTGAGATTCTGTGATCTTATGCCCCTGGTCTGAGGATCCTCCTTTGAGAAACAAGTCTCTCAGCCACACAAAATGAAAGTTTCAAAAAGTCTTCCCGTTCGCAGCTCTCGTGAACGTACAGAAGCTAGACGTGTAGTCTGCTAGCTAAATGGCAAGGCAGGGTGCTGGGACAAACAAATGGTTTTCGAGGAGAAAGTTCTTCTCACTTACCTCAGCTTTATGCAGGAGTTTTCACTTTGAATGGATGAGCAGGATTTTGAGTGGGCCCAGAACCCTCAGTGCTGGTCCTCGCTGTGCCAGGAAGGAAACATTCATGGAGGTGGAAAAATTTGTGATAAATACTGATGGAGTTGCTGAGAGTCCGACGGAGCCCAAAGCTTGAGGTGTAGTGAAGAGGAGGAGGCCGGTAAATGGTGGACCACAGTCGGGAGAAAGATGCCCCAGTCATCCACGAAGCACAGGGTAGTTTTAAGCACCCATATTCCTCTCCTAGGGCTCCAGTAACAACATGCCACAAACCCAGTGGCTTAACACCACTGAAATTCCTTGTCTCCCAGTTCTGAAAGCCACAAGCCTGAAACCAACTAGGTAAAGATTTTTAGAACATTCTGGAAGGTCCTTGAACTGAATAATTTCCTAAACTGTCCATATAGGAAACTGATGCTGGGGAAGTGAGAGTATTATTAAAAGTCCCACTGATACCATGTTTTCTTTTCCTCCCCACTATTCTGGTGGGAAAGTTATTGATTTCCAAGGAGCTTTGGTGTCACAAGGGGGCAAAATTGCGACATATGCAGTCGAGGGGAGAAATAAAGAATGTCCAGGCACCTCTGCCGCTTTCAATACTTTATTTACTAAAATTACTCCTTACAGTTTCACTCTATAGGTTCTTAATCAAGAAAAGAACAATCCTTAGTGCTAGGCCCTGCAATAGACAGAATCAATTCACAGCAAACAATTCTAGAGTAATTCTAAGCACTGCAAACACACTTAATCATGACAAGCTAATGACAGACATTCCCTCTGCAGGCTAAGTTCCAAAGTCTCAAGCCTCAGGCTTTACGTCCAGCAGATGCACACTCACCCAGACGTGGTGACCAGGTCTGGAACCAAGGCAGGCTTTTCCTGGTGTGGTCTCCACCTGATCTTCTCGCCTTTGCCTCTTATCAGGCGAGGACAGCCTGCCAGGGGCTTCACTCTGTTTATCAGGGTGAGGGGAAGTGACTTGTTTGTGGCCACACTGGAGGGCTCTGTGGGTGTGCCTGGTGAGACTGCAGGTTTCAAACCGGAGTTTTTAAAATGGAGTTGCTTAGGCTGAGGCCTAAGGCCATCCTCACATTTGGGGACTGGGAGTCCACAGGTTTCTCCTTAATGTGTTCCCACATCAGGTTTCAGCAAAATAATGACTAACAGTGTCCCTCTCCCCAGCCTCTAGGAGGAATGGTGCCCCTCCATTCTTTCCAACCGCTCTTCTCCAGTGTAAGGCTCACAGGAGCACAGCCTGGAGTGTGAATTTTTGAAGGAGATGGAGGGAAGTATCAGGCAAACTGTCAAAGCAAACCATCCTCTTTGAAAAACTGAAACTTTAAGGAAAAAAAAAAAAACAAGTGGCTTTCTTTCTTTCTATTACATGTTCTCTGGCTGGATGAATAAATTTATTGTCACCTGGCTACACAACATTTTGTGTTTCAAATAATGCTCCTTCCTAATGTCTTAGGGTTTCCCGGCATGAAAGGAGCATTTCACACAAAACCACCGCCAAGTACAGTTATGAGCAGTAATACATTTTTTTCAAGCTCCGTCTGTCAGGCTGATTGTCCATCTCCGATGAATTCAGAGCTTCCTTTCTCTGATAAATTGAAGAAGAAAGTTTGCTGCCTGTGTGGGCAGAAGAGAAGGGGTGGAAATAAAAGAACACGAACCGACTGTTTTCAGGGCCTTATCATTGTTAGTCACCAGCTTCTGTTCTTGTTGCTGTCTCCATTTGGAGATAATAAGTCCAAGCAGCTAGTTGGAACTGGTAGTTAATTTTTACAGCAGGTTTAACAACTGCTAAGAAATACCTCTGGCCCCGAACTAGGCCACAGTCAGTCCCACTGACATCCCAAAGACGCAAACACCAGGCCTGGTTCTGACATCCTTGTGTCCTCAGGGCTGCTGTAAGCAATTTAGTCCACTGCCCACGACAGAAACCATAGAAACTAATACACCATGCTAAGAGCAAATCACCTATCCTCTATAGATTAGACTTAATTTTGCAAACTCTATTTCCTAGAGATAATTGGCCACTGGGCACTTGAAATTTCATCTCCTCGGCTAGAATCTTCCTCGTTCCTTCTGGCATTGAATTAATCTCCCCTCCTTGGTTCTCCCACTCACTCAACCTGCACTTCGGGCACTACTGTTATTTCTATGTTTCTCATTTCCCCCTACCACGCCCCATCTCCCTAAGGAACAAGACTCTCTGTCCCAGTCATTTTTGTACATCTAGTAGCCAGGACATGGTAAGGTATATCTGCAATAGTTATTTACTAAACAACTGAAGGATAGAACGCTAGGAAAGTTTTTCTGGTGTTCCCTATCATTAGTGTCACTATCTATTATAGTGACTACTGTATACTGTTATACAAGAGCTCCATCAAATTCTTTGAAAGAAGGTTCTGGAATATTTATGAGATTCTGGAACTCAAAAGAAATGGACTTGCAGGAAACTTAAGGGTGAACATTTGGAGATATTGAAGAATTCAACAAATGAATGTATATGGAAACCCACTTTCAGCCCCCCTGCTTGTTTGGGGAGAGAATGGGCAGTGATGGAGACAGACTTTGTGTCACCTAGAGTCCTAGAGATTGAAATAATTACCTTTGGGTAAAAAAAAAAAACTGCTGAGAAAGAATTTATTGGGAAGATATGGGGAAGTTGATACAATGAAAGGAAAGGCTAGAAAATAATAGCCTTAAATATATATATATATATATATATATATATATATATATATACACACACACACACACACACACACACACACACACACACACACATATATATATATATATATATATATATATATATATATATATATTTGGCACATTCCAGGCACAGATATGGTAGAAACTAAGGAATGGCTTCATTCCATAGTTTAATCCATGCATGCAATTTTAAGATTCCATCCAACCACTTTCCCCATATGACATCATGCCACACAAGGTTCAAAATCTAGAAGGAGAATTTGATTAGTCTAAGTAAGGTCTTCAACCCCTCCCTTGGATAGGGAATGACGGCCCCTTTCATAGGAAATCTGCAATCTCTCCAGGAGACGTGATTCCCCAAAAGAAAATCAAGGGGCTATTCATCAAAGAAGAGCAGGTGTCTGGCAACCAAAACACAGCTATTATCAATACCTACTGCAGTCTTGCCTTGGAGAATATCCACATTAGAAAACTAAATCAAGGACTAGGACTCTTTTACAGCTAATTGGAAATATGAGAATCTACAAAACTTGAGTAGCTTGGACTTGAATTCAAGTACAACACATTTGCACAAGTGCTACCATATAGCTTGTCCAGCGTTCACATTGTCCATCTCTCCCAGGGCTTTTTGACCCTGTTAAAGTTTTCAGATCACCATCCTTTTTTAATAACAAAGGGTAGTCAAGTGTAACTCCCTATTATATTCAACCATAAGAATGGGATCCTAATTAGAATAAGTTATACTCCATGTATGTGTAATATGTCAAAATACACTCTACTGTCATATATATCTAAAAGGAATAAATTTAAAATATACGAATAAATAGATAAGTAAAAGGAAAGAAGGTCAAATAAATCTTGGAAGCTGTCATCAAATAATACCTAAATATGAAATTGGAGAACAAAAAATTAAAGTAACTGAATTTTCAAAAAGTTGGTGCTTTCTCATCGATGTGAATGAAGTTATAGTTAGACAGAAAGATGAACAGAGGTTGTTTCATGAAATAAAATGCTAAGATTTATGTTACTGTCCATTTCCAGTTTCTCATTTTACTTTACAGGTAAAAAAAAAAAATGGTATTTTGCCAACAGATATCTGTTGTACATTTCCAACAACAGTCCAAGTACATCTATGAAGTCAAACATTCTGCTAAGACCTTCACATGAATGTCTCATTTGATATTTATGAGAAAACAGTGGGATTAGGGACTTTCAGTATCATAGAGCTGGAGATCAGAGAATTTAAATAATTTGCCTAAGATTGTACAGCTGGTAAGTAGCAGAACTAAAGACACGACAATAATTGTTTAGAAAATAAATGCACTACACACATTTGTACATCACCATTACCTTAGTAATTATTTTTCAAAGTAGTGGGTTACTTTCCTTATAATAAGCAGTTTTTTTCAATAAAAGCATATTAAAAGCATGAATTTATAATGTGGTTATAAAAATATGACTTCCAAGAAATTTTTATATGTAGAAAAAAATCCATCAGATAAAAGTGCTTTTTATATAGAACATAATTATCTGTTATCCCTTCTACTGATTCCAAAGATGGTTTTCAGTTGTTTTATTACGACTAAATTCAGAAGGGAGGGAAAAAAAAAGAATTATTGGTTTTAACCCTTGTATCTATTTGCCCTAGGAGCAGCTTACTAATAGGTGTGGTGAAATTTATTTCTCTGACATTAAAAGGATCAGAATAATCAAGACCTGTGGGGGTTGGCACAAGGATAGACATAAAGAACGAGGGAATTGAATTGGGAGTTCAGGAATAAATCTTGGCTCTTAGGTCAATTGATTCTTCACAAGGATGCAATACACGTTAACCGAAAGAATTGTCTTTTCAACAAATGGCAGTCAGACAACTGAACATCCACACTCAAAAGAACCAAGTTGGACCAACCCTGACTTCAAGTCATGGGCAAAAATGAATTCCAAATGGATCGTAAACAATGTAAGAGCTAAAACTATAAAACCTTTGGAAGTACGTGTAGGAATGAATAAATCTTTATGACCTTGGATTAAGCAAATGACTTCTTCTTAGATAGAGCAACCAAAGCATAAGGAACAGCAGAAAAATAGGAAAACTGGATTTCACCAAGATTTCTAAAATTTTTATACTTCAAAGGACACTGTCAAGAAAATGAAAAGCACCAGGAGAGGAGAGGAAGAGAGGGAAAGGGAAATACGAGGGACTGCCATTGGTCAAATCATATTTTGTTACATTATGTGCACATACACACATGTAACAGCAAATCCCACCATTATGTCCAACTATAATGCACCCATAAAATATGGGGGAAAAAAAGAAATTGAAAAGGAATCCATAGAAGAGAAGAACCATTTTTCAAATCATCTATCTCAAAAGGAACTTGTATCTATCTAGAATATTTGAAGAATTTTTACAACTTAACAATAAGAAAAAATAACCCAATTATAAAATAGACAAAGAATATGAATACACATTTATTCAAATAAGATACACACATGATCAAAAAGCACACGAAAAATGTTCAACCTCAAGAGTCGGCAGGGAAATGCAAATCAAAATTACAAGTAGGCGCCACTTCCATCTCCCTAAGATAGCTAAAAAGAAAGACAGACAGTATTAAGTGTGAACAAGGATGTGGAAAAGCTGATTTCTCTTAAATTGCGAGTGGGATTTTTTGACATGATACAGCTGCTTTGGAAAATAGTTTGGCCATTCCTTCATATGTTAAATACACAGTAATGTTTTTATTAAACCATATATCTAGCAATTCCACTCTTTGCACAAATCTTCATTCTAGCACAGATTCCACGTGTGGTCCTTATCTGTTTAGTTGCCTGTCTTCCCCTCGTGTATGAGCTTCTTGAGGTATTTGTCCCTGTTGTCCTGGGGTCTGGAACAGCACCTGGCACATTTCTATGGGCAAATGAATGAATAAATAAACAAATTCTTAAAGACAGAAAACTGAACAAAAGGATATCTTTTCATCGAAAGATTATATGATATCGAAACACAGAAAAGTTGCCTTAGATTTAAACCTTACATACTTTCATATTTGAATTCCAATTACCGGTGGGAAAGAATGCTACAATGAATAAATATTTGCCTTCTGAAAGTGAGCTGATAACCCAGTTCCCAAGTGTCCCAGGATAAGCTGAATTTCCTCAAGAAGAGCAATAAATTATTTTTGCTGTGTGGAATACTTTTGCATAATTAACCAGCTATATGGGAGTATCTGAAAATGTTCCCTTGGAATATCTAGCTTTGGTTGTTAGCAAAGCCAAGCTATTTTACAAGTCAAATCATGAAACTGTTGTGGTGGGAATTAGAACTTGCAATGAATAAATTTTGCTCAGATATTCTTTTTTTCCCCATTTTTTATTGGTGCAGGATAGTTGTACATAATGGTGAGATTCGTTGCTACATATTTGTACATGCACATAATATAATAAAATAACTTGGCCAATTTCACTCTGTTTTTTCCGGAACAATATTTCCCTGGCCTACCACTTGAACACACTGTGGTTTGAGACATCTGAGCATGATTATCACATAGAGAAAGAAATTAATAATTTATAATGAATTGTGATCCGTTAATGATGATATTATTGCTGGTGGTAAACAGAAACGTTTGACCCCAATTCTTCATCCTCTTCCCCCAACTAGTATGTTGCAAAATCACCTTTGTTGTGGTGTCATAGAGACAGAGTGTTATTTCCTCGTCCAATTGACTTGGAGCTTGTCACTCAATAGAAAGTGGGCAGAAGGGATGGTCATTAACCAGTGGAGGCCTTCATGGGAATCTTGTGCCTCCACCAACAGCCAGAAAAGGCTTCCTCCAGATAGAAGAAGCCCCCCACCCTGAACCCAGGGATGAACCAACAGAGTCACTGCAACCACAGATAGACACAGGTGCAAGATCAGACAGCGGTTGCTTTTAACCACTGAGATTAAGATAGGTAACTAGGCGGCACCTTATGGCAAGAGTTAACCAGTAGGATCTTCCGTTACTAATCTTACACAGTCCTAATTTACTTTCTATATTTCTTTTTTTTCCCTAAACACTATTGTGTTGTCCCTTCCTGGAAATGGCAGGTTGTTTGTAAATCAGAAATAAGATGCATAAGAACCTAACTCTCCAAATTTGGATGAAAAAAAAAATACTCATCTGAACAGATTCCTGATTGGTTCTATCCATTTGTTTAGTTGAAGGAAATCAAAGGCCAGTTCTCTCTTTCTTAATTCTGTTTCCACCTCTGTACCAGGACATCTGTTGTTTCCGTTTCACAGTTTGAAAGTTTTGCATCACCGAACATACACACACACACACACACACACACACACACACACACACCGCTCTGTAGCTTGTGGTTTATATTTTGACAACCTGTTAGTACCAGTCATTCAATAACATGAGTGACTTCTCAACAGAGTAATATCTACCAAGGGAAGTGTGATGTTATTTTTATAAATAACCCAATTTAGGGCTCACTTTCACAAGTTATGTAGTTCCTAAGCTAAATTTTCCAAAAAGAAGTTGAGGGAGGCTTTCAGGCATGTGTGTCCCAAACTTGAACCAAATGGGAATGCAAATAGAAAGTGAATCTCGTCAGCTGTCGGGAGGGGAAAAAAAAAAAAGCCCATAAGACTTCTTTCTCTGGAATCTAAATACGAAAGATTTCTCAAAATATATCACTTCTTCAGCCAACACACCATTATTGAGTCTAAGTGCACAAAAAACATACCAAGCAATGTAGAGCTACAAAGGAAGAGTGGGCGCTCCTTGCCCAAAGTGAATGTATCCTGAGAAATGACTTTAACAATGGAAACTTCCGGAAGCTTCTAGAACATCTGGAAGTTTGGGTGTCCCCAAGACAGACATGGGCTCGGCCAGGTTAGGTAGGAGGTGATCCCAGAAGACACAAGCAAAGAAGTGAGTGAAATGAAATGGGGAAAGGAGAAAGTCAGTAGATTTTCATTGATGACATCGCTATTGTGGGCAGCTGGGGCTCAGTCCTGCTAGGAGCCTCCGAGAAATTGGGGCACTGACCCTCTGACTTTCATCCTGCATTCAAAACTGTTAAATCCCTCACATTTCTAGTTGTGCACACTTGCAGCCGAGAAAGCCTCCTTGGGTAGAGGAAGGCCCTCCCATGGAGAAAAGAGCTTGCTCAGGTGAGGGGCTGATGGGCCTCCACAGGGGCTGCCTGAGCTCAGGTGGACCAAGGACCACGTTGGACACAGCATCAAATGTGCCTTCTGCAGCTAGATATTGTATCATTTCTCCCAATTGCCAGTGTTTTCTGAACACTCACATTCTACCAGGTGCCCTGCTCAGCTCTTGACAGACATCCTGTCATTTAATCCTTACAACAACCTTAAGAGAGAGGTATGATGATGGTCATCCTCGGAAATTAAGAGATTTGCCTAGCAGATGATACAGGAGGAATTGACCCTTGAATCATGGTCTAAAGACTAGTTTTCTAAGGAAGGCCACAGGGAAGAAAGTCAGGGCACGGGGAACTCCAAGATGGAGATATAATGAAGGAGGTGTTCTTCCTTGAAAGCTTTACGGAGGAATAATTGAGCTGTGCTTGAAGATTGATTAGGTGGAAACTGTTGAAAAAGAAATGAGCCTATGCATGTAAGGATGGGATAGAGGAGGGAGGAGGAACTGTAGCATGATGGACGTGGGTCAACAGGGTCCACAGTGGAAAGGGCACAGAGCTGGTCTTTAGAATAAGGCATGTGTAACACCATGTGTGATCCCTCTTATTTATTAAACAAATATGTTCACATGTCTAATCCCTTTTCTGTAGAGAATAAAACAATCCACAGGAGATCCTCTTGGAAGAGACACTTAAAAGTTGACATACATAGTGTTATGGTGTGGATGTGAGGTGTCCCCAAAAGCTCACGTGTGAGACACTGCAGGAAGGTCCAGAGGAGACATGACTGGGTTGTGAGAGCCTTAACCCAACCAGTGAATGGACCCCTGATGGGATTAACTGGGTGGTGGCTGGAGGAGGTGGGTGTGGCTGGAGGAGGGGGCATTGGGGGCGTGGCTTTGGGGTCTCTATTTGTCTCTGGAGAGTGGAGTCTCTCTCTGCTTCCTGATCACCATGTGAGCTGCTTCCCTCCACCACACTCTTCCTCCATGATGTCCTGCCTCCCCTCCAGCCCTGAGGAATGGAGCCTGCTGTCTATGGACTGGGACCTCTGAAACCATGAAGCCCAAATAAACTTTTTGCCTTCTAAAATAGTTCTGGTCAGGTCTGTTAGTCACAGCAACAAAAAACAAACAAACAAAACTGACTAAAACGTCTGGTTTATATTTTCATACTAGAAAATATATTTCATATATTTTCATACTGGGTTCTTTCAAGGAAGAATCCAGTCGGTGGGGTCCATGTGGAGTTTCACCTCCTCTCACCTCCTAGACACACATGCACCAGGTACCTGGCCACAGCCTAGCCAATAGGTCCATCCAGACCTTGACCTTGGTGGTTGTACTGGAGATAGGCATATGACTAATTGGATTTTTTGATAGAGCTGGGAGTTCAGCCGTCTAGGAGTCAGGACTTCTGAGCTGGTGGGAGTGGATGCGAGCCTTCTGTCTTGCACACCTGAGGAGAAAGTTAAAGCCAAGCAGAGGCAAGCTGATGGAGAGAGAAAGGTTAGGTCTGTTCTTTTTTTTTTTTTTTTTTTTTTTTTTTTTTTTTTTTTTTTTTGAGCTCTTAGACTCAGTCTAGACAATAAATAAGAGATAAATCTTCACCTCAGACTTCTCAGAAGAATCCTATTTAACTGCATGTGGAAAAGGAAAAATAGAAGCTGCAAAATAAGGAGGGGAGGAAAGGTGGGGAATCCCACAAAAATAGAAGGAAGACCAGTGAAGCAGAAGAAGGAGGTTGAGGAAGAGGGAGGAGGGAGGGAAAAAAAGAAGTGATGGAATGAAATTGACTGAATTGTGCTGTGTACGTGTGTGAATATACCACAGGGAAGTCACTTTTATGTATATTGATAAAACACTAATTTAAAAAAAAAAACATGTACGAGGGCTGGGTTTAGTGGTACACGCCTGTTATCCCAGCAGCTCAGGAGGCTAAGGCAGAAGGATCTCCAGTTCAAAGCCAGCCTCAGCAACTTAGCGAGGCCCTAAGCAACTCAGGGAGACCCTGTCTCTAAATAAAATACAAAATAGGGGTGGGGATGTGGCTCAGTGGTTGAGTGCCCCTGAGTTCACTTCTTGGTACCTCCACTCCCCCAAAAAATATGTATAAGTTTGTAGGGTGAACCCACTACTATGTATAACCATTAAGCTCTAATAAAAAAAAGAAAAAATTAAGTAAATAAATAGAAGGAAGCCCGATCAAGTAATGAAAGGAAACAGAGGTAAGGAGGAAGGGAGAGAAAGAGGAAGTGCTGAGGACCCAAGTGGAGAAAGTTATATTCCACACTCTATGAGGATGTCAAAATGAACCCCAGTGTTATGCATAAGTATAATGCATTATAATAATCATTTTTTAAAAAAAAAAAAAAAGAATGGACACATTGCACACGAGGGCTCCATGTGTGCTGCTCGCTCACTGGTGGGTCACCCCCTGCTGGCATCTGCTCAGAAGTCTCCAGGTGTCCTGTCATGGGCAGGTGGGGGAGAAATGCAAACAACAGACAAAGGAGGCTTCAGTTCACTGGACCATTAAACATATCAGGAAGGAGAAGGAAAAAAGAAAGGAGGTTGGTTAGGTGAGCTCTTCTTCATATAAATCCTTATACAAATTGCCCAAAGATTCAGAATTACCTGGCCAATAGACCTTCAGCATGCACCAGTTCTTTCTGCGGACCTGAGTGTGTGCAGGTGGGTTTCTAGAATAATGATGTAGATTGCAGATGGAAATATTAACTTCGGGTTAACTTTTCTTTCAATGAAGGAGCTGAACTTATTGAGCACTGAGTCCTGATCATGATGTTCCTCCTTCTTATAACACTCTTCCTCTTCCCCCTCACTTACCTCATCCACTTGGGTTCGTGTTCCTTGGCTAGGGATCCAGTCTACGAATGTTGGCATAGGTTGGCTACATGTGAAATTTCTTTCACAAGATTTAAGAGCCCAGACAAGCTAAACATAGAAATGCAAAACTAAAGACACTTTCAGAAAAAAGCATGCTTTTGAATCGTGCAATATATCCAAGTGCCTTTCCCATAATACCACTACCTTCTCCAGAGGACACTTAGAATAAATAAAAAGCCAGAGAAGTGGAACATCAAAGAGACAGGAAAGAAAAAAATAGAGAAGAAATGGGTTTTATCAAATTTTGACATGTCAGTGGGTATTTCTGTAGATCATGCCTTTTCAAAATAAAGGGTTAGATGGGTTTCTGCTCTTATATGGGCTGTTTCAGACACTTGTAAAGAAGCTAAGTCAATCTGTTGAGTCTATAAATACTTTTTAGTACCCTGGACCTTGCTAGGAGCTAGGGATACAATAAGGAATTAGGATCACTTTCTTTCTCTACATCTTTTCTCCTTTCTTGGCCTCATTATCCTGTAGTGGGATCCAATATGCATGGCTCAAATCCTTAAACCCAAAGGATAAAACATTATAATTGATCAGATCTAAATCTCATGTTCCACCTGAAAATCAAAGAACGAATCAGAAAAGCCATAGATGCCAGGTAATTAAACTATCAAATATCCACCTCATGGGGGTACTACAAAAAAACACAATACTTTCTTTCCCTTATGTTGCAAATTCACCATCTTTAAGCCTCAGTTTATGACTCTCCTTCAGGGATGAGATCAATAATGGATCTTTGGCCATGATGATAAAAACCATTGCTTGGTGTGATGATTTGCATACTGCAGGTACTCAATAAATATTGCTGGGTGAAAGAAAGCCCTGTATAAAATGGTGACTGGGGCCATGTTATGTGAGTTACCAAAAATGGGCCTGAAAAAAATGAAATACTTTGAAGAAAGTCAAAGTCACCATCTAGAGTAACAGTTCTCCAACATTAAGATTTAAATACCTTTTACATTCTTAAAAATGATTGATGAAGCCGGGCACAGTGGTGCACTCCTGTCATCCCAGCAGCTCAGGAGGCTGAGGCAGGAGGATTGTGAGTTCAAAGCCAGCCTCAGTGAGGTCCTAAGCAATTCAGTGAGACCCTGTCTCTAAAAATAAAAAAATAAAAAGGGCTGGGGGGTGTGGTTCAGTGGTTAAGCACCCCTAATTGCAAACTCTGGTGGCCTCTAAAAATGATTGACAATCATAAAGATCTTTTTATTCATGTGGATTATGGCTGTGGATACTTGCCATATTAGAAATCAAAACTGAGAAAGTTACAAAATTCAAGAATATGCAAATACACATCTTATTAACCATCAGAACGTTGGCTGTATCCCACATCCTATGGCTTCTGCAAAACACAGTGCACAGTAAACTTGTGAGAGAATAAGAGCTAACACAACGAATAACGTCTCAGCAACATTAGGACAGCGGTTTGGGTTTCATAAACCCCCAAAAGGGACATTCCTAGGGGGTCTCTGGACCACAGTTTTAGGATCTCTAATCCCAGGTTTTCAGAAACATTAAGAATTTCTAAGAAGCTAAGCAAAGTTATTGCATATCAAATTACTTTGCAAGACATATCAGTGGCATATGCTCACATGGAATGACCCTTGATTTTTTTAATTCTCAAAGGAAGAAATTGTATTTAGCTCCCATTCTGTTCCATTTAAATATTCCATGAATTAAGAGGAAAAAGTAATAGTAAGAAATAGGCCTTAACCAATAATGAAGTCAGTCAGTTTAGGTTTTATTTATTTATTTATTTATTTATTTATTTATTTATCATTTGAAAAGTTTCAATGATTAAATATCATATTCTTTATTTATTTATTTTTTAATTTTTCTAGTACCAGAAATTGAACCCAGGGGCACTTGACCACTGAGCCACATCCCTACCCTGTTTTTGTAATTTATTTAGAGACACGGTCTCTCTGAGTTGCTTAGTGCTTTGCTTTTGCTGAGGCTGGCTTTGAACTTGCGATCCTCCTGCCTCAGCAGGAGGATCACTGGGATCACAGGCCTGCACCACTGTGCCAGGTTTCATTTTCTCTTTTTAAAAGACATTTTTTCTCCTTCTGTAAATAGACTTATCACTGGCCTCATAAAAACATCCAAGGCTTTCCAATCAAATCTTTAGTAAATATTGTATTAAACCTCCTTTCATTGAAGAAAGATCCTAATTGAGGTGGTTTTATTTAGAGATGGAAGTTCTGTTTGGATAAGTGGTGGACTTGGACATGGTGGAACTGGGAACATGCAGATTTCAGAACAGGGGAGAGAAGGAAGCCCCGTCACTCTGGTTCCTGGGCAGCGTGAAGGGCAAAGCAAGTCCTATCATCAGTGAATCAAGCTTCACTTCTGAAGTCAAGAGGAAGATGACTCTCTTTCAAAGCTTTCAAGTCATTCCTTAAAATTCTTTCCTATGGGCGGCGGCCCTGATGGTTTCCAGTTTAATTTCAATCAAAACTGAATGAGCAGGAAAGCCATTTCCTCCTACTCAGCTTTTAAAATAATCATCTTACTGAAAGATAGGTTTTTCTCTTCTTAAATAGTCCTAATGTATGAGCAGCACTGGGCGAAGGCCTCTACCACACCCCAACACGAGCACACTAACTCTTTTCCATTCCTACTGAGGAGCCACTCCACCTTCAGACACGGTGGCCAGACAGCCATGACAAATTCTCCTCGACAGTTCCAGGTCAGCAAACTATCTGGCAACTGATTTCTTAGCCAGTGGATTTTTAGCAAATTAGCTCACCATGGTCCAATCGTTCTGGAAATCTGCACTGTTTTGCCCCCATTGGTATATAAAGAGCTGACTCCAAATGCACCTCTGAGAAAAGGTGGAGAAGGATCTAGTCTGCCTGGAAGAGAGAAAGCATTCAGGGTGAGAGCAAGAAATCTCTGCTGCCCAGTAAGAATCTCCCCAGACAGGCTGGCTGTGTTTGATGGACTTTGTTTGTGCTTGGCCTCGGTCTCCTCATCTGTAGAATAGGGATAATAATGATTTCCCATTTGGGGTATTGTGAAGACTGAGGAAATAAGTTCTGCAGAGCACATAACACTGTGACTTTCATAAAGGCAGGCATCAATATCTACCAGCTATTGCTGTTGTATTACCATAATGACCAGAGCTATTGCGTGGATTCTGTTTTTCTTAGAACAAAGACTCAGATCAGAAACCACCTCCATGTTGCTTAGTAGGGTACTTTCATCTCTGGCACGGTACCCAGCACGTAGGAGCCAGGGTGATGGCTTCCACTTCTTATTCTTGGATCTTGTAGCTTTCCCAGCCTCCAGGCATGGCCTCTCTGAGCTACGGGAATTCTTCCTCACAGAATTGCAGAGTAGTGGGGGGGGGGGTCCCCAGCTCCAGAAGCAGGAAGCTAGACCTGTGATTCTTTCCCTGTGTGACTTGGGTCAAGCACCTTCGTCTCTGAATCTCGATTTCCTCTGGGAGAACAGGGGAGGCATCTCTGTCTCCAATTCCAGAAGGTGAGAGTAGAGCCAGCTTCCATACAAACGGCTCCTCTAGGAATTTAATGAGATCTAGCCTTTCTTCCCCCCTCCCATTCCTCCTTCTTTCTCTCCTTTATTCCTTCCTTCTTCCTTCCTCATTGAACAAACATTTATTGAGTATTTGCTGTAAACCAAGTGTACCCTGACTAGGTGCTCATTAATAAACAGGTAGATGAGCAGGACCCTGTGTGCAGTCTGGTGGAAGACACAGGCAAAACACAGATTCACAATAACAGTTGATTCAGACAGTGATAAGAAAAAGCAATAAAACGGGACCAAGAACTAGAGAATGACCAAGGGTAGGATGCACCATTGGGATTCCGTGGTGAAAGGAGCCTCACAGCGGGGTAGACATGTTGGCCGAGCAAGGCCTGGGTGAACTTATTTCTCTAAGTTCCACCGCAGGCAGGAAGCTGTGGAGCTAAATCAAAGGACCTGGGCAGGGTGGGGGCGGGGCGGTTGTATTCTAAGAAGAGAAAGTCACCCAAGAAGAGTTTTACCCAGAAAAGTGACATGCTCTGATTCATGTTTTAAAAAGATTTCTGGCTGTTGTGCAGAAAATGAATTCTTACATGTCATATTCCAAATGCCACTTTCAAATGGTATGATTAATCCCCTAGTCGCTGGCAACACACTGGAAATGTGGGTGACATTATATTTGTTGACAATAAGAGGCACTTTTCCTATCCCACGCTGATAAATATGTTCAACAAACTGTTCCTAGTTAACTAAAATGAACAGCGTTTCTTTGTGTCTGAGACATTTTTTTTTCCAAAGAGGATTTGTGTGTTGATGGTAATATTAATAACCAAAGAGCTGGGAATTTCCAAAACAACTTGACAAGGCAATAGCTTTTTGGTGATTTCAAGGAGATTGCATTTTGTTCTATAGGCATAAGTGATTACTATTTATTTGATTATTATCTGGCATAAATATTGAATTTCCCACCCAGCCAGAGATCTGTTAGAACAGCAAGCAAGCAGCAACAGAAAATGACCAAATAACTATTGATTGCCTAGATTTTTTTTAAAGTACTAAAACTTGCCTGTTTCTAGTTTTTGAAGCCATTCGCCTTTTTTAAATCAACTTGAAAAATTAACATTGAACTTAGAATCTGGAAATTCTTAGCAGTTCAAATATTTAATAGCATGTGGAATTGCCAGTTACATTCAAGCACCATGATAAATACAGTGCATTCCATTAACTCATTTGAGCCTCTCCAAGATTTACTCTGAGGATGGTCCTTTTTTTTTTTTTTTTTTTTTTTTTTGGTATGGGGGATTGAACCCAGGGACACTTCACCACTGAGCCACATCCCCAGCCCTTTTTTACGGTTTATTTTGAGACAGGGTCTCCTTGCATTGCTTAGGGATTCGCTAAGTGGCTGGGGCTGGCTTTAAATTCATGATCCTCCTGCCTCGGCCTCCCGAGCTGCTGGGATTGCAGGTGTACTCTACTGTGCCCAACAGGATGGGCTTTTCTTTCTTTCATTTTGCAGACGAGAAACCTGAGGCTCAAGGCAAAAGAAACCTCCAAAACCTCCAAAGTCACATAGCTGGTGGTCAGTGGGTCTGTTTTATATTGCCTTTCCATTAAGCAAAAAAAAAAAAAAAAAAAGAACCAAACATGTACAAAGCAGAGACATTCAGAAGGTTTGTTAGTGTGTCAGAAATAGTCTCTCACTGACGGGACTTGTATCTGAATATTCTTCTCATGTCGCCCAGAAGAAGAGGTGAGGTAATTAGTGGGTAGGATCAAGAACTGTCACACTGGACAAAATATGCAGCCCAAATATGAAAACCTTAAAATCCATTTCTCATTTCCGTTTTCAGCAGTAGGTCACCAAAATGATCAAGTTTAGTAAATTTCAACCTTTGGGGATTTAAAAAAGAAAAAAAAAACTGGCTGAGAATCTGATAGTTATGTAACATGATCCAGAGAAATTAATATGAAGTATTCAAAATGCCCCAACGAAGGGCTATTTAGAAAATAATCATGGGACCTCCACTGGTACCTGCACAGAACAGTATGTACAATACGATGATTCCTTCTGTGCCTCTACGATAGGACTCTTAGGAATAAGGGCTTTCTAAAAGGATCCGCTATGGACTGGTCCTATTACTAGGTGGTAAATAGGAGATGGAAGACCTTGTTTTATTTCAATCTTTTAAGGTTGTTGATGCTTGAAAGGAAATTGTGACATTGCATTTTTTCTTTCTCCTTTCAATATTTCTATGTTGGTTGAATTAATGAATCAAATCAATTGGAGCTAAATTTTGAAAAAACGTCAGCTCAGGCAGATTCTGCACCCTCCCTTGTACCACCCCTGTGATTTTGAGTGTTGCAAATATTTGTCAACCAAATCTTTTTTTACATTTTTTATTCATGATTTCTATATTAAACAAATATAAAAAAATCTATATTAAAAATTTCTATATTAAAAAAATTATATTAAACAAATACAATGGAGAGATATGCAATTGTCAAATAGACATTCAAGATTTTTTAAAAAATCCATCTGGGACAATTTTGTTTCCTAATTTTCTTGGGTAGAGTGTTTCACAGTTCAGGGGAAATGAGAGAAGAATGTTCCCTGAATATAAGTAATGAACTCATTATCTATTTTAATTTGGCAATGTAGAGGCAGTCTGAGCTCTCTATTACTCAAATTCTATTTGAAGAAACCAAAATTAATAAAGCATTGCTAGTGAGCATAGCAATGCCTCTTTGCAAGCCACTCTGCAGGTTTTGCAGATTCTTATTTCTCTAAGTTCCACGGCAGGCCAGACCCTGGGCTCCGTGGAACCATTCCATTCTGATCACCTTGAAGTCTACATTTCCATTTTGAAATGTAGCAGGAAATGAGGGTCCAAGATCTGGAAGCAATCCGTTATTAGTGGCCCCATGGCCCAGAGGGATAATTCCCAAAGTCTGAGCCCCGAGCACAGCAGGGCTTTTACTTTTATACATAAGCAAGTTTGGGGCACATCAAGGCAAGGGAGTTGGTGCAATTCTATTGGGGGGGTTGCATTCTGTGTTCCCTTTATGATAAAAACTTGTCAACAGCCTAGGGGCTCTTAGGTTACACAACTTAGGGACTTTCACTGCACTAAGCCTAAAGGGGGATTGTTCTTTCCCCATTGCTGTATTTCCTGCTTCTGTTACTGTGGTTAGAAGATACCATTAGCCACTGCAGGCCTCTGTGGTTAAATTCAGTAAAGCAGAGTTGCTGTGTGTCCGCGTGCAAAACCACAGCCTGTCAGCTCTTAGAGTGCCAAAGTTCCCATCTTGCTCTACCAGAGAAATGTCTATCTACACAAATACAAATGTGTGTGTGTGTGTGTGTGTGTGTGCACACTCAGGTGTGCAGGAGATGAACTTAAGAAGCATCTTTCTTAACAGCACAGCATTCTTTCAATAAATTGAATAAATGTTTTTTGGGCACATAAAATGGCAGGCACATGCTGGGGGCGGGGGACAGAGGCAGTGATTTTCCCTCCTCCCATGCACGAGCACAACTAACAGTGTAGGAAAATGGTGTATTGTTTGTGGCAACCTTGACTACACTTTCCAATGTCTAGCTCAATTCTCCGCAGGGAGAAAACTTAGGTTCACTATTAGTAAAGTGGAGAGGACAAAATGTAACAGAAATTTCCTTCTGTGGTGACAATCGAATTCTAATACACTCAATACATAAACAAATCAGAGACAAAGGCCCCATTGTATGGAAAAATACAAGTAGAAACTTTTGTCTTTCCCTTAGTTTTTCTTCAATTCCAAGAAAATATTGATGGGGGAGTATACTGACGCTGAGAGGCTTGGAGATGAAACTGCTTTTGACTCAGCCCAGGTTAGAACTGAAATGTCTGAAGAAAGGATTCAGGCTACCGACACAAGGGCATTTATCTGAAGACAAGCATCCTCGAGGTCTAGCAGATGGGGGTGTGGAAGTACCATCATCCATGTCCAAACCACCTTCCTGGGGGCACACAGGAAGGCTGTCCTAGAAGGGAGCTTGCATACTGGGTTGCTTCGTGTTCTGCCCCGAGGGATGTTGGGTACAGTCTGATGGTGACTCTGTGCCTCAACAGAGATGTCCCCAGGTGCACTGATCCTTGACAGCGCTCAGTGATGGAGTCTTGCCTTTAAGACAAACTGCCCAATCCCTTCTGCAAGCTGAAGGCTTCAACCTTGTTGCCATCATTTATTTTTTATATTTGTTTTTTTTTTTGGGGGGGGGTTATACGTGACAGGAGGATCTATTTTGATATATTCTTACAAACATGGAATGTATCTTATTCCATTTAGGATCCCAGGCTGGTGGATGTATATGATGTGGTGTTTCACTGGTTGTGTGATCATATAGGAATATAGGAAAGTTCTGTCTGATTCGTTCCACTGTCTTTCCTATTTCCATCCCCCTCCCTTCCCTTCATTCCCCTTTGTCTAATAAGTGAACTTCTGTTCTTCCCCTACACCATTTGTTGTGGGTTGGCATCCATGTATCAGAGAGAACATTCTGCCTTTTTTTTTAAGGATTGGCTTATTTCACTTGGCATGATAGTCTCCAGTTCCATCCACTTACCAGCAAATGCCATCATTTCATTCTTCTTTATGGCTCAGTAATATTCCACTGTGTATATACACCATGTTTTCTTTATCCATTCATCTGTTGAAGGGCACCAAAGTTGGTTCCATAGCTTAGCTATTATAGTTTGAGCTGCTATAAACATTGATATGGCTGTGTCACAGTGTGCTGATTTTAAGTCCTTTGGGTATTAACCTAGGAGTGGGATAGCTGGGTCAAATGGTGGTTCCATTCCCAGTTTTTTGAGGAATCTCCATACTGCTTTCCAGAGTGGTTGCACCAATTTGCAGTCCCACCAGCGATGTGTGAGTTTGCCTTCTCCCCACATCCTCACCAACATTCACTGTTATTTGTATTCTTGATAATTGCCATTCTTGTCTAGTGAGGTAAAATCTCAGTGTAATTTTAATTGCATTTTTCTAATTGCTAGAGGTGTTGAATATTTATTCATAGAATTGTTGGCCACATTTCTGCATCTTCAGTGACCTGAGCCCCGTTGCTGGGGCTGACTCTCGGTTCTGACCACAATGGGCATGTTCCTGGGTCTGATCTCTGACCAGAACTGGAACTCTTCTGTCATTTCTACCCTGTATGATTCTAAACACGGGCTTTGTGAAAACAGGCCTCTCCCCAGATTTTGATCACAACATAAAAATATGCCTTGTGAGGTGCTGGTAATATAAAGGGGAACCTTGCTCCCATCGATGAGATTTTTTTAGAACCAGCTTAAAATCACCTGTCAAGCAGGGAGCAGGGAAACAAATGGTCACAGTACCCTCGATTCATTCCATGACCTGCTGAGAAATCACTGAAAGTGACAAGTGAGAGAATTAGCTGCTAAAAGACCCTGGGAGAAGCCAGCAGGAGGTGACTTACCATGAGACTATAATGGCCAGCAAATATGTGATTCCTAAAAATAATTAGTGGCATTGTGTGTGTGTGTGTATTTCTTTTTCCACAATATGGGAGCTTAAGAGCAAGAGGTCTGAGGCCTGATCGGCTCCATTTCAAGTCCCTTATGTCACTAAGTCTCCTCACTTCTACAGGAAGGGTACTATAAGATAATAGTCTTCTTCCTCGTGTTTGTAAGTTTAAATGAGATAATATTTAAATGCATTTAACATTACGCTTGGCCTAGTAGATGCTCAGTAAATGTCAGCTGACGATTGGCATCCAGCAGTGGAAGACATAAAATCCCTATTAGCAGCCAGGCACAGTGGCACACACCTGTAATCCCAGTGGCTCAGGAGGCTGAGGCAGGAGGATCATGAGTTCAAAGCCAGCCTCAGCAACTTAGCAAGGCACTAAGCAACTCAGTGAGACCTTGTATCTAAATAAAAAATTAAAAATGGGCTGAAGATATGGCTTACTGGTTAAGCACTCCTGGGTTCAATCCTCGGTACCAAAAGAAAAAAAATCCCTACTACTGTTCTAGGTAGTGATAAGCACCCAAGGAAAGGTTTGTGCTTTCAACCACTAGATAATCTCCGTTCCCATTCCCCATAACTCATTGTCTCCCTGTCTAATGGTCTCTAATGACAGTCCCACTGGATTCAACAAATCCCTGTTGAATGAATAAAGGAAGGACGTGAGCATACGGAGACAGCAGTTTGGCAAAGTTAGAGGAATTCAGTCCACACCCCAAACAACTTGGAGCTGGGTAGCAGAAAGCCTGGGTCGGGGTTTTGCCTCTTCTCTATGCCAACTCTGTGATTCTTTCCAAGATGACTGAGCTCCAATTTTTCTGTCTGTGAAATGGAAAGATCTACTGGGGAGAAAAAGAAACTGAAAAGATACCATTTGAAAACGCATAAACGCTCAGGATTTTACAGTGATTTATCTTATAAATGATATGAGCACAGTAAGCAGTAGGTGTGTTCGTGTGTGTGTGTGTGTGTGTGTGCAAATGCACACCCAAATGTACTCATTACATTTGTACACAGCACATAGGGCTAACAAAAAAAAAAAAAAAGGTTTTTTTAAAATAGAAAGTCGATCTAAAACCAGACAATGACCAATGTTTCGTATTGGGAAGAGAAAAAGTTGGAGCAAGATGATTAAAGTCCCTTTTGACTGTTAAAGGGGATTTGAAACAGAACCTATAGAAGATGATCGGTTAACGAGAAAACATGCTGAGAACTATAATTCGCCAGCTGCCCTCTGATATTCCCGGCCAATTTCATTATAGCTATCAGAAATTTAGTGACTGCACTATGTTCCCCGACACCCTAAATATTTCCCACTTTGCTCCTAGAAGTAGCTGGGTCGCTGTCCTTAGGATGTGACACTGAGCCACTCCCAAATATATTGCTAGGGGCTTTAGTCCTGTTTTCTTCCACCCCCGATGAAAGATACTGTCAATAATTTCAAAAGTCGTATTACCAGATGACTGGCATCGTCCCATGGGACCTACAGTTGAATACGTGCTACCCTTAGCAGAATGTCTCCCTTTCTATACCGAATCACCCTATGATGATCCCAACTGCAGTTCCTTTGCCCTCTCCTTGGTTCTAAGGCAAATGTTAGAATATTCCAGGACAAGGTTTGAAAACCAGGGAGTTTTAAATGCCTTTCTATTGATCAGCGTTCAGGGAGCAGCTCCGTCATTGCTGGGGACTTTGTAAAATGCCTGATTCACATATTTCAAGGTGGAAGCAGAAGGAATATTGGTTTAGAATCTGTTTAGTATAAATTCTCAGCCTACCATTATATGAGATGGTGTGGGAAAGCGGGCTTGGCCATTTTTGTTCAAACATTCAGCTAGAAATTAAAAGATGCAGCCAGGAGTGGTGGCACCCACCTGTAATGCCAGGGGCTCGGGAGGCTGAGGCAGGAGGATCGCAAGTTCAAAGCCAGCCTCAGCAACTTAGCAAGGCCCTAAGCAACTCGGTGAGACCCTGTCTCTAAATAAAATATAAAAAAGCGTGGGGGATATGGCTCAGGGGTTGAGTACACGCTGGTTCAATCCCTGATACCAAAAAATTAAAAATAAAAAAGACATTAAAGGATGCTGTTATTTTCAAGCTGCAAGGTGGAAATGTGAGGTAGTCCTTAATGTGAGCTCCTCCTAATCTACTTGCAATTGAGACAATCTCTGCTCTCCTGGTGGATGCCAAATAACCTCAGGCAAGCTGACTGCTCATGTCAAGCATCACTTCCTCATCTAAAAACTAGTGACAGTATTATCTAAGAGAGTTGCAATCAGAATTAATTGAGATACAGCTAGCTACAGAACTAGCCCACTGCCTAGAGGTAGAAAAATGTCACTAGTTCTTAGCAAAGCAGTACCAGTTTGTCCTTTTCCAGCTCCCTGAAGAGATAGGTGCATTGACGATTTTTCCAGGTCCTACAAACAGACCTGAAAACTGCAGGTGCTTAGTAGTTCCTTGCAGTTAATTGGTATATCCGTGAAATGCTTTAAATAGCCCCATTTAGGCCTGGGTATCAAAAGTTGCTTCCCCCCCCCCCCCCCCGCCCAAGGAAACTACTTTAAAATGGAGGGCTTTCGTTGATAGAATGCAGTATGCAGTAAAACCCAGCCAAATTCAATTACCCCTTGATTGGGTCAGGTCAGCTGAGAAGGGAATCATACATTTGAAATCAACAAATTGGATTTGGTACCTTTCGCAGTCTCAGCAACTGCTCTCTGCAAGATCAGAGGGATCCCCAGCTTCCAGATGCTGGCCACTGATAGGCTCTATCTCTATGAGACAGTTTCCCCCCTAGTTCAGGTTCTAAAATTAATGAGAACTCATTCTACAGTGATTATAGCTGCAAAACACATGCTGACTATAAATTCTCCTCTTTCAAATTAATATATATAGCAGTTATATATATATATATATATATATATATATATATATATAGAGAGAGAGAGAGAGAGAGAGAGAGAGAGAGACAGAGAGCACACGGTTTTTATATATACACACATACATACCATATTTATATATAAACATAACTGTTGCTTAAGAGAAGCTTCTTGTGTATATATGTGTTTGCAGCATTAAAAACACTGAATGACATGAATTATTATACTCAATCTCAGTGTAGTTTTAATTTGCATTTCTCTAATTGCTAGAGATGTTGATCATTTTTTTTCATATATTTGTTGACTATTTCTTCTGCTATACTCTTCCTTTATAAATCGTCCTCCACCCCTTTCCTTAGATTAGGCACTGGTTTAGAACGTCACTTCCATTTGATCTCTTTCTTCTCATCTCATCCCAGCAGAGTTATTGGACTAACTGCTCAGATAGTAATACGTAAAACAGATTTTTTAAATTTTTTTATTTGTTCTTTTTAGATATAAGAGTAGAGTGTATTCTGACATGTCATACATACACAGAGTATAACTCCTCATTCTTTTTTTAAATTTTTTTTTCAGTTGTAAATAGACACAATACCTTTATTTTTTTATTTATTTTTATGTGATGCTGAGGATCAAACCCAGAGCCTCACACATGTGAGGCAAGCACTCTACCACTGAGCCACAACTCCAGCCCCTATAACTTCCCATTCTTTTGATTGTACATATGTGGAGTTTCACTGGTTGTTATTTATATATGAAAATATGAAAGTTATGTCTGATTCATTCCACTGTCTTTCCCATTCCTATCCCCCTCCCTTCCCTTCATTCCCCTTTGTATAATCCAATGGTCTATTCTTCCTTCCCACACTTATTGTGTGTTAGCATCCACATATCAGAGAGAACATTCTGCCTTTGTTTGGGGGGGGGGATTGGCTTATTTCATTCAGCATGGTAGTCTCCAGTTACATCCATTTACCAGCAAATACCATCATTTCATTCTTCTTTAAGGCTGAGTAGGGCTGGGGATGTGGCTCAAGCGGTAGCGCGCTCGCCTGGCATTCGTGCGGCCCGGGTTCGATCCTCAGCACCACATACCAACAAAGATGTTGTGTCTACCGAGAACTAAAAAATAAATATTAAAAAAAAATTCTCTCTCTCTCTCTCTCTCCCCTCTCTCACTCTCTCTTTAAAAAAAAAGAAGGCTGAGTAATATTCCATTGTGTATAGATACCATATTTTCTTTATCCATTCATCTGTTGAAGTGCACTAGGTTGGTTCCATAGCTTAGCTATTGTGGATTGAACTGTTATAAACATTGATGTGTCTGCATCACTATAATATGCTGATTTTAAGTATTTTGGATATACTGAGGAGTGGGAAAACTGGATTAAATGGTGGTTCCATTCCAAGATTTCTAAGAAATCTCCATACTGCTTTCCGGAGTGGTTGCACCAGTTTGCAGTCCCACCAACAACTTATGAGTGTACCTTTTCCTCCACATCCTCGCCAGCATTTATTGTTACTTGTATTCCTGACAATTGCCATTCTGACTGGAGATGAAATCTCAGTGTAGTTTTAATTTGCATTTCTCTAATTGCTAGAGATGTCGATCATTTTTTCATATATTTGATGACTGACTGTTTCTTCTGTGAAGTGTCTGTTGAGTTCCTTTGCCCATTTATTGATTGGGTTATTTGATTTTTTTTTGGTGTTAAATGTTCTGAGTTCTTTATATATCCTGGAGATTAATGCTGTATCCCAGGTGCAGGTGGCAAAGATTTTCTCTCTCTTCACGTTTTTGATTGTTTCCTAGAAAAGCAGATTTTTAAGTCGTTTTTCTTTTTTCTGTTTGTTTGTTTTCATCATTGCACATAAGCACAATTAACAATTTCTGCGAGTCCATGCAGTGAGTCAGCAAGGCAAAAAATACTGCTGTTCAACTGATGGTTCTGAAAAAGAACGATTATTTATTCTCCCACTCCTCTTGTTTCCCTGCACACAGATTCAGACCCAGATTCCACATTTGAGAAAAGGGAACTGTCACCGTGGAGACCCACTAATCTTGGGGTGGGTCACTGGGCAAGCAGGTGTGCATGTCTCCAGATTCGTTGCAACAGGTGACACAGTTTTGATGGTTACCCTAAGAAAATCTTGCCAACCTTTGTCTTCAAATAAAGGCCCATGTCAATAACAAGACCCACAAGGCCCACAGTGGGGACACCTGGCTACTATTCTCTTTCCACATCACCTATCCTTTTTTCAATTACCCAAGTCATATTGCATCTCATATATATATATATATATATATATATATATATGGGTTTAAACTTGGGGCACTTGATCAGGGAGCCACCTCCCCAGTCATATTTTGTATTTTATTTAGAGATAGAGTCTCACTGAGTTGCTTAGGGCCTTGCTAAGTTACTGAGGCTGGCTTTGAACTTACCATCTTCCTGCCTCAGCCTCTCAGCCTCCCGAGCTGCTGGGGTTAGAGGTGTGCACCACTGCGCCTGGCTATATTGCATTTCTTCATGTGCTGAGCGTCTTGCCTACATAGGAAC
This sequence comes from Spermophilus citellus, assembly GCF_964194105.1. Lineage (NCBI taxonomy): Eukaryota > Metazoa > Chordata > Mammalia > Rodentia > Sciuridae > Spermophilus > Spermophilus citellus. The sequence goes on from NC_138184.1 coordinate 56,968,370, forward strand.
GTGATAAATCATCTTCCCTATGTGTTCGCTAAGAGTTTTAATGAGATATAACTCACATGTCACACGATTCATCATTTCAAATGTACAATTAAATAGCTTTCCCGCAGAGTTATGAGCCCTTTCCCACAATGAATTTTAGAACACCGTCAGTATCCCCCCAAAGCAACACTACACCGCTTAGCCATCATCCCCACTTCTCCCAATCCCCAGCCCTAACCAACACTAACCTGCTTTTTTGGCTCCATAGATTTGCCTATTCTGAATATTTCACATAAATAGAAACATAGGACACATGGCCTCTTGTGTCTGTTTTTTCTTTTTTTAAACTCACTGTAGCACTTTCAGGGTTCTTCCTTGTTGTGGCATGTATTAGTGCTTATTCCTTTTTTATTGACAAATGACATCCCAACCTCTGGATACACTGCACCCTTTTATCAGTTGATGGACATTCGACTTATTTCCACTTTGGGGCTGTTATGAATAATCTCGTGCAGACATTCTGGCACAAGTTTTTTGTAACCAAATAGTATGTCTCTCCCATATGCATCTCGGGGGTAGAATCGGATCCTATGATGCCTCTGTGTATGACTATTTGAAGAACTGTCAGGGTCTGTCTTCCAAAGTGGTCACTCCATTTGACGTTCCCATGGACCACGCATGAACGCTGCAATTTCTTCACATCCCCGCCAACGCCTGTTACTGCCACCCTGTAATCTTGTCTGGTGTTGTCAACTTAGTGGATGCAAAATGGGATCTTATTGTGCTTCCTTTCTTAACTTTAGATCCGGGTAATTTCTACTCATGTTCAAGCTGCGGAGTAAAGATGGCTCTCATAAGGGAGGTTTACCCGGACCCTCCCACCCCCAGACTGGGCAAGGGCTCCTCTCAGAAAACCTATCATCTCTGTAAAGTAAATAGCTTTGTTCAAGCTAAATAGAAACCACTCCATCTCCTTATTCCTCACCTCACCCCAGCATCAGCCACTGGGTAAAGCATACAGTTGCTGACTGTCAAAAAATGTGTTAAGTGAATGACATTAAACACAGGGAAAAGGTGTGAACTCCAAATCACCTGTTTCAGAATTGACATGAGTACCTACCTCTTCAATCTCCCTCATTTTTAAATATTCCTACAGGTCAAATTGTTGAGGAATATTTCCATATACCCAGCAAGGCAGAAAAGGGGCTCTGCCAAATAATCTCTTCCTGAATTTTACTGCAGCTGAACACCTCAGTGTTTGTTAAGGAAAAGACTGTGGACAAGCTCCATGACCACAAGGAAAATCAAAAGGACTTTGTAGATAGTTCTTTCTTTAGTCAAACAGTAAACAAACAAAAAATAATGAATGCTTTTAAGAAATAAAGAAATTGGCTGGGCACGGTGGTGCACACCTTTAATCCCAACAGCTCAGGAGGCTGAGGCAGGAGGATGGTGAGTTCAAAGCCAGCCTCAGCAACTTAAGGAAGAACTAAGCAACTTAGGGAGACCCTGTCTCTAAATAAATAAATGAATGAATGAATAAAAATTTAAATTAAATTAAAAAATGAAGAGGGCTGGGGATGTAGCTCAGTGGTAAAATACCCCTAGGTTCCATCTCCAGAAGGAAGGAAGGAAGGAAGGAAGGAAGGAAGGAAGGAAGGAAGGACAAGCCAGACATAGTGGTCCATGCGTATAATTTCAGTGACTCAGGAGGCTGAGGCAGGAGGATCACAAGTTTGAGGCTAGTCAACGACCCAACCAACTTCGTGAGACCTTGTCTCAAAATAAATAAATAAATAAAAAGCACTGAGGATGTAGCTCAGAGGTTAAGCACCTGTAGTTTCAAGCCCTGGTACCAAAAAGAAAAAAAAAAGAAAGAAAAGAAAGAGAAAAAGAAAAAAAATTAAGTGAACTGGATTTTTGTCTGCTCTAGCTGCCAACTAGGCTCTCTCCTAGAGGTTTCAGTAAGTCTGGAACGGGGCCCTTGAATGTATGCTAGAATGCCTAGAGTTTCTAAGGCCATTAGTCCACAGGTTTCACTTTGAAAAAAAAAATTCCTGCTAGTTAATGTCTTCATTACTTAATATAAACAGATTAACATAGACGTTTAAAGGTCGGACTCTGAACTCAGAAGCAGATTTAAATCCCTGGCTCAATAATCATGAGCTATGCACCTTAGGAAGGATTACCTGACTCTTGTACGTCTCGGTTTCCTCATCTGCAAAGGGAAAGTGCTGTTAAGTTACTACATTATCAGGTTCATCCTGGGCATTAAATTCAATCATGTATTCAAAGCCCAAGTGTTTGCTGCATAAGAAATGTTCCAATATGTTAGTTGTCATTATCATTATTACTTAATCATGACCATTGCTATCTAAATTGGAAGAAAATGTGTACAACAATCTGTTTGAAAGAGATCAAAATTTGCTTAGTAAAAAAAAAAAATTCTAAGGATAAGTTGTGAATTTTCAGGTGCATAATTTTCCAAGTGATGCTTTATTGATATAAATAAGCCTCCTTCATGTTTTTTTGTCCAGGTGCCTCCCTTCTGGTCCTTTCTGGAGAACTGGTTTCTAGACTGAGTTCCAGTTGACCACTTTGTTCTAGTTCACACCATGAACTATTGGATGTCACCTTCCTTGGGTGACCTTGGCTAAGCAGAAAGCATCACCCCAGCATCTTATTTTTCTCTACCAAGCAATCTATTAAGGCAGAGTGCTGTCCTGATATAACTTTCTTTTAAAAGTAGAAGTTTTAAAGGCCCAATCAAATTAGGACCATCAGACTATCAGTCATCCTGATAGACAGACTGGAGAATGCTCATTCACATTGGGGGCTGGGCTGTAGCTCAGTGGCAGAGCACTTGCCTAGCATGTGTGAGGCACTGGGTTCCATCCTCAGCACCATGTATAAACAAATAAAACAAAGGTCCATCGATAACTAAAATTAAAAAAAAAAGAATGCTTATTTACTTCTCCAAATACTGAGTGCCCAACAGAGGCTGGATTTGGGGGATACCGAGAAGAAAACCAAGATGCCCCACTATCGTGGTGATAAGAGACGCATTCATGACCAGTCATTGCCTGGTGATGACTGCTGCAAATAAGATTAAACAGTGTGAAGTGGTGGAAGATGTCTAAAGCAAAAGAGCTACTTTTATTATTATTATTATTATTATTATTATCATCATCATCATCATCATCATCATTATTATTTGGTCCTGGGGATTGAATCCAGGGGCACTTAACCACTGAGCCACATCCCCAGCTCTTTTTAAAAAAATTTTTTTAGTTGTAGATGGACACAATACCTCTATTTTATTATTTTATTTATTTATGTGGTGCTGAGGATTGAACCCAGTGCCCCACATTTGCAAGGCAAGCGTCCTACCACTGAGCCACCACCCCGGTCCCCCCAGCTCTTTTTATGTTTTATTTTGACATGAAGTCTCACTACATTGCTTAGGGCCTCACCAAATGATTGAGGCTGACCTCAAATCTGCAATCCTCCTGCCCCAGCCTCCCGAGTGGCTGGGATGACAGGCATGCGCTCCCTCAACCAGCCAAAGGAACTGCTTTTGATTAATGCTCAGCCAAATCCTCTCCCAGGAGGGTGTTCAAGCTGATGATGCCTGAATACCAAGGAGACAGCCCTGGGAAAGATCAGGGGCAGAGTAATTTAGGGAAAGAGAGCTGTCCATGACCAGACACTCAGGACCACGCTTGGCATAACTGAGAAACCCCAAAAGGTGGGGCGGGGGGTCATGGAGGTTGCAACAAGGTGACAGTTCAAAGCAGAAGAGGAAGGAGCCGGGGGACATAGCCAAGGTCAAGGACACCAGACCTGGGAGCCCTTAAAGAGCCTCTTCCTCTGTCCGGCCATGTAGGTTGCACCAGGTGACCTTCGAGGTGCCCACCTGCGAGGGCAAGGAGCGCCAGAAGCTGGCTCTGATCGGCGACTCCTCGTCCTCGGCGGAGTTCTTCGTCACGGTCGCCGTCTTCGCCTTCCTCTACTCTCTGGCCGCCACCGTGGTTTACATTTTCTTCCAGAACAAGTACCGAGAAAACAACCGGGGCCCGTTGATCGTGAGTGGTTTTCTCTTTTCACAGAACTTTGTCCTCTCGCGCTTCTTTGACAAAGGCTGCAAAGTGTCCCAGGGACCTAAGCCCTGGGGGCAGGGATGTGAAAGGAAATCATTTTTCTTTTTTCATCCAAACCTCTTGGACGGGGACAAGTGTGTGATGCCTGTCCCTCTCCTGAGCCCCCCACCCCCTGCCTTTGGAAATAATGTCCAAGACCAGCCGGAAACCCTTCTGAAATAAGTGGGTGGAAATCTCCTGAGAGAGAGGAAGGAGTCGTGACGCTTGCTTTGGATTCACTTATGATTCCAGAATTCTGGACTTGGTCCTTTCGATCACGAGTTATTTAGACAGTATGATTTGTGCCTATTCAAAATGTGTTATTTCCTCAGTGCATGATAGTCTGGGCACAGTGCGACTTACTTTAAGATGAAGTTGGTTCCCTCTCTCTCTCTCTCATCAATCACTCTATCCACCCCCACTTTCCTTTGCTTTGTAGAATGGGCCAAGGACTCCTACAGGTGAAATCAATATAAACCAGCCTATCCAAACATGGGCATGCATCTAATCTAGAAGGATCCAGAAATTCTGACGGGCACATGGTCATGGGTAATTTTAAGGAAATAAATTTCGAATTTCCCCACAGGGTACCGTGGCCCAGGCCTGTAATCTCAGCAGCTTGGGAGGCTGAGGCAGGAGGATTGAGAGTGCAAAGCCAGCCTCAGCAATTTATGGAGGCCCTAAGTAACTCAGCAAGACCCTGTCTCTAAATAAAATATAAAAAAGGGCTGCAGATGTGGTTTAGCAGTTAAGTGCCACTGAGTTCAATCCCTGGTGCCAAAAAAAAAAAAAAAATCACATTTCCCAATCTTTACATATATATTTGCATAAAATCTGTCTTCCTGAGAATGCCCTGACTCTGAAGATATATTGCTATCTTTTTTTTTTATCACATTTAGCTTTCAAAAACTAACTGTAACAAAACACTTGAGGTAATTACCATATAAAGAGAAAAAGGTTTATTTTGACTCACAGTTTTAGAGATTCCAGCCCCAGGTGGGGACACCAAATAGTGAAAGTACGTGACAGAAAATTGCTCATGTCAAGGTCAGGAAGGAAAAGAGAGCAACAGAGGAGGGGTTCAGAGGCCAACAATCCCTTGATCTAATGAATCCCCCAAGATCCCACCTCCCCCAGGTTTCACCCCGCCCCCAGCACCACCCTGGAGACCATACTTGGAACATATTGGCCTTTGAGGAACATTAACTATCCAAATTATAATGATCATCTACTCCCATTTTAAAGAAAAGCATCCTTCCATACCATCCCAAAACTTACCACTCAATAGATTTACATGATACAACACACTTGAGGCACTAAAAAAAAGAATCATTTGAAATATTGGTACTCTGTTGAAAAAGTGAGGAGCCTTATGCCTGGCTAATATAGTTTTTTTGGACCTAAGGAGATTTCCTATGTTTTGCTTTCAATAAAATTAAAAGTCCTCATCAGTTGATACAGCATTAAAAAAATAATTTTTGATGTATAAAGAGAAAGCTAAAATAATTCTTAAAAATTAAAAATAAACTAAAATAAATTTTGATGATAGATAACCATGTAATCAGGGCACATAAATTAAATATAAGGAAATTAATGATATTGCTATAACAAAAGTCCATCTATTCCCATCTACTCTTTTAAGCAAACTTTCTCAGCATATGCAGCTATAACATAAAAAATGACAATCAAATCTATGCTGAATCATGTCCCATTCTAGAAAGTGATGATATTTGCCCTCCCAAATATTTATAAATTGAAGAAAAAAAGCAGCCCATCCATCTAAGAAATATCAATTTTCAATGAAATTTTTACTTTTAACTTTCAATAATTATTTAAAGATTACTTATAAAATTTATAATACATTTTTGTTGTTTTGGAAAATTTTGCATTAATAATTCTTGTAATGATCGACCAATCAAAAGGGTGTAATACTTAAGCCCTTAGGATCATAGGTAATTAAAAAGTAATTTAAATTCATATACATATTTTTGTTGCATAGAAATATAAAATTAAGAAACACACAATATAATAAAAATATAAATAAACAAATATAAACTTCTTTCAAAAATGCTGTATCTGTAATTCTGTGAGGGAGGTATACGGAAATATAAGTTCAAAGAGAACAAAAGAAGCAAATTTTCCAACTGTTGAAGAATTTATATATCAATTTTAATGGATGATCAAAAATATCAAGTAAATATTGTGTTGTTTAAAAATTGAGATAACAGCTATACTTTTAAATGTCAATACTGAGACCATGCCAGAAATTACAATATCCTCAACTATTAAAACTTTCACGAAAAACAAAATTAAGTGCTGACTTTACCCAAATACTCACACAGTTTTTGGAAATTCTTTTAGGGAGCATGCAAGTAAAATAAATTTTATAAACCTCTGACCTACACGTTATGGAGAACTGAACCTTGAAATAATCATAGAAGGATAACTGGGAGAAAGGTGTGTTTTTACAATTCTGCTTAAGTTGGAAGGAACTAGATAAAAGTTCAGATTTGCAGCACTTTAATTGGTTAACTTAGAGAATATGGAGTAACAAAGAAGAACTTAAACATTTGGGCAGGGGTCCCTTTTTTTCATCCTAGATTGGAGCCAGTGGTCTTAAAAAAAAAGAAAAAATGCTTTAACAGAGTCACCTAAGTGGTCTCATTTCTCCCAAGATGCAGGTAGGTAGGTAGGTACATAGAAAAAAAGAGATAGCCATGCATAGACCATGACCCCAGCAGCATCCACTCATTTCCTGGGGACATGGAAACATTCTCAGAGAATTCTCAAGTCCAGGGAAATGCTCTGACTTCTAGAAAGAGGAAGCTGGCCCAGCTAGTTGGCCCATAAATGGGAAAAGATCTATTTTTATTCTGTAAAACCCCATTTGGCCTCTATGGAATCATCTTGTAAAGGCATGCTCTTCTGTCTCTGTGTAAATAGTCTTTCCCACCCAGCAGGATCTAATGAAATCCTGAGTTGTGTAATACATGCCTGGAAGGGAGGGACCGAGGTGAGGATGATTCTAGTAATAAAAAAAGGAAAGTCTCCAAGATGAAACTTCTGCGATATTAAAAAATTGATGTGCTCATTACTTAGCAGATAAAAGTTAATTTAAGCCTGAGTCCAACAAGTCACAAGGCAGGCTGCGTGTACATCTGTAGGGATGTGCCCTGTCAGTCCCAATCCCACCATGACAGGCTGTGATTGGGGAACTAACAATGCATATTTATACCTTTCATGACAAGCAGCAAATTCACAGTGTGAGGGGATACCTAAAGGGTGTCTCGTGCTTAAAACTTTAGACAAAAGAAGCCTTTGTTCAGATATTAACAATACTTGTATTTTAACCCAATACCATTTATTCTGAAAGTTGGCTACTGTTCCTAACTTGAGCAGCTTTGTTCTGATGACCACATATTTTTCTTGTTGTTGTTCCTTTTTGACAACACATATACTTCTTTAAAATATTCTAGGCCGGGCACGGTGGTGCATGCCTGCAATCCCAGCAGCTTGGGAGACTGAGGCAGGAGGATCATGAGTTCAAAGCCAGCCTGAACAAATCAGTGAACCCACTGAGCAACTCAGCGAGACCCTGTCTCTAAATAAAATACAAAATAAGGGGGCTGGGGATGTGGCTCAAGCGGTAGCGCGCTCGCCTGGCATGCGTGCGACCGGGGTTCGATCCTCAGCACCACATACCAACAAAGATGTTGTGTCCGCTGAGAACTGAAAAATAAATATTAGAAATTCTCTCTCTCCTCTCTCACTCTCTCTTTAAAAAAAAAAAAAATACAAAATAAGGCTGGAGAACTGGCTCAGCGGTCAAGGGCCCCTGAGTTCCATCCCCAGTACACACACCCTTTAAAAAAAAATTCTGTAATTTGGGATTCTCCAAGTCCAATTTTTAGTCTGAAACAACAAAGTTGCCATATTAGACTAAGATAAACTAATTCAATCAGTTTTAAGAAATTAGGTATCCAAAGGCCAACTATGTGTATGATCTGCTGATGCTAACATATAATAAGGGGGGAGGGAATGATAGAAGTTCATTGAATTAGACAAAGGGGAATGAAGGGAAGGGAGGGGGGATGGGAATAGGAAAGACAGGAGAATTAATCAGACATAATTTTCTTATGTTCATATGTGAATACACCACAGTGAAACTCCACATCATGTACAGCCACAAAAGGGGGATCCTTATTAAAATGAGCTATACTCCATGTGTGTATAATATGTCCAAATATACTCCACTATTATGTATATCTAAAGGCAAAAAATAAAATAAATTTAAGAGAATATTATGATCCATTCATATTTAAAAATTAAAGAAAAAGAAAGAAATTAGGTATCCTTCCAAAAATTAACCAATTCCCATTTTGATTTATAGCCGCTAAAACAAGAAACTATACATCACATACAAATAAGACTAATGACAGCTGTGATAATAATAATAACTAATATTAGAATATCAGCTGTTAATGCTTGGGCTTCTACTATGTGTTGAGCTGATTTAATAAAACCTGAGTTTGTATTATTTTCTGCATTTGTAGATGAGGAAAAGGAAGCTTAGAAAAAAATGCCAGCTCTCATAGGTCACATCACTTAAATAGGCAGAGGGCAGTGTTTGGACCCAAATCCAGGGCCCAAAACTCCTGGGTGTCAGAGGGTCCCAAATCCTATGGATAGTGTGCTACAGAAGTTAGAGGGGTGAAGGAACGTAAGGCGAATGGGTTTGTACACAGGGACATTTTCTTACTCTGGGAATAGATAACTTGCACCCCATGTCACCTGGGGTCTTCTGCTCATTTGACAGTCACAGAAGGCTTTTAATTTGCCATCAAAATCCATTTGGAGTTACAGAAAGACTGTCATGAGTCTATGATGCTTGAACAGTAAGAAGGTTCTGCTTGAATGGCAGATAGAAGATGCAAAGAGAGAAAAACAGGCTTTAAAAATGGCCAAGATCAATGTATATTATGAATCAGAGATGACCAGGATTGGTTCCTAAATGTTTATATGCAGCTGTCAGCAATTTCAAACAAACTGAGGCTAAGCTTATCCGTTGCCAAAGAAAAAGAAAATTATCTACGGAATTCATACAGAATTACCCACCTTGAAGTAAAAATGAGAATTGGAATGTCTTTCCAAGCAACATTAATTGTTAATGATACTAAATGACACAGTAGCAAGAAAAAAACCAGGGCAAAGGAATCAGCCCGCTACTGTACATCACCACGGTGAAGTGCCTTCTGGTACAGATGAATGGCTGTCAGCTCTCAGAAAGCAGAAGTGGCCACCTGAATGGTTCATGATTGCGGAATTGAAATGCCACGTCTGGTTATATCATTTTGTCATGTTCCTTAGCGTATAGTTTTAAAGCCCATCTCTGGCCTAGATTTCTGTGACAGGATATTCTGAGCCACCTTCAGATCCCATGTCAAACAGTGAGGCTGTGGGTTTTCCTCATGTTAATGTAAAGGAGGTTTAAAAGAGTAACTGACCTTACAAAGCTGGCCGGATGTTCTGAGTTTTGAGCATCCACTCAACCCCATTCCATCCATGAATTCGTGTGGTATGAAAGTATGGTTTAAAATAAACAGTCTAATAATCAGAGAAGTGGACAATATGCATCTTAAGAGTCTGTGGGAGTGAAAAGACCAGGTTACTCAAAATCTCTTTTTGTCATCAAGGAGACCAGGTTGACCACAAGGCATTTATGGGACTAGAACCATTTACCCATTGCAGACTCACCTGGGTATCACGGCTCACATCTGTTTTATGCCCACTGCCTTCCAAATATTTTCAAATTTCCCCATTTAGCCTCAAGACAATCCAGAGAGACAAACAGAGCGATGAGAACTGGCCCCATTCTACCGATTCAAATTGATTCCTTTTTATTGAGCACCAGGCATTGCAAAAATGAGTCCGTGGGCGATGAGAAACCTAGCCAATGTCAGAAGAAGTTAACCGCAAAACAATGGCGTTCTTGATTTAGTTGTGCTGTCAGGACCTATTACTTAACAGTTGGAAGCTTGTTATTTCTACTGCATCAAGAACAATAACGTCCATATCACATGAGTGCTATAAGGACAGAGAGTTCTTGCCCTCAAAGGGCTTTGCCCAGTGAAAGACTCACCGCCAGTGATCCGTCAATGTATCTGATGGTAATGTTATTATTGTCATTAATTTTAATAATTCTCCTGACCATTACTAGGTAGTGCCCTAGTCCTACAAAGGGAAATGGCCGGCATCTTCCTTTAATTGATCACAGCCCTTACCGTCCTGCTTCCCTCTGGTCCCTCCACCCCAAGCATCTTCTCCTACCCCCAGTCCCTGAGGCTAGAGCTCGACTCAGAACTGCTTCCCAGATCACCACGGCTAGAGCAAGGCTGCAAGTCACTTTTCTGTTCCGTGTATACCACTCACTGTGTTCTCTGTCTGGAAGGTAGATTCTTTCTTAACCTCCCCAGTAGAAAACCAGGCTCCTCGTTGTCAAGCACGGGTAGAGGCCATCACTAAGGTAGGAGAAGAGGAAGCAGGTCAGCTCTGAATGTTCCAAGAATCCAAGGCTATTTCCCATCAGCAACACCTTTACTTGGGTGTGATCACAGATGGAAATGAAATTTTGCACTCCCTGAGCTACTTAGAAGTTATTAGGAAGTCTCCTCTCTCTCTCTCTCTCTCTCTCTCTCTCTCTCTCTCTCTCTCTCTCTCTCTTTCTGTGTGTATGTGTGTGTGTGTGTGTGAGAGAGAGAGAGAGAGAGTGTGAGTGATCATATCAGTTCCACTTCATGTCCAGGTGCATTTCATTATAATAGGCCATAGGTATCTTCAATGGGTGCGCCATATGTATATGAATTAAGAGCATGCGGTGTGGTAAGGAAAATCATTGGAAATTCCTGGCAAATAGTCTGCAAGAGGAATGTAGATGGGCTTTGGTAAGTCGGAGGAGGAAGTGTATGTTTTAATCAGATTTTTTTGTTGCTGTGACCAAAAGACCTCATATAAAGAAAGAAACATTTATTTTGGCTCATGGCTTCAGAGGTTCAGTCCTTGGTGGGCCAACTCCAGAGCTCTGGGCCCAAGGTGAGGTGGAAGGACATGGCGGGGAAAAGCAGCTCAGGACATAGTACCAGGAAGCAGAGAGAGCTCTTCTCATCAGGGACAAAACATAAACCCCCAAAGCATGTCCCCAGTGACCCACCTCCTCTAGCCACATGCTACCTACCAGCCTACAGTTGCCACCCAATGAATCCATATCTGTGGATTAATCCAGTGATTAGGTCACACCTCTCATAAACCAATCATTTCACCTCTGAACCTCCTGGCATTGTCTCATACACGAGCTTTTGGGGGACACCTCACATCTAAACCATAGTGTAACTCTGCTTACAAGTGAATACACTCCGTGGCATGAACTTACTTAAAAGATAATTCCAGACAGGCAGGATAGGGCATGCCTATAATCCCAGCAGCTCTGGAGGCTGAGGCAGGAAGATCACGAGTTCAAAGCCAGCCTCAGCAAAAGCAAGGCACTGAGCACCTCAGTGAGACCTTGTCTCTAAATAAAATATAAAAAAGGGGCTGGTCAAGGGCCCTGAGATCAATCCCTAGCACCACCCTCCCCACCAAAAAAAAAAAAAAGTAAAAGATAATGCCCAAGCATTTGGAGGCTGGCACATTTTCTGAGCATATCATCTGTGTGTTCTATCAAAGTTTATATTTGCAACTCTTTTTCAGGTTTCTTCATGATTAGTGAACTCTTCATTACAATTTAAATGAAAGTAATTTAAATGAATTCCCACTGTATTTTGTACCATGTTTCTCTAATTAGCTAGTTAAATACAAAGATGAGCTGCAGCCCAACAGTTTTAATAAAGGCAATGAACCGTTTGAAGGATCAGTGTGGATCTTCCAGGGCCCTCGGCTCTCCTCCTCCTCTGTTGGAGCCTGTCCTGTAAAGGGCTCATGGAAAATGTCAGTTGCAGCTCCATCCATTTCTGTCAGATTTTTTTTCTCCTTTCAGGGACTCACCATTCAATTAGAAAATCAGAACCCAGCAGGAAGGTGGCCAAACCCCAAATGTGTTTTCCTTGTACGTTTTCTATTTTCATTTAAAACAGAATGACATGTGAAATGTGTCCACTCTCTGGCCCAGTGCACCAGAGGGAATTGTTCCCGCTCCCAATTAGACCACTGGTGCTTAACTCATAGGGAGAAGGATGGTGGCAATTTTGCTTCTGACACCCCCACCCCATCCTAGTCCAAGGGTGCTGCTATAACAAAAGGCCTGAGACAGGAAATGTAGAAAGCAGAAATTTATTTCTCACAGTTCTGAAGGCTGGTAAGTCCAAGACTGAAGGTTCCAGCATGTTTGCTGTCTGGCAAGAACCACTCTCTGCTTAGAGATGGCACCTTGTGGCCACATCCCCTGGAGGGGAAAAACACTATGTCCTCATGTTAGAGAGGCTGGCCAAACACTGTGTGAAGCCTCTTTTGTAAGGGGTTTAATCTCACTGATAAAGGAATCATCCTCATGGATAATCACCTCTTAAAGGCCCACCTCTTCCATCACTTTGGCAACACAAGCATTTTGAAAGGGACAAATCTAAACCACAAAATTGTGCCCACCCCTAACGTGACAATGTCAGAAGGTGAACCTTTAAGAGATTGGGCCCTGGGCTGGGGTTGTGGCTCACTGGTAGAGCGCTCGCCTCACATGCGTGAGACATTGCTTTCAATCCTCAGCACCACATAAAAATAAAGATATTTTTTAAAAAAGCCAATGAAACCTTAAAAAAAAAGAGAGAGAGAGAGAAAGAAAGAGAGAGAAAGATTGGGCCCTGAAGGTTCCTCCTTTACCAATGGGATTCGGGCCTTTATAAAACAGGCTTTATACGGTGTTTGGTTTGCTTTCCCTTCTGCCTTCTACCATGTAAGGAATGGTATACTCCCTTCCCCTTGATGCAGGACATGGTACCATCTTGGAAGGAGAGAACAGACATCATGAGACAACAAAACATATTGGCATTTTGATCACAGACTTCCTGGATTCCAGAACTATGGGAAAATTAATTTGTAATCTTAATTTGTAATCATTTATATGACCCAATCTGAAGTGTTTTCTTAGAAGAGTCACACAGATGAACTAAGGCACACACTCCTGTGGTAGGACACTTGGCAATGTCCAGAGACATTTTTCATTATCACTACTGAGGGGACATTGCAAGTAAGTACCAGGGTTGAGGTCAGAAATGCTGCTGAACACCCCACAGTGCACTGAACAACCAAAACAAAGAATTATCCAGCTCCAAATGTCAGTACTGCTGGGGTTGAGAAAGCCTGACTTGGAGCAATAAACACCAACCATTGAGCACCTACTGTATGCCTAGCACTGCACCAGGCACTTTTCAAATGTCTTCTGTTATGGTTTGGAGGTGAGGTGTCCCCCAAAACCTCATGTGTGAAACAATGAAGGTTTAGAGGAGAAATTATTGAGTTATGAGGGCCTTAACCCAATCAGTGAATTAATCCCCTGATGGGATTAACTGAGTGGTAACTGAAAGAGAATAGTGTGGCTAGAGGAGGTGGGCATTGGGGACAAGCCTTTGGGGTATCTGGAGAGGGCAGTCTCTCTCTGCTTCCTGATCACCATGTGAGCTGCTTCCCTCCACCACACTCTTCCTCCATGATGTCCTGCCTCCCCTTGAGCCCTGAGGAATGGAGCCTGCTGTCTATGGACGGAGACCTCTGAAACCCTGAGCCCCCAGATAAACTTTTCCTCCTCTACAGTTGTTGTGGTCAGGTCTTTTAGTCAGAACAGCGAAAAAGACTGACTAAAACATTTTCCTTACAAATCCTTAAGATAACTTTTAGAGCTTGGTATATTTTTAAATTCTATTATTGAGATATAAAAATGATGGCAAAGGAAAATGAAGAGCTTTGCCCCAGAGGCAAAAGCTTTTTATCACCTCTGACTTCAGCTGAAAAGTTGCTTCTTAATCAGAGGAACATGTGGTAAAGATTTTCTCCCAATATCCAGGATATATAAAGAACTCAAAAAATTTAACACCATAATAATAATAATAATAATAATAATAATCCAATCAATAAATGGGCTAAGGAACTGAACAGACACTTCACAGAAGAAGAAATACAATTGATCAACAAATATATGAAAAAGTGTTCAACATCTCTAACAATTAGAGAAATGCAAATCAAAAGATCTCATCTCACTCCTGTCAGAACAGCAATCATCAAGAATACAGACAATAATAAATGTTGGTGAGGATGTGGTGAAAAGGGTACACTCACACATTTCTTGTGGGACTGCAAATTGGTACAACCACTATGGAAAGCAGTATGGAGATTCCTCAGAAAACTTGGAATGGAACCACCCTTTGACCCAGCTATCCCACTCCTTGGTTTATACCCAAAGGACTTAAAATCAGCATACTACAGTGACACAGCCACATCAATGTTTATAGTAGCTCAATTCACAATAGCTAGACTATGGAACCAACCTAGGTGTCCTTCAGTAGATGAATGGATAAAGAAAATGTGGTATATATACTCAATGGAATAGTACTCAGCTTTAAAGAAGAGTGAAATTATGGCATTTGCCAGTAAATGGTTGGAATTGGAGAATATCATACTAAGCAAAATAAGTCAATCCCAAAAAACCAAAGGCCAAATATTTTCTCTAATATGTGGATGCTAATTCACAATAAGGCAGGGGGCAGTAGGGAAGAATAGCTTTATCTTAGGTAAAGGGAGGGGAGGGGATGTGGGGATAGGAAAGATAGTAGAATGAAACAGACATTATTACTGTATGTATCTATGTGACTGCATGACCAATAAGATTTTGCAACATGTACACTCAGAAAAATGAGAAGTTATATCCCATCTATGTGTGATATATCAAAGTGCATAAATGCATTCTACTGTCATGTATGACTAATTAAAACAAATTTTTAAAAAGTTGCTTCTTTGGCTCTGAATAATTCCACGTCTGGAGAACTCTCTGCCTCTACATTTGTTTGTTTGATCCATGAACCTCACTGCTAGCTGTTGGCTACTGCAATGCCTTCTGACCTCTTCTGCTCTCTCTGAGCTACCCCAGCACACACGCACTCAAGATCTTATCCCCCAATTGCAGCTGTGCAGCCTCTTTCCCAAAAGCTCCCCTGTGATCTACCTGACGTCCAAGAAGAACATGACGGCAAACTGCATTCCTCCACCAGTTTTAGATGATACCCATCAAAGAACTCTGCATGCTCCCGAAGGCTTTGGGATACTCTTATACTGCTGCAGACCCCATCTCCAGTTATGGAATTAGAGCCAGCTGAAGAGTTCCAAGCAACTTAGAGCACTGGTTACCCCAAGGGCTACCCCAAGTAGCCTCAGTGAGATGTTCTAAATGCTATAGAGTTAGGAAAGAAAGGAGCAAAATATTTCCCTACTTAATTTTTACACAAAGTTTTTTTGATAATTTGTTTTATATTGGGTTTTCCTTAAAGGACCCTCAGACACTTTTGGTTTTTAGTTTTTCAGTCAAGCAAAAGTTTATGTAGTTCTTCCTTTTTTAATTAATTTTTTAATTTGTTGTAATTAGTTATACATAACAGTAGAATGCATTTATGCACTTTGATATATCATACATACATGGGACATAATTTCTTATTTTTCTGAGTGCACATGTTATAGAACCATGCAGTCACATATACACATATAGTAATAATGCCTGTTTCATTCTACTATCTTTCCTACACCCACATCCCCTCCCCTCCCCTCCCATCACTTCCCTCTATCTAATCTGAGGTAACGCTTTTCTTCCCTAGTGCCTTCTACTTTATTGTGAATTAGCATCCTCATATTCGAGAAAACATTTGGTCTTTGGTTTTGTGGGATTGGCTTATTTCACTTAGCATGATATTCTCAACTCCAACCACTTACTGGCAAATGCCATAATTTCACTCTTCTTTAAAGATAGCAAGCTTTTCTTGAATTCAAGAGTAATGATCATGGTTCAGCTATTGTGAGTTGAGCTGCATAAACATTGCTGTGGCTGCATTACTGTAGTGTGCTGATTTTAAATCCTTTGGGTATAAACCAAGGAGTGGGATAGATGGGTCAAATGGTGGTTCCATCCCAGGTTTTCTGAGGAATCTCCAACTTCCTTTCCATAATGGTTGCACCCATTTGTATTCCCACCAGCAGTGTATAAGTGCACCCTTTCCTCACATCCTCTCCAACATTTATTGTTGTTTGTATTCTTGATAATTGCTATTCTGATGAGGGTGAGATGAAATCTTAGAGTAGTTTTGATTTGCATTTCTCTAATTGCTAAAGATGTTGAACAATAGCTAAACTATGGGACCAGCCTAGGTGCCTTTCAACAGATAAATGGATAAAGAAAATACACACACACACATACACACACACACAATGAAATATTACTTAGCCTTAAAGAAGAATGAAATTCTCTGTAAATGGATGGAGCTGGAGAATATCATGCTAAGTGAAATACGCTAATCCCTAAAACCAAAAGCAGAATGTTTTCTCTGATATTCAAATGCTAATTCACAATAAGAGGTGGGGGGTCTAGGGAAGAATAGAATTACTTTAGATTAGGTAGAGGGGAGTGAAGGGAGGGTAGGGGGTATGGGAGTAGGAAGGACCTTAAAATGAATTGGACATTATTACCCTCTGTACATATATGACGACATAATTCTATACCGTGTACAACCAGAAGAATGAAAAATTATACTCCATCTATATATGATGTATCAAAGTGCATTCTACTGTCATATATAACTAATTAGAACAATAATAACAAGGAGTAATGATCATGGATGTTTAGACACTGGGGCCCAGGCCTTATGCTAAGTACTAAGGACCTAAAGCTGAATGAAACCCAGCTTTATTCCTACTAATCTTGAGGAATAATTTGTCATCAGGAGACAATAAGAGGCAGTGGGTAGGACCCCAAGCTGTATACCCAAATTTCAGTGGGCCCAAATTTCAGTATCATCATTTACCATTTGTGTGACTTTGAGCAGGATCTGGGACCACACTGTAATTCCAATCCTTCACCTGTGAAGTGGAGACAACTTACAAGAGGATTGGTCAGATTAAATGAGTTATTACACACAAAGCCATTACAACTGGTGCTCGGCAGGGGCTCATTAAAGTGAGCCCTCATTTTTATTGGCCTTAGTATTAGCTACCCTGGTCTCGTACTGTGCTTTTTAAGCTGCTAGTATTCATTAGATCTCCACAGATGTTAGGGCTGAAAGACAGGTGGATGCAAACTCTATTGACTT
The DNA here is from genome assembly GCF_964194105.1 of Spermophilus citellus. Taxonomy (NCBI): domain Eukaryota; kingdom Metazoa; phylum Chordata; class Mammalia; order Rodentia; family Sciuridae; genus Spermophilus; species Spermophilus citellus. Next base: position 56,985,816 of record NC_138184.1, read on the forward strand.
TCTCTTCTTGAGAAATGCCGGGGAAGGCTTCTTATTGCTCTGTCAATATCAAACCCCGTTTTATATGATTTTTTTTCTATTCTTTGAGCTTTCAAACTTGGCATAGGCTTCTTTACAGGCAAATGCAATCCGCTCTAATATGGAACTTCACTCTGCCCCCCATCGCTCTGTTCCCCTCCTTTTGGCTAGCTCCCTCCCACCAGGGCACTCAGACCTCCTGCCTTAGGGGAGGAACAGAGCACAAATCCATTAAATCATCCAGGATCCAGGTAGCAAGAGCTTGCATCTGGATCAGCCGGCAATCTGAATATAGTAATGGCATAACATGAATTTGGAATTTGGAAAACCTGATTGAGACAATTAGCTGAGAGATGAGTCTCAGTCTTTCACCCCTCCTGCTATCATGGATTTTTAAAATTAGTGATATATCTCCCGACCCACACTCCCAAAGATAGCCAACTATACTTACTACTTGCTAAATTTGTTTTTTCTGAACCCAAAACAAGCCAACGCTCAGACACATAGGCTTAGGTTTATTGGGACTTCCAGAAGTTTAAAAATGTCTTGTTTTACTACCCACGGTTCATTAAAAATTCAAATAATTGGCACAAACTCCAGAGGTTGGGTTTCCTGCGGGCCCTTTAGCCTTTTCTCCCAGCGGGGGATCTTCATCTCCAGGGCTTATTAGCAGAATTCTTATCAAAGGAACACATTAGAGAATACCTTGAAATTTGTCCTGGGAACATGTAGGAACTCATTCAAGGTAAAAAGGCTTGAAGCCAGGTGTGGTGGTGCACTTCTGTGGCTCTTGAGGCTGAGACAGGAGGATCACAGGTTCAAAGCCAGCCTCAGCAACTTAGAGAGGGCCTACACAATTTAGTGAGAGCTTGTCTCTAAATTTAAAAAAAAAAAAAAGGGCTTGGGATGTGGCTCAGTGGTTGAGTGTCCCTGGGTTCAATCCCTGGTACCAATAAATACATACATACATACCAGCTGAATAGAAGGGAGAGATTTTCAGCTGGGGGAATAGATTCGGCAAAAATGTAATTGAACAGAGGACACTTCTGTGGCCTGAGAGCTTCCTGCTTTGAAGAAACTACCTTCTCCCACTGATATAGTCCTGCTGGGTTGTCTGTCATGACGCCTGACATCAGATAAGCAAGTGATTCAAGTGAAAGTGAAACTAACCAAAGTCTCCTCTTGGATTGATCCACAAATGGATTTCTTCTTCTTCTTGAGTTACTAAGCTAGGAGGAATACATGGGTCTAGGTGGTGGTGGCCACATGGCTCATGATATGAAAGGAATCATTTTAAAGAATAAAGTTAAGCAGAAATAAGCAAATCCTAGAGAGGAGAGTAGGAGAGAATCAGAGAGATAAATGGACAAAATTAAAAATTGAGCTGAATTCAGCCAATCCTGAAGCAGTAACTTTTAGACTTTCCAGTTATATGAGCGACTAAATTTCTTTTTGTGATCACTACTTTGTGGATTTCTGATACTTGCCAAAGATATTATCTTAAACTCTACAGTTTTTATTTCTTCTGTTAAAAAGTACTAAGAACCCAAAGATCAAAAGATTATTTATAGCCAGGCCCAGGGGCACACACCTGTAATCCCAGGAGCTGGGGAGGCTAAGGCAGAAAGATCACCAGTTTGAAGTCAGCCTCAGCAAAAGCGAGGTTCTAAGCAACTCAGTAAGACCCTGTCTCTAAACAAAATAGGGCTGGGGGTGTAGCTCAGTGGTTGAGTGCCCCTGAGCTTAATCCCCAGTACAAAAAAAAAAAAAAAAGATCATTTATGGGATTAAGTTTACAAATTTTTAAAGATTTTTCAAAATACATTTTTAGTTGTAGATGGACACAATACCTTTATTTTATTTATTGATTTGTTTGTTTGTTTGTTTATTTATATGTAGTGCTGAGGATCAAACTCAGTGCCTCACAAGGTCTAGGCAAGCACTTTACCACTGAGCTACAACCTCAGCCCTGAGTTAAAATGTTTTTGGAATGATAACTAGGTGCTAAGTACATAGAAGATGCTTATTTAATCATAGAACCAAGGAAAAATAAGGTAGAATAACTCTGGTTGTGCTTCTTAATTAGTTATTACTTAATCCCAGTTGTTTCCCTTTGGAATGCCTGCATAATGTTTCATTATATTCTGACAAATTAAATCATTTGAACATTTCTTACACTGGGCTTTTAATTTTACAAAGCGTTGAATTTTCCCATCTCATGAATCATGAGGCTTGCATTTAAATCTTTACACACATTTTGAGTCATTAACTTAGGAACTGAATCTCAGAAGTCGATTATCATACTTTGGAGATAGAAGTACATATTTTCAAGTCTACATAAAAACATAACCACAATAAATTACCTCGGATCTGAGTGAAACTTTTGCATTTCAACTGTTTACTCTACCCCAGACCAGGAGATCGTATGTTATTTTGGAAAGAGTCTCCCAAAAAGCTCTACAGAGAGAATTTGCTTTCCAGGGAGAAGAAAAAAAATATATATATATATATATATGAAAGTTTTGTTGTATTGAGGCTGCTCCTGAAATATTTACTTTGAAACTTGAGACATTAAGGGAACATCAAAAATTCAGTTCAAGCCGTGTTTAAGTATGCAGATGTCAGCCTTTAATTACCAAGGAGAAAGACCCAAGATGGCATTAATCTGCGTGGCGGCATATGCATAGATTCAGACCTGGGCTCTGTGTGCCCTTGGCTTTGGCATTACCTTCTCATTGAAACTCAGTAAGTGATGTTCAAGACGTTAGCATTTGACCATTCTGTCCAAGCATGGCAGAATCAAACACCCGACAATTCTATGTGAATTTTTTTTTCCTTAATAATGCAGTCCTTCATGAGTCTCGTCCTGGGGTGTCTCCAGGGCCGACCGTTCTGGCTGCGGCATCCCAGCAGATGGTCAGGGCGCAGTTGGATCAGCACAAGTGGCTCCAACTCTGCCTGCTGCAGTCACAACCGGGAGCTTCTGCATAAATCTGGTGGCTCCTTTCAAACCCCCAATTAAACCATCTCCCACAGCCTTCTTTGGCTTTCTTCTTCTTTTCCCCTCTCATAAATTGTTGAGTCAGAATTGCAAAAAAAAAAAAAAAAAAAAAAAAAGACCAAACCACGTGGAATCGGTGTCCCTGATTAGAAGAGACAGCCAGTGGGGAGCCCAATCTGGACTTCATGAAACCTTCTTGCACTGTTACGGGCAACAGGGGGTAGAGAGGTGGGGAGAGACTGTGGAAAAAAAAGAGAATTCATCCTATTGGGTCATATTTTGAGTCTCATGGAATAGTCTAACTCCTGATTTCCATTGTATCAATCCACCGCTCCAAAATACAGCTGTGTTGATCCAACTGGCCATGGCCATCTCTGACTGACAGAAATAACAACCCTTTGCTCACACCAACATCCAAAGCCCACCTAAACCATGACCCACTCCTCAGAGCCGTCTCCTACCATTCCCTAGATTCCAAGTCTTAGCCAAACTGAACCACTCATCATTCCCATCGTGTATAAACTCCTATTTGTGCATCATTACTGAGCGTCTACCGACCACCTGGAAGGGCCTTGGCACCTGCCCTTATTGCAGACAATCAAAATTTGATTCATTCTCAAAGACCCATCACAAATGCTACCTATTGCATTACCCGCCTGTTCATTCTCTACTTCCTTCCTGCCGAAGATTTGTGAACTGTCCTTCCTCTAAACTTCCATAGATCTGTATGCAAATTTTTCTTTGTGCAAAAAACAGTGATGACTAGTTAGATGTGGTGTTGTTTGATTCGCCCCCATTAGATATCAAATATCTGAAGGAGGACTATTTCTATTATAGCTGTCGTTCCCTCTTATGGTTGGGGTGTGAGGTGTCCCCCAAAAACTCACGTGTGAGACTCTGCAAGAAGGTTCAGAGGAGACATGACTGGGCTGTGAGAGCCTTACCCCAACCAGTGAATGGACCCCTGATGGGATTAACTGGGTGGTGGCTGGAGGCAGGTGGGTGTGGCTGGAGGAGGGGGCATTGGGGGCGTGGCTTTGGGGTCTCTATTTGTCTCTGGAGAGTGGAGTCTCTCTGCTTCCTGATCACCATGTGAGCTGCTTCCCTCCACCACACTCTTCCTCCATGATGTCCTGCCTCCCCTCGAGCCCCAAGAAATGGAGCCTGCTGTCTGTGGACTGGGACCTCTGAATTCATGAGCTCTCAAATCAACTTTTCCTCCTCTACAATGGTTCTGGTCAGGTCTTCAGTCCCAGTGGTGAAAAAGCTGACTGAGGTATTCCCCCAATACAGTATACAAATGAAAATAAGGACCTCCCAAGCTGAGCCTCAAAGATGGGTTCTAATTCTGAGTTGAATGATCATGGACTGCACACAAATTTGTTCAGTTCCTACTGTGTTCCAGGAACTGTGGTTAGCTCCAGTAGCACACAGCAAATGTATATTCCACGAGAAACACCGGCAAGAATATGCCTTATCCAGAATTTGGGTCTTTGGATAGTAGAGGTATCCACAGGGACTGCTTCATTTTAAACATTAGGGTTTTGATTAACAATAAGCATCAATGTTATTAAGACTGAGCTTGCTATTTCCAAAAGATGGACTAATCCTCCTCTGGTACAGCCTACAACATGCACTCAACAACGTATAGGGAATATGAAGTCCACCCAACAACAGAAGTTCATGGTTTTCCTGCCAAACTCCTATCTGATTTAGGTGGGGTTTTTGTTTGTTTGTTTGTTTGTTTTGTACCAGGGATTGGACCCAGGGGCACTTAACTACTGAGCACTTTTTCTATTTTATTTAGAGACAGGGTCTCACTGAGTTGCTTAGGGCCTCACTAAGCTGCTGAGACTGGCTTTGAACTCACGATCCTCCTGCCTCAGCCTCCTTAGCCACTGGGATCACAGGCATGTGCACCACCAAACACGATTTAATCATTTTGTGAAAGGGAAATGGCATCAATATGTGTTACATTCAGCAGCCATGCAGTCTTTATTCCTCTTTGAAAATATTAAATTTGGCCTTACTTCATATCTGACTATTTCAAAGAGGTATTTATAATTGTGCATCATCAAAATAAATTCAAATTCATAAAATTCTTCCTTTTTTTTTTTGGTACTGGGGATTGAACCCAGGAGCACTTAACCCCTGAGCCACATCCCCAGCACCCCCCCCCCTTTTTAATTTCTTTTTTTTTTTTGTAGTTAAACCCAATAAGTTTATTTTATTTATTTATTTATTTATTTATTTATTTATTTATTTATTTATTTATTTATTTACTTATTTTTACAAAGTGCTGAGGATCAAACCCAGGGCCCTGCACGTGTGAGGCGAGCGCTCTACCGCTCAGCCACAACCCCAGCCCCAGCCCCAGCCCTTTTTATTTTTGACTTTGAGACTGGGTCTCACTAAGTGCCTTAGGGCCTCACTAAGTGGCTGAGGCTGGCTTTGAGTCACTCACAATCCTCCTGCCTCAGCCTCCTGAGCACTGCAATCACAGGTGTGTGCCACCGTCCCCAGCTCAGATTAATAAACATCTGAAGCATCCCTGCAGCCACAAGTGACTGACACCTGTCTGTTTTCTGGTTATGGGAGGTTCCTTGGTAAATGTGTAATCAGAAAACAAAAGATTGACACTTGAATAAAGACCATCTTTTTAAAGATTCAGATATGAATTTTCCCCAAAGAAAAGTAGGTAACATTTCATATTTGAAATTCAAATAATTTCCAAATGCTTGTGAAAGGAGAGAAACTTGGTTTGTTCTGTAGCTAATAAAATTATGCTGATTCACCCAGACTTTATACTCCGGCTCATAAAATTGGTTTCATGAACAGCTTTGTGAAGTTAGTGCTATTAAATAAACAAATTTCTTAAAAAAAAAAAAAAAAAAAAGAAAAGAAAAGAAAAGAAAATTTGAAATTTTCCAGGAAGAAAAAATTTTCCTTGGACAAGAGGACCCCTCTCCAATCTATGATCCTAGGTCAATGTCACGCCTTCCTGTCCATTTCTCATCTTGGAGAATGGTCATCTTGAGAGCAGGACTGCTTTGGCATCCCTGAAGGACAGAGCACAGCACAAAGCGGGCATCCAGGCGGTGCCTATTAAAGGGATGAACTCTGTACCCCCACTTAACTTTCAGTTGAAAACCAGCAGACAGCTATGTGACCATTCCCTGGGCTGCCGTATGTCCAGAGACAGCAAACCAAGGGGTACCTTGCATTGCTTTCCGGTTGACTCTTTCTACTTACTGAACCCAATTGCTTTCATGTTCATCACAGTTCATTCCAAATATGATTTTTTGGTAAGGTCTCCTGATGACCTCTTCTGCTATAAGATTATTCACAGTCTTCTCTCCTGTCTTAAAGCAGTGTTCTTGCAACCAAAATCGCTGCCTGTGGATTTGAGTCAGGCATTACGCTAGGTGTAGTTACCTGAGCCTCTCCTGCTCTTTTGCCCTGTCTTTAACAGTTTAATCACACAGAAACCGAAACCCTTCCCTTCCCCAAAGCTCTTGAATTAGAGAGCAAGGTCGGAAATTAAATGCAATGCCTTCACTCATGTCTAAAATTACAGAATCTTTATTGGTTTGAGAAAGTGGGAAATAGGAACCCATTTTTCCCATCTAAAATGGAACAACAGCTAAGTAGGAGTGAAGAGATAGATTTAAATTAGAAAAGCTATATTAAATCAGCCAAAGTCAAAGCCGATTTCACTCCAGGCACCGTACGCATGAAAAGGTGTAATTATCAAAACTTGATATTCTGCCATCTTTATGCATAGTCACTTCACGAACTTAGACCTCCAGGAGCCTCCTGGAACTGCTTGCCCATTTTTAATAAGTATTGAGAAGGAGGTACTTCCTGAAGGAATTAAAGGAGGAAGGAGATTTTTCCTGCATGCAATTTTTTTTTCTATGCTTAGCAGCAACATTAAAACAAAGGAGTCGCTCTTGTGCTGGTTCTGCATGTGCTTTGAATGCTGCTAATAAAATGGACCTCTGACACATCAGAAAGAAAGGAAGGGTTGGTAGGTAGGGGGACAACAGATTCGTGGCTGGAGGTTCTTATTGATTGCAACTTCTAAATAACATCAGTGGGTCTCTGCACTCACTGAGAATATTTATCTTAAGGAAAGGAAGAGATTTCAGAGAATTCCCAAGAAGTGCAGTAATTGAAAGCCCAAAATCAGTTGGGTCACATTTCTATCAAGGAACATCATCGCAGGTAACACAGCACCATCTCAGCAAGGAGAGGGTTAGGTATTGGCTCAGATTCAGCAAGTAACTATCCCCAGCTATTCTGCATGACCGGCAGCCTCAGAACCCTGCTCTGAGTTTTCAGGATGTTCAAGAAGACTTAAGGAATGATGTCAAGATGGATTTTTGGATGCCATTGCTTCCCACTCCCCAAAATAGGAACCAATCCTATGAACCCACCAGTTCCATGATTTTTTTTTTTTTTTTGTATTGGGGATTGAACCCAGGAGTGCTTAACCACTGAACCACATCCCCAGCCCATTTTATATTTAAGACAGGGACAGGGTCTCACTAAGTTGCTTCGGGTCTTGCTAAGTTACTGAGGCTGGCTTTGAACTTACTATTCTCCTGTCTCCGCCTTCCAAGCTGCTGGGATTGCAGACATGCATCACTGCACCCAGCTAAATTCCATGATCCTTTAAGAATATAAACCACTGATGAAGGAATCAATAAGTACTATGAGCCGATTTTATATTATTACTTTCTCTGCCCTCTGTTTTACCAATGGAGGACCAGAGAAGTTGTCACTTGCCTAAGGTCACCCAGCCTGTTCACAAAAACTTCCACTATTGTTCTACATATCCCAAGTTTATCGGGGTGAAAAAAAAAAGCCAACATATGGTTCTGGCTGATCTTTACCAGTCAGCTCTGCTGAACCATTATTCTAATGTCACTCTGGTCAGGACTGAGAATGTGTGAAGGAGTGTGTGGGTTGTGCTGTGAATTTTCTTGCCATAATTTACATCAAAATAAACCTGACTTGGGAACAGGATGCCATCCCCAAAGTTGGGACGGATTTAATGACCTTTTGCAAAAACACCTACTTCTAAGATGTACTAGGTTTCAGGCGACCAGTTGGGGTGGTTGGTGGGTAAGCCACTAGTTGAATATCAGGGCTTTTTTTTTTTTTTTTTCTTAGAATCTGGACTCATTCCCTACTGTGGCTGATGGAATCTCAAGCATTTATGTGGCTTCATAATGACTAACATTTACAAGCACCTGGTATTTGCTAAGGCCTTGGCAGTCTTGTGTTTATTACAGGAAAATAGGTGTTAGAGAACCTGCCCTGTGACATTTAGGGAGCAAGTCCCTTTGGGGCTACAGAGAGTGTTTCTGAGATGAACACGGGTACCAATGATTCAGAACAAATTTCATCTGTTACATTTTGCCTAAGGCCTCACCGCTCAACTCCTCCTGTTTGACTAGACTTCAGTCCAAGAATCCTAAAGGGTGACATGATTGGTATGTATTCCATTCAGTCATCAATCATGTACTAAGCCATGCCTAGGAGTTGAGCATTCAGAATTAATAAAATGCCACCCAAGCATGGCTGTGTGCTCTTCCTGTGATGCCTTTGATCTTGTCTGAAGGAACTAATAGTCCTGGATTTGTGGAGCAGGAGGGAAAAGATGGAATCTGGTAATATCTGGAGACATTTGAGGTCACCACTACCGGAGGGGGTGCTACCGGCATTCAGAGGTAGAAGCCAGGAGTGATCCTAACTTCCTTAGCATGCACAGGACATCTGACACGACAGTGCACTATCCAGCCCAAAATGTCCGCAGTGTCTGTGGAGAAATCCACACTGGTTTAACAATAGTAAATCTGAGCCGGGTGCAGTGGCCCAACGCCTGTCATCCCAGCAGCTCAGGAGGCTGAGGCAGGAGGATGGCAAGTTCAAAGCCAGCCTCAGCAACTTAGTGAGGCTCTAAGCAACTAACTGGGCTGAGGGTGTGGCTCAGTGGTAAATGCCCCTGGGTTCCATCCCCAGTACCCAAAACAATAAAATAAACGTAAACCTGCCTCTCCAGTTTGTACTTATTTAATTATACATCAGCCACCTGCACCATGTCATAAGTTCTTGGAGTGCAGAGACCATTTCTAATTATTCATTGAAACCAAACCCCGGACTCCTATACAGAACTCACATATCTAGTATTGAGTGAGTTAATGAAGATGGTGTCCTATCCCTCGAGAAGCCCACAATCCCAGAGCTAGAAAGCAATTGAAGGACAAAATGTATCTGGTTCTCAAAGTACAATCAGATCAATGCTATTTTGCATGGCCTTATAACTCTTCATCCAAATGCATACATTTTCTTTTTAGTGCATTATAGTTGTACGTACTAAGGGGATTTGTTTGGTACATATCCATCTATGCACACAACATAACAATATAATTTGGCCCCCCCTCTGCACCTCCCATTTCTCGGGGTCCCTTTCCTTTATTGATCCCCTTTTGATTTTCGTGAGCTCTGTCCCTACCTTTCTTTTCCTTTTAACCTGTCCAGTACAAGAGAGAAAACACAGGAGCCAAACACATATGCATTTGAAAGTATAAGTGCATACTTGCAATTATTTAAGGCAGAACTACACAAGTGAATCCCTGCAGCAGGTCTACCCCACACCAATCAAGGCCCACATACAGTCAGCCCTAGCTATAAAGCCCACACGTGACCGTGTACCCACCATGAAGTCAGTGCTATCATCACAGAATCCATCCGTACAAACGTGAGCTGGTACCAAGATGATACCCAGATTTCATGAGAGCTGGAGAAGTTGGCATTGCATGTCACCCAGCCAAAAGCTCACCTCTTCAGCCACATCAAAGGATGAAATCCTGTCATTTCTGACAACACGGATGTACCTGGAGGACATCATGCTGCGTGAAATAACCCAGGCACAAAAAAAAAAAAAAAGACAAATGCAACATGACCTCCCTCATAGATGGGATCTAGAAAGGTTGGTCGCATAGAAGTTCAGAGTAGAAGAATGGTCACCAGTGGCCGGGGACAGTAGGACAGAGGGGAATCTGGAGAAGTTGGCCAACAGGTACAACTGGGTCCAATCCCCTGTACCCCACTCCCCCCCAAAAAATGACATTCTACCTCATAAATATTACAATTATTATGTGTCCATTAAAAATAAGAGTCTTCCCATCCCCCAAAATCAGAACGTGAGATAAGGTTGTTGGATCACTGGAATGTCAATGAAGAGTCATCTTTAACACAAGAAAATAAAAAAATTAGTTGATCAGTGAAGGAACCCTCTTTAGATGTTTGTTCTTTCTTCCAAGTCCCCATCAGAGCCCCTTACCCTGGGCTGCCAGAGTTCCCTTCTTCCATGATGGCCCCGCTCCTCTTTCTCATCCTGAGACCTGACCTGCTTTCAGCCTGGATTGCACAACAGCAGCCCTGCTCAGTCACCCAGGGCCCTCCCTGACAGGAGGCACTTGGAGACTGTAAAGATAAAGAACCCTGCACACATGGTTTTCGCTACTGCAGAAGGGCCTGGCTCACCCTGCCTGGGACCTGAGAGACTTCGGCCAGACTCTCTTGTCGGCTGAGAGGAAGTGGATCCTCATGCCCATCGGGCCGCAAGGGATGTGGGCCTCTCATTCTCCTAGTAGGGTCTCTTTCACCAGCAAGCCTATGTCCTTTGGGGTCAACAACAAAGACCTCATGTTTTATACTAAACTGTATTTCAGTAAAGTCCTACGATTTATAGTCTTAAATGAAATTTTGTGAACATAAATGCTTATTCTTTCTTTTGGCCAGGGTCAGGGGTATCAGGGATTGAATTCAGAGGCACTTGACCACTGAGGCACATCCCCAGCCCTATGTTGTATTTTATTTAGAGACAAGGTCTCACTGAGTTGCTTAGAGCCTCACTAAGTTGCTTTGAACTGACAATCCTCCTGTCTCAGCCTCCCGATCACAGGTGTGTGCCACTGCAACCAGCAAATAGTTATTATTTCTTGATGATCCAAAGTGCCATGGTTTTGTTATTAGCAAATATTAGGGATAATAAAGTGATTGTATTTAACTTTATTTAGTTGTCCCTTCTGACACTCCTGCTACCAAGAAATCCCCAACCCAGACTATAGGACATTATTACTTCCTTGACTAGATCTAAGCAGATCCTCTGGAAACCAGAGTAGCAGCATCTCCCACCCTCTTACAGTCTTTGAGATCTCCCATCAAGGGGACCTCTTGGAATAAAACGTTACTGGTATTTAGTATTTTCTATTCTAGTTGGCTTTTCTGGGAGTACATGAGACAAACACCAGATGGTAATTTGGATCAGGAATAGGGAATTGGTGCTAATTTTAGAAAGTTTTGGGCTACTTTCCTCACCCAAAGTTAGGAGGGGAATTCTCTATTGGAATGACTTCCCCAGTTTCAATAAGCCACTGTCTGATTGTTCTTAAAACTCTGCTGCTTTTCTACCTCACATTATGTCAAGCCAGTCCCCAGCATTGCTCACATAGAAAACAGGTTGTCGAAAACTTCTTCCCAATCATTGGTAAACAGCTTGGCCTGGGCAAAGGTGGGCCTCAGAAACCGGTGACCCTTGACAAACCACACCCACCTCTATTCTCTTAAGGCCACCAGTTTTAGCTGGTCCAACTGGTTGAGCAAGTTTTGAATCTCTGGTCTACATTCCCTAGTGGCTTAATCTCACTGAAAAAGCTCACTGGGGAGAACTAAAGAGGAGCCAATCCGGGGCTGCTGGCAATTTGTAGAACAGATGGCTTTGCACAGAAGAACCTCACACTCAGTTGTAAGTATACTGTAAACCAGGGAGCAGCAGGTGGTTGGGTAAAGGCAATGCTTAAATGCTGTCTTCATGCTTCCATTTGAACCTTAGCAACTGAAATCCTCCTAATAGAACTCAACAGAGAAATCATTAGGTGTAAACTACTCTGAGGTCCAGAGAGAGCTGAATTATAGAGAACCTTGACTTTAGAAATATTTGGTTCACCCAGCAACTCAGGAGGCTAAGGAAGGAGGATTGCAGGTTTGAGGCCAGCCTCAGCAACTTAGGTAGGCCCTAAGCAACTTAGTGAGACCCTGTCTCTAAATAAAATAGAAAAAGGCCTGGGGATATTGTTTAGTGGTTAAGTGCCTCTGGGTTCAATCCTTGGTACCAAAAAAAAAAAAAAAAAAAAAAAAAAGCTTATGTTGGTGTTGGGGCTGTATCTCTGTATCTCCCTGGTAGAGCATGCGGAGGCCCTAAGTTCAATCCCCGGCACCCTCAAAAAAAAAATTCTAAATGTATTTAAAAATAAAAGGCTTCTGTTAATAATTAAATAATGTGCCGGTAAGAGAGACAGGGTGAGGGGCTGAGTAAGAGCCAACTACAATAGAACATTCTAGTCACAGTGATAGCCCGCTTTTGAGCACGGCTTGCCTACCAAGCACAGAATATACATTATTTCATTTAAAACTCAAAGAAAACCCATGAGCTAAGTGTCTCTATTCCCATTTTGAGTGAGGCTCAAGGTAAGTAACATGGCCAGTAAAGATTGGGACGGAAATGGAGGCAGATCTCTCTGACCCAGGGCCTGGGCTGGCGCTGGGCTGGTGATGCTCAGCTTCCACTGCCCCAAGGCTAGCAGGAGGGAGGGGAGGGGCAGCCTGGCATTTCAGCCTGGAGCTTGAGATTGTCCTTCACCAAGCTGATCCATGCAGATGAAGGAGTAGGTGTAGGGAGAGACTTTGAGTTATTTTCAGAAAAGTTAAATCAGAGGAGCAGAGGACACCCCTGTGTGGCTGGTCCTGAGAGTGTGGATCTGACATTCAGATGAGGTCCTGAGAGTGTGGAAAGGGGGGAGGTGTGAGGAGGGAAGCGAAGCGGCGTCTGCGAGACTCCCCGATTTTCCAGCTAGACTGGGATGAGTGGAGAGTTCTCCAGAGCTTAAGGGGATAATGCCATCTGAGGACCTCCCATCTCAAAGATTTTTAAAGGAATAAATGAAAGCTTAATGATTCCTAACTAAAGAGAAGATTTAGAAGTAGAGTGTACTTTTTTTTTCTTCCTTGTGAATTTTAAAGAGGTAAAGAGAGCCCAAGACTTGTATCTCCATGGAAACAGCCATCCAAGACCCTGACCTGCCTGTATCCAGACACTTGAGCAAGGCAGGTCTTCTGAGCCTGCGCTGGTAGAGGTTTTGCTGCTGTGGGGAGTCCTGGGATTCCAGGCTGGGCCCCAGTGATTAAAACACTATATTTCCAGCCAGGAGACCTCTAAATTAAATCCTCCACTAGACCCCATTTCATCCGTCTTATTATCTCTTCCTTGAGTCCGACTCCCATCAACTCAGGGTCTCCCTGAGTTGCTGAGGGCCTCACTTTTGCTGAGGCTGGCTTTGAACTCGCCATCCACCTGCCTCAGCCTCCCAAGCCACTGGGATTACAGGCGTGCGCCACGGCACCCAGCTCCATTTTTTAAGTATTAAAAAATGAATTATGACATTTGAAAAGTCTTCCCAGTCATGCTTATAAGAAGCTATGGTGTGACCCCATCGAGATTAACCTCTCTAATAGCTAAAGTGAAATTATCCCTCGCAGTCATTTCATATTGAGAAACAAAGAAATTGGTGAATATTAGACCAAGAAGGCTATCTCATGACTTCTTTATGAGCAAAGTTCATCAAAACCTTTTTAGAACAGAACCTTTGGTTTTTGAAAAAGCTCCAGAGGCCTCGCAGAATATATCCATGTATTGATACAATATGTATCTCTGGAGATGATGGGAATGCCTGGATTTTTGTTTTTTCAAAATGCAGGAAACTAAAAAATATGACTCACAGAATGATAACTTTTCTTTGCTGGTAGCAAAACCAATCCAAAGTCTGGCACAGCCTGTGGGATGTGAATGGCAGCCTAGATTTCAGAATGTGGTAGAAAGAAATACCAACCCAAGCCAGGCACAAGAAAGAAATCTCACAGAGAGGACCTCGGCTGGGCGACTGCAGCTTAGCTGCCCAGAGACTGAAGCATGAACCCAAGACTGAGATCAGCCTTTGTTAACATGGTGAAGGACCAGATAGATTCAGTCACCACTCAGTCAATCTCTGGTCCTGAAGGTTAGTGGCTGTTCCTCCTTGTACCTGGATGAGTTGGCATCTGGCATTGGAAGTCTCATTTCTGGGGAGGCTTCACCTCTATCACCGGTGATCTGCTTTGAGAATTTGTTCTGGACGAGTCCCATTAAACAGCCTGTGTTTAGCACACCTATAAATAATCATGCTCACCATTAATATTCATTGAATATTTAGCATATGTCAGGCATGCAATGAATATTTCATACATCACAACTCAGTCCTCACAAGAGTTTAGTGAGGTAGATATTTCATCCTATTTGACAGATGGAGAAACTGAGGCCGAGGGGATGTAGGGGTTCGGGCTAGAGTCCAGTCAGTAACAATGAATCCAGAAATGACCTGTAGCTATCAGCACCTGGGCTTCATGGCCTTCTCCAGGGTGAAACCAAAGAGATGGGGAAAGGCTAAAAATGACCCCACTGTCCTGAGTACAGGCAGAGGGGGCCGCACACTAAACCAGAAAAACACACCAGCCAGCTACTGTTCCAGACAGACACTCTGAAATGCTTCAAGGGAGCTCAAGGTTGAGAACCACTATTTTGAAACCTCTGGGGGAGGGCAGAGGTGGGCGAGGATTGTCACTAAAACCAAACGAAATGGAAAAACCTCCTGACCCCTCCACACTAGTAACACAGTGGAGGGCGTGGTGTGTTGATGTGATATGATCATCCAAAGGCATGTATGTATCCAAAAAAAAAAAAAAAAAGTAAAAATCAACAAGACCTATAACTAAGGTGTAGAGGAAGAAAAACAAAATTGAAAACATGTCTAACCTTCATGAACAGAGAAGTGTGTGTCAGTTCCCTTCCAATTCTCACAGGGAGAGCATTTCCCAAAACAGAAGTAATCCTGGTATTCAAAGACGTGTATTTTTCATTCAACATAGTCGTAAACATAAACCATCAAATTTATGCATGCACAAAACCAAGGTAACCTTCTACAAGAGATTTGGAAGATTTATCAAAGAGTATTTTGACACTCAGTGATTTTTCTCATTACAAAAAGATATTAGGACCCATCTATAAGCATGTGAGTGAACGCTCCCATGTTTCCCACATATTTTCAAAAGCTATTGGAATTGCAAGTGTGGCTTCGTCTTTACTTAAGTAAACACCATTATTTTAATAGGAATTATAATTTGGGCTTCATATTTGTTTTAATCAGCTTTTTCCTTGCTGTGACTGAACAACTTTAGAGGAGGAATAGTTTATTTGAGGGCTCAGGGTTTCAGAGGTCTCAGTCCACAGACAGCAGGCTCCATTCCTCAGGGCTCCAGGGGAGGCAGGACATCATGGAGGAAGAGTGTGGTGGAGGGAAGCAGCTCTCATGGTGATCAGGAAGCAGAGAGAGACTCCACTCTCCAGAGACAAATAGAGACCCCAAAGCCACGCCCCCAATGCCCCCTCCTCCAGCCACCCCCACCTCCTCCAGCCACCACCCAGTTAATCCATCAGGGGTCCATTCACTGGTTGGGTTAAGGCTCTCACCACCCAGTCATGTCTCCTCTGGACCTTCTTGCACTGTCTCACAGTGAGCTTTTGGGGGACAGCTCACATCTAAATCATAACAATATTATCTCAAAACAAAGTATTTGCAAATTGTCTGTTTCCCCAGTGCCGCCCAGTAGGTTTGACCCTGCTTAACATGGAATGAGAGTTGTTCCTGAAAATATGGTTGAACATTTAGCTCCAAAACAAGAGTACAGCATTTTGTTGTTGTTGTTGTTGTTGTTTGTTTTGGTTTTTGCCCTGAAAAATACTTTCTCTTTGACACCATTTTAGTAATAGTGAAAACACATTTTTAAATGGAATATTAGCAGCACCATTTCATAGGGCAACTCTGCAAACTACAGAAGATGATAGCATCTTCAGCTAATTTCTGCAAATTGCTGTGGAATTGGGGTCCTCTTTGTGACTAAGAATATCTTATGTAGAACATTTGCTTTTTTTCCAGTGGTTAATTTCTTCCTCTCATCAATAGGACAAAATATAGCTTATATAATGAGATCTCATTATAACAGGCCTTAATGGGCTGAAGGTCAAATGATGTCCCCATAGCATAACTATTCATGACCAGAGCCTAATCATATGCAGTTTGGCTAAGTACATATTATTGGACTTTATATGATAATGTTCGTCCTAATCTCCTGATATTCAGCTTCATGGGATTCATTATGTAGCCAATTAGGAAGAAAAGAGAGAAGAAACAGCATATATGTATTTTTATAATTTTTTTAACTTTAATCTGCTCATATCCATTTCAGGTAACACTAGGAGAGGTTCTGTATATAACTGATACATTCCCAGAAAGGTATATTAACAAATCCTTAGGAATTGGGGACACAGATTCTGGAATCAGATTGCCTTTATGTCCTAGTGCTACCACTTGCTAACTGAGTGGCCCTGGGCAATTTACTCATCCTGTCTAGGTCTCTGTATCTTCACCTATTTATTGATGATGATAGTAGGACCTACCCTATCATTGATAATTGAATAAGGCTGAATCATGCAAATGAAGTATATATAGGGTTAGGGTTAGGGTATATAGCCAATACACATAAACGTTAGAAAAGAGAAAGAAAGAAGAGAATTATCTTAAATTGAATGGACGAATGAACCCTAATATTCTGGGGGGGGGGGGTACCAGGGATTGAACTCAGGGGCACTCGACCACTGAGCTACATCTCCAGTCTTATTTTTTATTTTATTTAGAGACAGGGTCTCCCTGAGTTGCTTACGGCCTCACTGTTGCTGAGGCTGGCTTTGAACTCACAATTCTCCTGCCTCAGTCTCCTGAGCTGCTGGGAAGACAGGTGTGTGCCACTGTGCCCAGCATGAACCCCAATATTATGTATAACTCTAAAGCACTAACAAAAATTTTTTAAAGAAAGATCATTTTAAAAAATTGAACTGGCAAAATAAGACCTGTCCACATGAAAACAAGACAGAATGGCAAAGTCCCCAAAATGGCACTGGGAAGTTACTTCCCAGTGGTTCACAGTGGGGCTGTGGCTCGCAGTGGATGCTGGAGTCTCTATGGAGGAAGTTTCCTGTAGGCCAGGACCTGCTTCTGAAAGTGGAGGCCCGGACCCGCAGCACTGGCATCTCTTGCAAGTTGTTGGAAATACAGACTCTCAGACACTACTCCCGACCCACTGAACCAGAACCTGCTTTTCAGCAAGATTCCTGGAAGCTTCCTGGCACATAACGTTGCAAAGCCCCTTACTAGGACACATCTTGCTTCTCAAAACTACCAGGCCTGTCATTATCTCCTGTCAGACCCAGCAGCATTCACGAAAGAACAAGACTGAAGAGAAGAGCTTGTCCTTTGAAAAGTTCCCGCTGCAAAAACAAAAACCAAAAAATCCTGTTAGAATGTAAGATTCTAAGAATGATATACTGGAAATGATGGATCTGACAAAAATAAGTAGAATCAGCTAAATAAAGTATGAAACATAAGTGATGATCCATTAATATTTATGCCTAGACAGGGTGAAAATCACAAATATTTATTTCTTCCAGATTGAAATGAAAAAACCCAGAAAACATATGATCGCTCTCATTGAGAGGATGTGGGCCAAAGTTCCTATCCCTCTCGGGTTTACAAAAGCACACCCAGCCCTTGAATGCAAGGTCACTTTGGTCCACGTGTCTCTACGTTCATTCCCACACATGCGAATCAAAGAGCCGCACTACAGCATTTCCTGGGTTATCCTGGGTGCACCCCGTGTGTTGTGTGAAACAGTCAGATGCACACACACCCAGCTTCATCTACACTCCCCAGTTTTTCACGCCTGCCTACCTTCTGTCCATATGCACCTGCACAAATCTTGCCTTCCAGGGACACAGTCTTTTTTTCAAAATTTGTTTATTTGTTCTCTTTAGATATACATGACAGTACAGTGTATTTTGACATATTACACATATGTGGAGAATAGCTTATTCTGATTAGGATCCCATTCTTGTGGTTGGACATGATGTGGAGTTTCTCTGGTCGTGTGTTCATATATGAGCATAGGAAAGTTCTGTCCCATTCACTCCACTGTCTTTCCTGTTCCCATCCCCCTCCCTTCCTTTCATCCCCCTTTGTCTAGTCCAATGAACTTCTATTCTTCCCCTACCCCCACCCCCTTATTCTGTGTTAGCATTCACATATCAGAAAGAACATCTGACCTTTGGTTTGGGGGATTGGCTTATTTCACTCAGCATGATGATCTCCAGGTCCATCCATTTACCAGCAAATGCCATCGTCTCCTGCTTCTTTATGGCTGAGTAATGTTCCATTGTGTGCATAGACCACATTTTCTTTATTCATTCATGTGTTGAAGGGCACCTGGGTTAGTTCCACAGCTTCGCTATTACAGAGACACAGAGTCTTTGAGAACAAACTTATAGGAAACAAGGGACAAGAACTAGGGGAGAACTGATGAAGAAAATAACAATAGCATTGACCATTTTGCAGATACTTAGCTATGCAAGGTATTTTTCCTGCAAGATATTAATTATTTTTCTGATTCTTGCAATAATCCTCCAAGACAAGCTATTAATTTCCTACTAGTCCACTGAGTGAATTAAAGTTGACGAGGTTAAATAAATCGCCAAAGTCAAGAGGGCTAAGAAGTAGCCTAACTGAGACTAGAACTCAAGTCTTTCTTGGGCTAACAGAGCAAAGATATTGAAGGAAGCCAATAGTCATCTTTTGAAGGAATGGCTTCTGGATTTGCAATTCAAATGCAATATTTTCCCCCTCAGTTTCACTTCACATGATAAGCAGGGAAGTAGCAAAAAATATTCTAAAGTCAGACCGAATTTATGCTGTGGATGGTGAAGCACAGAGTAATTTCCTCCCTGGTATTTTAGAAGTTCTTCATTTGAACCATCTGTTGCAGGCTGACAGATGGGTTGATATATGACAGAATAATGGATCTTCAATTCTAGAGAGGCAAAAGGAACGCTTGAAAAATAGCAGCTCTTTTCATGAACCTAACTGTCTGTTAATGCCACTTGTTCATTTGAAAAAAAGAAAAAAAAGAAAAAGTTGGTGGGAGGGAAATGTGAAATAAAATCATAATCACCCTCCTAAACGGAAAGTTTCTCCTGACTGCCAAAGGTCAGGTACAGTAGAAAATGCCTCTTCTAAACTTACGCCATATATTTCACATCTAGTCACTTAAGAGGCTGTAAAGAGAGGAGGGAAGTACACATAAAGAAAAACAATTTTTTTGGAGGGGGGAGCAGGTACGAGGGATTGATCTCAGGGGCATTTGACCACTGAGCCAGATCCCCAGTCCAATTTTGTATTTTACTTAGAGACAGGGTCTCACTGAGTTGCCCTGCTAAATTGCTGAGGCTGGCTTTGAACTCACAATCCTCCTGCCTCAGCCTCCCGAGCCACTGGGATCACTGGCGTGCACCACTGCGCCCAGCGAATAAAAACAAAAATTTTCAAACCACCTTCTATCCCTACATCCTAGCCTTAAATTATCTCTATTTTTTCAAAGTTATGAGATTTTTATACCTTGACGTAATTTAGGAAACAGGCAGATTTTTGAGACCCAAATGATTTTTTCCTTTGTGTGTCTACCAAATACGATGTCTCTTTTCATTTTTCTTCTAGTTAGTGGGTATGTGTGAGAAACGACCCACAGTCTCCATTTGGCTAGGTGCTAGGGATGCAGTAGTTAAGAGAGTCCTTTCTGTAAAGGGAAAAAAAAATTGATAGAGGCATTCATTTGCCATATCCGTGGCTCATTCTCCCAGGGAGAACTTTTGCAAATGGCCTTAAATCTTCTCACAACGACTCAGGTTCTTTTCCAAACATGTACTGCAACCTGATGAAACACACACACACACACACACACACACACACACACACCCCCCACATACACACATAGAGGCCTACCAAGAACCAGTGGCTCAACACCTTAGAATGAGTGGACCAAGTCCAGGCCGTGTCTGCTGAATCTCAGCCCAGGGCCACTCTTTTCCAAAGAATGTCACAATACAGACTGGGGGGAAAAATAATTCAAGTCATAACAATTGAATTCCTGTCAAATGTCATGCATAGGCTGTGATCAAATTGGGCTCACATCTTCATCTTCGTTATTCTCACAAACATTTTGGCGACAATTAAAAAATAGTCCAGTCTCCACGCTCAACATTTCTATGTAATGTTATTCCTCACAATAACCCCGTAAAAGAAGCAGTCCTCATCCATGCTCCAGATGTGAAGTCAGAGAAGTGCAGCACCTGGGGACAAACCGGCTCTGTGGCATTGTTCCTGGCCACACATATCCACTGCTCCTGGTCCTCCCTGGGAGGTGCCAGTAGTGTAGAATAGTAAGTTAATAATAGCATTGTGTCTTCAAGGAGTATTTAACAGCCTGAATTTATCTCAGCAGTTCCCTCCCACTCGAATATTATGTAATTCTGCAAAAGAAGAAGAGGTGCCTTTTTTCCTGATTTTTAGGGAGGGTCTAGGAAAAAAAGAGTCTAGGACAGAATTCACAGAGATGACCTGATTGGGAAGGTGGGGTCCAATAGCCAGCTGAAATGTCTCAGGGTCTGCTGTAGGAATCTTCAAGCAGAGCTTAGTGATGGGGTAACAGAAGAGCATCAAAACAAGTTAAGAAATCACTCTGGGCAGGGTGCAATTGTGCACACCTGTAATCCCAGTGACTCAGAGGCTGAGGCAGGAGGATTGAGAGTTCAAAGCCAGCTTCAGAAATGTAGTGAGGACCTAAGCAACTCAGCAACACCCTGACTTTAAATAATCTATATATTAATGTGTGTGTGTGTGTGTGTGTGTGTGTGTGTGGCTAGAGATGTGGTTCAGTGGGTTCAATCCCTGGTTAAAAAAAAAATTACTTTGAATTACATGATATTTTAATTATCCCTGTCTTTATTGTCTGCCATTATATGGGTAAAAGGGGGGGTAGTGTATCATCTATTTTTAAAACATGTATCCATATGTGTGTGTGTGATATCCCATAAATCTATGACTCCAAGATGCATGCAGGTGTGTGCTAAACCATGATGGGGCAGTTTCAGTCTCATGATGAGAAAATACTGTAGTCTGGGGCACACAGAAGAAGTAAGTTCGAACCAGGCTGCTTCTGCCTCCTGGCCTTCCACTGTGTGTGCTCTATGCGACAGTTTCTCCAAATGTTTCTCCTGGATGTCCCCCGACATCTGTTGTTTCCCAGATACATTTATAACACCCAGATGTTTTGTGCCAAGTAGATGAGGCTGGTGGTTAATTACCTAGATCTGAGCCTTTTCAACTAGCTGGCTCAATGGCAGCCCCCAAAATATTTTGGAAGTGCTAAAACACAAATAAAAATGGAAAAGACAGATATGTTTTCAATAGGCTTCTCAAAAAAAAAAAAAAGACTGATGTTTTCAATGAGCTTCTCCAAATCTCCAGATCCACCCTTGACTAATGCCACTATTATAATTTTTCCCCCTCAATTATTTTTGAGACATCTAAACTGGTTTCAACAGTTGCTTCACCTCTGATCGAGGATCTTGGGCTTGTTACTTGTTTATGAATTTATTGATAGGTGTGTCAAAACCAATAACCAGTTATTTGGAAGAGGTGCCATTTCGTGGGTAAGCTAGGAAGTCAGCCAGAAAAGCCAACAATGCTGATTGCTTTCCTAGACTCACAAAGTGCGAGGACCCCAAAAGGCAAAAATACTCTTCTGCCAACAATTAGATCTACCCCCACCCCCGATTCGTTGACCTCTCAGCCCTCGGACTCCCCTTGTTTATTATTTTCTAAGACCAAAGGGACTACAGGCAGAGAAGTACAGATAGTTGATAACCTCTGTAGCCACTTGGGCCACCAAAATGCCTCCTCCCACTGATAACTACCTCTCCTGGAAGCACAGCCCAAGAAATTTCCAGATCCAAAGGAACATTCTTTGTTCTTAATGAATGTAGCAGAGAGGAGCCAATGCTCCCTCTAGAGGCCAAATCATTGGCCTTCTAGATAAGCCATTTTGTGGTGCATTTATTACTCAACACGCATTGGTTTTGAGAACCATTCAAGAATCAAACCTAAAATTATCCTGAATGCAACCAGCTCTATATAACTTTTTTTGTCCCTTAGGATGAACCAGTCAGGGCTTCTAAATTCCCACTCTTTTTTATTTTCAAACACCGAGACCTTTTCCTGCAAAGTTGTTAGCACCATATGCAATGACACTTTCTTTTGTGATTATTTGACTAAGGTTTTTCTCCTCTACCACAGTGAGGACTAGGCCTCTATTTGGTATTATTAACTACAACGCTCCCCAAATCTGGCTTCTAGTAGATTCTCGGTACAGATTTGGTGAATAAATGAATGAACCCATCTGATTTATTGACTCTCAACACCCACCAAATCATGCCAGTGGCCTTTTCTAACCTATTTCATCTTAAACTTCATGCACTAGAATTTTATATTCCTATATCAAGACTAATGAAAAGTATGCTAAGCATGCTACTGTATTAATTCCTTTATCTTTGGCAAAAGCTCTATGAAAATTTATATCATTATTACCCATTATTACATATAGGAAAACTAGATCTCAATAGGGAGCCAGAACTAGTTACTAAACACTGAGATTTGAACCCAGGACTGCTTGATTTTCAAGATTGAAGACATAAATACTACGTGCCACTTTGTATTATAAAAACTTACCAATATGAAGATTACTGTACACATTATCAATGAAAATTAAATATGATAATGTATGTAGTGTCTGGCCTATAGTAAGCACTAATCAATGGAAGCTAATAATATTATCAATATACAATAGATATATAATCAATACTATTAATTTATTTTAAACTGTTATTAATATTACTATTAACTTATTCTAAGGGCTTGTGCTGTTTACAATAAAAAGGTTAGGGAGGATCAGTTGAAAATCAAATCAGGTTAGGGGGTTTATGTATTTATTTATTTTTTTAGTTGTAGATGGACACAATATATTTATTTTATTCATTTATTTTTATGTGGTGCTGGGGTTTGAATCTAGTCCCTCATGCGTGCAAGGCAAGTGCTCTACCACTGAGCCACAACCCCAGCCCAAGGTTAGGGGTATTTTTAACATATGATTTACAATAGCATCACAGAAGGCTATGAAAGACTTTCATCTTTTCTGAGTTTACCAAACAGTCCTGAATACTTCCCTTTTGTATCAAGATTATGAAATCACCAGGTGCAGTGGTGCACACCTGTCATCCCAGCAGCTCAGGAGGCTGAGGCAGGAGGATTGCAAGTTCAAAACCAGCCTCAGCAACTTAGTGAGGCCCTAAGCAACTCAGCGAGACCCTGTTTCTATATAAAATATTTAAAAGGGCTGGAGATGTGGCTCAGTGGTTAAGCATCCCTGGGTTTAACCCCTGGAACCAAAAAAAAAAAAAAATTATGTAATCAGTTGTCTATGACTAAACTAAAGGGGTGGGGGGGAGAGAGAGAGCGAGAGAGAGAGCGAGAGAGAGAGAGAGAGAGAGAGAGACTTTTTAAAAATCTTATTTTCACAAGAAAAGTTTAAGACATAAATGAAGAGGTCTCAGTTCCACAACAGAGCAACCACAATTCAATAGATGAAGATCTCTGGGAACAGTGTAGAAAAGATAAAGGGTAGTATGTCCCATCACAATCAAATTCAACTTAAGGAAAAAAAGAAATGAAATCCTGCATTAATCCTCAAGCACACGCCAGATTCTTCACACAGGAAACAAGATAATTCATTAATACTGTGGCCTTGCAACGGAAGAACATCAGTATGAGCTACATCTTTGTTTTTGCAGAATGCTGATTAATTGACTGTGCGACAATAGACTATCTTCTTGTTGTAGAATAAAACATCCCAGGCAGTGTATACAATGGAAAGATGTAAACCACTGGAGGGCTGAGAACAGATATCCTTTGGCAGGGATCACCCTCCCCACCCCTGACCCCTGATCCATTTTTAGAACAGCACCCAGCCTAGAGTGGCAAGATGATAAATGTTGGGCAGATGACTGTGAAAAGGGGCAAAGAGAACAATAGACAATGTGATCCACAGTCAAACTGATCTCAGTCTGGTATCTAACCGCTCTAGTTACCTAACTACTCTAAGCCGCACCTTTCTCATTTACAAAATAGAAAAAATAAATAAACATTGCAACTATCCCAGAAAATTGTAATAAAGATGAAATTAGGTGAAATAGGTAAAGCACTGTTATGGTGTGGATGTGAGGTGTCCCCAAAAGCTCACGTGTGAGACATGCAGGAAGGTCCAGAGGAGACATGACTGGGTGGTGAGAACCTTAACCCAACAGTGAATGGACCCCTGATGGGATTAACTGGGTGGTGGCTGGAGGAGGTGGGTGTGGCTGGAGGAGGGGGCATTGGGGGCGTGGCTTTGGGGTCTCTATTTGTCTCTGGAGAGTGGAGTCTCTCTCTGCTTCCTGATCACCATGAGAGCTGCTTCCCTCCACCACACTCTTCCTCCATGATGTCCTGCCTCCCCTGGAGCCCTGAGGAATGGAGCCTGCTGTCTGTGGACTGGGACCTCTGAAACCCTGAGCCCCCAGATAAACTTTTCCTGCTCTACAGTCGATATGGTGGGGTCTTTTAGTCACAACAGCGAAAAAGCATTTTAACATGTGCTCACTTCACACCTTTAGTGGTGGACTCCATGAAAGCTGCTTTGGGAGACAAGGAGGGTCACCTTCCAGTGAGAGTCACAGACTTTGGAGCTCAACCAACATTGGTTACAACAAACACTCAGCAATTTAGCATCTCAGACCTCCAGCAAACCACTTCATCTTTCTCACTGTAAAGCAGGGTCAATGATAGGCACTCTGGAAGTGTCACTGTGAGCATTAAATGAATAATGTATAGAGGCTCAGTGTCTGGTACCTAGTAACTACTCTATGAATGACAGCCAGAAGTATTAATTCCACCATTTCAAGTTTGTTACAAACCAGAAATTTTAAAAGATTTGGCAAAGCTCACTCCGTGTCAGGAAAAGGGGAGTCTGACCTCCTGGGACTGAAAACTCCGTAACTGGTTGAAATTCTCTCTCTCTCTCTCTCTCTCTCTCTCTCTCTCTCTCTCTCGGTACAGGGGATTCAATCCACAGGCACTTAACCACTGAGCCCCATCCCCAGCCCTATTTTGTACTTTATTTAGAGACAGGGTCTCACTGAGTTGCTTCGGGCCTCACTGTTGCTGAGGCTGGCTTTGAACTCGTGGATCCTCCTGCCTCAGCCTCCTGAGCTGCTGGGATGACAGGTGTGCGCCACTGCGCCCTGCTGAAACTCTCTTGATTTATCTTCAGAAACTGGGTTTCATAAAGTTGTTGTGGAAGTAAAATGAAACTGCATGCAAAGCATTTAGCACAGACCCTACCACGTGTTGAGTGCTTCATGGTGGCAGGTCCTCTGAATCTTCTGCTCCTCTACTCTTCTTTCTCCTTCTCCCTCTCCCTGATTCTCATTCTTCACCCTTCCTTCTCTTCATCTCCCTACTCCTTCCTCTTACTCTCTCTTCCCTCTATCTTTCCCTCCCTCCTTCTCTCCCTTCTCTTCCTCCTATTTCAGAATGACAGCCAGAGCAACAAGAAGACTCCATATTTACCCACCACCTCTCCTAAGAACAGAGCGCTCAAGTCCACCTTTCCCCTCCACCCAGGACATGGCGCAGCTCTGATGGGCAGGGCCACCCTGTGGGCTCACCTCCTTCCTGGGGCTGCTAATACACAGGGCCTCTGTTTACACTGACCCGCCTTCAGACCTCCACAAAGTCACTGCGATAAGGAACTGGGTGACCATGTCCACACACCTATGGGACCTCCACAGGCCAAAAGACATCTGAGAGGCCTGCTGGCCTTGTCGAGGATGAGTCAAGAGACGGCTCGCAGAGCCATCTCAGATCAGAGAACCAAAAGAAATCAGGCCATCAGTGACCCACGACAGGGAAGGGGCATCTCTCACTTGAACCTGAATATAAATGTGCTCCCATCTGCTCATTGTGAATCGGAATTGTGCTGGCTAACAGGACAGATCTCTAGCAAATGTGGCTACTGAATACTTGAAATGGATTAAGATGTACTGTAGGGACGGGTGTGATGGTGCATGCTTATAATCCCAGCAGCTTGGGAGGCTGAGGCAGGAGGATTGAGAGTTCAAAGCCAGCCTCAGCAACTTAGCAAGGCCCTAAGCAACTCAGTGAGACCCTGTCTCTAAATAAAATACAAAATAGGGCTGGGGATGGGGCTCAGTGTTTGAGTGGTCCTGAGTTCAATCCCTGGTACCACGCCCCCAAAACAAAAGATGTACTGTAGGTGTAAAATACCTAAACCAGAATGTTCCGAATTTCAAAGACTTAGTACCCCCAAAAAGCTAAAATATTAATAATTTTAAATTGATTATGAGATTATAATATGTTTGCTATATTGGAATTCATTATATTAATATGAAATACTTTAGCATAATTAATTGCACAAGTTTCTTTTTGCTTTTTTTTATGCGCCTCCTATACAACTTAAAATTGCATATGTGTTTCATATCTGTGGCTTGCATGAGATTTCTAGTAGATGGCTGGGTTAGGATTTCAGCTAGAGATCTCCTAGGTTGGTGCCTTACAGTCCTTTCCAAATGTCAGACATTCTAATTTCTGGGTCACAAATTATTTTCTGTTGTTTAAGTTACATCATTTTCTCAAAATATCATTTATTTTTTAATAAAAGCATAGACCATGACTAGCTATAGAGCTCCAGTCTTATTTGACTTTATTAAAAGATAAACCTGCAAGTGAACCAATAGAAAATTAATAGGACTAGATTGTGGTTAGGTAAATTTGATTGCTTGAAGGCTCTGACCCTGGGGCCAGTTTTCTTGGATGAAAAGGACTAGCATTTGCTAAATGGGTGTGGATGACAGATTAGCACCCAACTGAGACTTTCTCCTTTACTAAACTGATTGAAAGAGAATTGTGAAGGAAAATGCCTTTGTAGCTCAATGTTATTTATTGCTACATTTGTGGTCCCACTCTATCTTTAGAAAATCTGAGCATAATAAAAAAAAAAAAAAAAAAAAACACCCACCGGGACCCTAAAATCCTGGATTCAAATCACAATTCCTTGTGACAATTGGGCACATCACTTAAATTCCCTGCATTTACCTCACTGTTCTGTAAAATAGCTAATATGATTGTCTTCACCCTCTCCCAGCTACTGTGAAGATCTTTTGCCATAGCATGTTAAAACTGGTAGCACCCACCCTCTGGAAGTCTGAAGCCATTATTATTAGTACCTCAAATAGAATAATGAAGCAAACCTGTGAGTTGACAGAACAGGAAGTTGTCTTACCTGACCAGTACTTAGCTCTTCTCTTCCAAGACAAGACTAAAGCTCTGCCCTCCACTGAGCCGCCATCTTGCTGGTTTCTGTTTTCTGATTCACAGCATCATGCTGGAAGCAAAATCAGCCAAGTGAATCCTCTTACACTGGGATGAGGTTAGCTCTTAGTAGTATCCAGTACAGGCTCTCAGTGAAAGCATGAAGAAGAGAAAAAAGCCGAATAAAAAAAAAGCCAAAAAGCCAAATATTTCACCAGACTGAAATATGGGCAAATTTTGCCAATAGGTAGAAATGGAGTAATTGACTCTGTGGACCCATATCCAGTGAGGCTGGGGTGTACCACTAATGGAGAGGGGTGGAGACAAATTTACCTGGCTCTGATGTAGTCAACTTTTCTGTCACCAAAAAAAAGACTCCCTCTTGTGTGCCCCACAGTGATCCAGGATTGGCAGCTTTATTGTATTAAATTTCATTCTAGTAGAAACCAAAAAATTTTGAACAATTTATCAGATGACAAAGTACTCCTAAAAATGCTAAATGGAACCAAGGCAACAGTCTACATTAAGCCAGACTGTTCCTTCTATGGGTGAAACTCTTTTCTTTGTTTGCTGAACAGATACTTTAGGCGTACAGCAGAAACACACCCAGATTGCATGCCACAGTTCTTTGGGTACAGGATAAGATCAGTGGCGCAGAGTTCACCCAGAAACCATTCAATGAACCATGGGAAAATGAACCTCTTAATCCTGAAGCTGCAATTTCTATGCCTCCTCTGACAATTTCTTGGGGTTTTGTGGGAACTACCTAGATCCAAGCAGGAGGGCTTTTTGAAGCATTGGACCACCTTCAAAATGGCAGGCTGTCCACTATAAGAGGATAAATAACACAAACAAAGCTAGTAGAAGGTATCTTCAAAAGGTTAATGTAGGCACCAGGATAACCTACCAGTAAATGTTACAAATTCATCTTCCAGTATCCTACCTGTCTTAGAAAGATGAGGAGTAGTATTGTAGACAACTAGAATCTTGTCTGCCCCATCAGAAGTCACTTCCCAAGCGTGAGCCATTTACCTCTCCTGGAACAGAAAATGGCTCCAGGATATTCAAGATGGCGGGTTAGAGAAAGGCTGCATTCCTACTGCTCTGTTGCTAGGGATTCAAGCAGAGGGAGGTGCTTGAACCTCCAGAGACACTATAATTCACAGGGTAGAGATTCTGTTTCTGAACTAAACTCAGCCAAAGGACAGCGTACCTTGCTCCACACACAAATGGGTGACGCTCAGTCTTTCAGCTATACCTTAATACAAAGCAAAGAAGAGACCAAAACCCAAACTCACAACTAGACCTCAAATAGAAATGGCTAAGGGTGGACCCCCAGGTCCCACTGTGGACATCCAGTGCTACAGCAAAACCAGAATTAACACAAAGGCTCTGGATACCACACCTATGAGGCGGTCTCCATCTAGATCACTCCATGACACTTTGGCCAGTAAAGACTGTTCCCTCAAAAGGGCCACACATGAGAGCAGACAAGAAATTAATCCCAACAGAAAATGGCTCTGGGCAGCCATGAACATGGCATTCAGTGACATGAATGAGAAAACCGTGTCAAGCCTTCTGATTGGGCCATGTTAGGAAATTTCCCTAACACCCTCTAACACCTGTTAATCTCCCGGCTTAACAAAGGTCCTAGGCTCCAAAGCCTTGCACGAACATCTCTCCCTAGAATTGGAGCTGTTTTATTTTCAACCAGACAACATTTATGTTTGCATTTTTCTTGTATTTATGGGAAGCTATATTGCTTTAACATTTACGGAACACGTTTCATTTCTTTCCAAAATAACCTCATTTGTGCAAAGAACATAATGGCTTTAAATGAAATATTAAGCCAAACACAGAAGGCATGTCGATTAAATCAAAATTGTTTAGGTGGTACCAAATTGACTAAAATTTAAAGAACATCAATTAGAGTAATTGTTCGCCTAGAATACACCAGAGCATTGTATTCCTCCACGCTTCAGAAAGCTGGTGTTATGCTACAGTAATCAAGCCTGATGTTAATTGTAAGTATTTAACCAGTCTACGCTTCAGTCTCCTCACAAGTAAAACAGGGCAAACAGAAGGGCCTCAATTATAAGGTTAATGATGTCTATAGGCCTTAGCCGAGGGCCTGGTATTGAGGAAGCTCCCAGTGAATGGGAAAAATCCATTCCGGATTTCTTCTGATCTCCTTTGTGCCCAGGAGTTGATATCCATGCATCACCTCTGCGGGTTTCCCACCTCCTGGAGCCCTTGGAATTTGGCCAGGGGTAGCCTCAGCAGGAAATAGGAAAATGAAAGGAAACTGGGGTCAAATATTCCCTCCCATGTCTCATTCTCTGCAAATAAACCTCAAACTCAGATTTATGCTTGAAGCCAAAAACCAAAACAATTTCAAGCTAATATATTCCCGCAGTTTTGACATGGTCTCCCCATTTTTCTTAGTTATAGGAAGTCTGGCTGGAAACTATTTTTGGAAACCCTTGGGTACAAATAGTTTTAATGCTAATAATGTTTATTATTTAATCTAGTTATGGTAATGCTGTTCACCAGGTGGAGTGGCAGACTCCTGTAATTCCAGCAACCTAGGAGGCTGAGTTCAAAGCCAGCTTCAGCAAATTAGCAAGGCACTTAGCAACTCAGCGAGACCCTGTCTCTAAATAAAATATTAAAAAGGGCTGGGGATGTTGCTCAGCGGTTAAGCAATGCTGGGTTCAACTCCTGGTACCCAAAATAAATAAATAAATAAACAAAATAATGCTGCTGATTATTTTAGGGCCATCTGAAGTTCTGCCTGGGACAGCCATTGCTATAATCAAGCTGTGTTCTGGTCACGTTGCCATATTATCTTTATTTGGTCAAATTATAAAATTGTGCTTTAAAATAAACAATCTAATGTAAAACAAGGTAACAAGAATCTCTAACCCTGCCATTAATATTTGGTGAGTTCTTACACAATGTTATAGTCATAAAAATACAATGGGAATATTTTGTATATTCATTCATACATTCATTCATTCACTCAACAAATATGAATGATGCCTTTTCTGCCAAAACCCAGCAATAAGCAAGGTGGAAAAGTCCCTCCCTGCATGGAGCTGACGTCTTATCAGCAGAAGTTGGCAAACAAGCAAACAATTTTTCAAATTGTCAAAAGTGCTAGGTAAAGAAAATAAGGAATGGGAGGCTGAGGCAGGAGGATCCCGAGTTCAAAGCCAGCCTCAGCAACTTAGCGAGACCCTAAGCAACTCAGTGAGACCCCGTCTCTAAATAAAATATAAAATAGGGCTGGGGATGTGGTCAGTGGTGTCCAGAGTGCCCCTGAGTTCAATCCCTGGTACCCCTCCCCCCCCCAAAAAAAAAGAAGAAAAAGAGGAAAGAAAAATAAGAGAATAGAAATAAGGGGATACATTTTAGGGAAGGTGACCACTAGTGGGGAATCTTAGAAGGTGATAAAGCAACCTACCAATCCTATAGAAGAGCACCAAGTACAGAGGCCCCAGGCAGGAACTCACCTGGCCTGACGCACAGGTTCTACCCTGAAGTTTCCACCTCGGTACATCAGAAGCATTTCCTGTTGCATCCATTCATTTGAGAAATATTTACTGAGCATTTACTGTGGTATGTCATCACAGATGGAATTTCCACCCATGCCATCTTTACATTTTAGCTGGAGGAGATAAGGGAGACGGTTAAAAAACAAGTAACTATACCGGGGTTTGTAAAAGGGCAACAGGAAATTAAAACGAGGAGAGTAGGGGGTTCATCTGGGGGAGTGCTGTTGGTATATAGTTGGCAAGGAAACTTCTGGATACCATGAAACCTGAGCAGAGACTTTAAGGAAAATAGGCAATCCATGTGGATATATGGGGAGGGGAACGTCCTGGGAAAACCTCTGAGCTACACACGTTCTAGGTGGGTGTGTGCAACAGCAAGGGGCCAGTGTGGCTGGAAGGGCCGAGGGTGGGAGGACAGGACAGGAACCAAAATCAGAGAGGCAGTAGGCACAGCCAGATGGTGATCTCTTGTGAGCCTCTGTGTGGCCTCTGGCTTCTATTGTCAGGAAGGTGGGCGTCGCTGGCTGTTTTTGAGCAAAGGATGTATGTGCAGCTCTACCCACTGTGCTGGGGCAGACAAACGTCAGTAAATAATGTTCTACGGCCCTATTTTTAAGAGTTACACATTAACTTCTTTGTTGCAATGTTTTTATTTATTTATTTATTTTTAGCACTGGGGATTGAACCCAGGGGTGCTTTACCACTGAGCCACATCCTCAGCCCAATTTATTTATTATTATTATTATTATATTTTATTTAGAGACAGGGTCTCACCGAGTTGCTTAGGGCCTCGCTAAGTTGCTGAGGCTGGCTTGGAACTGCAGATCCTCCTGCCTCAGCCTCCCAAGCTGCTGGGATTATAGGAATGCACTACCGTGCCCAGCTCATGATTTTTAAATGCTGAGGTTTGTAACCTTGTTCAAAATTTCCTCTTTCCACTTCAATAGACAGAAGTTACTCAAAGTAGATATACAGTCATGTAAGCTCCTGCTCCGTGGATCATGCTAGTCATGGTGGTATTGCATTGACTGCTGCTGTTATTGGTGGTTGTTGAAGTGGACATTCACTGGTTCCTCACTATTTGCCAGGCACAGCAATAGGCATGTTATTTATAGCATCTTATTTGATCCTCACAACCCTCCTATGAAACAGATACTGTTATTATCCCAATTGACAGAGAGGCAAACTGAGGCTTCAATTTGTCTGGCAAACTCCCTACAGACACAAAGCGATCAAGTGTAAAATGAAGTGTTCAGGCCCAGGCCTATCCGGGGACAGAGTCTGAGCTTCTAACTCATTTAAGAGATCATCTATACCGATCTCTCTTTCGGAGATGAAACTAGAAGATAAAAGAATGAATCAGCTTCCAAAAGCATTGTACTAAGTACAACCACATAAATCTTTGGTTTCAAAATTATAGTTCCTTTCCTGAAAATGCTTCATTACTATTTTCCATATTAAATTAAGCAAGACCTCAAGAACTGCTTTTGAAAAACAATTTAGTGTACTTTTTGGAAAGGGAGATCATAGCCAGGCACAGTGGTGCACACCTGTAATCCCAGCCACTCAGGAGGCTGAGGCAGGAGGATTGAAAGTGCAAGGCCAGCCTCAGCAACTTAGTGAGGCCCTAAGCAACATAGGGAGACTCTGTCTCTAAATAAAAAATGAAAAAGGGCTGGGGATGTGGCTCAGTGCCTAAGTGCCCCCTGGGTTCAATCCCCAGTACCAAAAAATAATAATAATAAAAATCATGGAATTGGTGGGTTCACAGGAGTGAGTCCTATTTGGGGAGTAGGAAGCGATAGCATGCAAAAATCCACCGGGACATCATTCCTTAAGTAAAAATAAAAAGTAAATAAGAAAGAAGACTTTCATTCCTTCAAGGAGACATGAGAAGCAGCATAGAGTAGCAGTCCCTGGAGGCAGATGGCCAGGCTTAGGATCCCAGACCCTGCATCTACCCACATGTGACTAGGACAGTTTATGTCACCTCTTGGCACACCATTTTCCCCCACAGCAAAATGGGGGCAGGATTATTATTAGAATTAAATGAGTAGATGCATATGAACTTGGAAAAATACTCACTAAATGTTAGGAATTATGAGTATTTAAACTAATAAATATAAAATCTTTGACATGATTTTCTCCAATCTCCAACTGAGAGGTCTTCACAGAATTCTGTTCTGATTCCACCATCCTACTGGCCTTTTTAAAAAAAAAAATTATTGTTCTTTTTAGTGATACATGACTGTAGAATACATTTTGACATATTATACATACATGGAGTCTAACTTCCCATTCTTGTGGTTGGACATAATGTGGAGTTTCATGGGTCGTGTCTTCATATATGAACATAGGAAAGTTCTGTCCCACTCATTCTACTGACTTTCCCATTCCCAACCCCCTCTCTCTTCCCCCAATTCCCCTGTTCAATCTGGTGAATCTCCATTCCTCCCTCCCCCCTGCCTATGGTGAGTCAGCATCCACATATTAGAGAGAACATGCAACCTATGTTTTTGTGAGCTTGGCATATTTCACTTAGCAAGATAGTCTCCAGCTCCATCCATTTACAGGCAAATGTCATAATTTCATTCTTCTTTATGGCTGAATAATATTCCACTGTGTATATATACCACAATTTCTTAATTCATTTATCTGTTGAAGGGCACCTAAGTCGATTCTATAGCTTAGCTATTGTGAATTGGGCTGCTGTAAACATTGATGTGGCTGTGTCATGGTAGTATGCTGATCCTACTGGCCTTTTAATAAGTCTTTTTCTAAATATATGAGTATAAATCATGAACCATCACAGTTCCATGTTCAGAATACAATGGTCTATATGGGCCCATAATCAATATGTAATCAAAAAGGTCAAAGTCCCTGATTTGCATATTTTTATCCTCCATAAGACCACACAAGTTGAATGCATGCATGAATGAATGAATGAATGAAGATTCCAAATTGGAGGTAAACAGGAAATTATAATTTGATAGTTTATCTGGCCTATTTATGTGTAACCATTCTTCCAATTTCTAGTTCAAACCCATCACTTGAGTTTCTCTATTCCAAATATTCTTATTAATGTTGAAGCAGTTGTAGATATCATATTTGTTTGCATGTTGGTTGACACTTTGCCTCATTCCAAAAAGAACTTCAGGTGGTTTATAAGAGTTCATAAAACTCAAGATGGAACTAATCAAAAATAAGAAGGAAGGAAAGATGAGTATTAAAAAATAGTTTAAAATGCCATGCCCTAGCCGGGCATGATGGTACAAACTTGTAACCCCAGCAGCTCAGGAGGCTAAGGCAGGAGGACTGTGAGTTCAAAGCCAGCCTCAGCAAAAGCAAAGTGCTAAGCAACTCAGTGAGACCCTGTCTCTAAATAAAATACAAAATAGGGCTGGGGATGTGGCTCAGTGGTCGAGGGCCCCTGAGTTCAATCTCCGGTACCCCATTAAAAACAAATACCATGCCCTAAAAACCGTGTAAATAAATTGTGGATTGACCCAAATATTCTAGAGCCAACACAAAAAGGTAAACTGAGTTACAAGATTCAGAAGAGTCCCTGGATGAAAAGAGACCAGTTGCTCCAAAGGTTTAGCCATTGTTAGTTACAAAATTCTCTGAAACATTCACCACAAAGGTCACCCTATCAAATCCAGGCTCATTCAGCACCTGAGCAGTGTCAGAGTCCCCAGTGCAGGTCACAGAAGCTTGATGAGAAGCCATTTATCCCCAGGGACAACAGGACCCAGGCAAATCAGAAGCTCCTGCCCTTGGGTAGGAAAGAAACAGTCCAAGATTTCTGCTCGGGACAGGACTGGCTATCTAGAATAAAAAGAGCAACCTATTTCTTTCTTTTTATTTTTTATTTTTTTGGTACTGAGAATTTACTTCTGAGCCACATCCCCAGCCCTTTTTAAAATATTTTATTTAGAGACAGGGTCTCTCTGAGTTGCTTAGGGCCTCGCTAATTTGCTGAGGCTGGCTTTAAACTTGCAATCCTCCTGCCTCAGCCTCCCAAGCCACTGAGATTATAGGCATGTGCCACTGCGGCCAGCCAAGAGCGGACTATTTCTTGGATGTATCAAAGTTATTATATTTCTTTCTGGGTTGGTGTTTCTTTTAGTTATTTTAGGTAAATAGCATGTAACATTTTTGTAGTCAAATAAAAGCACACTAAATCTGAAAAAGGGTCTGTTAGGACATAAACTGGGCTCGAGTCTTGGACAGTGACTCCCACCTCTTCTTCCATGAGAGAGGACATGGTAACTAGTCCCTAATACACGGAGTCTAACTCCCCATTCTTGTGGCTGTACATAATGTGGAGTTTCATGGGTCGTGTGTTCATAGGTGAACATAGGAGGGTTCTGTCCCATTAGAGAATTCTGTCTCTAAAATAAGTCGGCCCCTTACATCATAGAGATTTTTTGTTGTTGTTGTTAAAAACAAAGAAGCTTTTCCCCCCTGCAAAGAGGAGATTTCTAGAGTCAAACCTGGATATGAATTCTGGTTCTGTCACTTCCTAAGTGACCTTGGACCTCCTGGAAGCTCAGTGTCCCCATCTCTAAAATGAGCCCTACAAATACTGTCTAACATGATTATTGTGAGAATGATTTTATATAGAACCTCTCACCCACAGTAGGCATAAAACATTATAGCTATTATTGCCCTCCATGTAACAATGTTCCCAGGCTAACATAGATAATGCATAGGTGTGTTACACCAACAAGTGGATAAATGAATGAATGCTACCACCCAGGGTCTCTAACAACTGGCTAAATTCTAACTCTTTAAAGCCATCAGAGCTTGGTGGGTAAGAGCTAGGACTCAGGAGTCAGAGAGCCTTGGACAGCTCTTAGAATAATGATAAGAACTTTCTGACAAGGTATGGTGGCCCACACCTGTGATCTTAGCAACTCAGGAGGCTGAGGTAGGAGGATCCTGGGTTCAAAGCCAGCCTCAGCAACAAAGTGAGAACCTTAACAACGCAGCGAGAGCCTGTCTCAAAATAAAAAATTGAAAAGGCTCAGGGGTTAAATTCTTATCATATACATACGATAAGGGATGTTGTAGGATCTGTCAAATGAGGATTATATAGTCCTTGGCATTGTTTCTGAGACATGGTGAGCGTTCAATAACTATTATTTTTTTACCATATGATTTATTTTTTTTAGTCATATATGACAGCAGAATGTATTTATTTTATTGTATATTTTATGTAAATATGAATATCATGAATCTTCATTATCCAACATATCTCTCTTGTTCCTCCTGCTTTGGTGAAGTGGCACCCCCTTTCTTTACAGAAAAGCCCTCTTCACCTTGGCTGATTTTAGGACTGTCAGCAAAAGAGTCTCTGCAAAAGAGTCCAATGTAGTAGATAAACTTCCTATTTTCCTGTTACCCTGTTTACTTGGCCACTGGCTGAGAAGATACCAGCACTCCAGGTGCTGGACACCCCCTTACTAGTTTTTCACAAGCATATCCAGTATAGTACTTTGAAGAAATGTGCAAACAAGGCCTCTGGCCTTGATCTGGGCTTCACAGAGATGTCTACATTTTTAAGATAAGTTACAAATGGGCTCCATGGTAACAGCTGGCAGGAGGAGGAAAGAGAGGGGAGATGAAGATCTCCCCTTCTCAGGTGCTGTCCTTGAAGGGTTAACTTGCCCAAAGCAGTGAAAGAAAAAGCTGCTTTTGTGTGAACTTCTGCAGACTGTGAACTTCTGCACCCTCCCCTTACATGCTGGGTATAAAACTCTGAAACTCCCTGAACTCAGGGTTCAGGGGATTGATTGATTACAGCAAAAGGCTGTATCCTCTGAACCTGGCTGCAGCCACATAAAACTGTTTCCTGCTCTCTTCAGTGCCTTGCCTCGTTTGTCCCAACAATGGGACCTTGGAATTTTTCTAAAAGGCAAAGCAAGTAGTTGTATAAAGTACTTGTTCCTAGAACTCACTTCCATTTTCTTTTCCTGCTCAATCTCTGCTCTGTAGGACTTCATCGTCACCGTGGTCTTCTCCTTCTTGTGGTTGGTGGGCTCATCCGCGTGGGCCAAAGGACTGTCTGATGTCAAAGTCGCCACAGATCCCAAGGAAGTCTTGCAACTCGTGTCAGCTTGCAAGCAGCCGTCCAACAAGTGCATGGCTGTCCACAGCCCTGTCATGTCCAGCTTGAACACTTCTGTGGTGAGTCGGTTTCCCCCGCGGCTTAAGCCCAATGAGTAAGAAAAGCACCTCCAGAGTTGGATGGTAAATGTCTGCCTCCCAAATTAGGCCAGTGAAACAGTGGAATTTCACTCCAGGTGCAAGACCGTCTTTTGGTCCTCAAGGTTTTTATCGTCAGAAATCCATATACTCCAGGGCCACCGATTGACAGTCTTCTTAATAGAAACCCAGCAGATATTAGCAGCTACTGCTTAGATGACTGTCAAGTCAAAATTCTAAGCCAAAAGCAGACATGGAATCTAAACATTAAGGCTGCCACCTGCCAGAAGTTTAAAGGAATTTTTGATGGCATAGAAGTTATCTGGGAGGGAAACATTATTCAAACCCCGCATAGAATACACCCAACTGGAGAAGAAAATACTCAAACTTAATAAGTTGCAAAAGAAATTACATGGCAAACAAAAGTGCCAGGAATAGTTATGGTCATTTTTTAAAAATCTTCTCCATCCTCTTGGTTTAGTTGCTTGATAGCTTTAGAAAAGATGTACTCTATGGGTTGAAGATGGTCAAATATTGTCATCAGGTATGTGGCTCTTACAGGACGAGAGAAAATCTGACAGTTAGCAGGGATGCTAAATTGGATTCTTAATTTATAAGGGTAAGACTTGTGTTATTCCCAATAAAGAAGCTGTGTCTGAAAAAAGATAGAGGCTGTAACGCAGCACAAAATAGTTTGTATCGAAGAAGAGGAAGCTCAGCAGTGTTTGTTAAAGGAACAACATTCTTTAGCAACCTTAGAAATAATTATTTTTGCTTCAAGGTTAACCTGTGTTTCTACAGCTTTTTGGAATTCAATCTGAGAAGCTTCTGGGGAGGGAACTGAGATTGAACCAGGGGTGTTTAACCCCCCAGCCCTATTTTGTATTTTATTTAGAGACAGGGTCTCACTGAGTTGCTGAGGGCCTCACTAAGTTGCTGAGGCTGGCTTTGAACTGAGATCCTCCTGCCTCAGCCTCCCCAGCCTCTGGGATTACAAGGGTGTGCCACCATGCCCAACTTGGGAAGGCTCTTACTATGCAGGAAAAGGTTGTTCCTCTGCTCCCAGCGATTTTACCACTGATTCCTGCTTTGGTGAGATAGTAACCATGGAAACAAACCATATTTGAGGACCTCACAATCATTTCTATTGATTGCTGGCCTCACCTGTAGATAACTGCTTTGAGGTATACATTAACATAAGCAGTATTACTTATTCTACTTTGTTTTATAGACAGTGTTTAATGAAAATGATTAAAACTCGGTTCTCAAAACCTAAGAGAACAAAGATTAAACTGTTTG
Source organism: Spermophilus citellus (assembly GCF_964194105.1). NCBI lineage: Eukaryota > Metazoa > Chordata > Mammalia > Rodentia > Sciuridae > Spermophilus > Spermophilus citellus. The sequence continues at coordinate 57,024,428 of NC_138184.1, forward strand.
ATGTGTTTGTTAGTTTGATAACCAGTCTCCAATAAATTGTGAGACCTTGCAGGGTCCTTTAAATTCTTCTGCTAGTGTCTTCGATGATTTTTAGTCTAGAAGACAGGAATTCAGAATGAAAAAACAAGGTGATTGTTACAGTTATGTATCCATAGCTGTTTTCTCATAACAGAAAAGTCACTTCAAGCTGGCTAAAGCACAAGTCTTTGTACCCCTAAAGTCTATTCTTTGAGCCCCACTTCTGATACCAATATCTATATGTGTTCAAATATTTGGACTGCAAATAAGAGAAACTGACTCTAACTTCATCTTGGAAAAAATTTTTAAAAAACAGTTTTTGGGAAGATATCAAATGGCTCATGAACACGATGAGATTTGAAAACACAAAGGCAAATATTGAGGAGAATCAGAGTTCCAGATGCCGGATACTAAAGAATAGTCCCTCTGAGTTGCCACTAGTGGAAATTTTTACCTAACTTTGCATTTTTCTTCCAGGGTTGCATTAAGTTCCAGGAGAGAGCTCTAGCCACTGAGGTGGAACACGGCTCTGCAAATGAAATCAGATTTGTATTTCCTAAATCAGAGGAACAACTATGAATCAGCCCAAACACAATCATTTTTTTAAAATTACAAACTTGCCTTCAAGTCATATGGATAGTTTATGCAAAATGGAAAATAATTGGAAAAATACTATCATGTTGCCTTGCCAGGGTAGAATCCAGGGCCAAGAACCAAAATATCATTGGGAAATGGAACACGTTTTATCTCCCACTCTTTTCCTTACCTCTTTCTGGAGCTTTGTGTTTTTCTGTTGAAAGAGAATGTCTGTTTCATTATTGTCTCTTTCCAGATGGACTTTCACTTTTTCTCCATACCCACAACAGAAGAAAACACCTCACAGATTCTAAGTTTATATTTGCTGTTAAAGAAAACTTGGGCTGGGTGCATGCCTGTAATCCCAGCAGCTTGGGAGGCTGAGGCAGGAGGATGGCAAATTCAAAGTCAACCTCAGCAAAAGCGAGGCCCTAAGCAACTCAGTGAGACCCTGTCTCTAAGTAAAATACAAAATAGGGCTGGGGAGGTGGCTCAGTGGTCAAGTGCCCCTGAGTTCAATCCCTGATATACCATCCCCCACCCCACCCCACCCCCCAAAAAAGGAAGAGAAAGTTTGGAACGAGCTACAATCATTCCATTCCAATTCCAGACACCTGGTAGAGAACCCCCCTAAGGCCTTCTGTACACCTTTGTCTTATCATTGGGGAGTCTGTCATCTAAATACAGCACTCACTCTCCTGGGCCAAAGCAAGTTTTAGAGAAGGAGCCGGACACACACCACAGTAGGTGACGTCTTCCAACAAATGGGTCAGGAAATAATCACCTTATTTTCCACCTTAATAACAAATTTACTTTCTTCAAGGCACTTTGGCATCTATTATTTCATAATGACACATAAAGGCAGATGAGCTATCCAGATAATGCCCCTGAGTGGAGCTGAGGTTAAGGGACCTGTGTCAAGTTTCCAGATTAATGTCTAAAAGTCAAAATTCTAAAAGGCCAGAACTGGAGCCAAACTGTCCAAATGCTGTTGCCACGGAACACAGCTGCATGAACGATGCTGGAGTCTCTCTGCCAGGGTTTGAGTCCCGGCTGCATCATGCAATAATTGACAGTCTCTCCTTGGACAATGTAATTCAGTTATCTGAAACTGAGTCTCACCACCGGGAAAACGGGCCTAATTATAGAACAGACCTCAAGACTGTTGGAAGATTTCAGCAAGACAATATATGAAAAATATATTAACATGACTTAACATGACTTATCATGGTGCCCAGTATATAGCTAACGCCAGGTAATAGTCAACTCAAAGCTCCTAAAAAAATACACTCAGCTGGGCACAATGGCACATGCCTATGATCATAGCTGCTGGGGGTGCTGGGGAGGCTGAAGCTGGAGGATCATGAGTTCAAAGCCAGCCTCAGCCACTTAGTGAGGTGCTAAGCAACTCAGTGAGACCCTGTCTCTAAATAAAATATGAAAATGGCTGGAGATGTGGCTCAGTGGTTAAATGCCTCTGGATTCAATCTCTAGTACCCAGGGGAAAAAAATGTATACACTCATTTTCTCTAATATTATTACGTGTTAGAGGCCAGCGAGATGTAGGGAGATGGGATTTATTTTAATCTCTCAGTTCTTATCAAGCTTTCACTGAGCATCCTTAGTTTATCCATAACTTTGATTTCTACTTATACTTCTTCACTTCAGGCAAACATGACACGTCTTTTTGGATAATCTCGACTTCCTCTCCCTGTTCTTTCTCGTGCTAGGTAGAGTCTCTTTCAAGCTCTCTCTCTCTCTGTTGTCCCCACTTCTGAACTCGAATCAAAATTCTTCCCCTAGTTTCAGTTGCAACAAAATGACAAGAAAAAACTTAGGAAGCCGCGTGTCCCTGAAATATGCCCGTCGAGAGACCTGTGATACCTCTGTGACCCAGGAAACTCGGCTATCAGACGGGACGCCTTCTGGTGTTACTTTTAAGTTGCATTTCCCTGATTTCTAGGTTCTTCTTGAGCATCCCTTTGGAATTAAAAAAAAAAAAAAAACTGTAACAACATGGAAAAGGGAGAGACCAAAGATGTATACACAACAACCTGGGCCCGATGATGCACACCTATCATCCCAGTGGCTTGGGAGGCTGGGACAGGAGGATTGCGAGTTCAAAGCCAGTCTCAGCAACTTAGCGAGGCCCTAAGCAACTCATTGAGACCCTGTCTCTAAATAAAATACAAAAAGGGCTGGGGATGGGGCTCAGGGATCAAGTGCTCTGGATTTTTAATTCCCCCAATTTATAGGCAACAGATAAAAGTATAGCCTTGGACAGAGCTATCTCTTCATATCTGAAAAGATCCCTTAATGATTTTTTCCATTTATATATTGGCATTTACTTACAAATGTACAATTTAGTCAAGCTCCCTCTTCTCATGCCAAATATCCAGTTACTGTACACAGGTTGAAATGTCCTGAATGCAAATTAGAGTTTTGACCGTGATTACATGATTCATTTCCATCAAGCAACGATTACACCTGATTTATGTTTTATATCTTCCTCAGCAATAGCGAGGAATATGTCACAAAATTGATCCTCAATATTAAAGGAAAGATTTGGAACAGGAAAGAAGAAGGAAAAGAGGAAGGGAAAGAAGAAGGCCAGTCTTCAATTAGATCAAGTTACTCTGTTTTAACTATTTTTTTTTACTTGTCAAGAATATAGCCTCATGGTCAAAATGCACTTCGATTTATGTGACGGCAAGAGTTACAATTGGTAAAAATATTTTAAAGTGATTCAGAGCATTGTTTACCATGTAACACAAATATGTCCAGCCCTACCCACCTTCACATATTGTCTTTAGTCCTCCAAACTATCCCCCAAGGAAAGAATTATTATCTTCTTTCCAAATAAGAAAAAAAATCCTGAGGTCTAAGGTCCGAGTCGCAGACCAAGAAGGCAAGTGCCCAGGCCACTCAAATTTCAGTGCCCACAGAGATCACTCCAAGTCCCACATTCAGCTAGTCGTCAGGTGGTCTAATGACCCACCCGACGCTGCAATATGGAAATGTCTTAGTAAGCAGTCCCCAGCATCTCTACACTAGCATCTCTCTACCTCTGTGTTAGACTTTAATATTATCTCTTTAATATTATACTTTAATTATTATACTTTTAATATTATACTTTAATATTATCTCGATAGACTTTAATATTATCTCAGTTGGTATTATACTAACCTTATCTGTCTCCAACATGAAATTGTCCAAACAGGCTACTGTGATTCATTCCCAAGTCAACCAACCAGTCTGGGAAAAGGTGGCAGAAGAACCATGTAATGGGGACTTCTTTTTGAGCCTGTTGCAGTAGCAAATAGCTCTGTAGCCATCAAACACTTGGGCCCTAGAGAAACACCACCCAGTCCTCTGACTCAACAGAACCCTTCTGGAGAGTGAAAGAAACCTGCGTAGGAAAGCTTCATATTCATATTCCAGTTCTTCAAGAAGCATTTTCTATCTCTCTGAAACCTCACCTCTTTCTGGGTCTGCTCTTGAAGTTCATTTCTGAATGTGAGAGACACAGAAGTACAACTCTGCAGAGCCTCAAACTCTGTGCCTACATCACAGATTGTTCCATGTTTATTTAAAAATCAAATCATTTTCTATCATTATAATAAATGGGAAAGTAGTATCTGTAGCCAGTAGCCTTATAAATTAACATATCATTACTAAAGAGAAAATATTGCACCCTACACCACCTGATGGTAATCCTATATACCATGAGGAATTCCTCATTTGAAGATATACTGATGGCTTAGGTAAGGGCTCAGGCTATCAGACAGAACAGGGTTTAAATCCCAGATCTCTTTACCAAGTCGTGTGACCTTGGACCAGAATCCACTTCATTAATATGAGCCTAATAATTGCACTGTCAGCTTCGACTGAGGGAATCAATCCATATAAAGTCCTTTACCCGTTGCCTGGCTTACAGCAGGCCTTCACTAGAAACCAAATATTCTAAATGAGATTGTGATTTCAAATGGAAGATCAGACCAGGTCTGGGTCATGGGGCCTCCATGTTAAAGCAAAAAAACATCCATTATACTCTGAAGGATTTTTCTGAAACTGAGATTTTTTTTTCCCCTAGCATTTCTGTCCAGTGTATCAACTCATTTGCCCTGATTCTCTCCTTAGGTTTTTGGATTCTTGAATTTTATCCTCTGGGCTGGAAACATCTGGTTTGTTTTCAAGGAGACCTGCTGGCATTCCTCTGGACAGAGATACCTCTCGGACCCCATGGAGAAGCATTCGAGCAGCTATAATCAGGGCGGGTACAACCAAGAGAGCTATGGGTCTAGCAGCGGGTACAACCAACAGGCGAGTTTGGGGCCATCCTCAGATGAGTTTGGCCAACAGCCTAGTGGTCCCACCTCCTTCACCAATCAGATTTAGCAGAGTAGCTTTTGCAGTTTTCTGGAGAAGGTCTCACCACCTTCCACTTCAGTGGCAGAAGAATTTTTTAAGAGTTCCCATCAATTATTCATGCAGATAGTGTTGAATGTAAGTCAGAGATGTGTAGTCCTCATTAAAGCAGAGAGGCCTGGGTCGTGATAAATGATTCTTAGAGATGAGACGACGTGGGGAGACATATTATTTGTCACAGATGGCTAATTGGAGAGTACCTTGTTAAATCCACAGATACTTTTATGGTCATTTTATATGTGTGTTAGAGATCGTAGAAGCATTTTGTAGCTTAAAGTCTCCTGTAGGTAATATGCATAAAGTTAATTAAATAGCATTGAGTTTTTCCTATGCATTTTGATGCAAAAAACATTTTAATGATTCCTAGGAGACAATTTGATGTATAACAACATTGCATGCATTATTATTTTTTAGTTTTTAGACCCTGTATGATGCAAATCTCTAACTACTTATTTCAGGCAATTACTGTATTTTTTTTTCACTTGATGAATCAATGCTCATATGATTTAGTGCATGAATAAGCATTTCTCACACAGTAAACATTTGAATTATATTTACGAAGTTTTTCCAGTTTGCACTATAAATTTGTCAAAAGGATGTTTAAAGAAACATACTCATTACTTTGTATACCTTTGCAAATTTGTCTTTCTGGCTTTACCTAAGTTCTGAATGCATTGTAACTAAGATTTGTGTTGTTGTTGTTGTTGTTGTTTTCCTATTAGTAGACAGTGTTACATATGGTAACTGCCCAATATTTATCCTATTTGCTTATCTAAGTATTTACATTCTGGTAAATTTCTATGGTGTTTTATGGCTCTTATCCTGTGGACCATGCCTAATAAAGCCCAGTAACTGTCTGAGCTCAAACAGTGATATGTTCATAGAACACTGGAGATGCAGATTTAGATACCATAGTTAAGATGTTGCTGTTCTAAAGTATTAGTGTAGAAAGGAAATTCTGTAGATTATGTAGACCCATCAAACATTTTAATCCTATCTATTTATAAAGCTAATATGTTCTTCAATCCAATTATTGAAAATTCTCAAGTCACAGCTCAACAGATTTACTAATTCTGCTTTGAGTGTCACCGATAAATTAAAAATGGCTTCCAGGGGCCACTCTGTATCCCAAAGAGTGTTCTCATGAAATATTCCCTAGAATGTATTCATTACCAAGATAATGCCAAACTTCTCTTTATTTTAATTCAATTGAAACACCAGAGCCTGGACGGTAAGGAAAGCTAAGCATCTGTATTTCCAGATAAAAGTTGTTATTTCTGTACAAACTTTGTGTGATCTGTGATGTGAGAAGCATATAGCACAAAATAGCCTTGTGTCTTGGGTGATATCTGTAACCCTCTCTTGATCCTGTTGGATAAATGTGTATTGTGATATCTATTTGACCTTAATAAAGTTATTACACACATTGCTGACAGTGCAGTGAATGACAGTAGTGCTCCCCGGCCAGCTGACCAGTGAAAAGAACAGGGGTTAAATGCAGTGTCTCCAGTCTCTCCCCCTCTGCTTGTTTCCTGAGCCCAGGTGTGAAGGTTGGATGTGGGGTGTCCCCCAAAAGCTCACGTGTGAGACAGTGCAGGAAGGTCCAGAGGAGACATGACTGGGTGGTGAGAGCCTTAACCCAACCAATGAATGAACCCCTGGTGGGATTAACTGGGTGGTGGCTGGAGGCAGGTGGGTGTAGCTGGAGGAGGGAGCATTGGGGGCTTGGCTTTGGGGTCTCTCTTTGTCTCTGGAGAGTGGAGTCTCTCTCTGCTTCCTGATCACCATGTGAGCTGCTTCCCTCCACCACACTCTTCCTCCATGATGTCCTGTCTCCCCTCGAGCCCCGAGGAATGGAGCCTGCTGTCTACAGATTGGGACCTCTGAAACCCTGAGTCCCTGAGTAAACTCTTCCTCCTTCATAGTTGTGCTGGTCGGGTCTTTTAGTCGCAGCGGTGAAAAAGCTGACTAACACACCAGGGTTGTTCATTCAGTCACTCCCCCATTCTAAGACCTTCTGTGCCCTTGTCACCGTGCATGTCTCTGGGGACATAATAATGAGAAAACCCAGAAACAGGCTGTTCATTAAGAAGCTTACTTCTATTAGGAGAGACAGACGTTACAATCATCAAACCCCAATTATGCCAAGTAGGACAATGAGACACAGGATCCCACCATCCCACAGGAACATCTATCAGAAGGACTTGAGCTAGTTAGGGAGAAGCCCAGGAGCCTTGTACCTGAGCACTGAGACCAAAGGACAAAGGACAGGTAGCTGATTAACAAAGAAAAGGAAAGGTGTTGGTAGCACCTAATACCGCCTCTGGGGGAGGGGAAAGATCACACTTTCCAAGACAAGCAATCACCCCTTGGACAGTTCTCTTCCTGCCTTTTGGTCATCTTTTGATCACTGCAGACAGGTTGGGAAGAGGGGGCCATGAGAAGAAGGAAAACCTAAATTCTTTAAAGGGGCAGGACACCCTCATTCCTTCGGGCACCAGCTCTGTGGGCTCTCGCTCTCTCTCTCTCTCTCTCTCTCTCTCTCTCTCTCTCTCTGTCTTTTAAATCAGATTTACTTTTTGCTCTCGCTATGGCATTTCTCAGGTGTTCAATCTTCAACACTGGGGGTAACAAGGACCTGATCCTCATTTTCAAGATCAGTGTCAACACTAACAAGGTTTAACAAGGACACGGGGGAGAGGGGGAGAGGGAAGCAGGTCGGGGGGGCGGGGGGAGAATTCCCTGGCAAAGGCTTTGATGATGGACGAAGGAGGAATACTTAAGGTTGCACTGGGAGATGAAGGAGGAGGGCGCGCCGGGAGGTGTGGCTGTGACGGTGCCTGGTTGAAACCTACTCAAAGGCCATAATTAGGAATTCTAGCTTGATCCTAAGGAAGCTAAGGGAAAGCACTGATTTTAAGCAGGACACAATGAGACTAGCATTTTGGAAGGATCTCGATGGCTGAGGGGCAGAAGAGAATAGGAAAGGAAGGCATCCTGTGCCCAGGGAAACAGGCTCTCCCTCCTGACCTCTTTTGGCCGTGGCCTGGGAGAGGGAGGGGGCACTGGTGCGTTCTTCCCAGAGTGTCTCCCCCCATTTCCTGGGACAATGGCCAGGGCTGACTTCCTTCAGCCCTGTCCAGGAGGAGAGTGTCCACTGCTTCATAAACTGTCATGAACCCTCCAAAGCAGAGAAATCATCCTAGCCAGCCGTGGTTTTGAGCGGTGTTAGCAGTTCCCCAGCACAGTGGGCGCTGACGAATGGAGAGCACCACCCTCCCCAGTCGGGCCAGAGGTGGGCTTCCACACTCCACTGCAGGTGTGCAATAAAAATGTGGTCTAATCCAACAGGGATGTCACTAAACTGGTTTTATTCCTCCAGGTTTCAAGAAAAGAGCAGTAGATCTGGCCTTTCACACAAAGAGGAATGATCCTTGCTTGTGAGTAAGCCCAGATCTATGTGTCCAATAGACCTAATTTGGAAGTTTCACTGCTCACTGATCATGTTTCAAAGTTTTTGGGGTTTTGTTTTATTTTCTTTTTTGTGGTCCTAGGGATTGAACCCAGGGGTGCTTAACCACTGAGTTGCTCAGGGCCTCACTAAGTTGCTAAGGCTGGCAACTCCTGCCTCAGCTTCCCGAGCACCTGGGATTACAGAAGTGAGCCACCACATCTGTCTATGTTTCAAGATATCGATTTGTTTTCTTGGACCTTTGTTTCCTAAGGAGGAGGGAAAACATACATTCAAAATGGGTGAACTCTAGCCGGGCATGGCACACACCTGTAATCCCAGTGGCTCAGGAAGCTGAGGCAGGAAGATCGCAAGTTCAAAGCCAGCCTCAGCAATTGAGCAAGGCCCTAAGCAACTCAGCGAGACTCTGTCTGTAAATAAAATAGAAAAAAGTCTGGGGATGTGGCTCAGTGGTTAAGCACCCCTAAGTGCAACCCCGGCACTGAAAATAAAGAGGTAACCTCTGAGATCAGACCACCTGGTGTAGAATCCCTGCAGTAGATTTACCTTTCTTAGGCCTTCTCCAAAGCCCCAGGACTCCTCTGAGGTCTATGGGTACTTGCAGCCTGGATGTGAAGGGAAATTAAACTCTGGGGAGCACCTTCAACCCTGAGGGGTGTGGGCAGGTCAATGGAGAGAGGCCTTTGGCAAGATGCTTAAGTTCTCAGACTTTCCTCTCTGCCCTGGAGACAGCAGTAATATCTGCCTTGAAGAAGTGAAGATATTATTAGGAAAAGGGGAGGCCACATACAGGAAGGAGAGCAGCTTTGGCCTGCAGCAGGCACTGTTAGGGACTGGGTCCCCTGAACACAGCACCTGGGATAAGGGCTTGGTTGCAAGCGGTTGGTTTGGGAGGTGACTTTGTCACAGCAGTCCACTTTACCTTTCGAATGCAGCCCTTCCTGCTTATTTTTAAAGGGATCTGTCTTCCTTTTCCTCTTCTCCCTCTCCCCATCCCTCACCTGGGAGCAGGGAACAAGGTGACCTTCAGTTATGTGTTCTCCCCTAGAAGGAGATGTCCCCAGAAGACTAGGAAGTGACAGCCTCCCAGATTAACAAGTGGATTTCAATATAACCTCAGGGTGCACCTGGGACCCCCCCCCCATCCCCAGCAGGACCCACCGGGAAGGTGGCCTTTGAATCGCTTCTTTAAAAGCCCCCTGTTTTCCCTGACGGGCAGAACCACAGCCTCTGGGACTGGAGTGCCCTGTGTCGCTCCTTTGCTTACAAAGTGATGAACCTTCTTGTTCCTTTTTCTCAATACCGTGCCCTCGTTATTGGATTGGCACTGGGGACAAGGACCGAGCAGGAGCAGGAGTGAGGGAGTGCAGAACAGGAGAGGGCCAAGGAGGAGCACCAAGCACAGGGTGGGTTGGTGACCTTGATGGTGGGGACAGGAGGTGCTGGGCTCCCTCAGGATCAGCCCCGGAGGAACAGGTGGGTTCCCATCAAAGCGCAGGAGTGGGCGTGGGAATGCGCCCAGTCCATGGTAACCCGCCACATTTCCAGGTCGCACTTGCCTGTGAACACACTCCTAGGACTTTGGGAAAATGACTCTTGACTCCTGACATCTATCAGGCCGTGGGCTAGGGGAGGGGGGCTGGCATGAGTCCTGCCACAGCCTCCCGCCCTCAGTTCTGTGGACAGTGAACTTGAGGAAGGATAGAGGAGGAGGCCCAGAAGGTCCACGCATGGGGGAGGTCACTGTCAACAGGAGCGGGAACTCTCATCCAAGCCGAGGCTGAAATGAGAGACTCACCGAGGAGAGCAATACCAAAGCCACCTACCGCGGTGACCAATGAGCTGTGATCACTTAGCCTTTATAACCAGGCTGTGGCTGATCCCACCCTGTGGGGCAGTGACAAGAACTTATCTGGCTGTATGTGTAGAACATTAATGAACCCACAGAGAGTTGGCTCCACAGAGCTGAATTAAGTGTTGAGCTATAAATGGACTCCAAACTTACATAAGACTGAATTCTTACAAGTCAAACTTCGACTTGAACTGAGGGAGACAAAATATCCTCCTCGTCATTTTTGGAGCTTACTCTCAAGATTGGAAGATTCATGTAGCCAGCAAATAACCATCAATGTAGGAATAGATTTTGATTGATACTGGGAAGGAAAATAGCAGGGGGCAGTGGAATGGGGTGGTCACCAGATGCCTCTCTGAGAAGGTACCTCTCTCAGCTGAGGCCTGGGGACATGAAGAATAAGGATTGTTTTAGTCAGCTTTTTTGCTGCTGTGACCGAAAGGCTTGACAAGAACAATTAAAAGAGGAAGAGTTTATTTGGGGGCTCAGGGTTTCTGAGGTCTCAGTCCATAGACAGCAGGCTCCATCCCTCAGGGCTCGAGGGGAGGCAGGACATCATGGAGGAAGAGTGTGGTGGAGGGAAGCAGCTCACATGGTGATCAGGAAGCACAGAGAGAGAGAGAGAGAGAGAGAGAGAGAGAGAGATCTCCCTTTACCACAAACAAAATATAAACCCCAAAGGCACCCCTCCAAGGGACCCTCCTCCTTGGGCCACACCCCACCTGCCTGCAGTTACCATCCAGTTAATCCCTAACATGGGGACTAATGCATGATTAAGTGAAGACTCTTATAGTCCAATCATTTCACCTCGAAACTTTCTTACATTGTTCCACACTTGAGCTTTTAGGGGACACCTCACATCTAAGCCGGAAAAGGGAGGAATCATACCTGGAGAGGAGAGAGGGTGTCCAAGAACCTAAGGCAGGAGACCACCCAGTGTCTTTGAAGAATGGCTAAGAGAAAGGGAAGTGGGATTGTGACCTGCCAGGGGAGGATCATGAGCCAGGGCTGCAAAGTTTGGGAAAAGCCAAAATGTAAGAGGCCTTGGAGGACATGGAAAGAAGATCTGATCCTGAGGAAAGTGGGAAGCCACTGAGCAGGGAATATAGGCCTATAGCCTATGTACTGGGAGTTTCAAGATGGCAGAATAGAGAAGGTCTCTTTCCTGGCTGCTCTGTGGGATGAAAACCAGAAAACAGAAAAGCAGCTTCTCAGCAAGGTATGAGAAATTACAAGGGGTGTGAGGACTTTACTGGGTTTAATACTGGACATTCAAAGCAGATCAGGGACTCAGAAGGTTGGATTTATTAAATAAGGAAGAATCAGGGAATGAGGAGAATTCGTCAGTTCATTCAGTGGGTATTTACTGAGCTGGTATTATGTGCCAAGCTCTATTTTATCTTCTAGGAATATACATTTCAGATATATTTGATCTGAAGTGCATGGACATCATCATTGCATTCACAGAATGTATAGCCCAGTGTTAGGCCAATGGAGCATATGCAGATAAAGAAATCAGACTAAACAGTGATAAATGTTAAGGAGAATGTAAAACAGGAAGACATGGAAGACAGCAACAGGGCTGGAGGTGGATGGGCACAGTAGGAGATGCCAGACGCCCCAGAAGAAAAACACGGCGGCCTGAGCTAGGATGAGGGCCCTATGAGCATTCTTCCATAGCTGAGGCTCGTGCCCAAGTCTTACTAATAGTATGTGGAAATGATAAATGATGGCTGAAAAATAAGTGTTCCTTTAAATGGAGCCACTCTGTGCTCTTCAAAAGTCACAGTGGCCTTGATTTCGTTTGATCCTCTCAACGGCCAAGCAAAAGGTAGAGGCCACTTGCCCTGTTTGAAATTGAGAGTCCAAAATTGAGTTTCTCCAGAGACAGACCCTGAGATAAGAGTGCAAAATACAAGGGGTTGGGGGTGTGAACCAAAGGCAGGAAAGCTGGTAAGGCTTGCATTCTGGAGAAGGTCACAGTTGTGGCCAAGTGAGGCTCAAACCTACAAAAGAATATCAAACATGCAGAATGATCCAACAGGTAGCCCAGCCCAGGGACAGAGGAGCCGTGGCATTTAACCACCCACTCCTGTTGCTCACTGAAGGATGGCTGCCTGGGAAAAGTGGTAACTCCCGAGCACTTTTGGACCACCCCGTGTACAGTCCACGACTGACGGAGAGTGATGCGCTCAGGGACCATCACTGTGTCCCCAGTTGAAGTCACTTAGGTCAGCACAGGTTCAATAGGCAGTTGTGAGGGGAACACAGAGAGGGTCTTCCACACCCAGATTCAGCAATGTTAAACAGCTAGATGCCAGAAAAAAGACTTGAACTTAAGTCTCTTTTCTTTTGCTCATCTTAGAATTTCCCCTATTCACTTCCTAGCTTACAGCATAGAAATAGGAATTTAACCCCAATAGACCGTATAATTTCATCTAGATATGAAAATATCCAATTTTAATAACATCTACAAAATAATAACTTAAAAAAATATTGAGCACATACAGTGTGCAAGCCCCTGAGCTAAGCAACCGCTTTGTCTTTAATTACAACAGCACTATAATAAAGATACTAGTACTATTCCTATATTGTGGTTTAGAAAAACAAAGTTTGGAGAGTTAGAAGATGACAGAATCCTTGGGAACACCTTCACCAATAAAGAGAGTTCATGATTCCTACTCTTTACTCAGTTTACTGCACAAAGAACCATACTACACACCTGTTATGGTTTGGATGTGAGGTGTCCCCAAAAGCTCACGTGTGAGACGGTGCAGGAAGGTCCAGAGGAGACATGACTGGGTGGTGAGAGCCTTAACCCAACCAGTGAATGAACCCCTGATGGGATTAACTGGGTGGGGGCTGGAGGAGGTGGGTGTGGCTGGAGGAGGGGGCATTGGGGGTGTGGCTTTGGGGTCTCTGTTTGTCTCTGGAGAGTGGAGTCTCTCTCTGCTTCCTGATCACCATGTGAGCTGCTTCCCTCCACCACACTCTTCCTCCATGATGTCCTGCCTCCCCTCGAGCCCTGAGGAATGGAGCCTGCTGTCTGTGGACTGGGGCCTCTGACACCCTGAGCCCCCAAGTAAACTCTTCCTCCTTCATAGTTGTGCTGGTCGGGTCTTTTAGTTGCAGCAGTGAAGAAGCTCCTACAACAACAGCCTACCTCCATTTTTCTATTTAATGCTCACATGCAGGAGAAAATGCTGGTTTTATACCCACTGAGCAGAAAAGAAGACCGAATTTCTTGAAAATTAAGTCATGTGTTCCAGATCACTGAGCTGGGCATGGGCAGAGCCCCTGAATGCAGAAATCCGTGACTCTCTGCCTCTGAAATTCCTTGCTCTGAACCACCTTCCTAGACCACAGCAGTGCTGCCTGGGCATTCCATGACTTTTCAAGCTGGTTGCACTTTGCCTGTCCAACAGGGTGCAAACTATGAAGACCCCAGCCATCAGGGGCTTCCTTGGGCCTTCCACAAGGAAACCAAGCTGTGCCACGAATAATCAGACCTCACTCATTAAACAGGTTAAGGAAGTCATTAAGACTGCTCAAGTTCCAAGTGAACTAAGAATGACTTCTTCACATGCTCGAATGGAGTGTGAGGCTTTGCTGGGTTTTAGGGTTGAGGTGAATGCTCTTCAGAATCTGTAGCAAATATTTCCAAAAATGACCCTGGATGCTCCGACCCCATGTTGGAAATCACCTATGGGAATAAAATATGCACTGAAGCGGGGCACCATAGTGGCACACACCTGTAATCTCAGCCGCTCAGGAGGCTGAGGCCAGAGGATCACGAGTTCAAAGCCAGCCTCAGCAACTTATCAAGGCCCTGAGCAACTCAGTGAGACCCTGTCTCTAAATAAAATATAAGAAAAGGGCTGGGGATATGGCTCAGTGGTTAAGTGTCCTAGGTACAAAATCCTCAGTACAAAAAAAAAATTATATATGTATCAGACACACACACACTGGATACAAAAAGGCCATCATACTAGAGTATTTTTGCTATTTTCCTGGAAATCTTGTATTTCTCCGAAAATATTTTAAGCCTAATTGAGTATTTCCTTTAAATGGACAAGTCCCCGCTCTCTGCGCCAGGTTTATTGAACAAGACACTTGAGGGTAGTTATAATGAGTCTAAGAGGTTTCCTGGTGGCAGAGAGGAGTTTACCTTTGAGCTTCTGCTACTTTATTCATGTATCGATTGATTGAACTCTTGCTGCTTAAGAGGGTCTAATTGGCTTGTACTGTGAACTAAACTCACTGGCTTCTGTGAACTTCAAGTCATCCCCCTCCTTCCCAGAAGCAGTCTCAGGCGACGTGTTACCTATTTTCATGCCAAGTTGATAAGCACAAGAAAAGTAAAAAGCTGATCTGCTTTAGTTAGGGGACAGATGAGCATGGTGAATAATTCCATAAAATGGGCCCACGGTGCTGACCGCCACATGCTTTCTTTTCCAAGAAGCAATTCATCTGCAGCCCTGCTTGGCCTCAGGGGACAGGACATGTCACATTCCTCAACAAACTACCTGTTCCCTGAAGGAGAAACACAGGCCCAAGATAATGTTGATAAGAGAGACCCAAGATACCCTGAAGGGGAGGCTTCTATGACCAGAAAGATCCTGAGAGTCTGGAAGATAAAGATAGTTTCTCCTAACCTTAAAATCTGCAAGAATATATAGTTAATAATCCAGTTAGAACCAGTCAGCATGGGCCAAGGTGACCTAGAGTTGCCCTGACAGTGGGGACTTGAAAGTCTGATGTCATCCTGCTGTCAGTCAAAAGTCAAGAGGTGGACCTGGGTGGAACTCTCTGGAAACTTCTCTGGGATCCCCAATAAAACTGGAATGCATTGTCCTTCTCCCCTTTGAGAGGATGCACTCATTCCCATGAGAGTGTCCCCTGTCCCATTTCTGTATTCCTTTAATGAACTCATTCCTCTTACCCTGAGTGACATGTCTGAAATCTTTGTGATGTGGTCGCAAGAATCTGGCTTTGAAGAGGGGGGTCATTGTGCTGCCTAAGTTTCTCGGAAGGCCCCGGCTTGGTAACACTTTCACATTTTAAATATCCTCCCATCTTTCCTGGGGACTGACAATCCTCCTGGATTCTTCCTTCTCTGAATTCTTCACAATCAAGTCCCTTCGGATTGATGTCCAAAGTCACATTACTTCCAAATCTGATCATTCCATAGCTGACAAGCTGCCCTGAGTCTTCCTGCCCTCTTCACAAGCTCTTTGTTACTCTGTTCTTTTGAAGCTCCCATACCTCCTTTTGAAATTGCTCTGTTAGTAATGACGGATATGTGTTTGCACAGACTTTGGGAGCTGAGAGATACACTGTGTCATTAGGCATTGATACTATCACTAGCTTTATGTTGTAGGTTGATCTTGTCAATTCCCAGCAGTGAATTGTAACCATCAACTTCTGAGTCAGATAGATCTGAATTCCAACCTTGGTTCCACCACCCAAACCAGGCTGTTATGGTCCTGGGAAGGTGCCCCAACACTTCCTGAACCTCCAAGCTCTTATCCGTATATCTGGAGATAATGCCTTTACCTGAATTAGTTTGCACAGATGGCAGAACAAATTACTACAAATTTAGTGGCTTAACACAAATTTATTATCTTTATGATTCTCTTAGCTAGAAGTCTCAGTGGGCTAAAATCAGAGGGTGAAAATGGTTGTATGCTCTTCTGGGGGCCCTTGGAGACACCCCTTTCTTTGTCATTTCTAACGATGAGGAGCTGCCTACATTCCTGGGCTATCAGCCCTCTTTGTCCAACTTCAGAGTCAACAACAGATGGCCAAATTGTTTTACATGGCCTCACTCTAATCTCCTCTGCTCTCTCTCTCTCTCTCTCTCTCTCTCTCTCTCTCTCTCTCTCTCTCTCCCTCTCTCTCCCCCACACTCCCCTGTTTTCAAGGACCTTTGTAACTATATTGGGCCCACATGTATAACACAGAAGAATTTCTCCATTTTAACATCAGCTGATCAGCAACTTCTTCCCCTCAGCAACCTTCATTCCCCTTTGCCATTTAAGGTATAAATCATATGTTCCTGGGAGTATGATATAGACAGCTCTGGCCATTATACTGCCTACTCCCTTGTCCTGTAAGAAAAAAGGATCAAATGATATGATGTAAGTAAATTTCTTTCAGGGTTTGTTCAAAGGAATCAGTAGCTGATAATGATGATTCAAACTCATAGCTGTTCCAATCATTAGTATCAATTTTTTGGTTAGGAACTGACCAATATTTTATTTTGTTTCCTACTCTAGCAAATGAAAATGTATGGTTTCCAGATATGATCCTCGCTCCGTCCAGCAATAAGGAGGACACAGTTGTTCTGGTTTGATGTGAGGTGATTCCCAAAAGCTCACGTGTGAGATAATGCAAGAAGGTCCAGAGGAGACATGACTGGGTTGTGAGAGCCTCAACCCAACCAGTGAATGAACCCCTGATGGGATTAACTGGGTGGTGGCTGGAGGCAGGTGGGTGTGACTGGAGGAGGGGGCATTGGGGGCGTGGCTTTAGGGTCTCTATTTGTCTCTGGAGGGTGGAGTCTCTCTCTGCTTCCTGATCACCATGTGAGCTGCTTCCCTCCTCCACACTCTTCCTCCATGATGTCCTGCCTCCCCTCTAAGCCCTGAGGAATGGAGCCTGCTGTCTATGGACTAAGACCTCTGAAACCATGAGTCCCCAGATAAACTTTTTCTCCTCTAAATTTGTTCTTGTCAGGTCTTATAGTCACAGCAGTGAAAAAGCTGACTAAAACAACAGTTCTTACTCCAATGTTTTTATAGACCAATGACAGAGATTATAGGCAGACTTGAAATTACATCATGTCTTCCCTTATTTACTGTCTTTTATAAGTAAATTTCAGAAGAGGACAGGAGCTTGCTGGATTATGCATGCCTGTGTTGCCTGCACCTGGAACAGTGCCTGAACTCTTCAAGGACTACAATACTTGTGAAATAAATACTGTGTGATACATTACCCAAGTTATTGCATTATGGGTTGTTCATAAAATATGCCAACTAGTATAACAAAGGTGATATATTAACAAGCTAGACAGAGAAGCATTTCAAGTCTCCTCTGGAAAGTTTCCAGCATGTTTCCAAATAGCTCAACGTATGCCCACACAGAAAGGACCTCTTGCACCAGAGGTCCTGCAAACCTTGCTACTGACTGGCTTGCTTACAGTATCTTCTTTGGAAATCAGAAATCAATATACCAAAACATGCTGCTTGGGACTTCAATCAGAGCCCCTGGTTGGCATCAAATGCAGTGAAGTGTTTTCCCTGAAGTTCCCTAATCTCCGAAAGACCAGATGGGTCCAGCATGAACACAACTGCTCTCAAACCTTCTTAGTGACATTTCCTACACCAAAGAAAGTTGAACACAGGTCACCACATCCAGATCCCAGAGGAGCTCTATGCCAGGCCACCATCTGTTCTCCAGGCTCATTCTCTTTTCTAGAAATCATTCAAAATTATTCAAAACCATTCAAAATTTCTAGAAATCACTCTAAAATTACCTCTAGTACATGGTGGTGAATGCCTATCACATCAGCTAGGTGAGAGGCTAAGGCAGGAGGATCGGAAGTCTGAGGCCAGGTTGGGCAGCACAGTGAGAATCTGTCTCAAAAACAAGCCAGAAGACTCCAAGATGGCTGGCAATAGAGTGCATCACACCCCGTGTACCGCGCCACTGCGTAGGTGAATAACGAGTTAGAACGACAAAAAACTATCTTGTTAGGAACTTACAGCAAAATGGGCGTACACCGAAACCTAGGGGAAGGATTTCCAGCACCGAGGTCCGGTAATTGAGTCTCAAACACGAGCCAACTGTGCGACCGGAGATCCAGGCTGACTGATCTGCGCGGCCCGCCCCGTGGCTACAGACGGTGGGGCGCCGCCGAGAAGCGACCAGCAAGCAGAGAGAAACGTGGCTACAGATTCTGTGGAATCCTGCCGGCTGTGTCCCCACTGAGCCCCGGGCTGAGTTCGGGATTTCAGACGGGGAAGGAAGTGGTCCAGTTCTATCCCCCACAATGGAAACTCCACCAAGGAAACCAGCGGCCACCATCTTGGAGAGCTGAAGTAACCACCGCCACTCTCTGACAGATTGCAACAATAAAACAGGTGCGTGTTACTCAGCTCATCTCCCATACAGCGGGGAATTCGCATAAAATCTCTCCTAGGCTCTCCGGGGGAGGGATTATCAGAGCAAGCCTGCAGAAAGACGCGGGGAAGCTAAAGACACCTGACCTTCAACTCCCCCTCCCATCAGCAGCAAAAACGAAACCTGTCTTGCCAGCGCTGGGGGAGGGGCAAGCGGAAAAAATCAAAACAATAGAGTGCTGGGGTTCCCAATAGCCACCCTACACACCCAGCAAACAGCAGGCCCAGAGTACAGTTTGAACTGTCAAAAGGCATCACTCAGGGGAAATCTGGTCTAGCAGGAGAAGCCAGGACTAGCAGGAGAAACTAGGGGACCAGATGCCAGGCCCTCACGACTGGGCGGCTGGAGACCGCCTGCCTGCCAGCGACCGACCACGTGACTGGGTGGCTAGAGATGGACCGCCCGCTGGCGACAGCCCGCCCGCTGCCCGCGCGACTGGGCTGCTGGAAACCACACGCCTGCCAACGACCGATTGCCCGCCGGCTGCCCGCACAACTAGGCGGCTGGAATCCACCCGCCCACTGGCGACCTATCGCCCGCTGGCTGCCAGTGTGACTGGGCGACTGGAGACCGCCCACCAGCAGGCTACCAGGAGCTGAAACCAACCAAAGACAGTCCAGTCCCACCCCCACCCCCATTCGGACACCCCGGCAAGGAGCCTGGGGACCGCCATAGCAGAGAGCTGATGTCACTGGAGCTCAGCCATCAGAATTTCCTTCCCAGTGGAATCCACTTTAGCAGGCATAGTCTACCAACACAAAGGAGAGACAACAGAGATATACAAAACCAAAACAAATCTATAGAAGAGAGCAGAAACACAGCAATCAAATAGAGCTGGAAAGTAACGTGAACATCATGAAAAAACAAGGGCAAAAAGGAGTACAAACAATGCAGGACAACTTTAATCTACAGGAGGACCTAGAAGCATCAGAAACATGGATAGGGAAAGAACTCAAGACATACCTAACTCAGATGGAACGAAATTTTAGAGAAGACATGAGACAGCAAGTCCAAGCAATAAAAGTATATTTTGAAAATGAATTAAACAAACAAATTCAAATGGCAAAGAACAAGCTTTACCAGGAGATAGAGATCTTAAAAAAAAAATCAAACAGTAATCCTAGAAATGCAGGAAACTATAAACCAAATTAAAAACTCAAACAAGAATATTACAAATAGACTAGATCAAGTAGAAGTCAGAACATCAGATAATGAAGACAAAGTTTATCAACTTGAAAAGAATATAGTCAACACAGAAAAGATGCTTAAATCTCATGAGCAATCTATTCAAGAGATATGGGATGTCATAAAAAAACAAATTTGAGAGTCATCGGGATAGAAGAAGGCATAGAGATTTAAACCAAAGGAATGGACAGCATATTAAATGAAATAATTCTAGAAAACTTCCCAGAGATGAAAGATGGAATGGATTGCCAAATCCTGGAAGCCTACAGGACCCCAAACATTAAAAACCGCAATAGACCAACTCCAAGACATATAATTATGAAGATAGCCAACATACAGAATGAGGAGAGAATATTAAAAGCTATGAGAGAAAGGAGGCAGATTACATTCAGGGGTAAACCAATTAGGTTAACGACTGATTTTTCATCACAGACTTTGAAAGCGAGAAGATCCTGGAACAATGTATTTCAAACGCTGAAAAATAATAGATTCCAACCAAGAATACTGTATCCAGCAAAATTAAGCTTCAGATTTGACAATGAAATTAAAATCTTTCACGATAAACAAAAGCTAAAAGAATTCGCAGCCAGAAAACCAGCACTGCAAAGCATTTTGAGCAAAATACTACAAGAAGAGGAACTGAAAAATAGTGCCCAAAACTAACAGCGGGAGGTATCTCAGTAAAGGGGGAGGAAAGTAACCAAAAAGTAGCCAAACTAAAATAAATAAATAAATAAACATGACTGGAAGTACAAACCATATTTCAATTGTAACCTTAAATGTTAATGGCCTAAACTCACCAATCAAGAGACATAGGCTAGTAACCTGGATCAAAAAAACAAATCCAACAATATGCTGCCTTCAGGAGACTCATATGATAGGAAAAGACATACACAGGCTGAAGGTAAAAGGTTGGGAAAAATCATATCACGCACATGGCCCTCGGAAGCAAGCAGGAGTGGCCATACTCATATCGAATAAAATCAACTTCAAACCTAAGTTAATCAAAAGGGATAAAGAAGGACATTATATACTGCTAAAAGGAACCATCCACCAACAAGACATAACAATTATCAATTTGTATGCACCAAACAATGGAGCTGCGACATTCATAATACAAACTCTCCTCAAGTTCAAGAGTCAAATAGACTACAACACAATAATTATGGGTGACTTCAACATACCGCTCTCGCCATTAGACAGATCCTCTAGACAAAAGCTGAATAAAGAAACTATATAACTCAATAGCACAATCAATAACCTAGACTTAACCGACATATATAGAATATATCAACCATCATCAAGTGGATACATGTTCTTCTCAGCAGCACATGGATCCTACTCAAAGATAGACCATATATTATGCCACAAGGCAACTCTTAGTAAGTATAAAGGCGTGGAGATAATACCATGCACCATATCTGATCACAATGGAATGAAACTGGAAATCAATGATAAAAGAAGGAAGGAAAATCCTACATCACATGGAAAATGAACAATATGTTACTGAATGATCAATGGGTTACAGAAGACATAAAGGAGGAGATAAAAAAAATTCTTAGAAACAAATGACAATACAGACACAACATACCAGAATCTATGGGACACAATGAAAGCAGTTTTAAGAGGGAAATTCATTTCTTGGAGTTCTTTCCTCAAAAAAAAGAAAAAGCCAACAAATAAATGAACTCACACTACACCTCAAAAACTAGAAAAGGAAGAGCAAAACAACAGCAAATGTAGTAGAAGACAAGAAATAATTAAAATCAGAGCAGAAATCAATGAAATTGAAACAAAAAAACATTGAAAAAATTGATAAAACTAAAAGTTGGTTCTTTGAAAAAATAAATAAGATCAACAGGCCCTTAGCCATGCTAACGAAGAGAAGAAGAGAGAGAACTCAAATTACTAACATACGGGATGAAAAAGGCAATATCACAACAGACACTATGGAAATACAGAAGATAATTAGAAAATATTTTGAAACCCTATATTCCAATAAAATAGAAGATAGTGAAGATATCGATAAATTTCTTAAGTCATACAATCTGCCCAGATTGAGTCAGGAAGACACACACAATTTAAACAGACCAATAACAAAGGAAGAAATTGAAGAAGCCATCAAAAGACTACCAACCAAGAAAAGCCCTGGACCGGATGGGTATACAGCGGAGTTTTACAAAACCTTCAAAGAAGAATTAATACCAATACTTTTCAAGCTATTTCAAGAAATAGAAAAAGAAAGAGCTCTTCCAAATTCATTCTATGAGGCCAACATCACCCTGATCCCGAAACCAGACAAAGACACTTCAAAGAAAGAAAACTACAGACCAATATCTCTAATGAACTTGGATGCAAAAATTCTCAATGAAATCCTGGTGAATCGAATACAAAAGCATATCAAAAAAATTGTGCACCATGATCAAGTAGGTTTCATCCCTGGGATGCAAGCCTGGTTCAATATACGGAAATCAATAAATGCTATTCACTACATCAATAGACTTAAAGATAAGAACCATATGATCATCTCGATAGATGCAGAAAAAGCATTCGACAAAGTACAGCATCGCTTTATGTTCAAAACACTAGAAAAACTAGGGATAACAGGAACTTACCTCAACATTGTAAAAGCTATATATGCTAAACCTCAGGCTAGCATCATCCTAAATGGAGAAAAACTGAAGGCATTCCCTCTAAAATCTGGAACAAGACAGGGATGCCCTCTCTCACCACTTCTATTCAATTTAGTTCTTGAAACACTAGCCAGAGCAATTAGACAGACAAAAGAAATTAAAGGCATAAAAATAGGAAAAGAAGAACTTAAGTTATTGCTATTTGCAGATGACATGATAATATATTTAACAGACCCAAAAGGGTCTACAAAGAAACTGCTAGAGTTAATAAATGAATTCAGCAAAGTGGCAGGATATAGAATCAACACGCATAAATCAAAGGCATTCCTGTACATCAGCAACAAAACTTCTGAAATGGAAATGAGGAAAACCACTCCATTCACAATAACCTCAAAGAAAATAAGATACTTGGGAATCAACCTAACAAAAGAGGTGAAAGATTTATACAATGAAAACTACAGAACCCTAAAGAGAGAGAGAGAAGAAGATCTTAGAAGATGGAAAAATGTACCCTGTTCATGGATAGGCAGAACTAACATCATCAAAATGGCGATATTACCCAAAGTTATCTACAGGTTTAATGCGATGCCAATCAAAATCCCAACGGCATTTCTTGTAGAAATAGATAAAGCAATCATGAAATTCATATGGAAAAACAAAAGACCCAGAATAGCAAAAGCAATTCTAAGAAGGAAGTGTGAATCTGGAGGTATATCGATACCAGAGTTCAAACTGTACTACAGAGCAATAGTAACAAAAACAGCGTGGTACTGGTACCAAAACAGGCAGGTGGACCAATGGTACAGAATAGAGGACACAGAAACCAATCCACAAAATTACAACTTTCTTATATTTGATAAAGGGGCTAAAAGCATGCAATGGAGGAAGGATAGCATCTTCAACAAATGGTGCTGGGAAAATTGGAAATCCATATGCAAAAAAATGAAACTGAATCCCTTTCTCTCGCTATGCACAAAAGTCAACTCAAAATGGATCAAGGAGCTAGATATCAAATCAGAGACACTGCGTCTGATAGAATAAAAAGTTGGCTACGATCTACATACTGTGGGGTCGGGCTCCAAATTCCTTAATAGGACGCCCATAGCCCAAGAGTTAAATACAAGAATAAACAAATGGGACTTACTTAAACTAAAAACTTTTTTCTCAGCAAGAGAAACAATAAGAGAGGTAAATAGAGAGCCTACATCCTGGGAACAAATTTTTACCCCTCACACTTCAGATAGAGCCCTAATATCCAGAATATACAAAGAACTCAAAAAATTAGACAATAAGATAACAAATAACCCAATCAACAAATGGACCAAGGACCTGAACAGACACTTCACAGAGGAGGACATACAATCAATCAACAAGTACATGAAAAAATGCTCACCATCTCTAGCAGTCAGAGAAATGCAAATCAAAACCACCCTAAGATACCATCTCACTCCGGTAAGATTGGCAGCCATTATGAAGTCAAACAACAACAAGTGCTGGCGAGGATGTGGGGAAAAGGGTACTCTTGTACATTGCTGGTGGGACTGCAAATTGGTGAGGCCAATTTGGAAAGCAGTATGGAGATTCCTGGGAAAGCTGGGAATGGATCCACCATTTGACCCAGCTATCGCCCTTCTCAGACTATTCCCTGAGGATATTAAAAGAGGGTACTATAGGGATACTGCCACATCAATTATCATAGCAGCAAAATTCACAATAGCTAGACTGTGGAACCAACCTAGATGCCCTTCAATAGATGAATGGATAAAAAAAATGTGGCATCTATACACAATGGAGTATTATGCAGCACTAAAAAATGGCAAAATCATGGAATTTGCAGGGAAATGGATGGCATTAGAGCAGATTATGCTAAGCGAAGCTAGCCAATCCTTAAAAAACAAATGCCAAATGTCTTCTTTGATATAAAGAGAGCAACTAAGAACAGAACCGGGAGGAAGAGCATGAGGAAAAGATTAACATTAAACAGAGACGAGTGGGGGGAGAGAAAGGGAGAGAGAAGAGAAAGCATATGGAAACGGTAGGAGACCCTCAATGTTACACAAAATTACATATAAGTGGTTGTGAGGGGAAGGGGGGAGAAACAAGGGAGAGAATTGAACAACAGCAGATGAGGTAGAGAGGGAAGATGGGAGGAGAGGGGAGGGGGGATAGTAGGGGATAGGAAAGGTAGCAGAATACAAAAGTCACTACTATGCCATTATGTAAAAATGTGAGTATGTAACTGATGTGATTCTGCAATTTGTATTTGGGGTAAAAATGGGAGTTCATAACCCACTTGAGTCAAATGTATGAAAGATGATATATCATGAGCGTTGTAATGTTTTGAACAACCAATAAAAAAAAATTAAAAAAAACAAGCCAGGTGTGGTAGTACACACTTGTAATCCCAGCATCTCTGGGGAGGCTGAGGCAGGAGGATCACAAGTTCAAAGCCAGTTTCAGCAATTTAGTGAGGCCCTATGCAACTTAGCAAGACCCTGTCTCTCAATAAAACATAAAAAGGGCAGGGGGGATGATTCAGTGGTTGAGCACCCCAGGGTTCAATTTCCAGTACCATAAATAAATAAATAAATAAATAAATAAATAAATAAATAAATATTTTCTAGCTGCTTCCCCAGTTCCCTCTCCCTTATGACCCATCTGACCCCCTCTAAGTTTCATCTTTTATTTGGCTACCAAGCCTGTGTGCATTTTAGTAGCTTTTTCTCCTGTTAATCTGTCTGTTGTCAATTTGTTTCAGCAGATTCGATTAACCAAACTTTCAGAGGGAAAGTTTGAACTTTCCTACATCTATAAAATCCTCCATGAAATAGAGGATGCCTAGAGGGGTAAGAATTCGCACTAGCTCCAGAGGATCATTCACAGGAGGCTCTGTCAAATTGCTAGGGTCAGTCGTTAATGGGACAGACACCCTTGAGAGTAAATACATTTCAAATAAGCCCCAGGACACATAAAGAACTAAACACAAAGTATCACAATGCGATCTCTATCTTTACCAGATGAGACACATTCTCTTTTCTATTTTGTTCCATTCTGTTTTGTTCTGTTGTAATTTACTTGCTTTTTCGTGCTGGTTTCCAATTTCTCAATTGATTTAGATGCCCAAAGGGGTCCCCCATGCTTTGAAGCATGGTTGAGTGGATAAGCACACAGTTAGAAAGCAGAAGAAAGTTCTGATTTGGGTCCCACCAATTTTTTCTCCTATCACTCCTTTTCCCCCAGAATAATGCACAGTTGGATCCAGCAAAGTCTTCATTCGATGAGAAACAAAGAATAAATTGGACACGTGTTTCACCCCAGAGGCGATTTCCAGGTTTCAGGACAGATGAAGGCAGGCTAGGTATGTTCCAGTAAAGGGTTAAAGGACTCATTAAATCATCTATTTCTTTCTTTCCATCTGGGGTTATTTGTGAGGAAATGCAGAAGTCCTTTTACTTGGGAAAGGGAGAAGAGCCTGCTGACTGAGTCATTAAAAGCCAGGCAAACAAACCCATGCCCCGATGTGAGGAATGGCTGCCTTCTCAGATCTGGGGCTTCCTGGAGATTCAGAGGTCCATTAGTGCTCCTGGAACACAGCCTGCCCAGCAAATAAGGGTGCTCAGCAGGCGCTCCTGGCAGGCCCCCACCCTCCTCCACAGTATAGTTATTTGTTTGGCAACTCTGCTTGAAGGTCTTTCTTTATTCTCTCTCTCTCTCTCTCTCTCTCTCTCTCTCTCTCTCTCTCATTCTGTAGAAAGTAACACAATCTGAGATTCCCCACTTCCGACCCTCCCGGACCATCCATCCATGGAAGCAATGGTTGTCCCAAAGTTCTTACCCATCTTTCCAGAGAGGGTCCATGAACTGGACATACATAAATAATCCATGAATTCTGAGCTGAGGATCAAGAGGATGAAACTTGGTTCTAGGGGGAAAAGAGCAGAAAAATCTTCCTCTGTGGGTAATAGCATGCCTCACAGGGATGAACCATCATGGATCATCAT
Source organism: Spermophilus citellus (assembly GCF_964194105.1). Lineage (NCBI taxonomy): Eukaryota > Metazoa > Chordata > Mammalia > Rodentia > Sciuridae > Spermophilus > Spermophilus citellus. Next base: position 57,050,777 of record NC_138184.1, read on the forward strand.
GGATGACCATGGACCAGCAAACTTGTGGCCCACAAGTCAAATTCAGCCAACCTCTGAATAAACTTTTATAAATGAATTTTTATTGTAACATAACCATGGGCACCTCATCAATAGTTGCTCTTAACTGCAAATGGCACAGACTGTATAGACCACAAAGTCTAAAATATTGACCATCTGGCCCTTTATATAAAAAGTTTGCTGACCCCTTTTTTAGTTAACATTCTGTTAAAGGCAACAACAAATACCATAGCAATGAGCATTCTTGAACATACATTTTTGAGCATATTAGCAAACATATCTAAAGGATAAATTAATACGAATGGCTTTCTTTGGTTAAAAGAAACACTTTCTTAATTTTGATAGATACTGCTAATTACATATATTAAGAATTGAATTGTGTTCTCTTAAATCAATATGTTAAAGCACTAACCCTCAATGTGATTGTATTTGGGGATGGGGCATTTAAGATTAAAGGAGGACACATGAGATAGGTGCTTATCTGTTGGGACTGGCATCCTTACAAGAAGAGGAAGTGAGACAAAGACTTCTCTCTCCTGGGCACACAGAACACAGTAAGAAAACAAGCCAGGAAAAGTCCCTTTACCATAAACCAAATTTGCCAGCAGTTTGATCTTGGACTTCTAGTCCCCAGAACTATGAAAAAATATAATTGCGTAGTTTAAGCTATTCGACCTGTGGTATTTTGTTATGGCAGCACAAGCAAACTAATAACACCTTCCTTAGAGGTTATCCCAACTATATTCCCTCCAGCAGAACACAGAGTACTTCTTTATCTTCTCTTCCACAGAATTATATAATTGGGGGGTGGTGTTTATCTGTATGATGGGCAATATATATATATATATATATATATATATATATATATATATATACACACACACACACATATATATATTTCTACATATTCTTGTTGTTTAAATGTATTAATTTTATGAGATGAGTATGATTTTATATTTTTCAATGAATGCCTTTATATATTGTTAGAGTCTGTAAACAAGTCTGGATGGCGCCAGGCATTTTGACAGGGGGAGTGGTTTGTGAAGTGTGGAGATTCCTTATTGGTTGACTTCTGTATCTAGTTTATGTTAATTAGATAAGCTGTGTGGAATGTATAAATACCGCTCCTGTCCTACAATTAATGGCTCCCACTCCTGCTGTATCAATCTACACAAGTTGCTCCTCACCCCCCGGTTATTTTGCCCAGCCAGCCGAACTGCGGCAATATTAAAAAAAAATCCAACAGTAGCTGACAGACTCTTAATCTTGCAAGAAATCATGTGAGTTGGGGAGCATTACTCCAATTTTACAGATATAGAACTGAGGTATGAGGAAGTTTGTTTAATTTGTTAAATATCAGGACCCTGGGATGACTGAAGTTCAGAAATCTGATCTTAGAGTCAGCGTGCCTGGGTTTGAATTATGATTCAAACTCTGCCATAATTATTAGCTATGCAGTTTCCGTTTTTGTTTCATTAGAACAATAATATTATTCATTTTAGAGTGTAATTTTTGGGAAGTCAGGGTTTTGATGCTGTCAATTGTACAGTGGTAATATCATGATTTGATTCCAGATTTTTCTGATCCAGAATAGAAGCTCTTAAACACTCAAGCTATTTCCCTGAGCGACAATGTACAATGATTAAGCGTTTTATATTCACCGGATGAAAGCTATGCCTTTCCTCATTCCTGGAGATTTCTAGGAAGAATGCCAACTCTATCCATTGGTGCAAACATTTGAGTACACAGTGATACCCCCAAGCCTGAGCATGTCATGACTTGCTCAGTCACAACTGTCGAGAAATTCTGGGACGTGAAGCCATTCAGGGTAGGAACAGTCAAGGAAACATGAAAACTAAACCTTTGAGTGTTTCAGAGCACTCTCCTCTGAAATGACACAGATAGTCCAGAATAAGACATCATAAAGTTATGTAAGGTAGGTTTTCTAAAAAATCTTTGGTATCTACATAGAAACATACTGTTTCCGTTCATTTTTTGAGTGGAGTTTGTTCTCTTCACAGAACAAATTTCAGTTAATGAAACAATCAATCAATTCATGTTTTTTGAGCACTTATGTTCTCAGGATTATATGCCCAACACCAAAAATATAGCCATGAACAACACTAATGCACTCTACGCCAGATATGGTCAATCGAAATTTCTGCACTGATAAGAATGTTCAGGATCTGTGTTACCCAATATGGTAGCCACATGACACATGAAATGTGGCCAATGGGACTAAGGAACTGACTTTGAAATTGTATTCTAATTTATTTTATGTGAATCAAAATTTAAATCACCACGTGGCCAATGGCTGCCATATTGGATCATGAAGCTGAGTCAACCTAGGTTTTAGGTTTTTTTGTTTCTGTTTTTGTTTTGTTGTTGTTTTTGAAGTGTTAACCAATAACCTATAGCTTAGTCCATTGACTTTAACCAGACTAGAACTTTAACCAGGCTACACCGCCTCGCCGAGAAAGCACAGAATACCAAAGCCAGCCCCCAATTCTCCGATGGGCTTCACTTGGTCTCAGCATTGGGTCAATATTTAGAATCCAAGCGATTTTTACATTTCAGTCTTCCTTAGAAAATTCAGAAGCCCTGACTACATTTCTCCTTGGTAGAGGCTGACGAAAGCTATGACACTGGGGCTCTGTTGGACTTGTTCCCGCTGGGTTGAAAGGGTTGTTTCCACTCCCTATCATGATCCCTCCAGCTGCCTGGCCCCCGGAGCCATGAGCACTTGTCATAGATAGCTACTCTAAGGCTCTGGTTCATCTCCAGCCACTTCCTGGGGAGTTTCCAGATGCTTGTGTAGACATACACACACTCACACACCAGTCACAGCTTGCACTTCCATGTCTCTGCTGGTGCAAATGCTGTCTCTCCTACTTGGAATCCTTTCTCTGTGCAACTCTTACTCCTCTTTTGAGATCCAGCTGAAAGACTCCTTCACCAACTCACCTGCATCTCTTCAGGCCGAGGAAGCTGCTTGTCCTCTTGAGTGGCCTTGGTCCGTTGCACTCACTGCAATCACCATGTATTGCGCTCACTCCTGGACTCCAGAAAAGGAGAGAAAGACCAGGGTCCTGCTCACCCCAGCACCCTGGATCCCTAATAGGGAGATGAGGTCAGCTGCACGGATTCGGAATGAATTCACTCCAACATGGATCAGGAGGACGAGCCAAGAGGTTTTATCCTGCCACCTCCTGGGTGTGGCCCTGAGAGGCCCTGAGGCCTGGAGTCTCCCATATGCCAGACCTCATCTCCCAATTCCCCTCCCCAGCTCTCAGCAAGGCTGTTAGCCTCTTCATGTCTCTTCTCCCTGGGAATCCCAGAGACTCTCTCACAATCCTACAGGTAGAGACCAAAGTTACCTACTCAAGTCAACAACCTAGGGGGTTGTTTGGTTTGTTTTGTTTTAGTTCCAGGGATTGAACTCAGGGGCACTCGACCACTTGAGCCCCATCCCCAGCCCTATTTTGTGTTTTATTTAGAGACAGGATCTCACTGAGTTGCTTAGGGGCTCACTAAATTGCTGAGGCTGGCTTTGAACCTGCGATTCTCCTGCCTCAGCCTCCCGAGCTGCTGGGGTTAGAGGTGTGAGCCTCTGCACCTGGCTTTAGGGATCATTTTCGTGGTTTCTTCTCCCACATTCCCATATTATGGGATTTAAAAAAAAAAAAAGTGTCCCTTCATTGCCCTCACTCTGCTCTCCTCCCACCCTGATCCGTCCTCCACAGTGATCCATCCTCCACTGCCCAGCCTTGCCGTCACCCGCCCCCCACTCCCCTTTCCCAGCATGGCAGAGAAGCCCACCCCTCGACTCCAGAGCTCCTGGGCACCAGCCCCAGCAACCTCTTCCCCTTCTGTTGCCTCAAAACGTGGTGTGAACTGACCCCTCTGCCCGGGGCGCTCTTCCCACCACTTCACACTGCTGACTCCTTATTCAAGATACAGCTCAAACATCATCAGAGAGGCGTTTCCGGATTCCACAATCTGAAGGTGCTCCCCACTGACGCCTGTCACCCTTATAAAAATCAGTAATTATTCATTGTGCGCACTGCCTGAGTAAGCGCTTCCATGTCATGATTGGCAATTTATCCCCACTAAAACTTAAGCAGTGTGACAATAGGGACCCCTCCTATAGTCCAGGTCCTTGGAAGCATGACAGGCATAGGGCTGGCACTCAGTCTGTGTTACTTGCTGGATGTCAAATGAAAGCTGACTGTGTGAGTAAATGAATGCACCATGTGAGCATGTGAACAGACGGATGGTAAGTATATACAAAAGGCAAGAATCTCTTCTCACCTGCGCAACTATGAACAAATGGTTCCAAATGAGTTCCAACCCACTTTGGTGCCCTTCAACAGATGAATGGACAAAGAAAATGTGTTCATATACACGATGGAATATTACTCAGCCATAAAGAAGAATGAGATTGTGGCATTTATTGGTAAATGGATGGAACTGAAGAATATCAAGGTAAGCAAAATAAGTCAATCCCCAAAACACCAAAGGTTGAATGCTCTCTCTGAAATGCAGATGCTAATACCCAACAACAAAGGGGAATGAAGGGAAGGGAGGGGAATGGGAATAGGAGAGACTGTGGAATGGATCAGACATAACTTCCCCGTGTTCATATATGAACACACGACCCCTGAAACTCCACATTATGTACAACCTCAAGAATGGGATCCTAATTAGAATAAGATATACTCCATGTATGTATAATATGTCAAAATACACTTTACTGTCATGAAGAGCTAAAAAGAATAAATTTTTTTTTTCTAAAAATGTGTTCCAGTGTGTTCCTCTCCAAAGTAATACTCATTCTAAATTAGAGGTTTGGAAAGATGAAATATCCAATCACATGCAGAGATGGGAGTTCTGACTGATCAGCAGTGTCATCGCGGGTCAGGTGGAGGTAACGGAGCTTCAGTTCATCTTTATTGGGGTGTTATTTTTTTGGCACTCGGTGTTCCTGGAAACCCACAAAGGGCTGAGCAACTCGAAATCGGTGGTGAAATTTGCTCTGGAAGACAAGCCCTGTAACAATTTATCATCATGACAGGTGCTGAGGAGTTCACGGAAAATTGCTGATGTCCCTCTCTCCTAAGTCACATCTCAGAAGGACAATTATTTTGTTAGGGAAATTAGAATCCCCCAAATAGATTCTTGAGTGTATTAATATCTCTTTTGAGCTCAAGATTGGATATTTCTGTTTACAACTTGGTTATCTTTATTTGGATCTGTCCAATTTCGAGCATGCCAAGAGAAAGACATATTGTCAGCTGTTTTGGAGTTTTAAAACGACAATTCCTTCAACACATTATTAAAAAAAAAAAAAAGCCCTGTCTGTACACCATGGCGAGATGGTGGTCCAAGTTAGAGCAAAACAAAATCTCTTTTAAAAAATAGATCTTGTTGGTATTCTGAGATACCAAATCTCTCCAGGTTCATTTCATTCTCTTCAACACAGAAGCACTAACAGAAGTTTTTAGCATATGGTATTTTTCCTTTTTCAGTGCAGATTAGTCTCAAACTCTGACACTCACATAGGGAAAAAAAATCCTCCACTAGGTTTGAAGAGTCAGGTGCTAGAGAAATAAGTGGAGAAAAAGAAAAGTCTGAGCAAAGCCAGGGCACTCAGATCTCAGATTCCCTGGGGACAGCAGGAATATATAGAATAGACGTGTCACAGGGAAAGAGAAATCACTAGGTCAGAGGGAGGATGGCCAACTTCACCTGTGTCAGATAGTGAGGCTTCGCATCTTGGGGTGATGCAGCGCTGTGACTTCTCGGGCTCTCAGAAATACAGGAAGTGGCTCCCTAGGAAACAGGCCCACGGCTCTGAGAGACCCCCAGGAGAGGAAGGAGACCCCAATGGAGGGGACCATCACTCTATCACATTCTCATTGGACGCCTGGTTTTAGGTTGTGGGTTTGTTTCTATATTTATTCTGTGCCTTGTGCCCTGAAGACAATCTTCTTTCCTCCCTAAGAAACATATTACTTGATAGAGAGAAAATGATTAAAATCACTTAAAAATATAATTGCATTTCCTTGAATTATTTTTTACAGTTTTTTTTTGTTGTTGTTCTTTTTAGATATATGTGATGGTAGAGTGTATTTTGACCTATCACACATACATGGAGTCTAACTTCCCATTCTTGTGGTTGGACATGATTGGAGTTTCCCTGGTCGTGTGTTCACATAGGAACATGGAAAGTTCTGTCCCATTCACTCCACTGTCTTTCCCATTCCATTTCATTTCCCTTCCCTTCATTCCCCTTTGTCTCATCCACTGAACTTCTACTCTTCCCTCCCCCTACCCCCTTATTATGTGATAGCATCCACATATCAGAGAGCACATTTGGGTTTTGTTTTGGGGGTTTGGCTTATTTTACTTAGCATGATAGTCTATAGCTCCATCTATTTATCAGCAAATGCTATCATTTCATTCTTCTTTATGGCTGAGTGATATTCCATTATGTATCTAGACCACATTTTCTTTATCCATTCATCTGTTGAAGGGTACTTAGGTTGTTTCCATAGCTTAGCTATTGTGAATTGAGCTGCTATAAAGACTGACGTGGCTGCCTCACTGTAGTGTGCTGATTTTATGTCCTTTGAGTATAGACCAAGGAGTGGGACAACTGGGTCAACTAGTGGTTCCATTCCAAGTTTTCTGAGGAATCTCCACACTGCTTCCTGAAGATAATCTTGATCTATATGGAAATCATTCATGGAATGTTCTTAAGAGAAAAAAATGAGGCTTTATGACTAATTCAGACTAAGGTGATTATAACTTGAAGCAGATCAGAACTGAGGCAGATGGTCGCAGGAATAGGAAAGGAATCTCTATCTGCCTCTTCATGTATTTGATTTGAAAGCCTATAAAAGTGTCCTTTGTTCAAAAACTAAATTCAGACTTTTAACATATATAGTTTAACCCCTTTGGATGTCTTCAAATCCAACTCTCCCACATAAGCTACCACTTTGGAAAATGCAAGTGGGTACTTCCTTGTTAGGGCGAACAGTTCCTCCAGGTTTTTAGTCTTTAATCTGAGCTGAGCTTTCTTACCTGATTTCTTTACCCTATAAGCTTTAAAATTCTAACTTAGGAACTCATGCACATCATGTCCAGCCACGAGAATAGGAAGTTAGACTCCACATATGTACAACATGGAGAATACACTCTACTTCCATGTATATCTAAAAAGAACAAATAATAATAATAACAAAAACATGCATCCACCAAAGAGATTCCAGGACTTCTGAGTGAGCGGTGGATTACTAACAGAAATCAAACCTAAGATCCTGTTCAATGCTCTGTGTTCATGGACCACATGAGAAGTGCTGGCTCCACCTACATGGTGTGTCGCTGTCTCACTGCAAATCGGTGGAAGGCTTTATTCATAAGAGAGGACGCAGATTGCCCCAGTACTCATCAGGACCAGTTTCTCTCTCACACAAGAAAGGCTGACATGATGTCAGTCACCAGTGGAAAATGGGAGGCTCTGCTCCCGCCCTCCATTACATTGTAAGGTAATCCAAGCGCAGACCAATAAACCCATCGACATCCTTATTCAGAAATTTAATTCCCACCCTAGCAGACAGGCATTGAGACGCTGTAGGCCATCTGCTGGCAACTTCACCATGAAGCCACTGTCTTTCCAAATGGTTTTGCCAATTCCCAGCCAAAGAGAAGGAAGAGTGCAGGCAGGGGACCCACTGCACGGTGTCGACAGACCTGGGCTCCGAGCCTGCTGGCCCTGGGAAACAATCAAAGCAATGCTTTATTAAACAGATGACCCACCAAAGAAAGATGTTACATAAGAGGTCACTACAGGAGGACCTACTGCTGCTGGGTGCTATTTCTGGGAAGCCTGAATCTCTCCTCCTCCTCCGTGATTCTGCTGGCTGTCCGTGCAGGAGTTGACAGCAAGGTCCCATTCGTGACAAAGACAATATGCCATCCCAGGGCAGACCACTATGAGACCGTACCAGCATGGACATTATGTGAGTTAACTTTTCATCTCTGGGACCAACATTCCCAACAAGAACAGTGTAGAGGAGGAAGAGTTTATTGTGGGCTCATGGTTTCAGAGGTTCAGTCCATGGTCAGCCAACTCCTTGACTCTGGGCCCCAAGTGAGACAGAGCATCACAGCAAAAAGGCATGATGGAAGAAAACTGTCAGCTCATGGCCGCTGGGAAGGAGAGAGGGAGAGAGAGAGAGAGATCAGAGTACCAGGGACAGAATATAAACCCCAAAGGCACATCCCCAGTGGCCTATTTCCTTCAGCCACAAATACCCATCAGCCATATCAATAGTTACCTCGTTACCACCTAGTACCATAGTCATCTCAAATAATTAATCCACCAAGTGGATTAATCCATTTGATATGGATTAGTTACTCTAATAATTGAATCATTTCACCTCTGAATATTGCTACATTAACACAGGAGCTTGGGGGAAACATCTCATAGCCAAACCATAACAAACATCTGAAAGGGGTCAGCAGAATGTAGATTAAAACTCAGAAAGACTGGATAGATAGCTAGATAACTGGATGGATGGATAGATGGATGGATGAGTGGACAGATAGTTATAGATATACGAGCAAGTATGTGAAGGCATCTGGGAGAGTGATGGGAATGCAGTAAAGTTCCATAAGGCTATGGGCGACGTAGCACGGTGAGACCATATCAGCTGTGCAGTATCAGGCAGCAAATATGCTCTCGAGCAAGTCACTTCTCTGAGTCTGCTTATGATATATGATGAATATTTAAATGAATATTTATTTATTTAAATGGATATTTAAATAAGACAGTGTTTCTAAAAGTTATATGGAGTCTTCTGCATCCAGGAAGATGAAATAAACATATTTCCCTGCTTTTCTGCTGAATACAGTTACAACCCCTAGACATTTTACATAAAATAAATGTGAGTCTAAAAGGTAGTGGGGGGAAAATCAGGTGGCCTCGGCCCCCAGAACTCTAAAAGCTTCATGGTGGTGAGGACCCCAGGATTTCTTTTTGCCTTATATACCTCACAGTGGGTGCTATGGAAGCCAAGGACCAGAAATACCAAAGGGCACAGACAGAGGGAGCCCTCCATCAAAGGGACAGGAAAGAGGCAACCCTGCAAGACAAAATAAATGTCTAGAGAATAAAACAGTTAAATGCTGGGCAAACAACTGTGCCCCCTCCCTACCATGTCAACAGAGAGCCAGGGGTGAGCCCAGACTCCCACCCTTCTCCAGCTCCAACAAGAGCCCACCGCAGCCACATCAGGGTTCTTGTCAGAGAAGGCTCAGAGAGAGGGAGACCAGGACTTTAACTCTTCAATTGCAAAAATGAGTTCTCCCACCCGCTGTGATGTTAGCTGGTACCCTTGGGGAATCTGCATGCACTGTCTCCCCTCCCTGGCTGGGGTGATAGGAGAGAAGGTATTGTACCCCCTATCTCCACAGAAAGTCTTAACTGGGCCTCTCCAGAAACCTTCACCATGGCTAATTTTAGGACTGTCAGCAAGAGAGTCTCTCCAAAGGAGTTCAATGTGGATAAACTTCCTATTTTCGTGTTGCCCTATTTTACTTGGCCACTGGCCTAGAAGAAATCATCATTCCAGGTGCTGGGCACCCCCTTAGTAGTTTTTCAGAGACATGTATCCACTATAGTAGTTTGTAGAAATGTGCAAACAAGGCCTCTGGCCTTGAGCTGGGCTTCACAGAGATGTCTACATTTCTAAGATAAGTTACAACTGGGCTCCATGGTAACAGCTGGCAGGGGGAGGAAAGAGAGGGGAGATGAAGATCTCCCCTTCTCAGGTGCTGTCCTTGAAGAGTTAACTTTCCCAGAATAGTGAAAGAAAAAGCTGCTTTTATGTGAACTACTGCAGACTGTGAACTTCTGAGCCCCTCCCCTTACATGCTGGGTATAAAACTCTGTAACTCCCTGAACTCAGGGTTCAGGGAATTGATTGATTACAGCAAAAGCTGTGCCCTCTGAACCTGGATGCAGCCAAATAAAACTGTTTCCTGCTATGTTCAGTGTCTTGCCTTGTCTGTCCCCTACAGCAGTATAGTGAAGAGAGGGACCTTGCACCAGCACTCAGCAGGGATGAGGCCAATTCTATCAGTGACATCCGTGGGTACCACCTGGTGAGCAAAAGCAAGGCACTCCTCTACCTGCCGGCCAGGGAACCATCCAAGGAGACACAGAAGACAGCCAGAACCTTCCCTCTCCCCACCAGAAGGAGCAAAGACCAACCCCATCGAATGTCCATGGAATCCAGCTGTGGGGTCTGGGCTTCTGCTCACACCTGGCAGTAAAGAGACAGCACTCTCCTGCTTCCCTGCAGCAGAAGTAAAGAGGCAACTGCCTAAAATTCAAGGCTTAAATAATATTAAGTCTCATAACCACGATACCCAAACCAGGTTCCAGGAAAAAAGAATCACTCATCATATCAAGAACCAGGAAAATATCAAACAGAAGAAAGATATTGCCAGTTGCCATAGCGCACGACTTTCATCCCAGAACATCGGGAGGCTGAGGCAGGAGGATCATGAGTTCAAAGCCAGCCTCAGCAACTTAGTGAGGCCCTAAGCAACTCAGTGAGACCCTGTATCTAAATAAAGTACAAAATAGGGCTGGGGATGTGGCTCCGTGGTCAAGTGTCCCTGGGTTCCATTGCCAGTACCAAAAAGAAAGAAAGCAAAAAAAAAAAAAAAAAAAAGAAAAGAAAAGAAAGAAAGATATCAATAAATACCAACTCAAGATGATAAAGATTTAGGAATTATATGGCATAGACGTTAACCTTCATAAAAAAGTAAACACACTGAAAATAAATTTTAGAAAGGGTCATAGCAAAGATACAGAAGATATATATTGTTGGGGTTCGAGTGTGCAGAGTTTAGCTCCCTCAGGCCTGACAGGTTGCAAGAGCTGTGGCTGTGATTTAGGTCAGCTGAGGCAAACCTCAGTTAGGAGGAGAAAAAGTTCTCTTCCCCTTATCGCAAGTCACAAGTTCTGCATGGTTTGGCTAGGAGGAAGAAGCTTCCTGCATACTTGTCCTGCATTCTAAAGAAACAAATGCATCCTCAGATGATTAGATAATGTTTACAAAGAACTTTGGGAGGGTACTTATCATATGAACAGGAACAACCTGAATTTTGCTCTGTGTACCCGCTGAGGCATGACATTTGGGCAATGTGGGTAAAGTGTTAATTGCTTGCTTTGTTAGAAGAAGAATATAAAAGGAACTTGCAAACAAATCTCAGCATGCAGTCACAACTGCTGCCTTTGCTCTGCATCCCCTGTGTCCCGGTTATTTCGTGACCCTTACCCAGGGACCCGAACGCACTAGACGTTCACAATATATAAGAACCAAGGAGAAATTTTAGAACTGAAAAATACACCAACTGAAATTTCCCCTTAACAGCACAATGAATGGAACGGAACAGAAGAAAGGATCAGTGAACCTGCAGACAAAATAACAGAAATTATGCAGTCTAAAGAAGAGAGAGAAACTAGATTTAAAAAAATTAGCAGAAACTCGGGGACCCATGGGACTATAACAAAAGAAGTGACATTTGTGACATCAAAGTTCTAGAAGAAGAGAAGAAGAGAAAGGAGATTGGGGCTGAAAAGGACAAGAAGAAAAAAATGTCTAAAAAATCTTCCCAGATTTAGTAAAACACAATCTGTAAATTCAAGAAGTTGAGTGAACTCCCAATAGGGAAACAACCACACCAAGGACTACCACGATCAAAAGTTAAAAACTAAAAGCAACGAAGGACAAAAGTTTGAAAACAGTGAGAGAAATAATACATCAGCTTCAGGGGGAAATCTGGTAGATTGTGGAGGATTTCTCCTGAGAAACCGTGTAGGTTAGAAGGAAGAGGGAATTTCAATCATCAGACCAAAGAAAGAACATGATAAGCAAAACTATGGATAAAAAAGAATAGATTTTTCCTTCTCTCCCTATACAGCTCAGTGCAATTTCTGTTGAAATCCCAGCAAGATCTTTTTTTTCATATATATCTATAAAAATAATTCTAAAATTTATGGAAAGGTAAAGAAACTAGAATAAATCGGGCCTGGTGGTGCACACCTGTCATCCCAGCAGTTCAGGAGGCTGAGGCAGGAGGATGGCGAGTTCAAAGCCAGCCTCAGCAACTTAGCAAGGCCCTCAGCAACTCAGTGAGATCCTGTCTCTAAATAAAATATAAAATAGGGCTGGGTATGGGGCTCAGTGGTTAAGTGCCCCTGGGTTCAATCCCTGCCCCCTCCCCACAAAAAGAAAGAAACTAGAATAAACAATTTTGTTTTTAAAAAGTAATGAAGTGGGAGGAATCAGTCTATCCAATTGAAAAGATGTATCATACAGCTTCACTCAGACTGTGTAAATATTAACAGAGACACACAAAAATAAATGTAATAGAATAAAGAAACAGAAAAGAAACCCAAACAAAAAAGGAAAACTGATTTTTGACAAAGGCACAGAACTGAGTGGAAGAAGGATAATATTTATAGAGAATGGTCCTAGTGCAACTGGCCATCCATGAGGGGAGGAGAACGAGAAAAAATTTGAAATGGATAACAGGTTTGAATGTAAAACTGTAAAACTTTTTTAAAGCACCTGGTTAAGTCTTCAAGATCAGGAGCTACACAAAGAATTCTTTTAACGTGACACCAAAGGATAATCCAAAAGAGGAGATTTTTACAAATCATACCTCATGCAAATCTTAAGATTTTGGTACATGAAGAACTCCTTAAAAGGATGAAAAGATAAGCTACACTATGGGAGAAACATTTACAAACCACATATCTGACAAAGGAGTAACTAGAATATATAAAGACTATCAAAATCACATACCACTCCATAATCATCAGAATGGCTGAAAAAATAATGACAACACCAAGTGCAGACGAAGATGCTGGGTAACTGGGTCATTCGTCTAATTTTTGTTGCAATGTAAAGTGGTACAGCCAATTGGAAAAGTGTATGGCAGATTATTGCAAAAGTAAACCTACCCACACCATACAACCCAGCAATTGCACTTTGGGCATTTGTCTCAGAGAAATGAGAATAAAGTTCACACAAAAACCTTTGCATGAATATTTGTGGCAGCTTTATTCCCAATTTGTAACAACTGGTAACAATTTTGATGGCCTTCAACATGTGAATGGTGAACAAAGTAGTGGTACCTACATACTGTGGAATATTACCCAGCAATAAAAAAGAACAAGATGTTACAACCCAGGTAAAATCTCCAGAGAACTATGTGAATGAATAAAATCAAACCCAAGTTACATACTGCAGGACTTGGTTTATATAACATTTTTGAATGATGAAACTAGAGAAAGAAAGAACAGATAAGAAGTCAAGTGCAGGAGGGGAGTTGGGATTTATTAACAATAAATACCAACCCAAGATAATAAAGAGTATTAGAAGTAGATGAGGCCATACTGGTATGACATGAGGCACACTCCCCTTGACCGTGTTAGGTCAATACCTTGGTAATAATATCTAGTATGATTTTAAAAGTGTTCTGATTGGGGAAACTGAGGGTGGGTTTGTGAGGTATCTGTATCATTTCTCGGAACAAGTGTGAAACTACAGTTACATCAAGATTAAAAACCAAATAAAAATACATGTAGCATGCTGGCTGAAAAATAAACATTAGTGGCAACAGTGATTATAAGAGTAACCATACCCTACTATTTACCATTAGTAGAATCTGGAGTCAGAGAGACATACATTTTAGACTATATTGTGTTGCTGTTTTATTTTGTTATGTTGTACCAGGGATTGAACCCAGGGGTGTTTACCCACTGAGCCATATCCCCAGCCCTTTTTATATTTTATTTAGAGACAGGGTCTCACTGAGTTGCTTAGGGCCTTGCTAAGTTGCTGAGGCTGGCCTTGAACTCCTGCCTCAGCCTCCCGAGCTTCTGAGATTACAGGCATGCACCACCACACCCAGCCACATCTTAGCTTTTCTACTTCTCTATTTTCCAGAAAGTTCTGCCTCCAGATAACATCATGCTTCCCTTTCAACTTCCTTCTTTCTTCAAATATCACAACAGGAGACCTTCCTTGCCCAATCTGTTTAAAATTACAGCCTTTTCCATCTCCCATCAATACTTGGTATTTCCCTCCCCTACTCAATTTTTTTTTCTCTATAGTGGTCATGGCCTCTCATTTTGACAGCATTTTGTTTATTAGTCTTGTTTCTTGTGTGTCTTCCCACTAGCATGGATGCTGTGGGAGGGAAGAGGTCTTGTCAGTTTTATTTTATTGTTATAGCTTCACTGCTTTTACTAGTGTTGGACTCGGAGCAAGAACTCCATAAATATTTGTTTGGTGAATGAATTACCAGATAATTTCTCTAAGTGTGCTTCAGGATAAGACTGAAAAATTGATTTTGTTTGTTTTGTTTTGTGTTTGTTTTTGCACCAGAAGTTGAACCCAAGGGTGTTTAACCCCTGAGCCATATCCCCAGCCCTTTTCTATATTTGACCTTGAGACAGTAGTTGAAATTGGCCTCAAATTTGTGATCCTCCTGCCTCAGCCACCCTGTGGCTGGGATTACAGGTATGCGCCACCACACTCAGCTTTAAGCTGCAAAATTGAGTTAATGAGACTTCTTTTTCGTGTTATTGTGGGGATTAAATGAAATAACATTCAAAAAAAATCTTTTTCAGAATATAGAAATAATTCCTACAACTTCAAAACAGAAAGCAAAAGCTCAAACTTGTTTAAATGGACAAAGAATTTGAGTAGATATTTCTATAAAGAAGATGCCCAGAGTCGGACAGAGTGGCCCATGCCTATAATCTCAGCGATTTGGGAGGCTGAGGCAGGAGGATCGTGAGTTCAAAGTCAGCCTTAGCCACTTAGCGAGGACCTTAGCAACTCAGCGAGACCCTGTCTCTAAATAAAATAGAAAAAACAGGCTGGGGGTGGGGCTCACTGGTTAAGTGCCCTTAGGTTCAATCCTCAGTACAAAATAAAAAAGAGAGAGAGAGAAGATATCCAACAGGCACATGAATGCTCAATATTACTAATCCCTAGGGGAATGTAAATCAAAACCACAAGGAGATACTACCTCCCTAGGACAGCTGCTATCTAAGCACAAACTTAAAACAGCTGTTAGCAAGGATGTGAAGAAACAGGTGTTGGTGGTAATTGAAAATGGTACAGCCACTATGGAAACAGTATGGCACTTCCTAAAATCATTAAAAATAATATTACCATATGAGCCAGTAATTTTGCTTCTGGGTACATGCTCAAAAAAATTGAAAACAGGGACCCGAACAGGCATTTATGCTTGCTTGTACAAGTGTCATGATGGACGAAAGGCAGAAGCCACTCAGCTATCTACTGACACATGAATGGATTAACAAAATGCATGTGCAATGGCACACAGATGAACCCTGGGGACATAATGCTAAGGGAAAAAGCCAGTTCCAGAAAGTCCACTTGGATTTACATGAGGTACCTAAATTATCACCTTTGTACAGATGGAAGGTAGAACAGTTGTTTCTAGGGGCGAGCAGAGAAGGAATGGGGAGTCAGTATTAAACAGGTTCAGAATTATAGTTTGCAAGACGAATAGAGTTCTGGAGATGGACACTGGTAATGACTGCAAACTAGAAGGTACTTAATTCTAGTGAATCATACACTTAAAATTGGTTACACTGGCAAAGTTTATTTTACCACAACTTTATTTTTTTTTTATTTTTTTAAAGTCTTTTTTTTAAGAGAGAGTGAGAGAGAGAGAGAGAGAATTTTTAATATTTACTTTTTAGTTCTCGGCGGACACAACATCTTTGTTTGTATGTGGTGCTGAGGATCGAACCCGGGCCGCACGCATGCCAGGCGAGCGCGCTACCGCTTGAGCCACACCCCCAGCCCTTACCACAACTTTATAAGAATTAAAAAAAAAAAAAAAAACTTGTACCCTGCCAACATCACAGACATTCAACAAATGGTGGATTACACAGGGCATATAAAATCTGCTTCAGAATATTACTCAGCTATAAAGAAGAATGAAATGATGGCATTGCAGGAGAATGGATGGAGCTGGAGACTCTCATGCTAAGTGAAATAAGCCAGTCCCCAAAAAACCAAAGGCCGAATGTTCTCTCTGATGTGCAGATGCTGACTCACAATAGGCGGGGAAGGGGAAGGGGGTATCCTGCTTTTGGATGGGAGGTGTCCCCAAAAGCTCACGTGTGAGATGGTGCAGGAAGATTCAGAGGAGACATGACTGGGCTGTGAGAGCCTTAACCCAACCAGTGAATGGACCCTGATGGATTAACTGGGTGGTGGCTGGAGGAGGTGGGTGTGGCTGGAGGAGGGGGCATTGGGGGCGTGGCTTTGGGGTCTCTATTTGTCTCTGGAGAGTGGAGTCTCTCTGCTTCCTGATCACCATGTGAGCTGCTTCCCTCTACCACACTCTTCCTCCATGATGTCCTGCCTCCCCTCGAGCCCCGAGGAGTGGAGCCTGCTGTCTGTGGACTGAGACCTCGGAAACCCTGAGCCCTAAAATGAACCTCTCCTCCTCTATAATGGTTCTGGTTGGGTCCTTTTATTCACAGCAGTAAACAAGCTGACTAAACAGGGTGGGTCCTGGTGGGAGAGTGGAGGGTCATTACATTGTGTGGGAGAATAGGGGAAGGGAGGGGGCATGGGAAGGGAGGGGGAAGGGAACGGGAAAGACAGTGGAGTGAGTGGGACAGAACTTTCCCATGTTCATATATGAACACACGACCAGGAAAACTTTACATCAGGTCCAACCACGAGAATGGGATCCTAATTAGAATAAGCTAGACTCCATGTATGTAGAATCTGTCCAAATACACTCTACTGTCATGTATAATTAAAAAGAAGAAGAAAAACTTATTTAAAAAATTGTTTCAGAACCACCTTGTGTTTCTTGCATGTGATTATGGCTGTCCTTTTGCACCAGCTTCGCCCGTTGGTGAGATCAACCAAGTGCAAGTGTCAGCAGCTGTCATAATGGCACCATCTAAAAGTTAGATGCCACTGTCTGGTTACATAAGATGCTGTCTCTGCAGGAAAGATTAAGGTTTTTTTGTTTCCTTTCACTGCAAAAAGAAAGAAAGAAAAAAGCTTGCTCTAGAATAACAGAATTAGATTAGACCTTGAAAAAATCAATATAAATCATCATCCTAATGCCCCAAGCCTAACTCTGTAGTTTATTCAACAGAGTTTGTGGCAACAAAATTGAAGAAGAGTTCAACAAACTAAATTATTTCCATCAATTCCCCAATGGAAAGGGAAGAAATGTCTTTGCTAATAGAATTTGAGGACATACTTATTTGGAGAAGTAGGTTCCTGAGAGTCAGGGGTGTCCCTCCTTTGTGGAAGTTAGCCCTAAGCTGGAAGGCAAGAGCAGAGCATTTGTAGCGTGGATCAGTGTTCTCCCCCAACTGGGGACCCACAGGGGTGTTTGGTGGCAGACCACCATCAACGCTCCCTAGACAGTGGCTTCACACTGTGGTGATCTTAGCCTCCCCAACATCATTTTCCAAATGCATTCACTTGGCAAAATCTTTAATAAACCTTATTAAAGCAAAATTTGTTTATGTCTGAATACACCCATGTGATCACCTCCCAGATCAAGACTTAAAACATCTTCATTATCCCAGAGAGTCCCCTGGTGCTATTTTTAAACCAAGGTCCATTCCAGAAATTTCCACTATGTTAATTCTGTTACCATAGATTAGTTTTTTGTTGTTGTTGTTTTATTGAACAGCATTGAAACGGAATCATAGAGAACACATTTTTTTTCAAAGAGAGAGAGACAGAGAATTTTTTTAAATATTTATTTTAGTTTTAGTTTTCGGTGGACACAACATCTTTATTTGTATGTGGTGCTGAGGATTGAACCCAGTGCTGTGTGCATGCCAGGCAAGCATGCTATCACTTGAGCCACATCCCCAGCCCTGGACACATATTCTTTTATCATGTGTCTGATTTCTCTATTTCATGCAGTGGTTTTGCTGTGTACCTGTGTCACTGTGTACATTTGCAGGTTGTTCTTTTTTATTGCTGGTAGTGTTCCAAAGATAACCGAACAGGAAGTCAGGGCAGGAAAAAGTTACTCAATAGCATTACTCATCAAAGAAATGCAAATTAAAACCACACTTCGATGCCAGAATGCATAAAGCTTCTTAAAATCTGGCAAAGCCAAGCGTTGATGAGGATGGGGAGCTGTCCTATGTTATTGATGGAGGTGTAGAATGAAGCCATCCCCTTTGGAGAACTAGTCAGCAGTTTTTGAGATAATTAATTATAACCTACCCTATGACCCTGAACTTCCATTCCTAGATATATGCTCCAGAGAAAAGAGTGCCTGTGTACACACACACACAAAAAAAATGCTTGTAGAAAAATGTTCATAGCCACTTTATTCATAATGATCCCAAATCAGAAATACCCCGAATATCCAGGACCAGGAGAATGGATACCAGATCTGTCGTATATTCAAATGTCCATTTCCTGAGGACAAAACTCCTATGTGCAAATCTCACACTTTCCTCTTATCTCTGCCTTTTGTGAGCTCAGCGTGCTTCTTGCAGATCCCATTTCACCCACAGGTTGAAAACAGGGAGAGAGCACTGGACACTATGGATGTCCAGGTACCAGACACAAACACCACTTCCCCAGTTACTATCACTGAAAGGAAAGTGACCACAACACTCAGAGCAACCAAGAGATCTTTATTGCAGCAGTGAAACAGAGGAGAAAAGAGAGAGAGAGAGAGAGAGGAGAGAGAGAGAGTAAGCGCACGCAAGAGAGAGACAGAGAAAGCAAGAGAGAGAGCAAGAGAGACAGAGAGAGCAAGAGAGGGGGGGCCTGGCAGGAGGGAGTTTTTATAGCCCAAATCTAATGGGGTCTCTGGGTCTGCAAGCTGCCTTGTTGGCACACAAGGGGGTTAAGTGCTCGTCCTTGAGCGGCAGGCTGAGTGTTCAGCCTTGAGCAGGGGCTTGGGCGTTTGGGCTTGAAGCAAACAGGTGATAAAGAACCAGACAGAGGGTTTGAGTTGCCAGGTCATCCTGCAGCTAACTTTGTTTGGCATGCCCTGCAGACAGCTTACTCAGCCTGTCCTGCACCTAACATTCCTCCCTTTTTGTTTTTCTAAGTGACATGGGGGACAGCGTAAAGTCCTCTGGCTACTTCCTGCTTAATGGTGGGCAGCATTAGACCTAGAAGGGAAAATGGAGGAATGTTCAGGGGACAGGTCTGAGAACACCAGGGCAGTCAGAAATAACACTCAGTGGCTACAGACAACTACTGTGGTAGGGGTAAAGTCCATAAAGGTTCCTTGAAGCCACAAGTCGTCGATGGCATCAAACCAGTCCTGGGTGGAGGAGATTCTTGGTATCAGCCATTGGTCCTATTGTAGGGACTCTAGGAAGTATCGGAGGTGGCTTGGTTGAATCCAGTAATGTTAAGGGTGACAGCCCGATTGCAGCCAGTGGAAGGACAATCACCTTGACTCATAAACTGAGAGTGGGTGGTGTCATCCTGGTGCCATGTTGCTTGGATGTAGAAGCACCATCTGTGGTTGGGATAGAAACTTGAGAGAGAATAATGATTAGTAAAAGAAGAAGAGAGTTGGCGAGAAATTTTGAGTTTGATGGGCGTGGTGGAAGTTCAGGACTGGACATTTGGAACAGGTACCTTTTTAAGGTAGGAGACATGGTACCAGAGAGAGTGTCTAAATGCTTGGTTACCATTGGGGTAGTAAGTATGACTATATGGGGTGTCGTCCAACAATTGAGAATGCCATTCCTGAAGTAAGGCTGAGTCACCCAGTTGAAGAGGGTGCATTCAGTTTGTGGTTGTGCTAGGATTGAGGTAATGAATGGTGCAGGAAGGCACCGGTCTGCATGTTCCCTTAGGAGTTTGTGTAGAAGTGTGAGATAGGGCAGGTAGGACACAAGGGGGGGAGGAGTGATTGAAAAGCTTTGGGTAGTTAAGAAAGGGCACCCATGGAGTTGCTCAAAGGGGCTAAGGCCTGAGGGGGTCCTTGGGGATGCCTGAATTCAGGTGGGGGCCAACAGCAGGAGATTGGGCCAGAAGAGCCTGAGTTCAATAGTAAGTTTAGTGAGATGATCCTTGAGAATGCCGTTAGGCCTCTCAACCTTACCCAAGGATTGGGGTTGGTGGGGGGTGTGGAGCCTCCAAGTGGTGATGTTGAGGCCTTTGGAAACTATTGAACAACCTGAGAAGTGAAGGCCAGACTGTTGTCTGACTGGATGGAGGCGGGAAGTTCGAACCTGGGAATGATCTGCTCAATGAGGATGGAGGCAACAGTGTCAGCAGTTTCCCTGGATGTAGGGAAGGCTTCTATCCAACCTGAAAAAGTATCATCCAAATTAAGTAGGTCGCTGCATATGAGTGAAGTTGATCTACCAGTCTTTGCCTGGCTAGTGGCTCCTCATCTGAGGTATGGGGAGTTTAGGTTTGATGCTTCCTTGTGGGGATACTGTAGAGCAGACAGAGTAAGCAGAATTGACCTGCTGGAGAGTAGTTCTCATTCCTAGGAAGTGAAAGAGGGGTTGTGAAAACTGGAAAAGGGGTTAGAGAGGGTTTTAGATGGGCACAGAGTCTCTGGAGCCAGAGGAGTTGGTCATGAGTCGTAGGTCTCCTTGGGCATCAGGGCTGGTAGTCTTAAAGAAGTAGTTGATTGACCAGCTTGTTGGTGAATTTGTGTATCTGATCTTGCAGGAACTTCTGTAGGCAATTTAATAGACATGGTCCTATTAGGAGAAACATAGAGAGGACTAACAGGGGTCCTGTGAGGGGGAGGAGCCAAGGCCATACTTGACTGAACATTCCCCATGGAGCCTGTTGGCCTAGTTGCTGTCTCCTCTTTTCTAGCTGTTTTGTCCTTCATTACTCCCAGGAATAACTGTGTTTGGCTTAACTGGTTTTGGTAGGTGTTTAAGATCAAGTGGTCAAAATTGACTTTGTTTCTATCTATTGTTAAGAGTCAGCCGAGTTCCCATAGGGGTCACTCCTGGGGGAACTTGAGAGCAGCTTCTTAGTTCTGCTAGTGCCATTTGTGCTAGGATGGGTCCAGGTCTTGCTTGATCATGTGGCTTCCCTTGGAAGCATCAGGGATGTCTCCTGTCTCCAATGACCCTCCTATTCACAGCAAGTGCACTGATTGGCTTTTCATTCTCCAGTGGTTTCATTAATCTCCCTGATCAGGAGGTTATGTGGCCCAGAGTTGCAAAGCTCTGTAGAGAAGTTCCCTGTTTCCTGGATTCAGACTGGCTCAGAGGGCCAGAGCCAAATATTGGTTTTCTTGGCCATTTTAATTTAACTTTAAGTCTTGATCTTAAATATCCAGCAAAGTCAGTTTCTCCTTAAATTAAGAGTGCTGGGCTTTAGCTGAAGTCTGGCCTACTTTGGAGTCATTCTGACATGTAGTAAGATGGGAGGCATAGCTTTATCTCAGGTAAGCCAAGCCTCTTTATAAATCTTAGGTAAAGTGTTCTAGTATTGAAGCTGATCTTTGTTTTTAAATATCATTTTATAAAGTTTACATATATTGTTGCTTGATGTCACATGAATACTAGCTAACACAATATGGTGTTACATTTAAATTGTACTCCAGTTTATAGAACTTTATAATAGGTCCAGTTATAGAATATTAAATGATATAAATAAATCTCCAATATGTTATTTTTTAAGCCTAAAATTACCATGCAACCTTTTGGAGAATACCAAATTTATATAATGTTTTTGTTTTTAAGCTTCTATCTTAAAGACTTATATACCTGGAAAATATGAACACATTTAATATACAAAGAAAAGTACCAAAATTACACTGATGTTTTTATATTAATCAAGTTTAGCTTTTAAAGAAATAACATATTACAATATTGCAGAATAACAGTTGTTGTTTAACCATAGTTGTATAAGTTTTAATTCCTTCAAGATTACTTGCTCAAAAAACTTACATATGTAACCAACATACATAGACCTTCTTTATCACTTACTTAAACCCTCTTATTTACCTAATCATATAGACTCTCTTATCCAGAAACACCTTTTCCTTCTACTAAATCCATACTTAGAATCTTCTAATTTCTCTTTCCCATCTGATAACTCCTTCTTTATTCACACTTTGAACAAATCCTTGTAAATTTCTGAATTTAGGCAAGTTATTCCATTTCAATAAGAAATATTTTGTTATTTGCAGTACACAATTAATCACATCTATTTAGCATTTCATGAAAACATAAACAGTGTTTAAGTGTATAGAATTATACTGTTGTAGGGATGGACAAGGCAAGGCACCTAAGATAGCACTGAAGATAGGGAAATAGTCTTATTTGGTTGCAGCCAGATTCAGAGGTCACAGCTTCTGCTGTAATCAATCAATCCCCTGAACCCGAGTTTAGGTAGTTTCAGAATTTTGCACCCAGCATGTAAAGGGAGGGGCTCAGAAGTTCACAGTCTGCAGAAGTTCACAAAAAGCAGTTTTTTTCCCTCTGTTCTGAGCAAGTTAACCCTTCAAGGACACCTGGGAAGGGGAGAGCTTCTTTTTCCCTTTCTTTCCTCCCCTGCCAGCTGTTACCATGGAGCCCAGTTGGTAAATTCCTTATCTTAGAAATGTAGACAGCACTATGAAGCCCAGCTCAAGGCCAGAGGCCTTATTTACATATTTTGTGAAAAACTAGTAAGGGAGTGTCCAGCGCCTGGAGTGCTGATTTTTTTCAGACAGTGGCCAAGTAAAACAGGGCAACATGAAAATAGGAAGTTTATCTACACTGAACTCTTTTGTAGAGATACTTTTGCTGAAAGCCCTAAAATCAGCCATGGTGAAGATTTCTGGGGAAGGTCAGTTAAGACTTTTCTGGTGGGCCTGGGTAGGGAGGGGGAAGACGGGAAGGCTGTCCTGAGAGCAGTTCCTATGGATCTGAGAATGAGGAAGGAGATGTAGAATAATAATGGGAAAGGGGTTGGGGATTTTCCTAGCAATGAAAACTTGAGCAGTAGAACAGGTAGAGCAGAGGAGAAGATGGGAATGAATATCCCCCAAAGCCTGTAAGGGACTTTAATTCTTAGTAACCTGTTTTCAGTGATGACAAAGCAACTTTAAAGGCCATTTTCACAAGATCTTGGATAGGGGTCTGAGGGATCTCCTCAGCTGGTTTGAGCTTTGGGTTAGCTGGTAAGAGGACCTGGTGGGACCCAGTGTGGGCACTGACAGGAGAAGAGAGGAGTGAGTGGGTGGAGGGTTCCTTTAGTCACTGCTACCTCAGCAAGGGGGCCACAGTCTGAGGAAGGGTGGTGGTGTACGTTTTTGATCTAGTAATTGGAGGGGAGAAAGCAGGTTACTGAGGTGGGAGTGACAACGGAGAGTCTGGGGCAGATGGCTGAGGGTCAGGACCTATTTGAGCCGGGCAATAGGGTGGAAATTCATCAGTAGGGTCAAAAGAAGTGGATGAGTCTGGAGGAGGAGAAGATTGGGGATCGGTGGTTGGGGGAGTTGCTTTGCAAGCTGGAAGAATTTGTAGAAGTTTGCAAGAGGTGCAGAGAGCACAAGCAAGAAGAAAGCTTTGACATAGCAGCTTTTTGCCCATTTTTTCGAATGCTCACAGTAATTGTAGAGATGCCTTAGAATGGAGGGATCCAGGGACCCAAAAGGGGGGCCATCTGCTTTGGTTGTCTAAGGGACAAGTGGGCCAGGCCTGGGTGCTATATTTGATCAGTTTTTTGGGTTTGATGTCTGGTGTCAAGGAGAGGGTTTTGAGGTTATCCAAGAGGCATTGTAGGGGAGAGTCGACCGGCAGAGAGGACACATTACCCATGTCGCAAATGTAAGTATAAGGAGGAGGGAAGAGGACGCAAACGTAGTATAGGGGAGAAGGAAGGAGATGCAAACATAGTATAAGGGAGAGGGAAGGAGATGCAAAGATAGTATAGGAGAGGAGGATGAAAGTGATTTATTGGCAAAAGGGGTGTCCCCACTAGAGCCAAAAATCAGGAGTGCCTTAATGGCAGGTTCGAGCTGCAGAGATTGGTCGTCACCGAATCCTGACAGTCGAAGCTCTCGTCCTGGACGAAGCCGGAGCCATAGGAGACCTTGGCCAAGGCTTTTCAGGACCCCTCCTGGAGAGGCCGGAGACTCCCAGGGCCGGAAAGAGGGGAAAGAGAGAGACAGGGGAAGAGGGAGGAAGGGGAGGGTAAGGTTCTCTCTGGCGGCCGAGTCTTGGAGGTGAGGACTAGGACTTTTTGAGAGCCACCGAGACCGTGAAGGTCTGGGTGGACTGTGATGTTCAGTTCTGTTGTGTGTCCCTGGAGGTTACAAAGTCCTTCGAGGAAGATCTACAAAGCCTATGCTGGGAAACTACCAGCTGGGAAGGGAAGGGAATAAGTTTGAACCCAGGAGTCTATTCTGCCCTAGGAAGGAGTCCCTGAGGGCCACCGTGGCCTTGAAGGCTGTGGTGGGGTGTTTTCCTCCCCGCAGGTGGGCAAAGAGGTTTGCTGGATAATCAACGGTCAAATCCTCCTGCCACCACCATTGGGTTTAGGACTCCAGGAAGGGGAAACTCACCAATCGAAGGTTGGTGGTGGATGGAGTTCTGGGGTCGAGAAAATGGGTTCAGGCCTGGGTTCAGGCCGTCCAGTGAATGGCACTTCTGAAGGAAGAGGGACCCAAAAGTGGGTTTTAACCCTCTCCCGGGTTTCGGCACCAAATGAAAGAAAAGCGACCACAACACTCGGAGCAACCAAGATATATTTATTGCAGCAGTGAAAGGGGGGGGGGGGAGCGCACATAAGAGAGAGACAGAGAGAGCAAGAGAGAGGGGCCCGGCAGGAGGGAGTTTTTATAGCCCAAATCTAATGGGGTCTCTGGGTCTGCAAACTGCCTTGTTGGCACACAAGGGGGTTAAGTGTTCAGCCTTCAGCAGGGGGGCAAAGCGCTCAGCCTTGAGCGGGGGGGCTTGGGCGTTTGGGCTTGAAGCAAACAGGTGATAAAGAGCCAGACAGAGGGTTTGAGTGGCCAGGTCATCCTGCAGCTAACTTTGTTTGGCATGCCCTGCAGACAGCTTACTCAGCCTGTCCTGCACCTAACAATCACACTCCAGATTCTGGGTCAGACTACATTACTATTATTATTATTGTCATCATCATTGTTTTAATTGGCTTTTTTTTTTTTTTTTTTTTTTTTTTTTTGCTGCTGTGACTAAAGGATCTGACCAGAACAATTGTAGAGGAGGAAAAGCCTATTTGGGGGCTCTCAGTTTCAGAGGTCCTAGTCCATATACAGCAGGCTCCACTCCTCGGGGCTCGAGGGGAGGCAGGACATCATGGAGGAAGAGTGTGGTGGAGGGAAGCAGCTCACATGGTGATCAGGAAGCAGAGAGAGACTCCACTCTCCAGAGACAAATAGAGACCCCAATATCCACTCCTTCCAGCCACACCCACCTGCCTCCAGTTACCACTAGATTAATCCCTAGCAGGGGATTAATTCACTGATAAATTAAGACTCTCACAACCCATCCATTTCTCCTCTGAACCTTCTTATATTGTCTCACATGTGAGATTTGGGGGGATACCTCACATCCAAACCATAACAATCATCATCATCTTCATTATTTTTCTTCTTATTATTAATGTTCTCAATTCAGTAAGAGATGGTAAATCACATCTACTTATAAAGCCGACTATTAGAGGCAAAATGTGCTTTGGGAATACTGAAAGAGGAAAGAGGCTGATTCTTGCTGGAAAATTCTGGTCCGATTTCTCATAAGATTTACAGAGAGTTGTGACTTGTCAGCTCAGGAGACCTGATCAAACAGTGCAGCAGGAGACTGCGTAACATAATAAAAATCCTGACCCCAGAGCGTTAGGAGAGCGTTAGGTTTGAATGGAGGATCAACCATTTATTAGACATAGTATTTTGGACAAAAAAACTTTAACCCCTCTAAGCTTGAAGTTCATCATCTGTGAATGATGGCGATTCTTACTTTGAATGGTTGTGGCAGATAAAAAGAAATATTAATCAAACACCTAGCACCACATCAGCGATCCAGTGCATAAATGTTAGCAGTTATATTTACTGAGTGAGAACCTAAGAGTCCATATTCTCTATCTTGGGGTGAGGCTGAGCAGGATTGGGTGAGGGGGTCTTTTCAAATAGACAGCATGACCAGCCTAGTGGCACTGCTCCCAGTAATGACTCTGAAATGGTTCTATACCACTTCAGGAACCTAGGAATCCTTTCACCCAGAAAAAATGAACACAGGAGGAAATGTTTGCATGACTCTAGCCATGGTAAGGCTCCTAAAAGTGCAGTTTGTAAACTAGCTGTTTCCAGGTCTCCCAGGAAAGAATTTAGTATCAGGGGGAAAAAAAAAACATAAGCATAAGCCAACTTAAACCAACTTGTGAAAGGCAAGTCCCTTGAGACTCTCTCTCCTAGGATTAGCTATTTAATATTTGCTGAGTCAGACCAGGGCAAGGAAACCAAGTGAGAAAGCGAACCTGGAAAACTAATTTTCCATTGGCATTTTTTTTCTCACTTGACTAGTTTAACAAACCTCATGCATCATTAAGAAATACCATGCTGATCTCCCACCACCTGCAGCCACCAAAGAAGAATGCCACTGAGGAGACTTGCAGGCAGGGGGTCCCCTGTGCTTGTCAACACATCCACATGGAGCCATTGTGGGTCCTCACCTTTCCTTTGGCAAACTGACAGCCCTCCCTGGGTACCCCCATTGCCCAAAGCCCAGGTCGACTTGGGCATTTTGTGGAGTTTTTAAAAATATTTTTCCAGAGGCTGGGGCTGGGGCTCAGTGGTAGAGCACTTGCCTAGCATGTGTGAGGCTCTGGGTTCGATCCTCAGTACCACATAAAAATAAATAAAATAAAGGTATAAAAATAAAATAACATTTTTAAAATATCAACTTGAGTAGTATTGGTCATTGGCAGAATAAATATTAAAAAACAGATAGATTAAAAAACAGATATCTATTTTTTTCCCAGGCTGAGCATGACGGTGCATAACTTGGGAGACACAGGCAAAACCAGTCTCAGCAACTTACTGAGGTTGGGACTCAGTCCCCTGTGCCATATATATATATATATATATATATATATATATATATATATATAGTTTCCTCCGAGATGACTTTCTTTTTTTTTTTTTTTTTGTACAAGGGATTGAACCCAGGGGCACTCAACCACTGAGCCACATCCCGAGCCCCTTTTACATTTTATTTAGAGACAGGGTCTCACTAAGTTGCTGAGGCTGGCTTTGAACTCAGGATCCTCCTCTCCTGTCTCAGCCTCCTGAGCTGCTGGGATTACAGACATGTGCCACCACGCCCAGCTCCCCCAGATGATTGGATGACCGTGTGTGAACAGCCTATATGTCCCACCATAGGATGCGATTCCAGTGTGGAAAATAAATGGGCCATTCTTACCCGAACCGTCTGCAGAAACTACTGGATCTTTTAGAGAACGCCAGCTCTATTTCAATTCTGATGAAAAGATGATCCATAAACCTCAGATTCCCAGCATTGGCTTCCATCATCTTCAAGCTGTTTCTCCCCTTTTCTGTCTCCCTCTCCCTCCCTTCCCACTCTCTGCCCCTCCCTGCGCCCCACCCAGCAGGCTGATTCCTTAGGACTCCATTTCCCAGGCTCCCTTGCGGCTGGTTTCCTGGTTGGGTTAGGTAACAGGAGGCACAGGCCAGCGATCAGAGCAAGGGGTGTTTCTTCCTCAGTCCCTCTTGCTTCACTTGCATTTCAGCAGTGGCTTCCTCTCTGCCACCAGAGATTCTGTGGAGTGACCTCTGCTCCAAAAATCCAGCTCTCACTGAGCTCTCCAACCCCATTATTATTTCCCTTGCCCCTTCAGGACCAAGGGTACTGCCAGCTTCTCCTTGTTGCTCATCTCTGGGTGCCTCAGCGTCAATGTTGGATTCCCTGTCCCTGCCCACTGAGTCATCCTTTCACAAATGTCCCCGGTACCATCTGAGTTGGATTCTGTGTCCAGCAGGACTCAAATGATACAAGGATCTCTCTAACACCATCTTCCCTAGGGGTATTATTTACTGATTGCTCGCTCCATCAGACCTGGTGCTAAGGGCTTCGCCAACCCAAATCCACCCGGCCTTGACAATAACTCCATGAGGAGAGTATTCATCTACAGCTGAGAAACCAGACTTAGCGGTTTTAAAGGTCTTCTCCCGGGGAATGCATCTAGTAAGCCGCAGAGTCAGGATGCAAATCCTTTCTACTCCAAAGTCCCTTTTCATCCAGTACCAACAGCTCCTCAAAGCAATCCCCATCAAAATCACCTGGAATGTGTGTTAAACATCCAAATTCTGAAAAGAAAGGTGGGACAGATCTCATGAAAATCAAAGGGAGGTCAGTAGAGGAAAAGGACCAAGCGGTGGGAAGAAGGGAGGGAAGGGGGAGGTACCAAGGAATGATAGTGACAAAATTATATTGTTATAGTGTGTGCATGGACAAATATGTAACAATAACTCCATCATTATGTACAACTATAATGCACTAGTAAAAAAAAAATGTGGGTAGCTGGACATGGTGGTGCACACCTGTAATCCCAGCAGCTCAGGATGCTGAGGCAGGAGGATCATTATTTCAAAGCCAGCCTCAGCAACTTAGTGAGGCCCTAAGCAACTCAGTGAGACCCCGTCTCTAAGTAAAATAAAAAATAGGGCTGGGGATGGGGCTTTGTGGTTAAGCACCCCTGGGTTCAATCCCTGATGCCCTCCAAAAAATAATTGGGGAAAAAGTAAATGATAAAAAAAAAAAAATCCAGATTCTGGGAATCTTATCCAAAGTGCTCTTCTAAGCAAACCAACTTTAGACCTTGACTGGAGCCGTGAGGTTGGCTCAGGGTCAAGCCTGGCCCACAGGAACTGGCCACACAAAGTAACTGACTGCTGGTATGGGCAGTGGTAATTAGTAAGATGACCAAACCTCGCTCCATCCTGAACTTGAATTAAAAATGCTAAGGAAATCAACGAAGAGGTGGAGGACCCCCATAAAGAGAACATTGATAAACATGGGAAATCAGAGAGCGACGTGGTCACAGTGACCGTGTGGTGCAGCCGTCAGATAGCAGTGTCACTGGGGCAAACTGAAAGCCTGAATAATGCCTATGAATAGCTTCCCTGGAGATTTCCATCTCCTCCCGCTCCTCAGCTCATGGGGACTTATGCAATGGTTGGATGTATCGTCTCCGAATGACTCATTTGGCTGAGTTTAGACATCCTTCAGTTTTTATAGAAAGGACTCAAATCTACCAGGAATGGAACAGCCTCCTGACCAGTGTTCCTGCATTAACTCTGTCCACAATTTTTTTTTTTTTTGGCATCAGGGGGTGAACCCAGGGGTGCTTAACCACTGAGCCCCTCCCCAGCCCTTTTTTTATATTTTATTTAGAGACAGGGTCTCATTGAGTTGCTTAGGGCCTCACTAAGTTGCTGAGGCTGGCTTTGAACTTGAGACCCTCCTGCCTCAGCTTCCTGGGCTGCTGGGATTGCAGGCATGTGCCATCGCTCCCAGCCTTTTAAACCAGCCTTTTGAAGCTGGGGTGATCTTTTCAAAATATAAACCTACCTTCATTAACCTCCTGGCTTAAAATCCACCAATGGCTGCCCATTCTTTGGACAAAGCTTTAAAAATCCCCTACTGTGGTCTGCAGGTTCCTTCATGGCCACCACGCATCTTCTTCAGTCCCAGCTGGAGCCACACTCGGCACCTCAGTCACACTGGCCCCCTGTGCCGGGCTCCCTCCTGCCACAGGGCTTGGCACAGGCTCCTCTTCTGTCGGAAACATGGACCCCCTGCTCTTCCCCCTAGTTAAGTCCTGTTCATCACCAAGCGCCACTTCCCCGGGGATGCCTTACTGACTCCCGGACTCCCATCTCATGGCGTCCCCCTTACATAGCATTCTTCACAGGTGTGACATCTCGTACAACTACTTGATTAATGTCAGTTGTTAGGGTTTGGAACTGAACTGTCCCCCAGAGTCACACATTGAAAACATGGCCCCCCTGCAGCAAGGTTAAGAGGTCTGGCTCTGACCTCATCAGTGAATCAACAATCAAGTGGACCACTGCAGGCTGACATGGACCACCGAGAGCTGGGACCTAGCTGGAGGAAGAAGTTCAGTGGGGGTGTCTTAGCCAGCTTTGTCACTGTGGGGACTACAAGACCTGACAAGAACAATTTTAGGGGAGGAAAAGTCTATTTGGGGGCTCAGGGTTTCAGAGGTCTCAGTCCACAGAAGGCTGGCTCCATGCCTCGGGGCTCGAGGGGAGGCAGGACATCATGGAGGAAGAGTGTGGTGGAGGGAAGCAGCTCACATGGTGATCAGGAAGCAGAAAGAGACTCCACTCTCCAGAGACAAATAGAGACCCCAAAGCCACGCCCCCAATGCCCCCTCCTCCAGCCACACCCACCTCCTCCAGCCACCACCCAGTTAATCCATCAGGGTCCATTCACTGGTTGGGTTAAGGCTCTCACAGCCCAGTCATGTCTCCTCTGGACCTTCCTGCACCGTCTCACACGTGAGCTTTCGGGGACACCTCACATCAAACCATAATGGGTAGGGGGTGCCTGGAGGGATATATCTTCTTCCCAGCCCTTTCCTCCCTCCCTCCCTCTCTCTCTCTCTCTCTCTCTCTCTCTCTCTCTCTCTCTCTCTCTCTCTCTCTCTCTCTCCTTCCTGAGCTCATGAGCTGAATTGGTCTCCTCTGCCACACCCTTCCACCCTCTGCCTCACCTCAAACCCTGAGGATCGGAGCCAGCTGACCATGGGCTGAATACTCTGAAACCATGAGCCAATGTAAACCTTTCCTCTTCTGAGTTGTTCTTGCAGGGTATTCTGGTCACAGTGGTGAAAAGCTGACTATCACACGGGTCACCCCACCACCCTCCCTGAGGTCAAGAGCTGTGTCTGCTCTTGCCATCCTGCCCCTGGCACCTTGGACAGTGTCTGGCCCCAAACCTTTTTTGAACACATGAATGACTCAGTGTCTTCATATACCATGACCCTGAGCAAAAGTTCTTCAAGAAGTGCCTGTGTGTAGTTGTCATGGAGTAAATGTCAATAGTAACAGTGGACAAGTAGCTGTTGCTTAGGAAAGGCCAACACACAAGGGACCAGAGGAGAGGCGGCCATCCACACCATACCCAAAGCCAAGCAATCCACTCAGAAGAGGAGTCCAATCGGTTAGAAACCCCAACGTCCACTTTAGCATCTAAGGAAAATGCCCAAAAGGTCAGTGGCACTTGACTTTCTTTTATTGAATTCATTTACATTTGCAAATATATTTCCAACTAGTTGATGTCAATAGCTTGGTAGCCAAGATACTGAAAGTTTGGTGCCTATGATCCACCCAAATCCAGGTTTAAATTGAATTGGAAAAACAAAGAGAACTTGCAGCTTTGACTATAGACTGAAAAGAGCCTGCAATTTCACAAATATCTTTGTCTTCAGAGAAACATTTGTGAATCAACTGGGGTAATGATCTTAACTGTACAGCATATCCTTCCAAATTACCCATGACAGAGAGAAATCGTTTCACATGGTTCAAATGTGTAAACTTAGATCAAATAAATGGAAAATATTATTTTATCCTTCCAGAGGTACTTTAATGAAATATAAGCACATAGAAACTGTTTTTGCATAAATAGTTACATACAGAAACTATTGTTTCATACCTTGCTTCCCCCCCCCCAAGTAATGTATCTCAAGAACTTCTGCATCACTTTAACATTCTCATTCTTTCTGCATAGTATATGACTTGACAGATGAACATATTTTATTTAACTAGTCTCATATTGTTAGACATTTGTTTCCAATCTTGTATCAAAATACCAAAATGAATCATCTTGAATGTGTCATTTTTTTCATGGATGCACATATATCAGTAGGACATGTTTCTACTGTGACTCTGAGAGATGTTGCCAATTTGCCCTCCCCTGGTGTTACACTAGTTTATTCTCCATGTATGAATTCAGCTTTCCAACAAGAACCCTGGGGGCTGGGGATGTGGCTCAAGCGGTAGCGCGCTCGCCTGGCATGCGTGCGGCCCGGGTTCGATCCTCAGCACCACATACCAACAAAGATGTTGTGTCCGCCCAGAACTAAAAAATAAATATTAAAAAATTCTCTCTCTCTCTCTCTCTCTCCTCTCTCACTCTCTCTTTAAAAAAAAAAAAAAAAAACAAGAACCCTGACAAACTGTGTTACCAAACCTTTGGTTTTCTTGTCAATCGGATAGGTTAGAAATGGTAATTTTAATTTGTTTCTCTTATGAACTATTCTTTTTTTAATGGAAAATACTTTTTATCAGGTAATTCCATCTCCTTAGTGGAATTACAACTTTAGTTCCCAAAAATGTTTGGGGCATCTGAAAATTAAGTGTTCTATACCGTGCTAGACAAGAGGTAATGTGTTCACCTGCTTTTTGTCAATGTGACCAAAATACCTGACAAGAACAACTTATAGGAAGAAAAGCTTATTTGGGGCTCACCATTTCAGAGGTTCAGTCCACGGTTGGCTGACTCCACTGCTCTGAGGCTGAGATGAGGCACATGTCATGGCAGAAGGGATGCTGCTCAGCTCAAGGTAGCCCAGAAATAGAGCAAGATGAGCCGGTGATAAAATATATAATCCCCAAGGCACCCCATCCCCATGACCCACTTCCTCCAGCCACACCCCACCTGCCTACAGTTACCACCCAGAAGTTCAATCAAATTATTAATCCATCAAATGGATTAATCTACCAATGAGGTTATGTCTTTTATAATATAATCATTTCACCACCTGCATGAACAAAGAAGCCTTTGGGGTATGCTCCATATCCAAACCATAACAGGTGGGAGGTGTGGGAATAAACTGTAGAGTGCTGGCTTCTCAAGGGCCCCAGACAATTGAAGAGGCAGAAAATCAATCACAGCAGTAGAAAATAACAGGCCATGTTACAAGTGCAGGCTGTGAAAAGTAAAAGATGGTTTTTTGTTCTTCCCATGAAGGACGTAACAATAGAGGTTCAGAGGTTTTCTAAAATCAAAAGGAGCTCACCATAACATTAAGAGTCCTTGGCATCATAGAGCCCAGTTCCCAGCATGTACTGATATATAACATCAAATCCCATCAATATGCCGAACTAAAATGCACCAATAAAAAATGAGGAAATAAAAAAAAATCCAGTTTCCTAATTTTACAAGTGAGAAAAGTGAAGCCCCTTAAAGGTAATGGTGCCTCAACTTCTCAATGTCAAAACCGGACCTTGAACCTGAAAGTCCCTCCAGAGGAAATGTCAAAGCTATGACCAATTTCTATTGTTCTTGGCTTTCTTGAAAAGTATGCCAGTCACAGGGAATGAGCAGCAAACTTTGATTTGCTGTCTTTAAAGGACCAAGATTCATCTCCATCTTCCTACCTCCAACAATCTGGACCCTTTTCCAATCTCCTCTTTGTTCTAGTTGTTGTTTTGTTACCAGGGATTGAACCCAGGGGCGCTTAACCACTGAGCCCCATCCCCAGCCCTTTTTGTATTTTATTTAGAGACAGGGTCTCGCTGAGTTGCTTAGGGCCTCACTAAGTTGCTGAGGCTGGCTTTGAACTCATGATCCTCTTGCCTCAGCCTCCTGAGCCGATGGGATTGCAGACAGGTGCCTCTGTGCCCGGCTTCCGATCCACCTCTGATTAGCAGGTGAAATAATTTCCCAAGTGCAAACCTGACCCTGTACTTCAATGCCCTTGAGATAATAACCACAGACTCCAAAGCTCAGCCTGCTCCCTGGCCCTGGCTCCTGAATTCATCTTCCACTGCTTTCTCCAAGTTCCAGCCACACCGTGTTTCCTTGGGTTCTTCAACCAAGCCCCACTTTCTCCCACCTTAACGCTTTAGCACACACTGTTCCTTCTGCAGGAAACCCTCTTGCTCCTTCCTCACCTGATTCCTTAGAATCAGGCAAAATGCCCCACCCTGCCCGCAGACGAGGCTCGCCCTCTCTGCTCTCTGTGGGTGCTTTTCCATTATTCTTTATCAAGTTACCGCTTTAATATCCGTCTTCTCCAGTGGACTTGAAGCCCCAAAGGAATAGGTCTCTATCATGACCCAATATATTCACATGGCCCAGGATTGTTCCTAGTTAAGTAGGCTAACCAGTTAGAACAAAGAAACTCCAAAGTCTTTGTATTTTGTAGAGCAAGAAGCTATTTTTTTCTATTTTATATGACAGTTCAGAGTGGGAGTTCCAGACATGTGGCCCCAAGGAATGGAGCCTGCTGTCTATGGACTGAGGCCTCAGAAACCCTGAGCCCCAAATAATTTTCCTCCTCTAAAATTGTTTTTATCAGGTCTCTGATTCACAGCAACAACAACAACAAACCTGACTAAAGCAAAAGGAGTTCTCTTCTCTTTGGCCCCAGTCACATGGCCACTTAACTCTGAGGAAGACAGGGATGTGTGGCTGGGGTACGGCCACGGTCAAGTACTTCGATGACATGCAGGAGAACAAAGGATTCGGGTCGACAGACAGCTGCGGCCCTAGAATGCTCAGTGAATATCCATTGAAAAGCAGGGATTTTCCAATCGTTGTATTGCTTTGCTTTAGATGCTCATATCAATATGCCCAAGTCCCAGAATCATTACGTTTCTTTCATTTTATTGGCAGCATTTCAATATCCAAGCAACTGGCTTCAATTAAAGGTAAGGTGTGGGGTGACTGATGTGTGGGTTTCCCCTCTACCCTGATGGCATGCCCAGAGTGAGTTAGAATAGTAGCCATGCAAGAATACTAGAGATGGAAGGAACCTGTAGATACATCACCGAACATTCATGAAGGTTTTCTGAAAGGTTTGGGACAGGAATGATTTTCCCCAAGTGAGACAAACCATTAAAGGCAAAGCTAAGACTAGACTATGGCTCCCTAATGGATCCCCGTTCTTCCCATGGTATCCAAACGCCTCCCCACGGGCAGCATCCTCAGGATATTCAGAGGAGAACTCTGAACATCTGACTTACAAACTCTCAGAGGAACTCAGGATGTGACCGACTCTCGGCTACCTGTTCATTGAGTGACAACCGTGTGGCCAACTCCCAAAGTGGAACTATTTGCCCTTGAAATTCAATTGCATAGGTAAGGTGTCTCATGGATAAATAGCAACAGAAGAGAAAACACTCACACACTTGGATCATGCTCATCCCGAAATGTGTGGCTGAACATGTTTACAGAGGAAGAAGCACAGCTGGATGTTTCTCCTTTGCAGCTGGTTTTCTTCCTAGACGGCTGGCCACTCTCTCCAGAAGAGAGTCTTGAGGTTTTTATTTAAACAAATCTCCCCCTTGATGCAAATATTGTTTACACTATCATAACACAACAGACTCGTGGTTTCTATTTCTAAAGGGTACACAATTCCAGACAGATTTTTTTTTTAATTTGGTACCAGGGATTCAATCCAGGGGTGCTCAACCACTGAGCCACATCCCCAGCCCTTTTGTAATTTTTTTGTTAATTTTGTTTAGAGACAGGGTCTCACTGAGTTGCTTAGGACCTCCTTAAAGTTACTGAGGCTGGCTTTGAACTTTCGATCCTCCTTCCTCAGCCTCCCGAGCTGCTGAATCACAGGTGTGTGCCACCACATCTATCCTCCAGGCTCTTTTGAGAATTGTTCCAGCAGATTTTTAAAGACAACTTTTCCCCCTGGAAGGTTGAAGGGGGATTCTAACTATTCAAACCCCACTAACCTCTCCCCTGCCCCCTAGCCACACACACACACCATTCCTAGTCCCAGACTCCTTAAAAAAACCACATGTAATCTCATGCCTTAACAAACCACAGGGTAAACACAACTCAGCTTCCTAGAATGTGTTTTTATTCAATAGTATGTCATTTTAAGTGTTATTCACTGAAATCAAACATGAACAGATCATGGAATTGAGCGCTCATTCTCTTGGTTTATGCCCTGGCCTGCCTGAGCATTTGGGGTGTAGGGTGAGTAGCTATATATATACCTCTAACGCTCAGGGCAGATTTGGAGTGAAAAGTTTGGGAAGCATCAGAGTTGTAGGGAAACTTTCGGCCTTCAGAGTAGAGAATAAGGGCATTCCTAGCTGTCCATTCTGCCATAGGCTACCTCCATGAGCTTTGGCAAATGGCTTCTCTGCTATGGATCTTCCATTTACTCACTTGCAAAAGTAACTGACATTAGGAAAAGATCTCAACTGAGGTGATTCGACAGCTTGTCGCGTCAGGAGTGGTGCTTCTCTGACACTAAAGCGTTAGGATCTGACTCAGGCAGGATGTTTAGTGTCCTGTGTTCCAGCTCAGGGGAGGAGGGAGAGGCAGAGGATGGTTCTGAAGTTCAAGTCAGCTCAGCTTAACACGTGTACACAACACCCAGGGCCTGGGCACAGATGCAGAGATCATACAGATGAGGTCACTACCTTCAGGAACCACACAGTCTAGGGCTGCCATGTTCAGTATGGTAGCCACAAGCCACATGGATCTGCTGAGCACTGGAAAGGCGATTACTTTGGATTCAGATGTGGAATTAAGAGAATTAGTACAAAAAAAATTGTAGGAAAAAACTTCTCTCTCAATGTATTATATTGATGACCTGTTGAATTTATGATATTTCACATATCAAGCAAAATAAAATACATTATTAGCCAGTTGCAGAGACATGTGCACATAATCCCAGAAGCTTGGGAGGCTGAGGTAGGAGGATCTTAAGTTTGAGGTCAGCCTCGGCAACTTAGCAAAACCCTAACCTAAGCAACTTAGCAAGATCCTGTGTCGAAATAAAAAATGAAAAGGGCTGGTATGTGGCTCAGTTGTTAAGCACCCCTGGGTTCAATCCCTGGTACCCAAAATTATGTATATAAATAGTAAAAGTATGTTATCTGATTCTTTTTAGTTCTTTGAATGTGGCTAACAGAAAACTTAAAATATGATTATGACTCATATTATATATCTTTTGGGCAGCATAGATCTAGAGGACAATTAAAATCGATAAACACTCCACATCTTATACAACCCCAAGAACACAATCCTAATTAGAATAAATTATACTCCATGTATATATGTCAAAATATACTCTACTGTCCTGAATATCTAAAAAGAACAAATAAAAACATTTTTAAAAGAAAATAGACTGACAAACAGCATTAGGGTTATAGAGAGGTTATGTTTAGGGACCTATAGAAGCATAAAGAAGGGATATGTTACCCTATTTGGGGATTTGGTAAAGAGCCCTGCAGAATAAGCTCCCCCCCAAAAAATAAACAAACCCTAAAGGCAGAGTACACTGAGGTGAGGAACCAGATAAGCTATGTGACTCTGGGTAATCTACTTAATCTCTCTGTGCCTCCATTTTCTCATTTATAAAGTGTGGATGATACAGGACTCTACTCTGTAGGACTCACATAAGAATCCATCAGTGGAATGACAGACATCCATCCCAGAGAGCAGTGACTGGTGTGGAGAGTCTGGGCTCCAAAATCATTCATTACTATTGTCCACCAGAACAGGAGCTCCCCAAAGTCAGGGATTACTCAGATGCTGTTCATTGTTCTACACCCAGAACTAGCACAGGGTTTGGCAGCAAATACTTACTGATACATACTTGTGGGAGGGTTAGGGTTTTCAGAGAACCACACACAGTCCAATAGTATCAAAGTATAAAGCATGCATGAGGGAAATAGCAGAAGAGGGTCATGTCAAGTAACCCAGCCTAGCAGCCTCCCTGCTGCCCCCAATCCAGAATCAAGGCATCCAACGAAAGTTACCAGCAGAGCCGGGCACCTCGGAGGACACCTCTAATCCCAGCAGTTTGGGAGGCTGAGACAGGAGGATCACGAGTTCAAAGCCAGCCTCAGCCATTTATTGAGGCCCTAAGCAACTCAGTGAGACCCTGTCTCTAAATAAATTACAAAATCGGGCTGGGGATGGGGCTCAGTGGTTGAGTGTCCGATTTCAATTCCCGGTACCCCTTCCCCCCAAAAAAGACAGAACGCCAGCAGAGAAATTGCAATCCCTTACGCTTCTAATTGCACTCAGACCTTTGCAATATGCCTTCACACACCAGTTCACAAGTCTACACGTCAGAGAGCGACAAAGTCTGGAGGCAACCTGCTGGGTTTATTAAAGAACCCTAAAAACAGGAAACTAAAACGCTTTGCAAAACATCATCAGGGTGAGTAGGACAGCCAGGGCTCTTGGTTATTTTTTATTTTAAATATTTCCTACTTCTGTTTTTACCATGAACATATGCTAGTTTATGGGGTGGTGGGGAATGCATGCTATCTTTCCAAAGAGATGTAGGAAAAGGATGAGTTGGCGAGTCCAGACGGAGTCCCGATGCTGAGCGCAGCTACACTTGAACTTGACCGGAGGGCTGGAAAAACGGCGCCTTCCATAACCACCGGACTTGCAAACAGATGTTCTAAAGTGGCTGATGGTTCCATGAGCCTAGAAGCCAGAAAGACCTTCAAGGGCTGTGTTTATCACTTCTCAGCAATGTGAACTCACGATGCTCAAGATTAACCTCCCATTTCCAGGATTCTAATATGTGAAATCGAGGCACAAATACTACCCACCTCTGTGGGGGTTTTTGAAGCATTAAATAAGATTATGTTTAAAGGCCCCCAACATGAAGTAAACAAGGAAGGTCCCTATCCTGCTTTGCAAACTCAACTCTCAGCATAAAGATCCACTGCTTTGGGGCCGGGGCATTGCTCAGTGGTAGAGCACCTGCCTAGCATGTGAGAGGCCCTGAGCAAACCCCAGACCACCAAAATGAAAAAAGAAGAAAAGAAAATCCCACTGCCAGTGACTACTGCCTCCCAGAAAATCCTCAGACCCATCCTAAAGCCTGGCAGAGTTATCCTGGATTATTAATTTGTAAATCAATTGGTCCAAACTACAGAACAAGTATTTACCTCCTAAAGAATTCGTATGTTTCCTCCATTCTTCAGTTTCTTTCTTTCTTTCTTTCTTTTTTTTTTTTTTTTTTTTTGGTACTGAGGATTGAACCTAGGGACACTTAACCACTGAGCCACATCCCCAGCCCTTTATTATATTTTAAGACAGGGCCTCCCTAAGTTGCTGAGGCTGGTCTTGAACTTGAAATCCTCCTGCCTCAGCCTCCCAAGCCACTGGGATTACAGACATGCACCACCACACCCGGCTTCCTTCACCTTTCATTGAAAATTTATGTGCTTAAAACTCTTCCCTGCTTCTCTTCCCACTTTGAAGAAAACCTTGATTGCTTCACACAGCCTATCTAGGCCCTGCCCAATCTAGCCCTCGCCTACCTGTCCCAGGCAAACACCGTTCCTGCTGCTAGACTCCAGAAACAACCGTCTTCCCTCAGCTCTTGCACTTCGGACCTTCTGACACAAGCCTTCACCTGTGCAGCTCCCTGAGTCGAAACACTCAGCAAAGCCCCGACCCCACCTTGACCCCCACACACCTTTGACATGGCGGCTCCTTCTCGTTCTATAAATCTCCCTATTAATCTACTCATATGGGCTTTCCAGATCATCTATCTATCTCAGTAGTTTTCTTCCCAGACCCAAGTTATAATTGTGTTTCTGTCTTTTGATTTCGTTAGTCTCATACATCACAAGTTGCAAATATATATATATATATATATATATATATATATATATATATACACACACACACACACACACACACGCTAGATACATATGTGGAAACATAAGTAAAGAACAGATACATATGAACACACATACACATCCTCTCGATCTTTATTGATTTGACCACTGTGATCATAAGACATACGGGAACAGAGACCACATCTGCTTTGGGACCTCACGTGCTGAGTACTTGACAGGAGGACCAAGCACACAGCAATGTGACAGAAGCCACGTTATTCCCATGACACATCATTCTGTGAACCTCTGCTTGTGGCCCATGACCTTTGCTGAAAGCTATGAGACTCTGTGTTTCTTTACCTTTTTCTGATTCATTCAGTAGCATTTATTAGCAGGTACTTGTGCTATTCACTGGGGATACGGGATAAGACCCTTGGCCCCGTGGAGATTTGCTTTCTGTTTGTGGAGGTTAAACATTTAAGCACTATAAAGTGTTCTGTGCGGATTCTATAGGAGTGGATACAAAGGTGACTTTAAAAGCTCAGAGTCTGGAGCTGTTTTTATGGTACTTGGTGCATCTTCCCGTGTTCACTTTGCTACCCACTAGGAAGGAATAAATTAGCGCTGCCCCTGTCAAGGAGGTCAAGCCACACCAACCAGCTGGGAGATCACCTTGACTGGGGGCAAGACCTCTGATCCTCCTTTATATCAGAGAACTTGTCCTCGAAGTCCTTCTCCTTTATTGTATTTAAAGGGATGCTGTGCCTGACACAGAATAGAAATTCCACAAGAATGGGATTCTGTTTTATTAAGGGAGATATCCTTAACCTCAAAGGCTGAGCCTGTTATGGATGGATGTGAGGTGTCCCCCAAGAGCTCACGTGTGAGACAGTGCAGGAAGGTCCAGAGGAGACATGACTGGGTTGTGAGAGCCTTAACCCAACCAGTGAATGGACCCCTGATGGGATTAACTGGGTGGTGGCTGGAGGAGGTGGGTGTGGCTGGAGGAGGGGGCATTGGGGGCGTGGCTTTGGGGTCTCTATTTGTCTCTGGAGAGTGGAGTCTCTCTCTGCTTCCTGATCACCATGTGAGCTGCTTCCCTCCACCACACTCTTCCTCCATGATGTCCTGCCTCCCCTCGAGCCCCGAGGAATGGAGCCTGAGACCTCTAAAATTCTGAGCCCCCGAATCAACTTTTCCTCCTCTACAATTGTTCTGCTCAGGTCTCTCATTCACAGCAGCGAGAAAGCTGTCTAAAACAGAGCCCAACACATACTAGGTGTTCTATAAATGTATGTTAAGTAACTGAATGAAATTACAACTCAGAAAGACCAAGGCGTAGAGAGATGAGGTGTCTTTCCAAGGTTACCGAGAAAGCAGGTGTTAAGTATCATACTAATTCTACCAATTCTAAATGCTACTAAGGGAAATTTTGTTCTGCACTGTTTAAAGATCCAGGATCAGGAACCTCTGTATCCAGCTCCCAGCTGGGGGTAAAGGACCAGGGATTGTGTCTTTGATGTACACCTCCCAAACCTGTTGCCCACAGTTTCCTTGGAAGATACAAGTAGCCCCCTGTTTGGGGAAAGGTCATTTCCAAGATAGTCGACCTCAATGCACATGTCTTTCCCCACAGCTTTAAAGAAGGGTTCAGATCTGGAAAAAGCCATTGCTACCGCCGCTTTGATTTTCCGAAACTCTTCTGACCCTGACGGCAAACTTGGAAAAGCTACTGCCAAAAATCTGCTGCAAACTCAATTTAGGAATTTCACAGAGGTAAGAGAATTTTCCTGCATGAATAAATGAATAAATAGGGGCCACATCTTAACAGCTGGCCTCAAGAGCCACCAACTCCCAGCTCGAGGCCCCACCAAGTTGTTGCAATCAGCAGATGTTTATTGAGCACCTACTGCATGCCAGGCAGTGAGCGGGGGCACAGAAGTTCAGGCAATAAACAAGCAAATGATCCAGCAGAGTAAAGAAATATACTGAAACCGTCTTTAGGAATGTTCACAAGACATGTAGGAGGAGAGCAGGGAGTGAGAGTAAAACTGTGTTGGGGCGAGAGGTCAAAGGCAGGTTCCCAGAACACCGAGGTATAGCTAAGGTCTGAAGAGCGATCAGGAGTTAGCCAGGCAAGGAGTGGGAAGGCTGGCTTTCCAAGCAGAGGGGATGCACATGCAAAGTCCCCGGGGCAGATCAGGAACCTGGAAGGTGAGTGAGCAATTGGTAAGGAGGGGGTGGGAAGTAGGAAGTGGTGGACGATAAGACCAGAGAGGTCAGGAGAAGTCAAATTTAACTCATCTCACACAGCCTAAGAGCTGGGGGAAACTGGAAATGGTTTTCCAAGTCTAAGAAATCACAGGAGCTGGGGGGCAGTTGAGGGAGGGGACATCTGGAAGACAGAATGAATGGGATCTGAAAGTTGATTGGCTGTGAGAGTTGACTGACAGCCCAGTTTCTGAGTTAGAGAAGAAGTCAATGCCGGATCTGTTCCCAGGAAAGAGAAAGACGCAGAATACGCAGAATTGAGGTGGGAGGGGTTATCTATCTGGGAGGAAGTAAAGGAAGTCGTTCCCTTAGAATATGTCAATTTTCAGACGTCCATGAAAGTTTCAAGTGAGAAAACCACAGGATGCATGAGTTGAGAGGGAAGAATAGAGACCTGCATTTGAAATGCAGAAGTGAGAGTTGGGCCAGGCCTGGCGGGGCACACGTGTTATCCCAGAGGCTCGGGAGACTGAGGCAGGAGGATCGTGAGTTAGAGGCCAGCCTCAGCAATTTAGTGAGAACTTGTCTCAAAAAAAAAAAGTGTGGGGGGGTTTAGAGATGTGGCTCAGTGGTTAAGCACCCTTTGGTTGAATCCCCTCCCTCCCAAAAAAGAATTGGCAATATATAAATAGTCACAGATCTAAAGGGTGTAACCTACACCACCAAGGGGCGTATGCCTCACACTTGGGCCATTTGAATGCCATCTTATTTCCACATCCGTCTACAGCCTGTATCTTCAAATACTTTAAACTTTTCCTTTACATTTTCTCTATGTCTACATACGTTCATTTTATAAGACTACTTTATCATATTCAAAAAACGTGAATTCAGTGGGTAAAAATGGAAGAGAGTTAAAAATCTAGATAACTATGAATTCTTACTTAACCTTTAATCATGTATCATCTGAAACTGCGTCACCTTCTACCATGAGTACGTGTTCATACTTTGGGTAAGACTGGCCTAGGGAAAATGTGTAAGAATAAAAGATTTGTGTGCTTAAACCACCAATGTTTATTGGTAAGTAGAAAAAAAAATAGATGATGTTTCTAAGTTTCTATATGTGCTCTGATACACTAAAAAGATAACTAGTCTCTTTATGTGCAATGCACATGTATGTACATGTACATATACCCATATGCATATATTGTTTTAGTGCACTAAGTCATATAAGTTGTTATTCACAGGGGGAAGCCAGTTCTAGGGTACCGATTCCTATGAGCCTTTGATTATTTCAAAAGAGTGTGTGTGTGTGTGTGTGTGTGTGTGTGGTGTAGTACACATAAAAATGACAGGAATGTTAAAAAATGACAGGAATGTTAATAAGGGTTAGCTATATTTGGGTAATGGGGTAAGGGTTATATTTATATTCATTCTTTTAAAAACATTTTTCAACCTGGGCACAAAGGTGCATACCTGTAATTCCAGCTACTTGGGAGGCTGAGGCAGGAGGATCTCAGGTTGGAGGCCAGCCTCAACAATTCTGTGAGACCCCATCTAAAAATGAAAAAATAAAAAGGGCTGGAGATATAGCTCTGCGGTAAAGCAACCTTGGGTTCAATCTGCAGCAGAAAAATAAATAAATAGAAGATAAAAATATTTTCCCCTAAATGTTCTATATTATAGATGCATTGTTTTTTAAGGAAATGTTATTTTTAGGCAGAAATATTAGGCACAATTTGACAAGAGATTGAAAAGTTTGGGGGGACTCTTTAAAGAAGAGAGGTGTGAATAAATCATGTATTATTCACTCTATCTTTGGCTAAAATAAATGGCATATCTCAGAGAGAAAAAAGGCTTCCTAGCTGGTGTCTTGGAAAGGCTTCAGAGGGCTTTTAATAAGCATGAAAATGAAGACTTAGCGGATCATCACCTTGATGTCACTGATGATCCCTCTGAGAATATCAAAGGAAAATATGAAAAGCAGCCATTAGGAAAGACCTTCCACCTCCTGACCCTTGGTGCAGAGTAAACCCAAGGTTCAGCCATGCCTGCAGTGGACATGCCTAGGCTTAAGTGTATGCTGTCCTCTGCTTGAGATGAGAGGTACCAAGAGCAGGGCCATAGTTCAGGGGACTCCAGTGGACCGTTCATCCCAGGCAGTCTCAGGATCAACGGTGACAGTTCAATTTTATAGAGATATGTCAGAATGCCACTTTGACCCAACAGCCCAGCTCTGTGAGATTCCCTACACCTGTGTGTTCTGGTTTGGATGTGAGGTGTCCCCCAAAACTCACTTATGTGACAGTGCAGGAAGGTCCAGAGGAGACATGACTGGGCTGTGAGAGCCTTTCCTGTATTGCAGGATCGTCTTATAGTTCAGGTGAAGACATAACGGAGGCCTCCCATAAAAAAAGTGAAAATGCAACAATATCTGTGTTCAAGAAAAGGGCAGGTCAGCGCAGCAGGTTTTAGAACCAGAGCTCTAGGATCAGGTAGCCAAGTGCACACATCTTAGCTCCATACCCAAAGCTGCTTAGCTTGAGGCAAAGTTGCTTCGTTATCACTAAGTTCTGATGCAGCATCAGAAGAGGGCACAACAATAGTACATATTTGAACTCGAAATCCTCCTGCCTCAGCCTTCCAAACTGCTGGGATTACAGGCATGAGCCACCATGCCCGGCCCAAGAAGAGATTTCACGCCATTCTTTGGTAATATGGGTGACAACCTGCATGTTATCTGTTGAAAACATTTTTCTGTGCTTACTATCTGTAAACCCAAGGTTTTCACAATGAATGAGATTTTTTCTCCTTCTTTTTTCTTCTCACAGGGACAGGAAACCAAGTCAAACTACCAAGACATCCTTT
Organism: Spermophilus citellus; assembly: GCF_964194105.1. Taxonomy (NCBI): domain Eukaryota; kingdom Metazoa; phylum Chordata; class Mammalia; order Rodentia; family Sciuridae; genus Spermophilus; species Spermophilus citellus. Next base: position 57,095,564 of record NC_138184.1, read on the forward strand.
CTGAGCTGGAGGAGCACACAGAAAATAAGCTTGATTTTGAGGACTTCATGATCTTGCTCCTGAGCGTCACTGTCATGTCAGATCTACTACAAGATATTTGGAGTGCAAAAAATGACAAGTGACAGTTTCAAATATGAGGGTAGATAAAATAACGTCTGAGCACGGTGTCCAATGATCAAAGATTTTTTTCCCTTCTTTTTGTAATTGGGTGATTATACTGATCCTGAATCTCAGATGGTTCTGATTATTGATATTCATACTGGTGTAACTCGTCACAAATGTTTGGATCATCCTTTACTCGTGTGCCGTGCTTTACAACATGATACATGAATATCCAACTGCTTTTGCTAAGTCCACAGTGATATAGAGCATTTTCCTCATAGACACTGAGTCTTTCATTCATTCATTCATTCATTCATTCATTCTATGATGTCTGTTGAGCATTCACTCGGTGACGCTGCCAAGGATACAGAAGAATGACCAGACAGTCCCCTCCTTCCAGCATGCTGACAAGTATCCAGCAGGAAAGATGGACAATGAACACTTTTTCCAAACACAACATAGTTATAATTACAGTAAGGGATACAGGATGCTAAAAGAGTTTATTATCTGACCTGGGTTCAAAGGTCAAAGCTTTCCTGATATTCTATTAAAAAATAATAATAAAATAAAACAAACAAACAGTTGGATGCCAGGGACATGGTGGGAAATGAGATCATTCACAAACAGGCACAAGGGAATTTGTCAAGCTCTTAGCACTGCATAAGGGTGATTATGAATTACCCCTAAGTAAGCCTGACTTTAAAATTAATACCCCCAATACCATCTCTGTCACCTGATCATGGTTTAACAAGGTGGTTTAACCAGCCTTATGATCTAAAAGTGGTCCTCTTCCAAAGACCCACACCACCCCCATGACTACCTCCTGCATTCCTGCATTTAGATCACACATAGACACAGGGGCTGGGGTCGTGGCTCAGGGGTAGAGCACTTGCCTAGCACGTGTGAGGCATTGGGTTCGATTCTGAGCACCACATACAAATAAGTAAATAAAAGTATTGTGTCCTTCTACAATAAAAATTACATATATATATATATATATATATATATATATATATATATAATAAATTACACACAGAGAGACACATATCAATGCCTCAACCAATCAGACAGACCCTTTCAAAGGCTTTTACTCAGTAGGGATGTGCCTGGGGACCTCAGGTCTCAGAGGAGCAGTTTAGCTCATACAGGCCCCCAGAGATGGCACCAGGCACCTGGGCTTTCACACACGCCTGCTTGGTCCATCTTTACAAAGGACATTTTCAGCTGCAGGTGCTGAGGCTCACAGTGGGCCAATGAGGGTTCAGGTCACCCAGATAACCAACGCTACAGTCTAGATCCCAGCACAAGGGGAGGGAAGACCAACCAAGTGTTCTGGTCCTTTGCGCCCATTTTATTCCAGTCACAAAACTTCACAGCGAGCCTGTCACCTCAGGTTTATCACACTTTTACTATAAGCTGGTGTTTAGAGACAGGCAGAGCTGGATGCCGTGGCGCATGCCTGTAATCTCAGCGGCTCTGGAGGCTGAGGCAGGAGGATCTCGAGTTCAAAGCCAGCCTCAGCAACTTAGTGAGGCCCTAAGCAATTTAGTGAGACCCTGTCTCTAAATAAAATACAAAAGAGGGGCTGGGGATGTGGCTCAGTGGGTAACCACCCTCCCATCCAAAAAAGAAAAAGAGAGAGGATGAGTCACAGTCTTTACCTTCCAGGAGTTGATAGTTGGTAGGACTCCATGCATGTAAAGATGGCAGCATGTGCTCTTCACCAAACCATCCCTTTTCTGCCAAACACTAGGGGGACGGTGCCTCTCTGCTTCCTCAGAGTGCAGAATGCCGAGGCTCTGGCCAGGGACATTTAAGCTGGGTGGGTTCTTTAAGAATCTGGGTCCAACCCTCTGCTCCGAGTCCCTGGGCCATGATCAGTGGCAACATGGCCCACCACAGCTGCCCCACTAGTCTGGGTGCTGGGGGAGGCTGGTCTGGAGCACAACCCCAGACATATGCATAGACATGTCACTTCAGGAAAAAAGAGAATCTCCTTGTTTCAGGGGGAGACATACTTTGCTTCATTTAAAAATGATTGTAATTTCCCAGCTCCTTCTCTCAACTCTGATTTTTTCCCAGACCAACCCTGCAGGGCGCACACATATGCAAAACCCTTTCAAAAGAGACAACAACTTTTAATAATTGGGGGTCTGGTGAGGTGTTATCACATGTAGCAGAGTTCCAAAACCACCCCAATTCAACTCGTTGACTCTCTCCTCTGCAAACCTCAAACCTGTGTCCAAGAGCTCAGACCAAGTAAAGTTCCAGACTTTCCACTCTCGGGACACTTTAGCAGGAGGCAGGTGTGTTTAATAGAAGCATTCAAATTCAATTATTTAATCAAAGAAGAAAAAAAGGATCCAGGCACAGCGGCACAAGTCTGTAATCCCAGTTGCTCAGGAGGCTGAGGCCAAAGGATTGAGAATTCAAGGCCAGCCTCAGCAACTTCACGAGGCCCTAAGCAACTCAGTGAGACCCTGTCTCTAAATAAGATACAAAAAAAAAAAAAAAGGCTGGGGATGTGGCTCAATGGTTAAGCCACCCCTGGGTTCAATTCCCAGTACAAAAAGAAAAAAGGAAAAAAAGTTCCGGAAAATTCTTTATGGCCACCCTTCAAAGTCTTCCTGCCTTGAGCTGTTTGCCTGGCATCAAGTGGGAAGGAAAAGCAGAGGAAATTTTTCTTCTTTTTTCTTAAAAACACCAGAATGATACTCTGTACAGGTCACTTTTCTCAACACTTGACAAACCATAACTCACTTTACCCCCCAACATGCTTGTGAGGTAGGTCTTATCATTAGGACCATCTTACAGATGAGGAAACTGAAGCGCAGAACTTTTGATTTTTTTCCTCCAGCCACACAAGTAGCAGCTCTGAAAGTTTTCTGTCCTCCCCAAGGGCAATGTTGATTTGGTTTTAATATTAGATTTTATTGTGAGCAATAATATTATAACTTGACAAAAATAGCCGTGCACATTTCAGGCACCGTGCGAGTGACAGCAATACCAGCTGGGCCCCAGAGAACCATTTGGCATTCCTCAAATAGAACTCTGTGGGCTGTCCTCCCTCTCGAAGCCCTTTGTGTCTCAGTCACAAGTAGCTGAATATGGAAATCTCGGTGACCAATGAAAAGGTCAAATTCACAACTTTCAGAGAAGAGGAAAAAAAAAGAGAGACTGGCCAAGGGTGTGAGTCTTGGAGAATCTTGGAGCTATTCCAACCCCTCTGGACTACCCAGGAAGAATTTTCCAAGAAAAAAAAAAAATCCATCCCAGATGGAAAGTCACGATCTTCGGAGGGAGATATCAATTATAGAATCTATTTTAGCAAAGAATGAAAGCAGCAAAAGTACATGTTGAAGCATCAGTGACAGATAAACCAAGGAGCATGGTGTTAAGACACTAGATCCTGGAACTTCTAGGACCTAGTCATAGGATCATGAGCTCCACTCTGTTTTAAAAGGTGCCATTTTGAAAATGTTACTGATGGTCATAGGTGAGGCTGTGGAGGGACTCTGTCCCGGGATCCCTGGGTTACAAGGAACAAAATCCTATCCCTTTGGTAACAGCCAAAAGTCCAATCTTTAAAGGCAGCATAGACAGAACATCTTGATCTACAAAGGATAGAGTGACCCAAATTATATGCAGGCTAACCTCTTGGGAAACCAGATCAGAGCTGGCCAAGAATTGGTTATCAGAGACAGTGCTTATACTTTGAAAACTTATTCTGTGGCTTAAAAAAAAAATTCTTGGATCTTGCCACTAAAAAACAAAGTAAAAAATATTACAGACAGATCCACACCAATGCCTTTAAAGACTACATTTTTGGCTGTTCCCTAATGAAAAAATAAATATAAGTAGTTGCTATTTCGAGTTGCTATTTACCTACGACTAGCCCCTATGCTATCATGTCATTCTGTTGAAGATCTCCAGACTTGGCTTGGATCCCTGGAGGACCACATCCTGAGGCTGATTCTGTTTCTTTGTATGAAAAAAAAAAAGGGGGGGACTTATATTCAAAAGAAGTTAAAATGTCAGAATCCAAAATAAATAAATCCTCTCCAGTTATACACACACCAAAGGAGAAAGAGAACAGGTGTATTTATAAACAAGGTACAAGAGTATAAAATGGAAGACAAGGGCACAGAGTCCAATGAATATCCATAAAATATTGAAAATGACAATAGAAAGCAAAGCCAAGGTGTTTCAGTATCTCTAAAATGAATTGGTGTCTTAACATCTCTCTGCATGTGGTCATTATTCTGCACCACCCCCCACCTCTAGCTTCTCATCAGTTCTTTCTGCTTCTTCACACAAGAGCCAAGTAAAACATTTTGATTGGAGATCTTTTTAAATTAAATGTTCAACAAACTTTCAGGAGCATCTCAGCAGCCCCCATGCCAACCCTCAGGAGAGAGAATGCTATTGGCAAGAGTTGAAGTAGGGGGGGCTGGGGATGTGGCTCAAGCGGTAGAGCACTCACCTGGCATGCCCCGGACACTGGTTCCATCCTCAGCACCACATAAAAATAAAGATGTTGTGTCCACCGAAAACTGAAAAATAAATATTAAAAAATTCCCTCTCTCTCTCTTTCTCTCTCTCTCTCTCCCCCCCTCCCTCCCTCCCTCCCTCTCTTAAAAAAAAAAGAGTTGAAGGAGGGACAGCTACTGGCCCAGACACATGTGGTCAAGGTGACAATCACCTGCCGGCCCCTGGGAGCCAACTCCTCAGAGATAATGCAGGCAGGTTCTCAAAGGAGGAAAAGAGAACCCGGGGAGAAACTGACTGAGGAAATTGTAAAACTCTCCAGGAATAAATGCATCCCTTGGATGAAATGGGCCATGTTATTTGCTTCTCAGAGATGGGCCCAGCTACAGTGTCTCGGTGGGATGATTTTGTTATTCCAAGTGAGACTTTTTGTGCAGTGTCACTGTCACTGCATAAAAGATGCTAACCTGAGTCTTCCTGGGAAGTCTTCCTGTGATTAATTGCAGCCAAGATATTCCTAGACAAGTGCCGCGGCACCCGTGCAATTTGCTAAGCATGACAGAAACGAACTCGGTCCTAGAACCCCTAATTTTCTTTATTTTAGCATCTAAAAGTGGGTTCACGTGTGAGATAAGAATCTGTGCTTTAAATAGACCTTTGTGAGACGCAGGGAGAGAGCTGGGAGGAAAGCGGGGGGCCTGTTCCTCAGCTCACCTTGGCATGGACAGGCAGAGCAAATGAGAGCTCTCGGGGAGACCAGAGCTCCGGATGCAGCCAAGGTTGGCAAGGAACACAGTTGACAAGGAACACGGTGACTCGGGCCTGGGAGAGTGATGGTTATATCTGATTTCTCTTCTGCAATTTCTTCCTTTCTTTTTTTTTCTTTTTTTTTTTTTTGGTACCGGGGATTGAACCCAGGGGCACTTGACCACTCACTGAGCCACATCCCCAGCCCTTTTTATATTTTATTTAGAGACAGGGTCTCAGTGAGTTGATTAGAGCCTCACTGAGTTGCTGAGGCTGGCTTTGAACTCGTGATCCTCCTGCCTCAGCCTCCCAAACTGCTGGGATTATAGGTATGTGCTAGCATGATCTCCTCTCCTGCAATTTCAATGCAGGATACATGGACTCAAATTTCTCTTTGATCCATTGGGGATAAAATTTAAATAATCCAATTCATGAGATGGCATGGCATTGAGCTTTTTTTTTTTTTTAGCATGTTATGCTGTTACTGCGCTTTTTTAAAAGAACTTTCCTTGAGCAACACCATGCATTCCTGCTACTGAAGTGGCACCCCCTTCTCCACAGAAAAGCCCTCTTCACCATGGCTGAATTTAGGACTGTCAGCAAAAGAGTCTCTGCGAAAGAGTCCAATGTAGATAAACTTCCTATTTTCCCGTTACCCTGTTTTACTTGGCCACTGGCAAGGAAGACACTCCAGGTGCTGGACACCCCCTTACTAGTTTTTCACAAATGTATCCAGTACAGTACTTTGAAGAAATGTGCAAACAAGGCCTCTGGCCTTGAGCTGGGCTTCACAGAGATGTCTACATTTCTAAGATAAGAGAAGTTACCAATTGGGCTCCATGGTAACAGCTGGCAGGGGGAGGAAAGAGAGGGGAAAAGAAGCTTTCCCCTTCTCAGGAGTTGTCCTTGAAGGGTTAACTTGCCCAGAACAGTGAAAGAAAAAGCTGCTTTATGTGAACTTCTGCAGACTGGGAACTTCTGAGCCCCTCCCCTTACATGCTGGGTATAAAACTTTGAACTCGGGGTTCAGGGAATTAATTGATTACAGCAAAAGCTGTGCCCTCTGAACCTGGCTGCAGCCAAATAAAACTGTTTCCTGCTCTCTTCAGTGCCTTGCCTCGTTTGTCCCTACAGCACTACCAGTTCTCAATACTTCAGCCACAATTCTAAATCTAAAGAGCAGTGACCATGGAAATTTTTCATACTTACTTGAAGACAAAACAAATTTTAACCAACCCTTTATGATCTTTATCTCTCCTACTTAGAGTGAGTATGGAGAGTATAAAGCTGGGTATCTACATCCCTAGAGAAGTCACTGGCCTAGAGAAGTGAACAGACAGGGAGGGACCTGAACTATGGTCCCAGACCTGCCACCATGAGCTGTGATGACAAAGTCACCCACTTTTCTGAATGAAATATATATATATAAACTATATCTTTTTTTAATTGAACCCAGGGGTGCTTAACCACTGAACCACATCCCCAACCCTTTTATGTATTTTCTTTAGAGACAGGGCCTCATTGAGTTGCTTAGCACCTCGCTAAGTTGCTGAAGCTGGCTTTGAACTTGACATCCTCAGCCTTCCTCCCAAGACACTGGGATTACAGGCATGCACCACTGCACCTAGCTAATCTTATAATTTCTAAATACATGTTTTGAATGAGAAAGGAGATTCTTTTCTTTTAAAATTTGCTGTGAGACTTCCAGAGGCCACTTGTCTAATTCTAAACAAATTCCCATTGTCGTGCCCTTAATCAACGGCTGCCCCACCCCAAGGATCTGTGGCACTCAGGTATCACGGTACAGTCTGCCACTTAATTCCCTACACAGCTTTGGAGATTGGTATGATCCTCTCTATTTCACCAAACAGAATGAAATTTAGAGAGGGTTGAGTGGCTTGCCCAGAGACACAGGGCAATAAGTGACAGATCTCACCCAGCATTGAAACCCTGTCTTGCTGCATGCCACAGTCTGACTTCTTTCAATGATCCCATGAGCAAATTTAAGGACAGCCTGTCCAACATTTAAGATTCATAATGAATTACAACAAATTATTCTCTAAAACAAGGAGGAGAGGGAAGAAAAAGAATTCCACAGGTCCAGAGCCCAAAGGAATCAATTCAAGAAAAGTATTTTTTAAATGCAATAAAGCCTGGTGTGTTGGCACACACCTATAATCTCCAGTAGCTCGGGAGGCCGAGGCAGGAAGAACACAAATTTGAGGCCAGCCTCAGCAACTGAGCGAGGCCCTTAGCAATATAGTGAGATCCTGTCCCAAAATAAAAAATAAGAAGGGCTGGGGATGTGGCTTACTGGTAGAGTATCCTTGGGTTCAAACCCCAATACAGGAAAAAAAAAATGCAGTCTAGTATAAAATGGTTGCCTCGCCTCCCTTTGTCATTTAATTCAACTTTCCAAGGATTTATGCCTCTGGGGGAAGGCAATGGAATATTTTAATCCACATGTCCTGTTGCCCACATATGGTGGGAAGAAGGCCCCAGAAGCAGGGAGAAAAGAGCATCAGGTCCTTGGGACGGAGAGGGTATTTTCAGAACCTTGACGTGTGCCAGGTGGCGTGGTACAGACGCTGATGTGGAGGGGGAAGCAGGTTTCATTCCCAGGTCCACTCCTGCTCTCTCCTCTTCAACTCCCATATTATTCCTTATTTGGTATAATGGGGCCCTGTGACCAGATGTTCTCTAAAATCCCATCCCACTGGGACATTCTCTTGGGCAAACCAACATTTTTCAAAAGAAAATCACAACAAGATCTAATGTGCCCATGGATGAACTCTAATCCTTTAAAAAAAAGTCATCTCTTCTGTTCCTTTTGACTACCACTTGACCTTGGCAGTGGGTAGATTCACCCCAGTACACCCAGCACTAGACATCAGTCACCAGCTAATGTCCCTGCGATGTCAGAAGGAGAGGAAGAGAAAAAATGAGAAACTCTCCAAGCTTTTGAGGTTCAGAACATGAAGATATGCTTTATGTGGGTTTCAAAAGTGCCACAGAGGTCACTTTCTGTTGTCTTCTAGGGCTTTGAAAAGGAAGATCCCAGGCTGTCTTAGACACCTGAAACAGTGTCTGGTATACAGTAGGTGCTGAGTGAATATCAAATGAACAAATGAATGAGTGAATGAGTCCTCCAAACGGAGAGGTGAAAGGGAAAATGTAAAAATTTTGCTTGAGTGTTGTGCATGGTGGTCCATACGCCCATAATCCCAGGGGCTCAGGAGGCTGAGGCAGGAGGATCATGAGTTCAAAGCCAGCCTCAGCAACTCAGTGAGACCCTGTCTCTAAATAAAATACAAAGTAGGGCTGGGGATGTGGCTCTGTGGTTAAGCACCCCTGGGTTCAATCCCTGGTACAAAAAAAAAAAAATTATTTTTGCTTGAATACAGGCCAGTGTGATACAGAAAAAGAAAAGAGCTCCTGTGGTAGGTAAATGAACTAAATCTACTCACAAAGCCAATGCTAGTTCAGCCTGGGTGGAAGAAGAAGAAGAGAACTCAATTAGGGTTCCTTTCACTCCCGTTTAGCTGGGGACCAGCAAACAAGCCATTTGAATATTCTTGAGATCAAAGAGAATCTTCACTGTTGGAGGTAACTGAAGTCTATACACAGTGGGAAACCCACTGGAACAGAGAGGCCCAGAACCCAGAGACACTCGGCCAGCACTCAACATCTGAGCCAAGAGCCACTTGAGGACTCTTCTGGTTTATTTATTTTGTTGATTACCAGGGATTGAACTCAGGGGCCCTTAACCACTGAGCCCCATCCCCAGCCCTTTTTATATTTTATTTAGAGACAGGGTCTCACTGAGTTGCTCAGGGCCTCACTAAGTTGCTGAGGCTGGCCTTGAACTCGTGATCCTCCTGCCTCAGCCTCCCGAGACGCTGGGATTACAGGTGTGCACCATGGCGCCCGACACTCCTATTTCTTACTGATTTTTGAAGCTCAATCAGCCAGGCCATTGTTTCAAAGCACATTTTTAGTTATAAAGATAAAATCATTTTGTAATAAGATGAAATTTTAGTTATAAGATAAAATCATTTTGAAATTCAGTGATTTATCTTTCTGTTCAAAGAATCTTCACCAACTTCATCTGCTCCTCCACCCAGTTTCTTGTCCTTCTGCCTCAAGGGTGCGCTCAGACAGATTTGCAGCCCCCAGGGAGGACAGGCTGATCCTGGGAAATCTCTGAACCTCTCCCCCTGGATGGGCGAGGCCTCAGAGCAGGACTAGGGCTTTGTTTGGTTCTCTTTTTCCTTGGCTGGGGGGCTGCAGCGTGTCTAGTGGCCTGTGAATGCCTGGAACCATCTGCCTTTGCAAAATCTCTCTCTTTGAAGGAAAGAAAGCTGGGGGCTTCTGGAGGGCTTAAAGAAAATCAATAGTAGGGGATAGGAAAGGTAGCAGAATACAAAAATTACTATTAGGGCACTATGTAAAATTGTGGATGTGTAACTGACGTGATTCTGCAATCTGCATTTGGGGTAAAATTGGGGGTTCATAACCCACTTCAATCTAATGTATGAAATATAATATGTCAAGAGCTTTGTAATGTTGTGAACAACCAATAAAAAAAAAAAAAGAAAAAGAAAATCAATAGTGAAATTAAAGGCCGGGAAAAGGAGAGCCACAGGTTTCTAAAGGATCTTCGATTTCTCTGACACTTTGTTCTTTAAGGAAAGAATTCTGATTCCCCTGGAAAGCATGCGTGGAATCGTGAAGACGATCAGTTGCATGTTTATGGGCTCATTGCTCAGGAGCTGTCTTTGCTAGATTTCCCACACATGGCTCCTTCTCTGAAATCAGGATGAGAGGAAAGGTAAAGAATGGAAATTATGTCTGATCTCTGGGGCCACCAGCTAGGAGTGAGCTTGGTTTTCCTGACCCCTGGATCCCTTTTAAAACTAAGCTAGAGATTAGCTCTTCTCAGGAGCGCAGTCACAGCACAGTTGAGAGCCCCTGTCCTCAGAGTCTCCTAGTTAGAATCTGAACGTGCTGCTGAAGAAACTGCACTTCTAATGTGCTGCTTTTCTCAGGCATTTTGAATAGGAATATGATATTTTTTAGCGAGCATAGGCACCTAGGTCCCCCAGGGTACAATGGGAAAGTGGTACTGTCAAGAAGGTCAATTCCCAACTGAACAGGGTGTAATCCCAGAGGCTCAGGAGGCTGAGGCCGGAGGATCATGAGTTCAAAGCCAGCTTCAACAATTTAGCGAGGGCCTAAGCAAATCAGTGAGACTCTGTCTCTAAATAAAATACAAAACAGGGCTGGGGGTGTGGCTCAGTGTGAGTGCCCCTGAGTTCAATCCCCAGTACCAAGAAAAAAAAAAGTTCAATCCCCAGTGGCAAATGCCAGTAATCCCATCAGCTTGGGAGGCTGAGGTAGGAGGATTGCAAGTTCAAAGTTAGAGTCAACAACTTACTGAGGCTCTAAGCAACTTAACAAGACCCTGTCTCTAAATAAAATATTTAAAAGGGCTGGGGATGTGGCTCAGTGGTTAACACCACCCCTGGGTTCAAACCCTGGTACCAAAAAAAAAAAAAAAAAAAAGAAAAAAGAAAAAGAGGAAGGTCAGGTGTGGTGGTGCACACTTGTAATCCCAGAGGTTTGGGAGGCTGAGACAGGAGGATCGTGAGTTCAAAGCCAGCCTCAGCAACTTATTGAGGCCCTGTCTCTAAATAAAATACAAAATAGGGCTGGGGATGGGGTTCAGTGGTGAGTGCCCCTGAGTTCAATCCCAGCAAGGTAGGAAGGAAGGAAGTCGGTCAATTCCCTAAAACCCCATTAAAACTAAATAGCAAACTGTCTGTGGAAACTCCCTTGCACTGTAGCACTGCAGGTCCCCTTTGCAAGGAACAGCTGTTCCCAATAACACCAAAGCTTGAAAACTGAAACCTTGCTTCCAAGGTCTGAAAAACAGTCCTGCATTGTGCTAGTTCAACCAGGGACAAACTCCAATGTGCACACCGAGAAAGAGGTTAGTTCCTGCAAGGTGAAGCTGCCCGCACACGCTGCTTCAATTCTGCCCTTTCTATGTGGAAAAGGTACTATGGGGTTTTCTATGAGGCTAAGAGGCGTGGGAGGCATTTCTCTATGCCCTGAGGCCACACACAATACCAACTTGATGATGACATCGTCTCTGATCTTTATTTTAACTGTTCTGGATAAGATTCAAAAGCCCTGGAATAGTATGTCATCGTTGAAATCATATTAGTTGTTCTTGAAGAATCCCAGCCTGGGATGGAGACTCCTATTCATCCCTGTATCCCTAGCAGGGCTGATGGTCAGCGTGGCTTCATCAGTATGTTGGCACGAGATGGTCACAGTGGGCATCTCTTCTGATTGATCTGTCTGTGCCATATAAGTTGTTAGGCGTTTTGAATGTCACCTCCACAGAAATGATGCTGATGACCAATGTATACCCTCTTTTTAGGGGGCAGCAGGGGGGTACTGGGGATGGGACTCAGGGGTGCTCAGCCACTGAGCCCCATCCCCAGCCCTATTTTGTATTTTATTTAGAGACAGGGTCTCACTGAGTTGCTTAGGGCCTCAATTTTGCTGAGGCTGGCTTTGAACTCGAGATCCTCCTGCCTCAGCCTCCTGAGCTGCTGGGATGACAGGTGTGCCCCACCACACCCAGCCCAACACACATCCTCTTAGCACACCCACAGGAGGACACCTGTGCTACTTCAGGCACACTGGCAATCGCTTGCCTGGGTGCACATGCCTCTCTTCTCTGGAGCCTGAGGGGCTTGGCTCTATATCAGGAAGGTGCAAACTCCCAGGGCCCCTTCCCACCAGTGCAGGGGGGAGTCACTGGGGAGCTCCCTCAGGCTCTTCACCCTAAGATCATAAGGCAAGTTCCCCAGAAATCCCCCATGGGACTGCGCCCCACTGGTCCATGTGGCAGCCTGTGCACTAATACACCTGGATTGCTCTTTTTTCTTTCCTGGATTCAACATAACTTCCCCTTTTTGCTTCCTAGAATTGCCTTCCAATATACTCCCTGCTCCCTCTTCTAGGTTCTTAGGGGGAAGATCAAAAAGAGAAAACCCCTCTCCTGATTACCAGCACTGAAGACAGGGATTTGCACATCCTAAACATTCAAGAAGCACCATGATGTCTTAGACACCTGCCTAGCAGTACCTGTTCTTATGAAGCTTCAGGGTTCTCTCCTTTGGGAGGTGATTTACAATCAGAGATCATGAAACAAAAAAAAAATGGAATCATCTTTTTCTTCCAAGAAAGTACAGCCCTAGTCAGGTAGGCATGGGTAGAGCACGGGCAGAAGTCTAGCTCTATGTGCTGAGGTCTCAGGTGGTTAGAAGGTGAGCAGTGGAGAATCAGACAGGATATGGGCATATGTCCTTTCTCCCTCCCTTTGATTCACTGCTGCCAGAGTGCACGCAAGGTGCAGGTTAAGGGATGCAGCTCCAGGCTCCTGCATCAACATTTGACCCAGTTATCCCACTCCTTGGCATACACCCAAAGGTCTTAAAATCTGCATACTATATAGTGATACAGCCACATTAATGTTAATAGCAACTCAATTCACAATAGGTAATCTATGGAACAATTAGGTGCTCTTCAACAGATGAATGGATGAAGAAAATGTGGTAAATATACACAATAGAATATGACTCAGCCATAAAAAGAATGAAATTATGGCATTTGCCAGTAAATGGATGGAACTGAAGACTATTATGCTAAGCTTACAGTAAGGATCCACCTTTTCTTAATCCATTCATCTGTTGAAAGGCCTAAGGGAAACTCCACATCATGTACAACCACAAGAATGGGATCCTGATTAGAATAAGCTAGACTCCACCTATGTATGATATGTTAAAATACACTCTATACCATGTAAAAAAGGAAAAGTGTGAGGATTCCTTTTCTAGGTCACGGTTCAACGCACTTAATCTATAATGGGCCAGATCGTAAACAAACTTGTCTTTAGAGGCCACAGGGCCTCTGTCACAACTGCTCAACTCCAATGTTGTATTTCCAAACAAACACAACAACAATGTGCCAACAAATGACCAGGGCTGTCTTGTCATAAAGGTTTGCTTACAGAATCAGGCAGTGGGTGAGATTTGGCCCATGAGCTGCAGTGGGCTGAGCCCTGGTCAAGGTCATTCCTGCAGCCCCAGCTGGCTCTAGGATACACAGTTGTGGTTGCCCTGTTCACCACAAAGGAAGATCAACTGATCTTAAGTCTTAACAACCTCCTCCCCAAGTGCATACAGGGTAAATGTATTCCAGACCAGCAGCCCTCCCTAGTCCCCCTGGGAATCAGCCTGTTATCTCAACTTCCCCGAAGCCTAACTCTGGAGGAAGAGCAGCTGAGCCTAAATTTAATTATTCTGATGGGGAAACGAAAATAGTGCCGTCTGATGCCGAGAGTGTTCCCTGTTATACAAAAGAAAAACAAATAGCTCAAAATAAACAATTCCTACTCCCTCCCCATGAGGGCCCAGGAGGGGTGTGAAGACTGGAGGAGGAGGAAGGTGAACAGTAGGTCAGAGAGCAGGAGCCACTCCAGCCTCCACGTTGAGGTCTAAGACCTCAGGACACAGCTCCTCCGATACCTCCACTCAGCCTGCATTTATTAGCCACCTAGTGAACGCCATGCATCCGTCCCTTCACCCAAAATAAAAATACACTGGTGATATAATTTGCGAGGCTCTGTTTAAAACAAAAATGCAAGACTCCTTATTAGATTATTATTTAGAAATTCAGTCCCGGCACAGTGGCACATTCCTGTGATCCCAGCGGCTCAGGAGGCTGAGGCAGGAGGATTGAAAGCTCAAAGCCAGACTCAGCAAATTCCCAAGGCCCTAAACAACTCAGTGAGACCCTGTCTCAAAAACAGAAAAAAGGTTACAGATGTAGCTCAGTGTTTAAGCTCCCCTGGGTTCAATGCCTGAGACAAAAATAAATAAATAAATAAAAGAAGGAGAATAAGAAAAGGAATTGGGAATGGTGATGGCACAGTATTAAACAAGCCCAGGGCCCTTCTGATTGATTGCTCTCCACTGGCTCACAGACACAAAGTCAGTGCTGGTGATAGATGTTGAATTACAAAGATCAGGTATGGAGTTACAAAGCACACTCCAGTCTCTACTCTAGAGAGGATTTGTATCCAGGAAGGAGAGAAGCCACGTGTGACACAATTCATTGGAAATTCACATCACCCTTTTGGATTCCTTTCGAACTGGGGTCCACCTGATCCCTCAACACTCAAAAGACTTCACTTGCATTTTCCATGTTGGATTCTGGCCACAGGCTGCCAGAGCCACTCTGTCCAAGACCACAGGAAACCTTAAGTCCTCCACCACAGGCCTGCGTGCGAGTCCAGCTCACCTGCTGCTTGCCCCTGGGAAGGGCAACTCTGAGGCCAGATGAATAACGGCTGCAGTCCTCCTGTTTTAGTCAGATTTTTTGCTGCTATGATTAAAATATTTGACCATAACAATTGTAGAGGAGGAAAAGTTTATCTGGGGGCTCATGGTTTCAGAGGACTCAGTCCATAGACAGCAGGCTCCATTCCTCAGGGCTCGAGGGGAGGAAGAACATCATGGAGGAAGAGTGTGGTGGAGGGAAGCAGCTCACATGGTGATCAGGAAGCAGAGAGAGACTCCACTCTCCAGAGACAAATAGAGACCCCAAAGCCACGCCCCCAATGCCCCCTCCTCCAGCCACACCCCCCTGCCTCCAGCCACCACCCAGCTAATCCCATCAGGGGTTCATTCACTGGTTGGGGTAAGGCTCTCACCACCCAGTCATGTCTCCTCTGGACCTTCCTGCACCGTCTCACACGGGAGCTTGTGGGGGACACCTCCCACCCACACCACAACACCTCTCCTGCCCCATTGACTCATACTTAGCTTGGCCTCCTTCTCTCCCTACTTGTCCACTTTCCTACAAGTTCTTCCTAGGAACACTTCCTAAAACATCACCTCTGCAAACCAATTCATTTCAGGATCTGCTTTGAGGGGAACCCAACCTAAGATACACCTATGTCAACACTAGTGCAGTTTTATAGACTGAATTGTTGTATCCCCTCAAATCCATGTGCTGAAACTCTCACTCCCAAGATGACACTATTGAGAGGCAGGGCTTTGGGGATGGGGTGCAAGTAGGTCATGAGGATGGAGCCCTCCTGAACGGGATGCGCACTCTATCTCAGCCACGTGAAGATTCAAGAAAGGGTGATCTGAAAACCAGGATGCGGGCCCTCATTAGACGCGGCCTCCAAAACTAGGAGAAATAATTGTCAAGTGACCGGGTCCCTGGTATTCTATTAAGGCAGGCAGAACTGACTATGCCAAAGAGCAAAATGAGAAGTGGCCAGAAGATCCTGAGAAAGAAATGACTGGGCACATTCACACAGGTAAGTGACACAGCAGGGAGGGATCCTGGGTGAGTTGGCATCCACACTCGGTCTTGACCGGTGAGTGTTATTTCCCAGGTTAAAATGAGTGGTGGAAACAGGAAGAGGTATTGTGTTCATTCTTGCTTATCGCCCTAGATATCCTGGCTCTTCTCTGCCTGGTCTGTGCCCTGGAAGACTGATCTTGTAGACTTCCTGAACAGGTGACCTTGCCTTCTAGCCTCTGGTTGGATTAAACCAATGATCCTGTAGATAACAGGGAGGGGGAGGAGTGTGAGCACATAGTGAATAGGTGGCGGAAAGGAAGGGTGGATGATGGAATCAGTGGCCTCTGAATGCTGCTATTAGGTGGCTTCACCTTGACCTTCTACAGATACATTTAGTCATGCTTTAATCACAGGGACATGCTCCTTGACTTTCTAGTAGACACACATAGTCATGCTTTGCTTCATTAGATGATTCTTATCACGGTGCAAACATCATCGATGATACTTACCTAGATGACACAGCTTACCATGCATCTATAGATAACATACCATCATATTTGCATGTATTGTCATGTGTGTAATCTGTCATTGAGCCAACCATGGTGATGCAAAGCACGTCTGTATGTGGGAAGATCATTGATTCATCTTCCTGTGCTATTTCTCAGGCCCTCGTTTCGTCCCACAGTTGAGTTTCAGAAGTCTCATTTCGGAGGACAATTGAGAGTCACGTCTCTTCCAACAAACTGAGAATCTCTGAACTGCTTGTGCTGTTGGCACCAAAGAGGATGCTGAGAGGAGGGTGCCGTTGCAAGGGAAATTATGAGAAGCATTTTGCAAAGTAAACATCATTAAGAAGACGGAGTGATGAAGCTAAAATAAATGCTTCCTGTTGAAGCCTACTCTATATTACAAATCATGAAGGGGCTCGATTTGGACAGCCTGTTTGTGACAAATAGCCAGCGATTCATTTCTTTCTCCTACTGACTTTTGGCCAACATGCTGAGAAATTCAAGCCATTATTATTTGGCAGAACTTTCTACATGCTTAGGGAATATGCGTCAGGGCTCCAACCAAAGACACGCCATTTGGGGGGAACTAATTCCACTGCACTTAACCCCAGCTAGTTGTGCTATTATACCAGTCAAGGCTCCCATGTGACACAGCTATCACTCTCAAGTGGGCTAAGGGGTCTTGACAAAGCTCAGGCAGTATAAGGACCAGTGAGGGGCGATGAAGCCCCCAGCAGCCATGGGGAGCCCTTGGTACCACTTCCAGAGCAGATGTGAATATGTACATTTTACAGGTGAGAAAACTGGAGTTGATACTCCCACTCAGATGGACCAAGGGAGGCTCAAAGGAAAAAATACAAGCTACGGCACTTGGAAACATAAAATTCTCTGAAAACACGTCTGCACCTTTCTGTTCCCAGTGGAAGGACACTTCCAATGTCCCTTCTCCAGTGGATGCTGCTCCAGCTTTCTGTATGGTCCTTCAAATACAATGCACTTTTATGGCTCTGTGCTTTTAAATTGGAGTCCCCTCATGAAAAGCCTTTCCCTAGCCCCTTTCCCACCACCCTAGGAATGTACATCTCCTTTGGCTTCCCTGGTAGCCATCTCCCCCCTTCTCAGGTCCAGACCTCGGTTTCCCTTTGAAAATGGACAAGATAGTCCACCGGTACAAGGTAGGCTTACCGTGCTCCCCGGATCTGAGCTGGACCCACAGAGATTGGTTCAGGGATGGGCATGCATCTAGTTCAGGCCAAAGGATCAGTGCTAAATAAGTTGCTGTGACTCTTTGGAAAATGACCTTCTCTTTCAGTAGGTCCTTGAGCCAGTGAAATGTTCACCTGGAGAGAGAAGCCCGAGAGGGAAAGCAATGCACAAGAAACCAGAGTGGAGAGATGCAGAGAGATGATTTGGCAGTGATGTTGTGCAAGCACCAGGCTCCTGTTCTGTTGGAGGGCAGCAAGATTCACCCAGTGGTGTTCACAGGGATGAAGATCAAAGGCGACCTGTGGAACTGTTCACAACCATCCAATCTGGAGAAGGAGTTTTTCTGAGAACAATTTGCAGGGCTCTCTCACCAGCCTCCCACTCCATTGTTAGCTTGGCAAGGTAGTTCAATAATCTCAGCCTTGACTTCTGAATAAGTACTTTTAAATACACACCAAAAAAAACTATTCAATTAAAACTCTTTGGGATTTCAAGATGGCAAAATAGAGGAGGTCGCTTTCCTGGATGCTCCATGGCATGAAACCAAGATAGCAGACAGGCGGCTCCTCAGCAAGGTGGGTGAACAACAGCAACAACAAAAAGATCACCAGTACCTCTCAACTGACAGAGCCCATTAGTCACTTTTTTTGACTTGAGTCAGTTGAAGCTAGTTTTCATCTCTTGTAGGACTGCTCTTCTGTGTTCCTTATTCTACCCCACAGTGCCATCTCGCACGCCATAGAATCTGATTTTGTTAGTGGGTGGTGGTATTGGTTTCTGCACCAGGCTCTGAGCTCCTCCTTTTCCGATTGTCCCAGGCCTTGGCACAAATTATGGAAAGCAGTATGGAGATTCCTTGGAAATGTGGGAATGGAACCACCATTTGACCCAGCTATCCCTCCCCTCAGTCTATACCCAAAGGACATAAAAGCAGCACACTACAGGGACACAGACATTTCAATGTTTATAGCAGCACAATTCACAATAGCTAAACTGTGGAACCAACCTAGATGCCTCTCCAGTAGATGAATGGATAAAGAAAATGTGGCATTTATACACAATGGAATATTACTCAGCAATAAAAGAGAATAAAATCATGGCATTTGCAGGTAAATGGATGGCATTGGAAAAGATAATGCTGAGTGAAATTAGCCAATCCCAAAAAACAAATTCTGAATATTTTCTCTGATATAAGGAGGCTGATTCATAGTGGGGTAGGGAGGGAGAGCATGGGAGGAATAGACAAACTCTAGATAGGGCAAAGGGGTGGGAGGGTAAATACCTAATAAATATGAAAGTAAGCAACACAAAGAGTCAAGAGTTCCAGGGTGAGGGAGTTCAGTATTCCCAGACTCTTAATAATAGAAATAAGAAAGACAATGACCATGACGATGGCGATGGTGATGCTGATGATGGCTACCATGTTGGAGCACTGTGCCCTCAGGGAATGCCTCGATGGGCATATTCTCAGTAGAACTTCCACCTCCAATAGTTATGTTAAACCATGCTTCTCAGGAAGAAGCAGAGACTGAGACATTTTAAGTAATTTGCCCGAAGTCACACAGTCAGAAGTGGCTTATGATATGTGCTCAAAAAAAAAAAAAATCATGCTCTTGTAGATCATATGAACAACCTCCAGCACTTGCAAGATTTCCATTTTCCTGAAAAAAAACCCTTTCTCCTGACTGGCTGCCAGATCCAGAAAATAGGACTCAACTTGTTTCCCTGGCCCCTTCCCACGCCATGCTGATCAGAGAAGAAGCATCTTGTCAGTTCAACATCGCTTTGGTGACACAGAAATATGGCAGCACCCGGGTCACAGAGTTCAAACCCAGAAGTTCAGGAGGACACAAATGCTGACTCCAACTGACAACCTTCCAAGTGAATTCCCCAAAATATCCATCTCATCTTTGGACTCAGAAGTAACCTAGAGCATTTGAGGTCCAAATCATCTGGGTCTGGATTTGAGCTTTGAGGTCCAAATCATCTGGGTCTGGATTCTGAGTCTATGGCCACCTGGAGGACTTTGGCAACACACCAACTCTTCATGATTCTGTTTCCTTGGGTGTAAAATGAGAAATGCTGAGTGGGTGGACAACATTGCAACTGATTGTAACAAACTCATGATACCTGGCACCAAGCACATGTTCCAACAGCTGAGTTGAAATGTCAACTTTCTTGAGTGGTTGGAAGATGGAAAACCTTCAGAGTCGCTTTGAGACATGGGAAGAAGAGGTAAAGAACCTCAGGATTCATACTCTACAACCAATTATTAGCTTTCACACATTATAAGTCACATCTTTTTACAATTTCATCTCCTTTTCCAGGAATCCCTGGGATTCTCCTTCTCCAGTGATGTTAAGAGTCGCTTGATTTACCAAATAAAAATATGGATTGCTGTTTTAGTCAGCTTTTTCACTACTGTGAAAAAGAAAACAGTAAAGGAGGAAAAGTTTATTAGAGGGCTCACAGATTCAGAGGTCTCCGTCCATAGACAGCAGGCTCCATCCCTCAGGGCTCCAGAGGAGGCAGGACATCATGGAGGAAGAGCAGCTCACATGGTGATCAGGGAGCAGAGAGAGACTCCACTCTCCAGAGACAAATAGAGACCCCAAAGCCACGCCCCCAATGCCCCCTCCTCCCAGTTAATCCCATCAGGGGTCCATTCACTGGTTGGGTTAAGGCTAAAACACAATCATTTCTACTCTAAACCTTCCTGCTTTGTCTCACACTTGAGCTTTTGGGGGACACCTCACATCCAAACCATAAAACATGTGTTGCACCTCTCCTATATAGTGTCTTTCCTTTGCATGTTGTAATTGCCTGGTGAT
Source organism: Spermophilus citellus (assembly GCF_964194105.1). Lineage (NCBI taxonomy): Eukaryota > Metazoa > Chordata > Mammalia > Rodentia > Sciuridae > Spermophilus > Spermophilus citellus. Next base: position 57,115,842 of record NC_138184.1, read on the forward strand.
AGGAGCTAATAACTGTCACAGTTGAATTAACAGGTGACTTTCAGATTCTCTGATGCTAAAGAATTAACATTAATTTTTAGGCCAAGCATAGTGGCTCACACCTGTAATCCCAGCAACTCGGGAGGCTGAGACAGGAGGATTGTGAGTTCAAAGCCAGCCTCAGCAATTTATTAAGGCCATGAGCAACTGAGTGAGACCCTATCTCAAAATAAAACATAAAAAGAGCTGGGGATGAGGCTCAATGGTTAAGTATCCCTGGGTTCAATCCCCAGTACCAAAACAAACAAACAAACAAAAAGAATGGAGGTTTACTTGATTTTGGGTTCTCAAGGCTGGGAAGTTAGAAAGCAAGCCACTGGCAATTTGCAGGGGGACCTTCCAGTTGCATCATAACACGGAAGAGGGTATCATATGGTGAGAATGAGCAGGAATGCCAGCTCGGGTGTCTCTCCCTCTTTTTATAAAACCACTGATGCCATCATGGAGCCCCACCCTCTTGACCGCATGTAATTCTAATTACTTCCCCAAATCACCACCTCCAAATACCATTAGCATGAATTTGGGGATGAAATTTCCAATTTACTAACTTTTCCGTAGCACATTCAAAGCGTAGCACTCTTGGACTATCAGCAGATTGGTGAAGCAGGTCTTCCTCAAACTGTACACGTCTCAAAGTTCTTGTTTTTTTCTTTCCAAAATTGATAAAGTGAACTGTCTCAAACCTTAAAAGTTTGCTGTGCAAACAAAACAACAAATTGCAGAAAATACTCACCATACGCACGTACATTCGATGGAGGACTTGTGTCTGTAACATACAAAGAACTCAAAGTGGGTGATAACAAAAACAAGCTATCCCGCTAAAAATAAAGGACTAACACTTTGAACAAATATTTCACCAAAGAAGACACACAGAGAAAAAAACAAGCAAATGAAGAACTGCTTGCCACCATTAGCCATCTCAAAAGTGTCCTTTAACCCTGGGATACAGTGCTTAAAATTACTGGGAAAGTCCCTCTAGAGTTTTTCAGATCTGCCCATGGCTTCATTAATCTCCCACATATTGCTGGGTACCGTGGCACCTCTGTGACCCCCACTGGCTTAGGAGGCTGAGGCAGGAGGATTGCAAGCTCAAAACCAGCCTCAGCAACTTAGCAATGCTCTAAGCAACTCACCAAGACCCTGTCTCTTAAAGAAAATATACAAAAGGGTTGGGGATGTGGCAACTGCCCCTGAGTTCAATTCCTGGTACTGTCCCCCTAAAAAAAGAAAAACCTCCCACATGTTGTTTTTCTTTGATTAGATGCTCCTGTCTGAGTTTATCATTCAGATCTCAGCAAGCTGTACATACAGTAGGGTTTACATGCAGATATGCCATCCGGGATACCGATCAAATTTCAAATGTCTAAGTATTGCCACCCTCAGTGAATCTCAACTCTAGCTTCATTTGGGTGGGTGATTTGGGCTGCATCTAGGCTGAGATTCTGGGACAGAATTCACCCACTGGTTCCACTTAGCAATTATGCAAGCTTTTTTTTCCTTGGAGATTGAAAACTGGTTATGGAAATCAGATTTTTGCCTCTCCTTAATATGCAGACTCATACTCCAAACCTCTCATTTGTGATTCTATAATAAGGAAAAAAAAGTTGAGAAGAGGACAATATTCTCATTTCTGAACTTAATTTAAAGCTGGCTTAATTCACCCCAAGTCACATGTAGGAATAAAAGCAGTTCCTCATCAGATACCAATTAGAATAAACCTCTCATAAAGATGGGGTGGAGGTTGAGATCTGAGTGTTAAGCAGAAGGGGTTACAGCCAGTCTTTGCTGTTGGAGGGTGCTCCTAAGCCCCTAAAATTAAGGACAATTTTTTTTCTGTTCCTACATATAACAATATCTAAAATTTACTGAGCGTTTGCTAAATGAGAAACAGAGATAAAAAATTTTTTTAATCCTTTAACATCCTTCTAACTTAAAAACAATTTCATTTCCATTTTATAAGGGCTCAGAGAGGTTGGTAAGTTGCCCAGGTAACAGAGCTACAAAATATTTGGAGTGTGATGCAAACTCAGGTGAGATGATTCACTTATAATTTTCTTAATTTTGTTTATAACTGGTAAAAAAATTAAAATCCATCTGGATTTTATTTGGGGGCATGAGAGAAAGTACAATATTGGTATTTTGTTTTCTAAAATTACATCTAGCCGGATGCACATGCCTATAATCCTAGAAACTCAGATGCTGTTCAAAAACAGCTTTGGCAACTTAGCCAGGCCCTAAGCAACTCAGGAGATCCTGTCTCTAAATAAAATATTTTTAAAAAGGCTGGGGATGTGGCTTAGTGGGTAAGCACCTCTGGGTTCAATCCCCAGTGCCCAAAATTATATATATAAAAAATATAAAATAAAAATAGACCCAATTGGCCTGTCATGGTTTAAAATTACGATGTTGAATTTTTTTAAACAATTTAATGGGGTGGAGAAATAAGTACACTTGAGAAATTATTAAGTAGTACAGAAACACTAAGCTGCATACACAAAGTAACTGCATCTGATTTACAATATATACCATCAACATGACATCTCTTATATGCCTACCCGGAAATGTGTCCCTGGATGACTTGAAAACACTGAGCTCAGAGACCGAGCACCAAGCCAGCCGTGGTGGCACAGCCTGTAATCCCAGCAGCTCGGGAGGCTGATACAGAAGGATTGCAAATTGGAGGTCAGCCTTGGCAATTTAGCAAGACCCTGTCTCTAAATAAAATATAAAAATGGCTGGGGATGTGGCTTAGTGGTTAGGCACCCCTGGGTTCAATCCCCAGTACCAAAAGAAACTGAGCACCAGACTGCTAAGGTGGATCTGAGTCCCCCACCTACTATTACTCCCTGTGGTTGCCAGTCTATCATCTATAAATTGTGGATAATAATATAATTTATCTCCAGAGGTGACTAAAAGGCTTAATATGCATCAATCAGTGCAAAACAGCTTAATGCTTAGCACTTAAAAAATACACTGCACATATAAACATGGCAAATATGGTAAAAGTTGTAATTATTGGTGTAATTATACATATTTAATTTTTTTATTTCAGTGTTCAAATGAACAATTTTTTAAGTTGTTCATGGTTGTTTGGTTGGTTGCTTTTCATATGCAGGGGAAAAGTGTTCATTTTTTTAAAGTCTGGCTTTTAACTATTCCTCTAATATTAAGACATTGTAAAAGCAATAAGTGAGCCCGCTGCACCTCTGCTAGAGAACCCCTCTGTCTCCACATGGAAAGCAAACTTCTCATTTCCTTAAGCTGATACCTCACGGAGCATAGATTTGGGGTGTGTGTGTGTATGTGTTATATCAGGGTATGGTGGCCCACGCCTGTAATCCCAGCAACTCAGGAGGCTGAGGCAGGAGGCTTACAAATTTGAGGCTAGGCACAGCAACTTAGCAAGGCCCTAAGCAATTTAGCAAAACCCTGTGTCAAAATAAAAAAGTAAAGGGACTGGGGATTGAGCTCAGTGGTGAAGCACGCTTGGGTTCAATCCATTGTTCCAAAACTTAAATTTAAAAAAAAATTAAGAATCCTTAAATAACAAATTGGAAGTATTTGGTATTATGAAAACAAGAAGTAATAAATGTAAATAACTCCCAGGTAAATTATCTCTTACAGTCCCTGAGGTGCTGTGAGAATTGGGAATATGTTATATTGTATTATAATTTATAATTGGATTTTGAAGTCTATTCAGTAATAGGTCTAGTAACAGGGCTGGGAATTAATCCTCGATTTGTACCTTCTTACTTTGCTGGGAATATTTCCAGACTGGACTCCACAGGAGACAGACTTTCATGTTTATAAATAAGGGAGCCAGGCAGGCACCCAGGAGTCTAATTCAGTCCCTTTCTTATACGTGGGGAAATGTCAGGCTGATTAGTCAAAAGGATGCATCTCTCCTGCTAAATTTCCTTAGGCTTCAGGTGCAGCTATTGAAGCAGAAATTTGTCTGTGTTTCTTTGGAGATGATGGAAGAAAAATCAGTTGAGTACAACTAGGAAAACATTTGGGAGAAAAGCTTAATATATTTCTAACAGGCGAAAATCTGTTGCGGCCATGTAACTGCTGATATTCAGAAATTCAACATGTGGTCCGGGCACAGTGGTGCACACCTGGAATCCCAGTGGCTAGGGAGGCTGAGGCAGGAGGATGGAGAGTTCAAAGCCAGCCTCAGCTACTTAGCAAGGCCCTGAGCAACTGAGTGAGACCCTGTCTCTAAGTAAAATACAAAATAGGGCTGGGGACGGGGCTCAGTGCTGAGTGTCCCTGAGTTCAATCTGGTACCAAAAAAAAAAAGGAAAATAAAAAAGAAATTCCACATGTGGGAAAAAAGACGACGACACTTGTTCTAGGGACATGTTATTCTTCTGGAAGGTGGAACTCGGTTATTTTCTTGCAGACATTCACATACTAATGGGGACTTAGAAGGCTGAGAAAGATAAAAAGTAACTGTGTGACTTGGAGTTCGTTTCTTAACCTCTCTGAACTTCATTGTCTTCATCTACTGGGTAAGAATACCTCCCCTGGAGCATCTCTGTGAAGACCACAGATAATTTCTGCAATGAGTTCATCTCAGAACCTGACCCATAAGGCGTGCACAGTAGCTAGTAGCAGTTTTCACAGGATGCTGTTTTCAAAATTCTTGGTAAGGTCTGGGTCACAGGCTAATGTGCTAATGGCTGGATCCCTTTAATGGAACAGTTTGTTTCCCTTCTACTCTTATAGCTAAGGCTTAGCTGCGAATACCTGGTGGTCAGAGCAATTTACTGAAATCCACACTAACCTGCCAATTAACCGTGTTGGATTATAACAGGTGCTGAAGGACGAGAAGGAAGAAAGAAAACATTTGCTCACTCATTTAGCATTTATTTAGTGCCAACAAGGTGCCAGGTTTGCAGTAGTTCCTGGAGAGTCAAAGGTCAGTGTAGGAGCAGGCCCCTAAATGGCTGCAGTTAGGTTCCCCTGCCGAGACTTCCAGCAAGCTATGTTACATTTTGGTGTTTATCCAGGGTTGGGGACTGTCCGTGTTAGGGTTGGTCAAGGCCAGCAACACTGAGATTCAGCATGCAGACTCAAGGTCATGAAAACAGATCCCACTTTGGGACAAGACAACATGCCAGAGTGATGTGTGATGGACCGGCAGGATCTCACTCCCCATCTGACCCCTGTGTCGGGAGCTGTGTGCAGTGCACAACCTGTAACACTGCTATAGTTTGGATGCTAAATATCCCCCAAGAGTCATGTATTTAAGACTGAGTCCTCAATGGAGCGCTACTGGGAGGGGCAGTGGGCCTTTAAGAGGTGGAGCATTCTTAAGTCACTTCATGTGTGATCTTAAAGGGGATTATGGGATGCTCAGCCCCTTCTCCATCCTGTTCTCTTTGCCTCCTGGCTGATCAGTCGAACCGTTTCCTCTGCCACACACTCCTGCCACGATGGGCTACTTCACCATAGACCAAAGCAAATGGGTCATTTGATCATGAATTAGAACCCCCAACAGTGAGTCAAACTAAAACCTCTTCTCTTTATAAGTGATCTCAGGTATTTTGTTACAGTAACAGGAAGCTGACTCCCATACAACCATCAAACAGAGTCACCCTGAGACAACTGTCTAGCCCTTGCCCAAAGAAATCAGAACATTTTTCTAACACTGAAGGAATAACAGAGAGAGTGAATCTAATTGCTTCCAATGACCAGCAGTCATGCTCTGTGTTGGGGGTAACTGGACTCCAGACTATTTGTCTCTGACCCCAGGGCATCACATTGCTCCTTAAGAACTGATTTCTATCTCCCGGTCACTTATGTTTTGGACAAAAGGCTGTCACTCACCTGTTGTGTCTCAGAAGGGGCTGAAGCCAAGGTTGGGAAAGCTTTTGAAAGCTAGCCAGGCGGAAGCTTCAGGACAAAAGGTCTGTGGCAGATATTGTTTACGGCCCTGCAGGAAGAAGCTGCTGAGGCTGGAAGAGGAAAATAAAAAAGTGCACCCAAACCAAGCTTCAAAGAGGGGCCTTTTGGGTTTGGCTAAGAAGCCTCTAGAACAAGCGCTTTTAGCTGGCCACCACGCCCTCCCCCAGCTGAGAGTCCTTAACCAGGTACAGGTGGTAAAAGTCTCCTGAATGCCTGACAGCTGGGAGTTGGGTTGCCATGTCAACAAGGAGAGACCCTATTGGGGTTTTGTTTGTAGGTCCCCAAGTGCTCAGCCTGAGCAGCTCTTGATCCCCGCCTGCTGGACTCCCTCCCGGGGCACAGGGACTGTTCTGACCCCAGCAGGAAAGACTGGGGAGCCTAAGAAAGCCCCCAGATCTGGGATGGGAAGGATGAGGATGATGGGTACCACTATCAAGCACCCTGAGCGTTGCACAGACAGGACTAGCACCCACGGAGTGTCTATCCTCGGTCTGGAATTCTGCTAGGAGCCATACAGATCCGATTGGAATTCTTCACAACCATCCTATAGTCCTGCTATTAGTCTGTCCATTTTATAGACGGGAAAGAGAAGTCCAGGACCAAACAGAGCAAGGGGATGCATCAGGAGGCAGCCTGGTATCACCCAGTGTTTAGGAGGTGTTTCGGGACATATTTGCTTTTGCATTCCGCTAAGGGAGACCAGATGGACACCCAAACTACGTAATGGGGCATGCCCAAATGATCAAGTGGGATGAATAAATATCCATGGAAACACAATTACGGAGACAATCTGTAGAAATAGCTGGGTGCAGTGGCGCAGGCCTGTCATCCCAGCCACGCATGAGGCTGAGGCAGGAGGGTTGCAAGTTCAAAGCCAGCCTTGGCAACTTAGTGAGGCCCTAAGCGACTCAGCTAGACCCTGTCTCTAAATAAATTAAAGAAAGAGTGGGGATGTGGCTCAGTGGTTAAGCACCCCTGAGTTTACTCCAGGGTACTCCCCAAAAAATTACTTTGGCAAAAACTGAAGCCACCCAAAAGAAAACGAGCAAAGGCTATTTATTCAGCGCTTGCTGCACCAGAGAGTCAGCCAGCATCTCGTGCAGTGCATGTGACAGACAGTAAAGGCAGGCGGGGGCACTGGAAGGCTTTGAGTGTGGCCCCCATTGGAGACTGTTTTCAGGGAAACTAGAATCAGGCTGCCTAGAAATGGGGCATCCTCTTGTAATTGCTTAGGAGTGTACATTTGGTCTCCTCCATCTGGCCCTAAGCTGGAGAGAGAGACAAAAACTGGAGAAGCCAAGAGTTATTGACTGAGTCTTAGTCACTTGGGGCCAATTGCTGCAAACGCTGTGCTCTGACTTTCTGGATGGCTGGCTGTAAGTTGTGAGTCAGTTTTATTTGTATAGGGTCCCACCATGGTCTCTTTGCAGAGACATCACAGGATGCCAAGTGATAACCATAATGAGCACTAGGGTTCAGAGCTATAGTTGTTTCCTTTTTTATTATCTTTTCTTTGTTCTTTTTAGATATTCTCGGCAGTACAGTGTATTCTAACATAACACACATACCTGGAGCATAACTTCCCAGTCTTGTGGTTGGACCTGATGTGGAGTTTCCCTGGTCGTGTGTACATATATGAACACAGGAAAGTTCTGTCCCATTCACTCCACTGTCTTTCCTATTCCCATTCCCCCATTTATTTTTATTTCTTTTCATATTTTTTCTCAAATAAGCAAATGTTATTTGTAACAATGGAGAAATAGATGAAAAATAAGATTCCTTAGAGGACTTGGAACGGAACCACCATTTGACCCATTCCTCAGCCTATTCCCCAAGGACTTAAAATCAGCATACTACAGTGATACAGCCACATCAATGTTTATAGAAGCTCAACTCACAATAGCTAAACTGTGGAAGTAACCTAGGTGCCCTTCAATAGATGAGCCGATAAAGAAAATGTGGTATATATACACAATGAATATTACTCAGCCATAAAAAAGAATGAAATTATGGCATTTACTGGCAAATGGATGGAACTGGAGAATATCATGCTAAGTGAAATAAGCCAATCCCAAAAAACCAAAGGCTGAATGTTCTCTCTGATATGCAGATGCCAACACATAATAAGAAGGGAGGGAATAATAGAAGTTCATTGGATTAGACAAAGGTAAATGAAGGGAAGGGGGTATGGAAATGGGAAAGGCAGTGGAATGAATCAGATGTAATTTTCCTATGTTTCACAACCCATGAAACTCTACATCTTGTACAACCATAAGAATGGGATCCTAATTACAATGAGTTATACTCCATATATATATATAATATGCCAAAATACACTTTACTGTCATATATATATATATATATATATATATATATATATATATATATAAAGGGACAATTTTTTTTAAAAAAAGTACAAATGTAAGAGCTTTCTACTAAAGACATTTCTGATATAAAAAAATTAATGAAAAAATAATTAAAATAGTGTAAATAATAGAGAATGAAAAACAAATTGGTTTTCAGAAAGGTTGGGTAATTTTACTGATATAACACAGCTAGTGAATAACTATCCTGTATTTGAACAAGGATGTTTCAGATATTAAATGCCTCCGTATCTTTCCTCCCAACATCTTCTAAGGGATTTTCAAGACTTAGTTACTAAAAGAAATAAGAATGAAGACTTATGTTGTGGAACTTATACAAATCAGCTTTTCTATTACATGACTGTAAAACTGTTTGTTTAAGTCTCTTTGAATAGTTCATAACATCTTAAGGCATAATCACATCTTTTAAGAAATTTGAATTTAAACAAAAGGTAATGATAAATGTCTGATTTGTTGCAGGGGTCAGGGGATGTTTCCAAATATCTTTGAGAGTGCTTTGGATTATCTTCTCAGAAACAAATGCAAACAGAAAGTTTTTACCATTATAAAGGCCCACAGGTCAAAAACCTCAATTATGATAGTAGACATGTGACATCATGGATAATCCTGGATTTAGGAGGATGGAGAAGGCTTGAGATTAGCAGAGACCTTGTATGCACTTCACAGACATCGTTCTACATATAATCAGGAGCACCTGCATTCAGTGACCCTCGATTCTGTTTTTGTTTGTTGGTTTGTTGGTTGGTTGGTACCAGGAATTGAACCCAGGGGCACTCGACCACTGAGCCCCATCCCCAGCCCTTTTTTGTATTTTATTTAGAGACAGGGTCTCACTGAGTTGCTTAGGGCCTCACTAAGTGGCTGAGGCTGGCTTTGAACTCCTGATCCTCCTGCCTCAGCCTCCTGAGATGCTGGGATTACAGGTGTGCCCCCCACAGTCACTTCTGATTTATTTATAGTTAATAGAGGACATTCATGGCTGCTACAACCACCCGACTGTTCCCACACAACTCCACATAGACCAAAGGGTGAGTGACGTCTCTTGGTGCTGTGCAGGGTGCCAACCTCCCTGTGGACCCGCACCCTTTTTGCCTGGGGCAAACACCTCCCCCTTCTACCATCAACTTACTGTCCCACACTGACATCCCAAAGAGCTTATTTGACATTTTGTTTCTCTCTGTGTCTCTGAAATGATCAGACAAAGCATCAGATAACCACTTTCTTGGATCAGCAACCTCTGAAATTGGGAATCGTGAGGAGTTATCTGGAATTCTACTTCTGGTGAGGCAGAGTAAACTCCGAGCAGACTGAAGACCTACAGATGAGAACTGTAAACCTTTGGCAAAATGCTGAAAAAGAAAAAGGAAACACAGTGACCTGAAATCTCTAAAGGGAACCAAATGTCGGACTCAGGGGGGAAGTCAAAACTTGGAAGAATGATATGGAGTGAGATTCTTCTGTTTATGGCTTTAGCCCCCGGGGTCACCAAAGCTTACTTACAGGTGGTCAAAATGCAAATAGAAAACCCAATCATCTCTCTGGACTGAAGAATAAGAGGGCAACAATAACTGCTGAGAAAGAAGATATTCTCTTAGAAAGGAGATATTCAAAAAAGAATGTCTTGAAACCTGCATGCAAACTCTACCCAAGTTGCTGGTAAACAATAAACCACACATGCATGGGACAAACAAAAAGCAGGTTCCAAAAACAGCTAAAAGAACTGGTTTGAGCCAGGTGCAGTGGTGCACACCGGTAATCCCAGCAGCTTGGGAGGCTGAGGCAGGAGGATCGTGAGTTCAAAGCCAGCCTCAACAAAAGCGAGGTGCTAAGCAACTCAGTGAGACCCTGACTCTAAATAAAATACAAAATAGGGCTGGGGATGGGGCTCAGTGGTCAAGTGCCCCTGGGTTCAATCCCCAGTACCAAAAATTTTTAAGAAAGAACTGGTTTGGCTTGAACTTCCCACAACTACAAAAGGGTAGAGAGAATTTAGAGTTCAGATCTAACCAAGTTAATTGCTTCCTAAAATAAAAATAGTAACCCTTTCAGAAGAGTATAATAGAATCCAGTGTTTCCACAACACATACCACAATGTCCAGCATATAATCCAAAATCATACGACATCTGGTAAACTAGGATAAAATGACCCCTTCTCAAGGAAAGGAGAACCACAGAGGTCGATTTCATGATTGCCGAGATGTTGGAATTATTAGACAAGGACTTTCAAAGCAGCTCTCATGACCATGTTCAATGACACAAGGGTAATATACTCAAAATGAATAAAAAATTAGGAGTTGTCACAGAGACATAGAAGAAATAAAAAAGAACCAGATGAAAATTCTAGAAAGAAAATATATAAAATCTGAAAAAAGAATCACTTCATATAGGTTTAATGTTAGCAGTTAGCATGTTCACAATGGAGGAAAGGTTGAATGAACCCGAAGAGAGACAGAAATGACTCAACCCAAATAAAAGAGAGAAAAAATAAACAGAGCCTCAGGGGCCTGTGGGATAAAATCAAAGGGTGCGATTGTGTAATTGGATTCATAGAGGAGACAAATGGGCCAGAAATGTCATTTAAAAGAATATTGACCAAAACTTCCCCCAATACAGTCAATGACATAAGTCTGCACAGTGAAGAAGCTCATTGAACTCCAAACTCCAAAAGAATATAAAGACAGCTAGATTCAGACACTTCATTGTGAAGCTATTAAAAATAACAAACTAAAAATATTACAAGGCAAGAAGACCACATTGATACCATAGATGCAGGAAGGAAAATATATGAATGAGAGGGGAAAAAAGAGATAAGGAGCAACTAAAATGCAAAACTGCACTAACTTCCCAGCAAGAACGGCAGAGACTGGGAAAACGGAACATTTTAAAGGGCTGAAAGAAAGAGACCAAAACCCTGGAATTCTGTGTGGACAATATTTTGCTATTATAAGATCAAAAGAATGATGCATTCAGGTCTAAAAAAAAAAAAAAAACAATTCACTCCTAAAATACTTGCACTATAAGAAATGCTCAAGGAGGCTTTAAGGACAGACACCATGCTGGGGAGTGATATTGTGCAGATTACATTGTTATAGTGTGTGCTTATATGAATATGTGACAAGAAATCCCATCATCATGTATGACTATAATGCAGCAACAAAAAATGTGGGGAAAAAGTGATTAAAGAAAAACATAATGCCTTGAGGTGTTCACAGTGTATGGAGAAATAATATGACAATTATAGCTTACAAGGTAGTGGGAGAAATTAAATAAAACTATACAATGAGAAGATTTCTACATTTTACTGAAAGTGACATAACATTAAGTACACCGTGAAAAGTTAATAATATATATTTTCATCCACAGATGAACCACTAAAAAAAATTTGAACCACTAAAAAAATGATTCAGCCAGGCGTGGTGGCACACAACTGTAATCCTAGCAACTTGGGAGGCTGAAGCTGGAGATTGCAAGTTCAAGGCCAGCCTCAGCAACTTAGGGAGAACTGTCGCAAAATGAAATTTTTAAAAAAAATATGGAAAGGGCTAGCGACCTAACTCAGTGATAAAGGACCCCTGAGTCCCAAAATGATGATGATGATGATGATGATGATGATGATGATGATGATAAAAAGGAGAATAATTCAAAGACATATAGCTAAAAAGCCAATAGATAAATTACAATCAAATTCTAACAAATATTCAGACATATTTTTTAAAAGACAGGAAAGGAGAAACAGGAATGAAAGATAAAAAGGAATAACAGGAAATTAATATTGAAATTAAAAATATAAGTCAAATATATTAATAAGTACACTAAATGTTCATGGCCTATTTCTGTTTATCAAAGGACACTGGCAATCAACTAAAAAGTCAGCCCCCATGATGGGAAAAATATTTGCCAATCACATAGCTAATGAGCAATTGAGATCCAAGATACATAGAAAATGAATAAATGAGTCACAAAAGTACAGGTATTTTATGCTCCAACTCATAGGAGGCATCAAGATTGGTCAATTCATACAGATAAAAGTAGAATTGTGGTTACCAGGAGGAGAAAAATGAGGAGTTATTGTTTAAAGATAAAAAAAAAGTTCTAAAGATATAGTTATCAAAGCTTATTGAATTTTTTGTAATAAATACAAGTGCTCACATTTACTGAGTTCTATACTTAACCCATACTGAGTCCTTTAAATACCTTTAAGAAAAACTTAGTGGCCTAAATATTAACTACAATGAAGAGGCAGACGTTGTCAGAATGGAACCAACTATATGTGGTCTCCATGAGATGGACCCTTTTTTTTTCATACCAAGGATTGAAACCATGGGTGCTTAACCACTGAGCCACATCCCCAGTTCTTTTCACTTTTCATTTTGAGACAGGGTCTCAATAAGTTGCCTAAAACCTTGGTAAATTACCGAGGCTAGCCTCAAACTTGCAATCCTCCTTTCTCAGCCTCCCAAGTCATTTGGATTATTGATATGCATCCTCACATCTAGCAAGAGATGCACTTTAAATATAAAAACACATATAGGTTAAAACTACATAGATGGGAAAATATAGACAATGCTAATGGTAGCATATGAAGGCTACGGTAGCTTTATCAGGTAGCACAGACTTTAAGACAAAAAGTATTGTCAGAGACAAAAAGTTACACTGCATAATATGAAAGGATCAATGCTAATAAATATTGTCAAGGATGTGGGGAAAAGGTTCACTCACACACTGCTGGAGGGACTGAAAATTGATGCAACTACTATGGAAAGCAATATGGAGATTCCTCAAAACACTTGGAAAGGAACGACTATTTGACTCAGTTAGCCACTCCTCAGCATATACCAAAGGACTTAAAATCAGCACACTACAGTGATGCAGCCATATCAATGTTGATAGCAGCTCAATTAACAATAGCTAAGCTATGGAACCAACCTAGGTGCCCTTCAACAGATGAATGGATAAAGAAAAATGTGGTCTATATACACAATGGAATATTATTCAGCATTAAAGAAGATTGACTTTATGACATTTTCATGGAAATGGACAGAGACTCTCATGCTAAGTGAAATAAGCCAATTCCCCAAGAACAAAGGCAGAATGTTCTCTCTAATATGTAGAAGCTAAACCGAAATAGAAGCAGGGAAGGGAAGAATAGAAATTCATTGGATGAGACAAAGGGGAATGAAGGGAGGGGAGGGGGATGGGAATGAGAAAGACAGTGGAGTGAATGGGACAGAACTTTCCCATGTTCCTATATGAACACACGACCAGGGAGACTCCACATCATGTCCAACCACAAGAATGGGAAGTTAGACTCCATGTATGTACAATATGTCAAAACATGTCACTCTCCTGCCAGGTATAACCAAAAAGAACAAAAATAAGTAAATAAATTTTTAAAAGGATCAATGCATTAGGAAGAAACAGCGATCACCAGATGTTAACATGGAGGTGTGAATGACAAGACTCCAGATAAATGAGACAGAAGGAGGAGTGAGAGCACCTCCGCGCACGCACTTTCCCTGTGGCCCTGGTGTGACTTGAGCGCTATGTCCCACCCCTCGACACCGCAGCCTGACTTGCTTGGGTCAGTGACCGGCAGTGGAGGAGACAGTGTGCTGATCCATCCCCAAGCTTTTAGGCTCACAGTAGACGTGCACTCACTTTCTGGTGCCTGTGCCCTCCCCAGGAGAAGAACCTGACCTGACTGTGCTCAGGTCCAAGTTCAAAGAGAAGTAGATGGAGAACACGTGGCCAGCCTGTACTGTCAGCCAGCAGCCCCGGCAGGGAGCCAAGCCTCCATCAGTCAGGGCACCAGCAGAGACCTCCCAGCCAGCCTGCAGATCCATGAGAAGTAAATGCTTATTATGGAAAAAAAAAGTTAGAATTATATGTAAGAGTCCATCATTTTATAACATGGAAGGAGATGTTAATGCTTCTCTCCTGACACTTGATAAACAATTTAGCAAAGGATCAGTGAAGACCTAGATGATCTGCACAACATCATTAACCATCGTGGCCTAATTGATATTTATGGACTCCATCCAAAATTAGCTGGAGCTAAACACAGTGGCTCATGCCTGTCATCCCAGAAAGCTCAGGAGGCTGAGGCAGGAGGATCTCAAGTTCAAAGCTAACCTCAGCAACTAGAAGGCCTTAGACAACTTAGCAAGACCCTGGCTCTAAATAAAATATAAAAAAGGGCTGGAATGTGGCTCAGTGGTTAAGGCCCCTGGGTTCAATCCCTGGTAACAAAAAATTTTATCTTTTAAAATAGCGTGATGGAAATCCTTTGCAAGAGTACATTGTGCACTTATGAAAATAGAATATAAAGAGTTTCAATAAATTTAAAATGACTCAACTCCTACAAACATGTTCTCTTACTACAACAGAATTCAATTAGAAGTCAATAGAAATATTTGGAAAATAGATAACATACTCCTAAATAATGCACGAGTCAAAACAAGAAATCACAAGAGAAATTAGAAAATATTTCAAATTGGAAGGAAACAAAAATATGACATATCAAAATTTGTTATATGCAGTTAAAAGAGTGCTTATGAAGAAATTTATTGTCTTATGTTTTTGTGAGAAAAGCAAAGAAGTTATGAAATCGATGACCTAATTTTCTACCTGAAGACTCTAGCAAAAAAAAAAATGTAAAGTAAATAAAAAGAAGGAACTAGAAAAGAAACAAAGAAAATTTTGGACATGAATGAAAAGGAAATTTGACAAATAATAGGAAAGAAATAAAGCTAATAGTTGATTCTCCAAAAATATCAACAAAACTGATAGACCCTTAGCAAGTCCCATCAAGAGTAAAAGAGAAACCAGTTTTGTCCATGTGGGCAACCAAAAGGATCCGGAAAATAAATATCAAAACAATAATCAGAGAATATTATGAACAACCTTAAGTGAGTCAACATGGCAACATGGAACCCTCCTAAAAGAGAACAAACTCCCATCCTCGAGGACAGTGAACCAGTATTGTCAAGAGGGTTGTTTGCAGAGAACTCTGAGACAGGAGGTTTCATAGGTGAGATGTGTTAAGGTATGAATCTCACCTTGGGAGATACTCCAGATTGGCCACTTGTATTAAAGATAAGCCTTCTGGCTTATTGAGAGTGGCTCAGAAAAATCAGAAGAAAAAAAAATACTTGATATAAGCAGGTTTCCAAGTGGTAAAAGAGCTGCTTTTTGTTTGTTTATTTGTTTGTTTTTAAATTTTTTTTGTTTTTTTTTTTGGTACCAGAGATTGAACCCAGGGATGCTCAACCACTGAGCCACATCCCCTGCCTTTTTTTATATTTTATTTAGAGACAGGGCCTTGCTGAGTTACTTAGGGCCTCACTAAGTTGCTGAGGTTGACTTTGAACTCGAGATCCTCCTGCCTCAGCCTCCTGAGCTTCTGGGATCACAGGCGTGGGTCACTGCACCTGGCTTCTTTTCTTTCTGAGAACTAAATACATTTTCAAGAGTGAGGGGGTCAGTGATGATCCATCCACAGCAATCAACACCTCAAGATGAAACATCTGCATCATGTGCAAAGTGCTGGCAAAACACATAAAATGGGACACTCTGGAACTTACCAAATCTCATGAGGAGTTTTATTAATTATATATTTTTTGCAATTATATTGTTTTGAAATTCTAATATTTTGCAATTATAGAAATGGAGCCAATTTACTGCATTACTCCTTCATGGTAAGTGAACTTACCACTTCAAACCACTTGCCACTTTATAGACATGTGCGTCTTCCACCTAAAAGAAGCCCTGTAGTGGAGCATGCCTGTCATCCCCGCAGCTCAGGAGGCTGAGGCAGGAGGATCAGAGTTCAAAGCCAGCCTCAGCAATAGCAAAGCACTAAGCAACTCAGTGAGACCCTGTCTCTAAATAAAATACAAAATAGGGCTGGGGAGGTGGCTCAGAAGTCAAGTGCCCCTGAGTTTAATCCCCGGTACCCCTCAAAAAATAAAAAATAAGTAAAAGAAGCCCTGTGAGGAACCTATAGCAATAAGCCCATAGTCATATACCTGGTTCAATCTGGATCTAGGTAAGGACTTTGTCCATATGATGCAAAGGGGTTAAGAATGTGAAATCCAAAGCCAAGCTGACCAGCACCCTGACTCCAGCCCCCCACTTGGCAGCACAGTGACCTTGGGCCAGTTACTTAGCCTGCTTGACCCTCATTTTTTTTTTCTTCACCTCTAAATGGAAATAACACTCCTCCTACCCTTCAGATTCAAAAGGGAACTTAGACAAACGAGATATGTAATGACGCTTGAAGGAGAGTTTCATCTTGGTTTGTGTTCCCCAGAGACAAGCCCAGAGACAAAGATTCAAGTGCAATGGTTTACTTGGGAGGTAGCTCCAGAAATGTGGGTGGGAAGTGGTCAAGGAAGGCACTAGGGGTGCCTTCTGCACAATTCCTTCTGCACAATTTCCTTCTGCACAGGCACTTCCCTTCGAAAAATTCTTGGAAATTGCCCAGGGCCCAATGGCGCAGGTTTGTAATTCCAGCAGCTCAGGAGGCTGAGGCAGGAGGATTGCGAGTTCAAAGCCAGCCTCAGGAAAAAGAAAAATAAAATGGGTTGGGGCTGTGGCTGAGCGGTTTAGCACCCTTGAGTTCAATGTCTGGTGCTGAAAAAAGAATATTTCTTGGAAATTTACTCCTGCCCTTGGAGGAGCCAAGTAATGCACGTGAGGACATGCTATGGCAGGGGAGTATGAACACAGGCAGGCAGAGGGAGGAAGTTCAGTGAAAGCCTGGTCATCAACCCAGAACAATATAGTCCCTGCTGGGGGAGAGGGAGGGGGAATTAATTCCCAAGCCACATGGTACATTAGGAGGGAAAGGAGTCACTCTAGGATCACTGAAAATCTCTTTAAGAAATCTGAACCATATCCAGATGATAATGGGGAGACTTTGGAGAGTTTTAGTATTTTAGTTACTGGGTTGGTGGTGCTCTGGCAGCCGGGGCAGGGGGATCGAAGATTAGGGGGTCAGATAGAAGTTTTTTTGCTGCAGTAATTCTGATAAGCTACAAAAGACATGACCTAGAGAGGGCAGATGTGATGGAGAAGACAAAAAAAAAAAAAAAAAGATCCAAGAGGAATTTATGGGATGAAACTGTTAGAACTTGGACACGGCTGGTCGTGGAGAATGAATGACAGTAATGAGGTGAGAAAAACACCCAGGTTTCCATTCCACAGAAGCCGACCAGCTCACTAGAAAGGAACTGGCCAGAGGAAACCACATCTATGGTTTCTTGCTCTAGATATTCTAGAAGAAAGTTGTTACTTTTTTTTTTTTTTTTTTTTTTAGTTCCAGGGATTGAACCCAGAGGCATTTAACCCGGGAGCCACTTCCTTCCCCAGCTCTTTTTATTTTATTTTGTTTTTTTATTTTGAGACAGGGTCTCCCTAAATTGCTGAGGCTGGCCTCAGCCTCCCAGTTGCTGAGATCACGGGCATGTTAATTCTCCATGACATCTTGCCTCACTCCTGAGACTCCATTTTTCATTGAAAACCCAATATGTCCCTTTTTTACTTCTCATTACAGTCCTGAGTTTGTAATTTCCTTTTAGCAGAATGGGCTGGGAAGATTGGTAAACACTCTCGAGAAAGGACAGGACTGGTCCTCTGGCCAAATAATAAGATGAATTGCAAGAATAGTTTTTCCTAAGCCGTAAATTCTCCCTTCTTCCTCTCTCTGAACCCTTTGCTCACTGTCCCTCTTCTCTTTACCCAAATGCACACACGCACACACACACATCCCAATCTTACAGCTTTTCTTCAACTTCTCCTACATGAGTAGTGTCTTCAACTTATTCAGTATTTATTAAGTCTCTCTATTGGATGCAACTCATAATTGCCTGGATATTTCCCTTCATGTGTCATCTTCAAAATTATCAAGTCTTCACACTTCACCAAGATCAATAGCCTCCATGTTTGGGGATTTGAAATTAAACATCAGTCTATAGCTCACACATTAATAAAATGACTCACCTTCAAGAAAGGCGGAATTTAATTTCCTCTGGCTAGGCTTGTGGGTTGGACATTGGAAACATTGTGGCGATGAGTGTTTGCTGATTTTCTGGGAAGAGGATATGTCATCCCTGGGACTTGTGTCCCAGGCAGGAAGTGATGCTCTTTGAAATGAAGACAAGCAGGACCATTCATTCTAGGAAATTCACAGCCATCACACCACTTCCGGCTTTCAATCAGATCTGCCATGGCTTTGGGCCAGGAAAAGAATTTGTTATTTCCCTGATTTGTGGAGTGCTGAATGTTGTCCTTGAACTTCAAGCGGGCAACTGCATGCCACAGCTGGAAATCAACCTAACACCTGGCAGAACACGGAGTGGGGGGTTCCTCACATCCCTCGTGAGTGAACATAGGTACTCTAGAACAAGTGACCATGGCTGTGTGACTTTGTGCAAGTAGTTTAACTTCTCTGATCCTGGGTTTTCTAGCAAGGGTGACAAAGATGCTGGGAGAGTATTAAATGTATATAAATGTATGTAAAGCATTTGGAATACGAAGCTGGTCAATGCTCAATAAATGTTTGATTACACCCCAATATTAACTGTGTTCATCTGTTAAATATTCATCTTCATTTCTAATATATTTCCTGGGTCTACTCTGGTACCTGGCACGTGTATCAATCGAGGGAGTGACTAAATGAATTAGAGGGAGAGACCCACAGGGACTAAAAGCAATAAAGGCAATTGGGTACACTTTGAGAGGCACAGTAAAATTGTTTTGTCATTCAGTAACTCAGTCATTCTTCAGAGAAACCCTAGGAGAAGATACTGTTGTTACCCCTGTCTTATGAACGAGGAAACTGAGGCCGAGGAGAGGTAAGCCATTCCCCAAGGCCACCCTATTATTATTGCTGGAGCAGCTTTTGAACTGAGATTTGACTGATTCCACGGCTAGACTCCATTTCCAAGGCAGTGGACAAGCAATAACGGAGCCTCATTATTTTCAAAGTTCTCCCCCACCCCTTTTTTTTCCAGGAAAATTCCACTCTAAGAAAATTCCAGTATAAAATTCCTTTGCTCTCATTGTCACACCTGTCACTGCAGAAAAATGAAAGCAAACATACCGGTGATGGTTTGGGAGTGGCCACATCTGCTTAGTGTATTTTAATTAAAACAATCCATATCCTTGAGATGACGCCTTGGGGACGATGCAAAGTACGTGTTCATATTCACCTGTAGGTAAACATACACACCTTCTCAGGTGGCCTAAGTGAGCCAGATTCTGTACTGGGTCCTTTATGGACCGTATACCTTATTTAATATTGCAAAAGCAACCTTAAAAACAATGACAATAACTGCTATGGTTTGACTGTGAGGTGTCCCCCAAAAGTTCACAAGTGAGAAAATGCAAAAAGGTTCAAAGAAGAAATGACTGGGTTGTGAGAGCCTTAACCCAACCAGTGAATGAACCCCTGATGGGATTAACTGGGTGGTGGCTGGAGGAGGTGGGTGTGGCTGGAGGAGGGGGCATTGGGGAGTGGCTTTGGGGTCTCTATTTGTCTCTGGAGAGTGGAGTCTCTCTCTGCTTCCTGATCACCATGTGAGCTGCTTCCCTCCACCACACTCTTCCTCCATGATGTCCTCTCTCACCTCGAGCTTCGGGGAATGGAGCCTGCTGTCTATGGAATGAGACTTCTGCAACTATGAGCTCCCAAATAAACTATTCCTCCTCTGGAATTGTTCTTGTCGAGTCTTGTAGTCCCAGCAGCAAAAAAAAAAAAAAAAAAAAAAAAAAAAAAAAAAAAAAAAAAAAAAACCAATAACCATAATATTAACTATTTTCTTCAACAAATACTTCCTAAGGACTCCTCTGTGCCAGACACTTTTTTATGCTGCATATGTGCACAGAAGCTAGAATCAGCTCTGGCGAGTAGTAGAAGGATTTTGATATCCCAGCACTGTGATCTGGAATATCCCAGAAGGCTGGTGTGGTGAAGGCTTGGTCGCTAGTACCACAGTGTCCAGAGTTGGGGCTTTTAGGAAATGATTGGATCACAAGGTTTCTGACTTCATCAGTGGATTAATCCACTGGTGGACTCGTAATTTGTACTACTGGGAGGTGGCAGAAACTATAGAAGGTGAGACGTAGCTGAAGGGCATGGGTGCTTGGGTGTGTGTCCTTGATACTCTATCCCATTTTCTCTCCCTCTCTCTCCCCTTTGCAGCTGCCAGGAGGTGAGCAGCTCAGCTCCACCACTTCTCCCACGCCATGATGCTCTGCCTCTCCTCTGGCCCACAGCAATGGAGCTAGACACCCATGAACTGAACCCTCTGAAACAATGAGCCAAAATAAACCTTTCCTCCTTTAAGTTGCTTTTCCTCAGGTCTTACGTCACAGTGCTACAAAGCTGACCAACACATCTGCTTTCAGCAGGGCAAATGTAGTGGTTTGATTGGCCCTCTAAATCCCCCCGGGAGAGAAGTCTGAGACTGAGCTTCACTTGATATTCTGCCTTATTTCACCTTTTTTCTTCGCTTTCTGGCTTCTCTGTTCTTTTACCAGTTCCTCCTGAAGCATTTCCTTAATAAAGCTTTGCAAGTGAATTCTTGACTCAGGATTGGCTTCTGGGGAGTTCGACTCTGTCTTCATCTCATCATTGTTTATGCTGTCACCTGTGATGGACAATTCTGTCCCTTGAGGAAATTCTAAGGGCCAGCAGAGGCTTGTGTTACTCACTGTGAATAAAATCCCTGACAGTAACAGCTGGAGGGGGAAAAATTTATTTAGGCTCACACTTTCAGAGGTTCAGTCTGTGGATGGTTGACTCCATTGTTCTGGACCCAAAGTGAGACAGAAGATCCTGGTGGAAGGGTGTGGAAGAGGGACCAGCTCAGGTCACGGCTCCCTGACCCGGGGCTACCTATTTCCACTACGGGACAGGGGAGTGTGATATCCCTGCTCTCCTGGGTTGTCCACTGAGTCATTCTGTCATCAGTAAGAGATGGAATGGTGACCCCTCAGGGAGAGAGCGGGGCTGACCTAGGGGGCTGCAAAGGCTTCTGGGAGGAATCCACACAGAGGGAGGGGCTGACCTAGGGGGCTGCAAAGGCTTCTGGGAGGATTCCACACAGAGGGAGGGGCTGACCTAGGGGGCTGCAAAGGCTTCTGGGAGGATTCCACACAGAGGGAGGGGCTGACCTAGGGGGCTGCAAAGGCTTCTGGGAGGAATCCACACAAAACCCAGATTTCATCTGTGAACCAGCAACATTTAAGGGAGGAAGACGAGGCCTTAGGAAAGAGGCCTACTTTCCTCTGAGGAGAAATCCCTCCAGAACGATAATTGCACTGTTATTCTGGGCTTTGCAGAGCTTCTGCATGCACATCCCTGGGCTTCCCAAAGGGCTTTTCTTCCACCCAAAATAGCTTCTTGCTCTCGAGTTGGCCAACAAGATCACAGGCAGGAAGGAAGGGGAATAAAAAGACAAACCTTGCTCAACATGGCAGCTTTAACTGGAGCTAAGATGCCTCGAAATTGAAAATGTCACTGGGAACTGACTATTGGGAAGTCACCCGTCTGGTGTCTTGCTCCCGGGTTTGCCTGCTGCATCGGTGACAGCCCTGTTCCCTGCGGCCCAGTCCTTGGCTGCAGCAGGCAGGATGATCGTTGCCCACAGATGTCCAGGTCCTGATTCCTGGGATCCACGGGTATGTGACCTTGCATGACAAGAACATCGCTGCAGACATGACTAGGCTGAGAGGGAGGTGTTCCCGGATTCTGTGCGTGGACCAAATCAACCACAGGGCCTAAGCACTGGGAGAGGGAGGCAGGAGGGTCTGAGGCCAGCAGGAAATGGAGGAAAGGAGGCTGGAGGGAGGCCTCTCCTGATGAGCCCTGTAGTGAGGCCATTCCTAGAGACCAGGGAAGGCCAGAGACAGAGTCTCCCTGACAGCCTCCAGAAATATCATTGCTACACTCTGTTTTTCACTTCTGACCTCCGGAATACGACATTGTGACAATAAACTGTGGGGTTTTGTTTTTGTTTTTGTTTGGGGGTTTTGTTTGTTTGCTTGCTTTTTGGGGGGGCGGTGGTATAGGGATTGAACCCAGGTGTGCTCTACCACTGAAAAACATCCACAGTCTTTTTTAAAAATTTTATATATTCTAATTTGTCATACATAACAGCAAAATGCAATCCAATTCATAGTACACAAATACAGTTCAATTTTTCATGTCTCTGTTTGTACACAAAGTAGAGTCACACCGTTTGTGTCTTCATACATGTACTTAGGGTAATGATGTCTGTCTCATTCCACTATCATTCCTACCCCTTGTCCCCTCACTTCTCTTCTCTCCCCTTTGCCCAATCTAAAGTTCCTCCATTCCTCCCATGCCCCCCCCCAAACAGCCCCATTATTTTTAAATTACTTTTAATTGATTTTTAAAAAATAAATGATAGCAGAATACATTACAATTCTTCTTACACATATACACAGCACAATTTTTCATATCTCTGTTTGTATATAAAGTATGTTGATACCAATTCATGTCTTCATACATGTACTTTGGATAATGATGTTCATCACATTCCACCATCCTTGCTAAACCCCTGCCCCCTCC
The DNA here is from genome assembly GCF_964194105.1 of Spermophilus citellus. Lineage (NCBI taxonomy): Eukaryota > Metazoa > Chordata > Mammalia > Rodentia > Sciuridae > Spermophilus > Spermophilus citellus. Next base: position 57,138,777 of record NC_138184.1, read on the forward strand.
CTTCCCCTCCCACCCCTCTGCCCTATCTAGAATTAATCTAATCCTCCCATGCTCCCCCTCCCTACCCCACTATGAATCAGCCTTCTTATATCAGAGAAAACATTCAGCTTTTTGGGGGGGGGATTGGCTAACTTCACTTAGCATTATCTTCTCCAACTCCATCCATTTACCTGCAAATGCCATGATTTTATTCTTTTATTGCTGAGTAATATTCCATTGTTTGTGTGTGTGTGTGTATGTGGTATGTGTATGTGGGTGTGTGTCTGTGTATGTGTGTGTGTGTGTGTGTGTGTATATATATATCACATTTTTTTATCCACTCATCTACTGAAGGGCATCTAGGTTGGCTCCACAGTTTAGCTATTGTGAATTGTGCTGCTATAAACATTGATGTGGACACCAGCCCCATTATGAATCAGCCTCCTTATATCAGAGAAAACATTCGACCTTTGTTTTTTGGGGATTGACTTACTTCACTTCATATGATATTCTCCAACTCCATCCATTTACTGGCAAATGCCATTATTTTATTCTTTTTTAATGCTGAGTAATATTCCATTGCATATATATATATATATATATATATATATATATATATCACATTTTATTTATAGATTCATCTATTGAGGGACACCTAGGTTGGTTCCATAGCTTAGCTATTGTGAATTGAGCTGCTAAAAACATTGACATGGCTGCATTACTGCAGTATGCTGATTTTTAAGTCCTTTGGGTATAAACTAAGGACTGGGATAGCTGGGTCAAATGATGGTTTCCATTTCCAGTTTTCTGAGGAATCTCCATACTTCTTTCCATAGTGGCTGCACCAATTTGCAGTTCCACCAGCAATGTATGAGTATACCATTTCCCCACATCCTCACCAACATTTATTGTTGCCTGTATTCTTGATGATTGCCATTCTGACAGGAGTGAGATGAAATCTTAGAGTAGTTTTGATTTGCATTTCTCTAATTGCTAGAGATGTTGAACATGTTTTCATATATTTGTTGATGGATTGTATTGTGAAGTGTCTGTTCAGTTCCTTAGCCCATTAATTGATAGGGTTATTTGATTTTTTGGTGTTAAGTTTTTTTAGTTCTTTATATATCCTAGAGATTAGTGCTTTATCAGAGATGCATGTGGTAAAGATTTTTTCCCAATCTGTAGGCTCTTTCCTCACATTATTGATTGTCTCCTGTGCTGAAAAGAAGCTTTTTAATTTGAATCCATCCCATTTATTGATTCTTGATTTTACTTCTTGTACTTTAGGAGTCTTGTTAAGAAAGTCAGATCCTAGGCCAATGTGGTGAAGATTTAGATCTATTTTTCCTTCTCTTAGGCTCAGGGTCTCTGTTCTAGTGCCTAAGTCTTTGATCTACTTTGAGTTGATTTTTGTGCAAGGTGAGAGATAGGGGCTTAATTTCATTTTCCTACATATGGATTTCCAGTTTTGCCAGCAAAAAGTTGAAGAGGCTATCTTTTCTCCAATATATTTTTTTAGCATCTTTGTCTAAATATAAGTGTAATTATGTGGGGGGAGTGTTATTTTTTTGTTTTTTTGGTACCAGGAATTGCAAGACAAGCACTTTACCAACTGAACTATATCCCCAGCCTTTGATTGTGCTGTTTTAAACAATCATATTTGTGATAATTTGTTACAGCAGCAATAAGAAACTCATACACTTATCTGCTCTTCTCTGTTTGTCCAAATTGTTGATTTGACAGACCATATGTTTAGCAATGTAAGTTGTATGGGATAATATCTATGGCTTTTGAAGAATTGGGGAGGGGGGTTGCTTTTTGGGAAATGATTATTTATGTTTTTCAATTTCTTGTGAACTATGAGTTGTGAGTGTCATGGAACTCAGTGAATGACAATGTGGATTTCTCTCTGCCAATTCATGATCTGCTTCCATATAATGTAAAGAAATGTGGGTATTTCTTCAGCTCATTACTGTCATTCATTCTCCAGTGTCCAAGTTCTACCAAGAAATGATGAGACATGATCAGGTTCGATTTGAGGTCTTCCGAATAATTCAAAAAAAATTTTTTTTTCATTGTGAGAAAAATATTTTCTGCTACAACTTCTACCTAGGTTTTGGCAAAAACCGACTCTGCATTAATTACATGATCTCAGTGGCAATAATCCTCATGTTTATATATATATATATATATATATATATATATATATATATATATCACTATATTTATTTATATACAAATATATATTTCTCTATATATGTTCTGTACACATTTTACCATAGATGGTATCACTACATTAATATAGATTATAAAAACCAATTGCATAATTGAACACCTGAGTTACTCTCCTTTGAATGGACTCAACTGGTGTGAATGGAGTTTGGATTGAAAGAATGAAAATAAAAATGGGAAGATCTATTGGAAAGTTGTTGGGAGAATCCAGGAGAAAGATGAAGGTGGTATGGTAACAGGCCCTTTCAAATTATTGGGCCCTAATACTGTCAGGCCCAGGCAGACATTTCAGGTGTGGCTGTGAGCAGATAATTCACACCTTAAGACCTTCTCTGTTCCCTCTTGCTGGAACACTCCCCCCTTGTCACCATACTTCACATCACAATTTAAAGTTTACTTTAAAAACTCTTCAAACACAGGGGAGAAGCTCAGAGACACTGGGGTTGGCAATGGATTTTTAGATATGACACCAAGAGCACATGCAATCCCAAATAAGTGGGACATTAAACTAAAGTTCCTGTACAGCAAAGGAAACAATCAACAAAATGAACTGTCCACCCGTGAAACAGTGGAAAAAGATATTTGCAAACTGATAAGAGATTAATAACCAAGATGTATAAGGAACTCAAGTTGATAGCAAGAGAACAAGTGAGCTGATTTAAAAAAAAAAAAGTAGGTAACCAATATCAATAGACATTTTTCCAAAGAAGACATACAATGTCCAACAGGAATATGAAAAAGTGCTTAACCTCACCAATTACCAGGGAAATGCAAGTCAAAATCACAAAGGTAGATCACTTCATACCAGTTAGGATGACTATAGTCAAAAAGTTAAAAAAAAAAAAGTGTCAGTGAAGCTACACAGAAAAGAGAAAGTTTTTAGATTTTTGGTAAAAATGAAAATTAGTAGTAGAGCCCTTATGGAAAAACAGTATGGAAGAGACTCAGAAAATTAAAAATGGAACTACTGTATGATCCAGCAATCTCACTTCTGATTATACATTACATTGAAAAAAAGAGGATTTGAGAATCTCAGAGAGAGACTAGCTTTCTCATTTTTTATCACACCTTTATCCATAGTAGCCAAAATATGGAAACAACCTAAGTGTCTGTTAATTCATGAATAGGTAAAGAGAAAGTTGTATTCATATACAAGGGAATATTATTCAGCCTTCAAAATTACGGACATCCTGACACTTGCTAACATGGAACTGCCTGGAAGATATTGTGCTAAGTGAAATAAGCCAGGCACAGAGAGACAAATCTACAGGATCACACTTACAGGTGGAAGGTTTAAAAACTGAACTCATAGAAATAAAATAGAAAGGTGGTGTTCAGGTTTGGGAAGGTGGGGGAAATTATGTTCTAAGGGGAAAAACTTGTAGTTATACAAAAAAAAGTTCTGGAGGCCCAATGCACAGCATGGGGATTATCATTAATAATAACAGATTGGATGCTTTAAGTTTGCTAAAAGAATAAATCTTAAGTATTCTCACCACAAAAAAGGATAACGATGTGAAGTGATGAATATGTTAATTAGCTTCATTGTGGTAATCCTTTCTCAGAGTCATGTATGTCAAAACATCAGACTGTGCATTTTGATATATACCATATTTATTTTTCAGTTATACCTCTGTAAGGCTGAAAAAATAGGGTTACTTCCTCAGGGAAACTCATTCTGAATTCCTTCCACCACTCTCTCCCAACACACACACACACACACACACACACACACACACACACACACTAGCACTCTGTGCTCAGATATCCTTATGGTACCCTAATCTTTTTATTCACATCAACACCATCAATTCAATGTCCATTGCCCCAAACTAGACTCTAAGCCCCATAAGAGCAAGGGACCCATTTTATGATCTTGTGCCCTGTGGCCAGTCTCAGGCATGCATACAACTAGGACTCCATAAATAATTACAGAATGAAGAATAATATTTAAAGTATTATTTCCAAACCATTTTTTTTTTTGGTACTGGTGATTGAACCCAGGGGCACTCGACCACTGACCCCATCCCCAGCTCTATTTTGTATTTTATTTAGAGACAGGGTCTCGCTGAGTTGTTTAGGACCTCACTTTTGCTGAGGCTGGCTTTGAACTCATGATCTTCCATATGCTGGGATTTCAGGCATATGATACCATACCCAGCTCCAAGCCTATTCTAAACACTCTCCTAACAAATTCACAGGAACCTTGTGTCTCTGGTGTCTTTTACTGTCTGTCTTCTTTGGGAGGAAATGAGCTCTGGGGTCCTTGCAGCACACAAGTTTCTCATGTCTCTCATTTTCAGGTTCAGACACCTCTGCCACACAATCCATCATTTCTATCTCAGTTAAAGTTCCATTTTTTGGTCTCTTTCCAGCTGTGTGACCTTGGGTTTGCAATTACTTCTTTCTAAGCCTCAATACCTCCATCTGTAAAATGGGAGATAGAAATGCATCTGTAGAAGTGTGAAGATTTAGGGAGAACAGGTGTATAGAGATATTTTTTGCACAAGACCTAGACAGCTAGGTACTGTGGATGTGTGAATTCTTATTGATGTTATGATGGTTGCTTTTCCAGTCAGATCTAGATTTCATTCTGAGTGAGAGTTCACCCTCCACCCTCCTTACCAATTCTCCATAGTTACAGGACAAGTCTCCCTGATTTTTATTAGCATATTCTCTAATTCTTTTACACACCAAGCATGAACAAATATCTAGAACTGAGGTAGGTGCAGTGGCACACACCTGTTATCCCAGCGACTTGGGAGGCTGAGGCAGGAGGATTCCAAGTTCAAAGCCAGTCTCAGCAATTTAGCGAGGCCTAAGCAATTCAGCAAAACCCTGTTTCTAAATAAAATATAAAAAAAGGTTTGGGATGTGGCTCAGTGGTTAAGTGCCCTGGGTTTAATCCCCAGTACAGAATATATATATATATATATATATATATATATATATATATATATATATATATATATACACACACATACATACACACACACACACACATATACATACACAGACATTTATATGTATATATTATACATATATGTGCATTTTATATATTGATATAAATCTAGAACTGTATTGGCAAGAAAAAAAAAATGTTTTCCCTGAGTCCCATGTGATCCTTCAGGTCAAGAACAAAACCAAAGTGGAAAAGGAGGATTATTGCCAATGGGAACCTTCTCTATTGATTTATGCAAATTAACCACCCTTATTCCAAGAGGTCCATTGATAGAATCCTGAGACATCTTTTTATTGTGGGGCAGGAGGTTCAAGAATATGGGTAATGAAGGAACTCTGACAAATGAAGACAGGACAGATGGACTCTCTCTCGACTCAAGGAGTAAGCAGTTCCATCCTCAGATCACCTTCGGCAGATGCCCAACCCGGACTTCCTTCACCTGACCTGCAGCATCTCCCAGCTTCAGTAGTCACTGTCTGTTGGCGGTTCACCCACGCCTTCCTCCAGATTTGCCTTTGGGTTTCCTCATCTCAAGAGGCCTGGGAGTTATGCCCTCCACTCCTGAGGGCACCATGTTGCCAATGGCTGACCTGGGAGGATAGAAGACCAGGCCCCTGAGTCTCTAGGCAGGGTCACCTCTGTGGTGCAATTTACACTTCAGCTCCCGTCCTGGGATCCAGCTGGACTCATTTCCACTCACCTATTCCCCCTTCCTCATCCTTCCCTCTCTCTTCCCCAGGTCTCTCCTGATGCACCCCCTCAATAAAAGGCAGGCACGAGAATTCTAATCTAAGGCTCTGCTTTTTGTATGATTATTATTCTTTTTAGATATACAGGGCAGTAGGGTACATTTTGACAAATCATATACACATGGAGCCAAACTTCCCAGTCTTGTGGTTGTCCATGATGTGGAGTTTCCCTGGTCGTGTGTTCACATATGAACAGAGGAAAGTTCTGTCCCATTCACTCCACTGTCCTTCCTATTCCCATCCCCCCCTTCATTCCCCTTTGTCTAATCCATTGAACTTCTATTCTTCACTCCCCCTTATTGTGTGTCAACATCTGCATATCAGAGAGAACATGCACCTCTGGTTTTGGGGGACTGGTTTATTTCACTCACCACAATAGTCTCCAGTCCCATCCACTTACCAGCAAATGCCGTCATTTCATTCTTCTTTATGGCTGAGTAATATTTAAGGTTCTGCTTTTAAGTAAGCCATCCAAAGATACTGCTGTCAAATGAAACTAGCTATTAATAAGTTTACCGGGGCTATTGTAAAAGAGACTCCAATTATAGCTGCTGAGGATAATGAACCACAGCACAGGAAAAGGAGAGATTTTAAATAATTAATCGGCATCATCATTCCTCCTTAATCTTCCATCACTCTTATTTTGCAAAAAGCTTTTACCTACATCTCAGGGAGATCCGCATTCTGCTTTCTCATTTTGAGATGAACCAACTCAAGTATTCAGAGGCTCCATCTCTTATGCACACACATCATAAACCCCTGGCAGCTACTGTCTGAATTTAGTGTTTAAAACACTGTGCCAGGTGCTGCAGATTCATTCACAGAACATACGCCCACCCACCTTCTCTTCGGTGCAGCGAGACAGCACAGGGTGCACCTCCCCCATGCTCCTTAGGACCCAAGAGTGTCCCTGTATGACCCATCTCAGGTCAGTGAAATAAAAACTCTTACAAGGGCTTTTCTCCCAAAATTAAAAGCACAGTATCAAAAGGAAGCACGCTTCTCCTTCCCGGACGCCTGGGACATGACTCGAAGCCAGGGCAGAAGCAGGCATTGGGGATGAAGAGGAGGATGAAGAGAAAGCAGTGTGGAAGAAGACAGAGCAGATAAGACCGAGAGCCTGGAGCACAAAGTCAGGTATGTGACAGGCAAAGTGAGTGGCCTCCTGTCACAGGCAGCCAAAGACAAATACGAACTCAGATAGACCTTGACAGCAGTCTGGAGAAATGGATAAATTGGTCATGGACTAGAGGAAATTCAAGGGGTTCGTTTGGTTTGGGTTTTTTGTTTGTTTTGTTTTGGGTTATTTATTGATTTGTTTGTTTTATTTTTTGGCTTGTCTTTTTGGTTTAGTGTTAGGAATCCTGCATAAGCCCTGGTGCACGTTGAGCTGTACCACAGAGCTACCCACTCCCCAGCCCAAAGTGTTATTTAAAAAGTTTAAAAAGTGTATTAAAAACATCAACAGCTAGGCACAGTGGTGCATGCCTGGACTCCCAGAAGCTCAAAGGTGAGGCTGGAGGATATGAATTCAAAGCCAGCCTCAGCAAAAGGAAGACCCTAAGCAACTCAGTGAGACTCTGTCTCTAAATAAAATACAAAATAGGGCTGGGGATGGGGCTCAGTGGTCAAGTGCCCCCAAGTTCAATCCTGGATATCCCCCCTCTCCGCAAAAAAATCAACATACTAAGAAATATATTCAGCCTACCTAAAGAGAAAAAAAATGCAAGCTTATAACAGATTGTTCTCATTTTGCAACAATGTAGAACCCAACGTCAGGTCTCCAAAATATAAGATGTCTTTGCACACGAGCACACAAATGATTTCTTCCCTACTGAACATAGTCCAAGTATTATGTTGCATAATCTAATCTATGTTGATCAATCAATCAATCAGCCAATCAATGGCAATCCTATATGACAAGTTCCGTTCTTATCTCCTCTTTATAAAAGTGAAAACCAAGGCTACAAGACTATACGGCCATCATGCTAAGCAAAATAAACCAATCCTCAAAAACCAAAGGCTGAATGTTCTCTCTGATATGTGGGTACTAACCCATATCAAGGTTGGGGGAGGGAAGAATAGAAGTTCATTGGATGAGACAAAGGTGAATGAAGGGAAGGGAGAGGGATGGGAATAGGAAAGACAGTGGAGTGAATGGGACAGAACTTTCCCATGTTCATATGTGAACACACGACCAGGGAATCTCCACATCATGGACAACCACAAGAATGGGAAGTTAGACTCCATATATATATGACAGGTCAAAATACACTCTACTGCCATGGATATCTAAAAAGAACAACAACAACAAGAGACTGTACGGGCACTATAATAGCTCCTAGGCCTATGAAGCTGCTTTTATTTACATCTAAAAATTAAATTAAAAACTCAGTCCTCAATCACAATAGACATTTTTGTGTGATGGGGGTGGAGGTGATACTGGGAACCAAATCCAATGGGCTTCTACCCCTGAACTACATCCCCAGCCCTTTCTTACATTTCATTTTGAGACATAGTCTCACTAAGTTGCCCAAGCTGTCCTCAAACTTGCCATCCTCCTGTCTCAGCCTTCTGAATAGCTGAGATTATAGATGTATGCATGGCATCAGGCACTAGCCACATTTTGGATGCTCAGTTAACATAAGGAGGCTACCACATTGGCCAACACAAATTTAGAGAATGTAATCATTGCATACAGTTCTGTTGGACAGTGCTAACTGGGGCAGTGGTTTGCCCAAGATTCTATGACTAATAAGAATTTTCAGCCAGGTGTGGTGATATGTGCCTATAATCCTAGTGCTCAGGTGGCTGAGGCAGGAGGATTGCAAGTTTAAAGCCAGCCTCAGCATTTTATCAAGGCCCTAAACAACTCAGAGAGACCCTGTCTCTAAATAAAATATAAAAAGGGCTGAGTGTTGAATTTATATCCTGCTACTTTGCTGAATCCATTTATTGGTTCTAGAAGTTTTCTGGTGGAATTTTTTTGATCTTTTAGATATAGAATCATATCTTCAGCAAATAAGGATAGTTTGAGTTCTTCTTTACCTATTTGTATCCCTTTAATTTCTTTTTCCTTTTTTTTTTTTTTTGGTCTAATTGCTCTGGCTAGAGTTTCAAGGATGATGTTGAATAGAAGTGGTGAAAAAGGACATCCTTGTCTTGTTCTAGTTTTTAGTGGGAATGCTTTCAATTTTTCTCCATTTAGAATTATGCTGGCCTTGGATTTAGCATAGATAGCTTTTACAATGTTGAGGTATGTTCCTACTATCCTTAGTATTTCTAGTGTTTTGAACATGAAGGTGTGCTAGATGGAAAGATCTCTCATGCTCCTGGATAGGTAGAATTAATATTGTCAAAATGGCCATACTACCAAAAGCATTAAACAGATTTAATGTGATTCCTATTAAAATCCCAATGACATTCTTCATAGAAAGAGAAAAAGCAATCATTAAATTTATTTGGAAAAATAAGAGAACCAGAGTAGCTAAAGCAATCCTTAGCAAGAAGAGTGAAGCAGGTGGTATCATTATACCAGACCTTAAACTATACTACAGAGCAATAGTAACAAAAACAGCATGGTATTGGCACCAGAATAGACTTGTAGACCAATGGTACAGAATAGAGGACACAGAGACAAACCTACATAAATATGGTTATGTCATACTAGATAAAGGTGCCAAAAACATTCACTGGAAAAAAGATAGCCTCTTCAAAAAATGATGCTGGCAAAACTGGAAATCCATATGTAGCAAAATGAAATTAAGCCCCTATCTTCCACTCTGCACAAAAATCAATTCAAAGTGCATCAAAGATTTAGGAACAGAGACCCTGTGCCTAATAGAAGAAAAAAATAGGCCCAAATTTTCACCACGTCAGCCTAGGATCTGACTTCCTTAACAAGACTCCTAAAGCATAAGAAGTAAAATCAAGAATCAATAAATGGATGGATTCAAATTAAAAAGATTCTTCTCAGTAAAGGAAACAATCAATAACATGAGGAGAGAGCCTACATATTGGGAGAAAAACTTTACCACATGCACCTCCAATAAAGCATTAATCTCTAGGAGATAAAAAGAATTCAAAAAATTTAACACCAAAACAAAACAAATAACCCAATCAATAAATGGGCTAAGGAAATGAACAGACACTTCACAGAATAAGAAATACAATTGATCAATAAATATATGAAAAGTATTCAACATCTCTAGCAATTAGAGAAATTCAAATCAAAACTGCACTAAGATTTTATCTCACTGCTGTCAGAATGGCAATCATCAAGAATACAGGCAACAATAAAAGTTGGCGAGGATGTGGGGAAAAAGGTACACTCTGACATTGCTGGCAGGACTGAAAATTGGTGCAACCACTCTGGAAAGCAGTATGAAGATTCCTTGGAAAACTGGAAGTGGAACCACGATTTGGCCCAGCTATCCCACTCCTCAGTTTATACCCAAAGGACTTAAAATCAACATAGTACAGTAACGCAGCTACGTCAATGTTTATAGCAGCTCAATTCACAATAGCTAAACTATGAAACCAACCTAAATATCCATCAATAGAAGAATGGATAAAGAAAATGTGGTATATATACTCAATGGAATATTACTCAGTTTTAAAGAAGAGTGAAATTATGGCATTCGCCAATAAGTGGATGGAGTTGGAGAATATCATGCTAAACAAAATAGGCTTATGTGAGATTGGCTAATTTCAAAAAACCAAAGGCCAAATGTTTTCTCTAATATGTGGCTGCTAATTCACAATAAGGTGGGGGGCATTAGAGAAGAATAGCGTTCATTACCTTAGATTAGGTAGAGGGAAGTGATGGGAGGGGAGGGCAGAGGATGTGGGGGGTAGGAAAGATAGTAGAATAAAAAAGACATTATTACTTTATGTATATATGTGACTACATGACCAATATTATTCTGCAACATGTACACTCAGGAAAATGAGAAATCATATCCCATCTCTGTATGATATATCAAAGTGCATAAATACATTCTACTGTAACTAATTAAAACAAATTTAAAATTTAATTAAAAAAAATAGGACTGGGATGTTGCTCAGTGGTTAAGCACCCCTGGGTTCAAGCCCCAATACCCAAACAATAAAAAATTAAAAATTAAAACACAGAATTTTTACTTATCCTACCTCATACAACATGCAAGCTCTCCTTGAGACATTAAATTTCTTCATCTTGCTGTTATAACAAATTACCATGTGTTTGATGCACTTGTAACAACACAAATTTATTATCTAGGAGATCTATAGGTCAGATATCAAAATTTGTCTCACTGGGCTAACACCAAGGTGTCAGTCAAACCAGGTCCTGAAGGCTCTGGTGGAGAATCAGTTCATTCCCTTTTCCAGCTTTTAGAAGGCTCCTGATACCTTGCCTAGAAGCCCATTTTTCCATGTTCAAAGCCACCAACCTCAGGCTGAATCTCCCTCATGCTGACATCTCTCTGCTTCTCCCTCTTCCACCTCCCTCTTCCACTCAAAAGAACCTGCAATTGCATTGGACCAATACAGATAATCCAGGAAATAAGAGAGAGAATATGCCCATCTCAAGGTCAGCAACATTATTTTTGTTTGCCATGTCATATTGCATGTTCACAAATTTCAGGGATTCAGGTATGGACATCTTTGGCTGTCATTTCTATCCTTCCACACAGGCCCCCCATGACCCAACCCCACCCATTTTTTTTCAACCTTCTTTCCTTCTAATTTTTTATTATTTTTCAATATACGTGACAATAGAGTGTATTTTGGCATATTACACATATATAGAGTATAACTTATTCTAACTAGGATGCCATTCTTGTGGTTGTACATCATGTGGAGTTTCACATTGGTCACGTAATTTATACATGAACATAGGAAGGTTATGTCTGATTCATCCCATTGTCTTCCTCATTTCCATCCCCCTCTCTTTCCCCCATGCCCCGCCTCCACTCCAATGCTCTTCCACTTTTCTCTTCCTCTCCTCTATTCTGAGTCAGCACAACCTTCTTTCCTTTTAATCCTTTTTTTAGTCTTTGTACTCCAGCCAAACAAAAATCCTCACTGTATCCCAGAAATACCATCCATTCTAATGGATGTGGTTAAAGCATCTTCTATGCACTTCAATCCTGAGAAAACAAAGATGACTCAGAGCAGGTTCCTAACTGGATGAATTCTCGGGCTCAGCTTTTAGATGTTCTCTTTACAAGAAATGCATTTTGATGGGGCTGGGGTTGTGGCTCAGTGGTAGAGTTCTCACCTAGCAAGCACAAGGCACTGGGTTTGACCCTCAGCATCATATAAATGTAAACTAAAGATATTGAGTCCACCTAAAACTTAAGAATAAATATATTTTAAAAAATGCATTTTGAAGACCCACCCAGTCTAACTTAAGCATGTCTACATTCTACCTGCTCCAAAATTTCTGTTCCATTGCAACCTCATTTACATAACAATGCCTGAGATCACTCCATCCTTGAATGCTGAGACAGGTCAATGGTGAACCATTTTGGCTGCAGTTCCAAGATGTTTCCTGCCACATTTTGGTGTCCTCTTTGATGTTGGAGAGACAGGATATGTACATGTTATGGCTTGTGGGTTCCGGCACAGTTTGAATGCTGAGAAAGCCCCTAGAAGTTGCACTTTCTGAGAACAGAACATCTTTCTCCTCCTCTCCACTCTGTGCATATGTGCCGGGGAAAATAGTGGAAGCTCAGTGTCCATGAGAAGAACATTAAGGTATAGATTTCGCAGGGCACAGTGGCACTCGCCTGTAATCTCAGCTGCCTAGGAGGCTAAAGCAGAAGATTGCAAGTTCAAAGCCAGCCTCAGCAACTTAGCAAGACCCTAAGCAACTCAGGGAGACCCTGTCTCTGAATAAAATACAAAATAGGGCTGGGGATGGGGCTCAGTGGCCGAGTGCTCCTGATTCAATCCCTGATACAAATAAATAAATAAATAAATAAATAAATAAATAAATAAAGATATGGATTGCACTTCATTTCACCTTGTTCAATTATTCATTTTATGGACCTTGCCAGTATTTCTTGTCATTCCATTTTATCCACATCCTTCTCTGGATCTTTGCTGAGTGGCTGGGTAGAGCACTCTGAAAGAATCTGTGAGAGCTCATTGTGAACGCCATATCAAGGACTTCAATGAATTTAAATATAAAAGAAATCTAGGATCCTACTAAGAAGGACAGGTGGGGGAAAAAAAACACATTTTCCAGTGTGACTTAACTACAGTCATTTATGAGAAAGATTTCAGGGCAAACATACCACATGGGAGGAGCATGTTTTTCCATGTAATTCACTCACCCAAAAGGAGCAGATTTTCTTTTCTTTTCTTTCTTCCTTCTTTCTTTCTTTCTTTCTTTCTTTCTTTCTTTCTTTCTTTCTTTCTTTCTTTCCTTTTTTTTTTTTTTTTTTGGTACCAGGGATTCAACTAAGAGGCACTCAACTCCTAAGCCACACCCCAGCCCTCAGGGTCTCACTGAGTTGCTTAGGGCCTTGCTTTTGCTGAGGCTGGCTTTGAACTCTCAGTCCTCCTGCCTCAACCTCCCAATTAGCTGGGGTTGCAGGTGTGGGCCACAGTACCAGTGATTTGGAGGGTTCTCCAGGATAAGTTTGACCACACAGCTTTTGCCTTATGCGCTAACTTTAAATGAATTCCCACCCAGGAGATGACTCTAAAGTTGTTTAGCAGCTCAGGCCTCAAGGGTCATCTTTATTAAGAGTCTTTGGAAAGGCTCTCTGGTTCTAATAGAAACAGATCCTGCTAAATCCTAGTATTCGAATTTGCTTTTCAACAGCTTAGGGCTTGTTGTGCTGTATTGTCCCTGTCTCATTTCAACGGCTATGGGCACTGTGGACCGTGACCCCCAAAGAGCTTAGTGGTGGATGAGCTTGCCAGTTGAATTATTAAAGCAGCAATTGTACAACAGAGAAGGGGAAATTGAAAACAAATCCAGAAGCTGATAGTGGGTGAGTTTGAGAAGAGTCCTGGGGGCAAGAAGGACCAAAAGTCACAGACACAACCATGAAGTCCCACCAGAGGCTCGCACAACCAAAGGAGGAGTGACACTTTGTGCTTCACAGAATTACAAAATGAAACTCTGTCTTTATTATTTCCATCTTCTTATCAAAACAGGAGGATGTACTTTCAAAACAGACTACATCCTAGAAGGAAGGAAACCTCTGTCTGATTCAGACCTAATCTTTCAGCTCACCACTGGGTGACATGTCAAATGAGTTCATTTTCCTGTTGAAAAGAAGAGTTTTCTCACAGCACATTCTGTATGACATTAATTGTGAAAAATATTCTGAATGCAGAAAGTTTTGTAGTCAAATAAGTTTGGTCTTGCAAATTTGTCTTGCCTTAGTTCCTTTTTGGACATTCAGAAGGTATATGAGCGTATTAAAGGCTTGGAGAAGTTCTGCAGTAAAGACACTTTGCTAAAACCCAAATAAACTAAAACCCAGTGTTTATTCCCCAAACATTTTTTAGCATAGTGGCCTGTTTAAAAATAATTTCATTAGCGAGGCGTGGTAGCACATGCCTATAATCCCAACAACTCCGGAGTCTGAGGCAGGAGTTCAAAGCCAACCTCAGCAACTTAGCAAGGCTCTAAGTCATTTAGTGAGAACTTGTCTCAAAATAAAAAATATTAAAAAATGGGCTGGGGATGTGGCTTAGTGGTTAAGCGCCCCTGAGTGCAATCCTCAGTACCAAAAAAAATTTTTTTTTTCATTAAAAATCTATGAGGATAGGGGCTGTGGTTGTGGCTCAGTGGTAGAGTACTCATCTAGCATGTGGGAGGCAGTGGGCTCAATCCTCAGCACCACATTTAAAAAAAAAAGTACTGTGTCCATCTACAATTAAAAATATTTTTTTAAAAAATCGATGAGAGTAAAGGTCAGGTCCATTTGTTCACACAGGTCCTTTACAAAGTAAACAGGGATTTGGCAGCAAATTATTTCCCAGTATGCCAACTCTGACCCATGACTTTTTACATTTTTAAATAGTTGGAAAAAAATCAAGAGAACAATGATATTTAATGAAATGAAAATGATATGAAATCCGCTTCCAGTGTTCAGAGATATATGTTCAATGGTGTGGAACACAGCTGCACCTATTTGCGTATTTTGTATCTTATATGACCTCTTTCAAACTACAATGGCAGTTTGTGTAAGTGCTACAAAGATGATTGCTGGACATGGTCATGTACACCTGTCATCCCAGCAGCTCAGGAGGCTGAGGCAAGAGGATTGCAAATTCAAAGCCAGCCTCAGCAATTTAGCAAGGCCCTAAGCAACTTAGCAAGAACCTGTCTCCAAATAAAATTTTTTTTTTAAATGGGCTGAAGATGTTCAGTGGTAAATCACCTCTGGGTTCAATCCCCAGTACCAAAAAATGACCATGAAGGCTGAGAATATTTACTATGTTCGTTTGCAAGAAAAGTTTGCAGATCTATAGAGCAGACCTCAAACTGCACATGAACAAACATCTTTATAATTCACTAGTCTTGCCCCTCTCCATGACAACCTGTCTCATTTGGGAGGCATAAGATTAGGGTCATAATTAGCTCCAGAATGAGGTCTTCCTTTCTTTAACTGGTCTTGGTCTTAATTGTCTTTTTTTTTTAATTGGTCTCTGCTGAAACTCAGTTAAGCAATGACTGGGCTTAAGCAAATACTAGAATTCCAAGTCTTCTTTCCAACCTCAAATTTTCCCTACTTTGCTCCATGAGAGTTTTTCCCAGATAATAGTTATACTCCATGTGTCAATGTCAGGAAAAAAAGAAAAAAATGGAAAAGGAAAAAAAAAAGGAATTAATTAAAGTTTGGAAGGCTTTCAGTGGGAGGTCAGGATTTGCAAAAGCACCACTTATCATTTTTGCCTGGAAGGTAAGACAAGAAGAAGAAAAATGGGAAGCGCCACTTTGATTCATTTGTGAACATTCTGATGTAAGGCACAGAAATTAGCATACAGGAAAAAGACCTGGAATATATTGTTATTGATCCAACCCAAATGGAAGAAGTTTCTGGACAAATGAGTTAGAAAGAACCTGGTTTAGCTGGGCACCATGGCACACACCTGTGATCCCAGTGGCTCCGGAGGCTGAGGCAAGAGGATAGAGTTCAAAGCCAGCCTCAGCAACTTAGGGAGGCCTCAGCAATTTATAGAGACCCTATCTCTAAATAAAATATAATTATGGCTGAGGATGTGGCACAGTGGTTAAGCACCCCGGGTTCAATTCCCAGTACCAAAAAAAAAAAGAACCCAATTTGAATCCTCAGCCTGCCAGGATTCCATGTAACCTTATGGAACATATTTAACTCATTTGAAGAGTGGACAAACTAAAGTCATGGTGGGAATTAAATAAAATTGTGGGGTTTTTTAAACAGCCATCATTACAAAAATCAACTCTTTTTCATGAACAAAAAGAAATTATTTTTGCATTCCCATCCCGATTTTACAGATGAGGTCACTGAGATGCAGAGAGCTCTAGTAACAGGAGCCTGCACTTGAACCCTGTAGGTCTGCCTACAACAGCTGTGCTCACATCCGGGGCAGATGCTGCTCCTTCGGGGAGGTCCACAGTTGCACTGACTGACACAGGATAAGCAATCAATCAATATCAGTGCTCTGATGCCTCTTAAAACTCAAGAAATATGTGAAAAAATACCCACACATGGTTTTCAAGTGTTATTGCCCCATTGTTATTGTTTATGAATCGCAGGGCCTCTGGAATCAGAACAAGCTAGACTTGAATTCTTTCTCCATCCTTGAATAACAGGATTCTGTGAAAATTGATGGCAAGTTCCTTAACCCCCAAACTTTAATGTGTGCTGTCAAAGGCAGGTAATCATGTCCGCCTAACTTTTGCTTCGAGATGAATTATGTTTGCAGAACACCTACAGGAGGTCTGGAATATAACAGCAAATGTCTCATGGTAGTTATTTTTTATTATTTAGAACATCCTGTCCTGTCCTCTCTGCTCATGAAATCCTGCTCATTCTCCCAAACCAGCTCAAATCCTGCTTCTCAGAAAAAGATTTCTCCTGGCCAATTGTTAAAATTTCACTCCCTTGTATTATGCAGGGAGATTTGCATGCACCTTTATCTGCCATTAAGTGGTCAGCTCTTAAGGTCAGAAATGATACCCCCTTGATGGGCACATGCCTATAATCCCAGCAGCTCTGGAGGATGAGGCAGGGGGATGGTGAGTTCAAAGCCAGCCTCAGCTGCTTAGCAAGGCCCTAAGCAACTCAGTGAGACCCTGTCTCTAAATAAAATACAAAATAGGGCTGGGGATGAGGCTCAGTGGATAAGCACCTCTGCATTCAATCCCCAGTACAATAGAAAGAAAGAAAGAAAGAAAGAAAGAAAGAAAGAAAGAAAGAAAGAAAGAAAGAAAGAGAGAGAGAAAAGAAAGAAAGGAAGGAAGGAAGGATACCCCCTTGACTTTGGAAGGAGCTATCCTAAAAATACATGACCCACACATCCAGTATTTTAGAACAGAATCACCTGAATAATCATATCTTTTTATCCCTCTTGTTATGTTGGTCACCAAATTCTGGCTCCTGGGATTCCATAATTGCTCTCTGATTTCATTTGCTTCCTCAAAAAAAAAAAAAAAATTAACAACAACAACAAAACAAATAACCAAATCAATAAACAGGCAAAGGAATGAATAGGTACTGCACAGAAAAAGAAATACGAATGGCCAACAAATATATGAAAACATGTACCATATCTCTAATTAGATAAATGCAAATTAAAGCTACAATGAGATTTTATCTCAGTCCAGTCAGAATGCCAATTATCAAGATACAAATAACAATAAATGTTGGCGAGGATGAGGGAAGAGGGGCACACTCATACTTTGCTGGTGGACTGCAAATTGGTGCAGCCAATATGGAAAACAGTATGGGGATTCCTCAGAAAACTTGGAATGGACCCACCATTTGACCCAGCTATCCCACTCCTCAGCATTAACCCAAAGGACTTAAAATCAGCATACTACAGTGACACAGACACATCCATGTTTACAGTAGCTCAATTCACAATAGCTAAGCTATGAAACCAACTTAGGTGCCCTTCAACAGATGAAGAAAATGTGGTACACATATACAATGGAACATTTACTCAGCCATAAAGAAGAACAAAATTATGGTATTTGCTGGTAAATGGATGGAACTGGAGACTATCATAGTAGATGAAATAAGCCAATCCTCCAGCACCCACCTTACTTCCTCACTCTTTACCTGACTCCCTCTTTCTCAGATAAGTCTCCTGCTGATTCCTTCATGGTACACTGTATACTGAACACACATTCCTAAGTCCACAGCATATGCTTAGTCTGTCTTCCCCTTCAATTGGCACTGCCCTTTAGAACTATGTGAATCATCAGCTGGGCGCGGTGGTACACACCTGCAATCCTAGCAGCTTGGGCAGGAGGATTGCAAGTTCAAAGCCATCCTCAGCAACTTCTCGAGGCCCTAAGCAACTCAGTGAGACCCTGTCTCTAAATAAAATATAAAAAGGGTCTGGGGATGTGGCTCAGTGGTTAAGTGTCCCTGGGTTGAATTCCCAATACAAAAAGAAAAAGAACTATATGAATCAGAGCTGAAATTGGACATGGTAATTGTACAGGTTCTTGCAGCCCCATTTTGTCAAACAAAGCAGAAGTTCATCTTCATAGTATATTTTACTTAACAAAATATCAAAAATATCACCATTTCAACATGTCACCAATATAAAAAAAGTAAAGGTGCATTTTATACTTTTTCTTACTAAGTCTTCAAAACCCAGTGTATAGTACAGATTCAGAGCACAATGCAATGTGGATCCGCCCATTTCAGGTGCTCCCCAGCCTCATGGCTCTTGGAAGCCCAGCCATAGGCAGTAAACTGCTTGAGGACATAAGGTTCATTGGTCTCCCTGCTCTGCCTACTGCACCATACTGTGCCTGGCTCAGAAAAAAAGCCAAATAAGTGTTGGTTTGTGTTTCTTCTTTTCTTTCTTTGGGGGAAGGGGGACGGGGGCAGTACCAGGGATTGAATTCAGGGGCACTCCACCCCTGAGCCCCATCCCCAGCCCTATTTTATATTTTATTTAGCGATAGAGTCTCACTGAGTTGCTCATCGCCTCACTGTTGCTAAAGCTGACTTTGAATTTTCCATCCTCCTGCCTCAGCCTCCTTAGCCACTGGGATTATAGGCCTGCACCACCACGCCAGGCTTGGTTTGTGTTTCCTTAAAAGAATATGTGTACTGAGGAAGAAATGAAAGTACAAAGAGAGGAAGGGACTGGCCCAAAGTCACAGGAATAATGAATGGTAAACTGCCTTCCCCCAAAACTACCAAATCCCAGAAGGAGCCATATTGCCCGAGAGCCTTTCAGAATCTCTTTGTAAGCATCTCTCAGGTCAATCTGCTACTCTCAAGGCAAACGTGCTTTCAAAGTTCAGCTCGAAGCATTTTTTATTAAGGGCTTTACCTTGATAGATAGAAAAAGTTTGGTTTTGTGGGAAAAGTTTTCTTCCCATTACCTTGTAAATCCTCTAGATTGATAGGCACAGTGTAAGCGGCATTAACAGGCTGCATGCCAATCGCTGCAAATATTATTTCAAAGCTCTGGTACAGTTATTATATGATCAGTGGAGATTTCCTTCAGGATTCAGCTTTTGATTTCTCCAGAAAGAAGCTGCAAAGCGAATCAGACTAAACCCTCTATCTCCAGGATTATGGCAGGGGGCGTGAAGTAGGCAAGTCTGGGAACATGGTCAGCCCCTCTCCTGTTCCTAGCCTTTCTTTATTGCCTCCAAAGATCAGACCATTGCTCATAAATAAAATGTCTCCCCCTCAGCAGGTTTCATTGTAAATGAAGAAATAGCAATCACTGAAATTAAAAGAAAGAAATAGCCATACAAAAAAGACAAGCTCAGCCTAAATGAACAAGTAGAACAAAGAAGGTTGCAAAATCATATCTGATATGATCCTATTTTGGGGACAAAATGCCTATTTCATGTATATGTTACAGGAAAAAAAGATTCAGTAAATTAATTTTTAAAATAGTAATTATACTTCTCATTAGGTAGTAGAATTATGAATCATTTTTAATTTCTCCAATCTTGGCTGATCTACAATTTTGAGAGCTCTCCGGTGGCTATGCATTACATCCAGAAAAGGTAGCAAATGAACATTTGAAGTAAATCGATCCGTGTAGACATGTGCATCCCACGTGATCCCAAATGTTCCAACAGATTTTAAGTGGTAATTATTTTCAGAAGTTCCCATGAAATCGATTACTTCTGTCGCTTTTAAGTAAACAACTGGTACTCTTTCCAGCTCAGATCAGTCATAAGGATAGAAAACCAGCTCCTGGGGTGACCCCAAGAGGGACTCGGCCTCCCCCAGTCCACAGCAATTCCCACCCACCTGCAGCCCGCCTGCCTGCCCACCAGAGGCCCCTGAAGGATGCAGGTATGGGAGACCAAAGCCGGTCCTGAGATGTGGGGCAGCTTCCAGCCGTCTTATTACCAATTCAACCCTGTTAACTAGGAGACAGGGGAATTGGTTTGGCTGTCAAAGAAGATGTTAAAAGGAAAATCAACCTTTCTTTTATCCAGGTGATGATTAATTCAAGGACCTATTGTTCCCTTCTGGGTAAAAAAGTTCAGATCAGGGATCTTGGCCCATAAGAAAGGAATGTTTCAAAACATGCTAAGTTTCATTTCCCTACCTGGAAGACGCCTCCCTGGGAAGAACTTTCAACCAGTTGTTCTCAACCACGTGGAGTTTGCCCCACTCCTCTGGGAGACATTTAACAAGGTCTGGAGACATTTGGGAGCACCAATTGGTGAAAGGAAGTTCCTGCGAGGAAGGGGTAGATAGGGCCCAGGGATGCTCGAAAAGCATCCCATGATGTACAGGACAGCCATGGCCACAAAGAATTGTCCCCCCTAAAATGTTGAGAAACCCCATCTGGAGCTATGAAGGAAACTGTTTGAATGCTTTAAGGAACATGCTGGCTTCGAGTGGTGATGCACACCTGTAATCCCAGTGGCTTGGGAGGCTGATGCAGAAGGATCAAGAGTTGAAAGCCAGCCCCCAGCAACTTAGTGAGGCCCTAAGCCACTCAGTGAAACACTGTCTCTAAATTTAAAAATACTAAAAAAGGGCTGTGGATGTGGCTCAGTGGTTAAGCACCCCTGGGTTCAATCCCTGGTACCAAAAAGAAAAAGCATGCTTTTTTTTTTTGCTGAAATGAGCCATATCACTGATACATGGCTGGATTGTCCATGGTCAGTAAGACTAAAGGAAATCTTTGAATAATCTGAGCATCTTGATCATACCACCAATCAGTGCACGCTTGCTTTAGGATAGGATGGCAGGTGAGCTTAATTCTGCATGCCAGCTCCAATCTGGTGTTAGTGACTTCCAGATTAGGTTCTCTGGAAACAGCACCTGGACATAAAGTTTGAAGTACAACACAATTATTAGGGATCAACATCTTTTTAAAAAAGGAGGTGGGCATGTTGGTGCACGCCTGTAATCCCAGCAGCTCAGGAGGCTGAGGCAGGAGGATTATAAATTCAAGTCAGCCTCAGCAACTCAGCAAGGCACTAAGCAACTCAGTGACACCTTGCCTCTAAATAAAATACAAAGTAGGGCTGGGGATGGGGCTCCGTGGCCAAGTTGCCCCCCCCCAAAAAAAGGAGAAGAAGCAAGACTGAACAGAGGAGAAATGAAAATACAATGCAAGGCAGACAAAACCTCACACAGCAGGGAGGGGACCTAGGAGAGCTCTGGAGCCAGTATTTCCCCCAGAGCTATCCAATAGTGGTTTAGAATTTATGACCTCTTTCCTAGTCGCCCACCTGGCTAAATGAAGGCTACCCTAGGAAAGGCACAGCTTTTACTCAGGGGTCCAGTTGACCTGGGGCTCACCTCCAAGTTACCAGCATCTGGACCATCTGCTAACAGGAAATCTGTGCTGCTCATCTCCATAGTTAATCTCACAGTTACATCCATACGTAGCAAAAAGTCATGCTACATCCACCTGCAATGTCTGCTGGGGACCATGTGCAGAGCATCAGCGCCTCTGCCAGGTATTCAGCAGCCCCACATTAGAAAAAGAGGCCAGTAGGTGAGGACTATCCATGTAACACCACAGATCTGGAAGAAAACTACAAAGCATGTGAGTCAATAAGGAATAGAACCTTTCTATCAACTAGTTAACTATCTATTGGGCTGCATTAAAATTGAAAGCAAGGGGCTGGAGTTGTGGCTCAGCAGTAGAGAGCTTGGCTAGCAAGTGTGAGGCACTGGGTTCAATCCTCAGCACCACATAAAAATAAATAAATAAATAAAATAAAGGTATTGTGTCCATATGCAACTAAATATATTTTTTTTAAAAAATGAAAGCAAGGGGCTGGGTTTGTAGCTCAGTGGCAGAGTGCTTGCCTAGCATGTGTGAGGCATTGGGTTTGATCCTCAGCACTACATAAAAATAAATAAGTAAAATAAAAGTATTGTGTCGTTTACAACTAGAAAAAAAAATGAAAGCAAGCTGGGTATGGTGGTGCATGCCTGTAATCCCAGCAGTTTAGGAGGCTGAGGTAGGAGGATCATGAGTTCAAAGCCAGGCCTCAGCAACTTAGTGAGGCCTAAGCAACTCAGTGAGACCCTGTCTCTAAATAAAATACAAAACAGGGCTGGGGATGGGGCTCAGTCGTAAAGCACTTGCGTTGCATGTGGGAGGCACCAGATTCTAGACTCAGTACCACATAAAAATAAAATAAATAAAATAAAGGTATTGTGTCCACCTACAACTAACCATATTTTTTAAATGAAAATATTTTTGATGATAAACTACTCACCTTTCTTTTGATTAGTCCACATTCACTTTTAAGGACCCAGTAGGTGGCAAGCACGGAGCTTGATGTTGGAACAAGACAGAGAAAAATGAACCATGTGTAGGGGACGAGTTCATCCCTGAATCTAGCAGATGGATGTTTCTTAGCTGCTGCTTTGGCTTGTACCCAGTTAATCCCATCTTGTGCCACAAATTCATGATTCATCTCTAACGGTTCTAGCTAGAAGAGCCCAGTACTATAATGACAAACTTTTGGGAATCCACCTGACTTTCTCCATTAACCCTTCCTTGGCTTTGATTTTGCAAGCCTGGGAAGAAGAAGGCTCAATGGCATATTCACAGTATTTCTGTGGGTGAGATTAAAACAATCCAAATCTGTGAGAGGAAGAGGGCATGAACATGATGGAGGAGAGGCATTTGCGCATCCAGGGTATTGAAGGAGGGGCTAGAAAGCTCACGCAAGTCATAACAGCAGCAGTATTAGTAACTGTGGTTAGGACTATAACAAATATAATTAATGACCCTTTTCAAATACTGTGGGTAAAGCAGTTTACTAATCACTCTAGATAAATTGATTAGAGACCTCCGTACTGACTTTTAAAAATTAAAAAGATAAGAGAGCTAAAGAGCTCAGTGGGTGGTCTTTATCCTCAATTCTTCCCTAAACTCGGGTGCAGTGATGCAGGCCTGTAATCCCAGCGACTCAGGAGGCCCGAGGCAGAAGGATCACAGGTTCAAAGCCAGCCTCAGCAACTTAGCAAGGCCCTAATCAACTCAGTGAGACCCTGTCTCAAAATAAAACATAAAAAGGGCTGGGGATGTGGCTCAGTGGTTAAGCACCCCTGGGTTCAATCCCTGGTATCAAAAAAAAAATGTTTCCAAGTGTTAAATAAAGATCTGTTTAAACCCAATTTTATTGTTGGCTACAATAAACGCAAACTAAATTTGTCTTATGTCCAATGGGGTTTCTGGACCAGTCCCACAGCTGCGTAGACCAGGAGCTCTATTTGCAATATATCAAGAACACAATAAAACTGCCAATTTTTCCTATTTAAAGACATCCACAGAGACTTCAGATGATGAGCTCCCAAAATGAGGTGCCGTTAATTACATTTCCAGGTAATTTCAATCCAAAAGGGATCATTTTGCCTTTTCCAGCTGAAAGTAAGTCATTTATTATAGATGAAGGAGCTCAATGCTGGAGTTAGATGAAATATTAGATAACAATACAGAAGCCATTATGCATGTGTCTTGGTCTGCAATAGCTTTTTTATCAGCTAGTAAAACTGCTTGGTCCAGGGAGTCTTCTTAAGAAGGAGAAACATCATGGTTTTTAATTCTTCAGCACATCCTTCACAATGTCGATTCGATTTTCTCTTGCTTCAATAAAATAAATCTAATCATGATGTTATTCCAAAAAGCAAAAGAGTTGCCTGCTAGCTAATAAACCCCCCATCTGAAGACATGCAAGGAGACCCAGGATCAACACAGGACCTATCATAGGGGAAATGCATCTCAATCAGTCTGCCAGAATTTTCTCCCCTCTGAACCAGAAGAGAACCCAAGAACCAGCACATGAGATCCCTAGGGTATGGGTATGAAAGGGCAGCTCTCACTCTGGAAGATGAGGTTCTCTCAAGCTCCCCTCCACTGCAGAGAGTAGGACATTAGCCAATGAAGGGTCACCATCTCTCTAAGGTGAGCAACCATCTAAGTAAATCCTGCAGATCTTGTAGAAACTCCAAGGAATGAAATTGCCAAGTCAAAGACACTTGTATTTTTATTGATTAAAAGCCTCCTCAAATTCCTGCCACAGAGTAGACAGACACTCCATGAAACTAAAATAGCCACATTGTCTACCAGAAAGCTTGCACCGATCTATCACACACTTTGGAATATCACTGTAGTGGGATGAATGGTGACCCTGAAAAAGACATATCCATTTCCTAATTCTCAGAACTTCTGAACAAGATCTTTTGTGGAAAAAGAATTCTCATAGGTATGATCAATTAAGGGCAGTGAGATTAGGAGATCACGCTGGTTATCTAGGTAGACCTTAATCCAAAGGCAAGTCTAAGCAAAACAGATCAAATAAAAGTTAAACCTCCAGGCAGTGTCTCACACCTGTTATCCCAGCAGCTCGGGAGGCTGAGGCAGGAGGATCACAAGTTCAAAGCCAGCCTCAGCAGCTTTGTGAGACCCTGAGCAACACAATGAGACTCTGTCTCTAAATCAAATGCAAAAAATGACTGGGGAGGTGGCTCAGTGGTTGAGCACCCCTGGGTTCAATCCCTGGTATCAAAAAAAGGAGAAGGAGAAGGAGAAGGAGAAGGAGAAGGAGAAGGAGAAGGAGAAGGAGAAGGAGAAGGAGAAGGAGAAGGAGAAGGAGAAGGAGAAGGAGAAGGAGAAGGAGAAGGAGAAGGAGAAGGAGAAGAAGAAGAAGAAGAAGAAGAAGAAGAAGAAGAAGAAGAAGAAGAAGAAGAAGAAGAAAAGAAATTAAACCATCAACAAAAAATGACTAAAGAAGAAGGAAATTTGACAGACACATGAAGGGGCAAGTGCTGAGCTGGTGGAGGGAGTGAACAGAGGACTTTAGCCACAAGTCCAGGAAAGCAGCATCCACAAGATACTGTTCCAATAGGCACAGGAACACATCCTCTCCTGAAGCCTCCAGAGGCCCTACAGCCAGCCAACAGCTGGATCTCAGTATTCCAGCTTCCATGATGGGAAGAACCAATGTCTGTTGTTTCAAGACACCAAGTTTGTGGTAATTTGAATGCAATCATTATTATTAAATTAGAGTCTATTGATACAACAGAGAGGAGCCTCAGGAGTCGCAGGCAAACTGATCATGACACAGAGAGAGAGGTTCTGTTCCAGAACCTTGCTGTCAAGGGCAAGCCCTCTTCCCTTCCCTCCCAAACAAGGCCCCCAGTGCTGTCTCCAGCTCAGACGTCCTCTTTTGGCAGGTCTGAGACTGAGATCCCCAACAACCAAGCAGGTTCACACACACTCGTGTTTGTGCCGAAAACAGCAACTGAAGAATATTTTTTTTCTGGTTTCCACACAGGCAGTTCCAACACAAATTGATCCAATCCAGACTTCGAAAAGTTGGTGAGACTTTCTTTTTTAAAAAACTGTTTCCTTAAAAGCTCAGGTGGTGGCAGATGGAGCCTCACACATCTATATCCATCAAATCATAATTGATCCAGAGAGAGCCTTGCTGGAGAGAGGAGAATGCTTTCCCAGACAGCCTTGGGCCTCTCCCCGGGTGGGGAATTGCCACACCATCTGGAATAAGGCAGTAAGTCCTTCGCACAGACACTGTGCAGCTCATTACCAGCCAATGGAAACTTAGAATCACCTACAACCATGAAGTGACCCCCTTCTGTGTTCCTGTATCCCAAGCCACGGCTCTCTCAGCCACCAATTTTGATCTAATGAAGCTAAACCCATTTTAAGCTTTAAGTAAGGCTTGCAGGTTAGGAAGTACCACCAAGTGTTGAATCTCCGTTGTTTTATGCTGTTTCTCACAATGAAACTAAGAAAAAAAAATGGGACTAGAAGAAGAAACTCGGAGAGAATACGTGACTTGTCCAAAGCCCGGACTTCAGATCCACTGATGTCCTCCACATAATGCCTCTGAGGATCCACCCACTCCAGGAAGACGTAAATAAAAAATGAGCCTGCTTCTTTTCAGCTTCTTCCCCTTAATGGGAGATCAGGCGTCCCTGGGCTGAAAAGGAATTATTTGTGTGCACCTATGCCAAGGGAGATAGACGGGAAGATATTTGGGGGTTATTGTTTCACCTGGTTTTTTCATCACTGTAACCAAAATACCTGACAAGTACAACTTAGAGGAGGCAAAGTTTATTTGGGGCTAATAGTTTCAGAGATCTCAGTCCATAGACGGCTGACTCCATTGCTCTGGGCCCCTGGCCAGGCAGAGAGCATCATGGAGGAACGGCCCAGCCAAGGAAAGCAGCTCAGCTCATGGTGGGGTCAGGAAGGGAGGGGCAGCAGGAAGAGGAGCCCTTCCAGGACATACCCCTAGTGACCCACCTCCTCCAACCAGTGTCCCCACCTGCCTACAGTTACCACACAGTCAGTCATTCAAATTAGGATGGATCGACTAGGTTACAGTTCACACAATCTAATCATTTGACCTCTGAATATTCCTGCATTAACAGGAGGTTTGGGGGGACACTTCATATCCAAACAATGAGTCTTCCAAGCTGATAGATATATTCTGATTTGAATATTAGTTAATTGCTTATAGTGTATTTATCTGCATATAGTGAATGAGATTAATTTTAAAAAATACTATCCCAGGCTAAACTTCATTTGTGACTACAGATTCACATTATGGATTTTCATTTGGAATATGGATTTGGCCTCTCCCTTGAACATCCCTACTTCAGCCTTTCAACAGCCCTCGTTCTTCTGTCGCATTTCTTCTGATAGACCAGGAGGGAGATGGAGAGGCCATATGTATTTTGAAAGTTATTTGCCTAAGTACATAGCTCTCAAAAAACTTGATTCTGACTTTTCCTTGGCAAGTCATGAATAAGTAAAGTTTTCAGGTGATCATTCTCCACAGAACTATAAAAAGAAAATTAAAAGCAAGATCAATTGTGCTTTTAAAAAATGCTGAAAAAAAAAAACTCTGCATTTTTTATAACTACCAGAAACCAAGAATTTCTAAAGCTAATTCCCATTTCTGTTTTGTGGGTCATGGTGGCATAAGCATTCTGAATTAAAAGCCAGGGGTATGTATTCACATATTCAAATTAATTTATTCAGCAAATAAGCATGGAGTCCACCCTGACTCGGCCAAGTATGTGTTGGGTTTAAAGTTGTGGGCAAAACAAAAATCTCTGATCTAAAGAAGCATGTTAAACTGGGCAAAGAAAAACAAAGAACACAGGCCAATTCAGTCTCTGGTTTTCAACAAAACACATCAAGAGGTCAAAGTTCAACCATCTGATGTCCTCTCCAAGACACTGACCTGGAAGATTACAGGAAGCTATCAACACGAACAAATGGCTGGCCTCCCACCTACAACTGAATTTCAGAAAGTCAAGTAAAAATTGTCCACGTCAGTCGCATGCACAAAAATGCTATCCTTGCAGAGGAATTTGAACGGAGGTAGATTGCTCAGAAGGGTGGGCGTCCGGGAGGGAATACACATCCGTCAAGGCCTCCTCCTCCCGGTGCCTGGGGGGCTTCTTCCACTTTCTTGCACCTGTTCTGCTGTTGTATTTGTACACATTCCCAGACACTGTGAGAAGGAAAGACCGAAACACAGGGACGGTGAACCACAACCAACCTGCAAAACATTTATGCATTGCACCAAACGTTTATTGAGCATTTGCTACACAGCTGACACAGTGACAAGTTTCTCTTCTCACGTCTTTGGAAACAAAATGAGGTATGGTGTGACTTCACAGACAGTGACATCTGGAAAATTCGCTTGTGGGACGGAACCATTCTGCATCTTGGCTGTGATGGCAGTTATATAAATCTTTACATGTGATTCAATTTCATAGAACTATATTATATATATATGTGTGTGTGTGTGTGTGTGTGTGTGTGTGTGTGTATACATATATATATTTTAAATGTATAGTTGTAGATGGACACAATATCTTTATTTTATTTATTTATGTGGTGGTGAGGATGGAAGCCAGTGTCCCACACATGAGAGGCAAGAACTCTACCATTAAGCCACAACCCCAACCTATCTATATCTATATCTATATCTATATCTATATCTATATATATATATATATATATATATATATATAGTTTTAAGTACATGTAAAAGCCAGGCAAGATGGCACATGCCTGTAATCCCAGCAGCTCAGGAGGCTGAGGCAGGAGGATTGCAAGTTTGAGGCCAGCCTCAGCAACTCAGCAAGGCCCTAAGCAACTCAATGAGATCCTGTCTCTAAATAAAATACAAAAGAAAAGGGCTGGGGATTTGTCTCAGTGGTTGTGTGCCCCTGAATTCAATCCCCAGTACCAAAAAATAAAAATTAAAAAATTTTAAAAATTAAAAATAAATAAAAAGGACTAAGGATATAACTGAGTGGCAAAGCCCCCCTCAGTTCAATCCGTAGCACCAAAAATAAAAAGTACATTTTAAAAAAAAGACTGATGAAATCTGAGTAGTCTGCAGTCTATTACATTGTATGGCACCAATGCCAATTTTCTGGTTTGGGCACTATTAAAAAAAATGACCTTTAAGATAAGCTTGGTGACAGAGGGGTACATATACAGTAACTCTGTAGTATCTTTGGAAAATTTTTGTGAGTCTATAATTATTTTAAAAACAAAAGTTTAAAAAAAAGCATGCCCCCCCACCCAAAAAAAATTTTCCTCTAATTGTTCTAAGGTTTTATCAACCATGTTCATAGAAATAATACTGAAATGAGAGTAATATACAAGAGAAAAAGACGCAAGGCAGAGCCTGATGGAGTAGAAGTCAGCTGTTTTGTGTGACCAAGATGTAATTAACAAATCAACTCAGTAACAGTAATAATAGTGGACGACTATGTTGCTTACTACATGCCAAATCCACCCAACATCCCTATGGAGTATTTTATATATTATTAGAAACACTTTAGAAATGGAAACTGAGGCATGGAGATGCTGAGCTGCTTGCCATTGCCACCACTAGCAGACCTGGATTGAACCCAGGCAGTCTGGCTGCAGAGCTGTTAGGGTTGGATGTGAGGTGTCCCCCAAAAGCTCACGTGTGAGACGGTGCAGGAAGGTTCAGAGGAGACTTGACTGGGCTGTGAGAGCCTTAACCCAACCAGTGAATGACTCCCTGATGGATTAACTGGGTGGTGGCTGGAGGAGGTGGGTGTGGCTGGAGGAGGGGGCATTGGGGGCGTGGCTTTGGGGTCTCTCTTTGTCTCTGGAGAGTGGAGTCTCTCTCTGCTTCCTGATCACCATGTGAGCTGCTTCCCTCCCCCACACTCTTCCTCCATGATGTCCTGCCTCCCCTGGAGCCCTGAGGAATGGAGCCTGCTGTCCATGGACTGAGACCTCTGAAACCATGAGCTCCCAAATAAACTTTTTCTCTTCTAAAATTGTTTTTGTCAGGTCCTTTAGTCACAGAAGCAAAAAAAAGCTGACTAAAAGAAGAGCTCTAAATGCTGACCACATAGATTAGGGGGCCATGTCCTATTTTACTTTTAGGGGGTTCCAAGAACAAAATAGTACCTCATGCTTCACTTTCTAAGTCCCACAGAACATTTGATAAAAATAAAAGATATCGTGTCCAACTATAACTAAAAATATTTAAAAGAAAAAAAGTCCATTCATTGAAAAGGTGATTCTTCTGGCAGGGCCACTATGCTAGGGTGGACAATGCACTTCACTGAAAAGCCCCTTCCTCCAAAAAGAAAAGAATCCGTTATCTCACACACACACACAGAAAAAAAACCTTGTCCATCATTCCATACTTCATCTCAGAACTTGAAAATAAATTGCTGAGGATCAAACATCCAGGTTCAAAATAAGCCAAATGCAGGAGTCCAAACACATGGTAACCAGTCCTCCAGTATGAGAAGATGAAAACTGCTGGGCACTGGCCAAGTGCCGGTCAGGGACTGCAGTAGCTGTTGCCTGTACAGATTCGTGGACGCCATTTTTTTTAAATGGAAGAACTAGAACATAGTGTTTGGTGGTGCACTGCTTTTTATCAGGCTGTTCATGGGTAAGAAAGGTCATGAATAGTACTAAGGATGAGGGTTCCTGTGTCAGATTGCCTGGCTTCTCGTGGTGACTGTTTTTTCTTATTAAATGATGATTCTGGGCTATTGACCTTGTCTCTCCCAGTTCACTCATTTTTAAAAATAATGGTAATATAATCCCAGTGGCTCAGTAGACTGAGGCTGGAGGATCATGAGTTCAAGGCCAGCCTTGGCAATTTTGCAAGGCCTTAAGCGACTCAGAGAGACCTTGTCTCTAAATAAAATATAAAAAAGGGCTGGGGATGTGGCTCAGTAGTTAAGCACCTCTGGGTTCAATCCCTGGTACAAAAAAAAAAAAAAAAGTCCATGACATGGGTACAATAACGGTGTTTCCATCACAGGAAAGTAGAAATAAAGACAATCTCATTGTTGGGAGGATTAAGTAGGACCTGCCATTCTGGCATAGTAATCACTCAGTAAATGTTCACAGATACTTTTAATTGATTCTTAGAAATTAAAGCCCATAGGAGCATATTTAATATAAACCAGATTTGAATATGACTAGTGTGTTTTTAATTTAATAAAATATGTTTAAAAGGAGTGACTTTCTTTAGGGAGAACCTAGAAGTTAGTAATAAAGCATCAATAATTTCATGCCAAGATATCCAAAGCTGTCAGGAATTCATTAAGTATCACAAACTGTTGTAGTACCAAGAAGACTTTCGTGACTAATGCCCCATGTTAAGTGACATTTTGCACAGTGATTTTTACAAGTTAGTACAGTTATGCTTAAACTGCACAATCCCCACCATGAAGCAGACAACATAGGTTTTTCAGCTGGGAAAAGGGAGATGCAGGAAGGTTAAATGCTTTGCCCCAAGTTCATTCGGAGCTTTGTTGACTGTCCACACTGAAACCCTCATCTTCTAACTTCTCCACCTCCAAGGCTTTTACAGACCCTCCAACAACTTCCTTCCTATTCCTCCCATGTCCTTTAGGAGTGGAACTGAGTAATGGTGACATCCCCCAAACATCAGTTGCCTCCCATGATTTAACTGCTTTCTCTGATCCCTGACTGGCCCCAAAGGGGAAGACATTAGGACAGAGTCTCATTTTGCAAACATAATAACGAGCAATGTATTCCATATAGTTTAATATCCAAACAGGTAAAATTGGGCTTCACTCAAAAGATAATTAAGCACCATACCTGGATCAATGGCTTCTCCATCAAACATGGTCTCGTACACAATGGTTTCCTTTGAAAAAGCACAAATTGTTAGCAATAAAGTTGGGTTGATAAAATTAGTTTTGATATGTGTTGAATTCTTTGAGCAGATGACTTCTTATAAATTACCTCATCTTTCTAATCTATAGAGTGCTCAGCCTAGGGACCAAAACTTCTGGGTGTGCCTATCTCCTCCCAATCCCATCCCCTACATCAATCTATTTGCCATGACCCCTGTTAACTCTGGTCTTTTTTTTTTTTTAATTTCCCACATTTTTTGGGCCGGGGTACCAGGGATTGAACTCAGGGGTGCTTAACCACTGAGCCCCATCCCCAGCCTTATTTTGTATTTTATTTAGAGACAGAGTCTCATTGAGTTGCTCAGTGCCTTGCTGTTGCTGAGGCTGGCTTTGAACTCACAATCCTCCTTCCTCAGCCTCCCGAGCTGCTGGGATGATTGGTGTGCACCACCACACTGGGCTTACTGCCCACATTTTTTATTGATGCATAATAGTTGTACATAAAGGTGGGATTTGTTGTTACATATTTATACAAGCACACAATATAACAATATAATTTAGCCAATATCATTTTCTAGTATTTTCTCTTCTCTTGTTCCTCCTCCTGGTCCCTTTTCTCTCTTCTACTGATTTCCCTTCCATTTTCATGAGTTCTTTTCAGTTTCTCTTTTTTTTTTAATATGAAATTTCATTTTGATGAGAGGTATTACAGGTTACCCTGTGCCACTCCCCCAAATTCATACATTAACATTCTAACCCCTAGTACCTACGGACATCACTCCATTTGGAGACAGTATGTTTAAAGAGTAAAATGAGGTCCTGGAGGCAGAGCTTAATCCAATACAGAAAAATGTTTTTATAAAAAGAGGAGATCAGGACGCTAAAAGCAAAGACCATCCTCACAGACATGTGAGGACTCAGCCAGAAGGCAGCTCTCAGCAAGCCGAGGAGAAAGGACTCAGAATTACCAAACCTGCCCAACACCTTGATCATGGACTTCTAGCATTGGGAACCATGAGAAATAAAGTTCTGTTGTTTAAGCCACCCAGTCTGGTATTTTGTTACAGCAGCTCTTAGCAAACTAATACAGGTGGTGAGGTGGCATCCATTTCCTAAGGGAAGAGACAGGGGAAAGAAGCCCTGAGTGAGAACAAGCTCATGAGACAATGTCACGGTCAGTAAAGATTCAGGTAAAAAGGTCCGTAGAGGCCAGTGGAGAGAAAAATTAGAGGTGAAAACTAAAAATGCCCTTCTTTTCTAGCCTACATTTATTTTTCCTAGAACCAGTCTTACCCTGCTACACTTGGTTATGTGAATTATTCAATGAATACGACTCAGCCAGTTTGAAAATGATTTGTGTGCTCTAGGGCACAGATTTCCCATCTGCTTAAAAACTCAAAGGTTGAAGAGCTTATTCAGCTCTATCACATATATAATTTATTTTCAAATATTGCTTTTATTTTTAACTAATGATGAAAGGTGCAGGATTTCCATTATCTAGAGTTGTTCTGGCTGCAGAAACAGATAAATTGAAATTATGTTCTTTCCTTTCTCTGATGCTTGTGTCAATTTACCATATGTCTATATGGAACCTCCATTTGCACAACAACTATGAGGAAAATGTAGCATATTTTTTTAACCATAGAGGGACCACAAAAATGCACTTACTGTTAACACTTCTAATTTTTTACTTCTGCTTCCTGTAATGACCTTGTCTTTCTGATAACTATCCCCTGTTCCAAAACAAATAAATAAAAACAGGTATCTGGTGAGAGGCACGTTAAAAGTCACACAATTTAAGGATAATTGTGTAACAATGAGCAATCTATATCTTACCTGCAATATACTTCATTCGTCTGTAGAGAAAGAAAATTTGACAAAATATCAGCTTCATTATGCTAACACATGGTGAAAAAAAACGATTTCATTCAATAGTCAGCACATGACTATTATTACATCATCCTATATTCCCAGGAAAAAAAATGAAATATTCTATGAGGAATAATAAAATGGTCTGCATCAACTACCACTACACACTTATTGCACCATCAATAAATTCTATTTAGTTAATGAAAATTCAGTTCCAACTCTAATTTTGAAGCTATGATATTTTGTACCCTGAGGAACTCTTTTTGGATAATGATAAAAGCAGCTTCATTCTATACATTTTTTGGATTTTTCTGTCCAGCGTCAGACAGATGGAAAGACACACAGATGCTCAGAGAGGATATCTGCATGGATTACCCATCCTAGGCTCACTCCCAGCAATGGTCAAACAGCTGTCCATCAAAGTACTTGCAAAAAAAAAAATAATAAGGGAGAGTTGTTTATTTCTAAATGTATTTGTTTAAAACATCTTCCCACCGAAAATCTGTTGCAAATGTTCTATGATATAATTCAATAATTTGTTGTTACTAAAAAGAGAGGTCCCCAACTGTTTCTGGGATGGAGTGGGTTTGGGATCATCGGTGAAAAGGGTTTTGTATCCCAAATGCTTTTCTCTGTGCCCTACAAAAGCAAAATTAGACAGAGCCCTCAGATTGGAGATCACCGAACCTCAATTGATTTTAACTCTTCATATCAAAAAGTTAGAAAGAAAAAAAATCACATACTTGGATCTGGACTTGGAGACTTCTTTGGTCATTAAATGACAGCACTCCATAATGTTTCCATATCTCCAAAGCAGAAAACACACCCAGGAAACCAATCCAGCAAAGAAAATAGCCATCAGAGTGAAGATGAAAGGAATGTACCAGTCCTCGGATTTGTATGTGTTGATAGCTGTGTACACAATGGTCAGACCTTTTCTTTGCTGGGAAAATTATTTCAAAGCAAACAGAGCATTAGTTGGTGTTTTCAGAGAGCATCTGTTCACACACACAGTAGCATCCGCACAGAGCCATAATTGCACACAGACAGTGGGGTATTGACTCAGGCATACTTATTTTTACACTCCACAGGTGATACTGAGAAATACCACAACATAAAGAAGCCACCCAATTAAGAATATAAAGACTTGAATTGCTCAGCCATAAAGAAGAATGAAATTATGGCATTTGCTGGTAAGTGGGTGGAACTGGAGACTATCATGGTGAGTTAAATTAGTCAGTCCCAAAAAACTAGAGGCGGGATGTTCTCTCGGATACGTGGATGCTAATACACAATGGGAGTGAGGTAGAAGTTCATTGGGTGAGACAAAGGGGAATGAAGGGAAGGGAGGGGGATGGGAATGGGAAAGACAGTGGAATGAATGGGACAGAACTTTCCCATGTTCATATAGGAACACACGACCAGGGAAACTCCACATCATGTCCAACCACAAGAACGGGAAGTTAGACTCCATGTATGTAGATACGTCAAAATTTACTCTACTGTCTTGTATAACTAAAAAGAACAAATAAAAAAAATTTAAAGACTTGAGCTGCCTTCAGTGACCATTCTGTGATCCTAAACAAACCATTTCTCTTTTTGCCCTCAGTCTTCCCATCCATAAAAGGGGGCTGAACTAGATGGTATCTGAGGTCCTTTTAGGTTTACATGCCCCCATTATCTGCTCCACATAGAGTTAACCCTTTTATGCAGTTCAAAGGCCAGTATATCTCGAAAATCATATATTCTGGTGAAAAGATTTACCACCTTTTTTTTTGCTTCTATTTCAGAGGATAGAAGAC
The DNA here is from genome assembly GCF_964194105.1 of Spermophilus citellus. Taxonomy (NCBI): domain Eukaryota; kingdom Metazoa; phylum Chordata; class Mammalia; order Rodentia; family Sciuridae; genus Spermophilus; species Spermophilus citellus. The sequence continues at coordinate 57,174,211 of NC_138184.1, forward strand.
AATAAAATATACCCTACACTGCTCAACAGAATAGACTTCACCTTGGGTGTCTCAGAAGCCATTCTGGAATTCTACGGAAACACTGCATATCTATTTTTTAAATGATAAGATACTAGAGGGTCTGCTAAGCTTCACAGGGTTGGATTGAAGATGTGATGAGCAGATGAATATATGCCATGTGGTACTGTCCTGGCACTCTGTAGGTTCCCATGACCATGACCGTGCATAGCATGGCTGCTACAGAATAATCATTTAAGGTGCCTATTTGCTGAGAATTTAAATTGATAAAATTCATTGAAATTCACTGAATATCGGGCTTTTCTGGTAGGCAGAACTTTCAGATAATTCAGACACAATTAGCTGCTTAGGGGTCCTCTATGTACCATATGAGGTATATACCATATGCCATTATCACAAATTCTTTTCCACCCATATCGTTTATATGAACAGGTGCACACTGTAAAATGTGGCCTGGGTGGTTGGATGGGGGCAGAGCTTTCAAGTGGAAAGGCATTTGGGGGAAGGTGTTGCCCTGATCAGACTTCTAACCTTCCTAAATAAAACTGGAATTTACAGTACAGTATTTTCTGCACAGAGACTCAGATTCTATAACTCTTTACTTCAGAACTTGTTGGGGGAGGTGGCGTATTGGCTCTTGTCACATAAATATCTATAATAGCGGTGCCTGTCCTGGGCTTGCTGGATTTGCCGTATTTCAGATTGTCATCAATTACGTGCACCACAAGATGGTACTGCCGCCGCGGTTCAGCTCCAGACTCAAACTTAAAAGGATTCTTCACGATCAATTTTGGAGTATTTGAACCTCGAATTGGATCAAATCCAAAGTGATGGTTCTCATTTCCTTTAAAAGGGATAATTGAAAAATCAGAATCATATTAAGATACACTGATCTCCTCAAGCGACTTTAAATTAGTATTTTAACCCCATAGGGGTTAAAATAAATTTCCATTGTATCCTGAATTCCCAAATCTATACATGGCTTTTAATAAAACTGAGATAAAAATAAGCAATAAACGTAGTTGGTTAGAGAATACATTTTCAGGTTAAGATCATAAGTCTGATGTCCACACATGGCTAGCAAAGCTCACGCTAATGTCTAGCAATCCCACCTACCTTATTCCTCTTCCTTAATCTTCTACTCAGAGCTATTTCATTTATACGTCTATCTAGGTCAGTATCAAATGAACCAGTCAAACCACAGAGTATCTATAGATTCCCCTAAGTTAAAGTCTTCCCTATGGCCTTGGGGACATTTTTATAAACAAGATGCACATGGTCCCTTTCTTCATGGAGCTTATTAAGTTATGAAGCAAGGGGAATAGATATCAAAGTAGTCCTCTTAATTAATTGGCAATGTGTTTACTGATCTCCAGAGCTCCTGTTCTTTTAGACAAATGAGACAGATGTGGCCTCTGTGCTTTAAATTGGTCTCTTTTTTATGATGGTTCACAGTAGCAAGTAACTTTTTTTTTTTTTTGGTACTGGGGATTGAACTCAGGAGCACTCAACCACTCAGCCACATCCCCAGCCCTATTCTGCATTTTATTTAGAGACAGGGTCTCACTGAGTTGCTTAGCACCTTGCTGTTGCTGAGGCTGGCTTTGAACTCGAGATCCTCCTAGCTCAGCCTCCCAAGCCACTGAGATTACAGGCATGAGCCACCATTTCCAACCCAAGTAACTTTTTTTATAGGACTTATTGTAGTTCATAATTTTATAATTGTTGCAGTTACTACTAGTTTAATAAGAAATGAGTGATGTAAATATAGATCCTTATCTGTCTTGGATATTCTGTGTACCCATTTCCCAGCACAATGCCTGATATATCATTGGTTTCAGCAGATGTCTTCCACAGAAGACAAGATAGTGACTAAAGTTGATTTAGATCTGTGCAAATCCAGCAATTATATACCCCAAAACATCTATCCTAATGGATTTGTATCTTCAAAGCGAAGGTGACTGCTCTTCTCAGTCAGCACCATGGACAGCGGACTTAGCTCCTAGTGCAACCCTTAGCCTTTCCCATGCAAAGTACTTTGTGGTCAAAGTATCCATGAACTCACTGATACTCCCATTACAGGAAGAAATAAGTTAGATATGTAGAAGTGAAAGTGAACCTTGAGGAAACTTAATGCTATAAGTATAAACTTAGTCATTTCTAGGGTTATGTATCATGCCTTACACAATATAACTAATGTCAATTTGACAAATGCACATGATTAAAAGAAATAATTAAATCATCCACCAGAAGCTATCTCAAAGCGCATTTCGAAATCTTGTGAATCTCTGTCGTGACAGCTCAGTTTGAAGCCATTGACGTTTGTCCCAGCAACAACATTGTCAAAAATGACGGCCTTATAGAGATAGGGTGTGCAGACAGGTGCTTCATCATTCTCATCTTCGATGTCAACCGTGACCTGTCAGGCGATGGAGAGTGAAGAAACATCACATCCACATCGTGTGACTGTTTGTGCACAAAATCAGAAATAAGCATCTGGGTAGAGACAGATCATTTGGTACTATTAAATTAAAAAGTCTAGAATTTTGAGTTTGCAGAAATGCTCCTGCAGATTTGGATTCTGGCTGTCAATCAACTAGTCAGAGGTTTATTATTTCCTGGGTCAACTGTGACATTCAGTGTAGCCATTAGGGAGAGATGTGGGCTCATTAGAGGAGCCTTGGGAAGGCTCGCAAATTATGTAAATGATGACAAAAGGAAAGCTAAAGAACAGTGCCTTGAAAAGTTGTAATCCCTTGAATGCTTTAAATAGCTATGCTTAATGGCAAACATCTTTCTTAATGAAGAGCCTCCTCTTCACTCTTCCTTGAAGCCTGGTTTATTTTATTGGTAACAATACGATCACTTCAAATATGCTCTGACCTTAATCAGAAGATGTTATCAATCTTTGCTTAATTAAAACACTATACACCAGGAAACTAACTTACCTAGGAAAAGATCAAAATATCAAGGATTTTAAAATGTCAGTGATCGAATGAATGCTAGTCAACCTAGAAAGGTTACCAGCCCACCTCTCAGATGACTCATAACTTTCTCAGCAACATTCGCAGAAGAATCCCGGGTGTGCCTACATTTGCAAGTTTTATCTTTCCAAAAATGTTTTCTGTAATGTTTTAACCACGCAGCTAAATTCTTAGGGAGTCACTCATTCTTTAATGTTGCTTCTATAGATTGAATACCTGTGTATCTTATTTAATGTGAGATATTATAAGTAAATGGATTTTAGGATATTTCTGTGATATAATAAAAATGACACTGGACTTGGACTTGGAACAGAACTCTTGATTGAAACCTGGGTCACCTACTAGCTTCTTTATTTGGTGTAAGCGGCTTAACCTTGCTTTTATCAACCTTTAAATACAAGGTGTGTGTGTGTGTGTGTGTGTGTGTGTGTGTGTGTGTGTGGTTTTCGGATGCTTACTTCTTTTTTATTTGTTCTAATTAATTATACACGACAATAGAATGCATTTTGACACATTGTACACATATGGAGCACAACTTCTCCTTCCTCTGGCTGAACATGGTGCAGAGTCACACTTATAGTGTAATCATACATGTTTATAGGGTAATAATGTCCATCTCATTCCATTGTCATTCCTACTCCCAACACCCCCTCCCCTCCCCTAACTCCCTTCTGCCCAATCCAAAGTTCCTGCATTCTTTCCTATCCCTGCCTCAATTATGGATCAGCATCCACTCATCAGAGAAAACATTTGGCCTTTGGTTTGGGGGGAATTGTCTTATTTTGGCCTGATATTCTCCAGCTCCATCCATTTACCTGCAAATACCATAATTTCATTCTTCTTTAAAGCTGAGTAATATTCCACTAAAACACAAAATCTTAATCCCTACCATCCTATGACTGGCTGGGGGCACAAATTCATTCCTTTCAATGAATATTGATTCAACATTTTCTATGTGTCAAGCACTGGCCTAGACATAGAAGCTACAGAAGTGAACTGAACAAAGTCCCTGACCTCTAGTGGTGGAGGCAAAGCAATAAACACACTTAGCAACTCTGCAACTCTATTAGGCAATGTCATACAGTAACTGACGCTACACAGTCCAGGATATCGAGAACAGCTAACGAGAACTAAGGTGAGACGGTGTTCAGAGAAGTTTTTGTTTTTGACCCTTTCTCCTGTGTGTGTGTGTGTGTGTGTGTGTGTGTGTATGCATGCGTACGAACGTTCATGCAATGGGAGGTTTACTGGGTGTTCTACTCAGGGGTACTCTAGGACTGAGTCCCGTCCCTTTTAATTTTATTTATGCATTTATGCATTTGTTGAGATGAGATCTCACGAAATTGCTATGACTGGCCTCAAAGTTGTGATCTTCCTGCCTAGGCTTCCCAAGTCACAAGGATTAGAGGAGTGCACACCACCCCACCCAGCTCCCAGCTCCTATTTCTTCCCGAATTCCCCATATTTGATATGTGTCCTTTAAGCAAGTATGAACTCATGAAGTACATAGTATTGATGGTGCGGTTTTTGCTTTGCATCAAATATATCACATTACAAATACATTTTTAAATATTTTCAGTTGTAGATGAACACAATACCTTTATTTTATTTTTTTATTTATTTTTCTGTGGTGCTGAGGATCAAACCCAGTGCCTTGCGTGTGCTAGACAAGCGCTCTACCACTGAGCTACAGCCCCAGCCCCGACAAATCTTTTCTGTTCCTATTTTTCCCACACAATGCCCTGTCTGTTCTTTCTATACTGCCATTTCCAGAACTAGTTTGCTATTTCTTCTTGATTCTTAGTACTCCCCAGTATGTATCTATTACTTATTCATTCCCCTAACGATGAGCACATGGATTGCTTCAAATTTCCACCATTACACACAATGTAAAAGGCCTTTACCTACAGGTTTCATTGGGGCAGAGATATTAAAGTGATCATGTGAGCCATGAAGGATACACTTTACAGTCTTAGTGTGTTTGAGAAACATCAAGACGTTCACATGGCTGGATTGGAGTAAGTAAGAAGGAGAGAGCTAGGAGCTAGTTTTAGTTAGTTTTTTTCACTGTTGCAACTAAAAGACCCCAACCAGAACAATTGTAGAAGAGGAAAAGTTTATTTGGGAGCTCATGGTTTCAGAGGTCCCAGTCCACAGACAGCAGGCTCCACTCCTCGGGGCTCGAGGGGAGGCAGGACATCATGGAGGAAGAGTGTGGTGGAGGGAAGCAGCTCACATGCTGATCAGGAAGCAGAGAGAGACTCCACTCTCCAGAGACAAATAGAGACCCCAAAGCCACGCCCCCAATGCCCCCTCCTCCAGCCACCACCCAGTTAATCCCATCAGGGGTCCATTCACTGGTTGGGTTAAGGCTCTCACAGCCCAGTCATGTCTCCTCTGAACCTTTTTGCATGTCTCACACATGAGCTTCTGGGGGACCCTCACATCCAAACCATAACTAGAGCTGAAGATGAAGAGGCAGCCAGAACCAGGTACAGTGCTGAATACCTGTAATCCCAGCAACTCAGGAGGCTGAGGCAGGAGGATAGAGAGTTCAAAGCCAGCCTCAGCAAAAGCCAGGCGCTAAGCAACTCAGTGAGACCCTGTCTCTAAAGAAAACACAAAATAGGGCTGGGGAGGTGACTCAGGGATCAAGTTTAATCCCCAGTATCCCCCCGTATTCCCCAAAAAAGAGGTAGCTAGAACCTAGATCGTACAACCCCACAGATCTTGCAAATGAAGTTAGGGCCTTGCTAAGTGCAATGGGGAACCAATGGAGAGGTTTGAGAAAGAGGTTATTTGTCTTTTAAATGGATCCCTATGGTTACTGTATGCAGAGTAGAACGGAAGGGCACACAAAGAACTGGGGGACTCACGTGTTGAGCCTGCTACACTAGACCAGGTCAGGACGATGGTGACATAACCAGGTGTCATAGTTTGGATGTGAGGTGTTCCCAAAAGCTCCTGTTAACGCAGGGCTTATCATAGGTAAAATAATATTATTTGATTGAGAGAGCTATAACCCAATCCTTTCTTCCTACCTTGAATAGACTGACCTGATGGGATGGGAACTGAAGTAGGTCATCACTGGGGATGTGTCCTGGAAGGGTGCATCTTCCCTGTGGCCCCTCTGCTTCTGGGCCCCACCACGAGCTGAGCATCTCTCCTCCAGGGTCCCATCTCCTCTCTCTTTCTCTCTGCTTCCTGTCTGCCATGATGTTCTGCCTCAGCTTGGGCCCAGAGCCATGGCGTTGGCCATCTGTGGACTGAGAACCTCTGATCCCATGGGCCAAATTAAACTTTTCCTCCTCTGAGTTGTTCTTGTCAGGTATTTTGGTCACAGTGATGCAACCTACTGCTAACACACCAGAATTTTAGCAGTAGACGGTGGGAGGTAGGAGGATTCGGGACATTTTGAAAGTGGAGAGGATAGAATTGGTGGCTTTCTTGGAGAATTCAGAGTACCTGATAGTGATGAAGGGCCCAGACTTAATCCTACCTCTTTCAACCGAGTTCCCTTGGATACACTACTTAACTTCCACACCTTGGGAACAAAATTTATCCATCTGTGAATAAAGAGTATTAGAAATCACCCCCATGGAATGGGATTGAGGAATAAATGAAATGATCAAGGGCATATCATAATACTTGGTGTTTATTAGATTCTTAATAAAAAGTGGATGGGACAATGGTGGTGGTGGTGATGATAGATCCCCAAACTTTGGAAACTACAGACCAGTCTCCCTTTCCTGAACTCCTCTGTATCATCGGCTTGGCATTTGCTACGGGCTCTTTAACTTTTCATGTATTAAAACTTTAAGCTCCCCATAGGCATTCAGGTTACCCTAGGCTTCTTTGTAAACCAAGTTATTGTTTGTAGAATAAACACCCAATAAATATCCATTAAAAGGAAGAGGGAATGAACATGTCCCTGCTTTGCATTTAGGCAAAACATAAATTCTTTTTATCAGAACAGAGCCACTTGAAATTTTTTCATTCGATCTGCTTTCCCTTCTGCTCATGCGTAATAAGTGAACGATAATTGCCGGTGGTGTCATTCTATACTATTTGGGGGAGTTCATAAATGTCTACTGGAAAAACTGCCACAGGCAGTTCACTCTCCTAGGTATCATCCCGACACGACTAAGCCACATAATTCCAGCTTCGTGACTGTAACTCAGTCCCTGCAAAAGTCACTCTAATTGTTAACGTGAATAGATCTGGTGTTTTCCTCACCATGACACACATAAACCCAATAACCACAAAAACAGAAATCCGGGGGCCTCTGTACAGTTGGGGGTGGAAAGATGCAGTGACTCACCAGGCCACACAAGGCTCTCATAATTCCTTCATCGGACTCTGTCTCTTCTCCAGTGACAAAACCTTGTAGTGATTAATAACACACACCACACAGTAAATTCAGCAGCACTCACTCCTGGTGTCTTCCAAGAGTCCTTTAATGTTGCTACAGTAATTTAGAGGCCCACACCTTCCCTCACTCTGAGGCCAAGGGAATGCACCAGGATTAACCACTGTTATTGTCAACATCACCCTCACTAAGAAGCAGCCTGGGTTGAGTGTGGTTCTAGAAACTTTGTGAGTATCCTCAGGGATGTTTCCTGAACTCTGTGCCTTGGTTTCCTCATCTGTCGGGTGGAAATGATCATAATATTGCCTGCCTCGCACATTTAGGATGAGGATTAAGTAGATCTGTATATGGAGATGGAGATGACCTACTCCTAGAACAGGAACTGGCCCATGCTAAGTGCTCAAGGCATATTTGCTATAATTATCAGTTCACTGATCCAGTGAGAAGGACAGGAGTTAGTATGTCCTTCATTCTCAACCAAGTCTCTGACTTCAATCACAACATGCACAATATCAAAGGAATCAAGGGAGTGAAGAGAGAACCTACAGAAAGGGGGAAAAATCCTTCCAGTTACTCTTCTGAAGGGGGATTAATATCCAGAATATACAAAGAACTCAAAAAACTCAATGCTAGGAAAAGAAAAATGAACAAATGGGTCAAAGAACTAAATAGAAACTTTTCAAAAGAGGAAATACAAATGGCCAGCAAATACATGAAAAAATGTTCAGCCTCTCTAGCAATCAGAGAAAGGCAAATCAAAACTACACTAAGATTTCATCTCGCCCCAATCAGAATGGCAATGATCAAAAACACCAATGATAATAAATGCTGGAGAGGATGTGGGGAAAACGTCCATTCATATATTGCTGGTGGGAGTGTAAATTAGTACAACCATTCTGGAAAGCACTGTGGAGACTCCTCCAAACACTAGGAATAGAACCACCATCCAACCCAGCTATCCCACTCCTCAGTATATACCCAAAAGAACTAACTAAACTCAGCATATCACAGTGATACACCTATTTCAATGTTTATAGCAGCACGATTCCCAATAGTCAAATTGTGGAATCAACCCAGATGCCCATCAACAAATGAATGGGTCAAGAAATTGTGGCATATCTACACAATGGAGATGGACTCAGCCATCTAAAGAAGAATGAAATCAGGGCATTTGCTAATAAATGGATGGCAATGGAGAAAATCATTCTACTACATGAAATAAGCCAGACTCAGAAACCAAGAGCTGAATGATTTCTCTCATATGTAGAAGCTAGAGAAAAATGAAGGAAAGAAGGTGGCAGGAAAGGAGCTTGGATATCATAAAGATTTAGGAGAGATTGGTAGAGGAGGAGAAGAACAAGGAGGAGGGAGGGAGTAGGAGAAAGGGGTAGAAATATGGAATGAAATGAACAATTGCTCGTCGACTACATATACAAATGTACCAGAAGAATTTCACCTGTTCATATATTCAGAAAATAATAACCATAAATAAATAAATAAAGGAGTGAAAGGAAGATCAATAGAAGAGAGGAGGGGGGAGGAGGAAAGAGAAAGGTCAGGGAGGAGGGGGATTGAAATCAAATTCCTTGCATGTGTCATTTTGTCAAAATGAACCCAAATACCATGTTTAATTATAATGCTATTAAAAATATAAATAAATAAATAAGACAAATGCAAAAGTTATAGAACCTTCGAGAAGTGGAAGACATTTGTAAGCTTCTCCATTCCCGGTGGCTATTCTTATTGGACCATTCCCACTGGAACAAATTAGAACATAATCATCTCTCTACTTACTGTGGTTATTCCTGTGCGAGGATGAGCTGTGTCGCAGTCCACGGCTTCCACGGTGAGGTTATATTGCTTCACAGACTCGTAGTCCGGCTGTGTGGTGAGTTCGATCATTCCAGAGAGAGGGTGAATCCAAAATCTCTGGATCACCTGGATGTCTCCCTTGGATATCTTGTAGGTCAGACAGTTGGGTGGGTAGTCTTCATCAATGGCGGTCACTCTTCCAACTTTGTGGAAGGCTGCCAAGAACGTTGCAGAGGGTTAATTCTTCTTAGGCACAGGCATTACCCTCAAAAGTTGAACCTGCCATTGATCTCCATGGATAGTTTCTCAATGTGAAACTATCAATGGAGATAGTTTCACTGGACATGAAATGTGTTTGAAGACTCCACCTCTACGTGATAGGAGGCACATTTAGAGAGAGTCTGTGGCCACTTTAAATCATGTGGCATAAGTCATGATCTGAGTTTAAAAAATAGCATACTACTACTAAAGCTTAGTTAATCTTAGTATTATGCTAAGATTAGCATCAGATACTGGTTCACAGAGTAGGCTCTTAAACCAGAAATCAGAGGTTCCAAATCTCAGCCCTGTCCCTTGGGAGTATAATTCATTGGCTACTTCTATAACCTCTCTGGACTTCATATTCTTCATTTACAAATTAGGAATAACAACAGTATCTTTCATGCAGACTTGTCGTGAGGAATGAATGAGTTAAATAAAACCCTCAGGGTAGTGCCTGGTACACAGTAATATACTAAATAATTAGATAATGATTCATACACATTCTCTCGTTGAATCTTCTCAACAGCTTGACAATATATATACTACTACTATCTCCATTTTACGGTTGCCACATAATCCTCCCCTCAGGACTGTAACTTGGTCCACGTGAAAGTTACTCTGGTGGTGACTGCACCTGTTCTTTTACTTTGAGAGCATGCTCAGGCTTGCTGGCTGAAAGACAAGGGAGGAATCCATGATCCCAATCACTCCCAGACAAAGCCAGGACAGACAAAGCCAACTCTCACAATTTTGAGCAAGTCCCAGAACATGGGCTTATTGCTGTATTGCTCTAATTTTTGTGGAGTTTATTGTAGAGCACACTGGTGGTAATAGATTACAGTTAGGCTGGGTTTACCTCCAATCACTTTCCATTTAAATCATAAACTCCAGAGCAGATACTTTGCATTCTCCCGTTAGTGAAATACCTCTGAACAGTGTTTGGCTAGCCCACGGATAGAAACGTAGGACATTTGGGCTGCTAATAATCAAGAATAAAGAATGTTAGACCCTGTCTCTAAGTAAAATAGAAAAAAGGGCTGTGGATGTGGCTCAGTGGTTCAGTGCCCCTGGGTTCAATCCTCAGTACCAAAAAAAAAAAAGAATAAAAAATTGTGATGAAGAAACCATTTCATGAGCTGTCTCTACCATCTTGGAGCTCATGGATTTCTTTCTCTGATGGCCTCCTTTTGCCAAGATTTGTGAGTCTTTGACAATGTGCATAATTTAAGCAAGAATTGACCACTCAAGACACCAAGAACAGAGAAAACACATTCATGAAAAAGAATGTCTTATATGGCAATTCCAGAGTATAAACAATCCAACCTGTTGCTTGTTGGAAATGACCATCATTACGAGGAAGGAGTCACCACTGACACAAGACCACACAGAAGAGGGCACAGGTGAAATGGCCATCTCTATTATATAGTCCTGGCTAACATTGGAGCCATTTTCACATTAATACCTGGTTAAGTATAATGAGAAGCTTATTCTTCCGTAGGTGTAAAATTAACCTTTCAATAAAAATGGAAAGTTATCTTGAGCATCTTTAGCTGAATTTTAAAATAGAGTAATTATGAAACCTTGTAACTCTGCCAAACTTCCTCATCAAAAACTGCTGGAAATGAAATAAGTTTTCCCTTGTGACTCACAACCTGAAGTGATTTACTTTTCATGTGTTTTCTTCTAAATCATTACTGATAAAAAATTTATTTTTGCCTATGCCAACTCCCCTCCAGAAGTTTTCTTTCAATTTATCACATACCATCAGAACGTTTTTCTTTTTTTCTTTTTTTTTTTTTTACTTTAAATGTTGCTGATTCCCATAATTTTATTAAGCGAAAAAACTTCATATGTATCTCAAGACACATCTAGGTCCCCAATGCTAATAAATTCAGTGTGAGAAAAGACTCCCACCTTAATGAATTTTTAAAATGTCTTCAAGATCTATAGGCTAAATGTTTGATATTCTGAGTACAGTCTGTGTTCAAAGTGGTTTTAAATTTGCAATTTACTCCTCAGAGCAAATCACCACTAAGTTCTGATGATCTTCTGATAAATAGCTCCTTGGAAAATCAACACGATGCTAATTTCATTCAGTTTATGTACTCTGGTGGGAAAGGTGGAGGAATTTCTTGGGGGTGGGGGGTGCAGGGGTACTGGGAATTGAATCAGGGGCACTTGACTACTGAGCCACCTCCTCAGCCCTATTTTGTATTTTACTTAGAGGCAAGGTCTCACTGAGTTGCTTAGGGGCTCACTAAGTTGCTGGGGCTGGCTTTTAACTCATGATCCTCCTGCCTCAGCCTCCCTAGTAGCTGGGATTACAGGTGTGCACCACCATACCTGGCAAGAAATTATTTTTAAGCAAGAAAAATATTTTAGCACATTGTACATCGTAGACACTCCATTCAGTAAATGTTACTGGTATTATTGTTATTGGCAATGATAACATGGCTAGTTTAGTATGTTTCCTGTAGTTAGCATACATAGAATTATTAGTCCTCAGCTCCTTGAGATAATTATTGTAATCTTCATCTTACGTAGAATTCTCAAAGGTATGTAGAGATTATGTGACTTGTCAAAGGTCATTTAACTAGTGGTAGCAGGGACAGATTTGAGTTCAATCCTATTGGACTCCAGTGTGATTTGATTCCAGTACACAACTAGTTCCATCCTTGAAGTACTGAAATCAAGCCTGGAGGATGCACCCTCCAGAGGTGCTGAGGATACATTCCTCTCTTAGATATCAGAAAGTGTAGATGTCACTTCTGCTGCCCTTTCCAAATCAAATGCTCCCTGGTCTATGCTAACAAATATGTCCTCATTCATACCTAACTTACAACTGAGATAGATCCCTAACCATGATCTTGACCCCAGATCTACAGTCTTGGAGCTCAACTCTCAGAAGACTTTTAAATTGCATCAGAAATGACTGCATTGCCCCTACTTCTTTAGACCTGGCCCTAGTTTTGAGGCAAAAGAGAAGTGGAGTGAAATAAGTTAATAATGTAGGTTTATCCCTTGCAAAAATCCTAGATCTGATCTCAAGGGAGTCTTTGGGGAAATCATCAGGATGATACATTGAAAATTCACTTGCTCTCTGAAGATGCTCCCTCATCTGCTTGCATTCTGGAAATTTCCATGGTCTGATTCTATCAATCAGTCCCTTGAGATCTGATGGTGTTTCCTTGTGGATGCTTGTACATGATAGAAGCAAGGGAACTCTTACCTCCTGACGTTTCCAGAACGGAGAATGAATAGTGTGCAGCTTCAAACACGGGGCTGAAGTCATTGGCAGGAGTGATCTCCACGATGATTGTTACAGTGACTGTGAAATCGAACAGTGAACGGATAAATGCTTTGTTGTGGATAACGTCATCGCCGTTTTATTCTACAAACCAGCAAAACGGGCCCCAAGATGCAGGATTAGCAGAGGATTCTGAAACTACAACAGGATTCTCTTTGCTTACAAATGATCCCTGTTCCCAGACTGTGCTCTCTAGAGAATTCTAGTGCTAGCCAAAGCAATTTTGTCAAAAGCATATAACGCACTGCATTTCATATTCTATTTTATATAATAGATATGTGTGTATCCATATATATCATATACAAGTGCATAATTATATAATATATGTATAGAATTTTGGGGGGTACCAGGGATTGGACCCAGTGGCACTCTACTACAGAGCCACATCCCCATCTCTTTATTTTTATTTATTTTCTAACTTATACATAAAAGTACACTTATTTTACATATTAATGGAGTATTATGTGCTTTTTAAATTTTATTTATTTATTTTAATTTGTTATACATGACAGCAGAATGCTTTTCAATTTCAGAATGCATAGTTCACATATATGTACTTGGGGTAATGATGTCCATCTCATTCCATCGTCTTTCCCACACCCACTCCTTCCCTCCCCCTCCCTCCCCTTTACCCTATCTAAAGTTCCTCCATTCCTCCCATGTTCCCCGCCCCACATCCACATTATGGATCAGCATCCACTTATCAGAGAAAACATTCGGCACTTGGTTTATTGGGATTGGCTTACTTCACTCACCATAATATTCTCCAACTCCATCCATTTACTGGCAAATGCCGTGGTTTTTAATGCTGAGTAATATTCCACTATGTATATATACCACATTTTCTTTATCTATTCATCTACTGAAAGGCATCTAGATTGGTTCCACAATTTATCTATTGTGAATTGTCCAGCTCTGTATTTTTTTGTATTGAGACAGTTGCTTTGGACCTAACGAAATTGCTAAGGCTGGCTTTGAACTTGCAATCCTCTGCCTCAGCCTCCCAAGCAGCTAACTTTACAGGCATGCACCACCATGCCCAGCTAGGGGAAACTTTTTAATAAAAGTAAGAAAATAATTAACATTTACCATGCAAGGTCACTGACTTGACATTGGGATTATTGTCTTAGTATCACAGGTAAGAAACTCAGATTCACAAAATTAAGTCTGTAGCCAGTGGCCACAAAGCTAATAAGCAAATGAGTGGTTATTAGATCAAGATGTGTCTGCCAATATCTCCCAAAATATCTTCTCTGAGATGTTAATGTTTCAAATACAAAATCTTAAATTGAATAAAAAGATTTCTTTATGGCAAGACTTTTTAAAAGTTCCAATACACCCTTATAAATTTTGAATCCCCAGGTATACATAGCTCCACAAACTCTTTGACCATGGACTTCTCTCTTAGTAGTTTATTTTGTAGTATTTATGTTTTGAAAAATGCTTATATACATCTTCTCCTGAAAGTCCACGTCATATGTGGCAAACAAGAAAATATAATCTGGGACCCATAGAACTTTTGCATCAAGAAATAAAGAATGCCACAGATTTCCTGTTGCAAAAGTTCTGTGGATCCCAGATTAAATTTTGGTATATCCCAGATACTTTGGTATATCTTATTACAAGCTTTTTTTCAAGGGATAGAAGCTACAGCTTTCATCACAATCTCAAAGATGTCCATGACTCCCAAGAAAGCTCAGAGTGTTGTTCTATAAATAACATAATGACAGGTGATTTAGGTTAAAGTCTCTATATTTCCTTCAATAAATCCAATTTCCATGTTGCAAGAGCAGGTACCATTTACAGATCTGCTATCCTATGATTTTCCTGCAACCATAAAGACTCAACATTGTGCTAATTAGATGGCCCATAAAAACAGACTGAAGCACGTGTGTGGTGTTCCAAGCTCTCTTTATTAGCAGTTGCTGTGAATGTTTTGGGGTGTGAGGACTAGAGGGGATATGGATTTGTTACTTGGAGAGATTTATTTTCCTTTTCCAGATTGGGAAAAGGCTCAAATCTGGTGAGACTGGCAAATTCTTTTTAGTTTGACCATAAGAATGAGTAGTAGCAAAGTACTCTGGACTAGACATAGATGAATGAAGGCAAGAGTAGTGGGAATAGGAAAGACAGTAGAATGAACTGAACGTAAGTTTCCTAAGTCCATGTATGAACACACCACAGGGAAACTCCACAGCACGTACAATCACAAGAATGGGATCCTAATCAGAATATGTTATCCTCTGGGTATGTATGATATGTGAAAAGGTACTCTACTGACATGGATATCTAAAAAGAACAAAGAAACAGGGACTGGGGTTGTGGCTCAGTGGTAGAGCCCTTGCCTAACACGCATGAGGCACTGGGTTTGATCTCAGCACCACATAAATGTAAAATAAGGGTATTGGGTCCACCTAAAACTTAAGAATAAATTTTAAAAAAAGAACAAACAAAAAAAGAATGAGTAGCTACAAGAAAAAGCATCCATCCTTGCCTCAGTCTGGCTGGGCACAGAATCAGGAGCCACTCAAACAGGAACAAAACTTTATTTTTGAAAAAGCCGCCAATACTCCGTATGCGCTGGCAAGCCAAAAACCGGTCCACCCACGCGCGCGTCTACCGGAACCGGCCCCCACCACCTCCCCCGGAATTCCCTCCTACTATCCTTCCCCAACCAATGGGAACTCTCCAGGAGTCCCGTAACATGAGTCCCATAGCAGGCCAAGGTGAACAGCAGGAGTCCAATTTCCATATGAATGTAAATCTTAACATAATCATATCATCTCAATGGCTAGCTGCCGTCACCTTACAACCGAAAGTGCCATGCATCATATTATTTGCTTGTGGCTCCTAGCACATCCTGAAAGGGCAGTTGGGCTACGTAATAAACTGTGGCCTAAGACTCTACTGTGGGGATCAGAGTGTCCACGTGAGAAAACCTCTGGGCACGCTGTCATGCTTAGGTCCCTGACTGCTGCACATCACTTCTCCATAGCTGGGTAATTTAGGTCTACAAATCACCTTTTCAAATTCAACCCCACTAAAATACTCTACCAGTGAGTCAAGGTAGATTGACAGGGTCCTAGGTGTATATCAACGGCCATTCAGCATGAAGTGCCCTTGGAATAAACTCCACTCTTCTAGGTCCATAAAAGACACAGCACTCTTTCCTTCTCAAGCCAACGATCCAGGCAACCACCACCAATGACTCAAAGTTGTCACAAGACAGGACACCCAAGTAAATGTCCCCCACAGTCTAGGCTCTCCCTACCAAGCATTGACAATCTACTGCTAAACCTGCGCTTGCCACCAAAATATCCACCTCTTGGACATCCTTAATGCCAACCACCTGATGGATTGCTTGCTACCACACTTTCCAGGCACAAGGACAAGGCATCCTTCACATTAATGAAAGATATAACCGAAAATTTCGAGAATCTCTATTTTCATAAATATCTTTGTAGCCAATAAATTCACTCCTAGACTGGTAATATGAGGTTGAACATGTAAATGGCCCTTGGAGGGGAACTTGATGTGTGTGCTCATGAGTTCAACAATAAGCAAAGAGAATGAGAGGCAGTGGACTGGCCTCCCCCACTCGCTAAGTACTCCTCTCTAAGTACTAAGTACTCCACTCGCTAAGTATTCCACAGCGTGCAATTAAAATATATATTAAACACTGGTTTGCAATTTATAAATGATGACTATTAAATCCTCCAAAATGCCAACCAAGGGTTTTATAGTCGTAGAGTCTAGGTGAACTTAGTCTCAATACACCAAAGATTCATCCCACCCCAGGCTGGCCCAAAATGGTGGTATAGTCACAAGAAAACTAAATGGCAGAGAGAGGTAACCCCAGGGCACTTTCATGTAGGAGATGAGCTGTGGGACTTGGCATGTGACTCATGACTAATGGCTCTATCTGGATCATCTAAAATAATTCCAATAAGATATTGTTTGAAATATTCTAATCATCTATATATTTTGATTATGTTTTTTGATGGTTGGGTTTGTTTTGTTTTGCTATTTTTTTTTTTTTTTTTTGGTACTGGGGATTGAACTGAGGGATACTTGACCACTGAGCCACATCCCCAGCCCTTTTTTATATTTTATTTAGAGACAGGGTCTCACTGAGTTGCTTAGTGCCTCACTAAGTTGCTGAGGCTGGCTTTGAACTCACGATCCTCCCATCTCAGCCTCCCGAGCCACTGGTATTACAGGTGAGCACCACTATTTGTTGACTGATATCTGACTCTAATTAAGAGGTGATTGGCAATAATACACATGAAGTCATTCAAGCATTAAGCATCAGTTGGGTTTGTACCTCCACTGCCCCTTCTAGCTTCAAGGGTCTCTAGCCAGAGCTTTATTTAAGAACTGCGCATCCTTTAAGTGCTGCTAAAGGGTAAAAAAAGACCTCCCAGATCTAATGCAAACATCCAACAGAAGTCTAATGTTCCCCTTCCTCTTTTGCCTAACAAAAGTATCCCAAATATGACAAATCTTTACATTTCAAAATCTAAACTGAAGAGGCTAAAGAATAGAAACTTATTGCTCCTTGAAAAGTTTATCAAGATTACCTGTGTGGGACGGACGCAGGTCATCAAATACTGAAATCATCATCTCATAGATATGTCCTGCGGCAACCACCTCTGGGTTCTCATAATCCAAATCTTGGGCAACCTTAGAGAACAACATTATTTCAGCTAAAAGGACCAATTTTTTTTAATGCACATGTTCTAAGTAATAGAAAAAAGACAAGTGTATGGTTATTTTCATTTCCTAGGGATGACACCCAAGACTGGCCGAGGCCGACACAGAAAAATCAACGTTTTGGTGGAACAAAGGGACATCTTGGATTTTCATCCAGAGAAGCTGACTTTTGAGAAAACACCCTGGCAGAGTAAAACAAAACAAAACAAAACAAAACAAAAATCAGGATCATATCCGGTCTTCATTTTACCTTAGGAAAAATGTTTAAGAAGAAAAAATATTTTGAACAGGCTTTGGAAGTAATAAAATATTATAAAAACATAATTTATTTCTATTAATGGTAAGTTGCATTGTATTTCAAAAGATATTTATTGGGTACTAATTAGATGCCAATTACAATCAGAGGTACTAGGGATATAGAAGTAAATAAGATGAGCCAGCATGGTAGCACACCTTCATAATCCCAGTGGCTTGGGAGGCTGAGTCAAGAGGATTTTGAGTTCAAAGCCAGACTCAGCAAAAACAAGGCACAAAACAACTCAGTGAGACCCTGTCTCTAAATAAAATACAGAATAGGGCTGGGGATGTGGCTCAGTGCTCTGTGCCCCTGAGTTCAATCCCCAGTATCAAAAAAGAAAAAAAAGAAGTTAATATACTTAGCCATAAAGAATAATGAAATTATGTCATTTGCCTGTGAATGGATGGAGCTGGAACTATAATTCTAAGTGAAATAAACCAGTCCCAAATATCTAAAGGCCAAATGTTCTCTAGCATGCAGATTCTAACCCACAATGTGGGGGGAGGGATGGAGAATGGAAGGTCACTGGATTAGACAAAGGGAAATGAAAGGAAGGGAGGGGGATGGGAATAGAAGAGACAGTGGAATGAATGGGACAGAACTTTTCTAGGCTCATATATGAACACACGACCAGGGAAACTCCACATCATGTCCAACCACAAGAGTGGGAAGTTAGACTCCATGTATGTATGATATGTCAAAATGCACTCTACTGCCACATATAACTAAAAAATAAAAATAAAAATAAAAAATTTAAAATAAGTAAATAAATATGAACCCCTTGTAAATGTACATATCCTGCCCTCTAATAAGAACAACAACCAAACAGACAGTTACAACAAAGTCTATTAAGAGATGTACAACCTATCATGTGAATCCTTAGCAGAGAGAACTAAGCCAGTTAAGGTGGTAAATGAAAGCTCTTAGGAATAAGTGACATTTAATACCTAAAGATAATTATTCAAACATAGAGTTTAATTAGAGATAAGTGATGAATGGAGGTAGCTATTCAGATACAAAGGAAATGTATGCGAAGGCCCAAATCTTGCCTGTCATCCCAGCAGCTCTGGAGGCTGAGACAGGAGGATCCTGAGTTCAAAGCCAGCCTCAGCAAAAGTGAGGTGCTAAGCAACTCAGTGAGACCCTGTCTCTAAAGAAAATACAAAATAAGGCTGGGGATGGGGCTCAGTGGTCAAGTGCCCCTGAGTTCAATCCCTGGTACCACCACCCCCCAAAAAAATCATATTTACAAAACTTCCATCTTCATTCAAAGTTAACTATTTTTAAAAAATAAAGAACTCACGAATCCTCTTGGTTCCGGCCTAAACTTCCAAAATACATAATATATGGAAACGCTCAGCTTGTACCTTGTGGACTTCATCAAGAAAATGTGGGATAAGAGCCAAAGAAAGAAGAAAGTCAGCAATGACTTTCTCAGCTATATTTTCTGGCTAAGGGCAGGAAAGGAGGTTGGTGATATTTGGGATAAGGAACCAAACTGGCACTTTGAAATAAAGACCTCTGGAATTTTGAAGTTAGCTAAGGGATTTCTTCTAGGGATTTCTTCTAATCTTCTAAGGCAGAATGACATGCTGAGAAATTTAAAAAAAAAAAAAAAAAAACATGTTCATACTCTGGCAATGGAAAGTTTAGAATCTCCAGAGGGTAGATAGAGGAGGGACCCATCAACCACTCCCAAAGCCAGCAGAATAAGCCTTCACCACGCATGGAGTCACACAGAATTCTCTCCAAGGAAATCAGGGTGTCTTTTCAGCTTCTGATTTCCCCAGCTAAATAGGAAGTAAATTATTTTGTGCTCATTATAAACAAAGAGAAAATGAGGGCAGACAGGCAGCAAGATAACGAAGGATTCATCCAAATGCCTTCCAGCAAGACAGCAGAGGAGCTGAGAATTCCCCTCTGCTCCTCTTCCAACTCCTTTCCAACTGTGACCACGCAGGCCTCTCACCTCCTTGGGAAAGCTCCCTGGAGCCACAGTAGCTGGGACTTACCCGGATGGAATGTTCAGCCTTTGGCACTTGCTCAAAGAGTTGTCCAGAACCGACTGGGCCTGCACTTGGAGCGTAATGGATTGCATCAGGAGGCTCATCGAGGTCATGACACGAGAGTTTTGCAACCACGGTGTCTTTCGCAATCACCTCCTGGCCTGTGTACCTATTTTATTGTTTAGGAAGAAAAAAAATCATTTTAGATGGACATTCTTCAGAAAGGTAATGCTTTCCCATATCTGCTAGTGTGGGGGGGGGGGAATGCCTTGGTGCACATGTCCCCCTTTATCCTGGAGCAGACAGAGCAGTGACTTTGGTGAGACTTCCTGCTTTGGGGGGACTGTTCCTTTCTTCACCCCAGTGGGCCCTTGCTTGGGATGGGCAGTTCATCAAGGCTTGCACGGGGATCTCGCTTCCCCAAAAGCTTCCTCTCCCTAAATTCTAGTCATCCTTTGACAATCTTCCCTCTTCCCTGATTACCCACAAGTCTTTCCTCTTGACAACTAAAACACAGCACCCAGGACTCAGTTGTCTTGTTCCGTGTGTGTGTGTGTGTGTGTGTGTGTGTTACTGTTGTTTTCTTGTGTATGATTGTGTTCTACCTGACTAGGTAGAACATCCTTACAGCAAATGAACGTGACAAATACTCATCCTGTCACCTCCAGGACTCTGGGTAGGTGTTTAGTTAGTCAACTATCATCCTCCTGGAGGAAGGAGAAGGAGATGAAGAGAAGAAGAAAAGATTTCATTTTTGAGTGTGCCTAGACTTGTACTAAACAAATTCCAAGCACAGATCAAATTTGATCCTTATAACCATGCCATGAAGTAGGTGTGATCATCCCTATTGATAAGTTAGAATACTTGGGGCCCCCATGGGACCCCATAAGGTAGGCTAAATTTTTAAAATTTTTTTTTTCAGAAATACTGGGGATTGGGCTGGGGATGTGGCTCAAGTGGTAATGCTCTCGCCTGGCATGCGCGTGGCGCTGGGTTCGATCCTCAGTACCACATACAAATAAAGATGTTGTGTCCGCCGAAAACTAAAAAATAAATATTAAAAAATTCTCTCTCTCTAAAAAAAAAAAAAAAAGAAATACTAGGGATTGAACCCAGTGGTGCCCTACCACTCACTATACTATGTCCCCCAGCCCTTTTTATTTTTTTATTTTGAGATAGAATCTCACTAACTTGCTGAGGCTGGCCTCAAAGTTGTGATCCTCCTGCCTCAGCCTCCCAAGTTACTGGGATTACAGGCATGCCCCTGATAGAGTAAGTAATGTCATTTTAAAAAGAAAAACTGTCTCAGTGGTTCAGGAGGCTGAGGCAGGAAGATCATGAGTTCAAAGCCATCCTCAGCAACAGTGAGGCAGTAAACAACTCAGTGAGACCTTCCTTGTCTCTCTATAAAAAAATAATGTATATATTCAAAAAAGGCTTGGAATGTAGCTCAGTGGCTGAATACCTTGAGTTTAATTACCAGTTTAAAAAAAAATACTGGAGATTAAGGACTTAGGTAAATTACCAAGATCACACAGTTAATAGCCATAGTACCAGAATTCCAAGCTCAGGGCTATGACTCTAAATCTCTAGCCTGTATCATTTGCTAACTGTCAGATTTTAGAAACCCAGCTTTCAGTCATGAACAGACCAACAGGTCATTTTTTGAGGACCATGACATAATGCTGGATAAGAGTCAACTTCATGAAAAACCACATCTAGGTAGGCCAATAAACACGGCACTGCCTTAAACCACTCTGAATTCTTGCCCCTGTCCACCCCCCAATCCCATCTTAGCCCACCTAATCAGATATCGATCACAGAAAGGTGCGTTGTCATTAATGCCACGAACATAGGTCGTCACTGGAATTGCTGCACATCTCTGGTCACCATCACAAGCCTTAATGGAGAAGGACTGAACTCTTGCAAACCCAGCTCTCTCCACATCCAGACGGGTGGCAGTAACCACAGTCCCGCGCTCTGCAACGACACAGCACATCTTGCTCCAACTGGCCCAGGATGTCATTTCAAAATTACTTTATTACATATGTAGCTATAGAAAAGATAAAGTGCGGATTCTGCCCCATTCATTAGAACTAAGAAGCTGATTCGAAGCGCAGGCATGTTTAATTATTGATGCCAAAATGTACACTTCGTATTAGTTCACTTGTAGCAAAAACAAAACTGGTTTTGGCTTCAGGGAACAGAGAAGAGTCCCTGGAAGAAGAGCCCCTTGTTTTAGGATGCGAAGCATGTGTAGGATCAAGAAATGGTAGCAAATAGGAGGAGATTATTGCTGGAGGAGAGAACATCGTAAATGGATAAAAGTACTGGATTAGGACTCCTTAAACTCCTATGGACAGGTCTTGAAAAACACTAGGGACAAGGCAGCAGTCTAGTTGTTAGCTTATAGAGTAATAGACACTCAGTCACAAGGATCAGGATGAGGATGGAGAAATAGACAAGGACCAGAGGAAGCAATATCTCCATGGTGAGACAGGATGTCCCGATTGCCACCCAAGGGCAAAGGGAACATCTACAGGGAAGGAAAATAACTCAATTTGACTTCTAGGAAAAAAAAAATCATTCTAGCTCTTCTAGGGAGATTCCTGCAGGCGTTCAAAGTGAGAACAGAAACCCAGTTAAGAGATCCGCACAGAAATGCTGGTGAGAGGGGATGGTGGCTCTCGGTTGGGGCTCTACCAAAAGCAGAATCTGAGATGAGGATTGGAGGGCAGGTCCTTCATTTGGGAGGTGACCCAGGGCAACGCGGCATGGGGGAAGTGACACAGGGAAGACAAACTCCCACTAAAATGTGCATTATTAAGCAAATTACCACTGTAAGCAAATAGAGCTTAATATCACTGGGGACCTCTGGGAGCCAGTGCAGAACACACAGTCGAAATTGGATCCTGCCAGGGCAAAGAGCTGGAATGTTTGTACGCCCATCCCATTCGTTGGCTGGGAGCTCCCAAGGGGTAGAATTTCTCCATTACTTTCAACCTGCTGTGGGAGGGACTGGGGGGAGCAGCTGTCAGAACCCAAATAATCCCTCAGGCAAAGAAATCTAGATATCGGCAATTGGAAGCCAGGCTTGCTGTACTAAAATGTTACAACCTAAGGAGATATGAATGGGACGATGATGTCACCTGCCACAGTGGCAAAGCCAGCCTCCAAGCTAAAGATGACCACCTTTCTTCTCAGCCCTAGAAGCACCCAGAGAGATACCTTGCAATCTGACCCGCCCCCCGGGGCTCAGCCACTGCGATTGGATGAGACGCAAGTGACGCTACTCTAGGAAGTCCAATCAGATTCTCCCTCGCACACATACACAAATTGACCTTGGAGCAGAGAGAACTGATTGGATGACGCGTGAGTGACCAGGTGTAGGAAGTCCAATCAGAGTCTTCCTAAAAAAAAATTGACCTGGAAGCCAGGAAAATTGAATTAAATCTCAGAAGATGAGCTGGAAGCTGGAAGAATAAGTCAAGTGAAGGTCAAAGGCTGCCCTTTTGTGGCAGCAATGAAGAGCCACGTGTTATCTCATAAGTGAACAAAGAAATACGTCTTGCAGAGAATTATTCAACAGACGTGTATGAAGCATATACTGCATGCTTCATATTGGGGCTCTGGCAATCATCTGTACCCTCAAGAAACAATCTGTGGGGATGGTATGCATAAAAACAGGTGATTGCAATTGTATATGATACGGCAGAATTTGCTGAGAACAGTTGTCAACCCACCTTTATCAACTGCAAAGTAAACATTCTGTGGATCTAGTTCAAAGGTTAAATCTCCCAAGTTATCTTCATCAGTTGCCTGGCATGCTCCAATTGTTTTCCCAATTGGGATTTCTTCATCCAGTGTGATGTTGGCTTTATTGTGCAGAGTTGAGTTTATAGAAGTAACCCTCAAGACAGCGTTTTCAATACTGAATAAACTTTTTAAAAAAAAAAAAAAAAGAAAAGATGAATAGAGTGGCGTTTGCTTGTTGTCTTTTCTATAACTTACAAAGCTAAAGGAGTAGGGGATTACAGATAGTAGAGATAGAAATGAAAAGAATGTTCATGACATTGATAGCTGACTTATTTATTGAGCCCTTACCTATAGTTTAAACAAAATTCTAAGCACGTTTCATGAGTTACCTTATTTTTATTTCTCACAGCAGCCCTAGGAAGTATGTCTCCATCTTATGGATGTAGAAACAGAATTTAAGAAATTAAACAGCTTTCAGAAGTAAATATTAAGATGGCTGAGACAGGACTTGACCCCCATGCCTGTTTTGCTCTACAGGTTGCCATTTATCATTGTTGGGGGGGGGGGGTGTTGTTGCTTGTTTGCTTGCTTGAATGAACCCAGGGGTGCTTAATCTCTTAGCCACATCCCCACCCCTTTTTTTACATCTTATTTAGAGACAAGTTCTTACTAAGTTGCATAGAACATCTCTAAGCTGCTGAGGCTGGCTTTGAACTTGCAATCCTCCTGCCTCAGCCTCCCAAACCACTGGGACTACAGGCATATGCCACAGTACCTGGCAAATGCTGCTGTTTTGATTCATATATTCATTGTGTAATGAAAAAATCAGGTTAACTACCATATCCATCACCTTAAACTTACCATTTCTTCTGTAGTAAAAGCTTCATAGAATTGCTGCCCTTCAACATAGTTTTATAAACTCTCTGGTTTATAATATTAACCAGAATCTCCCTTGAGGGTAGTGATAGATAAGCCAGCCGTCAGAACATACTGCCAAAAACATCTTGTTCTGTTGCAATTACATTTTATCCTTTAAAACTATTTTGCTCTCAATTTTTAAGAATTCTCCTTGGCATCTATATCTTAAGTGGCTGTCTACATTTTACTTGCTTGTTTTTCTTCTCTCCAAAAAAAATAAATAACAAAATAGAAGAAGAAAGAACACAGAAGAGAAAAACGACATAATCAAATTCAATTTTCAAGGCCAAACTGAAGTATTATGTTTTACATTTTATTTCCTTACCTGCAGGTAAGACTGGGGTCCTTATTGTTGACATTGATGAGGAAAATCTTTAGATTTCCAGTGGTAGAGAGTCCTCCAGCATCAACCACTTTAATAACGAGTGAAAAACTAAAGGCACAGTCACAAGAAATACAGCTGAGGTTTTATAGTAACAAACAGGCTTTCTCAGAAATAGAACCTACTGTGTTTAACGGACTGGCTATAACAATTGATTTTATCTAGTTAAAATGTTGGTCAAACCATTTATTTTAGTGATTGGAAATGGCTCATGCTTTTGTTAAGAAACAAACTAGTCAAATCGGTTAAAGGAGCAGATGTAAATTTAGAAAATTTGGCAGGGGAAAACCGGGAATTGAACCCAGAGGTGCTTTACCACTGAGCCACATCCCCAGGTACTCCCTACCCACTTTTTTTTCAATTGTTTATTTTGAGCGGGGTCTCATGAAGTCACTTAGGGCCTTGCTAAGTTGCTAAGGCAGGTTTTGAACTCTTAATCCTCCTGCCTTAGCCTCCTGAGCTACTGGGATTACAGACTTGAGCCGTAGTAAAAAAAAAAAAAAAAAAAATGGAATTACTTAGCATATGGCTATTGGCTATGGTTGCTTCAAATGTTGCTTTTTTAATATGGGAAACTGACAGAGGCAAGGAGAAGATGTTATGAACATTTTAAAACAATTTAATAACTAGGAGATATTAGGATGATAAGATAAATATTAGATTTTAGGTAGAGATGCATATAGGTTTGAGAAATGAGAGTAGTGAAATAAGGAAAATTATTATTTCTTCATATCCATAGACTGATCTCTCATGATCTAGTCTCCCAATTTGCCCTGCACCATCCAGGTTTTACCAACAAAAGTGATGTGGGAAATTCCTCAGGTCCTGGGCTAATGGAGAGAGTTGGTTAGAGTTAGTTACCTTCTGGGGGGGGGGGGGGCGGGGAATCTGTTTTAACCTGAAATCTACTCATATTTGAAATCAAAATGGCTAGTTGTTCTTCTGTTTATAGTAAAAAATAAATAAATAAAACATTTTAAAAATTAAAAAAACAGTTCTCTGTTTCCTCTTCCTAATTTTTCCTACAAGAAGTTGATAAATTTGAGGCAACTCTTGACAAAACCCACCAAACGGATCCGCTTTTAAGAGTAAAGACATTTTAGCTGGGTATGGTGGTACAGGCCTGTAATCCCCATGGCTCAGGAGGCTGAGGCAGAAGGTTTTCTCGAGTTCAGAAGCAGCCTCAGCAACTTAACAAGGTCCTAAGCAGCTCAGTGAGACCCTGTCTCTAAATAAAATATAAAAAAGGACTGAAGATGTTGCTCAGTGGTTAAGCACCCCTGGTACAAAAAAAAAAAAAAGTAAGGACATTTTAACAATAATTCTTCTGGGAAATCAGAACTCTGAGAATAGGAGCAATAAGAACTGGGCGAGATTCCTACCACTAAGGAGCTAGAGTTCCATTTGGTCTCCCGGATGCTGGAGAGTTAGCTACAAGGGAGGATAAAGATAAGGAGGCGCCCTAATTCTTCCATCAGGATTTGAGCAAGTAATTGCATTGTCCCCAAAACTCTTTTCAAAAGAAAGAATTGACAAAAATCAATGAGGAGCCCAAAATTTTATTTATTCCCACTTAAAGGTCAGCTCAGTGGCCCAGAACCTCTGAGGATAAGAAGGAAATTGCAGAATTCTGTGATCTCTGTGTATGGAAGTCTGGTGAGAATGCCTCACAAGCTTTAGCCAAACAGCTGTTTATCCTAATTCTGCAATCAATCAGAGCTTCAATTTTCCAGTGTCAGAGCCTCTGATTTCAAAGACACTAAAAAAAATTTTTTTTAAAGCTTTCAGATTTATGTATCAAGAAAAAAGTTTGTTTCATAAACGCCCTTTAGTGACTTTGACTTTTATTTGATACCAAATCTTAAGATTTGTAAATATCTTGAATGTACATAATCATTTTTTCCATGAATTATACCAGGCCAAAAAGAAAAGAAAAAAGAAACTATAATCCCTAGAGCTGTTTATAAGATCAGATAATTCACTGGGCATGGTGGCACATACCTGTAAATCAGCGGCTAGGGAGACTGAGGCAGGAGGATCACAAGTAGTTCAAAGCCAGCTTCAGCAACTTAGCAAGGCCCTAAGCAACTCAATGAGACCTTGTCTCTAAATAAAACATGGGGCTCAGTGGTTGAGTGCCCCTGGATTCAATCCCCAGTACCAAAAGAATGTGTGTGTGTGTGTGTGTGTGTGTGTGTGTGTGTGTGTGTGTCCGATAATTCAAAGAATTATTGGACATGGGGTAGACTTTGGGATCAAGGCTGATTTCTCATCGTATGAAGATAATTCAAATTCAGGCATACTTCTCTGCTGACATTGTGGGATTGGCAAAAGCACATATGTCACTTCCATATTCTGAACCTTTTTTACTAGGAGATCATCCATATGTGTGTGGGCACCTAGTCTCTGCTGGGACTTTGCTCCTAACGATGCTAACTCAGGATATATTTCTTTCTCAGCTTTCTTAATGGGGAACAATCTCTTGTGAGATTCAGGAGCAATTTGATTGGAATGCCTGAAAGTTTCATTTCCTTTTCCTGTGATGCACTTTGATGCAAAATGTATAACTAAAAAGGGTGGTCATAAAAACCATTGTAGAAATAAAAATAGTCATTGTAAAAATAAAAATAATAACTTGAACCAGTGCCTACCCCTTGGCAGACATGGAGGATACAAGAGAAGACGTCCATGACTTAAGTTTCCGAATATGTTGATCACACCATGAATGAATTTTGCAATCCAGGTATCCAGAGAGAGGTTCCCTCCCACTTCCACCACAGTTTGAAACATCACCACTGAAATAATGTTGATGTTTCACTCTGAAGAAATATGGGCAAAGCAGACAGAGGCCAGTTGCCAAGTCCAGCACCTGTATTACAATGGTGCAATTGTAGTTCAGTATACTGATTTTTTTTTTTTTTATGGTGGTACTGGCGATTGAACCCAGGGACTTGCACATGCTAGGCAAGTGCTCTACCACAAGTTACATCCCCAACCCTTGTTATTGCATTTTCAGACAGGGTCTTGCTAAGTGGCCCACGCTGACCTAGAACTCACCTCTTGCCTAAGCCTCTCAAATAGTTGGAATCATAGACCTGTGCCACCTCTGATTTCTTTTTTTTCTTTTTCTTTTTTTTTTTTTTTGGTACCAGGGATTGAACCCAGGGGCACTTAGCCACTGAGCCGCATCCCCAGCCCTTTTTTATATTTTATTGAGAGAAAGGGTCTTGCTAAGTTGCTTAGGGCCTCAACAATTCACTGAGGCTAGCTTTGAACTTGCTATTCTCCTGCCTCAGCCTCCTGAACCGCTGGGATTGCAGGAGTGTGCCAGTTCTGATTTCATTTTAAGACATCTCCAAGGCACCTTTATTTTGGGGAATACATTAAGACTGGATGGGGAGAAATATTTCACAACAGAGAAATAGGAACCAAAGGACCCACATTACAAGTGAAAACCCAGGAGCACTCTTTACCTTCTGGTTTCACTCTCAAAGTCAAAGCCCGATGCTGTAGAAATGGTCCCGATGCTGTCGATTGTGAAGCCAGAACCCTCCGGGGAAATGAAGTACTGTTTTATTGGACAATAAAGAGAAAGAAAAATATTGGAGCAATATAGCTGATTCCCTGGAGAGATTCCTCATGCCACCAAGTACCCGGCCTCAGCTGCTCACTTGCAGCTGGCTCTATATGGGATGGATGCTCAGTAAATGCTCACTATGATGAAGAAGGGGGAAGAGGAGCTGGAGGAAGAGGAGGAAGAAGAGGAAGAGGAGGAGGAAGAGGAGAGGAGGAAGGATAAAGGAAGAGGAGAAGGGATGGGGAGGAGGAGGACCCTGTCTCTAAATAAAATGTAAAAAGATGTGACTCAGTGGTTAAAAGCACCCCTGGGTTCAATACCTGGTACCAAATAAATAATAAATAAAAAGAAAAATGAGTTGCATTTAGAAAAGCATGCTGACTCTCCCCTGAGAACAGGGATAAATGTGTTAGTTTATTAGTGGTGAGGATGGACATTTTTTTGTGTTAGGGATCAAGATGTATAGAAAGAAAAAGAAATGAAATACTGGAACATCTGTTCCCCTGACTGTATGTGGCGGTACAATGTCTTATCAAGGCACTTTTCATTCATACTACCTTTCAGTGATTCTATCAGGTTCTTCCAATGCATCGTCTTTTGACTCTCATAACTCTATGTCACAGGTACTGATATTATCCCATCTCACAGATAGGAACGCTGAGGCTTAGAAGATTCAAGAGGTTTAGCCCCAGCCTGAGAGCTGAGGTTTCTGAAACTTCGTCTATTGCTTTTCTGCTCCCTGTATTGCATTTGTAAGGGAAAGCTCTTGACAAAGAGGAAAGATAAGGTCAGGGTTTCTAATGCAGGTGAGAATCAAACGATTACAAAAAGCCAGGGTAAAAAAAAAATCCATGAGAGGATTAATATCGGAAGTTAATTATACCAGTGCTACTGACTTCATCATTGTATATACCCAGAGATAATTTAATAGAGAAGATTAAACCCAGGAGGATTGCAAAGTAAGTACCCAAAAAAATCATTTGAAGAAATTAGTGACCTTTAAATTTATGGATTTTGTCATGAATCATCGTGTTCTGATTAATTGAATTTACACCTTCCCTTTTTACCCATATAAATAAGATGGAATTGATCTCTGCTGTTTCTGTAGAACAATGTAGAATATTAGTATTCAGGAACTGCCGGCAAATCTATCACATATTTACTTTTAGGGGCAAACACAGGAATAATGGTGTCTGCCTCATGGAGGAAAGATGGGGATGATTGGTAGTTAAATTACCCCGGGAGTGCTCACAAGCCCAAGGTCTGGTTCTATAAAAATATATATGATTTTTTTAAAAGACATCTGCTTTTATATTTGCAACAACTCAAAATTCAGAATTCCAAAGTTAATTTCAGCATTACACTGTTGTGAACAACTGTTTGAAACAATGCACCCTGCGAACTTCATGTTATAAGGTTTGATTTTTCACAAAATGAAGTATTCTTTAAATTTAAAAAAGAAAAAAAAATGGATGGCACTGATATGAACAAACTCCTTCGGAGAAGCAGGAGAGGTTTGGAGATGGCGGTTGCTAGGCAGCCAGGGCCATCAGTGGGAAAGCCACCTAAATGAAAGATGTCCCGAACAGGAAAGCAGCTCACAGGATGAGAAATTAACTCTCTGGGGCCAGGCAACTGAAGATTCATTGTCACGGGGTTTGTTTTGTTTTATTGTTCCTCATTTTCTCGGTAATGACACCATCAACTAGAAAAGAACAATTTCAGCCATCAAAATAACAGTGGTGTTAGGCGCAGTGGCCCATGTGTATAATCCCAGTGGCTGGGGAGGCTGAGGCACGAGGAGCCAGAGTTCAACTTAGCAAGGCCCTGAGCAACTCAGTGAGACCCTGTCTCTAAATAAAATACAAAATAGGGCTGGGGCTGGGGCTCAGTGGTCGAGTGCCCTGAGTTCAATCCTGGTACCCCACCCCACCCCCCCCAAAAAAAATAAATAACAGTGACAACACTACTCCCAGGTCCTGAGGCGTAAGAACAAATGAGGGGTTGGGGAGGCAGGGAGACTTCAGTCCTTCTGGAAGGACTTATCATCAGAATCCACTTTATTCTCTTCTCTGAAAGGCTTGTTCGGGACTATTTGCTCTCACAGTAGCTCAAGGATTGGAAATATCAGAACCTGCCCTTCAGGCCAAACAGAGTAAAGAGAGTTCAGGCCTCAACAACTCAAGTCTCCTTTGAGAGCAGGGACTTAGAAACAATGGCTGAATTCTTCAGGGCTTTCTGCACCATTAAAATAAAAACAATAATATCTGTGATGGGGACCAGTTGTTCTGATTGTGTGCATTTTTCTTGAATTATCTCACTCAACTTTTTTTTTTTTTTTTTTTTGTACCAGGGATTGAACCCAGGGGGTTACCTTTTTATATTTTATTTACAGACAGGGTCTCGCTGAGTTGCTTAGGGCTTTGCTAAGTTGCTGAGGCTGGCTTTGAACTTGTGATCCTTCTGTCTCGGCCTCCTGAGCCACTGGGAGAGTACAGGCACGTACCACTGCCCCTAGCTATCTCACTTAACTCTTGAAATGATGCTGAGATTGGTACTCCTCTTAGCCCTACATTTCAAAAGAGGAAACCAAAGCTTCCAAACATTGAAGAAATGGCTCAAGAATACAGATCTAGTCTTCCTGGGAGAAAAGAAAGATGTCTATTTTTTTTTTAATTTTTTAAAAAATTTTATGACTTTATTTATTTATTGGTATCAAGGATTGAACCCAGGAGCACTTAACCACAGAGTCACATCCCCAACTCTATTTATTTATTATTTATTTATTTAGAGTCAGGGTTTCACTATGTTGCTTAGGGTCTCATTAAATTGCTGAGGCCGGCCTTGAACTCACAATCCTCCTGCCTCAGTTTCCCAAGCCCCTGGGATTACAGGCATGCACCACAGCACATGGCTATTTTTTAAAACATTACAATTGAACCTACTTTTTAAATGTTGCAGGTGGAGACTAAAGAATCTACATGGGTGAAAACATAATTATGGAGCAGCTCAGTGTTACTGTTTACAGAGGAAGAGAGGGAACTGAGGGGAGAAAGAGGGAAGGGAAAGACCAGGTAGTCTGAAATGGAGCCCTGAGAAAACTGAATATCACAAGGCCCAGCAGAGGAGGATGAACCAGGAAACAAAACGAGAAAGCATAGTGAGAAGGGCAGGAGAGCCAGGCACAGTGGCACATGCCTCTCTAATCCCAGCCGAAGGATCATGAGTTCAAAGCCCCCCTTGGCAACTTAGTGAGGCCCTGTCTCTAAATAAAATATTAAAAATGTGATTCTGCAACATGCACCCTTGGAAAAATGAGAAATTATATCCCATCTATGTATGATATATCAAAGTACATAAATGCATTCTACTGTCATGTATAACTAATTAAATCAAATTTTTAAAAAATTGGGGGATGTGACTCAGTGGTTAAGTGCCCCTGGTTTTAATCCCTGATACAAAAGAAAATAAAAAAGAAAAAGGTAGGAGAAAAATTAGGAGTGTTTACTATCACAAAATAATATTAATATTAGGTAATAATTATTGAGTGCTTCGTGCCTAGTACTTTACTTGCATTACCTCATTTAAGGTAGAACCTAACGATAACTCTATTATAAATAAAGAAACAGAGGGACCGAGAGCTCTACCAGGATTCCAAAGAGGGTCAAAGCTCGAGTCTTCTCCTAAGCTGGCTAATTGCAAGCTGTGCTGTTCCATGTCTACCTTGGTTTGACCCAGGGAGGAAATGGCTTTCTTAGGAAGCATTAGTACAGAGTGTGATCCGGACCGACTTGTTTTCAAACAGCCAAATATGTTGTGTTCATTTTAAAGCAAAAAGATTGGCTAATGATTGCTGATCTGCTACAAAACCTTTTATTGGAGAGGTGCAGGGTTTTTTTTTCTTTTTTAAATTATTATTATTATTATTATTATTATTATTATTATTATTATTATTATTTGTTCTTTTTAGATATACATGTCAGTCGTGGTTTTTGTTTTGTTTTGTTTTTGGTACTGGGCATTGAACCCAGGGACACTTGACAACTGAGCCACATCCCCAGCCATATTTTATATTTTATTTAGAGACAGGGTCTCACTGAGTTGCTTAGCACCTCACTAAGTTGCTGAGACTGGCTCTCGATCCTCCTGCCTCAGCCTCCCAAGCCACTGGAATTACAGGCATGTGCCACCACCCCCCAGACAGTAGAATGTATTTTGACATATTATACATACGTGGAGTATAACTTATTGTAATTAGGATCCCATTCTTGAGGTGTTACATGATGTGGAGTTACATTGGTTGGGTATTCATAAATGAACACAGGAAAGTTCTGTCCCATTCATTCCACTGTCTTTCCTATTCCCATCCCCCTCCTTTCCATTAATTACCATTGTCTAATCCAATGCACTTCTATTCTCTCTGCCCCTTACTGTGTGTTAGCATCTGCATATCAGAGAGAACATTTAGCCTTTGGTTTATTGGGATTGGCTTATTTCACTTGGCATTATAGTCTCCAGTTCCATCCATTTACCGGCAAATGCCATTATTTCATTCTTCTTAATGGCTGAGTAATATATACATCACATTTGATAGATATATCATTTAAGAAGAGAGCTTCAAACTATAAAACAGATAAAACTCCAGACACAGTAATTATTGTAGAATAGACTTGCATGTTCATCCTAGGGCTATGCAGAAAGTACTAGCACTTTACCCTGAGCATTTGCTAAGACAGAAGTACCACGGATCTTGTGCATGACCTTGAAAGTTGTTGAGGTTTCTCATAACATCTTGTTACTTTCCTCCAAAGTATAAGAGCACTCTCTTACATTCACTTTATAAGCAATAGAAATAGTTTTCCACTTACACACTTCCACAGGACCGCTAAGAGTCCTCGATCTTCTTAAAGCAAACTTCTTTATGATTCTAATACATTATCCCAATATCTAGTTAATATACCAGCCCTCGAGATGGTATATCATGTGCAATTCAGCAGTTTGCTTCAGCCACCTTAGTTTTGGACATGTGTCTTAAGGGTTTCCCCAGAAACAGCCCCTGAGATGAAAATGTATGTGCAGGTGATTTAGTAAAAGCTTCCAGAAAATTGGTGAAGACAGAGAAGGGGAGGAAATCAAGCAAAAATGTGATGATCTCAGAGTCCCAGGGAGACGGTTTCAGGAGTCTATGCTAAACCCCAGAGCTGTCAATCAAGGAAAGGGAAAGAGATGTAACTTCTCAGGTACCTCTTGCTCTTTCAGCCTGTAAGAAACACACAGAAATGTTTTCATGGCTGAATAAAGTAAAAGCACAGTGGAGGTGGTGAGAGCCACATGCCCAACAGGAAGAAAATGGTGAAATGGGATCCAACAGGATGTGGGAAAAAGTACCACTGCGTATGTTTTTGTCATTTTGGGGGGCTGGGGGGGGGAGGTTGGTTTTTCTCTGGAAGGGGGTTTCTAGGAATTGAACCCCAGGGGCACTCTACCACTGAGCTATAACCCTAGCCCCAGCTCCAGCCCCAGCCCCAGCCCTGTTTATTTTTCATTTTGAGACAGAGCCCAGCTAAATTGCTGAGGCTGGCCTTCACCTTTTGATCCTCCTGCCTCAGCCTCCTGGATTTGTGGGATTACAGGCGTGAGCCACCACACCCAGCTAAAACTTCCTTTGTCACAGAAGCTGAAATAAATATTTGGTTGAATCATGCTAGAAAGCAGAGTTGGTCCCTATGTTTAGAAATCAATTACCTTAGATGTAACATTTAATTTTGCCCCATATGCTTTAATAAACTGATGGAAACTGGGCTTCTTTTCAACTCTGAATTGATTGGTTAGGGCTAACAACGCATTGTAGGCAGAAAAAAAAAAGGGTGAGCTCAGGGTGGAGAAGTGCTATATTCAATTAGTGATGCCTGCTACCAGCAAGTGAGAAGGCATCCCAGGACTGTCAGGAAAGATGTTCAAGATCCTATTAAAATGTTCAGGGAGTTTTTAAAGATACAGACACCTGAGCCCCCTCCAGAAATCCTGTTTTAATTGGTCTAAGGGGCTTTGGCATCTGTTTGTTAAAAAAAAAAAAAAATCCACTTGATTCTACTGTTGCATTCAAGGTAAAGAACTGTGGGAACATTTAGCACGAATTACCTTGCTATTTTCCCATTGTCCCAACATATGTTTTCAGGAATACTTTAATGAAACAAATCCTCCTAAAAAATAATATTTTATTATAATTCCTTTTTTAGTCTTGCAAAAAAAATTCTTTTCCAACATGAACAACAAAATATTTTTGTTCTGTCTTTTCCTTGTTGGGTCTTCAACAAAGTGGTGGCTTTGAACAGACCAATCTTTGTTCATTGAATTTGTGCAAATGGGCTGAAATTATTGACTTCTTTATACACATCCCTTCAATAATCACGCCCAGGCACATTTATCTCTATAAGACAATAGCCTTAACATTTAGAAAATACCATCAGAAGCCAGCGTAGTGGCACACACCTGTAATCTCCATGCCACTCAGGAGGTTGAGGTAGGAGGATTGCCAACTTAGAGGCCAGCCTCATCAATTTAATGAGACCCTAAGCAACTCCGCGAGGCTCTGCCTCAAAATAAAAAAAATATATATATAAAGTCCTGGGGATGTGACTCAGTGGTTAAGTGCCTGTGGGTTCAATCTCCAGTCCCAAAAAATAAAAATAAAAAAGAAAGAAAGAAAGAAAAGTAAGCATCATCAGAATGTATACATTTGTAATTTGTAAAGCAAAACTAGTAATAATGTACACTGAATGCTCAGTGTACATTGCCCTTTGCAAGATGACATAGCAATGGGGTGACTACTGGCTATGAAATATTACAAACTCGCATGCCCTCTTGTGGAGAGTGTTGCAAGCTTTGCAGTTATAAAGAAACACTGCCCCCAAAATATATGTATTAACAGCAACATTGTAGTTTTCTCCGATCCTCTGCCTTTTGTGTGGAGAAGTGAAGACATTTCCTAGATAATTAAAGCTTTTTTAAAAAAACCCTTTTGCCCAATTACATATCTAAAATTGTTTCTTAGTTTGAATAACTCAGATTAGTACCTCCATGCTCAAATTCATTTGGCAAGCCTATGACTAAACTAAATGATTCATCACATTCCAGAATTTTTCAAGAAATTTTATAGTGTATGACTTAAACTCCCCCCGACACACACACACATTCTTTCTCTTTTGAAGTGGGGTTCCAGTCGAAGACCAGGACACTAGGTACAACTCAGAAATGAAATGAATCCTTCCAATGATTCTGCAAACACTTCTTTGTTTTTGTTTGTTTGTTTGTTTGTTTGGTACCAGGGATTGAACCCAGGGACTTGACCACTGAGCCCCATCCCTAGCCCTATTTTGTATTTTATTTAGAGACAGGGTCTCACTGAGTTGCTTAGGGCCTCACCATTGCTGAGGCTGGCTTTGAACTCATGATCCTCCTGCCTCAGCCTCCTGAGATGCTGGGATTACAGGCGTGCACCACCACACCCATCCAAACACAGTCTGCTGTGATGAAGACCAGGGCCCACTGCCTGGTTATGTGAAGGAAAAACACAAAAACACATAATACAATTTTGTAAGAGCATTGAAATATCCATCATACCACAACTCAATTAGGTAAAAGCACGTCATTGCTGTGTTAACTGCATTCAGCAGCTCAAAGAATGTTTTTAGTAGATGCAAACATTTTTCCTTTCCAAAGAGTTGTGTAGGCAGGCAAAACCCAGGTGAGGTGATGTCATGTGGATGTCAAAACACTCGTTTGTTTTGGTGGCTGTTGACTTTGCACAGGTTAATCGTTGCCAAATCTTCATTTTCTTTCCCTGAGTAGTCTTAAATTATGGGTTCCTGGATAGCAACTCCTTAGAGGATGACCCTCCTACACACCCTACACACATACACAAACACACGTTCTCCCTCTTAACACTGAGCACAGCTGTGGTTTATTGTTGTTGTTGTTGTTGGCTTATTTTGTTTTTTGGTACCAGGGATAGAACCCAGAGGTGCTTAGCCCCTGAGCCCCATCCCCAGCCTTTTTTATATTGTATTTAGAGACAGGGTCTCACTGAGTTGCTTAAGTCCTTGCTAAGTTGCTGCAGGTGGCTTTGAACTCATGATCCTCCTGCCTCAGCCTCCCGAGTTGGATTCTAGGCCTGTACCACTGTAGCCTGCATAATCAATCTTTTTTGCTTCTGGACAATAAGTTCCATAAGGACAGGGATTTTTGTCTGTTTCATTCACTCCTAAAGCCCTGCTGCTTAGAACATTTTTTGGCACTAATAAGTACCCAATAAATAATTCCTAGTTTGGCAAAAAATAAAATAGATATGTCACTGTTATTTCCAACCTCTTTGCCCATGTCCCCTTAGACAGTGTCTTCCTCCCATTTTATAGATAAACTGCAGATGAAGCCCAGTCCTCTACGCATATTCTTTTTTATTTTTTACATTTTTAGGGGTACCAGAGATTAAACTCAGGGGCACTCAACCACTGAGCCACATCCCCAGCCCTATTTTATATTTTATTTACAGACAGGGTCTCGCTGAGTTGCTCAGGGCCTCAGTAAGTTACTGAGGCTGGCTTTGAACTCTTGATCCTCCTGCCTCAGCCTCCCCAGTCCCTGGGATTACAAGCGTGAGCCACCGCACCGGGCCTCCACTCATATCCTTGATGCCACCACCCACTGCCCACTCCAGGGAATCACAATGGCCATGACCACCAGTCTCAGTTGCATTATTCATTTTCTTCTTTCAGCTGGATTGTCCCCTTCTGCATAAAACATGTTATAATATTTCTCATCTTTCCAAAGTGAAAATTTCACTCAGATCTACATTCTCCTCCAGGTACTGTCCAATTTCTTTGCTCTGCTTTTCAGGAAAATTCTTTGAAAATTGTCCCTGCCCACTACGCCTATTCACCCCATCTCACAGTCCCTGGATTCCTCTCCAACCAAACTTTCTGTCTCCTGACTCCACTGTGCAAACTCACTTCTCAAGGACACCAAAGCTCTCCATCCACTCCTTCCCAGGGCCCCTGCTGGGCGCCACACACTTTCCTGAGTTCTAGCAATTCACATATCGCTACATTCAATGATCGGGCGTCTCGGTTCTCAGCTACCTGGACAGCTCGATAGTGCTAGATCATCCCCTCCTTCCTGAAATACATTTTTTAATTCTTTGTTTAAAATTTTGTTCTAGTTAGTTATACAGGACAGTAGAATGCATTTTGACACATCCTACATAGATGCAGTGTAACTTCTCATTCTTCTGGTTGTACGTGATGTAGAATCGCACCAGTAGTGTAACCATATGTGCTCATAGGGTAATAATGTCCCATTCATTCCACTAGCTTTCCTTTACCCACACCCCTCCCCTCCCTTCACTCCCCTCTGTCTAATCCAAAGTACCTCTGTTCTTCCCTAGTGCCCCCCACCTTACTGTGAATTAGCATCCACACATCAGAGAAAACATTTGGCCTTTGGATCACTGAGATTGGCTTATTTCACTTAGCATGAGATTTTACAGTTCCATCCCTTTACTGGAACATGCCATAATTTCATTCTTCTTTAAGGCTGAGTAATATTTCATGGTGTATATATACCACAATTTCTGTATCCATTCATCTGTTGAAGGGCACCTAGGTTGGTTCCATAGCTTAGCTGTTGTGAATTCATCTTCTATAAACACTGACATGGCTGCATTACTGTAGTATGCTGATTTTAAGTCCTTTGGGTATAGACCAAGGAGTGGGATAGCTGGGTCAAATGGTGGTTCCATTCCCAGTTTTCTGAGGAATCTCCACACTGCTTTCCATAGTGGTTGTGCCAATTTGCAGACCCACCAGCGATATATGAGTGTACCTTTTCCCCACATCCTCTCACCCTGCACAAAACTCAACTCAAAGTGGATTGACACTTAAACACTAGAACAGAGACCCTGCCCCTAACAGAGGTAAAAGTCAGCCCAGATCTCCATCATGTCAGTTTAGGAACCAACTTCCTTAACAAGACTCCTAAAGCACAAGAAGTAAGATCAAGAATCAATGAATGGAATAGAATCCAACTAAAAATCTTCTTCACAGCAAAGGAAACAATCAATGACATGAAGAGAGAGCCTACAGAATGGGAGAAAATCGGAAATACGTTTCTTTGTGGACTTCTGGTAGAAATTCTACTTTCCTAATTCTCCTTTGACCTGACTAGTCCTGGTCAGCCTCATTTTCTCAAGCCTTCTCCTTACCTGTCAATGTTGGGACACCCCCATACTTCATCCTTGAGCCTTGTCTGGATCCACACTTGTTCCCTGGGCATCTCATGTCTTGGTCTGTAGATCCCATGTGCAAGCTGATAACCCCACATTAATATTCCTGCTCCCGCGTCTATGCTCAACTCCAAGTTGGTTGGTTGGTTGGTTGGTTGGTTTTTAATCTGTTGCTACTCCTGCCGGATACCTAATTGGCTTCTTAGTCTCAACTTGCCCCAAACAGTTCACTGGCTGCTCTTCCCAAACCCCATTCTTCTTCCATGAGTGGCTCAGGCCCAAATCCAAGAAGCTGTCTTGACACCTCCCTCTCCCTGACACTCCACGTCCAATTTGTCTGCGGATCTGTCAACATTGCCTTGGTAATGTAGGCAAACCGCTGACGTGTTTAGGAATGAAGGAGAGCTTTGTTGGCAACTCACAGGGCGGGGGGTGTAGCTCACTGGATCAGTGAACCCTGAACCTGGAGTGAATCCCCAGTCAAACCCCTCCCCACCAAAAAAAGCAACTTACTATGAACCACTTCAATAGAATAGAAGGGACTGGAAATCAATGCAAGAAAGGACAGCTGGGAAATCATACAGATACGGTAAAATAGTCACCGGAGGCTACTGGTGGGTGTGTGGGTGATCACTCCATTGGTCAACTCTTTCGACTTTTCTGTACATTGGAAATGCTTAATAATAAAATATTTGGGGAAATAAATAAAAATCAATGATTCTTCCCCATCCCAATTGCCACCTCCTAGACCGAGGTGCCATCGTCTCTCACACCATCATCTCTCACCTTGATTATTTATTGCTGTCACCTCTAAACAGTTCTCCTGCTTGCACTTTTGACTTTTTATAGTCCATTTTCTCTAAACAGAAGGTAACTTGATCTTTTATGTAAATAAGAGCATGTATTCCCCTATCCAAAGATTTCCAAGGGAATCCCATATCCATCAAAACAAAAGGCAGGAGCTGGGGTGGTGGCTCAGTGGTAGAGGGCTTGCCTGGCATGTGTGAGGCACTAGGTTCGATTCTCAGCACCACATATAAATAAATGAATAAAATAAAGGTCTATGAACATCTAAAAAAATTTTTTTAAATGCAAAGTCTTTTTCAACATTTATGTATCTCCAATATCAACTTTGTAACCTCATCTCATTCTTTGCTTTGCAGACATATTGATATCTTTGTAGTACCTTAAAAGGGCAAAAACTGTTCTCTCCCAAAAGTTTTTTAATGGATAAAGAATTTGAATACATATTTCTATAAAGAAAATGAGAGTGGTAGTGCATGCCTGTCATCCCAGCAGCTCAGGAGGCTGAGGCAGGAGGATCGGGAGTTCAAATCCAGTCTCAGCAATGGTAAAGCACTAAGCAACTCAGTGAGACCCTGTCTCTAAATAAAATGCAAAGTAAGGCTGGGGATGGGGCTCAGTGGTTAAGTGTCCCTGCATTCAATCCCTGGTACCAAAAAAGGAGGCAGGGTCAATAAATCTAAATACATATTCTAGAATAAAAAGACATAGAAATGACCAACAGGTAAATTTTTAGAAAATGTTCCACTTCACTAATCATCAGGGAAATCTAAATCAAAACCAAAATGAGATATCACCTCAGCTTTATCAAAAAGTCTAAAGGTAACTTGTGGAGAAAAGAGAACTCTTACACACTGTTTATGGGCATTGGTATGTATATTGTGGAAAACACTATGGAGTTTTCTCAAGAAAGTTAAAAAGAGAATGACCATATGATCCAGCAATCCAACCTTGGGGTATAATCTGAAGAAATAAAATTAGTATGTTGAAGAGATATCTACACAGTTATGTTTACCGCAGCACCTATTCACAACAGTGAAGAGCATTGGAATCAACCTAAATGTCCACCAACTGATAAAGTAAATGTGGCATATCTACATAAGGAATACTATTCGGCCATAAAAAAAAATGCTATCCTGTCATTTGCAGTAACACAGATGAAACTGGAGATTGTGAAGTTTCATAAGTCAGACCCAGCAAGACAAGTACCCAGTGATGTTATTTATAGGAAGAATTTTTTAAAACTGATCTTCTGAGAAGAAGTTGAGAATAGAATTGGGGTTACTGGAGGCCAGGAACAGCAGTAGAGGGAGGGATGGGAATTTTGATGGATAATAAGCTAGAAGTGATGGATAGTAAGCTAGGAACAAGAAGTTCTAGTGTACTGTTGCATAGTAGGGTAACTGTAGATAACACTAATGGGCTATGCAACTTGAGCCAGTCATGGTGGTACATGCCTATAATCCCAGCGGCTTGGGAGGCTGAGGCAAGAGGATCACGAGTTCAATGCCAGCCTCAGCAACTTAGTGAGGCCCTAAGCAACTCAGTGAGACCCTGTCTCTAAATAAAATACAAAAATGGTCTGGGGATGTGGCTCAGTGGTTAAGCACCCATGGGTTCAATCCCTGGTACCAAAAATAATAATATTAATAATAATAATAATTTTGAAAGTTTTTATAAAGACAAATGTTTAAGGAGATCAATTTAAGCATTATACAATATATACATGTAAAGAAATTGTATGTTTTCTCTTCTTTGCAACCCTGAGTCCTAATACATTCTCAGAGTAATTATGGCTCATAGAAGAAATAGACTCCTATTTATTAATTTTGCCTACAAAATATGTACTGAAATGACAGGACTTAATATTTCCAACGCTGAATGCATTCTGCCTAGTTGATGTATGTTTCTTTACACCTGTGAAACATAAAAATGGAAAACTAGAGGCTATTCAAAGGAAAGGACAGAGGCCTTTTTTTTTTCCAAAATGATTGCACTTTAAACAATCCATCAAAAGCAGAATTACCACCTCAAATTGTAAAGCAGAAATTTACATATTCTGGTTTCTAATGCCATAGACTCATCTTTTTTACTCCCTTTTATGTTTGTTTTACAGCTGAGTTATAAAATAGGAGTATATAATTAAAATCCTCAGACCCATAATTATAAGCTCGGCTGCAGAATAATTGTTGAGCCTTTTGATGATTCCGCCGCTAATTATGCCCCTTAGAAATTCCAAATATCACTTTCCCATAAAAAGCTGATCATTGTCAGCCTTCAGTCAACACACTTGACTGATGGGAAGATAATGTTTATTTCCACATGTTTATTGGTGGCCTACCCTGACTTGGTACCCTTATTTTACTAAGGAGGGAAAGATAATGAATCCATAGACATAGATTTATATTTATATTGAATGGCACATTTGTTTTTCTCCTTCACAAACTACCATGAAACTTTCAGAAATTGCTCCTTATTTGGAACTTTTTAAATCTCTCCAGTAAGTTATTAGGATGTGCATTTGGTAGATTACGTCCTAATATCTGATGCCTCAAAGAAAATAAGTGTCTGTTAATTGAATGCCAGCATATGTTCGAAGATCTATGTTCAGAAACGTGTCACTAATTTTTGGGGTACTTTGAATCAGCTATTCTACCTTGAATTGCAGACATGAAATCCTGTTTTGTGGAAATATCCCTGTCACATTCTAATCTCTCCCTTCCTACTCTCCACCTGCTCTTGCCCCTCCCCCACTGCCCCACTGCAAATGCTTGTCCAAAAAAATGCTGAGCCTATTTTTATAAAATGCTGTTTCTGTAGACTCTTGAAGGCACAATATCTTACTTTGAAAGATATCTTTTAAGGAATAAATTTATTTCACCATTAAGAAACAAACAAACAACAACAACAACAAAAAATCCAGGCACAGTGGTGGCGCATGCCTGTAATCCCAGCGGCTCGGGAGGCTGAGGCAGGAGGATCTTGAGTTCAAAACCAGCTTCAGCAATGATGAGGCCCTAAGCAACTCAGTGAGACCTTTTCTCTAAATAAAATACAAATTAGGACTAGGGATGGGGCTCAGTGGTTGAGTGCCCCTGAGTTCAATTCCCGGTACCCGCCACCAAAAAAAATTAAGTCATATTTGACAATTAAAATAGCATAAAGAGGTGTGCAACTTGATGACTTGGTATAATTTCACTAGATATATAATTCTTTTTTAATTTTATGAGAATTCTTGCTGGTTGTTTTTTTTCTCTCTTCCTTTCAATATTTTATTCCACTCTTTTCACTTGCATGGTTTCTAATGAGAAGTCTGCTGTAATTATTATCCTTATCTCTCTCTAGGTTTGGTGGTTTATTTGCCCTTTGTCTTTATTCAAGATTTTCTCTTTGTGTTTGGTTTTGTAAAGCTTGAATTTGTCTAGAGGTACACATACATGTGCATGTGCATGTGCATACACGGGCATATATAAATACACTCATCTGTAAAAATATGTATATATCCCGGATGAGATAAGGCTCAAAGTCTCCCTTCTCTCATCTGGGAGAATAGTGCTTTGCCACGAAGAAGGCTTTAGTTTTATTTCACAGTGATTCTCTTCTCTTCCCTCTGCCAAGATCTTTCTTGTATTATGTTCACCATGAAAACCTGGTAGAGTTCCTGGTGGTGAACCCCATGCAAGCGTGCCCCCACACACACCAGCCACCTCTAACACTGTGGCCCACGGAGTTTCTCCCTGTCATTCTACTCTATACTTAGCCTCTGATCATTCTGACAATTCCAGACTACAATGTAAGGTCTCCCGGGCTCCACCTGCTTCTGCTCCAGCTAAGCAGAGTGTGGCTGTGATATTCTGGATTCATCTGTCTCTCCAGATCTCAGGGTAGAATTTTGACCTGGTGAGTTCAAGAAAGGTTGTTGATTTTCTGTTTGTTCAACTTTTCTTTGTTGTAAGTATGAGAGGTGCCACATTTTCTATCTCAGAGCACTGCCTGCACCATGGTATCAGGAATCCTTAAAATGTGGAGTAACAATGGTTGTTATGGTGTGGATGTGAGGTGGCCCCCGAAGGCTCATATGTGAGATGATGCAAGAAGGTTCAGAGGAGAAAAGACTGGGTAGTGAGAGCCTTAACCCAACAGTGAATGAACCCCTGGTGGGATTAACTGGGTGGTGGCTGGAGGAGGTGGGTGTGGCTGGAGGAGGGGGCATTGGGGGCGTGGCTTTGGGGTCTCTATTTGTCTCTGGAGAGTGGAGTCTCTCTCTGCTTCCTGATCACCATGTGAGCTGCTTCCCTCCACCACACTCTTCCTCCATGATGTCCTGCCTCCCCTGGAGCCCTGAGGAATGGAGCCTGCTGTCTATGGACTGAGACCTCTGAAACCCTGAGTCCCCAAATAAACTCTTCCTCTTCTACAGTTGTTCTGGTTGGGTCTTTTAGTCACAGCAGCGAAAAAGCTGGCCAAAACAGTGGCAGTATAGCATGAAGAGCCCTACTCCTAAAATACATGTGGATCTGAATATGGATGAAATCCAGCCTTCTTCTAGTAACATTTATTC
Source organism: Spermophilus citellus (assembly GCF_964194105.1). Classification (NCBI taxonomy): domain Eukaryota; kingdom Metazoa; phylum Chordata; class Mammalia; order Rodentia; family Sciuridae; genus Spermophilus; species Spermophilus citellus. Next base: position 57,218,256 of record NC_138184.1, read on the forward strand.
CATGGGCAATGCCCTTCACATGACTTTCCATCTTCCATCTTTAATAAGCAGCCGAGAGGTAGGTCACATTATATCAATTTTACCGTGGGATCTAGTGCAACCTTTGAACTCTGTGGATTCCAGTTAAGCCTTCCATGGAATGTTATGAGATGATACATTTTGAAGTGCTATGAACAAACAATTGGAACAATCCCCATCTAACAAACAGTCTCATTAGACAATTACAGAAAGCATTTAACATATTGTGAATTCAGGGGAGATATATAGACATCCTTTCCCCCAAATCAAGCTGTCACAAGATCTTTTATTTTGATGGAGCACCTGGAGAAACTTGTGTTTTGTGAAACACACTTTGGGAATTGCTGGTATTTTAGGAAACACCAAGATTTGGAAAAAGATGGGACATGGATTTGAATCTCAACTCAGCTATTTGCTGTTTAGGTGAATGTTCCTAGTCTATAAATTGAAGACACAGTACTTTTTAGTTCATTGATCCATTAGGTAACATAGCAAACAACAGCATTTACTTTAGGAATTAATATGAGGACTCCATGAAACAAATTAAGCACCTGTCACGTGATATATACTTAAGGCTTATTAATGTTATTGTTGATCATCATCCCATATCAGGCTCCAAGATGGTGGGTGGCAAGGTCTTGCCCACATTAGAACCAATTTTCCTCTGAATTAGCCTGACAAATAAATGTGGTTATCCAGTCGCCAGAGTACTTGAATAGCACATCTGGTCTAGTCTATTGTGTCAGAGGATGTGTGTAGGAGTGTGTCAAAGTGTAAAGTTTCCAGGGCCTATGTCACGATGGAAATGTCATTCCATGTTTGGTAAAATTCACAAAAAACATGGCACAGTCCTTCCAAATATGGCCCAGGAACCAACTGTCTTCTGAGAAAAGTATAGGGCTAAGATCCAGAAGCATTTAATCTGTGTGAGCAAGCATTTGGGGGTCTGTCATTCGAAGCGAATGACTTGCACTAATTGTCTGGTAAGTCATGGTGATTGCATGTTGGAGTCACAGCTAACCCCTATTGGACTGTCATGCATTTTCCATCCTAAATGTTAACACTGTGGGCAAGCTACCATGGAGAACACCCAAGAAGCAATTTCAATATGATGTCTGATTCCTGGGTGGCTGGAGCTGCTCAGTGCTAGATTTTAATACTATAATCTGGAACATGTAGATTTGGAGCAATACTCATGATTAGATGGTTTAATTGTGTGTTGTAAAGGAAGCTGTGACCTTTCCAGTCCAATCCTGGATGTGACCGTACACTGTTGGGAGGAGGAGAAGACAAATGCATGCGGGGGGAGTGTGACAACCGTGACACCGTTCCTTTGTCTCATTATTCAAGTGTATTCAATGATCTTAAAAACCATGTGGACCATGCCCCAAATATTAGTGGCCAGCTACATCTAAAAGAAAATTCTGTGAGTCTTAAACAAAGATCTAGTAACATGACCTGTAAATACTGAGCAGATGGCCTCAACATGAACAAGTCTCTCGTTTTTTTAGCCCGTTTGGGCAAACAAGACAACATTAAAAATGTATTATTCTTGCCTATAAATCCATTGGCTAAAACCACTGTAGTTTAATAATGCCATACTATGTCATATGGCATCAGAAGCTAAGACAGCCCTATCAGCCCCGCCATTGGCAAGACGTTTTACATTTGGAAAACTACTTTCACATTCATTGTGTTTGACCAGAGGAGAAAAGCCATACAAGACAAGAGATACCAGCGGGTTTCATTTCCCCAAATTTACAGTAGAAACCAACAAAGCAGAAGTGTGGGGTGATTTGCATCAGTTAAGTGAGGACTTAAACCCCAGTTTCTTAGCACTAAGTCCATGGTTTCTTCCCTCTCTGGGGCATTATAAAGTGGAAGGACAAGAGATAGAGTTCTTTTCCTAGAGTCACACATAAATTCTGCCAGAAAAATAAGGGGTGGGGCACGTTATTTCTCTACAGTGCATACAGCCAAAAATCCCAAGAACAGAATGAAAACAGCCAGGCATCTTCTGTTACCTAAGGATCAGGCTGGACCTTCCTGCACAAGAAGGAGCGCAGAGGGTAGGCAATTGCCCAGACATCCCAGACCTCAGTCACGGTCACCTAAAAGGTTCTAAGATATGTTTGGGACCTGAGCAGTGGGTATAAGTGATTGGATGGTCTCCGTGGCTTTGTATTTACATGCAACCACGCAGAAAACCACAAGACGTTGATATTCTTTGTTCTAAAACATAAATTACCTCCAAAGCAGCATCCTCTGGGTCCTTGGCTGTTGCTCGGTAAATGATGGTGCCCGGGGCAGTGTCTTCTAGGATATAAATCTCAGTAACTGCCAGAAAAGGTACAAGAGATGATTGAAGGAGTTTCACACCATGCTATCCCCACCCCCCAAAAAAAGCCCTCATCCAATTCTGTATTTTAGATAAAAATAAGAGTATTATACTTGCTCAGCACAAATGTTTTCATAGAGTGTCTCTAATTAAGCCAATAGTTATGATGATGATGATGATGATGGTGATGATAGGCACTATTTATTTAATATCTACTATGTGTCAGGCTAGAGGAAAAAGATTTAAAAATTTAAGCGGGGCACAGTGGCACAGCCTATAATCTCAGTGGCTTAGGAGGCTGAGGCAGGAGGATCATGAGTTCAAAGCCAGGCTCAGCAATGGCGAGGCCCTAAGCAACTCAGTGAAACCCTGTGTCTAAATAAAATATAAAAAATAAATTAATAAATAAAGGAGGGCTAGGGCTGTGGCTCAGTGGGAGAGCACTTGCCTAGCACATGTGAAGCACTGGGTTAGATCCTCAGCACCACATTAAAATGAATAAACAAAATAAAGATAGTGTGTCCATGCATAACTAAAAAATATTTTTAAATATATATAAATAAAAATAAGGGGCTGCAGATGTGGCTCAGTGGTTAAGTGCTTCTAGGTTCAATCCCAGTACGAGGGGCTGGTACGAGGGGCGGGGGAGGCAGTAACTAGAGGCAGGTGGGTGTGGCTGGAGGAGGTGGCACTGGGGGGCGTGGCTTTGGGGTCTCTATTTGTCTCTGGAGAGTGGAGTCTCTCTCTGCTTCCTGATCACCATGTGAGCTGCTTCCCTCCACCACACTCTTCCTCCATGATGTCCTGCCTCCCCTCGAGCCCTGAGGAATGGAGCCTGCTGCCTAGGGACTGAGAGACACTGTGAGCCACCAGATAAACTTTTCCTCCTCTACGGTTGTTCTTGTCAGGTTTTTAGTTACAGCAACAAAAAACTGACTAAAACAAAGATGTATAAGTGGTAGCAATCACAACAAGAAAGACAGGGTCCCTGACCTCACAAAGCTTCCAGTTTAATAGACACACTCCTAATTAAATCATCACACAAATGAGAGAATAATTTTGGTGCACTGTAACCACACAAATCAATGTATCACTATAATCAGTGAATAGGTGAGTATACTCTTTCATGTAACCCATGGGTCACTCCTGTTGTCAGTGTTGTCCCGATCAGTCTTATAGTCTGGGTGCCAGAAGAGCACCCAGGACCCAGAGCCTACAGCTACATCCACAGGAGCCCTCTTCCTCCAAGGAGATACCCTCAGTACCTTGGTTTCCAGGGGCAAGAGATCCGGTGAAGGTGGGCGGCTCATTCACATCTACTATCTGGATTAACATGGTCTGGGATGCTGTTGCCCCTCGATTGTCTTTGGCATAGATTATCAGGGAATAAAGCATCACACTCTCAAAATCCAGCTTGGGTACTCCAGTGGTGAATAACTAAGTTTAAAAAAATAAGTAAATAAATGCAGAATCATGGAGCAAACAATTGGATTCATTAGGACATATAGGGAATGTGTTAGATCTACAATCTCCAATATTGGTCAGCATTTTGTTGTTTTGTTTTGTTTTATGGGTTTTGTTAGGTTTTTGTTTTTGCCTTTGTTTTTCATTTCTGAGATGGTCTCTCACTAGCTGGCCTTAAAATCTAAGGGACAAGTGATCCTCCCACTTTAGCCTTCCAAATAGCTCGTGCCCCTCCATGCCCAGGTTTAAATTAACATTTTTAAAAAGGCATAAAAATCTTGAACTTAAGCTGGATACACTGGCGTACCCCTATAATCCCAGTGGCTTGGGAGGCTGAGGCAGGAGAATCTCAAGTTGAAAGCCAGCCTCAGCAAATTAGCAAGGCCCTAAGCAACTCAGTGAGACCCTGTTTCTAAATAAAACACACACCAAAAAAAAAAAAAAAAAACTGGGGGTATGGCTCAGTACTTAAGTGCCTGTGAGTTTAATCCTCATACAAATAAAAAAAAATCTTGAAGCTCACTCATATCATGTCAAATGATTTCTCCTCCATCTTTCCCACCTTCCCAGACTTTAATTTGGTCAAGGATTATCCTGATATCTCAATCTATCCTTGCAAAGTTGGTATTAGGTTTAGGTGCAGAAATTGGAGACTTGGGGAGGCTCTGCAGCATGGCCAAGTTTTCACAGGTAGAAGTGCAATGACTTTGGACTCCCTCTGACTTCACACTCATGCTCTTCATGAATCTAAAATGGCTAGGACCTCACATGGCAGAGTCAGACTCCCTCGTGTCCCTCCCTTGTTCACTCACCTTTATGTCCTGTTCTAGGTCCCTTCATGGTTTCCACACTGACTCTTGAACTGCCCTATTGACCTGAGACACCCCCACCCCCTGGCCCGAGGTGGAGCATGCACAGAACTGGATTTCAGTCCCACCTCTGGTGTGAAATAACTCCAAGACTCTGGCGATGGTCCTTCAGCTCTCTAACTTGGTTTTCTTTATCCTTGTATGAGATCACTAATGTCATTTCCATGTCTGCCATGATACCAAGAGTTTTGAGAATACTGTTTCTAAATATTTCTTTTTTAGAATTAGTGGAAATAGTGAAATAGTGGAAAACAAAGATTTTTATTGAGTACTCAGTGGAAGGGGTTGGACACTCGTCTTTGGACACCCTTTATCAAATCAAAACCCTTTTTCTGTGATGATAATGCATTCTAAGCAAATGCTAAGAGCTTACATGTATGGAGCACTTGCTATGTGTTAAATGCAAACATTTAAAAAATTACATCATTCCACCCTATTAAAAAAACAGTGTGATTGACATGTTAATATGTCCATTTTATAATCAAATATGAAATACAGATTTTGAAAGATCATCCAACAAGGAACAGGCAGGGCACAAATGCCATTCTGATACCAAAGCCCATCCGCAGGGCAAGGCTACCCACATGGCTGATTGTGGTTCTGAGAACAAAAGGATCATAATGTCACCCAGCCAACCTTCAGCCAGCAGAGCTAGCATTTGTTGATCACTCTCTCCGAGTCCGGGATTACTTTCTACTCTTTGCCTCTGTTAATCATCAAAGCAAACCTGAGAGGGAGGTCCTAATGTCACCCCGCTTCACAGAAGCTGAAACTGAAGCTCAGGTTATATAACCTAGCTGGGAAATCCATGCTGCGCTTGGAGACGGAACGTGGGCCTGACCCCTGCCCATCTGTTCCCAACACCCTCCCGTCGGCCAGAACTGCCACAGACAGGAGCACACAGGGGTGTTGTCGCAGTTCCATCAAAGTCAGCAATACCTGGCATCGGATACCATTCTCTACTGAGAAAAAGCCCCAGGCTGGACATGATCTCTTCAAGTCTCACGGTTTTCCCATGGAGTGAATAAATGCTCTAGCATCCCCCAAGCTGCTGAGGAAGAACTAAAGCCCAGGAGTAAGAAATTTTGCCTACAGTAACACCACTCGTAGTAACTGAGCTGGGGTTTAAAGCCAAGGCTTCCTGACACTAGAGCTTTTTTTCTATTCTCCACACGCTAATGATTCCTGATAAGTTCACTTAATATCATAACCTGGTTTTAGGATCTATAGGGTTTTCCAGCCTCAATTAAGCACAATTTTGTCCTTAAAGAGCTCCTGATCCAAGAATGCTCCCGCTGCCATTTTCACATGATTTGCCCTCTCTTGGAGTCCCCAAAAGGATAGGAACTGTGTCCATCTTGAGTATCAACAAATATCAGCTCTCGATGAATATTTTTTAAGTCAACCAAAATTCTCATTAATTGCACTTGCACTGAAAGACGATAGGAAGATGGTTTAAGTTCCCCTCTGGTGGATGCCTCCCATCCAGAGAACACGAAGTGTGCATAGAAAAGGTGACTTGGGGGGGGGGGCCTGGGGTTGTGGCTCAATGGTAGAACACTCTCCTAGCACATGCGGGGCCCTGGGTTCAATCCTCAGCACCACATAAAGATAAATGAGTGGAACAAAGGTATTGTGTCCAACTACAACTAAAAATAAATAAATATATTTTTTTAAAAAAAAGGTGACTTGGATTCATTTCCCCATCCTGCCTAGGCAGCCCCTTTCGCACAATGACAGGTAGGAATCTGAAGGTAACATAACTAGAGTATACCATGTCTCATTCCCGTGGATGGATCCATATCATCAGTTCATGTGATTATTGTTTGCTATTGTTTCTCCAAGAGACTTGTTTGGCGAGGTGTTTCGTTGAATGCTTGGCCAGTGGCCTGGCTAAGCTCAACCAGTCTTTTGCAAAACAAACAAGCCCCCATGTGTCAAGGTAGAAAGTCCAACAAAGGATAATGATATGCTAAACCCCAAATAGAACAGTATATTCTCCCTTTTTTACTGTAATATTATAGAATTAGATATCAATCCATTTCATGTAGCCTTTATCTGCAGAAATATTTCTGGGCTACAAAAACCATTTCATAATCAAACTGCTTCTAAAGCTATCTAGAGCTGGTCTATTAAATAGCTCTGATACTGTGGCCACATTTTTCTTTATTGTCTTTTTTTAAAAAACTGTCAGTGGATCTCGTTATTATTCACTTATCTCTATGCAGTGCTGAGAATCAAACCCAGTGCCTCACACATGCTAGGCAAGCATTCTACAACTGAGCCACCTCGCCAACCCCCACATCTTCCTTATATTATTATTTTTTGACTGTCTATAATATGGCTACTTAGATTAGATTGGAAATGTATCTGCTATAGCAGCAACTATTGTGTGTTAACTACTTATCATGGACCAAGCAGTAAGATGATACTTTGCATATATTATCTCATGGAAACTTTCCATCAGTCCCCGAGTGAGGTGGTATTATTGTTAACCCCTTATTATAAGGAAAATAAAAAGCACCGAAAGTCAAGTAATTTACCCAAGGTCATGTTGTTACTAATTGTAGTAGCTATGATTGAAAAGTGGGTTTGTCAGGCTCCAAAATCTGTGCTTAGAATAGTGATGGTGCACTCATTCTCTCTCTCTCTCTCTCTGTCTCTCTCTGTCTCTCTCTGTCTCTCTCTCTCTCTCTCTCTCTCTCTCTCACACACACACACACACACACACACACACACACACACAGGAGGAAGAGGAGGAGGAGGAGGGGGGAGGAGATGGCAGAGGAGAAGGAGAAAAAGAGGTAGGAGAAGAAGAAAGTGTTGAGCAGGAGGAAGAGGAGGATCACTCAACTCTCTGATAACCTTTTGCTGCTGTTTAGACTTGTAACAAATATCCTATGAAAAAACAATATGAGATACATTTTACACCAAACTGAAAGTTAGAAGCAAATTTTAAAAAATCTAAGGATAAAAAGGTTTGGCAAAGTTATTCAAGAGCCTCATAACAGACCTTCCTTGCCCCTTTTAATCTGTTTTCCTCACAACATCTAGAGTGAGCCTTCTAAGATAGAAGCAAATTGTTTCTTTTTTCTGTAGGACTCTCCAGTGGTTTCTTAGATGTGGGAGGATTTAATGTCTCTGATGATTTACCCTTTCCTATACTCAGGTCCTTTGCAGTGTTCCTTCTACTAAAGGAATTGCCTTTGCAGTTCCTTCTACTGAAAATAGAGCATATTTCTCCACCCCCCACTAGCTTGGACATGTGACTTGCTTTAGCCAATGAGATCGGAGGAGACTTGGGTCTTGAAATATACGTGAGAGTTTGAGATTGTTCTTTTGTTCTCCTGCTTTTGCTTAAAGAGGGATAGGCTTTTGCTAACCAGTGTCCCAAGGAGCATGAGAGGCACAAAGAAAAACCTGAACTCAGCTGCAGCCTGGAACCAAACCAGTTGGCACCCCTAAACCACATGTTGCTCATAAGGACTTTATTACTTACAGCCCACAAGCAATGTGACCTCCATGTTCGTGGTGGTTCTCTTGCCCTCAGGTTCCACAGGGGCAATGCACAGGGATCAGGGAAATGCTGTGCATACAGGGGGTTGCACCATATTTGAGGGACCCTGATCTTAAGGAACCCGAAGCTCTTATAATAAGCAGTAAACCTGCCTGAACACTGCCCCTCTGAGAAAATAGCTTGATCATACCTAAATGGTTTATCTAGGTCCGCAGCCCATGCAGGCTTTGCCCCTCACCTCCTTTGCTGTCTCCTTTATCACCTTTTCTGCTTCAGTTCCTGTCACATCGATCTCTTCTCCCTATGGTGCCCCTTTGTTCCATCATGCCTTGACACGTGCTGTGGCCTCTCCCTGGAATGCTTCTCTCCTTCTTCATCTACTTAATTCTTTCCCATTCTGCAGATGACTTTTCATGTAGCTCTTTCTCAGGAATCCGGACCAGGTCAAAGGTCCCCTCTAGGTGCTCTCACGGAACTGTGGACCTGGATTTCATGGCTTTTGGACACATTTACAATGCTATGCTTGTATTCATGTTCCCTTGATTAATATACATCCCTCTAAACCAGTAAATATCACAAGGCCTGCATCTGATCAGAGCAAAATGTCTGTAAAATAAATGGATCATGATCTTCCCATGGATTTTTTTTTAATTGTACTGGGGATTGAACCCAGGAGCACTCAACCACTAAGCCACATCCCCGGCCCTATTTTTTTTTTTTTTTTTAGAGACAGGGTCTCACTGAGTTGCTTAGCGCCTTGCTTTTGCTGAGGCTAGCTGTGAATTCATGATTATCCTGCCTCAGCCACCCAAGCCACTGGGATGACAGGGGTGTGCCACCAAGCCCAGCCCTCCCATGAATTTTTAAGAGTATCCAACACAGTATAGGGTCCCAATGAGAGGGTGCTAAGTTAATAACATACAATAGGGAGTGAGAAGGCAGAGGATGACAGTTTCATTTGAGAGCCCTTGGGGTACCAGGTGATCATACCGCTCACCTACATACTTACATCCCACCTGTGTGTGGATCTCTGAGACAGCATGAATGGATGGACCACAGGATTTGCATTAATAATCACAGGGCCTCCAACCAGAGAAGTGTGAGGTGAGACAGACACGGTGACCACAGCAACCCGGGTGTGCTCAGAAGCATTTTCCAGAAGAGGGCTGAGATTCTCAATCATGAATTTGGGAAGAGCTAGAACATCTGAGAGGAAACATAAAATTTGACTTTTTACAAATGAATTCCTGCAAAGCTTCGCAATCTGCTTCATGTTTTGAAACCCACAAAAAAGGACAAGAACCACTAGTTCCTTTTTTATTAGACGTCTTAAAAGTCAGTTGAGTTGGCTTGGCAAGGTCATTAAGGATCTGGGAACTTCTTCTTGTAAGCTAACTCCTCAAGTTTATGGACAGCAGCAGAAGACAGAGGATTATTTTATTGATGGCACGGCAAGCAACTTGAACTTTGTGTTTACATCCCTTCTTTTCTTTTTTTTTAATATTTTTTTTAGTTGTAGATGGACATAACATCTTTATTTTATTTACTTATTTTTATGTGGTGCTGAGGATCATACCCAGTGCCTCATGCATGCCAAGGCAAGCTCTGTACCACTGAGCCACATCCCCACCTCCGCATCCCTTTTCTTGTTCCTCAAGGAACACAGGAGCAACACAGAGGATCCCTGGTGGATGCTATGCATTTATATCACATTTGAGAAACCCTAAGCTCAGAAAGCCCAGATCTTTACGAATGACCAGAAAGCTTCCTGACCTTTGCCCTGGATGGAGAAAATAAACTTATTATAAGATGACCAATCATCCTCTGAGCCAGAGGGTGACAACACCCTTGTTTATAATGCACTTTGTGTTTTCCAATGTTCTATCCATACCTCAGTTGCCCCTTGGATATCACTTCTTTCAGAAAACCTTCCCTGAGCTGGGCACGATGCCACACACTTGCAATTCCAACGACTTGAGAGGTTGAGGCAGGAGGATTGAGAATTCAAAGCCAGCCTCAGCAACTTAGCGAGGCCCTAAGAAACTCAGTGAGACCCTTTCTCTAAATAAAATTCAAAAAAGGGCTGGGGATGGGGCTCAGTGGCTAAGCACCCTGGTACAAAGAAAGAAAGGAAGAAAACCTTCTGTGGCCTGCCCCAGTTGGCTTGGATACTCCTTCCTGGGGTTCCCATATCACCCCCTAGTGGTGGTTCCCAGCATAATAACCTTCCACTTGGGTGCATTCCAGGGAACCATAAACTCTTACTGAATAACAGTACTTACCACATATTTGTTGAATGAATGATAAAATAACAGTAATGACTGTTTATAGGTCATTCTTTCACATGGAATTTTTTCATTTAATCCTCACATTACCCCTGGAGTAGGGCTGCTATTATCGGTTCCATTTGCACATGAGAAAACTGAGGAACAGAAATACAGTGACCTCCATCTCACCAGGAACAATAAGTTTGGCGAGGATATGGGGGGAACTATTCGCTGACACATTGCTAGTGGAGCTGCAAATGGGTGTAATCACTCTGGAAAGCAGTATGGAGATTCCTCAGAAAACTTGGAATGGAACCACCATTTGACCCAGTTATTCCACTCCAGGTGCATATTATAATGATGCGGCCACATCAATATTTATAGCAGCTCAATTTACAATAGCTAAGCTATGGAGCCAATCTAGGTGCCCTTCAACAGATGAATGGATAAAGAAAACGTGATATATATACACAATGAAACATTACTCAGCCATAAAGAAGCATGAAATTATAGTATTTGGAGGTAAATGGATGGAACTTGATACTATCATGCTAAGTGAAATAAGCCAATCTCAAAAACCAAAAGGCTGAATGTTCTCTCTGATATATGGATGCTAACACTCTGTAGCATGGGGGAAGAATAGAAGTTCATTGGATGAGACAAAGGGGAATGAAGGGAAGGGGGGATGGGAATAGGAAAGACAGAAGAATAAATGGGACAGAACTTTCCTATGTTCCTAGATGAAACTCCACATCATGTACCACAAGAATGGAAAGTTACGTATGATAGGTCAAATTACATTCTACTGTCATATATATCTAAAAAGAACAAAATTTTTTTTAAAAGCATACAACAGGCAAAAAGAAGAAAGGAAGGAAGGAAGGAAAGAAAGACAGACAGACAGATAGGAAGGCAGGCAGGAAGGTAGGTAGGTAGTGACTTTCTGTTATACAGCTAATCAGCAGTAGAGCCAGAATTTGAACCCCAAACTGTCTGGATCCCAATTGCATGCTCTTAAATGATTCAGATGGCTTCATGATTCAGAGTAAATTTCTTTGGGGTAGAAAAAAAAAAAAGAAAAAAAATGGGAAAAAGCAAATATCCTCAAAATGTCAAAATTGAGAAGGTCCCCAGACAACCAACAGCAGTGGCCCTGGGATGAAGGAAAGGAATCACCTCAGGAATGGCCTTTTGGATCCACAGACCTCGGCTCCTGTCTGAAGTCGGCTTCTTCCTGGCCACAGGACCACTTGGGCAAGCAGCTCATCCTCTCGGAAACTAGAATTCAGGGGTGTGGCTCAGTGGAAGAGCCCTTGCCTGACATGTGTGAGGCCCTGGTTTCAATCCCCAATACTGGGGGAGTGGGGGAGGATTAACAGTACATCATCTTGTGCTTCAGAATTTGCTAAGAGGATAGGTCTTAAATTAAGCGTTCTTACTATGCACGCACCCAAAAGTGACACAGGGGAGATTTGGGGGGATTTTCGGTATGCCTGTGATTTTGATTACGGTGATGGTGTTATGGGTGTTTGCAAACATCCAAACTTATCAGATTCTACACATTAAATACATTCTGTTCTTTGTCGGTCATTGTACCTCAATAAAGCTGTTAAAAATAAACAAACAAAGAAGAAGAAGCTAGAAATCAACTGTGACTTCAAAAGAAGCCACTTTGGTTGAAACTGGTGTGAGGTGATCACCACTATTTAAGAGATAAGAGATTGGGATTATTGGACATTATTTTTAATAAAGATTTGCCAGTCACTGTCATAGAAAATGTAAGATTTCTTGTTACTGAAGTTCATTATATGTTTTATTAGATACAGTGCATGAAAGGTGGGTAAAAATAGTTTCTGAAATGACATTATTTCATACAACTTGTGTCTAACCCTGCGGTGTTGAGAAATTACTCAGTGCTCAAAGTCACAATGCATTTAGAGACAAAAAGTCATTATGCACCCTATTGAGCTGGCCTACTTTGATTCTACTTTTCTCCCTTTCTTTCTGTCTCCTGTGTGTGTGTGTGTGTGTGTGTGTGTGTGTGTGTGTGTGTGTGTGTTTTCTCTGCTCCCCTTAATTTCAGCTGAGTCTTGTCCTTACAGCAAAGATTTCAGTGAAGATACACTCAGGCTAGTTTCTCAAAACTCATTTGGAAAAGGCAAAGTTAAAGATAGGGCCTAGAGGTGGGCTTGGTGACACACATCTGTAATCCACCAGCTAAGGAGTCTGAGGAAGAGAATCACAAGTTCAAAGCCAGCCTCAGCAACTTAGGCGGGCCCTAAGCAACTTAGCGAGATCCTGTCTCTAAATACAAAATTAAAAAGGGCTGGGGATGTGGTTCAGTGGTTGAGCGCCCCTGGATTCAATTCCAGGTACAAAAAAAAAAAAATTACATCATCCACAAAATACCCAAAACTATAGACAAGCCGTGTCTTAATATATAACTTTAACTTTAAATTTTCTAGTAACCACATTTTTTTAAGTTTTTTAAAGGGCAGGTAAAAATAATTTTAACATTTTATTTGAACTGATGTACATAAAATATTATTTCAATGTAATTAACATGTTAAAATGTTAGTAAGATAGTTTATATTATTTTTTTCATGTAAAAATCACCTAAATAATAGAATATATTTTATATTTACAGCACATCTTAAGTCAGAGTGGCCACATTCAAGCTCTTAGTGGTTATCATTTCAGACAACATTGTTATAGAGTTGATTGGAGTTGTGCATATTATCATTTATTTCTATTAGAAATATAAAATCTAATCATTATTAATCAAAAAGTGGAAATTATCAGTTATTTTTCCCTTTCAGATTTGCAATACCCATCATTTGTTCTTAGAATCGTAGACATATTTTACTTGATGTTTTGTTGGTAACGATGATATTTAGCTTTTACCCTCTTCTAGAAGTAATTAATTCTAAAGCAATCCATCAGCTGGTTTATTTTATGAAATCAATTTTTGCAACCCTGAGGAAAAAAAATCACTTAATGTTTTCATGTAGGGCATTAAAAATTTAAATGATTTTTTTTCTTTTTTAGGTAAATTTTTTATTTATATATGACAGCAGAATGCATTACAATTCTTATTATACATATAGAGCACAATTTTTCATATCTCTGGATGTATAAATGATTTATTTTTAAACTTGGGGGTATGTTTTGTTAATTAAAAATATAATTCATGCTATTTTTAACCAAATACTAAAGTATATAAGGTAAAAGAAAATTTAAATCTCCACACATTTCTCCCCATCTCAGCTGCTCTCACATTTATTTCTACATTCAACTCCAAAAATAATTGCTGTCAATTTTTTGGTATATATTCTTCTGGAATTTTCTGTGCCTATTTGCATGTGAATAGACCTATTTTTTTCCCCAGAAGGATTTTCCTGTGTTATAGTTTTAGGACACCCTTCTCTCTACAGTACACCTCCTTTTTTTTTTTTTTGAGTTGACTCCCAATCTTTTTTTTTTATTGGTTGTTCACAACATTACAAAGCTCTTGACATATCATATTTCATACATTAGAATCAAGTGGGTTATGAACTCCCATTTTTACCCCAAATACAGATTGCAGAATCACATCGGTTACACATCACATTTTTACATACTGCCATATTAGTGACTGTTGTATTCTGCTACCTTTCCTATCCTCTACTATTCCCCCTCCCCTCCCCTCCCATCTTCTCTCTCTACCCCATCTACTGTAATTCATTTCCCTCCATGTTTGTTATCCCATTCCCCTCATAACCTCTTATATGTAATTTTGTATAACAATGAGGGTCTCCCTCCATTTCCATGTGATTTCCCTTTTTTTCTCCCTTTCCCTCCTACCTCATGTCTCTGTTTAATGTTAATCTTTTCTTCCTGCTCTTCCTCCCTGTTCTGTTCTTAGTTGCTCTCATTATATCAAAGAAGACATTTGGTATTTGTTTTTTAGGGATTGGCTAGCTTCACTAAGCATAATCTGCTCTAGTGCCATCCATTTCCCTGCAAATTCCGTGATTTTGTCATTTTTTAGTGCTGCGTAATACTCCATGGTGTATAAATGCCACATTTTTTTATCCATTCATCTATTGAAGGGCATCTGGGTTGGTTCCACAGTCTAGCTATTGTGAATTGTGCTGCTATGAACATCGATGTGGCAGTATCCCTGTAGCATGCTCTTTTAAGGTCTTCAGGGAATAGTCCGAGAAGGGCAATAGCAGGGTCAAATGGTGGTTCCATTCCCAGCTTTCCCAGGAATCTCCATACTGCTTTCCAAATTGGCCGCACCCATTTGCAGTCCCACCAGCAGAGTACACCACCTTTTTACCTGTCCTTCAGAGCCCCCAAGGCTTCCTCCTGCTTCTCGTGGCTCTGACATCCACAGTATGGAGGCAGGACCATTTATGGCATCCTCTACCAATGGCCATGTACGTGGCCTCTAATTTTTGCTATTACAAGTAAACCTATATGCATATCCTAATGTGGCCATGGGTTCTGAAGTATGGCCTTCCTGGAATACTGGCTCTACATCTGCAGCTTTCGGATGCTGTTAGAATGACAAATTGCTTTCCAAAGATCTTGTCCCAATTCTCGTTTATAACAACTGCATCTAAGAAAGCTTGTTTTCGGGGCTGGAGGGGACACTAGGGATTGGACCCAAGGGCACTTAATGATGGAGCCCCATCCCCAGCCCTTTTTTATTTTTTATTTAGAGACAGGGTCTCATTGAGTTGCTTAGGGCCTCACTAAGTTGCTGAGGCTGGCTTGGAACTCCCGATCCTCCTGCCTCAGCCTCCTGAGCAGCTGGGATGACAGGTGGGCACCACCGCACCTGGCGAGAAAACATTTTGATTGAAATGTAGACCTTTCCAGTGAGGAACAGCCACGGAGCACCTGAGGAAACCAACCAAATGGCAGACTACCAAATAATTATTTCAAAGTTATACAAGATGAGTCCAAAGTTAGGAATACTAACCTGGGGCTGCCACCAACAAAAACAAATGAAAAAAAAGCATGATTTGCTTGAAAGCCTCTCACGTCTGCAGAGACACTGCTCCTGGTACTGTGAATTTCCAGCCAGGTCATTCTCTTGGTGAGGCACGTCTCTGGAGAAACATCCTGTCGCTAGGCACCCCGTACTTACTTCCCCATGACACAGTTCTTGCTGAGAAATCTGTAAAATGACACCTTCCCTCAAAAAAAAAAAAACAAAAAAAAAAAAACCAAAGCTTCAGCCAGGAGAGTTGCTTTAGCCAGGTAAAAAAGCTCCAGTTTACCTTCTCCAAGTGCAAAGTGCCCCCCCCCACTCCACAACACACACACACACACACACACACACACACACACACACCAGCAAGTCCTCATGCATCTGGGGTGTCTAGAATTCAAGGGGGATTCTGCAGGAAATGATCAGCTCCCTAAGTTCATTCCTTTTCAAATGGAATCTGTTGAATAAAAAGACTCCTGGTCACCAACAAGCATGATCCTGCCCTGCTAGGTGTTTATCACACCCAGGCTTGGAATCAAGACCAAGAATCTCAGTTTACCAAGTTTGCAGAGGATTTACAAGTTGCTAGGCAAGGTTGATATGCAATCAGATTAGAGATAAGGTGCAAAAACAAATCTAATAATTGGCCAAGAGTCAAATTGCATGCTAGTTAGTAACTTTAATTTAAAACTTGGGAGTGGGAGGAGTAGAAGTTTTAGAACTACTGTTGGGAGAGATTTGAATGCATGGAGAGTTAGCATAAAAAAAACCACCTCAGGGGCAGCAAATTGGTGATGCAGAAATTGACTACTGAAGCCAGAATTAGACAGGCAGTCAGTAGAGATAGGTAAATCGAGTCAGGTTGGATCAAGGAGGCCAATTCTGAGTGAATCAGGAAGTTGGAGACTGTCCCCAGAGGGATGAAAATGTTAACTCCTTCAGAGCCCTTCCTCCACCCTTATCAAGAACCTGCCCCTGCTCCAACCTGTTGCTAAAACCTGTTCCAGGAATTGCCCCTCCCCACAGCGAGCTATAAAGTTGTTAATTAATGTGTCCTTGGCTGCTACATCTTGCCCTTCCCCCTTCAGCCCACCTGATGCCCACCTTTGGGCCCTCCCGCCAGCATTCCTGGGCCTAGTCCTGGGCCTGGTCACAAAAGCAGGAAGGAGATAAGGGGAAGGGGGCAGAGCAAAGGAAGCCTAGGACACATAAAAAGGGCAGAACACCTGCTTCTTGGGGTACCAGGATCCCAGCTATGGCCCCCTTCTCCCTCCCTGGAGAAGTCTATGTGACCCCCTTTTTAAATAAACCCTACTTTATACGCGGGCTTCTCCAATGTTCAAACTTCAACATGTGGGGAAGCAGAACTCGTCACCCATAACCGGGGTTAACACTATGGCCTGCAGATCACATTTTTATATGTACAAGATTAAAAATGTGAAGTTCAAGTCTGGGTGTGGTGGTGTATGCCTGTAATCCTAACTACTTGGGAGGCTGAGGGAAGAGGATGGGAAGTTTGAGACCAGCCTCAGCAATTTAGCGAGTCTCTGAGCAATTTAGCAAGTCCCTAAGCAATTTAGCAAGACCCTGTCTCAAAATAAAATTTAAAAAAAGAGATGCATACCTGTGATCCCAGCAATTTGGGAGGAGGAGATAGGAGGATTGCAAATTCAAGGCCGACCTGAGCAACACAGAAAGACTGTCTTAAAATAAAAAATAAATTAAAAAGGCTGGAGATGGGACTCGGTAGTTAAGCATCCCTGGCTTCAATCCCCAGTACCAAAGGAAAAAAAATTTTTTTAAAGGACGGGGGACAGTCCTTTATAATGTACTCAAAGGTACATTGTCTTTGAGTTTAATCTCCAATACCAAATTTTTTTAAAATAAAAATTGAAATTCAATAGCATTTGGTTGACCAGCACTCTACAGTTGACCAGAGTTCCCATCCCTCCCTGTTGCACTCCAGTGCTTCTCTCATTTCCCCACCTGGAACCCGTGGGGATTCATTTAGAGATTCATTTAGAGATTTCCGTCTCGGTCCTCCCGTCCTGGCCTCCTGAATAGCTAGAATTAGAAGCACATGCCACTCCACCCTGTGTCTAGTCATTTTCTTCCCTACTGAGTCCCATGGCCCAGAATAAATATGTATGAACTCCTTCCTTAAATCCCTGAATGACTTCCCATTGCCCTGAAGATCAAGTTCAAGACCTTTAATTTGGCCTCTAGGACTGGAGAGGCTTGGTGATGTCTCTGTCCACCACCCCAGCTTTCCCCTGCAGGTTCAAAGGCCTCTTCTGCCTCGGGTTTTGCTCCTTGCTCTCCTCTGCCTGGAACATGCATCCTACACAATTGACCTCTTACTGCTCAGCTCTCAGACTCCATGACCCAGCAGTTGCCTCTCATCCTTATCATTTTTTCTTTCTTCCTAGCATTTGCCACTCGGCTAAAACTCATGCGTTCACATTCTTGCTTGTTCTAAGTCTTTCTCACAGCATTTTAAGTTATCTGAGTTCAGAGATGTTGTGTGTGTTGTTTGCTCACTGATGTGTGCCTAGTGTCTGGGTGCTCAGTGTTGGGTATCTAGGTACTCAGTGCCTGGTGTCTGGGTGCTTGGCGCCTGGTGTCTAGGTAGGTACTCAGCACCTGGTGTCTAAGTACTCGGCACCTGGTGTCTAGGTACTCGGTGCCTGGCAACCACTAGATGTTCAAATATTTGTTGAATTACTAAAAGACCAAAACAAACCCTGGGAGGTAGCAGTTATGGTTCTTGCTTTACAAAGAGAAAAATGGAGGTCCAGAGAGGCTTTTCACCTACCCAAAGACCCACAACTTGTATGGAGAGAAAATCTAGAAATTTTTATTATATTATTGGTACCAGGGATTGAACCCAGGGGCACTCGACCACTGAGCCACATCCTCAGCCCTATTTTGTATTTTATTTAGAGACAGGGTCTCACTGAGTTGCTTAGGGCCTTACTTTTGCTGAGGCTGACTTTGAACACACAATCCTCCTGCCTCGGCCTCCCAAGCAGCTCAGATTATAGGTGTGCACCATCACGTCCAGTAATAAAGCTAGATTTAAATCCAGACCAAGCTCAAAATTCATATCTGTTTGTGCCTTAATTCTGTCCACCTTTTTTAGTGCCATTCTAAGCTTCTGGGCTCTTTTGTGACCTGCACATGTTGTTACAGAAGGCACAGCTGCAAATATTTCAGCCTATTACACATGCATACATATAGGCTTGTGCACACACAGATGTTCACGTGGACACACACAGGTACAAATAAAAAATAGCTCTCTTCCTAACAAAATCAATCATAGTCATCCAGATATTTGACTGACTACAACAGAAGTAAGACAGCAGTACCAAAAATTATGTAAAAAATACTGGCATGTATTAGAGAAAAATGCCCTTTCGTGTATTCATTCATTCAAACACCCGAGGATCCTAACAGATGAGGGGGAAAAGACCACATGGGAACACAAGGCCAAAGACAAAATCACCTCAGGTATGTTGTTTTCCAGTGCCTCAAAATGTGAGGCAGAAGATCCTCTACTCCCACTCTCCTGGACACCCTAAAACCCAGGTTTTACTTCTTGCAAAAGCAGAATTTCTATTTTACTTGAATCTCACTATAAAGCTCTATCTTCACTTTTATTACTTTGGCAACTTTAAGGATGATAAAATAAGCAGACAGGTTAAGCAAAGGGACCAAGGTCATACAGCTGGGCTAGAACAAGAACCCAGCTAGAAACCCCAAGCCCCACCTTCTAAATTCCTCAATATAATATGCTTCATTTTTTACTTTTTTTTTTTTTTTTTTGATGTTGGGATTAAATCCTGCTAAGCATGTGCTCTATCACTGGTCTACATCCCCAGCCCCATGATCTTTTTACAATTCTTTCTCCCAGTATAGAAACATATGAGACCCTCACTACTCGAAGTATGGTCCGTGGGCCTGCATTATCAGCATCCTCGATTCTTGGATCCCATCTCAAACAGGCTGTGCCTGAATCCACATTTTTAACAAGATCCCCGGATAATTACTGGGAACGTGAAAGTTAAAGAAGCATGCTGCAGTTTACTGATAAATACAAGCACAGAAGTCAAAGTTCTTCTTCTTCTGTCTCCCAACATCTTCCTAGAAGTGTTTGCCTTCTTCAACATCCAATTAGGTCAGACTGAACAACTCCAGCGACTGAGTAACGGGAATAAGTCCTAGTGTCTGCTGCCACCTTGTGGTAAAATGTCCACCTAGGAAGAATTTGCTCTTCATAAAATAAATACAGGAATAATGGGGCAGGTAGGCAGGCAGTCAAGTTTTTTAGCCATGTGCTTTAAAAGACAGCTAGCTGGAGGCGCGGTGGTGCACGCCTGTAATCCCAAGGGCTTGGGAGGCTGAGGTAGGAGGATCATGAGTTCAAAGGCAGCCTCAGCAACTTAGTGAGGCCCTAAGCAACTCAGTGAGACCCTGTCTCTAAATAAACTACAAAAAAGGGCT
The DNA here is from genome assembly GCF_964194105.1 of Spermophilus citellus. Lineage (NCBI taxonomy): Eukaryota > Metazoa > Chordata > Mammalia > Rodentia > Sciuridae > Spermophilus > Spermophilus citellus. The sequence goes on from NC_138184.1 coordinate 57,238,216, forward strand.
GAGGATGTGGCTCAGTAGTTGAGTGCCCCTGAGTTCAATCCCTGGTACACCCCCCCCCCCTGAAAAATGACAAAATTCGAAGATGTAATGAAATAGCCTTTATGGTGTGTCCCAAGATATCCAAAAACAAGTGTCCTATGTGTGTCCCACTGGACTGAGAGGGCTCATGTTGAGAGATCTAACAGATCCACCTCGGTTAACAGATCCTTGGTATTCTTTTCCCTTTGAAATTCAAGCATGACAAAGGAATATCATTATCCATTAGCATGTGATTTTTTTTTTAATTGTCAATGCAACTAAAAGTTGTTGGCTGGAGCAGTGGCACATCCCTGTCATCCTAGTGGCTAGGGAGGTTGAGGCAGGAAGATCACGAGTTCAAAGCCAGCCTCAGCAACTTTGCAAGACCCTGTCTCTAAATAAAAATACAAAAATAGGGCTGAGGATGTGTCTCAGTAGTTAAACACCCCTGGGTTCAATCCCTGGCAGAAAAAAAAAAGGGGGGGTGGTGATTGGATAATCAGAACACTGTTTCTCCATTTGTCTTGTTCAAGAATCTATGAAGGATACTGAAGGAAAAGGAAAATACCAACCCCCAGGGAGAAATAAGAACAATGGATCCCAGGGAGAGAAGGGAACAATGGGTGTTAGATTTCCACAATTTCCCCTCCTGATGTTGTGTCTCTATCTCTTTCACTTTCTCTCTACTGAGTTTCAGATTCCTCTAAGCAACTGGGAATTTCCCACAGTTCTGCCAAACGCATCACTGATGAACCCTCTACCCTTATAAACAGGGCCAGGCCCAGTAACCCACCATCTCTAACATCTGGGAGGGAATAAGGAAAAGATTCCAAACTTTTCCTCCATACCTTTCCCCAAACACCCCAGAACTTGACGGTTTTGTTTGGAAGCCGTGGAGCTCCAGAGCTGAAGAAATCCAAAACAGCTACCAGCAGCAATGGACACTCTTCAGCTGTATTTACCAGACCTTAAGGTTGCCTATAGAAAACTTGGCCAGTACCAAAGATTCCAGCAACCCAGAAAGAAAGATGGCACATTCGAAAGGAAGGGGATTGAAAGGTAAGTCATGCAGACTGATTGTTTCCATCAAGGCAGAGTTTGGGGATTTTTTCATTAAAAAAAAAACTCACTGTGATTATTAGACATGATACTACCTCTATTTCAACACTGCATTTAGAAATGAAGATTTGGGGCCAGGCGTGGTAGCACACACCTGTAATCCCAATGGCTCGGGAGGCTGAGGCAGGAGGATTGTGAGTTCAAAGCCAGCCTCAGCTACTTAGCGAGGTGCTGAGCAACTCAAGGAGACCCTGTCTCTAAATAAAATACAAAATAGGGCTGGGGATGGAGCTCAGTGGTCCAGTGGCCCTGAGTTCAATCCCTGGTACCCACCCACAAAAAAAGAAAGAAAAAGAAAAAAAAATGAAGATTTGATATGGCCTAAGGAGAAGGAGGTACTGCTTTAGCTCAGGAAGCTTAGTGCTATAAGGAAAGCCTCATTTCATGATCAGAAAGTTTTAACTCGGAAAGCCTTTACTCTCCACTTGAATTTGATGTTTTAAAGTGTCCTATTCAGAGATGAAAGGAAGTACTTATGCTAAGTTGATATTTTCAGCATCAGAATTAAAGTCTTGTCATATGCCAGCAAATAATAGTATTTTGAAAATTCATTAGTGCATCCTTCAGAATAAATTCACAATCAATGCTTCCTATTCCTTGTCCCAGCAAATTTGACTGATCCGATTTCACCAGTACACACTCTTTAATGAAACATCAAAACAGCCTTAGACCTGACATTTCTCAACAATGACAAAACCATGAAGACAGGCATAAAATATTCCAAACATAATACCTTTTAATTTTGAAAATCAAGTGTGGTGATTTTATTTTCTAGTTTCTTAGGCTGCTGAGCAGAATCGTGAGCTACAGCTCAGAGATGTGAGATGTTTTTATGAGCCTTGAACATCAAACATAAAAGTTCCAAACTTCCATGGACAAAATGAAATATTGCACTTTCAATAAGAGAGAGAGAGTGGCAAAACGAAGGCTGAGAAGCTCAATCCAGGTTACTGATGAATACAAGCAAAGAAAGCAAAGTCCTTGTTATCTCTCTCATATAAGGAGGAAGCAATACAACCAAATAGGTGAATTGCCAACAAAAATATTTAAAAACTTAAAAGGGGACTGGGTGTGTTGGTGCCTACCTATAATACCAACAATTTGGGAGACTGAGGCAGGAAGATCTCAAGTTCAAAGCCAGCCTCAGCAGCTTAGCGAGGCCCTAAGCAACTCAGCGAGACCCTGTCTCTCTAAATAAAATCCAAAAAAAAAAAAAAAAAAGGCTGGGGATGGGGCTCAGTGGTTAAGTGCCCCTGGGTTCAGTTCCCAGTACCCCCCCCCCACAAAAAAAATTTTTTTTAAAGGGAAGAATTCTTTGCACAGCAGAAAGTACAGGGGTTCTATCTCTAGGCCCTGAAGCAAATCATCTTTGTTAATTATAAATACCTCAGGGATGGGAGTGGGAGACACAATTTTAGAGATTCAGAGACTAATTAGACGTGGCCTTCTTTCCAGAGCCTTCCTGAATCTCCTGAAATGGTATTTCTCTTGTTTTGCGTGAGTGGAGGAGTGTGTATGTTCATATTGATGGCAGTATAAATTTAAATTTTTTAAATTACTCGGAATCTTAGAGGGGGCTCGTGGGAGATTAATCCTAGCCATAAATTATCTTTGGGCAAATTAGAAAACGATGCTCCCTCCTAGAAACACTGTATTGTCATCTACCAGAAAATTATTTTAATTCCTCTGCACCACTGTAAGGACTAACACCACTCTGAAGTTGTGTGTGTCCAATCTGCAGAGCTCTGTCCACGCTCCCAGAAAGAAGCTGCTAGCCCATGAGGTCACTGTCTTTGGGCTCTCTCTTTGCCTTTTACATTCTCACTACACTGATCCCATCTACATGCTAATAAAGGCTGCCATTTATTGAATAATTTATTAGATGTCAAGTACATAAATTCTTCTTCCCTCTACCCTTTTTTTTTTTTTTTTTTTTTTTTTTTTTTTTTTTGGTATTGAGCACCTTCTCACAGAGCTACACCCCATCCCGGACCCATTTTATTTTTTCATTTTGAGATAGGGTCTCAGTAAGTTGCTGAGGGCTTGACTTACACTTGCCGTCCTCCTGACTCAACCTCCCAAGTAGCCAGGATTACAGGTGTGTGCCACTACTCCCAGAAAATGATTTCCTTTTTTTTTTCTCACATGTCGGAGAATAGTACACCCATTTTTCAAAAGAGAAAGCCAAAGTTTACAGAGGTTAAATAACACATTAAAAAAAAGGGCACACAATTAGGAATTGTGTTCCTAGTGAGACCAAGATCGTTGAAACTCCTTTGCGTGCACTCTGAACTGCTTCCCATGGATGAGGATGTCCGACAGATGCTGAAAGATCTAGGCTCAGTTTAGAACAGTGCTTTGCTGAAGCGTAGGACATATACCACTGGTGGTACCTGAGATATTGTAGGTAGTACATGGAGAACATTTTTAATGGCTACTAATTTATTTTATCCCGTATCAGAAATATATGATATTATATATCATATATGTAACATAATATATCGTGATCATAGTATAACACATTGTACTACAGTTATGGTAATCATAATAGATTGTGATTGGGGTTTTACCTGAGAGATGAATATTTATGCACACAAAAGCCTATACGCAGACATTTATAGCAGCTTTATTCATAATAGCCACGAACAATGTAAATGTTCTTCACTGAGTGATGGTTAAATAAACTGTGATACATCTCAGTTTCTCAGGGTGTAGCTGAATGGTAGAGCCCTCTCCTGGCATTCAAGAAGCCCTGGGTTTCATGCCCAGAGCAGGTTATATTCATATGATCCTGTTTGTATAACATTCTTAAAAGGATAAAAATTATGCAAAAATTACATCTTACTGGTTGCCAGGGTGAAGGAGAAGGTGAGGGCAAGTGGTTAGTGGGTGTGGCTGTGAGAGGAGGGATTCTAGCTCCCATGAAACCTTCTGTGTCTTGATGGCATTAACGTCAGCATTCCAATCATGATCATGTAGCACAGTTTTGTAAGATGTTACTGTTTGGGAAAATTGAGTGAAGAGGACGCAGGATTTTCCAGTAGGGTCTTAGGATCTTGCTAAGTTGCTGAGGCTGGCTTTGAACTCGCGATCCTCCTGCCTCAGCCTCCTGAGCCACTGGGATGACAGGTGTGCACCACTGTGCCTGGCCAGTATTATTTCTTATAACTGTATATGAATCTACAGTTGACTCAAAATAAAAAGGTTAATTAAAACAAAAACCTCAGATTTCCATAATAGTATTGTTTGGGATGAAGCTGACCCAAACCAGTTAATTGAAAAAATATTAGGCAAATAACTGTATCAGGGTCTGGCTGATACTGACTCTTGCATAGAGGTTAACAGCATGGTCCTGAGGATCATCCCAGCGTAAATTACGTAATATTCCCAAGCTTTAATTTTCTTCTTGTGTAAAATGGGGATGTTGGTGTAAGAATGACATTATGCAATACCATACAAGGGCTTAAAAGATGAATTATAGAACTCTCAGGAAGAGTTGTCCATGTTTATCACTAAAATATGCCCAAATCATAAAGATAGTACAGAAGTATTTGGAATTTGGGAAACATGAGTTGAAAGCATTTTACCTAAATGAGTGTTCTAGTGTAACTGCAGTGTGGGAAGGGTCTTAGAGATCATGTTCTTTATTGACTCTGCTAGTAAACTCTCATCTTTCATCATATTAGCCTCTAAATCCAGCAAACTCTATGTCATAGCACCATTGAAATAGGATTTCAATTTGTGAATATGAGCTAATAGATTCTTACAGTCACAGTCCTGGCTTAACATCTGCATTCTACCCTTGGTCAGTGAATTCAGCCTCTTTATGCCTTAGCTTACTCATTAATAAAATGAAGATGATAATATAATGTACGCCAAGTATGGTAGTGCATGCCTGTGATCCCAGCAGTTTAGGAGGCTGAGGAAGGAGGATGGCAAGTTCAAGGCCAACCTTACTACTTTTCGAGGTACTAAGCTACTCAGCAAGACCCTGTGTCTAAATAAAATATAAAAAGGGCTGTGGGGCTGGGGTTGTGGCTCAGTGGTAGAGCACTCTCCTAGTGCATGCAACCTAGGGAGGCCCTGGGTTCAATCCTCAGCACCACAAAAAAATAAATAAATAAAAACAAAGGCATTGTGTACAACTAAAAGAAATATATATTAAAAAGTGGGGGGCTGGGGATGTGATTAAGCTCCCCTGGGTTCAATCACTAGCACAAAAATATAATATATATTTGTACATTTCTATTTATTTTTAAATATATATTTTATATATAAAATACATATTTATATATATGAATATATATGTGTGTTCATACGTACACATTTTTTTCTTTTGTGTCAAGGATTGAACCCCGCACCACACTTCCTACGGTACTATGAGGATCGGGTGAAATAGCGGCTGAATTGTACTCACTATCATTTGTTGATGAAGCATCAAATTGTTGCTTTGGCTTTATTGTTATTATTATTATTATTATTATTATTATTATTATTATTATTATTATTTCCTGTAATCTGATTCTTTTCCTTCAGTTTCATTTTTTGGAATTGTATCATTTGTTTCCATTTGAAGTTTTGCCTTTAATGAACTTCAGTTATTCATTTTAAACTTCTCAGTGTCCTCGATGCGAGCTATTTTGATTCTCTTTAGATGGCACAGAGCTGCGTCTACCCATTTCGTAAAACAAAATTTGTTGTTCCCCAGAGAGAAATCCTTCAGTGAAAGTGACCCAGGATCTCGTGCCAGCCAGCAAAATCAGAAACCAAAATGGGTGAAGAGAATGAAGACTTCGTTTAGGAGGATGCTGTCCCACAAGGGCAGAGGCAAGCCAGCCAGTATCAGCAGAGAGGGCTCCACTCTCCATGGGAAAGCCCTGGGTCCCAACGCACAAGGACTTCTTCCTAGGATTGTCAGGGAGCTTACTTCTCCCAAGTTGTTTACCAAACCAAGAGTGGGAGAGCGCGCACAGAATGGTAATAACCATGGCCACTGATCCACACGTGCCCAACCCAAGACAGACAGGGGAACAAGATGGAGCCTTTTGCTACCTGCAATACTTTGGATCCTGTTTTAATCAGCCTTTTTGTTGCTGTGACCAGAAGACCCGACAAGAACAATTACAGAAAGAAAAGTTTGTTTGTGTGCTAACGGTTTCAGAGGTCTAAGTCCAGAGATGGCCGGGCTCCATTCCTCAGGGCCTCAGAAGACAGAGCATGGTGGCAGAAGTGTGTGGCAGAGGCCAGTAGCTGGGGACATGGCACCAGGAAGCAGAGAGACGGAGCTCTGCCTGACTAGGACAAAATATCAACCCCAAGGCACACCCCCAGAGCCCACCTCCTCCAGCCACACACCACCTGCCTCCAGTCACCGCTCAGTTAATCCCACTGTGGGGGGAGGGGGGTGATCAGTTCACCCATTAGATTAAGGCCCTCAGAAGCCAGACATTTCACCTTTAAACTTTGTCTCACACATGAGCTTTTGGGAGACACCTCACATGCAAACCATAACAGATGTTGAATGTCCCCAAAGACATGTTTACAGGCTTGTTTCCACAAGTTCATGCTATTGGGAGGTGGGGCCTACTAGGAGGTCCTTGGTCACTGGGGTTATACCCTGAAAGGGTATTTGAGGACTTCTGTCCCTTTCTCTTTCTCGTTTGCTTCCTGGTTTTGTTCCACCATGTGCTTCCCCCCATTGCCATCCAGCATCCCTACCAAAGGCCTAAAAGCCATGAGTCTATGTGATCATGGACTAAAATCTCTAAAACCGTGAGCCAAAACAAATCTTTTCTCTTCACAAAGTCAATGATCTCAGGTATTCCATTACAGTGATAGAAAGTAGAACGCTGACTAACATACCATCCAAAGTATGGCAACTCCCAGGGGCTAGTTTAAAATGTAGAATCTCAGGTTCCTCCCAGGTCTATTGAGTCAGAAGCTGCATTTCCGGTAAGATCCCCAGTTGACTCGTGTATGCTTGGAGAAGCACTGGATTAGGTTGACTTTATGGTTCTTCCAAGTCCTACTAGTTACGTCTAGTCAGTAAAGTAACTCACTATTTAAATAGATATGCACACAGATGCATATGTGTGTATGTGCACATACATATATATTAGAAAATCAAACTAAAGTGGAGCCATGCACTGTGTTGTGTGCCTGTCATCCCAGTAGCTTAGAAGGATGAGGCAGGAGAATCATGAGTTCAAAGCCAGCCTCAGCAACTTAGCTGAGGCCCTAAGCAACTCAATGAGACCCTATCTCTAAATAAAATATAAAAAAGGGCTGGGGATGGGGCTCAGTGGCTAAGCTCCCCTAGGTTCAATCTTTGTTACTAAAACAGCAACAACAAAAACTAAATGGAATTTTATTCCTGGAGAAAATGGTGATACAGCCTTTCAAATGTTGACTTCCAACAGTGGAGGGCATAGGGAGAATAAGTGAATAAAATTTGTGATTGGTGGGTCAGAAAGGAGGTTTGATTTTTTTTTTTTTTTTGCATCTACTTTTTATGTACTGTGTGGAAGGATCAATATTTGAACTATTAACTTCCAAATCTTTATTTTTTCTTTTGCAGTACAGTAATGCTGTTGTTTGGAGTTCTATAAAATTACGACTAATAGTATCACCAATGTTTGCATTCTCCTTTGTAGCTTTTTTTTAAATCAATAGTCTTTGTATTTTAGAGCATTTTTAGGTTGACAGAAAAATTGAGCAGAAAATGCAGAGAGTTCCTGTATAATCTTCTTTGTCTCCCCTACTTCTAGATTTTCCCCTATTATTAACATCTTGCCTTGGTATGATAGCTTTGCCATATTGATGAGCCAATATTGATACATTATTATCAATCAAAGTTCACAACTTTCATTAGGGTTCATTCTTTATCTTGTACAGCTTTGTGGGATTTTATAAATATATAATGTCATTTGGGTCATGTGTCCATGATTACAGTCTCCTATTCAATAATTTCATTGCCCGAAATATCTTCTGTGTTTTTAATCCTTTTGGCATAGTAGCAGGGAACATATGCAGCCCGGTAACGTCACATTTCATAAGTGATTGGCCGGCAGACCTGGATTTTCCAGGGATGGGAGGACCCAAAGAAACCAACCAACAAAAAATTGATGGCTTCCAGCTGACTGATTGCCTTTTCAAACAAACTCTGTCTTCTGGAAAAAAATAGTTGCTAATATAAGCATCCAAGCATCTAGCAATTACCTGGCAGGGGTTGACCTGTACATTTCTGTCGAAAATAACAAAGAGGATGTACTTCTATATACCGGTGGGACCAGAGCTGGAGAGTCTAGATTTCTCCAGAAAACATGCCCATCCTTTAGGATGCAGCTCAAACATTATTACCTTGTGTTTGCTGTGGCCCAAAGACAGTTTTCTATTGAACTCCAGAATTTTTTTTGCGGGGGGTACCAGAGATTGAACCCAGGGGGGCTTAACCACTGAGCCACATCTTCAGCGCTTTTAAAAATTGTTTTTTATTTTGAGACAGGTTTTGCTAAGTTGCTTAGGACCTCGCTAAATTGCTAAGGCTGGCTTTGAGCTTGTAATCCACCTGTCTCAGCCTCCTGAGCAGCTGGGATTACAAGGGGCACACCACTGCACCCAGCCAGAACATATTTTTTACCTACTTAATAAAATGTCTGCAAAAGTGCTTATTATTATGCTGATCGCAGAATTAGGGCTCAATTAGCAAACAGAATAGACGTGGCCCCTGCCCTCATGGAGTTATAACATAGAGGGATTTAAACATTATGCATATAATTGTATTTGAGGCAAAGTGGAAGCCCAGGGTGCTATGGAAATGGATGCTCTCGTTTTAGGGGGGCTTTCAGAAAGGTCTCCCTGAAGAAAGAAAGGATGATAAAACTGAGATCTGAAAGATGCCTAAAGTTAGATAAGGAAAGAGTGGGATAGCAGTTTTCCAAAAAGAAGAAAGAGCATGTTCAAGCCTTAATATCAAGAGAGGATCAAACATAACCACAAAATGAAAACAACAAGCCAGTGGCAGGTGGAGGGCATTGGAACAGAGAGAACCCGGAGGGTCTGGTTGGAGGAGGTGGTGAGGATGTGGTAGACCACATTAAAAATTTCTAACTTTCTCCCAACAGTGATCAGAAACCATTGAACCCAGCTGGGGATTTATTAACCTGATTTATATTTTTAAAAGATAGCTGTGGCTGCAGAGTAGAGACTGTACGAGACGAGGGCAAAACCAGTACAGTAAGAATAGTGGACCATAATTCAAGCATTCGGGACATTTGTGGACGTGGAGAACAGGGAAGATGGAAGAGTTTCCTGCTGGAGGTAGAAGCAACATTTGCCAAGATTAGAAGCAATGGGTTGTATTGGAGTCATCAGTTCTAGTTAGAGTTTCTTTCTTTTTTGCACGGAGGTGAGTACTGGGGATTGAACCCAGGGGCACTTGACCACTGAGCCCCATCCCCAGCCCTATATTGTATTTTATTTAGAGACAGGGTCTCACTGAGTTGCTTAGGGCCTCAGTTATGCTGAGGCTGGCTTTGAACTCACGATCCTCCTGCCTCAGCCTCCTGAGCCGCTGGGATTAAAGGTATGTGCCACTGCACCTGGCCTGGTCAGAGTTTCTGAGTTGAGGTCCTTGCAGAATAAGTAGGTGGTGGTGTCAAGTAGTTAATGTATCTTTATCAAAATCTGATGCTTCCAGAAAAGTCCTTATCAAGGGACCTTAAGCAGGACAAGATGATTTTGGGTGCTGCACCCAGTATGAAGTGACTCTGAAACACAGCAAATTGCAAACCCCTTGTTCCCAGTACCATTACTCCTTTTAGCATAATCAAGGAAAAGTGTCATTTCTTACCTCCCCCACCACTTTTTTAATAAAGGAAGAGTAACCTCAAGTTCAGGGCCTTCTGCAAAAAATGACATGATTTTGTTTTTTACCACATAAATTTTAATGCCTATTTGTGATACTGGTTTTCAATTTATGGTAGTATTTTAAAGTTGCCTTTATATGAAAGAAAACATTTGACCCTTGACTTGCTGAGTCTGGTAAATTATATCCCACACTTATATGATTATGTCAAAATGAACCTCAAATATTATGTTTAATAAGAAGACACTAATAAAAACATTAAAAAGAAAAAATAAAGTTGCCTTTATAAACACACTTATTGAGTTAGGAACTGAATTGTTATAAAGAAAATATTATGAAATTCAGGGTTCACATGGCTCCCGGATGTGGGGAAAAAAACATTCAAATGGTATGTGAGTGACTAAGTTCTGGCCACATTTCTAGAAAACACATTTAAATTCTGCTCTAGTCAACAATAAATACTCAAACTACTTGAAGATTACTATTATAATAATTCAATGAACACAGAGAGATCTTAGTGACTCAAAGTGTGGTAGATACTTAGCAGGTACTGTTTTTTTTTTTTTTTCAGAAGATAGAAGGGTCTTACTTTAGATGGATCAGAGAAGGTTCTGCAAGAGGTTGCTTCTTCTAATTCTGCAATGTTAAAGTGCAAGCATTGCAGTGTGAAGCTAAGCCTCTGAGAGAGACCGGTATCCACTTTGTCAGGATTGGGATGATGCCTGCAAGGCTCACGATCACATAAGGCAAATGTGTGCAGTAGAGGAAAACCAAATCCATTTTTTGCTTTTAATCCCAAAGGAAAAAAGCTACTGAGGCAGCAGTGTATATTGCTCTCTTTCTGGAATCATTTCAAATAGGAAGAATAGGTTTATCCCTGTGCTCTTCAATGGGTCTTTTTTCTTCTTTTTCCAAGCAACTATACAACTTGATGTTGTAGAAGCCGAGACAGAGGAGATAACCCAAGGAAATACGCTCCTTCGGGCCAAGAGAACCACCAAGCGCTTATCTGTGACATCTCTTCCTTCGGGGATGCAAAAGGTAAAATGCTTAAAAAAAAAAAAAAAAACTTGCCTCTAAAGACCTGAAAATAAGAACATTAATGGATTAAAAAAAAAAAAAAAGAGTTCTCTCCTACCATAGTCCCCTATAGTAAATCCTTTAAATCTGCTGTTTGTGTCTTTTCTCCAAGAATTTAGGGCTCAGAGAGAGGGGCGTCCAGGTCTGATTCCTCTACTTCCAAGCTCAAACTCTTCAGCTCCTACTATAGTCTGGGCAACAGAGGAGTTTGGAACTTCATGCTGACTTGCTCAACTGTTCAATGTCAAGTTAGTATGTTAGTCATTTGGCCTCTCCCTGTGTGCTGTGTGGAGAGGAATTCACAAGACCAGTGCTGTCCATCCAATCAACGTTCTGAGACAACACAGCTTTCATTGTCCAGTCAAGTAGCCATTTGCTACATGAGGCTTTTGAGACTTTGAAATGTGGCCAGGGCCACTGAGGAACTGAGTTTTTCATTTCATTTCATTTTAATTGATATTCAATTGAATTAATTGAAATGGCCACATGTACAGCATAAACAGTGCCATGCTAGATGGTATGTATAAACTTTAGTTACCCAGATTATTTTTTTAAATGTCATAATTTAATTTAAAAAACTGGATTTTTATTTTCCTTCCTTTCTTTCTTTAAACAGGTGGGTCTTATTATGTTGCCCTTGCCGATGATTATTGCCCCCCACCACTTTGGTACCAGGAATTGAACTCAAGGGGGCTTAACCACTGAGCTACATCTCCATCCCTTTTTAAAATACAGTTTATTTAGAGACAGGATTGTGTTAAGGTGCTTAGGACCTTGCTAACTTGCTGAGGCTGGCTTTCAACTTGTGAAACTCCTGCTTCAGCCTCCCAAGCCCCTGGATTACAGGAGTGCACTGCTGCAATAAGGTCCCCCGGGCTGGTCTTAAACTCCTGAGGTCAAGCCATTCTTCTCCCTTAGCCTCCCGAGTAGCTGAGTAGCTGAGACTCCAGTTCATGAGCCATTTTCTTTTTTCTTTTTCTTTTTGGTAACTGGAATTGAACTTAGGAGTTCTACCACCAAGCTACATTTTCAGACCTTTTTTTTTTTTTTTTTTTTTTTTTGACAGGATCTCCTTAAGTTGCTAAGGCTGGTCTTGAACTTATGATCCTGCCACAGCCTCCCAAGTTCCTGGGATTACAGGCATACACCATCACACCCAGCAGCCCAGACTATTTTTTAAAAATAGAAACCTGACCTATTATTGTTTTATGTATATTAAGCACTTACTCAGCTTGCTACTATGGGCGCAGTGGCACATGCCTGTGATCCCAGCTATGTAAGAGATTGGCAGGAGGAACACAAGTTCAAAGCCAGACTTAGCAACTTAGTGAGACCCTATTTCAAAGCAAAAATTTAAAAGGAAGGTGGGGGGAGACTGAGGAGTAGCTTAGTGGCAGAGAGCCTCTGGGTTCAATCCCCAGTACTTCAAAAACAAAACAAAACAAAAAAGCAAAAATCCTGACATTATGTTCCAAGCCCTGTTCTAAGTGCTTTTAAAATATCAGCTCCAATAATTATTGCAACATCCCTATAAGACAGGTAGCAAAACTGTACTTATTTTAGGGATGATTCTCAGAGGTTAAGTAATTTGCCCAGTTGAGTAGAAAGCCAAGTTTCCAAGGAAAGATAAAAATGGATAAATCTAGCTTTAATTAAATAAGAATTTCATACCTCAAAATACAGCAAACCTAGCTCTAGAGTCCCCCTGCCACCTTTTTTTTAAGAGTACTCAGGGTTGCAAGCATGCTAAGCACATACTCTACCAATGAGCTACACTTCTAGCCCCTCAGTCACAATTACTATGCTATGTATTAATTGTACTAATTTCTTGGTTTAATATGGTAGCCAATAGCCACATGTGACTATTTACATTAATTGAAATTAGATGAAATTAAAAATCCAGTTCCTCAGTTGCACTAGCTCCATTTCAAGTGGTTTATAACAACAGGTAGGTAGTAGCATTTGTATTGGGAATAGCACTGATAGAGTATGCCCAGATTCAAAGCAAGTTTTATCAAACAGCACTCTGGAACATTGCTGTCAGAGTGAACCCATATTAACTTTGAATTTGGCCGCTTGCACGCAAAATTCATATCTATTGTGCTCCTACTATGTTCTGGGCAATTTCTAGTTTGGGGGGCTAATGGAGACAATGGTCTTAGTTTTGTGGCACTCACAGGCTAATAGAGGAGAAATACTGTGTGCCGTAGTATTGCAGAGCAGTGGGGTTATGGACAAGGTTTGGAATAGATGGCACTTGGACAAGTGGCCATCCATATGGGAAAAGAATGACATTGGATCCTTACTTCACAGCACATACAAAAATTAATTATTGTTGGTTTAAAGTGGGAAAGACAAATCTTAAAACTTCTGGAGGATAATATAAGTATCTTCATTATTTCAGGACAAGGACTTCCTAGTACACAACAGCATTGACCTTAAAGATAAAAATGGATAAATTTGGCTCTAATTAAAATAAGAATTTCATGTCTTGAAACACATTAAAGCAGAGATTAGCAACTGGTTATAAAAATTTTTGGTTTTCCCCCACAATGTTCTCAAAATTATATTTGAATCAATCATCCATGCTTGAAAATCAGACTATTTCAAATAAAAATCTAGATTTTTTTCAACTTTCTTTTGAAACAGGGAGATTTGCAAACACAAAGCAATTCCTCAGAGTAACCAGTAGGGGCAGCAAAGAGGCATCCACCTGCAGGCAACCTGTGTCAGGGCACATAGACCCATGGATCCTGGTTTACAAATCCTGCCTAGGTACTGGATTTAGTAAGAGTTGCAGTCAATGAACACACAGAAATAACTTGGCAATTACTGAGTGGGGTAGATGCTCAGTAGGAAAAAGGACAAGATTTTCTGGAAGAGAAAACAGAAGGGTCTTGCTTTGGTTGGTGATCAGGGAAGGTCTTGCAAGTGGCATTTGAGCCAGGGCAAGCTGGCAGGGCAGCCATGGTTCAGCAGATTGTAAGCTCCTGGTCAGGCAAAGGCTAGGACCCTGACATAATCCCACATCCTACTCTGTATAGATTTCACAATAATCCTTGTGCTAATTATTAAGTTCAAAGGAGGCAGTGGAACTCAGTACGTCTAAAAAATGCATATCAGCCAGAAGCCATGACCTAGGAATAATTTCAACAGCAACACTCTCAGGACAGGTTACTTGTAGCCACCAAGCTAAGGACAGTGGAAAAGGTGTCAGGCATGGGGTAAAAAAGCACCCTGAGCTTTCTTTTTATGTTTGGAGTCATGACTGCCCTGAAAATAAGGAAACCTGCAGAAACGAGATCAAATTAACAACTGGATCCAGTGCTAATGAGCTTTCTGGGGCACTGGTCCACAACAGCCCCACACTCTCACTGTGCTCAGCAGCTACAGAGGCAATTTCTTCTTCTTTCCCTTATGAATGACCTGCTTTTTTTCCCTGACGCTGTATATTCTTTCCAAGCCAGACAATCTAATTTCTCTGCATCCTATAGATCTCTTCAAAGGGAGCTCTGGGCACAAAGGAGATACATGGGGCATGGAGAATAATAAGAATATGGTCTCCAACCCAATGCTGTTATGTGGCCAATGTTCACTTTATGAAACAGTGTCCAAAGGGTGAGAATTCCTATTTAAGCATCATCATAGAAATAGCATTGGTATTTTCTGATCTGATCTGTTTTTGCATTTTTCTAATAGGTACCATATTCACCAAAGAAAAGACTGCACTTTCCAACTCTTAAAAAAAAGAAACGTGAAATTCTGACAATAGAAGAGCTTCAGATGCAGGTAGTGGACAAAGGCTTTTACTTTCTGTGTGTGAAGCATCAGAGGACCCAACCTAACTAAACACATAGCCCTCCCAAACAGCTTGAATATAATTAACAATTAGCAATAAGAAATAATGTTAGCAGGGCAGGGGGCATTCTGAGAGTGGCCAAAGGGTTGCTAAGGGCACCTCGATGGTGCTCTGTGCCCCATAAATATTAAGTGAATTCCATTAAAATGAAGGCATACATGTAGACTTCTTAGAAGAAAAGAGATCACCTTTACCACCAGGGGGTAAATGTTATGTTTTAAAGCTCTGTTTGCTATGTCTTGAATTAGAATAACATTTAGGGGCTTGAAAACATCAGACATCTCTCTCTTTGGTTTTGACAAGTGTTTCCAACACATGGTTTCATCTGTCACAGGTGGATAACCTCAAAGAAACATTGTTGGATAAATCCATGAAACTGTTGGCCCAAAGACATGCTGAGCTTCAACAGTGTGAGCTTCTAGGAGATGAAATGCTTCAGTCTTCTAAGCAGTTCCAGAAGATATCCAAGAGAACCATGTGGAAGTATAAACTGAAAAATATGTGTTGCCCATGTACCTGCTGCTTCTGATTTTGTTTCTGACTAGATAAGAGCTAACTAACTAGAACAAATTTAAAAAAAAAGCTAAAAAAATAAAAACAAATAAATATAAAAGAGCTAACTATGTGGGAACTTTTATTTTTTGGTACATAATCCTGAATAAATCTCTCTAGTGAATTAAAAGATAAGGGTGTATTTTAAAGAACATTCTCCAAGAATTTTTTTTAAAAGGATCGCTTTTGAAAAATTGATATTTATGTCCGAGTCCATAGGCACAAATTTTTGCTTAATGATTCTCACTAATAATGAGAAAAAGAAACTTTTGTCAGGGTATAGCAACTCTGCAAAGAAATGTCTCCTGAAACATGCCAGATGAAATCAGAGGAAGCATTTAAAGGTATTATGACACTCTTAATATGACTACTACTGAGCTAATTTTAAACTTTTCATTTTTAAATATAAAAAGTCTTATTAAAATTATAAAAACGTAACATAATGAAGGTATGATTCATGGAAAATGTCATGTCTTTGAACTAAAATAAATGGATGAGAATGGAACCTAACAAGAACTGCATGTGTAATACTTAAGAAAATTACAAACGATCCAGACTTAGTTCAATTTTTACGATTAAAAAATCCTTTATGCAAGATCATCTTAAACTATTTACTTCAAATAACTTTTCATTTTATAAATATATTTTTTGATTGAAAATGACTTCTAAAGGTCAAAACAGTAGAGAAAAAACTTAAAACATTTAACAACTACATTCTTTAAGTACTAGAGAGAGGGAGAGTGAAAGAGAAAGCAATGCCTATGGATTTAGTTTTGGATCTTGTAATTACCTCTGACACCAGTGATTCTTAACATCACAGTACCTCTTCCCACAGTAAACATACACCATAAACACTGTGCATGTAATTTCACAGGTTCATGGTCCTTCTGAGGCTTATTCATGAACTTCATTTTCATTTTCTAAAGTGGTAAAAATTTCCAGAAATTGACTCATCGTCCCATATATATACCCTATAAATGCCACCTTCTCAGTCTTCACTTATTTTATAAGGCAGTCAATGTCACCAGTTACTAATGGGCACAAACATGTAACTTAAAGATATTTTATTAAACATTTTTGGATGCTGTTTCCTACTTTTTAAGAATGAAAAATGCATTTCAATAAAAACATACATACTGAAGCCATTTTTCTTTGTATGAAGAAATATAAATGAGATGTGCATTAATATTTAATAGCAAAGTACTTCATTGGCTAAACTACAAATATGTCAAGAGCACAACAAATTCTAAACATACTAAGATTATGTAGCTCTTTCAATATTTTGGGGGAACAGTGATTCGATTGCCTAGGGCTTAGGATCTGCTTCTATGCTTGTTTCTTGAGCTTCTTCTACCTCTGAGAGCTTTTCATCATCTGTAATTGAAAAAGAAACACAAAACCTTAGTCAAATTTGCCAACATTTTATGCTTAATGCACATGTGAAACATTTTTATCTTTTATTAGCCAATACTTTTAAAGAAAAGATGGCAAAATGGCAGTCTGTAACTGCAACTGTCTCACATAAATGTCGATTTTAAAAATGCTGTTTGGTGGTTGTTATTAGTTGAATCAAAATTTAAAATCTGTATGACAGATTTCACTTAAAAAAATAAACATAGGCCTTGGGACAATCAGATCAAGTGAACAGAAATTTCCAATTGGCTATAATCAATAGCAAGTCTTCTCTTCCTTATAAATGACTTAAAATTCATTACATGTCTTTCATTTTTTTCACTCATTATTTTTGGGAATCTGAGTTTTAAAAGTATATATCTAAGGGAAAGATATATTTTCCCTCAAAGTACCTACCATTCATTGGGTATGCAAAAGGTTTTTTTTTTTTTTTTTTTGGTTCTGGGGATTGAACTCAGGAGTGGGTTTTGAGCCATATCCCCAGCCCTACTTTGTATTTTATTTACAGACAGGGTTTCACTGATTTGCTTAGGACCTCAGTAAGTTGCCTAGGCTGGCTTTGAGCTTTCGATCCTCCTGCCTCAGCCTCCCAAGCTGCTGGACTATAGGTGAGTGCCTCCAAACCTGGCCTGGGTGTGCAAACATTCTTATGCACAAATTACTTATCATAGCCTTCCTGGGGCCTGATTTATTACTTTACAGTAATAAACTATAGAAAGCCAATAAAAAACTCTGCTATCTAACATCCTTGAATTTTTCATATTTAAACTACTAGATATATATTTAAACCAGTTACTACAAAATTAAAATGCTTCTGCATATATTTAAAAAGTAGAACAAATGAGTGTCTTCTAATGTCATCCAGATATTCTTTTATTTACAAATTGAAGGTGTTATCTCACCCCAAACTGTAAAAGGCACACCTCTCAATCACTGAAAAATCTTCAAAACATTCATTTTGAGATAATTTCTACTTACTTTCCAATGTTTGCTGAAGTTCATGGATAGTACTAAGAAGAACATGAAACTGCTTCCGTCTCAATTCCAGCTATATTAACAAGAAGAAAAAATTTATTGAAATTGATCTATAAACACACACAGACACACATATACACCATAAAAAAACAAAGGGGAAAAAATATATATATGCAAATACCTTATCTTCAACGCTTTCTTTAATATGTGAAAGATGCTCTAACTCTTTTCCCAGAGCCTCTAATTCTCTGAAAAAAGTAAAACAGTGCTATTTTTTGCTGTTTTGGGAAATAGAACTTACAATTCTAATCAAACATTTAAAGTATTAAATAGTATTTTTAAAATGTAAAAAGAATTAAAATACTCCATTATGTGAGACTTGTAAAGTTTAGAACTTCTTAACTACTAACTGTGCACTATTTTCATTAAAGCTATACTTTTATTTTTCATTTTTTAATTTTATTTATTTAAAAAAAATTTTTTTAGTTGTAGTTGGACACAATGCCTTTATTTTACTTATTTTATGTGGCGCTGAGGATCGAACCCAGTGCCTTGCACATGCTAGACGAGCACTGTACTGCTGAGCCACGACCCCAGCCCCCAAAAGGTATATTTTTATATAAAGTTTATAAGTACAGAAAAACTCAGATAATAGAATAACCAAACTCAAGAAATAGTACATTTTTATCATACTAACTTCAAGATTTTCCTTCAGTTAAAAAAAAAAAATCAAAAACAAAACCTGCTGCTGATTAACTTGAAATACCCTTTGAACTTCACCTCCCTCCCCACCCCCTTCTCTAGTCCCCTACCTCAGGCCTTCTTTTGTCCTTTATTTTCCATTCACACAGTCATTGCATCATTCCAATCCCTTTTTAATGCATGTATCTGTGTTTCTGATAATATATAGTATTAATAAATAATACTTGGTATTTTCTAACTTTTACAAATAGTTATTTTCTGTATGTATGTAGAAAATTAGAAATAATTTAAAACTCATGTGTCAGTCATTTTCCTCACTGATTTTTTGGGGGGATCTGTGTTGTAAAAGTATATGTCTAGCTAGGCCTGGTGGTGTACCTGTAACCCCAGAGACTCAGGAGGCTGAAGCCAGAGAATCACAAGTTCAAAGTCAGTCTCAGTAACTTACTGAGACCCTGTCTCAAAGTTAAAAATAAAAAGTGCTGGGGATGTAGCTCAGTGGTAGAGTGCCCCTGAGTTCAATCCCTAGTACTAAGAGAGGAAAAAAAAAAAGTATATATCTAGTTTATTAAGTTTATGCTGTTTAGTATTTTATTACATGAATAGAATATATTCTATTTATCCATTTTCCCATTGAGACACATCACATGCATTTTAGACCTATAGATAGAAAGATTGGAAAAAGAAAAGGATCTAATCAAACAGTGTTAGGATATATAATGTTGAAAATCTTGATTTCTCCTTTTGACATGTTATTTATTTTATAAAAATGGAATGTATAGATGAGTATACTTGAATGTTTATGTAGGTTTATGTAGGTTAGTTCCTTTGCAAGGAAAAGCTCTAAACTTACTTTAATGTCTCATGCCTATCTGGATGATGCTGGATCACTTTTGCCAAAGCATCATATTCTGAAAGACATAAAAATATTTACCAAGTTTTCTTTTAAAAACTTTAAATATCAAAAGAAAACGCATAGTGTCACACATGTCTCCTACTCATTTTCCTAGTACATAAAGAAAGAAAAACAACGATGGATGGGAGTATTGCCATGCACTTGATTGAACCACAACGATAATCATCTGTGACATAAAAAGTGTTAAATACAAGGATTTTGGCTCCAGATTCTGTTTTTCCACTAACATGTCCTGTACAGAATATAAGAAGTCAGCATAAGCATTAATGACTTTTAAGTCATTATCGATCAAGTGGACTGAATCTGAAAAGGATCTTACTCTTTGCCCAGAGTGTGTGGTGGTGGTGGTAGGGGGGAGAATCAGTGAGAAAAACATATCTTACTGTTAATTTGTTAATTTCCTCACCATTCTAAAGGTAAAAACTTCAGAAACTTTAAAATACTTCAAAATTAAGATGATTGTTGCTGCTTCACTGAGACCTCTAAGATTAAGTTTTATTGCTTATATTAACATTTCTATGAAATGGTAAATAGTGAGGTTCACTTAAAAGTCTCCTATTCAATCAAAATTCTTTGCAATATATTTTTAAATAATCTGACATTGATATTAATTATTATGTTATTATATTTTGCTGTAAATTGGCCACTGAAACTTTAGCATACATACTTTGAACTGAATACAAAAGCCACCTTTATAAAGGGGAAATAAGCCAGGCTTAGTGGTGCGTGCATCTAATTCCAGCAGCTCTGGAGGCTGAGCCAGGAGGATTGCAAGGTTGTTTTTTTTAGTTGTAGGTGGACACAATACCTTTACTTTATTTATTTATTTTTTGTGGTGCCAAGGATCAAACCCAGTGCCTCACACGTTTGAGGCAAGTGCTCTACCACTGAGGACTGCAAGTTTGAGGCCAGAAGAAGAGATAAAAAGATATGGGGACGTAGCTCAGTGGTAAAGCACCCTGTAGTCAATCCCCAGAACTAAAAGAAAAAAAAAAAAGAGGTCAGGATAAAACTTTATCTTAATTAGCTCTCTAAAAAGTGAAGTTTATTGTTTTGGAACTCAGTATATTACTAAGCATGATTTTTTTAAATTAAAAAAACCTCCATTACAATATAATAGATATTCAGTATAACACAAAACAAAAACAAAGAAAACCTAGATAATAAAACCCACAACCCCCAAATAACTATTCACATTTTCTATTTTCTTCCAGTTTTTAATATATATTATCATAATTATGATTGTACTTTTTTTTTGGGGGGGGTACCAGGGGTCGAACTCAGTGGCCGAGTGCCCCTGAGTTCAATCCCTGGTACCCCCCCAAAAAATTATTTGAAAGTTTATGAACTAGATAAGGGTATACTCTAGTTAAAAAGAAAGATTAGAATAAAACTAAACTTTAACTTTTTCTTGTTATATAGTTAGGCATCCTGAATATATCTGCTTCCTTTATACTTAATGAAAACCAACTGTGTTTAAATTCTCCTCTCTCTCTCATCAAACAAATCGATCCTATAACTAGTGTACTTACATAAATCACTTTTGCTGATTAAACAAAATATTCAGGCAAAATTGTCTGAAGACAGAAGAAATACCTGGATAATCAATACATCTCAGCAAAAACTTTTTTCCAGCAGATCATTCCTTTTTTTTCTATTTTCTATTTATGGTTTTAAGAATTAAATGTTTCTCCTAATTCTTTTTTTTTTTAATTTATTTTTTAGTTTTAGGTGGACACAATATCTTTATTTTATTTCAATGTGGTGCTGAGGATCGAACCCAGTGCCTCATGCATGCTATGCAAGCGCTCTACCACTGATCCCCAGCCCCAGTCCCATCCTGATTCTCTTTGTCAATTAAATTGATTCTGGCTGCTGATTTTACCTCACATTAAAAACTGCATGAAAATACCAGTTAGTAGTAAAGTATTTGCACATGAAATCCCTCAAAACCCTTACCTTGGCGGTTTTTTCGTATTCGTTTTGCTTGAAGAATCTGCTTTTTGCACTCAGCAATTTTTTCATGAGCTCCAGCAATACTACATTCTATATAAAAGGGTATTTTTTAAAAGATAGTTAATAACAACACATATAATCTCCATCCATTTTCAATTTTAAAACATGTTTTTAAATTGAAGTCCTATTGCTAACTAAATAGATGCTGGTATTAAAAAAGTAGCTGTAACCTCAATCATCATACCACACTATAAACTTTTGCAGATACCACTTACTGTATGCATTCTATTAATATTGTAAGTAACTTTTATCACTAACCCAAGAATATTGTTAGTAGGTATTTTTCCTTTAGATCATAAAGAATAAAAATATAGACAGAAACATTATTATTTTTACCTATTTCTTTGTAAATTTTTTCATAATTTTCCATTTCTCTGAGATTCATGTCATACACCAGCAAAGTTTTGCCCATTGAAAATTCACATTGAGATAGTGTACTCAGCATACGTTGGTACTGGCTATATCTGATGGAAAAAAGAGGAAAAAGATGTTTGTGGATTGCTAAAATTAAACTACTTTAATGCAGGCAAAGCTTTGCTAATTAAGTTATATCACATTCTGAGACAAATGTTTTCTTTAAAAAAAATCTAGAATATCCATCCCTTATGTTTTCTTTTTCCAAATGTGCCTTTATAAACAGCTATGGTTACAAACGTAAGATGGGCCTATTGTTTTTATCGGTGTAGGCTTAATTCAAGCAAATCTGTCTGAATTGTTTAAATCATTTTTAAAAATTATTTTGATTAAGAAGTCTGCTTATTTTCACAATTCTATTCTCACAGTTCTTCCGTTCTATATGTATATTACACTTATTCTGTGGAAAGTGAATCCAAATGAGGAAGAATTTTATTAAAAACCTAGATATCTTGCAGGAACTTTATTAACAAAGGAAACAAATTTCATTTAGATTATCTTGTCCTGTTAAATACTTATCTGCTAAAAGTGACCATGTTAACGAGCCTGAATTTAGTCTTCATTTCTTCTTTTACCTGCTTTCTACATGTTTGTTTTATAAGGCCTCCGAAGAGAAGAAAAAAAAATCTTTTGATGAGACAAGAAGTGATTTAAGTGGACAATTCAGTGAGTGAAACTTAAAACACTAACAGGACCTTATTAAAATGACATCAGTACACTGGCATAGAGACAAGTGAAATAAATACCCTTCCTCCTGGGATCCAGAGTTGCACCACTTAATGAAACTTTTCACTAGCAAATTAATTCTTCGATCATCTCCAGCACCATCTCCATCAATGAGGAGACGCTTCCGTATCACTTCGTCTGGAAGAGAGAAGGGCAAAGTGAATTAAAATGACCATTTGGCTCTTGTGACTTTTCAGGACAAATAAACAATATCACTACTCAGGTGCTCATTGAAAAGATAATTATTGAAATGTCAATGTGCTTGGGGCTGGGGTTGTAGCTCAGTGGTAGAGTGCTTGCCTAGCATGTATGAGGTACTGGGTTCGATCCTCAGCACCACACACAAATAAGCAAATAAAATAAATGTCTATAGACAACTAAAAAGTATTTTAAAAAATGAAATGTCAATGTGCTTAATGATACTGAATTGTATACTTTAAAATGGCTAACTAATATCCCACTCTTTAGTATACACCCAAAGGACTGAAAATCAGCAACTACAGTGATGAAGCCACATCCATGTTTGCAGCAGCTTAATTCACAATAGCTAAGTATGGAATCAATCCAGGTGCCCTTCAATAGATGAATGGTTAAAGAGAATGTGGTACATACACACAATGGAATATTACTCAGCCACAAAGAAGAATGAAACTATGGTATTTGCCAGTAAATGGATGAATCTGGAGATTATTGTACTAAGTGAAATAAGCCGATCATAAAAACCAAAGGCAGAATGTTATCTCTGATATGCAGTTGCTGACTCACAACAAGGGGGAGGAAAGAATAGAAGTTCACTGGGTTAGACAAAGGGGAATGAAGGGAAGGGAGAGGAGATGGGAATGGGAAAGACAGTAGAATGAATGGGACAGAACTTTCCTGTGCTCATATATGAATACACAACCAGTGAAACCCCACATCATGGACAACCACAAGAATGGGATCCTAATCAGAATAATCTATACTCCATGTATGTATGATACGTTAAAATACACTCTATTGTTATATGTATCTAAAAAGAATAATAAATGGCTAAGTGAAGTGGATAAATTGTATGATGTGTATCTTACAAATACGTATATATGTGTAAATTTTTTTTTAAAAAAAAAGAAAGTGATTTTCTATTGTGTGTCAAGGTATCACAGGCAAAGAGGAAAAATCTTCAGGTAAAATAAAAATAAATAAATAAGCAACCAAGAAAATAAATTCTTGGATAACTTTTTTTTGAAAAAAAAAAAAAAAAGAAGAAGAAGAAGAACCTGTCTGGCTGGGTGGCATGGTACACAACTGTAATCCCAGCGGCTCAGGAGGCTGAGGCAGGAGGAGCACAGGTTCAAAGCCAGCCTCAGCAACTTAGAGAGGCCCTAAGCAACTTAGTGAGACCCTGTTTTATAATAAAAAATAAAAAGGTCTGGGGATGTGGCTCAGAGGTCAAGTGCCTCTGGGTTCAATTCCTGATGGGAAGGGGGGCTCCTTGTCCTGAAAGGCAGTGGTGAGAAGAGATAAAGAATATTTAAAAAGACAGAGTGGCGGACTAGGACAAGAAAAGAGAAGTTGGTCAGGGGAAGGGAGTAAACTGATACAATACAAGTAGAATACAGTTATCTTAAGTTTCCCCATGAGAATTTCTTTTCTTTTTCTTTCTTTTTAACAAAACTGTCTCATTTTGCCCTGAGGAAAAGAGAAAAACAGAAAAGCAGTATGGACCGGCAGTGACTATAACAAGTGGGGTCCCAACCTGCCTGCCTGGCAGGCCTGAGCTCGTGTTTGGACCAGGATCATAACAAAAAAGGCCAGGGGAATCCACACTACAATGCCATTTCCCATCAGCCTGGCAAAGACCAAAACCTGACCGTTCAAAAGGTTGGCAAAGGCATTGGGAAATTGCACTCACATATATCAGAGGGTGCACACTGTCAAACTCTCCAAGGCCACTGGATGAAGAGTGCATGCACCTTTCTGACTCCATAGTTTAATTCTAGGAATTGAGGCTTTAAAAATATGTGCACCTACACACACAAAGGAAGGTATAAAGGGTTGTTTGTAGAAGTGCTGTCTGTAGTTGAAATATTGCAAACCTATATATTCACCAGGAAGAGACTGGTTTAATTATGAAATGTTCATATAATAGTATGCAGCCAAAAAAATAAGATTGGAGTCTATACTGATGCCAAGAAATCTTATTTTTGTTAAGTAAAACGAAAACGTGCGGAGAAGCACAACGTGCTGTGCTATGTGTAGAATGGAGGAGCCTGAGACCGGGTATGTGTGTGTGTGTACGTACATCACACAGGCATGAGTTTAGTCAGAAAATATCTTTGAAAGGATTCATAAAATTAGTAATAGTCAGCCAGGTGCAGTGGCATATGCCTGTAATCCCAGCAGCTTGGGAGGCTGAGGCTGCAGGATCATGAGTTCAAATCACCCTCAGCAACTTAGTGAGGCCCTAAGCAATCTAGGAGAGGCTGTCTCAAAATAAAACATAAAAAGGGCTGGGGATGTGGCCTGGGGGTAAAGTGCCCCTGGGTTCAGTACCTGATACCAAAAACAAAACAAAACAAAACAAAACAACCTTGGTAATAGTGGTTGTTTCAGATGAGAGGGACTACATCTAAGAGATGAGAAAAAATGTAATTCCTTACATGCCATTGTACAAGGATTTTGTTTGCTTATTTTGGGAGGTTTTGGTTTCCTTTTTAACCAAATGCATTTTAAAAAAATGAATTTTTAAAGTGTAAATAATTCCTGGAGAGGCTGCATGATGAATCAACAGCAAAATCTTTAAACAATAGTTCCTGTGTGTAGGCAGGAGGATTTCTGAGCACAGGTGCAGCGGAGATAAAACCTGGGAAGGCAGAGGACTCCAGTTTTAAAATATATTGTGGTAGCATGAGATAGACATTTTTAGAATTGGGTTTGGTTGTCAAGCATGGCTTTGAAAGACTGCTCAAGCTCTAGATTCGTCAGATGTTTTATATTTTAAAAACATGAACTAATGCTTTTGGTTTTAAAACACATACAATGTTATCTAAAGAAACAGAAAAATAAAAGTCCTCAAAGAGATTAAAATGCAAAATGATTTTTTAAAAAACTATCAATGTTTCAATTTTTTAAATGAAACAAAACAAAAAGGAGCCAGGTGTGGTGGCGCATTCCTGTAATCCCAGAGGCTCGGGAGGCTGAGACAGGAGGATTAAGAGTTCAAAGACAGCATGGCTGAGGCCATAAGCAACTCAGTGAGAACCTGTCTCTAAATAAAATATTAAAAAGGGCTGGGGATGTGGCTTTGGTAGTTAAGAACCCCTGGGTTCAATCCCCAGTACCAAAACAACAAAAAAAACCATAAATAAATAAATAAAAGGAAATATCTACAGGTGAGCTAGTCTGGCAGAATTGATGCTACTACCAATTCTATCGAAATTTCAAAGAACATATGGCCTTTGACTCAACAACCCCAGATGTACTTAAGCAATTATTCAGTAATTTCTCTTATTTTTGCTCTCTTCAATCCTGTTGTCCCTTCCTCCCCACCAAACCGACCTTCTACCCAGATGCCTAGGCCTTATGCTTAATATTGAGGACAGTGGATTTTGAATGTAAATGCATTCGGGGAACAGGAAGAAATCATATGAGGAAGGGGAATCTATCATAAAACCTGATTTTTTCAAATTTGATAACTATCTAAAAATGTTGAAACACATTTTGTGATCCTTCTAGCTATTTTAAGACCTGTGCAGTTTTCTATATATAATGTAATACACCAATTAGAAAAGTCTTCCTGAAAGA
This sequence comes from Spermophilus citellus, assembly GCF_964194105.1. Taxonomy (NCBI): domain Eukaryota; kingdom Metazoa; phylum Chordata; class Mammalia; order Rodentia; family Sciuridae; genus Spermophilus; species Spermophilus citellus. Next base: position 57,264,655 of record NC_138184.1, read on the forward strand.
CATGTAGAACACGGTTCAGGCCAAACCAGCCAAGTCTCCAGGCTCCTCTCATCCTCCCTACTTTGGAGAAAGGTTATTGAGGGCCAGCACTATGTCCTATTCCTTCTGTTTCCTCCTAAGCCTCTCACACCATGTTTTATACATTCAAATGTTCAATAAATATTCTTAAATTAGATTTGTGCTTCCTGCACAGGACATCTGCTTTCTAAAGAGCTTTGTTTCAACCAGCCACTATCAAGGGCTAGCAGGCAACCACCTTATTTTCGTTTCCACAGTGGTGATTACTTGTAAAAAAGACATGAGGATCTGACCAATCAGATGTATCCACAGGTACCTCAGCCAATTCTGAGGATATGAAATAAAGACCCGAGCCCTTTTACTCTCACTGGAGAAACAGCACACATAGAAATACACACACAGGGAGGCGGGGCTGTTGGCAGAGATTACAGCTCCCTTTGGCTTGGGGAAAATCAAGAGGTTGAGTTTAAGCGGCTTTTTTTGTTTGGTACCCAGGATTGAACTAAGGGGTGCTTCCCAGCCCTTTTAAGTTCTTATTTTGAGACAGGGTCTCGCTAAATTGCTAAGGCTGGCTTTGAGCTTGAGAGCCTCCTGCCCCACCCTCTGGAGCCCTGTGTGCCATTATGCCCAGCTGAGTTGCTCTTTTGACATTTAAAAATCATCAATCAAAAAAACTGAAAGGCAACCAATTCTATCAAAATTTCAAAGAACATAGAGCCTTTGACTCAACAACCCAGATGTACTTAAGCAATATGACACTGGATTATGCACTAATCCAGTGTCATAATAATAACAAATACTAAAAGCAAACCAAATATACATAAATAGGGGAAAATTAAACAAATTTTAGCATAGGAACAAGAGGGAGTACTCTGAAGCTATAAGGAAAAAAGAATAAGTACTCCATGTATTGATCTAGAGATCATTTAAGATACCTTGTTATAAAAGGTGGAGAACAGTATTACGGTATTGTTTTTCAAACAAAAATCAGGGGAGATGAGAATATATATTTTTATGAACTTACATTTGTTTGGATACCCTGGAATGACAGACAAGAAACTAATTACAGGGGTTATCAAGAGAGTGGGTAGTGTAAGTGGGGTAGACAGACTGGAAATGAGAAAATATCCTTTTGTTTGGTTTTTAAATCAGAAGAGTATTCAAAATGTTTTCTTTTTCTTGGACCTGGGAATTGAACTCAGGGGCACTCAACCATTGAGCTACACCCCCAGCTCTTTTATATAGAGACAGTATCTCACTGAGTTGCTTACATCCTCATTAAGTTGCTGAGGCTGGCTTTGAACTCTCTATCCTCCTACCTCAGCCTCCCGAGCAACAGGGATCACAGGCATGCGCCACTCCACTTAGCTAGTTGTTATTAAAAGAAAGTTCAAGTCCTTTCCCTTCACCCTGGGTAAGGAGAAAGCTGTGAGCTCCAGTGTGGGAGCGAGAGACAGGCTCTGGGGCCTGAGTGCACTAGAACACCAGGAAGACTGGACAGATGACAGAAGTCAAACAGTGGGACCCAGCATCATATAGGCAGTGGGGTGGGACTTTGAGAGTGCATATTAACAAATGCCCTATTACTAAATCCAGGCTTTGCTGGTAGGTAACTGGGAGTTGCTAAAGATTCATGGGCAAAACTTTCTAGAAGGATCAAGCTGAGAGCAGTGTACAAAATAGACTGAAACCAGGAAAAGCCCAGAAGCAGGAAGGCTGGGGCTGCCAAAGCGCTTGCTGTTAGGAGCTAACATGACCTAAATTAAAAGGAGAGATTAGAATCACAGGTCCTGGGAGGCAGGTTAGGATGAGCAGAGGCTTGGTTAGGAAGAGGTAGGGGCCAATGCCAACGCTGGGGGGAGACTTGAGAGGGAAGTGGAAGATGAGTTGTGGCAGGGAGGGGATTCCCTGTCTAGGCACTCACAGGCCTCCTCACCGTCGGCCTGATCCCTCTTCAATCTGAGCACACCTTCTCACAGACAATCTCCTGGGTTACAAATCAAAAACTGGAGCCAATGTTTGCTTATTCACCTAATGCCTACTTTGTGTGTGTGCACACAGACCAACATTTAACCTCATCTGTAAAATGGGAATAAAACTATCTTCTTTGTAGGGTTGCAGACTTCATGGTACGGAAAGACACAGAGCCAGTCCACGGTAGAAAAAAGCAAAAAAATATATTATCCTTATCTTTATGTTGAATTTAATCCTCAACTTGTTTCATCCTAAAGATGTTCAAAAGTAAATATCAAAGGTATATCTAGACATATCTATATACCTATGTAGATACATTTCATGCATTTTATGCATACACAATTTTCTCCAATTATGATTCCTCACAAATTTGCTTCTGCCTCAAATTTATTCCAAGGTTATGCATTTCTGGCTTAAACTTTAAGATAGCTGCTGCCTAGAAAACTCTCTGCAGACAAAAATTACTGAAATAACACATATAAAGCGCAGAACACAACTCCAACAGAAACAAAATCAAACAAAATGGTGTGGCCCCAATTGGAGAGCAGCTTCTATTACCTCTAAGTTTAGAGTTTTTAAATTTAGAGAAAAATTTTTAAATGCTTATACAAATGGTATAAGCATTATGATTTTTAATGACACCCTTGTTATTGTTAATGACGCTTTAACAATTAGGTCCATGCTGAACACATCTAAAGCCATACACACTGAGTTCCTAAATTATCATACATGAAGCCTTCCATAAGTAATCTGATTGCTTACATTAGTAATTCGGGTGGGCTGTGTTCCATCCTGTAAAAACAATAAAGACGGCTTGGAAATTATTTTATTGATATTAAATTAAGATGAGGTAAGGCCATGCAAAAACAATGTTTATTCAGATTCCTGTTAGATTCATCATTAGATCAGCACCACTCATGAGTTATTAAGATGAATTATATGTGGCTTGTTTGTTAAAGATCCTTATGGCAAAGTAACTCTGGGCCCCCTTCAAAAAGTTCAAAAAGTTTAAACTTTCAAAAAGTTTAAAAATCATTAAAGTAATTTTTAAGGCAAATAATGTAAAAAAGACACATAAAACATGGGCAGAAAGAACAATAAATAAGATGGTTTGATTCTTCCACGTAAATACTGGTCTCTCCTGAGATCCTTAGGACCAATGTAAGTAAGTTGCTGATGCCAAAGTAAATTTCTCAAGCCAAAAGTGTCTAAAAAATTTTTTTTTAAAAAAGCAAAAAAACAGTGTGGGGATCTTCTGTTTTTCTGTCTCAATGCTTAGAATATGGTGCATCTCAAGGATGGAGTGCCAAACTTGCTTATCTATTTGGGCTAAAGAAATATGAAATAGTTGAAGTACATTAGTTATCCTCTTGCTGGAACAGTGGATTATGGAATAAGCTGGACAAATCTACTGGCACTGGTGGAAAAAGAAAGGGAATCCATTTTTGTCCCACCAACAGCAGCAGCAAATACTTAAGCGCTGTTCACACACTTATCGGTGAACATACATCTCGTGTGTCTCCTTTCACTCTGAAAAGTGTCTTGGCTTGGCTACTAAATGGTCACTCAACTTCAAAGTGCTTTTACATGTGGTATCATACTTCATCCTTGAAACACTCTGTAAAGTGTGCTATTATCTTTCTTTTATAGGTGACTGGTGTCACCTCTGCATTCATAACAAAATATACAGAATTACATTATTATACGGTTGTAGTGCAGTTCCATTATTCTGTCATATTGTTTATAGGCATATTAAAATCATTATTTCAAATTTTAACAAGCATATATCCAAGCATTACACCTTTTTGATTAAAAAAAAATCTGTTGTCAAAACCAACAAGCTCTATTAAATAGAATGTAGAGATGACCCCACTCCCCTTCTCGTCTCCCATCTGTTGCTCTGGCATATCAATGATCTACCTAATGTTCTCTGTACTGCAAAAAGTGCTTTTAAAATGATTTTTAACAGGGTACTAACACTGTTTAACACTCTTTAAATTAACACCTCCAAGATACAAACTGTTAACATATTTTAAATTAACAGTGACACCATCCAAACTATTTTTCAGTTAGCCAAAACGATATGGTGACATCAGGAGAGAGAGAATAAAGGAATTTGACAGTAACTCTCCAGGACTTCCACTCTTTCATCTATAAAATGGCAATGCTCCCAGTGGCTCAGGAGACTGAGGGGGCGGGGATTGTGAGTTCAAAGCCAGCCTCAGCAACTTAGAGAGGCCCTAAGCAACTCAGTGAGATCTCTTCTCTAAATAAAATATAAAAAGGGCTGGGGATGTGGCTCAGTGGTTAAGCCACTAAGTAACCATGGGTTCGATTCCCAATATTCTCCCCCACCCCAAATCAAATGACAATGCTGGTAATAACATCTATAGTCCAATATCCACAGATGGCAACATAGTGCTCCTCTCTACTTCCTTCAGAGGCAGTGTTCTTCCTCAAATTAGGTGCAGAAATAAAGGGCTTTTGTATATGCATACACAGATGTAAGGACTGCATGAGGACAAAGCTAATCAGGTACCCCAGTTTTAAAAGGATACTGGTTTTTTGTTGTTGTTTTGGTACTAAGGATTGAATCCAGGGCTCTTTAGCACTGAGCTACATCTCCAGACCTTTTTATTTTTTATTTTGAGATAGTGTTTCACCAAGTTGCTCAGGGCCTAAGTTGCTGAGGCTTCAAACTTGCATTCCTCCTGGCTCAGCCCCTGCCGTACCCAGCTCACACTGGCTCTTATCTAAGCACAAGGGACAAATACTGGTCCTCCTCTAAGAAGTTTTCAGAATATCAAAAACTTCCAGTGCTCACTGTCCTCTCCACTGACGTCACCAACCCAAGCCCATGTCTTTCACATCAAATACTTCACATTGGGCTCCCAGCTTCCATCCTGGGCTTTCTAGAATGCACTTACTACCCAGCAACTGAGAATGATCTAAAAGATGAAGTGACCATTGACTCTCTACTTAAAATCCTCCAATCATTGCCACGTGCCCAGAGGACAATCCCGTCCCTTTCATAGCCTGCACAGTTCATCAGGAGCTCCACTTGACTTCCCTCCCTTTACATCCCTCTCCCTGGGTCCACCCCAATTGGCCTTCCTCATCTTCACCCAAGAGGTACAGCCTGTTGTCACCTCAGGCCTTTGCTGCTACCTGAAATACTTTCTTGGGTGCTTCACATGGTTGATCTTTTCAGATCTCACTTTAAATGTCAGCTTTCAGAGACATCATACCTGATCAACGTATTTTATCCTAATTGTTGGCAGCTCCACCCCCATTACTTTATCATTCCATCAAATTCATTCTCAAAACTTAATTATGCTTCTTCTCAGAAATTATCTTATTTACTTATTTGATGGCATGCTATTACCTCTCTCCCTCAAGCAGAAGTTGGGGCCCTCCCTCCTCTGTTGTGTTTAGAAGGTCTGAAACACTTATTTGTTGACTAATCACAAATATTACTCATTTCAGCTCATTTTTCTCCCCAAGAGCAGAAAAGTCAGGGAAGGGAAATACGAGCAGATTCAAAGATGGAGAGGGCACAGATCTCATCATAGGAGAGTAGAACAGAGGTTAGTAAATAACTCATATTTAATATTTACCGAACATTACTATGTACTGGACTCAGTGCGAAGGCTTTTACTGCATTTCACCTTCAAAACAACCCTCCGAGGTGGATTTCACCATCTTCATTTACTGAGAAAAAAGCTGAGGTTCAAAGAAGCTAAGTAACCTGCCTGAGGTCAGACACTTTATATTAGTGACAGAGTGGGGATTTTCATGGTCTCAAAGGATGTAGGGGCACTTGACTGAAGTACATTTACCAGAACTCATCTCCTTTCCATCTCCCATTTACAAAATACCTCTCCTTTGGAGTGCTATTTCTCAATAAATATAGAAGTAGCCCTAGTAGGCCCAGAGTCACTCCAGCCACAATGTGGGATCATCCTGACTTTCCCCTTCCACGCTCACTCAGGCACTGAAGCCCTGGCACCCTACCTCATACCTTCCAACCTGTCCACTTCTCCGCATTCCCTCTTAGGCAGTCCCATCCTGGTCCAAGGCCCCATTACCTCTCACTTGGACCATCGTAAGAATGAAGAGCAGGAACTCTGGAACCAGTCTGCCTGGTTTGTGGCCCAGGCTTTCTAACCTACTACCTGTGAGACTTCAGACAAGCTACTTAATCTCTTTGGGTTCCAGTTCCATCTGTAAAGGGGGGCAATAATTAGAACAGTGCCTGATACATAGTGTAAGTACAATATACATGTTAGTAAGGGACAGGGAATTTACTTAGCACCTCAACTTTTCCTCAACATGCTTCACACAGTACAGTGATGTGTGTGTGTGTGTGTGTGTGTGTGTGTGTGTGTGTGTAAATGCAATTCTGGGGCTGGGATGTAGCTCGGTGGTAGAGTGCTTGCCTAACACACACAAGACCCTGGGTTTGAACTCTAGCCCACAGCCCAAAGTAAATCAACATAAGAAAAGCAAATCTGATTACATGACCCACAGCAAAAATGTTTAATGGCTTCCCATTACAGTTAAAAATCTTTGGCTCAACTTTCTAAATTGTAGCCAATACTTCTCATTTTTTACTCCTTCCAATATTTTGGGCTCTTGCACAAGTGGTTTCCCAACTGGAAACCAAGTTCAACTACACCTATTTATCCTTAGGGAAAAAAAGGGATTAGAGTAATTACTTCAGTGTACAACCTATTCCAAAAGTTCCCAGGTTTGCTCTTCTCACGTGGTAACATGGGTAACCCTTACAACTCATTACTTAATGTGTCTTTCTCACCAGTCTGTAACCTCTGAGGAAAAGATCTTGCTTGTTGGTTCTAGGCTGTAAACCCCAGCAAGGCCTAGCTAGCCCAGGCATTATAAATATCTACTGAATAAACAAAACTGGAAGCCAGCTGGGGTAGTGCAGACTTATAATTCCAGCAGCTCAGGAGGCTGTGGCAGGAGGACTGCAAGTTCAAAGCCTCAGCAACTTAGCAAGGCCCTAAGTCTCAATGAGATTCTTGTCTCTAAATAAAATACTGAAAAAGGCTGGGGATGTGGCTCAGTAAGTGGTCAAGCACCCCTGGTTTAATTCCTGGTACCAAAAACAAAAAAAATGAGAGAGAGAGAGAGAGAGAGAGAGAGAGAGAGAGAGAGAGAGAGAGAGATAAATTCCCCATGAAAGTCCCTGGCCTTTAACTGCCCCCCCCCACTACTTCTTATGGGTCCCCACATTTGGCCTATCCCAGTTCTTCCCATTGCCTAGCTCCTTAATGTTGGGACCCAGGGTCCAGAAGCAGCCTCTTCACAAATAGCATCAAAACCAACAGCCTTTCCCTTCCTAGGTGCCCCAGGACCTCCCTTCCTAACAGGAAGCCTTCCAGATTCTTCCTCCAGTTGCCCATCATGCCTGTTCACCATTCCCCAAAATGTCCCCTTACTGATCAGTCCCTAGACTTACAAATGCTCACAAAACCAGCCCTCCCCAATCCATTCCAGCTGACAAACCACCCGCCCCAACACACACATTCTCTCTCACACACATACACATACACACTGTCCCCATGGCCCTGGTGGCCTCATCCTATAAGGGTGGCACAGGAGTGAACCTCCCAGGTGCACTTCCCATTGCCCTCCAGCCGCTCCACTCATTCACAGCCATTCCTCTCGGACCCAGGCTGCAGCCCCCTGTCCCCCACCCACATCCCAAGGTCTCCTGGCGATCCAGCCTATTGTCTGAGGGACCCCTCCAGGTGTCACCCCTGTGAGCAGCCACCCCCAGGCCCCGGAACTCCTGCCCAGTCCCTGTAAGCAGCCACCCCACAGGCCCTGCGGCACCCCGGACCTCGGCCTCCACGCTCCCTAGCCCGCGCCGCTCCCGGGACCTCCCTCCACGGCCCCCGGAACCACGCGCCCGCGCTCGGCTCCCAGCCCTCGGGACCCCACGTGTGCCCGCGGCGCCCGACGGCCGGCCCAGCACCCGCTCCCGGTGCCCCGCGCGGCCCCTGGGAAGGCCGGCCCGGGAGTCGGCGTGGCTCCGAGGGCGGCGGAGGCTGGGCGCGGCGGCCGGGGGACTGGGGGACGCGGCGGGGCGGCCGGCGGGACCCCGGGAGCTGCGCCAGGCCGCGCGGGCCGGCGGCGGGCCTCACCGTCAGTCACGGCTCCCATGGCGTGCGCGGCGGCGGCGGCGGCGCAGGCTGGAGCGGCGGTTGGCGGCGGCGGAGGTCAAACTCCCACAATGCAGCCGGGTAAACAGACATGGAGGAGGAGGCGGCGGCGCCCGCGGCCGCCCGCTCCGACGCCTGAGTCGCGCCGCGCCGCCGCCGCCGCCGCCGCCGCCGCGGGACCCGCGCGCCCCGCGCTCCCCGCACTCCCGGGGGACGGCCGCGGCCGGCGCGTGAGGGGGCGAGGCCAGGCGGCCGGCGGCGGCGGCTCGGGCTGCAGCCCCGGCCCCGCCGCCCCCCTGCCGCCCCCGCCCGGCCCACGCCCAGAGGCCGCCCCGGAGGCCGCCGCCAGCCGCCAGGTGAGCTCGCCCGGGCGCCGCCGCGGCTGCGGGAGCGCGAGGTCGGGGCCCCCGCGGCCTTCGGGGAAGGTGGTCGCGGCCCCCGCCGCGCCCGGGCCGCCGCAGCTGGGGAGGGAGCGCAGCCGGGGGTGGGGCGCGCGGCGCGGCGGGGCGCCTGGAGCGGGGCCGCGGGCCGCGGCGCGGGGTCCCGGCAAAGTTGGCGCCCGCGCGCGCCGGGGCGCGTCGCGGGCGCGGGCGCGGGCGCGGGCGGCGGGAGCGGCCGGCCAAGGAGGAAAAGGCCCCGGGTTCCAGGTCGCGCGGTTCCGGCCGCCGCGTCCGCCCCCTGGCTGCATGGGCTCCGGCGGGTGCGGGAAAAAGGGCGAAAGAAACTTGGCGACCTCCTGGAGGAGTTCGCGGGGCGGCCCCGAGCGCGGTGCCCGCGGGCCTGCCCACCCCCGAGCCGGGGTCCCGTCGGGGGTCTGGACGGGGGGGGGCTTTCGTTTCATTTTGTCTTTGGTTTTCAGAAACCGTCTGTGTGACCGTCCCCGTCGTAAGGGGAAGTTGGGAGCGGAGGGGGAGGTGGTGGTGCTCCACGAGAAGCGTCGCCCATGCGTGGAGTGAGACCTTCCCCGAGCAGATCCCAGGGCATCTCTGCCCCCAAAGTCACTTTGATTGGATTTCGATGACTTTCTCATAAATGGCACCACTTAGGCGTCAGTTGAGGAAACAGACACCACAAGGGTTGATTTGACCTCCAAGGAGAATTTATGCTGTTAGCACCAGAAGCCTGGCAGAGTTTTGAACCCAGGTTTGGTATTTGATGGAGACGTGTCCTTCTTTTCTAGTTTTCCTGACCCTCTTGCATCTTCATATCCTGTATAAAGCAGTTACTTGCCTAAGGTGAATTTGGTGGTTTCGGTTTTCTTACTGAAGTTGGGTCCCTTCTCCAGGGTTTCCCCAGTTCTTTCAAAGAGGAAGAGTTGTAAATGCAAATATATGCTAAGGAAGTGTAGTTAACCTCTACAAAAAAATCCGGTATATGTAAATTTTTATTCATATTAAGGGAAGCTCATAACTTCAGTAATACCCTTGCAGTATTCTTAAGAATTCATGCTCAAATTGGATGTAGGGGTACATGCCTGTAATCCCAACTGCTCTGGAGGCTGAGGCAGGAGGATCGAAAGTTTGAGGCCAGCCTCATCAATTTAGGGAGACCCTGTCTTGTAAAGGACTGGGGATGTGGCTCAGTGGTAAGGTGCCCCTGGACTCAATCCCCAGTAAAAAAAAAAAAAATAATAATAATAAAATAAAATAAATAAATAAATAAATAAATAAAGCTCAAGAATTAGCTTTTTGGTTCAAAGGCAAAAATTAACCGGTGTATAACTTTCCTTCCCCTTCCTCCTGAGTTTGAAAAAATATTGGCCTAAGGGGCACGCCGGTGGTCCTTGGGTTTCAGACTCTGTTCATTTCCTTGGTTTTGGATAGAGAAAACTAACCAAAGATGTCTTTAAATCTTAAGTAGTACAAATAGTATATTGAACATATCAATTGGTTGTCTATTGCCCAAGAGGCATTTTGGTGGGGGTATTTCTTATTTGAAAAATAATTGTCAAGTAGTGAAAAGATATTTTTAAAAGCTGCCTGTCACTTGATCTTATCATCTTATTGATTTTGAAACAGTATCTAGGGCTGGGGATATGGCTCAAGCGGTGGTGCGCTCGCCTGGCATGCGTGCGGCCCGGGTTCGAGCCTCAGCACCACATACCGGCGGGGATGTTGTGTCCGCGGAGAACTAAAAAATAAATATTAAAAATTCTCTCTCTCTCTCTCCCCCCGCTCACTCTCTCTTTAAAAAAAAAAAAAAAAAAAAAAAAAAAAAAAAAAAAACAGTATCTAGTGAGTTCAAAGAATCTTTTAATGTTTTTAAAGGAAAGTATTGCTGATCCTTGTAACTGTTAAATTTCCAAGAAACATTTTATCAGTTACTCATAGATGGAGTCCTGACCAAACACTTTATAAGTTCTTTTGGTAAACTCACAATTTTGTTAATGAGAAGTTTTATAAAAGTAATAAGGCCACAGGGGATTGAAAGACTTTGAAGTTTGAGGTGTACCTGAAAATGAACATTCCTGAAACTTCTTGACTCACGTGGTGGGCAACACGTGGTTTGAACTTTCATGAACTCTTCAAAATCCGCATTGTCGGCCACATAATTTACCTCACAACTGCATTGACACAGATCTATGCGTTGAACATTTAAGAATTCATTTTACTCCCAGTGGCCTGGGAGGCTGAGACAGGAGGATCACAAGTTAAAAGTCAGCCTCAGCAATTTAGTGAGGCCTTGAGCAACTTAACGAGAACCTGTCTCAAAATTTAAAAATAGATAAAAAGGAATGGGGATGTGGCTCAGTGATTAAGCACCCTGGGGTTCAATCCCTGGTACAAAAAAAAAAAAAAGAAAAAAAAAGAATTCACTTTCTTTTTGTCATATAATATGTAGCAAGAGAATATCCTATTGAATTTTAGAAGTGGCCTTTTTTTCAAATACTAACCATTTTGTCATTGTTAATGTAGGATGGACTCAAGTCCTGTGCCATATCGACAGTTCTTTCCAATTTAGGGAGAACTTTAGGTAGAAACATAATTGGAAATAGACGGTTTTAAGCTGTAAGAAAGCTGATTTGCACTTTGAGCTTCTGTAACCTTAGATTTTGTGATTTACACAAGTCTTTAGATTCCTGGTTTCTTTGAGAATATTAGAAACTAGTTGAGGAAAATAGATAAAAATGGGGCCTGTGGTCTCAGGGGTAGAGTGCTTACCCAGCGTGTGTGCAGGCCCTGGGTTCAACTCCCAGTCCTGCAAAGTAAACAACAAACAAACATTCAAAAAAAATTGAGTTTTCCTTCTGAAAATATATGAGAGCTCATGATGGGTCTTTATCTGAGGGCTATGAAATTATGTGGGCCTTTGTGGATATTTCTGAAGTATGCTTTTAGAGTAAAGGTTATGCTGGGCTCTGTGGACCTCCAGGAGTCCAGGAGTGGTTAGAGATTCATCTTTTTATTAAATAAAATGGGGGTGAGAATATTCATGCCCAGGAGGAAAAAAGTTGTAAAAAGTAGAGTTTTGAGCTCAGTACTTTAAAGATGTCTTCAGCCTCGTCCCGTGGGCCTCAGAGGTGCAGAAGCACTTCCATTTTGTTCCCACAGCAGATCTTTCCTGTCAGTTGATGAGCCATGCACATACACAAAGGGCAGGCTGGCCTGCCATGCTCGCCCTGGGTGCCTTGCGGCCTAGTCATTGTATCTAAAAGTTCAGACCAGATAGATTGAATAAGCAGGGACTCGAGTCCCATGCCGTCCATTAGAGTAAGTGGTTCACAGCTTCACGCTCTTATTTCTCCCCAGCAAATGTGAAATCTGACTAAGAGGCAAGCAGTCACTCCAGGAAAATGTGTTTGTGCCTTGAAGGGAACACGATGGGAAAAGAGTTTCTGTGTCAAAACAGACCTAGGTTCAAGCCTAGGTTCTCTCATGCACTGTGGCTACTTAACCTGCCTGACCTTCTAGTTACTCATGTGGACAGCAGCTATCTAGCAGAGTTGTTCAGAGGCTGGCTAGAAGTCTCTATGTGTGTGTGTATATTTAATTTTTTTTTCTTTTTAGATATCCATGGCAGTAGAGTGCATTTTGACTTATCATATATACATGGAGTCTAACTTCTCATTCTTGTATTTGTATATTATGTGGAGTTTCCCTGGTCCTGTAGTCTTACATGAGCATAGGAAAGTTCTGTCCAATTCAATCTACTGCCTAGAAGCTTCTTGTATAAAATTAAGAGCCCTCGTTTGTCCTAGAGGAAGGAAGGACTTAAAAGCCAGATTTAGGTAGCCATAAACATTGTAGTAAACATGCATAATCGTATGCTAGTGTACATTATTTTCAAATAATGTAGCTATTAACCTATAAAACTTTTTAAAACCAGGTTTTCAATAGTGTGGTAGAACTGAGTGGTCTCCAGGCTGTAGACATTTGGAGGTACATTTGCCATAACTGAAGACACGCATGCTGCCCAGGAAGAAACAGTGGCCACCCTGCAGCACCAGAGTTCTCTCTGTGGGCAAGAGTCCTTCGAACATTTCCTCTGTATTTGTAATTTAAATTCAGAAATTGAAGTTCAGGGCTTGGGATGTAGCTCAGTGGTAGAACTCTGTCTAGCCTGTGAGAAGCACTGGGTTTGATTGCTATTTAAAAAAAAAAAAAAAGGGTTGGAGTTGTGGCTCAATGGTAGAGTGCTTGCCTAGCACGTGTGAGGCCCTGGGTTCGATCCTCAGCACCACATAAAAATAAAACAAAATAAAGGTATTGTGTACAATTGAAAAAATAAATTAAAAAAAAAAAAACTTTACATGTACTTTCTAGTCTGTTACCCCTAGAAATGCTTCATAATTCCCTCCTTTTGGGGCTAAGTGGATGGAAGATACACCTATAACTTTGCCTAATTTCTTCTTATTATTTTTTATTTATTTTTATTTACACACACACACACACACCAGGGATCAAACCCAAGGCTTTGCATATGCTAGGCAAGCGCTCTGCTACTGAGCCACATCCCCAGCCCTTTTTGAAATTCTGTTTTGAGAAAGGATCTCAGGATGCTGTCCAGGTTGGCCTTGAACTTGAGATCCTGCTGAGTACCTGGGATTACAGGTGTGTGCCCTGTTCCCTGCTCATTCTGCCATCATTAAGAAACCTACACGACTGGGTATCTATGTCCATTTTTCTCAACAGGAAAAGGAGTCTTCTTGTAGAACTGAATCATATTTTCCTTTAAATGTTAAAAGAGGGCATTATATGTTGAAAAGGTGTAAGTTGTATGAGTAAAATACTTAGAGTGCTCATGGCCTTAAAAATAAAGTTGTTTCTTCTGTTTCTGGGGTCTTTCCCCTTTCCTCTCATCTGTTCCTGATGAGCATTTCTGCCTGCTGATTTGGGCTGATGGTTATGAACTTGGACTTTAGACTGGAATCTGGATTTGACTCTTCTTTTTACAAGTTCTCTGGTTTTCTTCAACTTGGTCCAGTAAGCTTCTCTGAGTTTGAAGAAGGTGGTCATTAAATGGAATAATAAATGCACAAAACTTTACTCGGTCCTGGGACCCTAGGAAGTGCTCTGAAAGTGGTAGCCATTTTGAAGATAGTTTCGTTCTCATCTTTAAAAGGAGATAACATTTAGTCAGGTTCATTCACACATAAGCATTCTGGAACCATCCTACCTTCAACTCAAGAAATCCTTTCACACCTGCTTACCACAGGCAGGTACCCCAGACCTGTCCATTGTTCTTAGCAATGGATGATATCTTCTGATGACAGTGACTGGTTATGTCAAAATCCAGCCTGCCCAGGTTTGGAACCATGACCCATTTAAAAACGATAGGATTTTATAGCCTAGAGCAAAGGTCAGCAAATTTTCTGTAAAGGACCTATTAAGTATTTCTAACTTTTCCAGCTGTCCAGGTCTGGTGCACCTACTCAGCTCTGCCACTATGTCCAGCAGTGAATGGCTGTGCGTGGGCTCTAATAAAACTTGACTTATGGACACTGATATCTGAATTTCCTGTCATTTTTAAAATGCCATAGAATACTTTTTTCCTCTTATTTTCAATTATTTAAAAATATTAAAAAAACATTCTTAGTTCATGGCATGTGTAGACAATAACTGATTTGGCCTGTGGGCCCTCATTAGCTCACTTCATGCCTAGAGGAATATTAGATCCACGGATTTGTGGCATCGCCAAGCAACACACCCCTCCAGTTCCCCCATATAAATGCACACATCCTGCTACTTTTCCCTTCATGTAGTCTGTGCTTTAGGTATGGCAGCCTGATGTAATGCTTCCTTCTCACTCCAGCACGTTGTTATCAGTCATAGTGAGTGGCCTTCCCTTCTTAGTGTGTATTAGAGTGTGTCACCTGTTAATTATATTTATTCCTAAAAATGTTCTCGCCTTGCCTGGTTTTCCACAGAGCTCCCTGGTGGGACACTCGTGGATGATGGTTTTGAAGGGAATGGGTGCATTTCCAGCTGTCTGGTGCTTCCTGCTCCTGTGATCAGCCTTTGCCCTGAAGGGGACGCCATCAATACTGGCCCCTCAGGCTGCTAACTGGACAGTCTTACCTGAAGGAGACCTACCTCCTGGCCTCCCCCATCCTCTTTCTGCTGCTGTGTTTGGTTAAATAAAGCACACAAAGATTCCTCTTGTGTCCTATCCCCTGGAGATTAGCTGCAGGATTGGTGTGTGCGGAGCATGTGGATATATATGTCTGTGTGTAATTTCATCTGGCTACCCGGAGGCTCCGAGGGCCACTTCTTTTAGTTTTGCTTTTCCTTGCTCCCTTGACCCTTGCCTCCTGGTCATTGTGTAGGGTGCACATTTGGAGACCTGGCAACTGCTGGGATGGGTTGACTTGTTTACTTGCCTCTTCCTCCCTTTCAGCATTCTCTACTGATCGGCTTCTTGGGCAGCAAGTGAGTTCTTCTTGGAGTTTCAACTATTCAAAATGTCATCATGCTGAAAATAAAACCGCTAGAAGTTATTGGGTACTTTAGGATTTTTTTTCTTTTTCCAAGCATAAACCTAATGCAGTATCAGAAGCATGAGTTAATATTTTAGATACTTAGAGATAAAATGCAATTTAAATTTTTTTGTTATTTTATCTAGATATTAGAGCTGCAAAATATGTTATTGCTCTTAGCACCTAAGTATTTTTTTTAAGCTAAGTTTGGTACTTTTTTTTTTTCAGATGACAATTTGGGCAATAAAAATCTTACGTCATTAGGGCTGGGGCTGGGGCTCAGTGGTAGCACACTTGCCTGGCATGTGTAAGGTACTGGGTTCGATTCTCAGCACGGCATATAAATAAATAAAATAAAGGTCTATCAACAACAACAACAAAAAAAAACCTATGTCATTAAAAAAAATGTTGAGTTTATATCTAAGAAATAAAACAGTTGATCAAGTGGGCATTGGTGTATATGCCAGACTACTCATTGCCTCGTTTTTTATGATGAAGCAATCTAAATACCTATTAATAAAGGCTTAATTAGGCCAATTGTGGCCTGTCTTCAAGTGAAATACTGTGCAGTCTATGAAAAGGATGATGCAGGTTAATATTTATTGTATTGGATGATGTTTAGAAAAAAGAGAATACCTGAGTGTGTTGGCATACTCCTATAATCCAGTGATTCTGGAGGCTGAGACAGGAGGATCACAAGTTTGAGGCTAGCCTGGGCAACTTAGAGAGACCCTGTCTCAAAATAATAAAAGGGAAGGAGTGTAGCTGGGTTCAGTCCCCAGTACCTCAAAAATAAAAAAAAAATAAAAGAGAGAACAAAGAAGAGTATTATAGTGGGCATTTTCTAAGATGGACAAAAGCCTTATAAATAGTTAAAGAAAATGACCTGAAAGGAGATATACCAAATAATGGGAACTTATTTCTAGGTAATAAAATTGTGTGTAATTTTTTATTTTTCTTGAAATTTTTTTTTAGTTAGCTTGTGCTGCTTTTATAATTGGAAAAAAAAATGATAAAGCTATTTTAAAAAATAGGCATAATTGAAAACATCTCTTATTTGTTGCTAAATGAGCCCTCACTCCCGGGGATGCTTAATTTCCTTCACGGTTCATGTTGTATTCAATGAGAAATGAAATATACTTCCTCATGTAACTTTAAAAGTGTTTTCTATATTTAATAAACAAGAATGTTTTCTAGACTCTACCAACAGGAAAGAAAAATCCATACAGAATTAAGTGGATTTTCAAAAAAAATTATATTAAAACACACATTGTCTCATTTTTACAGTGTGAGATGATTTTCATCTCTTGAAGTTCCTATAAAAGTGTAAACAATTTTTTTAAAAAAAAGTCATAAAGAATTCTGTTTGGAAGTGGTATGGAGGTCTCCAGTTTATCGTCTGAGTTAGTTTGATCCAGGTAGGGCCTCACTTTCCTCATCTGTAAAATGGGGCAATACTTTACTAAATTGTTGTGAAGATTAAATGAAGCAAGTGCTTAGCTGAGCACTAGACATGTGGCAGCAAATGAAAGGGGCTAAAGGGTGGAAGAGATAAGGGTACAGTAATAAGAATAGTAATAATAATAATGGTGATGATGGCAATAACACTGGTTTGTAATATAATAGTTTGAAATGCTAACATCCCTTCCAGATGCAGACCTTCATAAGGGCAGATTTTTTTTTTTTTTCCGTATTCACCAAACCTGAACTCTCTAACAAGAGCAGGCACCTTGACCAAGACAGGCTTGTACTTTAATTTCACCTTGTCATTCCCCCTCCCATTTCTGTTTATACAACACTCCCCAACCCCCAAAAAAGTATTCAGGGACTGACAACTCACTAGCATAGAATTGGTGTTGCTTAAGTATTTCCTGAATGAATGGTGACCTAAAGAAACCATTTCTTCTTGACAGAGTGTGGTGGACTTTGACAGGGATTTTGGTCATTAAAGTATATGGGCAAAAACGCCAGAACAAAAACTGCTAATGAAAGGAAACTATTTTGATTTTTAGTTTTTAAATAAACTATAGCAATTTTGTTACTTTTTTTTAATTCTTAGCTTGATATCTTCAATTACAACTCATCCGTCACCTGCCTCTTTTGTGGTTTAACTATGATAATTTTAGTAAATTTTCACTTTGGGATAACTTAAGTTTTGGATTATGATTTAGATCCCTAAATCCCAAGTTCTTTTTTGAAATACAATTCACTGTTATGTGGAATTAGAAATATTGACGTAGTCATGAAGAATAACTATATCTGGCTGTGATATATTTACTTTTTGATTGAGACAGTAGGACTGAAGAGTTTGTTATAGGACATTTTAGGAAATGCATGGAATATAAAATATGGAAATATGATAATTCATGAAGCATGTCTATCAAGTATGTATTACTGAGAAGTAATCTACTCCAGAGCTTTTTGGCTCGAAACCACCATTTTTATTTGCTTACAATTAAGGCAGGGCAGTTCTTCCACTGGTATTGCCTGGCCTGAGGGTACTCATGTGACTTCTGTCATCTGAAGACTTGAACTGGAGCTAATTGGTCTAGAGGCCTGGAGCTGGGTCACCTCTGAGCTTCACATAGTCTCCTCTTCCAGCAGTTAGACCAATCTTCCTTTTTTGGAGGCACCATGTTCCCAGAGGATGAGAGTTGCAGGGCTTCTTGAGGACAAGAATTAAAAGTCTTAAAGCCAAGTCTGGTGACCAAAGCAAGTTACAAGCCCAGACAGATTCCAAGGATTGGAAGCAGATCCCACCTCTTGATGGAAACTGCACAGGACTGTATGGGCATAGGGGATTATAGCCAGTTTGGAGAACAGTCTACTGCCTGCTTGCTTTTTTGTAATGTTAACCAAACTCCTTTTTTTTTTTTTTTTTTTTTTGCCATGACTGTTAAACTCTACTTCAAAACTGGTGCAGTGGCTCATGTCTGTAATCCCAGCAGCTCAGGAGGCTGAGGCAGGAGGATTGAAAGTCCAAAGCTAGCTTTATCAACTTAGCAAGGCCTTGTCTTTAAATAAAATATAAAAAGGCTGGGGTTGTGGCTCAGTGGTTAAGCACCTCTGGGTTCAATATCTGGTTAAAAAAAAAAAGAAAACCAAAAAAACTCTGCTTTACGGAAAAATGCTACATACTTCTCTGGTCATATGGTGAGATGAGAGCTCTGTGAGTTAGGTACTATTATCCCGTGGGCCTTAGAGAGCTTACAAAACTTGCTCTAGAGCTTTTGTCAAGTTAGGAGAATCGTATAAATTAAGGACAGCTTATCCATATACCAGTGCTTCTCAAGCTCACCAATAAGGAACTCACATGGGAGAGAGGTGAGTGAGAAGTGGGAGGAGGTTTTTCTTTTTTTCTTTTTTGGTATTGAGAGTTGAAAGGGGTGCTTAACCACTGAGCCACATCCCCAATCTCCCTTTTTTTTTTTTTTTTTTTTAATTAGGAGACAGGGTCTCTCCAAGTTACTGAGGCTGGCCTCAAACCTGAGATCCTCTTTCCTCAGCCTCTCAAGTCTCAGGGGTTGCAGACATGTGCCACTACATGCACCCGTCAGGAGGAAGTATTTCTTTTAGAATCTTGAAAAAACAGTCCAATATTTGACATAAGTTTTATATTCAACCACATATTATACCTCTTTGTCTTACCATAAAATTAAGTTTAATTACCCATCAAATTAAATTTTATCCTTTTTAAGAAAATGAATTTTTTTAGAATCGAAGTAAAAGCTAATCAGCTAGAGGTCTTTTGGAAATTTGACTACTTTAAACAAAAAGAGAGGTTACTGTACAGATGTGGTGTAGTTCCCAGAATTGGCTGAAAATTAGGCTTCAGATGGAGCGGCTTCGGGCACCCAGGTATTGGCACTTGATGAATCTTCTCAGGAGGTTGGAGAACTGCTCTCAGGCAGTTCCCACTCTACTGAGAGTATGTCTTTCAGGCCTAGACTGGATGCTGGTAGTTACCTTGGTTATTGCCTCACTAAGATGGGTACCCCCAGGGAGTTACTCCCCAGCAAGAGGAATGGATGCAGAGTAGGTAAAACCAACAGACAGATGTCCGCTAGCTGAACATTTTGTGGACCACTGTGAATGAGTTGCTTTGTGCATCGTCTATCACATTTAATATTTGCCAAAATCAATGACCCTTGATTCACCCTTCTTCCAACTCCATATGCCTCCAAGATTCTTAAACTCCAGTTTGAGAAGCATTCTTGTGGCTAGCCACCATATATTTTCACTTCAGCTTTATTAGTGCTTACTACTTTAAGTCCGATAATGCATCCGTTTTTTACATAATTATCTTTTCTGAAACATGCATTTCCCTGATTTTTATTTATTCACTTATTTTTCTTCAAAGGGGGGGGCGCGTGTTGAATATCAAACACGGGACCTTGTACATACTAAATGAAGACTGATTTTTTTTAAATCTTTGATTTCTGATTCAACCATTTACTAGTAAGAGAGTCATAGTTAATGTTTTTACCCATTATTGCACAGCAACCCTTTAGGAACTAGTGAGATAAACGTAATAATTGGTCCCTGCACTCAGTTTCCCCACACTGCCCTGCGTTTGTCTTCTCCTGGTTTCTAGCTGCCTTCATTGTAACCTTACTAATATTAAAAAAAAAAAAATCTTGAGTATAACTCATCAGCTGAAGGGAAAACCTACATTTATATAGCTTTTATAAAAGTAAGGTAAACCCACATTTCAAATAGTAAAATGCCATGCACATGCAGTGTGATTTTAACCAGAGCATTTTCATGTATTTTTTTTCTGTTTTGTTTTATACTCTAATTCTGTGAAGTCAGGAAAGAGCAGATGTTTTCTCTGGTTTTTAGCTGAGGATGGTTTAGAAAGGGTAAGTGATTTCATCTGCAGCACAGGAGTGTTGGCAGTAGAACTCCAGTGTTCTGACTTCCTATGCCTTCTTGAGGTGGTTCTAGAATTTTGATTTATGGCAGAAGCCTGTTTTGTGGATTCTCAAGGTTTTAAGCTGAATTTGAGATGGATAAGCCAGACCTCCTTTGGACAATATTCCCAATTGTCTAAATCTATTCAGGCTGCCCTGTGCCATAAATTGGATAGTTTGCACACCACAGTTCTGGAGGCTGGGAAGTTCAAGCTAAAGAGTCCAGCAGATTCTGTGTAAGAAGAGCATGCATCCCATTCCTGAGGAGTCAGTCCTCATAGACTAATGGCCTCCCAAAATATTCCGTCTTCTAATGTCAGCACCTGGGGGTTAGGATTTTAGCAAATGAATTTGGGGGGAACATAAACATTTGTGGTGGTGTGTGAGGTGTGCAATGATGGTATCTAGTAGTCACCTTGGTAATGGACTTTTTGTTTATTCTTGCCTGGGAGGCCCAGCTTCTTTTTATCCCCACAGATAGCCAGTCAAGGAGCTGGATTACCCTCTCACTTGCCATGGTTATAAGCTGGTTTTGAAGTACCTCCTGGAGCCCTTCAGTCTGGCCTGATTGTACTTACTCATGTTGTAATTACCACCTTAAGGTGTAGTCACTTGTCCTCCGGCCCCTGGAATCTTCTTTTAAACGATCCTCACTGTTTTCTGTTTTCTGCTATTGAGGTCTACTACTACAAGAGGTCTTAAGAGGAATACTTGACACTTTTGTTTAATTAAGGTCGCCAGACAGTGTTCTGTTAACATTAAGGTTGTGTATTAGGTCACCTTTCCCCTATACTTTCAAAATTTCATTGTAATCTGAACCATAAACTTGTCTGTGATGGTAGTATGTATGGTGGCTCTTGTTTGGCCAGGTCTTTTATAAACAGAGACACCTCATTCAAACACATAACACTATTTTTAAACAATCTTTTTCTAATTTGTATTATATAGCCTCTAGCTATGTTCAGTTCAGAACTAGTCAAAAACCTATCTTTTTTTTTCCCCCTTCCATTTTTAGTTTGGTCTCATGGTTTTTGCAAATGTTTTGAACCTTGAACTTAATCTTGAAAAGAATGCTAGTAAAGTCCTACAGTGAAAAATATATACTTTTTGTTTCTTTATACTTTATTCACTGTTTTTTTTTTTTTTACATTTTGGTATACTGAACACGAGGGCATTTCAGTGTCCTAGCTCACTGCCCTTCCAAGAGGAGATATTTAAGGATCCATTCACTGTGCCCTCTACTCCCCACTCTGTTGATTATTATTACTCTGGTAGTTATAACTATAAAGCACTTGCAGATTGAAGTTAGAAAAGAGACCATTTGCCATTACATTGGGATACTTTAAAGGAATCACTTGTTTAAATTTACTAGCTTCCTAAAGCTAGTAAAGATGTTTATGGCTTCCAAGATTCCCTGTTAACATATCTCAACACTGCAAGACAGTGAAAATAGCACACGTTCAGCTACCCTAGATTATGAGAAAGGCTAGCTCCTAGAAAAGACATTTCAGTAATATAAATGGTGCAAAACTGAGAAATCAGGTGTCATCGTGAACAGCAGCCACGGCCTGGTGGGAGGCAGGTCTCTTGGTGTGCCTGCTCCTTTAGCTAATGGCCAGCAACCATCCGCTTTCTTTCCCATAGCTCTGGTGTCAAACCGGAAAGTTCTTATTGGCTGGCATTCGTAGTGGAACACCAGCCTATTTTCTCTGTGCTCTCTCCGCTGTATAACTGCATAAGATCTGATCCCTCATGCTCTTACAAAGAGAAACATTTGCATTCTGGTTCTTTTGTTTTAGTAATACTTCAGAATGCAAAAATAGTGAACTTGGACCTTGAAGATTTAAAAATTTATCTCAAGGTACACCAGAAAACATTGACCTTATAGCCAATATAGCATTCTCACTTTTCACATTTTGAATGGTTTTCTTCTTCTTTTTTTCTTTTTTTAAAAACTTCCCAGTTGCCCTGAAGACCTTAAAAGAGCATGCTACAGGGATACTGCCACATCGATGTTCATAGCAGCACAATTCACAATAGCTAGACTGTGGAACCAACCCAGATGCCCTTCAATAGATGAATGGATAAAAAAAAATGTGGCATTTATACACCATGGAGTATTGCGCAGCACTAAAAAATGACAAAATCATGGAGTTTGCAGGGAAATGGATGGCACTAGAGCAGATTATGCTTAGTGAAGCTAGCCAATCCCTAAAAAACAAATACCAAATGTCTTCTTTGATATAATGAGAGCAGGGAGGAAGAGCAGGAAGAAAAGATTAACATTAAACAGAGACATGAGATGGGAGGGAAAAGGGAAATTGCATGGAAATGAAGGGAGACCCTCATTGTTATACAAAATTACATATAAGAGGTTGTGAGGGGAATGGGAAAATAAACAAGGAGAGAAATGAATTACAGTAGATGGGGTAGAGAGAGAAGATGTGAGGGAAGGGGAGGGGGAATAGTAGGGGATAGGAAAGGTAGCAGAATACAACAATTACTAATAGGGCATTATGTAAAATTGTGGATGTGTAACCGACATGATTCTGCAATCTACATTTGGGGTAAAATTGGGAGTTCATAACCCACTTCAATCTAATGTATGAAATATGATATGTCAAGAGCTTTGTAATGTTGTGAACAACCAATAGAAAAAACAAAACAAAACAAAACTTCCCAGTTGGTGAACTTATTTATGTATTTATTTATTGTAGTTCTGGGGATGGAACCCAAGGAATTCAGGCATGCTAGGCAAGGGTTTTACCACTGAGCCACATTCCCAGCCCCTGAATGGTTTCTTAAATAACCGGTGGCCATGGTGATGCTACTGGGGAAAAAATCTTAAGATATACAAATGGTAAAAAAGGGAAATTGGATTTTGAGTTCTCAAGAATTGTATAAATTGGGTTCTTGTAGAAAACTGAAATTCCTAAATGCTTATAGAGGTTTTTGCTTCGTTTTTCTCTGATTATAAAAATCATCTGTATTCACAGAAAATTTCAGAGATTCTGAGACGTAAAACTTACACTTCTACTAGCCAGAGAAGACCACCACTGTTAACATTGATTGATATCCACCCAGCTGTTTACAGAGTTCCTCAGTAAAATATCCTTAAATAAAAAAAAAAAAAAAACAAAACTTAAAAGTAAGGAAAAGGAGTGGCAGAAATTATATATAATGTGAACAAATTTTGTTAATCCTACTGCCCCGGACTACCTACCGGACTTGCCTTCTGGTCCGTGAACTGGCTTCCCCAGCAGGATGGGAAGAAGAGACCTTTCTGACCCTTTGGCCAGCTTTGGCTGACACAGAGTGGAGCCTCCTTTCTGTAGACTGGTCTGCATCTGCCTGCATCTTTATCCTAGCGACTCTGTCAGCTCTGAATGCCTGCTGGTTGCAGAAGGAAACATTTGGAGTCCTTGGAGCAGCTCATAGACATAAGCCTCATCAGTTCTTATCAACCCCCTGGAAGTCAGTTCTTGTTCAAAGGGATGTCCCAATATTCAGGTTACTTGTTCCAAGTGATAGCAATAGAGAGTGTTTAGAGACTCCCAGGTGATTTCAATTAACATCTAACCTCAAATCCATATGCCTTGGTAAGAGAAAAATCCAGAGAAGGAGCTCAGAGCAGATTATGGTATAAGCATATGCCTGTCCTCTCCTGTGGAAAAGAAAAGTGCTAATCTAGTCAGAACTGTTGAGACAGGCAAGGCTCTGCAGAGCAGAATTTTCTCATCCTGCTCTTTTTTTGCCTAGTGTGGAAGGAAGATTTACCCTGGGATTAAAAGGGAGATAGAAGGAAGGCTGGTGGGCCAGGTGGCTGGTAATACAAGATGGTTGGCTTGCTTTCTGTCTTCCTTCATTGTTGGTAAGCAGATCCTCAGGTCTGAGAAACTAGCAAAGTGGCCCACAGGGCAGCTTCACCAGGCTGCGATACAACTTCTCAGTGTTCTGTGTGAAAATACAATGCTTGCTTTGATTCCTTGCCCTTAGTGAGAGGAAACCCAGGAGAAGTAGGAGGAAGTGGCATCTCTTTGTAAGCGTTTTATTCTTGACATGTAACAGACTCCTGCCTGGAGAATTGTGGCAGTCCGTCCATTCTGCCAGCTTTTAGGAGTGCCGCCAGTGTTCTCTGTGCTGGCCAGTTTAAAAGGTGTCATTTCTGCCTGAGAAATTTAGAGCTTAATTGTAGCACTTGGAGCAAAGGAATTGCTTTGGAAGATGAGTAACCATTGTAGTAACTGCTCACCTGCAAAGAGGGAGACTGCTGACTTTACAAGTCTGTTTAGAATTCTTAAGTTTGGCAGGCAACAGTCTATCTCAGATGGTTCAAGAGACTTTGATGAAGTTGTTATTGTCAGGGTTGGGCAGAGGTGCTGGCAATATGGGGTTTGTCACCCAGAAACTAACAGCAATGGGAAGCCATTATTATCATTGCTAGGTTTAAAGGAGCAAAGATAAGAAGTGATGTTACTGGGGTTCAGTGAGAAGAGCTGGAGCCGAGGGGTGGGGCTGTCAGACAACTGATCTAGGACTGGAGTAGCCTCTGCCAACAAGCAGCCCAGGAAGGGAGGAAACAAGGAAGGCAGCACTCCCCTCACGGACTTCCTTTCCTCCTCCTCAGATTGTATTTACTGCCTCCTACTGACCAGATTCACCCGGAAACGTGTCTGCAAGTGACCCAGTAATATTGTGCACGGAGGTCAGCCTCTTGGGGCACAGAGCAGAACCTAGAACAGTAGAGAATCAGTTTGAGGCTAGAAAGGGAATCAAAATTACATCCCAGGAACATAATTATAATCTCTCTCTCATCATTCATCATCCTTATCTCCCAAAATTCCAAAATAAACCTTAAAGCATGTGACCTCTCAATTCCATCTTTTAATAAGTTACCTTTTAAGTCACCCAAATAGTTACCTTACTCTCATCAGCATAATTAAATAGTCAAAGAGAATCTGAATAGTTCTCAGAAGAATTAGAAAATCACTGAAAGAACTACTGGGCCATTTTGTTCTTGGTTAAAATCAAACTAACATTTTTTTTTCCCCAAAAGAATGCATATTAACTATACAAGTGATTTATCCTAATTTATCCTAACTTGGATTTTTTTATGACACATTGATGAAATGGGTTTCATCATTAAGGTTAAGGTGCAAAAGAAAGTGGAACTATTTTTTTAGTTGAAAGGTTTTGCATATTATTTCTTCACATCTATTTAAAGTGGAAGGGTCTTGCAAGAAGATTTTTACTTGGCCAGTTTGGAAATATAAGAGATTTTTAGCTTATCATAAGAGGATCTTTTTTTTTTTAAAGAGAGAGAAAAATTTTTTGGGTGAACACAACATCTTTATTTTATTTTATGTGGTGCTGAGGATTGAACCCAGCGCCCCGCATATGCCAGGTGATCGCGCTACCGCTTGAGCCACATCCCCAGCCCAAGAGGGTCTTTTTAAATCTTTGATTAGTATTGGGCTTTGAGAGATGGAAAGATAAATAAGGTATTTACTCTGTTCTCCAGAAATTAATGAAAAGACGCCCTCACCCAACTCTTAATAATCAGGGATAATAGGTACTTTAATAAAATCATCAGCTGTGGAATTTAAAATGAGGGGGGGAATGGTTTAATTTGTCTTTCCCAGAGATTCTTTCACATGTCTCCCAAATATTATCAAAAGTCTGCAGCTGCCATGTCTTAGAAGTGGAGCTGATAACAAGATACCTACTGGCCCTGACCTGGGGAGTTGGGGTCACAGCCCCTCCCTGCTGTGTCATCAAAGGCAGCCAGGCTTTTGGTGCCTTCCATTGCTCCGAGGACGAAGATGGATGACACCCTGCACTGTCAGCATCCTGTGTGGTGTCTGGCCCTGCATCTTCAGCCTCAGCCATGCCCTGGGCTCTTAGGTCTTTGGGCTTGCCAGTCTTTTCTCTTGAGATTTCTTTTGTCTGGAGTGCTTGTTGCACCTCTTCTGCTTCCTGGTCCTGCTTTAAATGCCATCGCTTCACAAAAGCCTTCCTTGACCTTCCAGACAAAATCCAGTGATCTTATTACTTGCTCTAAAATCCATGTGTATTCAGGCACCCTGCCTGTCTCCTTCGAAGCACCTTTTCAATTTATTTAAAGGGTTGATGGCTGCCTTTCCTACTAGAATGTCAACAGCAAGGGAGCAGGATTCATGTGTCTTTGTTTGACATCTGTCTCCTCAGTGGCAAGCATTATGCTCAATAGAGAATTGCAGGAGGAAAGAAAAAGAACTGGTTTCAAGTCCTGACCCTTACCACTCACCAGTTCTGTGACCTTTAGCAGGTCACTTCTTGGAGTCTCCATTTATGTTCTGTAGAACAGGGATAATGATGGTAACTTTCCAGTTATTGAGTGCTTAGTGTGTGCTGGGCACCATGGTTTACTTGAATTAGCTTCTCAATTAAACTTCATCAGAGAGGTGAAAAAACTGGCTTGAGGTCACACAGCTCGTAAGTAGAAAACAGGATTTAAACTCTGATCTTTTAAATCCAAAATCAGATTGCTTTTCCTCCTGCCTTTTTGTGAATGTCCTGGGGATAAAACTGATAAGGAAGAAGGTCTTTAATGCAGGGTGGTATGGATGCCTAGGAATGTGAATGCAGGATGGAGAACTCTTTAGAGTTTTAGGCAATCAGAATATGAGGTTAACTCCACCTACTTGAAGAGGTAGGTGACCTCTAAGAAATTTGCTGGGTCCAGAGGCAGCCTATGGTGCAAATATTCTGAGTCGAGAGAACATATGAATTTGCTGAGAACTGACCTCGCTCTTGCAGTTGGAGCACCACACAAGGCTAAGAAGTTTAAGCTGTGAGCCAGAGAGTGACGAGCCTTGCAGCCTGGCTCAGGGAGTCACTACTTTTGTGAAATGGTGTGAGGAAACTGATAGATTTTTTATGTTGAAAATATTTTTGAAGCAAGAAGTCCCAAGAGTATTTTTGGGGACTGAAGTGTCCAAAACCCATCTCATAGTTTTGTATCCCTAGCAAAGGACACATTTTACCTGATGGTTTCCTTCCACTGTAGCATCCAGTGAGACAGCCTTTGAAAAGAAGCCAACATTGTGTTCTTTGGTATAATTCGTTGTTTTTCTGTAGGAGTAGGTTGCCTAGCTCAAGTGGATGGCAACCTTGTAAAAGTCACTTATCCCAGAGCTTCTTATCTGGAAATTAGGAATGATAAAAGATCTACCTTGTCGGTTTATTAGTGGCAACATCTACACAATATCTGGTTACAAAATAAATTTTCAGGGAATATTAGCTGCTGCTGTTAATATTACCTGTCATTCCGGCTCATGCCTCTCCAATGACTAGGTATTATTTATGTATTGAAAACAATTGGGTCTTAGGAACTAACATTTTGTTAAAGGTCATTATTTTAGGGTGTATAAAGATAGTAAAACTGGCAGTGAAGAAGGCAAGGAGTACCTTGGTGGGACAGTGCTAGTGTTTCCTACGTGTGAAATATATAACGTGAACATAAGTGAGTATGTTGTGTACACAAGGACTGTTCTTTCCATGTGTTCTCCCTGAGAAGTAGGTTCAAGCATATCTGTTTTACAGATAAGGAAGTCATGGTCTCTTCTACGATGTTACCAGACAGCTGTAGACCTGAGCTCTCAACCATATGCTTCTCCAAACTATTTGTGCCCTCAACATTGTAAAGGCTTGACTCATCTCCTATCAACCTCATCAGCTCTGCTGCGTGGGAAAAATGGGAACTGAACCCTTGATCGTTTTCTAATTAGTGGATTAATTGAAAGCACCAGAGATAGTGTGTCACTAGATACTTAGTAGAGGCTCAATAAACACTTGTTGAAGATATAAATCTTAATCAGATTGGGTGTGAGAAAAAGATATGTAAAAGCAGTATTAGATCCTGGCTTCTCAGCCTTTTATTATTTAAAAAAATAAAAAATAAAGAAATCTAAAGTTACTAAGCATTTTATTAACATAGACCATTTAACATAGACTAGTGGTTGGAGTTTGAGGTGAAGAAGTGCTCAGTGTGTGTTGCATGGTAATAACTCCAATTTGCACAATTTAGTTATCTCTGGATACTTGCAGAAGCCCCCACTAGCTAAGAAGCTCCAGGCTCTTGTCTGTGTATTCGACTGATTAGTTTATTCTCAATAAAAACTACTTTTGACATTAAAGTATGCAAACCTAAATAGGAATGTGTATGTGTTTCAAAGCAAGATCTGACTAATATTTGGGTTTTCCTGTAGCTCAGGTAATTAAGTGTTGACAAAAAGATAATGCTATTTAATGGTAATAGGCAGAGAAAGAAGGTTACCTTATATCCTAGAATAGCAAGCCAGCACCATTTAATTTGAGATTTCCTCTCTCTTCCCCAGCAGCAGAAAACTAAAAACAAGGCCGGGCACACTGGTGCAGGCCTGTAATCCCAGTGGCTCGGAAGGTTGAGGCAGGAGGATGGCAAGTTCAAAGCCAGCCTCAGCAACTTACAAATCCCCAAGCAACTCAGTGAGACCCTGTCTCTAAATAAAATACAAAAAACCTCTGGGGATGTGGCTCAGTGGTTACACATCTCTGGGTTCAATCAAAAAAGAGGAAGAAGAAGAAGAAGAAGAAGAAGAAGAAAGAAAAAGAAAACAAAAAGTCTGTTTTTTCCCCCCTAAGAGAGCTTCATATGGCATTTATTTGCCAGATTAAATCTGAAAGGTAGCCAATCAGATGGTAACTTTATTACCTGGCATTCTCTTCATGATTTATAAGATTATGCCACAGAATTAAGATACTTAAAGGTAATTGTGTTATTTACTATAGAAGTGATTCATTTGGAATTTTAAAGTGTCAAACATTAAAAACCCAGCGCCCAAGCACTGTTCTCCAATGAAAGGTAACAGACAGACTTGGTTGTATGAATGGGACAGGGATTACAGAAAATGAATCCAGGGTGTTTTCAGTGCCAGAAGGCAAGAAAATGCTAATGACACACAAAACCCCCTGTCCCCCCACCATACCCTACACAATGATGGAATATGTCAAAGGGACATAGGAGCTAACTGAAAAAACTTACTGTGGTCAAAGCTAGAACCATATGAGCAACTAAAAAGCAGTATTCAATTATAACCCCAAAATATAAAATAAATATAAATAAAATATACAGTGTACATTTATAGTATAAAATAAAGACTAACATAAATAGAAACACATAAATATGTAATACATATAAAATAATGATGTAAGACAGATGTCCACAAATCCATATAATATAAATGAATGATCAAGTGAATTAACAAGTGGGGAAGAATAGATAAATTTTTCATGTAGAATAATTCCAAATGATTTCTGCAAATAATCCCCCTCAGGAAGGGGAACATAACTGCCATTCCCTTAAGTGTGAGTGGTGCTTAGGGACTTCCTTCCAAAGAGTATGGTATGGAGAAGGTGGAAAGAGACAGCTTTTTGGCACTGGTCTGGGCAGTGGTGTTTTGAATATAATCCCAAAAGCAAAAATATTGATAAATGAGATTGCATCAAACTGAAAAGCTTGTCCACAACAAAAGACACAATCAACAGAGTGAAGAGCCATCCTATGGAATGGGAGAAAATATTTGCAAACCACACATCTGGTAAGGGATTAATATCAATGCTTATAAGGAACTCAACACAATTTCAAGAAAACAACAACAACAAAATAGTAAAAAAAAAAAAAGGGGGGGGGGAGGGCCTGAATAGACAAAACAAATGGCTGATAGCTGTATTGAAAAAGAAAAAAAAAAAAAAGCTTACTGTCATTAATCATCAGGGAAATGCAAATTAAAGCCACAATAAAATATTACTTCACATCTGTAAGAATGGCTGTTACCAAAAAGGCAAAAAATAACAACTGTTGATGAGGATATGCAGAAGAGGGAAGGAACCCTTTTACATTTTTGTAGGAATGTAAATTGGTACAACCATTACGAAAAAAGGTATGGAAGTTCCCCCAGAAATTAGACATAGAAATACTGTCATCAGTATACCTCCTGAGTGTATGTATATTCAAAGGAACTGAAATCAATACGTCACAGGGACATCTGCACTGCCCTGTTCATTGCAGCACTATTCACAACAGCCCAGTTAGGGAATCAACCTAAATATCCATCAATGAATAATTGGGGAAAATGTGGTATATGCGTACAGTGGAATATTAGTCTTTAAAAAGTAGGAAATTCTGTCATAATGATGTGGATGAACCCAGAGAACTTTATGATAAATGAAATGAGTTATGCACAGGAAGACAGATACTGCATGGTCCCATTTGTATGTGAAATCTAAATTAACTAATAGAAACAGTGGAATGGCAGTTCCAGGGAAAAGAGGAATTGGGGAGGTGTTGGCTTAAAAGTACAAGTTTCAGTGAGAATGAATGAGTTTGGGGGATCTATTGCCCAGCATACTGACTATAATTAATTATAATATATATTTGAAAATTGCTAAGAGAAAAAATTCTTTTTTTTTTTTTTTTGTTTTTGTTTTGTACCAGGGATTGAACTCAGGGCCA